>NC_053458.1:3920429-5146262 GCF_015227805.2 Hirundo rustica
GGCTGATGTTGAGCATGATTATCTCCAGTCCCAGGCTTTGACATGCCACGTGTAAACCTAAGCATCCAGTGCTTTGCTCAGGGCAAAATTTTTTTGCTTAATATCTGACATCTGTCAGTGGCTCCTCGTGTGTTCCTGGGTGAAGGAAAACAGATTCTTCAGGCATTTCTTGCGTGGCTGCAACAATGGGAAGCCCTGAGAGACTGCTCATGATGGCCACACTCAGAAGTATGGAAAAGAGGGAGGATTTTCTGTTCAACTTCACCTTCTGCTTGTGCTCATGGGCACAGCACCTCAGAGCAGCTCGGAGAAGCCCCTGGCCATGGTGACAAGTGGCATTTGCTCATCTGAGCAGTGGCAATCAAACCAGGGTTGTGCTTGGTGGCATTAACAAGGAGCAGCCTTGGTGTTGGGATTATTGCAGTGGTGTGCTTAAGTCGTGGTAGTGGTGACCATGACAAAATACCTGCAAATGAAAATAGCCAGGATGGTTTGGGTGACCAGATGTGTCCAGGTACTGCTGTCCTGGCAGGAGTAAATCCCTTTGGAGCAGGAGCTGCCATCTGCTTGTTTAGCACCCTGGTGGAGTTTGACACCTTTTCCTGTCCCTTTAATTATCATATATAATAAAAAAAAAAGGGAAAATGTACTGTCTGAAACCCATTTCTCAGGAATTAATGTGTCTGGGAGAGGTACAGCCGGACCATGACAGTTCAGAGTCCGGAGATATTGTTCTTGCTTGAGTTGCTGTGCATTTTCTCTGAGTGTACAGTGCCCTGTGGCACAATATCCATCCCCACTGCATTGCTAAGTGCTGAAACTTCACATCTTAATTCTATGTGAGTGATTTTCTCTCGAGGCTGCGATGCCTCTGCAGAGCAGGAGCCTGATAGCAGCACTGAGAAGGTTGCACATTATGCAGGGAAATGTTGATGGTGTATTAAAAAATATCTCCACTAATGTCTTTTTATTTTCATTGCCTTGTCCAATCATATGACGTGCATCCACTTTGAGGTTCAGTGAGGAAATGCCTGTTTGTTTGAAGCTGATGGAGATACTTGAATGGAGGATAACTGGGATCTAGGGCTCTGGGATAAATTACTCCACTTGTATTTTCTTTTCCTTTTAATCTGGAATGTACATAAGCCACACAGCAATATTATCATCACTTTGCACTTTCCTTAGGAAGTATCTTAATATTCTATAATCCTCTTTGCTACAGAATGGGGACTGAGCTAAGATGGAATTATATCTTAATGTAATTCCTCGTGAAACAAAAGGGGACCATGTTCAGAAGCTGGCTAGATGTATGGCAAATGGGAACTAGACAAGCTGTGTAACATCATGACCAGTTTCTATGGCAACAAAAATGTCAGCTATCCTTTTGGCTGATTCTATTAATCCGTGGTAGAGACACTGATACTGACATATTTGGAATTTATTTAAACAAGAAGGTGGAAAGATAACCCCAGCACAGCTCATAAACAAGGGGGAAGTTAAGCCACTGCCATAATGCCACCTGACATGGATAGAGGGGAGTAACAGGCCGGGGAGGCATTCCAAGGCAGCCACTCGGAATTTTGTCAGAAAAGCGATCAAACCATTTATTGAGAGGAGTTTCCCACTATTGTCTGATATTTGAGAAATTTCACCTTCCTCTCCAGGGCTGCCATACCCCAAGCTGCTGCCCTGTGTCCATCCCTGTGCTGTGGATCCTGCAGCCAGGTAGCCCTAAACCCTCCAAGCGGGAGATCTGAGCACCTGGGACATCCACGCCTGGTTTGAGGGGTTTTTCCCCCAGAAGCTTTTTGGCTTCTGTCCTGATTTTATCCACACGGAGCACAGTGGCTGCCTGCTGGAGAAAGCTGTAGCACTCAGTGATTAAAATGCATGGTCTGGCCACTGGAAAATGGGAAAAGCAGTTGCAAGGAGGCAAACCACATTCCGTATTCCCTCTATGTGGGTCAGATATTTTCCTAGGGACACTTGGAAATGCTTGTGCTGTGCTGTTTCTGCTGGGTACTTTATCCTTTATTCTCTTGTTATTGAAAAAGCTAAATGTTTTCCCACTTTCCAATGTACCATGACAATACAAACTGTACGGTGATGTCGGAGCACAAAATAAATATGGATGCAGATACTTGTCATTATGATAAAACAACATCTTTTCATCTTTATCTTGGAATTACAGGCTCCTCGGGAAGATGACAGTGTCTTGTTATGGAAAATGAATTTTCGGCAGTAGAAAGATATCTTTTAACTTATTCTTGAATTCTTCCTGTTTGCCAGAGGCATACAGAAAAATTAGCTTCTTTCCCAATTCTTTTGCTGGTTTTATTAAAATTCATAGTACAAAAAGTGCCATATAAAAGTGCTTGGTGTGTGAGAAAAAGAGGAGCTGGAAAATGCAGAGCTGAATTTATTATAAGATTATTAGCTGGCTGCTGGCTGGATTTTTATTTTCTAGTTAGTTAAAAAAAAAAGCCATCAATATTTTTTCCCCATTTCTGTTTAAGCTTGTAATGTACTGAAGAGACTACAATATGTATTAATGTATTTCTGATTAAAACAAAAAAAAAGCCTTATTCCCTAATAGAAAAACTGTCAGAATTTTAACCACAATATAGCTTCTGGAAACAGAGTTCATGTGAACTTTTGAACTTCCTCTGATTCAGAAGAGCTTTCTGGAAGGGGCATAAATTGTCAGATTTATCCCATGCTTCTGTTAGATCCCATTCCTGCAACCTCTAGCTCTGCCTCTCACACCCCTGCATCCACTGGCTTTGTTAAGCAGGTTTTGTATCAAAATCGCACAAACGCGTGATACCTACAGCTTCTGTGAAGTTAAAAAGATAAGCAGTGATAATGTATCTGGTACACTGGAAACCTGGGTGGTTTGGGATTAGAAACCTGTGTGCTTATTATCATCAGTTTACAAAGTTGTGCCTCTTGCTCCCATGGGAATTTTCCAGTGTTCTGGGCAGCTTTTATTCCATCTTTTTGATACAGCAGTAGGGGAAGGGAGGTGATGTCACTTGGTATTAAAGAAAATGAGGCAGATGTGTCTTAGACTGAACCTGAGAGCTTGGAATAGCTTTGCTTTGTCCTCAGCCAGGGCAGGTGAGGATGGAGCAGCTCAGTGGAGCTCCACTCCTTCCTAAGCCCCAGAGCTGTTGTAACTGAACAGAAGGTTTTTCTGAAGACGGTATTGATCATTTTGTTTTCTTTTCCTATGGATAACTTCAACAAATTGTAGAGTTGGGAAGTTTTTTCTAGTCCTGGTAGCTGTGAAAGGGGAGTGCCTTGGGCTTTTTCCTCTCTTGGAGTGCTTTCAACTCTGCCTGTCTCTTCTGCTGGAGACTCTTCCTTTGCACCTTCTCACTGAACCCCCGCTCAGGGCTCCCACAGCTTGGGCAGTGTCGTGCCCCCAGGACCCTCACTGATCTGCTTTTTTAGGATAAGCATGGCATCACTCCCTGTGATCTAGAGACCAACACTTTAAACCTCTTAAACAACTAAAATAAATGAAGCCTGTTATTTATCCTGGATTAATTGTTACAGCAACACCAGACCTCCTCCTTCAAAGAAGGTGAAGTCTGCAATGAAAGGGGTGAAGGCATGGGAGTAGAATTTCTTCTGCTTTTGTACTTGAGCAGTACTGACACAGTTGATGTCACAAACATCTCTAAGTTCAGGTGGAAAGCCACACCAGAGCTGGTGGTGGGAAGGATGCAGTCCTTCCTTCTGAAGCCACTGACTTGGAAAACTCGCACACTCACAGAGGCTGACCTTTTGAGGAGTCACAGACATTAAATACAGGACTTAATCAAAAGTTAATTTCACTGAGCATCTAACCTGAGGGCAGGCTCCAGCTCACTGTACTTTGAAGTCAAATGCCTGGCTGGTCCTGTAGCAATCAAAACATGTTTTGAGCCCTAGGTATTAACAAGGGAAATAACTGTGGTGCAAAAGCAGATATATCTCGATTTCAGTGTTTCCTGTACAGTTCTGAAGGCATTATTTGGGATTCCCTCTAGTGTTTTTAGGAATAAAGATCCTTGTTAATTCTTTTGGTCAATAACCATAATTCTGGTCTGATAGAAAAAAATAACTCTGTTTCCATTGCTTTCCATTGCCAAGGTTGAACTGGCTCTGTGTTAGTGCACTTGGGATTCCTTGTCTGCCTTGCTTCCTGCCCTTCAAGGAGATAAAAAATGGTTTTAATTATTTTTTTAGGGCATGTTTATGTACATATACACATACATGTATGTATATAAAATTAATGTATGTATATAATGTAATGTTATAGTGGCATAAAAATAGCTATAATCTTGTATTGGTGTATTATGAGTAGCAAGCATTGTTTCAAATCCAGACATTCTTCATCAGTGACCTGGCAGTGGTCTGCCAGCTGCATGTCTGATGAGCCAGGTGTTGCTGGAGGAGCTGTTCAACAGTCTGCCAAAGGACTGGAAATCACAATGCTGGCTCTGGGCAGGTTTTGATGTGTGTTGGAGGCTGGGCCTCCAGTAGGTGTTGCCTCCCCGCAGCTAAATGATCCCTGTATTCAGGGTTCTGTCAGAGCAGGATAGGCCAGAAGTGGAGGGTGGTCTGGAATGGTGTAGAGGAGCAAAGAGCTGCCCTGATGTTCATTAGCAAGTGTCACTGCTAATTGAGTGCCTCATTTGAGACTTTTAAAACTGATGGGTGGACAGTGGTTTTTTTTTTATGGGTGAAAATACGTATTATCAGAACTAAATAATTGTGAGCTGACAGGCCTCCTCCTTCCCATAACTGCTGTTGTTCTTAATCTGCTTATAAAACAGGTGCTAAAATAGTAAAATCTCATCGGTAGATGACAGAGAATCATGCTCCTCATGTTCTCTTTTCCTTCTGCCTCACAGACTTTTCTTCCCTTCCTCACGTCTACCCAGCTTAAAAATCAGCATGAAGAAAACCTTTGCTATGTCAGGCTGGAGACCTGGACTCTTCCAGGGTTGTCCTGAGCTTGGAGTGAGGATGTTTAAATGGGTTTATTATGAGATTATCATTTAAAAACCAGATGCCTGTCGCAGTTGCCTTTGTTCAGGCTCTCAGACCAGGTGTGTTGCATAAGGTGAAATGTTGTTGGGATTCTGGAAACTGAGAATCTGGGGTTTTAATAGATAGTAAATACATGTGAGTCAAGATGGTGGGCTTTGAGCATTGTCTGAGTCCTTCTTCACCTTCTTTCTTCTTCATGGGTTTCAGTGGTTTTCTGTAACTGGGTGAAAAAGATCTACATTGCAGGCCTTGTGTGGTCATTATTGGGTCAAAATTATAAATAATATGGGTGTCATCTCGTTATTGAGTAATGATTGCTTAAATAACCTTAGAAAAAGTGTTAGAAGCACTCCAGTTTACTTTGTTTCTCAAACTTGCTAGTTAGAGCTCCACGGTTTGTGAGTCTGTAAATAGATAAGAAACAAACTCAAAACCTACGTTTCCCATGTATTAATGCCAAACTTGGCAAGGAAAAAAAATAAGCCAGAACCTTCACAAAATGTATTTACTCAAGAGGTTGATAAAGGTGTTTTTCCAACCCAGGCAGGCACAGATGTCAGGGCCTTGTGCACACGGATGCTTTGTGTGTGTGTTGGACAACAAGGAGTTGAATCACAGCAATGTGATGGCTTGCAGCAGCTTGTGCCTCCGTGGAGGAACAAAACCTGTCTTCTCCTCCCTGCCAGAAAGGTCTGATCACCAGGGAAAGACATTAAATTCAGAGCTGCTACATGCTCACTCCAAAATATGCTCCCTGTTGAATATCCCTCTGCTAAAGAAAAGCAAGTCAGCTGTGACCAGTCTATAATTTCCTCAAAACTCCTGGTACTTCGCTGGCGCACAAGATACAGCATTTACTGATCACAAAACCTTCCTCAGATGTGCTGTGTCGGAGTGCCCCTTGGCAGTCAGCAGATTCCTGGGATGGGTGGACACTGGAGGTTTTCTCCCCTCTCAGCGCAGTGGGAGATTCACCCCGATCAATGTCTCACCTTTGTGTGGTACTTAAGGAACTACTGAAGCACAGTGAAGGGAGGGAGCTCTGCCTGTAATTAGGCTGGACATGTGCTGAGTGCACATAGGAAGCTGGGCAGGATTTTAGAGCCTCCACTGTGCAAGCTCTGGGGGACACGGCGCAGTCGGAGCAGGCGTGCTGATTCACCCTTCCCTGCGCGCGGCATTAGCGCCCGTCCTCCTTACCAGACTAAAAATGTCTTAAGACCACGCAAGACTGTGATACTTCACATTTTTAGGCAATTGCTGTTTTTGTCAAAACTGTCTGTAGCTTCTCTCCCCCGGCGCAATATGGTGAGTAATGAGCTACCGGAGTAATGTCTGTTTGAAACATCCGTAGCCATATGGCAATGTGGGAGGCGAGGATAAAACAGGGATCAGTCACAAGTGTTTACTTTGAAACACAGATAAAAAAGCAAGTTTTGTGCTGTGACTCAGTTGCATGCTGGATCAGGTACTGGAAACAGTAGTTTTTAATTACTTCTGTGTTTAGTGGACTTTAAAACCCCAAGCGCTTAAATCCAGTGTGTATTAGTCCTCCTGATTGCTCTCTTCAAATCTGTTCCGTGAAACAACGGGACAAATGGGTTTTGCATTTGAGCCAAACCACAGCCACCTAATCCGTGGAGTCATTAGAGATTATTTTCAGCACTGCTATGGGCTGTGTGTGGATAAAATGGGGAAAATGTTGCTGAGGAGGGTTAGCAAAACTGCCTGGCTGCACTTGCAAGATGGCTTTGTAGGTTTTGGGTTGTTTTGAGACCAGTTCAAGATGCTCTGGCAAGTGCTTGGCTGAACAGTTTTTCTTGCAACTTGGGCTCCTTCCTGGGGTGAGGCACAACTGCTCCGCAGAAGTGGAGTCCTGGGAGAGTAGGTGGGTTATTTTAGGAAGTGAACTGTTTGTAAAAATATCCCTCTGGAGATAAATCCTTATTTGGGATCAGGGAAACTGTACTGTTTGTTTTTGCGGAGCTCTGTCAGCTCCTGCTTCTCTCTGGGAGTCCTGGACCTCCTCCATTGTGGGGCTCCCACATTGGAAACTGGGGGATTAGGGAAAGCAACACCTGTCAATGGAATCACAGGATCATGGAGGGGTTTGGGTTGGAAGGGACCTTTAGAGGCTGTCTGGTCCAACTCCTTTGCAGTGAGCAAGGACACCTTCCACTAGATCCCTGTCCAGCCTGACCTTAAAGACTTCCAGGCATGGGGCATCCACCACCTTTCTGGGTAACTTGTGCCATTGTTTCACCACTTGCAAAAAAACATCTTTATATCTAATCTAAATCCTCTTTCAGTTCAAAACCACAATGCCATTTCAACCCCTATTGCAACAGGTCCTTGAGTGGTATCAAGAAAATATTTTGATTCAACAAAGAAAACATCCCGTGGCCTAAGTGCATTTTATGTTTAAAATACCTTAGCAGATTAATTAGATTGATGAGCTTATTGGGTAGGATGAAGGTGAATGTGTAGGTGAAGAGAGAAATTTACTGCATCAGTATGGTCTGGCAATTTCCTCTGCCAGTACATTATCAGCTGCTGATTAAGTGAAAGATACATGTTGGTTTTTAAAAGGAGATTTTGTGAAAGTGGAATATTTTCTTTAATGGAATCCTAGAATCCCAGAATGGTTTGGGTTGGAAGGAGCCTTAAAAAATCATCTCATTCCAGTCCCCTGCCATTGGCTGGGACACCTCCCAGGCTCCTCAAATCTCTTTGCAGAATAGAAGCAGAGAACAGGGGGAAGAAAAAAAACATTATCTCAAACTTCTCTAACACTGTGTAGGCTTTGATTAGCGAGCACTCTGTGTGCTAATTGAATGTTGTCTTCTATTAGCATAATCTTGGGGTTATGTCTGGTCAGTGTTAATGATAAGTGACAGAGACGTGTTTCTGAAACCCCATTTCATCAGTTGGGAATTGCATCTTGTAAATGCAAGCCCGCATCATAACATTTCATCTCTGTGTTGATTTATCCCAGTCTTAGGCTGCTTATATCAATTTGCCGCTGGAAAACACAAGGAATAGTTTAGGTTGGAAAAGGCCTTTAAAATCATCAAGTCCAACCATTAAGATCATCTTGCATGTGATCTAATTGCACACAGAGAATGCAGACATTATCACTGTATAATGTATAGATACAGAAAAAATTAAGACTTTTTAATAACTGGATTCTAAAACATAACTGGATTCTAAAATCAGTTTTGATATAAAATTACTTTGTAAAGGAAACATATTGTTTCTATTCTTATATGTACAACATATACATATGTTTTTATAAACTTTAGAACCATGTTTAATGCGTGTGCTTTAAACTTGTAGGACCATATTGCTGGGAGACATTCGCCTGTAATTGTTCACAAGATAAGTATGCTCAAAAATCACAGCAATTATAGTTATTGTACGTAGCTGTGCCTCAAAATGAGCATTTAGGAGAGAAATGGGCTTTTCCCATGTAAGCATCATCTTTATATACATTTAAAAATCCTGGAAAAAGTGGCTTTGCTCTACCAACACCCAGGTAACTTCAGGAAAATGAAAGGAACAAACCCAGCATCTCCCCATCACTCAGTGTTATGTACAAATGTCTTCACAGCTATTTGCACTTGAAGTGCTTCATTTGCCAACTCCAACGTGGCATTTGCAAATGCAGATTAGTGACAGGAGCGCTGTTGGCTGCTGCTTCTTCCTCCTTTCAGATGTGGCTCTTACTGGACATTTCCTGCCCAGACTTGCAGGCAGCAAACATATGGTCTGGTAGATAGTTTATGGAATAACTTGCTGGGAGTACTTTGACTGTTCCAGAAATCTCTCAGGCAAAGATGCCCAGTTTTCAACATAACACTCGTCTGAAATGCCAAAGTTAAGATATTCATTTGCTCACTGGTATTGTTGCATTTCGTGGCGAGAGCTCAGACAGAGATAAACTGTGGGTTAAATTCACAAATAGCAATCTCTGTTTTTATGAGCTGTTTGCTTGAAATGCAGTTGCTTTCAAGGCCTGCATTACATGGAAAAATTACTACATCTGATTAACAGATGAATTCCACAGCATCAGTAGTGAGCAACAGTGGGATTGCCCATCCTGAGATTCCAATTTCTGCCTCCACACTGTACAGAATTTCTCTACTATCAAATGTATTCAGTGCTTGCCACCAGGAAGGGAACTAATCTTCCTGGTACTTCTGAACTGTGCCAAATTCTCTGGGTATCTGTTTTCCTACAATTTGAGGTTTTCGTAGCCTATAGAAACGTGTAGCACACTGATTTTCTTTTTTTTGGGGGGGGTTTCCTCTGAGGTTTTTTTCATACCCACCCTGGTACATGGGGCCAGGATTCAGTTGATGTCACTGTAGCAGCATTTGATTTTGCTTGCCTGGCACTGTGTATTTATATCCATTTATTATAGATAAGGATATGGATTCAAGCTGTGCCCGAATATGACTTTTTTCAATGGAAACACAACTTCAGGTTTCTCTTCCTCCTCCTTTCTGTTCTTTGCTGCTTACAAACCAAAAGAGAAAATGTAGCCATAGTTTGGAGAGCCCTTTTGGCCCCATGCCTGCTGTGCCAGAGGTCCCAGGCACTCCTGCTCTCTTGGCAGCTGCACTCGCCCAGGTGCCAAAACTGAGCAACACATGCATTTTCTGGTGGCTGCCTTATTCATGGGATTTTTTGTTTTAATGTGATCTCTTTGCCTGTGTTTCTTGTAATACACCTGGAGCAGGTCCAGGATCATACCTCTGGCAGCCTTTTCTGGCTGACTGCTTGTTTGATCAGCCCACCGTTGGTTCTTGTGAAATGTTTCCCAGTAAAAACCTTCATGCTCTCTACAACTCCCTGGTCAGAGGGTGGAGCCAGGTGGGGGTCAGTCTCTTCTCACTTTTAACAAATGAGAGAGCAAGAAGAAACAACCCCAATTTGTGCTAGAGGGGGTTTAGATTAAAGATCAGGAAAATTTAGTTACCACAGGGAAATCCACTTTTCTGTCACTTTTTTTTTTTTTTTTTTTTTTAAACATAGTTTTTCAAGGCTCGAGAGAGGTGGAAATTTGAGCATTTTCACTTGCCTAGCTGGCACGTGCTGTTGTGGAGAGACTTTTTTCTATACCACTCACTTTCCTCTTTTTCACCCAGAGAAATTAGTGGCCAGCTCCAGGCTGGGCATCCATCCCTCTGCGTCCAGGCCCTGGCTCAGCTAGGTTTCCCATCTTCCTAAATTAAGCCCTTCCAGTTCCAAATAAAACATCATCCAGCTTTGCGTTTCTTTTTCAACATTTGCATCCCAAGAAAAGTAGAGGAAAATCAGAACCTATTCAGTGTTGTAAATACAGCAGATTATTTCCCTAATATATTATCCAGCAGTTACAAGCTAAATAATTCAGCACACTTTTAGGTCTCTATTCAAACTGATGAGCTAAAATAAAAAGTGTTGATTAAGGCAAGTGCATACCTCAGTGTTGATTGATTTTGCTGTGTTGTTTGATTTGGCTTTTTCCAAATAATGGAGGACTCTGATATATATAAATACACCACTGTTCTTGTAAGCTGCATTTCTTTTGTGTCTTTTTTTTTTTTTTTTTTTTTTGTCATTTTAGTATGATCACTTTAAACCCACATTGCAAAACTGGGGTTTTCTATCACAAGCTTGTGTGCTCATGATGGGTTTTATTTTAAATCCTACTTTGCTGCTGGAGTTCAAGCATCACACAAAGCAAGCCTGGCTGCAGGACGATGATAAAGCACAAGCGTCAGCTCCTTGTATTCTTCTAAAAGTATTTCGTAATTGAGAATGAAATGTTTTTACTCTCCCTCTGCTGCTTCCCCTGTCAAAGACGGAGGTTTCCAGAAAATGCAGTGTTATCATCACACTTGAGTGACACATCTGTATTTAACAGGCCCACTCTGTCCTTGTGGAGAGCTTGTGAAAGGGGGGGCTTGGTTTGCATACAATCCCAAAATGGTTTGCATAAGGGACCTTAAAGCTCATCCAGTTCCACTCCCTGCCACAGGCAGGGACACCTTCCACTATCCCAGATTGCTCCAAACCCTGTCCAACCTGGCCTTGGACACTTCCAGGGATGGGGAGATTCACAACTTCCCTGAGCAACCTAAGCCAGGGCCTCTCTGCCCTCACAGGGAAGAATTCCTTCCCAGTATCCCATCTAACCTTGTCCCCTCTGTTTGAAGCCATCCCCTCTTGCTTTGTTGGGGACTCCTTGGTTGCTTGTTCTGTACTAGCACAAAAGCCATAAATGTGTTCTCACGGCACACAGCTCCTGTAAGATGTTGGAAGGTGGCTGTGCTGCCTTCATGGTGCGTCACCGTGCCAAGTTAGTGGGATTTTGGGAAAAGAAACTTGTTCCTGTGATCCTGGATGGCTTCGTCATAAAGAGCCAACATCCTGGGATCATCCCATTAGCAAACCAGTTTGCAGGGATGTAATTACACCTATTGAACCAGCACTTTTATTCTCCAGATGAGCTGTTCAGGTAATAAAGGTGTTTATTTCATGTGCACTGAGATGCTTATTCCAGGAAATCCTGAGCAGGTGGAATCCAGGTGTAGCTGTTACTCTATTTGTATGTGGAAATGCCTGGTTGAAGCACCAGGTAATGGTTAGACTTGAACTGTGTGATATCATGCCTTCCCATAACCTGCCTGTTAAATTCCCAAATTAAAGCTTTTGTAGAGGTAAAACCCCCCAAAACCTCGTGGTTTTTAATGGTGCTTTATACAATGCAGTAAATCCATGGAGAAGGTGATGTAGGCAAAGGTAGACGACAGTCTGCTTAAAGCACTGTCATCCAGGACAAAATAATTTCTTTGGGAAGCCTTTTTTATGTGGAGAAAAGAAGGAATAACACTGTTCCTTCTAAAATGAGCTGTAATTAGCCCAATGTTAATCATTAGACAAGAGTTCATCTTAACACGACTCTTTTTTTGCAAAATTTTGGAAGCTCAGTTCCCAGAAAATTGATGGAAAAAAATTTAAGACTTGTTACCAAGGATTTAGATAAATAAACTTCATTGGTGTTGGCCTAAATTAGAAAGAAAGTTGTTAGTGTAAAAAAAAAAATGAAGTGCTAGGAAACCCCCACACATGCTCGCTTCAATATTTCTTCTTTTTATAAATAAATATAACTGCTTGAAGAATAAAATTAATCAGATTTTGGTCAGTGGAGGCTGTGTCTGTGGAACTATTTCTGACTGGCACCATTTCAATCAAGTTCAGGAAGCTGATTTTTCCTTTTCTGTCAGCATAGATAGAGGGGAAAAAAAAAATTGTTACAAAATGATCCCTTTTAATCCTGTGCCATTTTTGTGTGCTGATTAGAATCGGGGTAATTTCAGCCTGTGTTGAAGGAGTTAATCTTCCTGATGGAGATGTGAAAAGTCGGAGCCATCTTAAATCTCAATACCACACGCTGCCTTAGGGATCACACTGTGCTAAAACCCCAGATAAAAAGGCCTGACAAAGATTATTGACGGTTTACCTTTTAATGAGCATCTTGGATTGATTTTCATTTCCCTCCAGGGCTGCTTGCTTTGCCCTGTTTCCACCCATGATGTCATGATTAACAAAAACAACAACAAAATTAAGGCTTCATATCTGAATAATTGCAGAGAAATAAAGAGTAGCCATGGCATTTAAGTGGAACCTGTGCCAAATCCCATTGAATGTCCTGGAAAAGCCAGAGAGCTTCAATCTGTGCTTGGTGCTTCTCCCAGCAGAGGGAATGCACCTTCCACCAAAAACACCTCAATTCTTCAGCTGTTTTATATGTTCTAAATAACAGATCACTCTGCAGATCAACAGAAAAGCAGCAAGAACTCCCAATAAAGAGAAAAAGCTTTCCAAAAAAGTGTGTGTGTGTGTATATATATATATATATAAAATTGTTGAAAAAAGCCATGATTTCTCTTTTGTTTGCCAAGCCCCCACCCCTCTAAAGCCAACACTGAGCAAACCGCCTCTGGCTACGTTCCCATAATTTTGTTTAAATCCTTAAGCTTCAAAAGAGAGTGGCTCTGCCACCACAAAACTATCATACCAAAAGCTCTTAAGCTCTGACATCATCTATTCTGTTTCAGTCCTTCCATATAGACCATGCCAGAAAATGGAAATCCCTTTTCCATGTGGGAGAAAGGGAGTGTTTTTGTGGTTGTTTTTTTTTTAAAAAAAAAACCAACAAATTCCCATTCTCATCAGTATTAAAAAGAAAAATAAAATAAGGAGACAGAGAGAAGGAAAAAAGAGTGGTTTTTATTTTTCCCAGGCATGGCTTTGCAGAACAAAAACCCTGTTTTCGAGGAACAGGATGGAGTGAAGCCTTCCAGGCAGGCAGATGGGAAGCCGGCGGCACAGAACTGCTCTGCAAAGTGGAAACTTTCCATGGAAAGATCCCGGTTTCCAGGGGCAGGGGAGGCTTGTGCCTTCTGAGCCTGGTGGGGATGGGGCTCCAGCCCCCTGGGCAGGGTTGGACACCCTGCCTGTGCTCTGCAAGCAGCTTTTGGAGCCAGCTGGATGGGAGCAAAGTGACACTCTGTGTGTGTGTGTGGCCACTTGGAGGCTGTGAGGGCTGGAAAATGGGAATCCAAGCCAGGACTGAAGGAGCCTGCTGAGAGGGAGGTGGTGCTGATGTGGAGAGTTCCAAGGGGTGGGTAATCAGAAATGTGGTTGGGTAAGAGCACTTGAGGAGTGGTACTTGTGTGGAGCTGGAGGATGTAGAGCATCATTCCTTAGGGCACTTGGCCTGCTGCACCAGGGAGGCTGTTGGGCGGAGGAGGGAGAGGGGAAAACTGCAGGTTAAACCACTTGAACTATCCCTGAAATCCTCATCTCAAACTGTTGTGTTTTTCTTGTTAGACTTTTTTTCCTTCTGTTTTTCTATTTTTTTATTTTATTTTTTTTCCTTCCCTTCAGAAGATGTTACATTGAATAACTATGGGCTATTCTCAGCAGTGTAAAATTTCAATTCCTTAAAGCACATCCTTTACCTATCAAATTGGCAGGCTGGAGGAACAGTTATTCTGCTGCAACTTCAAATCACCGCTTCCAAAATTGATCTGGGCTTAGGTATGTCTTTGCGTGTCCATGCTTATTAGCTTCATCTTGTGATTAACTTAATGGGCTATGGAATTTTACTCTATGCAAATGCAGCTGAAAAACCAATTATTGAAAAGTGAAAAATGAACTCTGGGAGACAGTCATTAGACTATTAGAATCTCCCAGTTCCTTTGGAAACTGTGTTTGGGTAATACGTGGTTTTAATGCTGAATTTCAGGCCCAGAAAAAAAGCTGTTTGGGAATCACTTTTTTTTTTTTTTTTTCCAGGCAGCATGGAAACATTTTGACATGCCTGCCTGCATGGGCTACTAAGACCCACTGGGTTTTAGGAGTTGGAAGATTAGTTATAGCCTCAATGTAAAGTCGTAGTCCACTTAGTTACCCTATTTTCAGGGTCCTTGGAGGTACAAGCATCCGTGAATTTTGTTTGGATGGCTGGTGAATGTAATCCTTATTAGCTGGGCTGGATCCAGCAGCAAGATGCTCCCTGGCTGCATCCTGTGTCCCAGTCAATGTGTTTTGTGTGGGTAGATGGTGATGAACACCTCCTCTAAACCTGATGAATTAATTTATGTGCACATGGGCTGTGGCAGCACCTGTTGGGGCAGTAAGAACACCGCTGCTACTGTTCACTGAAAAATGCTGCTGCTGACCCCCAACTCCCCAAAACAGCTGTATTTTTGGACATATTTTCCTCCTCATCTGCCAAGGTGGGTGATTAGCTTAGTGGCATTCACGGGCCAGTGGCCCCAGCTTTGGTGAAAAGCCTCTTGAGAGGGAAGCTGCAGGTGTGGACAATGTTTTATGGTGCCAGCTGTGGTGAGAGCTGACCTGGAGCTGGCAGGGAGAGCACAAATGCTGGCACTTGGTGAGCTGTGTGCTCAGACCAGAAGTCACCTGGTGTCTTAGAGGATGGAGCTCAGTGGAAAGTCAAAAAAAATACAATGATGTAAACCCCTTGTGGAGGGAATGTGTCCTCAAATGTGCTGTGTGCTGTCTCTCCAGATGATGGGCTATAACTTGGATTTTATGTGCTGAGATGCACATATGGCCCCTTTATCCTTCTTCCCTTCCATTTCCATCTCAGGTTTTTCCTGGTTTTCACCACCTGTAGTTTGAAGGCTCTGCCTTTGCAAGAGGTTTTTTGTTTGTGATGTCTCAGTGCCAGCTGGCTCCCTGTGGGATGGAGGTACCTTTGACACACCCTGCACCTCGTGTTTGGGCTCAGCAGCCCTGCACAGGTCCAGGGACCCCCAGAGAGTGTGGGGTCCATTTCTGGTCTTTGTTCAGCTCCCTTTGCCTGCTGTAAATCCCCCTCGGGACAGGGTGATGGGCTGGGAGCCCTCGTGTGAGAATCGGTCACCCCAGGGAGCTGTGCAAACAAAGCAGGGTCACGTCTGATCTTTCACTTTCCACAGTGCCTGGACACAACTGGATGAGGTGAGAGGGTGTCCAAAGGATGCTGGCTGTAATTTAATCAATTGACATTTAGGTGTGTGGGGATGAGTGGCTGTAAATGCTGTGGGTGGGTGAATACAAGACACAAATCTTCGTTTGTCTCCCTTTTGGTTGTAAATTCCCTAGAAGAGGGTCTGGAAGTATGGATGAACAGGACTGAGATGTGATAGATGTAACAGAGAAGCTCAGAGCTGCTGGACATAAAGTGTCTTACGTTGAACAGCTTTGAGTTTATTCCATCAGGTAGCTTAAAGCCATCTAAAATATCTTCTATGCAAATGGAGAAGGGAAAAATAAAAATAATCACAGTACAGATAAAGCATGTATCAAGAATAAAAGACGCTGATAAGGGAGGCTGTGAAGCAAAGAGGAGGAATAAATATGAGGTGGAAAGCAGATGTGGAGACAGAAGGGAAGGTGAATAAAAGATAGATGGAAATATTAGGACATTTGTCAAATCCTTGAATGTAAAATGTCAGGGCTTCAAGAA
Source organism: Hirundo rustica (assembly GCF_015227805.2). Taxonomy (NCBI): domain Eukaryota; kingdom Metazoa; phylum Chordata; class Aves; order Passeriformes; family Hirundinidae; genus Hirundo; species Hirundo rustica. Next base: position 3,936,505 of record NC_053458.1, read on the forward strand.
CTTGTAAAGGTTATTTACTAACTAAGGCCAGAGTGAAATACTGTGTAACTACATTGATGCAACACAGACACCTGCGTGTACTCTTTGCGGAGTAGGACTGGTTTGATTGCTTAGTGCCTAAATAGAAAAACAATAATTTTTGGTTCTTTTTTTGCCAGGGAAATGGGAGATGTATGCCATAAGAAACATGTACATTTCTGAGCTTTTTAAAAGAAAGAAAGCAGGGTGGGGTGGGAGAAATCACACCAGAAATTACAGTCCTTAAGTATTGGAATCTGTTCAGGAAAACTTAAGAGGTAGAATTAATGTAAATGACTTGGATTGAGGAAACTGCAGAATTGCATTGTTTTAGGTGTGGGGAGGTATTGATAAATTTTCAGAGACCCTGCAGGAATAACATTTATAAACAGGCTCTAGGGAAAAAAAAAAAGTAAATCTGCTTTTAAATCTGACTTTGGAATGGGAGACTTTGAGAAAACCTCTAAGAGCCTCAATAAGATATAATATGGGAAACTGGTTTGAGTTGGAATAATTGAATATTCATTCAGAATTACATAATCACGTGCAGTATTGAATGAATTCTTTTAGGAATCTGTGTCAGTAGCTAGAAGGGAGTCAAAATGTGGTGGTGGAGCATCTTTAGACCCAGAGCTGTTTAGAGGGTGATCCTCTGTGAGCAGCTGAGGAGGGCCGGTGTCTTTAGCCTGTGCTTTAGAGATTAGGATTTCTCTTGGAAGACTTGAAGCAATTTAGAATCATTGGCATAGAGACAACAGAAGGAAATGTAAAAGATTCCTATGTTAATAACATGGAAAGGGGAATTTGCAGCAGGATAAAAAAGAAAAAAAAGTGTGTGTGTGTATATATATATAGAGAGAGAGACACAGAACTGGGAAACAAAGAGTTGGAGCTGAGGAGGTAAGCAACTTATAATACTTTGGGATCCATCCCATAGATTAAGAGCACACAAAGATAAGCAGGCTGCACAATTTATGGTAAAGCAAGATAAGCCTATGGACAGACAAAGAATGACTTGTAAAAAGAGGCAGGAAAATAACCTCCATGGTACACTGAGGAGATGGAAAAGGAGCAGGTGAGCAAGGGAGCGGGATGATGCTGCCTCCACTACAAATGTTATCACCAGTGCACTACAGCAAACTATCTGTTAAAGCACGTGTAGCAGAGTGGCATTTGGGTCAGCTGAACTCATCTGACACCCAGCTAAGGACCAGGAGACCTCTGCAGTCACATTTTGGCTTGTGCTGTTCTTGGCTATAGGCCCAGGCAGCGTGTGGCAGAGGGCAGCCACATTGTTCTCCTGAGCTCCAGGAACCCTCTCTGTCCTGCCCTCACACTTACATGTGCTGTGTTGTTAGATATTCATTAAAATTAACCAATCTGTTGTAATGGCTTCGCTTACCCACACTCAATTGCCGCACTCTGGAAAAAGGAGAGTGACTCAAGAAGAAATGCTATAATTGCACTCCAGACTTGTAGAATGAGATTTCTGTTCTGGCTGAATGTAAATTCATCCCCCAGACTGTTTCTCCCAGCTATTTATCCTCTGAGAATATATTAGCTGTTGCTGTTTCTGTGTGGGGAGTGGGACGACTGTTTATAAAGCACCGTGCAGATAAATCAATAACATTTGCAAATCTGATGAACTCGGGTGTGCTGCAGGTTGCTGTGACCAGGCTGCTCTGTGCCTTCAGCACAACTCACCTGACTCCCAGCCCTCTCCCAGCTGTGAAAGTGAAACTTTGTCTTCTCCGTGATTCATTATTCCTTTCGCTCTTGGTGAAGCAGCTGCCAGCTGTGGCACAACTCCAGGCTGGAGCAGGGTGAGTTCCCATCCTCAGTTTCTCATCTATGCCCTCTTCTGACAGATGACAAGGAGGCAGAGCCCTGGGCATGCCGTGAAGGTGGCAGTGGATTGCCCTTTGCTAAACATCCATGTGGTTTGTGGCTTCCTTGCCATGTGCCTCCGATCCTGAACACCCAAATTCTTTCGTAGATGGGTGATGGGCAGTGGGTGCAATCTTCTCTGCATCCTGCCTGTCTTTCTTGTCAGCTCAAAGACGTCAGGTGCATCCTTCAAACAGACTGTCCTGCTTCCTTAGGTGCTGTTGTGCTTTTCCAGGTGTTATGATACAGCTGCACAGGGAGTGGTGTTCACATCTTTGAACTAAGAGCAGCCCAGTTCAATTTTAAGCCAATTATTAGGCCTGTAAATCTGACTTCTGTAGGCAGAAATCCTCCTTGTTTCTGAGTGTCTGACACTGGATTATTGGGAAAAGGCTGCTGCATCCACACAGATCAGTTGAGCAGAGGCAGTGTGTGGGTCTGGCGTGACCCACCTTGGATGTGCTGCCTTTGGATCTTAAATCTGCTCCTCATGGGATGCTTGGGTCTCTGGCTGTATTGCACTGAGGATAAAGAGCACAGCAGCTCTTTGCTAAATCCTTGACAGTGTGATGGAGCACATCTAAAGTAACCCCCAGAAGAATTTCTCTGTAGTTTCCCTCAGTCACACACTTTGAATTTAACAACAGCTCCTAATCTCACTGCGCCGGGGTCAGAGCAGTAGTGGCTGTGTGTGTTCTCCTGGTTGCATTTGCTCCATCAGCAGGGAAGAAAAGTCTTTACTCACCAGAAGATCAATGATTAAATTCCAATTTGCAGAGTTTGGAGCTGATCTAGCCTAGAACTTCTCCAATATTTATGGTGTTCAGCTCCAGGATTTTCTAATTTAAGCATTTCTGTAGTCTAAGTAAGGTTATTAAGTGTTGAAGCAAACTCTCACAATACTTACCTTGCCATAAGAGGAATAATCCGTGCAATAATATAAATAGCTGTAATCTATGCACTTTGAATAGTGGTATGACAATCTCCAAAGACGTCCCATTTAATTTGGAGTTAATTCCACTTTCATTGCTCCATGGATGTACTTGAGGTGCTCTGTGATGTTTAATTTGGGTTCTTCTGAGTGCCAGATGCAGAGAATTAGAGTAATTATAGAGTGTAACTCAGCTTTTAAAGGCTGTTTCCTTTTTAGAGAGTATAAAGGGTATATAAATTGTTTTAAATGTTTTAGTGGGTATTGATGGCCTGGAAGATTATCCAGCTGGAAACAGATCTTTGTGTTTCTCTGTGCGAAGATAACATCACCATTTCTGAGTGCTTTCTTAAGGAAAAATAAAACCACCAACAGAAAAGCCCAGACCTTTCTGTGGGATTGGAAATAGCGTGTATGGTGTTCTTTGGGAAAAATCCCATCGCCTTGATAGAAATCATATTAATGCAGTCACAGAAATGGCTCAGGTTGGAAGGGACCACTGGAGGTGATCTAGTCTGACTCCCCACTCAAGCAGGGTCACAAGGCCGCATCACTCAGGATTGTGACTTTCCATGTGCATCTGCAAAAGAACCTGTTATTTCTCTTCTGAAAATGGACATTTGTGCCCACAACATCTCAATAAGTATCGGGTTTCCTTTGTTCTACTGCCTGCTGTGGAGTCTAACTCCACTTGCTCTCCCTCCTAAGCAGCAGTGTTAGGAGCAAGGATTTGTTATGTGTTAGTGCAGCACCAGGCACGAATAGGCGGGAAAATAAAACTTTTGCTCTTGAATTAGCCCATGAAAAACAGAAAGAAGGGAGCTAAAAAAGCCAGGGTGCCCAGGTCCATTCTGCAAGTCAGCTGCCATTCAGAGCTGGAGCTGTTCGCTGGCAGTTTTAAGTTTCTAATGTGTGCTGAAGTTTCAAAAGCAAAATAATAAATGGTGAGAAAATATATTAATAATTGTATTCTCTCCATTTTGTGCAGTCGAGACTGCAGGGTTTCAGTCCAGAATAAAGGCAGTGGGCAGGGGTTTGGTTTTCCTTACAGCAGCTGACTCAGTCCTACAGCTGTTTGTGGTGCCTGTGTTTTTGGCAGTGGGTTTGGGGTGTGTGGAGCCCCTTTGCACCCAACGAGGAGCAGCTGCCATGGGGAACAGGGGGAATTTTACTGCACCAAAAAACTGATTCTTTAGGAGCAGCCTGAGGCTTTCTGCACATTTAATCAGCTCTTCCTGGTTTTAGGTGGAAAAGTAAACCAAAAGGAATATATGCACCCCTAAACCTAAACTGAATTTCCCGTGTGAATGTGAGCCTGACACTTGGGTATGATGTTTCATAATTCACCTGGGCAAAACGTGGTCCTGGAGCTGCTTCACGTGATGCATGAGCTGTGATGAGATGCAGCATCTCCAGCAGGGGACTGCAAGGCACTCTCTGTAAGGGGAATTGTCTGACAGCTTAATATTTCAGTTACAACTGGCCATACTTACAGTAAAGAGTATGTAATTATTTTTTTTTTTTTAGCCTGGTTAGAGCCACAAACATATGGTACAGTAGCAGAAGAAGCTATTTTGGGTAGTAATCCTTAAATATTTTTTTTGGCAATCAAATGATTCGGCCTTTCCCAAGGGAAACAGAAATTCCCATTAAAGCACTTTGCTGGCAAGGCTTTGTTACTGCTCTGCCACCCAAAGACGAGCCCAACCTCCTCCCATCTTCTACTTGGCTGCGTGTCTGGACAACATACTCACTGCTGGCAGTGCCTGCTTTGCTTGCTGTCACCTGGAGGAAAGTGCAGCAGCGTCTTTGCTGAGTGAAGGGCTAATGTGTTTACAGAATTACTTTGGGGTTGACTTACCTATTTTTTTCAATTACTATCTTATTTTTCCCCCTCTTGAAAAGCAACCGTAGCAATGTTTGTCATCAGTGGAAGAGGGAGCGGTGGATTCTTGGCATGTCAGTGAAGTTTTATAGATCTCTTTTGGAGAAACTGTGAGTAACACGTGGATGTTTATGGATGCAATCCCTGGACACTGGAGATTAATGGCAGTACGTCCATGTTGTGTTTTTTCTGGTCACCTGTCACCGAGACACACAAAGCAGCCACACGCAGACAAGCGGTTTTGCAGAGCAGAGGTTTCTCCGTCCAGCCCAAAAGCTGAATCCAGGCGGAGAGAGAGAGCCTCTTTGTTTTATTTCTTACTTTTTATACATTTGTGGGTCTAGCAGAAGATTGGCTTCTGGGGTTTTTCACCCCTCAGCCAAGTGGCTAAACCAACTGTCAGTTACAATTGTTTTCAGGTTAGAAATATGCAAACAAAGGACAGAGAATGAAAAACAAAGGATTTGTTTATGTTACATCTGTGGGAAAAGGTAGGAAACTGCTCTTAATATTGTACAATAACTAAAAAGATCTGACTCCATTTAAGAAAATCAAAAGGCTATAAGAAACTCAGAAAAACCAGGGTAACAGTCACCCTTGTGCCCAAGGCTCTCTGCTATGCGACACACAGTTTTTCTGCAGAGATGGGGAGTTCCAGTGGGGCACCCCATAATGATTGCGTGTCTGTACGTCCCTAAGGCAGGTCACACACGTGTCACTCCCTCGTTGGCATGGGCAGCTCTGCCAAAAAGGGTGATCATGTGCCTGTGACCCCGGGTTCTGCGTGGTGCCCACTCTTGCTCCCTCTCCTTCAGCACAGAATGATTGCTGTGATGAGGACAGCGCAGCTGGATGCACAGACAGCTTTGTGTCCTGGCGCTGGCTGAAGGAGCTGCTTTATTCCAAAGCAGCAGGGATCTGATCTCAGGTGAAAAAGCCAAGTCCAGTGACCCCAGATATCTGTGTCGACATTTACTGGGGCTGTGAGTAAATTGCCTCAGCGTTGCAGGAGCCTTTGTAGGGGAAAACAAATCTAGGATGAGTGGTCCTCCAGCCAACCTTATTTTCCCTCCTTGCTGGCACAGAGCACATTCCCAGTGTTTCCAATGTAAAAGGCTTGCTTTGAAGGGGAGACCTCTGACCTTGCTCTGTAATGCAGTGAGCCCTGGAAGCTGTGTTTTGCTGAAAGCCTTTGCTTTTAATGGAGAAAAAGAGCAAACAAAGATACCCTGTGGAGTAAAAGCTGGAAAAAAAAAAAAAATTACCGCTCCATAATGCTTGCTCTTAGAAGTTTTAAAGGAATTTAGGGCCCAAAATTAGGTGTTGAGGTGTTAATTTGGGGAGAACTGATGCCTTACAAATGTGGAGAGGAGTGTTATATCCAGAAATACATCTTGAGACCGGTTCTCTCTTGTCCCATCCCACAGCATTCCCAGCCCTGATCCCTACTCTGGTCTCCTTATTTACTTGAAATAAGTACTTGTTTCACTTTTTATTCTCTGCCAGAGCCTGGCCGGAAGAGGCAGAGCTGGAGCCACTGCAGGAGCTGCTGTGATGGAGGAAATGAAGGCTTGTGGCCTCTTGGGAAGAGCAGGGAAATGAAGCCACATTTTTTTCACTTGGTGGGCACGTGGTGAAGGCTCCAGGCTTTTCTCCTGAAGGTGTGCTGGTTGTGTCCTTAATCTGCAGTGATAATGAGGGGAAAACTACAAAGCACAGGCAGATTAGTTGATAGCATTCCCGGGAGTTAGAAGGCTGTGGAGACAAACCAGGTATCAAAGTTGCTTTGATTTTTTCTAACTCATGAAAATGACAGAAGGATTTGTCTTTCTCATAATTGACCTCAAGTCTGGATCTCTTTCAGGCAAGGAAGGTGCCTTTTTTTTCCTTCTCTCTGAGGATAAGGCAGCCATAGTCAAACCATTTGGTTCCTGACAGGCAGAATGGAAGAGGGGGATATCAGGGTGAGGAAGCTCCAACATGAATTTTTTTCATCTTTAAACTGCTGCTGTTTATCTTGAAAACCTCCAAATAAATGCACGTTCTTATTTTTAAACTGCTTCCTGGAAAAATTAAATGATAAATTAGATGTTAGCAATAAAAAAAGTCATCTCTTCCTTTGAGCTTATTTGTTTATCATGTGTTGTCCTGTTGTTACAGAAAATTAATCAAAGAGCATATTGATTTCACACAGTTGTGTCCAAGGACTTATTCTGGAGGAGCTGGGGTTCCCCTCATCTTCTGGGGTTGGCAGAGGGTGCATGGTAGCCCACAGATGTGATGCTTTGGGAAGCTGGATCCCAGATTTAGCCAGCTGTGTGACACTATATTCACACCTTGGCCCTTAAACAGGAGCTGGGATCAGCTCTCAGAGGCTGTTTCGGGGTAGTTTTCTCTCATGTGTGTTTAGCAGTTTGCTAATTATGCCATTCCTTGGTTTTTGAGGGGGAAGGAGGGGTCCTTTATTGGGCAATGTAGAGTAAAACAAGCTCAGAAAATCACATTTTGTAGGTATTTATATGGTAAATATAAACCAGTGTGGGGAATAGCGGGACTGCAGAGAATCTTCTTTGGCCTTTTCCTCGTGTTAAGTAGCTCGGTTGTTGAGTGGGGGAAAAGGACTTGAAATTGGGAAAATGGGGAGGAAAAAACCCTCCCACAGGGCTGCCCAAAGCCTTGGATGCAGGAATGGCTCTGAGTGACAGCTGATGATAATCTGCCAAAGCCAGAGGATGCTTCGTGGGGCAGCACCAAAATAATGAGCAGCATTTTCTGAAATTAAGACGTCCAAAGGCTCTACGTGCTTTGCTGGGAAAGTGCCTGTGAACTAATTTAACTCAATTAATATTGTCTTGCTCCTTCCCCTCTGCTATAAATTGGTGACATTTAATTCTTCTTTAGGCTGTGGGAAACACTCACTGTCTGTGGGCAGGGCAGATGGGGAGTCAGAACTGGAAACAGCAGGAGGAGCAGAAGCCCTTTGTCCCTGTCAGACTGGCCTGTTCCTAAGGGTATCCACTCATCCATGGGAAATGAACCTTGATCTGGACACTGGTCCCAAGAAAACACAAGCCTCTTGCAAACTAGAAACAAGACACACATTTTAAATAGGAATGATGATGGAAATTGGCACCTCCACCTACCTTAGGGGGTGGCATTCTCTGTCAGTGGCTCTTGTCAAGTCCTGTGTCCTACCGGGGGCAGATCAGGAGAGGTGGTCCAGTTCAGGTTTTATCACCCACACAATTTCAGGTGCGGCAGAGGAAACATTTATTGTCTTCCCAACCCAGAATTTCTCCCAGAATTAGTGGAATTATTTTAAAAAACCCAGAAATATAGTCTCTGTTCTTGCTGGGCAGTCTCAGCTGGGTCATGACAAAAGAGATGTTGATGGGAATGCTACGGTTCCCTTGTAAATCAGAACCTGTGAGAGTGGAAAGCACAGTGACTCACTGGCACTTGTCAACAGGGCCAGGAGCTCCTGCTTCCTTTGGGATGCAGGTGATAAAGAGCACATCCCAAAAAATCAACAAGGCTGCATCTTTCTGGTGTGCTTCTAAATGTTTCCTGGTTTTCTTCACTTAGTTCTTAAGGAAGTGAAGCTGCAGCTTCACCCCTGGGCAGGAGGCCGCTGTGAGGCACCTCCTGTCTGCCCTTCTGACCCTCGAGGCATTTTGGTGGGCATCAGGTTAGTGGGGTGGGAAACGATGGCAGGAGCAGCCTGGTTTAGATTATTAACACATCTTGAACAAAAGCGGGGGGAAAAAAAATGGAGATTCTTCCATCATTTACAGCTCCTGAAATATCACTAATTAGTGTCTGAGGAATACAGGCTGCGTGGGAAGTTAGACATTCACCAGGCTGTTCATCTGGGAGCCGTCTGAGGAACAGCTCCTGCACGCCGGACATCTGCAGGATTAAAAAAAAAAAAAAAATAAAATAAAAGAGAAAGGAAAAGACACAGTTCATTAACCACCAACAACATTATCCGGAAAGCAACTGGGGAAGCTGATCACTGCCACTAACTCTCACTCTGTTTACCATCAATTAATGTTTAGTCTCCCAAATTTTGAGCTCTTTTGTTTGCGCGCCTCGCGGAGCTGCCTGGAATCCGGGAATTGCGACTGGCGGTGGTTTGCAGCAGAGTGCCCCGGGAGCTGTGGGCTGGCTGCTAAAGCCTTCAGGGGGCTGCTCTATTAAAGAGATAATAGCACAGATTTGAAAGCTTCAGCTGATTAATTAAATGCAAACACAAGATTGTACTCGCAGGCTCTTTCAAAGGACTCCGAGTCCTTTCCTTAAGTCGGTTCAACCTTGACCTGAGTTAGCGCTTGTATAAAAGATTAAAGGTGACCCACGAAGAGAGAAACTGGATTTGCATTGTTTTAAAGTTGGGTTTGTGTGTTGTGGAGAGGAGATTTCTGTTTCCACTGCACACACTGTGCCATCTCCCTCCCTGAGGAATGTGTGGGAAGTGGCATTTTGTGGTTGCTGATGATGTGGGGGGCTCGGGCGGTGCTTCAAATGGAAGTGGGATGAGAGAAACTCTCAGCCTGGGCTGTGCTGCACTTGAACAGTGCAGGAGCTTGACACAAACTGTGTTTTTTGGTGATCCAAAGGGGCCAAACATTTATGTTAGGTTTGCCATGATGTTGAAGGTGGAGTACCTCAAAAAAATGGGATTAGCCCTAAAACCGTGGGCTGTCCCAGGAAACCAACAGGGCTGGGCCTGTCTGCTTGGGAAACACATTCCCATCCTATTCATTGGTGCCAAGTTTATTCTTGGAAAATGCTTCATTAAGACTGTTTGAGTCTCTTCTGGGACCAGTCAGAGCAGAGTGTTGCAGGAAATGTTAATATACTTGGGCCTGCTTCAGACAGAGTTTCATTTGTTTTGTTTTACTGTTTAATTGTGGTTGTGCTCCTTACTTGAAAGGGCTGAGCTGCACGTTTTGCATTTGCTGAACAACATGACAGCTTGTGAAGTATGTGACAACGTAGCTTGAGCAAAACGCGGTGGACATCCTAAATTACCTCTTCAGTTATATCTCTGAAGCTTTTTGAGCAACTGAGATTTGATCCCTTCTAACTTGAGTTGAACCCTATGAATTGCAGATTACTATTATTTTTTGATCAGAACAGAGAGGGTTTTCATTTTCAGGCCTTGTACATGTGATTTTAGCAGCTATTTCCTAATCTCTAGCTGTTGTAACCCCTCGGACTGTTTAATTGGGTGTTGCCAGGGAGTGCATGGAATTACAGCGTTACCAATCACTGTACTATGTTACAAAGCTGAGTTCATCAGGCTGTCCGATTTTTTGCTCACTAAGTTTGTCCCTACGGACTTCTCTTTAAATCTAACACTTGTCCTTGAGAGTGTGCATAGACAGAAGTGGTAGAAAGGACCAGATGTAGTGCTATGGAGCTTCTTTGTTCTCCCCTTCATGATAAAGCACAAAAATCATACATAGTTTAACAAAACTCTGGTATCTGGTCCTAATTGCTGTAAGTAAAGCACGTGTGATCTAAATGTTAATCAGATTTCTGCATTTAATGAGGGAAAAAGCAGCTATTATATGAGAAATGTTCAGGAGCAGGAGCTGTTCGTGTTCCAATCAGGTGATTGTGTATTTGAATAGTATTTCCATTTAAATAGCTTTATCGCCCTGCTGATTCCTAAGCACTGAGTCAAAACAAAAACTAACAGCTAAATTGATATTATTACTAAGGAGGAATGAATAATAGGCAGTAATTCCATACCTGCTGGGAATCCTCAGTGTGCTCATGGGCTATATAGGTGTAAGGGTCTGCACCAACTCTGTGGAACTCTTGTACTTACAGAAGAGCATCGTGGGGATCTAATTCCACCCAACTGAGTCCGTGTTGTGATCCCGTTAAATTCTTCCTCTGCTTATTCTCCTGTTGATGCCCATGAAGTGCTTGGTCATGCAGTGGGCTCCCTTCCCAATTCCCAGCATTTGGAGGAGCCAAGCCTTTCAAGCAGGCACGCTGAAATCCACAGAGGTCCTGCAGGACACGCGCTCATTCCCCCAAATCCCGTTCACAGCCAGAGCGTTTCCCGGGACATCAGCACGGCTCTATTGCTCTGGCCACCCATATCTCCTAATGCTCCTGAAAGGATTATTTCATAATCTTATCCTGTGAATGCAACAGCTGTAAGCCCAGATAAATTGCATTCCTCTAGGGAAAGTGAGTTGGTGCTCATTTTAAGTGCATCCCAGTGGAATTGCATCATCTGTGATGTTAAATGGCGTTTGGCTGACTGGCTGGGATCGTGGTGGATTCAATGGAAGTGCCACTTTGGGATCCTGTGGCCTGTCTCCATTTATATAAGACAGGCTGGTGTAGGCTGAGGCTGAAACCAAGCTATGAGCTTGTGTGTATTTACAGGGGCACTGCCCTTCAAATAATGGCCTTTGGGAGAGTGCCATGAGAAGCATACTTTATTTCACATCTGGCTATTCCTTTCCAGAATGTGCAGCTGCCGGGTGGGGTTGGATACAGATCCAATTAGATCTTAGGAATGTTCAGGACATCTGGTTCTTTCAGGCTCTGCTTCACAGCTCCCCAGAAGGTAAAAGCCAGCTGAGGTTATGCCATGATCAGCATTGAGTCCTGCCTCCTGCACAGCCTGGGCCAGAGGATGTCACCCAGCAGCTGCCTTTTCATCAGGCTCGATGCCCTGTGCTCGAACCAGAGCGTTCCTTGCAGAAACACACTCAGGCTTCTGCGAAGTGTTGGGCAATCCTTTCCTATCAAAAGGAAAAATCAGGGATAAAACCTGCTTTTTGTCCCAGATGGGAGCTCCGACTGTGACATCTGATCTAGTGGCTGTTGTCCCTGCCCAAGGTAAGTGGGTTGGAACTAGATTTCTATAAGGTCCTTCCCATCCAAACCATTCTGTAATTCTATGATCTGACCAGAAAATGTGACACTGAAAGGGATCCATATCAGTGATATTCAGAGCATGTGAACTTTGGTCCCTGTGCAGAGACCTGTCCCCACTTGCTTTTAGCTGCTGAGGTATTTCACAGGATATTTCATCACAGCTGCTTAAGAATCTGCTCACATTTTGATACTTCTACTTGTTATTTCTTTTTCTTTCTCCCGGCTCCCTCTGGACCTGCTGAGCAGAGAACTCTTGTTTGTGTGATACTTCTCTGTTCTTGATATTTCTGCTCCAATCACTCTTTGCTTTCACAGAACCATGTTCTTAAAAGTTCATCCCCCTGTGCATACTCACAAAGTAGTTGAACACTTATACTATGTTTTAGGTAGCTAATTAATAATGGCTAAAAAGTCAGTATTTCTTTTTCAGGCTCTTTCAGTTCTTCAGGAGAAGGGTGACTTTCTTTTTTTTTTTTTTTTTATTTAATTTTTCTCATTCTCTGGTCAAAAATCATAGAAACTCCAAAGAAAAAGCATCTGTAGAATCCCAGTTGCAGGTGATGTGCTAAGAGGATGAGTCCTTTGTATGGGGAAAATGTTTCCAAAGACATTAAATCCTGATTCAGTGTTTTTAACCACAATTCCTCCCTTACTTCCCAGTGAGTGTAGAACTATAGTAATTGTATGGCAAATAAGAAACTTCATACAAAAGTTGGTTGTTTATGAAAAAAGATTGCATTTGAAAAGTTGTTGAAGGTTTCAAAGATGAAGAGAGCACAACCAGGAATCAGTTATAAGTCCAGATAGCAGTTCAATGAGAAATAAGTACAGTGATAGGCAAATATCTATAGCACTGGGCTATTTTTCCCACTGGATAGTAGAATTTCACTTTGGGCTGGGTAGAGAGGAACATGTGGTTTGAATGTTACAACACCTGAAAAATCAACTCTACTACAGGACTTCTTCCAAGTGCTAAATGGAAAATATTTTCCTAGCATCTATGAGAGCCACAATTTCAGCAGTAAAGACTGGAAAAGTTCACTAGGAATTAAATCAACAGTGAAGTCTAGAGGACAGATCTGTTTGCAGGTTTGAGATGTGGGATAGATGCTTTGTTGTTCTTCTGTTACTAATGATGGCATTAGGAAAGAAAGAAATCAATCTGCTGGCCGTACTGGGGGACTGGAATAAAATGATGGAATGATAGGCAAAAAACTCCGCAGTACAAGAACCTGCAGAGATCCTTTGCACAAGAAGCAAACAGAGTGTTTGCATGATGACACTGCAGAATTCCCCAGCTGGGGGCTTTCTGCAGCCCTAGCTCAGCTTATCCACGGGAGCACTCGAAGGTTCCCCTCCAGTGTCAGGCTTAGCAAAAAAACACCTCCCAGATTGACTCAGTAGTGCTGAGTTGCAGTTAGCTTTATGTTGAAGTGACAATTTTTGCATAGTTTTAATGAGCAACAGCCCTGGGCCAGAAAACTTCAGGCTGGGATGCTTCTTGCTTGCTGCCCTAGTTTGTTTTCATCCCTCTCACGTGAGAGCGCTGTCCTGGAGCGCATTAAGCAGCGGGACTGGCATCCATCATGTGGAGTTTATCCTGTCACCTCTCCCGAGGAGGAGAAGTGTGAGCAATGGGCTGTTTTATTTTAATAGCGTTTTTGTTTGGTTGGTTTTGTCGTCGTGGAAGTCTTTTCTGAAGCAGACCGAGTTGCTTTTTGGTTTTTAACGCGTCGGTCACTGTGTCCTGAAGTTAAAGGGGGGAGAATCGGGGCCTGGATGCTGCATCTGGAGTGAGTGGGTGTGAATTTCCTCCTAAGATTTGCAGTTGATTCCACAGCCTCACTCTTGCCTTGGAGAACATCTGCCTTCTGCTTGGGTGAGCTTTAGCTCGTGGTGCAGAGAGCTCCCAAAGGATGGCCCGTGGCACGTGCAGCCTGCACAGTCATCCTGGAGAGCTCACAGAAGGGCTTTTTCCAGGAAGATACTGAGTCACAGATGGATTTTGGTAGGCAGCCACCAGCTCAGCATTTTGCCTTCATCCCAGACTTCAGGGCAGTCTTTTAAACACCCTGGGCCAAGCTCATGGCTTGCTGTGATAGGCAGGGACAGAGCTGTCAAAAGATGACAAAACCATTAGTGTCTTTGGTCTGGTCATCACCTCACATTAGTGTCCTAGAAGAGCAGCTGGAGGGAAGCTTTTCCCACAGAAATGTGAGAGCTCATGGCCACAAGAGCCCAAGTTCCTGACATTTTGTGTCAGGAACAGCCGCTGACCGTGGGGTGTGGGAATAGCTGATTTATTTCTCTGCGGTGGTCCATTCTCCAGAGCTTGGTCTGAATCCAGCTGCACACTCACATACCTCTGTTTATCTATCTAAAAATCGATTTTTATATACATATAAACTGTTGTTGATAGATTTTTCACTATATAGATCTTTCTGTGCTATGGAGCCATAGTCAAAGGAAACAGCATCACAAAACATTTGAAGTGTTGTGGAGCTAAAAGGAAACAATTGGAGAAGTTGACACAAAAAAATGGAAAAGGTAGAGGACAGAAATAAAAGAAGGGTGGAGAAGGGTCTAAGAATATGCTCTTTGGCTCATAAGAAGGCTGCCAGTGGTGGAAGCCTTGGGAATACATAATTTCAAAGTTTATACTGCTCATCCAAAAAAATGAACGTATGTGGATTTTATAGGATTAAGCAGTAAAGTTCATTGCAGGTGGATATGAAGTGGAGAGGAGGAACTCACATGGGGGAAAAGGAAAAGTACATTAAATGTGAATTATTCAGCAAAAACCCCAGTTAGCATGATACTTAGTCAAGAAGTGACTAGACACTTTCCTATTAGAAATAAAATCACTCCATAAAGGTAGAACAAAAAGGACAAACTCTGAAACTTGAAAATAAGAGAAACAAGTTTTAAAAAATGTTTTCTTGCTGTTTCTAGACTGCCTTGAAGATGATGAACACAGTAATAACACTAAGATTACTGCTGGACACAAAGTGAACTCTCACTCAGGCACAAAAGCTCCAGCCAACCCAAACGACTGGGTCAGTAGAAATTGAATCAGCAGCGAGCCCCAGATAATATCTGATGGTGGGTTTGTGTCGGGATGGATGGCTTCTTTCTTGTTCCCTCGTTATGACTGATGGCAGTCACTGCAGAAATCAATAGTCTGGCCGTGGCTGGGCACTGAAACAGAGAGAGGCAGAAGCACTGGAGCTTTCCTGGGGGCTTCCCAAATCCCAGCCTGCACAGGTGCACAGGACCTGCTGCAGGGACTGAACACAGAAGCTGTAAAGCTCCCAGTGTTGCCTGCTCAGGCAGGCAATTTGGGTTTTTTGTATGTTCTCAGATCAGAACCCCAAAAACTTCATCACAGCACTGGAATTCTTTCCTGGACTTGGTTTGAAGTATGTACAAATCCAGCTGGGTGGAGGGAAAAATCTCCTTGGAGAATCTTGAGCCCAAAACTTGCTGCAAAGTTCCTTCTGGTGCTGTAGTAAACAGAGAAACAGATATTATTTCTGCTGGGGGCAAAAGGCACCTGAAAGCACTGGTCTTCTCAGAGCAGTAACTGAAATGAAATCATAACATTTTTGCTGTGGTTTTCCAGTAAACTTTTAAAATAAAAATTTGGATCTAAATATTTTAAAAGGTTATTTCAGTAACTTGGTTTTATTTTACTATTTCATTGGTCTTGTCTCTATTTGGATTTTTATCTGGTGTTTGTGAACAGCAGCAAAAATGTAACATTCATTTAATATTAAGAAGTAAAACCGGGTGACTTATCGTGTATTCCTTAATCACTAGCATATGTTTTAATAGATTTTTAAATTGGGTTTTAGTTCATAATTTGTGTATCTGCATATCCCTGAGTTTTATAGGCAGGGCTCCCACATCCAGATGTCCTCCCTACCTGGTTGCCCAGGTTTGTCTCCCAAGACCTTGGAGAGTTTTGGGGCTCTGTTTCCAACTTCTCCACATCTCAATATTCAACAACTTTTGGGGTGTGCTGGGTGTGCCTTAGGCTGAGGATAAGCAGCAGCTTAATTAGTTCCCAATGATTTTCCATTCTTTTTCCTATTGTTTATTATTTATTCTGCTATAATTTATTCACAAGATTAAGTGGGTAAACAACATCACAACTACTTCTAGCTGCACAGTCCAGTGAGCATAATGATGCCAGTTGTAAATGCTGAGCAGTGCTGATTAGAGCTATTACACGAATATTCATTTGTTTGCTTTACCTTTACCACTTTGCTCACATACTTCACAAATTAGGGCATTATCCTTTCTTTTTTTCCCCCACCCTTACTGTTTTTACCATCAAATGAAGGTAATTTACCATTTTTCCATTTGAATTGAGAAGTTAATTGAACTTAATGGCTTCAGAGAAATCAATAATTTCCTACTGTTATTGATATAATGAAGCACATGTACCAGATTATCCAGTAAAGACACAAACCACTTAAATGAAAAATTTCGGCTCCAGGTTGAACTATTTAAATTCTCCGTGTGGATAGTTAAGGGAAGATCCTGGTGTGTGGGGAAGCAACAGTAACTTCAATATATTGAAGTAATCATGGAATCATTTAGTTTAGAAAAGTCCAGCGCTGTCACCTTCCCCACTAAACCGTGTCCCCAAGTGCCACTTCCACACTTTTGAACACCTCCAGGGATGGCGACTCCACTGCTTCCCTGGGCAGTTGTTCCAATGCCTGACCACCTTTCCAGTGAATAATTTCCCCCTAATATCCAATATAAACCTCCCCTGGTGAGAGTTGAGGCAGTTTCCTCTCGTCCTGTCACTTGTTACCTGGGAGCAGAGACAAACCCCCACTGGGCTACAGCCTCCTGTCAGGGGCTGGTGAGGACTGAGAAGGTTTTTCATTGTGACACACGCCGTACAGCCAGCACTTGGTGATGTTTGACATACTCTGTTTGTCATGCCTGGTTTTATAAAGTAGCAAGAATCCCATATTGAAAGGTGTTTGGGGACAGAAATAATCTCGTGAAGCCTCCTCAGCTTTCACAGCTCTGCCATGAAAAGGGAGAAATGGGAACAGGTTGATTTGAAATGGGAAACCCTGAGGTTTCTTCCCAAACTTAAAAATACAGATTTATTTGGAAATTGCCATAAGCTCCTGCCCTGGCTCTGGAAAAGGTTGAATGGTTCCTAGGAGAGTATATAGGAAATTCCAAACTAAACACTTCTAAACCGTTAAATCTGGATCAAAATCGTTAAATCCCTAGATGACATAGGAGACATTAATGCCCTTAATTTAGGGATCAGTGTAGTAGAAAGGGAATGGCAAATATGAAATTAATGACATTTAAATTACTGTTTCATTAGAACACAATTTTGCCACAGTATTTCACTGAATTTAGGATACCCTAAGATCAATAGCAATTCCCTTTATTTAAGGCTCTGGTGACGTTTACTGTGTAATTTTATTTTTCTTCTGAAAGGAGTGGCTATTTGTGAAAATTTTTTTTGCTAAATATTGGTGGAATTAAATGCATTTTTAATTGCACTCTACTGTAGTATTGGCTTGGCACTTGAAAGTTCTGCATTAATTTGTGTGATGAATGGATGTGGAGAATACAGGATAGGCAGTTTCTGCTGGATTTGCAGAACGGAAGAGTGAGACTGAAGTCAGTTCAACACTGTGTGTTAGGGAATGAAGAGGGCACATAATGGGCTGCTTTACCTCAAAAAATCAGGAAATAATTTAAAAAATAAGTGTTAAGTGATAAAAGCTGGTTTTGTTTTGTTTTGTTTTTTAATTTTCCTCCCTGAAGATTTTGGTCTCTGCCTTGGTGGTGCTTTGTGGGCACCACAGGGTCCATGTTACCTTCATTCCATGTGCCAAAACTGTTCTCTCATGGGTTCTGGAGTCCCCCACCAGTAGGATGAGAGATGCTACATCCCAACATATTTCCATCTAGACTGTACTGGAATATTATCTCCATGAAGTAATCCAATTAACACCCTCAGAGGCACCAAGGGAGGATACCTGAGTGGAAACACTTTTATTCAGGAGGCCCTGGCTTTTGCTGCAAATTCGTGGAAGATTCCAAGCAGAATGAGTAACTTTATGGAAGCTGCCAGTCCACGGAGCTGCATTTACAGGAGGAGATGTTGGAATGAGCTGTTGAGAGTGGGCAGTAATTTTCTGCAGGCTGTGTGCATCCACCCTTGGATGTGGTAGAGAGGACAAAACATCATGGGAGTTTTTTTCTCAGATTACAGCTGAGGTGCTTCTTGTCTAGTTCTCCCCACAACATTTCAGATTGACACTTACTGGTATGAAAAAAAAAAAAAAAAAACAAAACAACAAAGGCTGGTCGGAACAAACCACTTCCTTTTAGCACTATAAAAAATCGTGGCTGTTACTTTCCCAGCATCCGCTCAGCTAATGGCCTGAAACAGGACCAATATTTGATTTCTGCTTGCTGTATTTACTTTATAAATAGATACTTTATGGGCTTTATTCTTTCCTGAGATTGAATTAGTGGGTTAAATAGACAGAAATATTCCTTACTGTGGCATACTGATCTCTTAGCATCTTGCACTGACCTGATAACAGGCTAGCAGGAGAAAAAACTTAATTATTTTTTTTAAGATGGAGACTGACAATGGAGAACACTGACTATTTCTGAAACCGAGATCTTCTTTTCTGTCATTAAAAAGCCAAGGAAATCTGAAAGCAGTGTGAGTTGAAGGCACGTATCAGTGCGATTATTGAAGGGTTTTCAGAGAGTGGCTTATCACCTCCTCGCCTTATTTACCTGATAAACCAGAGCCTTATGCTTCAAAGGCCCCAGCTGCTCAATCCCAGCGTGGTAGCCACCTCTTAGTGAGGATGAGCCCGCTCTGATGGTGCTGGCAGCCAGGACCTCACCGAGGCCTTTTGCTGCAATCTGCGCTTCAAAACACCCCTGCAAATTCTGTTTCATTAAAAGCAGGAACTGCCTGGTGTCCGGGGGGGTTTTGCCTCCCTAGTTCTGCCCTTTGAATTTGATTTCTTTGTGAGTGGAGGTGATGGAGAAGCTGAAAGGTGAGGGTCTGTGGTTTTTGGAGTGCTGGAGAGGATGCACAACCCTGAGCTGCTGAGCCCAGGCGTCATCTCTGCCCGCCACTGGGACATGAGATTAAGATCTAATTTCAGATGGCCTTTACCAACCCCAGCGTGAGCAGCAGTGACTTGCAGAGGCAATAAACAGCCTTTGCATTGGCATTTGCACCCAAAAGCTGCTGCTGTCCCTGGGGAGGTTCTGTGAGGGGCTCCTGCATCCCTGAGCATCCTTTGCCACCTCTCCCTGGCTCGCCCTGCCTGTCACCACAGCTCCCTGCTCCAATCTGCACATTAATCTTCATTCTAAACCATCCTGCAGACGCTGCATGCAAATGCACTGGGTGATTCAAATTGGTTTTCTCTGTTTGTAAATGTAGTGTTCTGTGACTGCTCAGGGGCACTTGGAACATATGCTCCTTGATATCTGACATTTTTCAGAATTCCAAGCCAAGGGAAGGCTGTCTGCAGCGTGGGCTCGTGTGGCCTGTCGTGCTGCTGGTCCTGCACGAGAGCAGCTTCACATCCCTGAGGGAAAGGGTTTCTTTTGGGATGGGGGACGAGCAGCAGAATGCAAAGTGCCTGTGAGTTAAGCAGCACAGCCCTAC
Organism: Hirundo rustica; assembly: GCF_015227805.2. Lineage (NCBI taxonomy): Eukaryota > Metazoa > Chordata > Aves > Passeriformes > Hirundinidae > Hirundo > Hirundo rustica. The sequence continues at coordinate 3,955,828 of NC_053458.1, forward strand.
CCTATTCCCAAAAGCTCAGTTATAGCAAAGTCTCTTATTCAGGAGGTTTGTGTGAGAGTTGCATTACTTTACCTCCGTGCTTTAAATTGTCCCTGCAGAGCCTGGTTCTCCATGGGCTGGTGATCCAGAGGGGAGAGCCTGGGTGCTGCTCTCAACCTCAGGCTGGGGCCAAGAGCCCTGGGAAAGGGTCTGGGAAGCAGGAAGGTTGCAGGAGAGCCTTTTGCTGCCCCTTCCCACACCGAAGCCCACATTTTCCTGGCCACCACGTGCTCCTTTCTGCTCGTGGTGAGACTCCTCAGTGTCTCCTTGTGCAGTGATACCTGAGGGCCACTCAGTGGGTCAGGTCACTGGTCTGCAAGCAGGACAGGCAGAAACTGCTGAAACTCCTGCTGCTCTCACCTGAGTGTCCTGCCTGCCTGCTCCCAGGTGTGGCATCCCTGGGGTACCTGTGAGGCTGATGCTGAGTGGTGTTTTCATCAGCCCTAACTGGACCCAGCTACAAGCTGGGAAGAGACGAGGGGAGTGGGTGATGTGCTCTTTGGCCACTTCACTGCAGGGATCAGGAATGCTCCACCGTGGAAGAACAGCCTTGATCCATCCAGCTTGAATCACCTTGTCTGCAAGGCAGCGCTGCTTGATTTCTCTGGGTGAGGCAGCTGAGGGTGCTGGAGGGATGCTGCATCTCCTGTGGGGTTCCCAGGTGCAGTCCCACGAGGGGTGTGGGGTTTGCAGGCAGCAGCCCAGCTTAGCTGGCCACGAATCACCGTGGGGTGTCCGGAGAGAGGCTGTGGTGTGGCTGGGCTGGACTGCTGCTCCCCAGGGCTCCAGAGACCCAGAGCCCTGTTCCTGGAGTGCCTGGCTGCACCACAGGGCTTCAGGCGCACATCTCAGCGCTAATTCCTTCCGCTGAAAGGGACTAAGCACTCTAGCAGTTCGCTGCGATAATTAAAATTCATGTTATCCTCCACCAAGCTCAGACAACTCTCTGTTGTCAGCACCTCCAGAGGTCCTGGTTTAGCTCCTTCTGGTTCTTTTAATGATGTAACAGTGAGAAGGAGAGATATTCCTTTTATTGTTGATGTGTAAGGTCTAGAATTAAACGTCTCTGCTGGTTGCTGGGTACTTTCTGCTACTGCCAACCCCGTGAACTCTTTAAACGTATGCTAATGAGCCTGACTTGCTCCCATTCCTTCTGTATAATCCATGAAGGAAGAAAAGTCAATCTTAGTCGTGCTTCCTAATGGCCTCTATACATTGTAGTTAGCACAAAACCACTGTGAAGTGATGGAGATCTAGAGTTAAATGCATGAATTAAGCAGAACCCCTCTGACCACGCTCCATTAGAAGAGAAACTGTCTCTAGGGAGACAAAACAAGATTTCTCTTTATATGTACATTGTAAGAGTCACCCACTGATCCTCCAGGCTTTTTGAAACATTACTGGCACCCTAGTGATGTGGACAGAATATAATTTATCAATATTGCTGCAACTTCCCACCTAAGATGTTGCTGGAATACTGATGTCCTACAGCATAATGAGGTTTGGAGGGAATGCATATGTTATCCATAGCATTGCTTTCTCTCCTGCACCTGACTCCTCAGCCCTGAGGGAAGTGTGAAAGGAATTCTGTGTATTTTAACAGTCTGTTATTGCTGTTTTATTTTTAACATTGCTTTTACACACTTGCATGCAGTTTTTCTGGCTTGGCCAGCAGCTTTTTCTGTGTGTTTTGCTCAGAAAATAGAGGGGGAAAGTTATGCAGTTATCCTGTGAGGGATTAATGCAAAGGAATAACAGGGTTAAAACCTGGTGCAATGGCATTGGGCTGGTGGGGCTCAGCCATGGGACACCAAACTCTGCCACAGCTCTTGCAAGGAGAATTTTTTTCATCTGGAGCAGCAAGGAATAAGCAGTCCCTGCACAGACTGTCCCTACTCCAGCACTGTGATGCTGTTTCTAGCAAGGTTATGATTGATTACCGCAGCTTATACAGTCAATGGGTGAAAATAAGAGACTAAGAGACCTCGTTTCCTGCTTCACAACCCTGCAACTCCATGCAAAACTCTGCTGCTGGGATCAGCTTCTCACCTGAGGGGTTTGATGAGCACATGGGCTTCTCTGCTGCCTTGGACACAACCACCTGATCTCAGCTTTTAGAGCTATTAATAATTTATTTCCCATTGTGTATCCTTCTGTGGAGGAACAGCAGTTAAGAACCCGGAACTGCTATTTGCCTGCAGAAATTGTGTGTTACGGGATGGGGTTGTAGAAATCTTAGGAGTTATTTGGATGATGTCTTCTTGGCATCCCTCCCTTGCATGAGTTTTCAAGAAAGGGTCTGCTGTCACCTGTGCTGTTTAACAGGGTTTGGTACCAATACCAACAACTCTGATGGCTGCTTTGGAGTGAAAAACTTTAAAGAATAAAAGTGGAGAGAGGGTAACAGCAGAGAATATTTGCTTTTTCCAAGAAATGCATATGAGTAAGTTCTGTCACAATGATTTGGGCAGACACATTTCTTACTGTCACTCAATTCCCTAGGAGTGCTCTCAGCGGGTCCTCCCATCTCCCATGGGACATGTTAGGACATTTCTGCCCTGCTAATGAAGAAATATAAAAGAAATCTCTTAATCTATAGTGAGAATCCTACTAGACATCGTTTGCCTTCTGTATTCCTCAGGGTGAGAACATTTCTGCAGAACCATCACCCCAAGAAGGGCCTCTGAAAACCCCCACAGCTTGAACCTGAAGATGGTCACAGAGGAAGGATTCCTGTGGTACCTCACTTTGGCTGCTCTCTCACTGTCATGCAGTGAATGTGCTCATTCTGTACAGCCACAGGCTTTGCTTTAGCTCTGTAACATCTCTGGGCTTGGCTCTGATATTTATCCTTCGTGCCCTGCTCTCCCCCGTGGTGTTTTGGTTTGATGCAAGTTCCTAACGGGAGAGCAATTGCTCAGGGAAATGTGGTGCCTATCAGCTGTCTGATCACGGCTCCCCGTTTATGGAATTAAACTGAGGCTGTATCAGTGCAAACGCTCCTCGAGGAAGATTTACTTCATAAAATTCATCTTGCATATCATGCCCCTCTTTGTGCCGAGTGCTCAGAAGCTCACTGCTCTGTTCCCATAATCTCCCAAATAATAAGAGTTAGCACTTACATCTGCAAATCAATGTGCAGGCTCCCGCTCCCAACTGTAATGAAAGTTTGTTGTTGTGTGGAAAAGTAACTTTCATGTCTACAGCCGATTGTTGCTTTCTGTATTTCTGCCAAGCTCGACGACAGTCACCTCCTGAATCTTCAACAAAAGGCAGAAAATCCCCCGGTGCTTCTGGCAATTACACATTAGTCTTTGTGGAGGCAGAAGATTACTTGCTGATTCCTGTTGGCTGATTCCATTATGTATGTATGCTCTAGTACATAATGGCTTGTTAATCCCTTAAAACAGCATGGCTAGGAATATTCTTTCAAAACTGTGTTTTGGCTCAATTTAAAAAAAACAAAAACAAACCAACCATCAAAAATGATGAATTCCATAGAGTCTCTTATAACCACTGGGGTTTTGAAGATGATCTCTATCAGGGAACTTATCATTATGGGAGCTGGACTGTGTGTGGTGTGGTGAACTGTTCCCTTTTGAAGATATTAATTTTCCTGCCACTGATTTGATGCCATGTGCTCGCAGACAAGCCGGGCAAGAGTAATAGAGCTGATGAAGACATCTTGGTGTATGTTATTTTGCCCTAAAACAATTCTGTTAGGATCCAGTCTCTTCCCTGAGATGAGTTCCTCTTTTCTTTTGGCAGTGTTTGAGATCACTCAGCTCCAAGGCTCATCCAGAGCCCTGTTCCCATGGAGAGCTGTGGGATGATTTGGCCTTATTAAAGTCAGGTTTTACACCCTCTTGGGGGGATACCTCAGCCTTGCTTGCAGAAAATGCAGTGCTGTATGATGCCATGCTCTGTGAAATGGGATTAGGACTGGAAAGCAGAATGGCATAAAACGTTTGGCCCTGTCCTTCTTTGTGCTTCAGTGCAAACCTCACCCTGCTGTTCCACCCTGCGCTGCTCTGTGCAGCTCACAGGCCCATGCTTTGGAGTTACCTTGTGCAAAATGGGCACAACAGTCACTGAGAAGCCCTGCAAGTTCCCTTGAACTTCTTTTTGTGTTCCTTGTACCCAGGCTTGTCCCACATGGCGATGGCAGTGGGAGGTCACAGCCTTGCTGCTGCCACTGTGGGTGTGAAGGGAGGAGAGCAGAACATCCCTCTGCAATTCCCTCCCTGTTGCAGGGGTGCAGTCCCTAAAAGCTTTAATAGACAGTCCTGTCCCTGCAGAGCTCATGATCCAATAGAAAAGATGGAGACTGTGAGGGAGAGTGTAATAATATCCATCTTTACACATGGGGAAAAGAGGTGCAAAGAGATTGAGCACAAGGTCATAGAGGAAGTCCTGTGACAGGACCAGGAATTGAATTCCCTCCTCCAGGGTCTTTGTCCACTGTTTTAATCACAAAACCCACCTTCACCTTTGTGCTTTTCTGTTATTTAATCAACTGAGGAAAAGAAAAATGCAAATTGATTTAATTAAAGGAGAGAGCATATTTCTAATTTCAGGCTGGATCATTCTATGGTTATGGAAATTTTGGGGAAAGGAGAGAGTAAGCATTTATAATTTTTTTTTTTCTCAACAGATGTATTTTTATTTACACAGCTGTGCAAAAATTATATTTATGTATTTTGTGACATCTAATTTTAGCCTAGGAGCAGATCTGATGTTGGCTTACCAAGAGGTGTCATTTTCTGGCTTGTGGAATAATCCTCCTTCTGGCAAAAAATCGGTCCTGTTTCTTCCCATAGACATGGTTTCTTCCTTTTAAGTGTCTCTCAGAATTATTTTATACTCAATGAAGCAAATCCTCCAAAGGCTTCATTATTCTGATGGTAGCATCATCTGATTGAATATTTCAATCATAATGTCCTTTGGAGAGTTTTAGCAGTTTCCACTCGGGATGTCGGAGGCTTGGATTTGTGCGTGTTCCCGAGGTTCTGAGGAACTGGTGGAGGAAACTGAGATAATTTCAGATGCACAGAGTTCATTGGGGAGGTAGATGGTAATGTTTGGCTGTTGACTGGAATACAGTAAATCATCCCTTCCAAAAAAACCGCAAATGCGGCTTCTCTGAGCCCAGCACAGCATTTAAGACATGTTCAGGTTTAAGCAGGTGAGTGTTGTCCAAGCGTGTTCCTGCCATGCATCACCAGTAAATCCAAAGGGCAGTAAAGTGTCACTTGTCAGATCCGGCTGCTGGGGACATCATGAGGACAGTCCACAATTCCCAACGCCAGGAAAACCTGTAATGTTTGCAGCGTGTGCTGCTGTGATTCTCCCCGTGAGTTCTGTCCTGTAATCCCCTCCTCTTAGCTCAGTTTCCTTCCCCTCACATCCCCACGTTGCTGGGAAGCCTTGATTCTTTTTCCTTGTTCATTGAAAAAAAAAAAAAAAGAATATTGTTAAATGACTCCGGAAAGAAATCCGGGTTTGTTTTGTTGAGCGAGTTCCGACAGGGATGGTGGCTTCAGTGCGACAGCCCTTTGTACCTCATTGCCTCCTTCCCCCATCCCCTGGAGAATGGATGAAAGATTCTGGCACCCACCGTGGAAGGAGGAGCTCCTTGGGCTGACGTTGCTACCTGTGAGTTGCTGAGGCATCCTCGGTGTTCTGCTTCTTTCAGCCTCACGTTAGGTTTTATGAACTTTAATGAACAGCAAGTAATAAATTTGCTGAAGAAATTGGGTTAGCCCGTGATTAACATTCAGAGTGATGCAGATGAGTGTACCAATGATGGGAACATGTGCTCACATCACGATGAAATGCAGATGAGAGGCCCTGGAGCAAGCCCAAGGATGTGGGCCAGCACAGTTTCATCTCTGTCAGCTTTAATCTGATCTCGAGTGTCACTGCTACCGGCCTGCAGGAGGAACCTCAAACCAGACCTCGACACAACTTTGGGCTGGGGGCTGTGAAAACATTGATTTACAACAAAGTTCCATGTGTAAAACCCAAGTCTCTATAAAACCATATTTCTAGCAGTGGGGAAGAGAGGGGGGTAAATGTTTGGAAGGTGCCTCTTGGTTTGGTTTGGCTTTTACAATGCACTGCTTTACTGAGCAGTCGTTTCAGGCAATTGAAACCCAGCTGAGCCCATCCTCTTACGATGGTGTCGTCGTGTGGAACATAGAGAAAAATCCCCCCCAACTCCCTTTTAAATGAAGTGCAAAGTAATGCTGGGAAGGGAAAGAATAAATCAATTTTAAGTGGTAATCTATGAAGCTGGACAGAAAACGATGAGAAATGAAGCAACTGGTCATAGGAAATTGACCTTGAAAATGGTGTTTATCTGGCGGCCGCAGTGGCAGAGCCCCGCTGCTGCTGCTGCGGGCCAGCGCCTGAGAGGGAATTTAAATCAGAGTTTCTTTGCTTTCGATCTCAGTTGGGTTTTGGGGGAGTTTCTTTCAGGACTGTGCTTTCTGACAGTTGTGCCAGTGGTGCAGCTCGGCAGCATCTGCCAGGCAGGATTTGTTCCTTTGTGGCAGCCTCGTATTTTGCTCTGTTGCTTGAAAGGCTGCATCAGTTTGGGAGTGGTAGTTGTAGGAGAAGGGTCAGGAGAATCACCATGGTTGTGTAACAGGTACATATGTCAGGGACAGAGATGGTATCTTTACCTGGCTTTTCATTTCCATACAAATAAACTCATTAAAGTGAGCAAAAGGACAAATGAGTAATACATGTCACCTCTGCTATTTTAAACTCTAACACCTACTTACACCAGAAGGATGGCTATTGCAGGATTTTGCACATCTCATTTACAACGAAGGGACAGCAGGATGTGGGAGGTAGAATATATTGTGTTTTCCCTCAAACTCTAGCAGAAAACAATTGACAGAGTATTTCCATGATCTTTGTCTTCTAGGGCAGGTGGTCAGGGGTCTGTCAGATTAACTAAATCCTCTTAGGACAATGTTTTCCTGCCTTTTTTGTGTCCATAAGTGATCTTTATGTAACTCACTGAGGTGGGTCATTTGCTGCTCTCAGCATCTACCTACTGGGTGTCTCAGGAGCTGCCCACTAAAACATGAAGGTACAAGTAGCCAAGTGCTGGACCTTAGAGAATTTACAGTCTTGGTGGCCAGAAACATAACCTGAAAGTAGCCTATAAATTTAACTGAAAGATCAGAAATCCTTGTGATGGGAAGCACACACGTGGGCTCTCTGGTTTGCTCACCTGCTCCATGTCATCACCAACCCCCTTTGCCAGATCCTCTCTCAGCAGAAGTCAGAGAGCAAACAAAGGCAGGACATTTGTGGGGCTGCCCAGGGGTAAGAGAGACCAGGACAAGACCCTCAAGTGTCCTATATTGTGTCTTGTCATAGACTTTGCCTTACACCTGAGCTCCTCAGAAGCCTGAGGCACTGCTCATATTGGCCATCACATGAGTGCTCCAGGAAATTCCTGCAAGCAGCAGTTGCTGCTGCTCGTGTGGCAGCATCCACCTCAGCTCTGGGCACCCAAAGGCTTGTGGTCCTGGATGAGATGTTGTTGGAGATCCTCCAGCTCCCTTCCCTTGCCTGGGAGCATTTCCTGATCCATTCAGTCTGGGAGAGGGTCTGGGATGAGCTTTTGGAAAACTTGGATCGATCAAGCACCAGCGATGTCGGGTTGGCTGTGTTATCCCAGTGCTTGTGCTCTGAGGGGAAGTTAACAAATAATAAATCTGAGCAATGTTTTCAGACTGTGTCTGAAAATTAAGGATTTTGAGGCAAGCCTTCTCCAGATATTTAAAATTCAGCAAGCTTTTTTTGTCCTGGGTCTTGAGATGTTAATAACTTTGACTAATTGTCAACACCACCAATTACTATGACTGATACCTTATCATTTCCCACAATGAGCAATGCTAATTAAAATTGATTGTGCTGCTGTTCTGGCATAGCAGCAAGTTTCCTTTTCATTTTTTGTTTAAACATGAGCTTATTGTGCCTATTTGGTGAATTAAATAAGGAAAGCTCATTATTCTGATGTTTATTTTTGAGCGGGGGTTTTAAGCCACATTGGAAGCCTGTTACAAGTGTCAAAGAAATAGAAGAGCTTGAATAAATTGGAATTTTTGGAGTACCAAAACATACACCTAATAACAATATTTAGCACTTTTATACTGCAGTGCTTTTTACTTGATCACATTTCTGCACAAACGTAACCACTTCTATTATCTCTGTTAGGTGGGCAAACACTGTTATTGCTGCTTCACAGACACCGCAGCAGATATGCCAGAGCTTTGATTCCCTAATAGCAGAGCACTTCAAGCCATTCACTTCAATTAGGTTACAGATCCCTGTCTTAGAGCATTCAGAGCTGCCTAAGTTACAGTTTGCAAGACTGGCTTTGCTTGAATTTTATCCAAACTTGGCCTTTTATTTATTACTTCTTTTTTTTTAAAAGCATCGTTATTTATTTCTCCCAAAGGTAGGATCAGGAATCCCTTGCTGCTTTGTCTGCCCAGTGCTGTAAATGTTGATTCTGCCCATGCAGAGCCATGGAGGAGGGATGGGGCTGTGCAGCTTCGTGTCCTTCTGTTTTGAGTCTCTGCTTCATCAGCTGAATCTCCTCGTGTCAGGAAGGGCTGTTCTTTGTAGGGTAGAAGCTGCTTGCAGGGAGGAGAGGTGGCTGAACAACAGCATGGAACTCTGAAACTCCTGTTATCTATTCCCTGTTGTACTCTGAATTTGGCTGCGGCTTTGTGTGAACTTTTCCATGGGGAATATTTATGGGATATGTTATCCTTGGAAGATGTACCTGGGTTTTTTAACTATTCTGCTGGGCTCTTCTCCTTAAGTGGCCAATTGCAGTTAATAGCACAAGTCTGTGACCTTATCCCGCTGGAGATTGATTTAATCTGAACAATTTATTCTTTCCATGATCAATATGAAATGAGTTAATATGTAATGGATATAAATGCATGGAATTGCCTGAGATATTCCTTACTTCCTCCTATTTAGTCCATAAAATGAGTCAATGACTTCATGGTAGTTATTAAAAAAAAAAAAGTCTTTTAAAGGATTCTATATGTTGCACCTTTTCATAAACAAGATCTCCCTTAGGCTTTGACAGAAAGGGATGTTTGCCTGCCTGGTGCCTTGTGTGACCAGTTATAGAGGAGTGTCAATCAAAAAAAATTTCATATTTATTGGGAAAAACCCAAAAAGTCTGTCACTTGAAAGCAAAATTAAAATATTTATATTACAGAAACACCACCATCAAAAATCATACCTGAAAAGTAAATATTTCAGTCCTGAACACTACTTTTTGATTATTTACAGCTACATGACTTTCCCTTGAGCACTGATTTCTTCTGATCCCAATAGGACATAGGAGCAATGTTGGAAATCTGTCGAGCTGCTTGTGCCGTGGAGCCACGACTGACCCCAGTGCTCCTTGCTGAGAACACCTGAACCAGCAAGGCCTTGTCCCTCACAGTGCCCTCCTCAGCAAGTGACCCAGGTTAATTTGTTTGTGTGGGGAAAAATGCTGGAGAGGTGAAAAGTGTCACCCAACGGAGCTGTGGGAGGCAAGGCTCTGTTTGGTGGCACCGAGGGTGCCATGAGCAGGGGAAGCTGTGGAATACCACAGTGCCAAACGTGTCTCCCCGGAGCACACCAGACCAAATTCTCCTCTCATTTCTGCTGATGTCTCTCCAAGGACTAGGCTGAAGCTGCTCCTGCTTTACGCTGTACAAAATCAGAGAGGAATCATGGCTGGCTGACTCCCTTGGCGTAGCCAGCTGTACGTGGAGGCAGAAGTATTTTTGCTTTCTTCTCTAGTTTCAAATGTCCCCTAGAGTTTCGTTGTGAAAAGTCAGCCATGAAAATTGAGAGTGTGAGGGGGGGGAATATGTCATTTGGGTTGTGATTTGCTGTTAATTAAAGTTTAGTGTGACACATCCTTTATGTCTGGGGATTCCTGAGTCTCATCTCAGTGGCCTGGGTAGAACGGAGGAGCATCTCCATCGAGATCAATGCTCATTATTATTTTCCTCATTATCATCATGATCCTCATCAGTATTTGTTCTACAACACTGGCTGTGGAACAGAAGCGCAGGCAGAGATGACCTTCACTCCTGTTCAAAACCTTTCATTTTTAACAGAAAAGAGACTCGGGCTGGGGAGGGGAAAGTGACAGTGAACTGACAGAGAATTAGATCCAGCTACTCAGAAGTCAGAATCAGCCACCTCAAGCACAGCAAGCATTTGATGGTCTGATCACCTTGTTTTACTGGTTGACCTCTTGTAAAACCTGCAAAAAAGACCACAGAAAAAGATGTATCCCTTCAAGTTAGGGACTTGGGTCTTTCTGCTTAAAATGTTTAAAATCAGTTCTTTTGGAAGGTCTGGGACAGAAAAGACTCTTGCCAGGCTGACAGCTCATTGCTTCTGGTTTGAGATGGAGGAGGAGGTGTGTGATTTCTGTGAGTCATCTTCTGAGAACCAGCTGATAATCCCCCAGCCATCCCCTCAGGACTGGCAGTTTTCCTTTTTGCTGCTGGAAAGTCATCTGGGGGTCAGTAAGTGGGTGGTGTTTTTAAGGCTCACACATGGAAATGGTGGGATACAATCAGACTGGACTTGGGGAAAATTATTTTATTATTTTTTAAAAACAGAGTAGGAAGGTGAGAAACAAAGACAAAAACTAATACACCTCCTTCCACTTCTCGGTCCCAAATCCAGTTTTTCATGCCCAACTCCTCTGCCTCCTCCTTGCCCAGCAATGCAGGATGTTTGGGAATGGGGGACTGTGGTCAGGCCATAGCAGATGGGCTCTCCATGAGAGTCATGTCAGGTTGCAAGTGTTTTAGTTTATATTCTTTTTTGTCTAAATGCCTATGTAAGGGTTTTGCTGTTTTTCAGAATACCCAAGTACAGATAGATTTGTCTCATAAAAGAGAGGATAGTGCCAATTTATTAAAGAAAACAAACAGCACGCTTGTTTTTTTTTTCTGAAGAAAAGAAGTTTGTACGGCAAGTTATAGAATTAATGCATCGCTAAAAATAATAAAAAAATCCAAATTTTTTCCTCCCCTTCCTCTCTAAGTGTTGAGGAATTGTTTGGCTTCACTCCAATCCTCACTTTTGCTGCATCAGTGGGTGCTCCCCAGTTCAGGCTCTGCACACCCCTGTGTGCTCTTGAGGTTGCTCCAGGAACCTTGTTTGGGGAGACGTTTTGGTGGCACCAAAGTGCTTCAGGCATCACCTTCAGGAGGTGAAATCGTGTCCCTTTGAAATGTTTGCTGTGTGTAAGACGAGCTTTGGGGCTGTTGGGGACCCAGAAGGGGTGACCAGCCGCTCCCTTGTGTGTGAGGGCTGTACCCTGGTGTGTTTGTGTCGTATGTGGATGAATGGGCTGTGGCGCTGCTTTCCTGGAAATCAATTGTGACCAGAGAACTGCAGTGGGGTTTGACCTCTCCTGGTCCTGAACCAAGGGTCTTCCCTTTGGCTGAGGTCTCTGCTGCTCATCTACAGACCTAAAGCTTTTTATGCCTCTAAATAACTGGGGAGAGGCTGTACAAAATACATCCCTCCTGGGAAAAGCCCTTTTAAGGTGATGGGGATGTTTTAGCACTATTTTTCAAATGGATTTTGTCGAAAGCCAGCAGGATTGCCAACGTGCATCTGGGTGTGTTGGGCAGCTGCTGGCACACAGAGCTGGGTGTTGGGATGACTGTGGGGTTGGTGGAGGGTGATTTTGCCCCATTTGCACAGCACAGTCCCTCCAGCATCGGCAGCTCATGGGAACCGATCAGGAACAGCCTCTGCTGGCCAGGATTATGGGAAAGTTGTGTTTGGTGCATGACAAATAGCGGGGTGTTGCATATTTTTCATTATTAGCTCCGAATCCATACAATTAGTGGTAGAAAAGAAAATAATATTTATTTATGTGTGAAGTCTAATGATAAAATAATAGCCAAGGAAAGTATTGATCCCTCCCTTGACCAGTCTCTCCAGTGGAAGGTGTCCCTGCCTGTGGCAGGGTGGGTTGGAACTGAATGATTTTTGAGCTGCTTGCCAACCTAAACCATTCTGTGGTTCTATGATAAAATAGGAATTTTCGTTTATCCACCAGTTTGCATGTACCAGAGCTGGCAGTACCTCTGGGGTGAACATAAACTCCACCATCCTGTTCCCTTCCCTTCCTTCCACCAAAACTCACCTCTTTTTCCCTTCCCGTGGGCGATGAGGAATGTGTGTGCTCGAGGGATAGAAAGGACAAGATGCCTTCTGGTGACACCAGGAAGAAAATGATCCAGGGAGTTACAGACCACTAAGCCTTTCATTTGTACCTTGTAAACTGGTTCAAATGATAAGGGGAAAAAAAAAAAGAAGGAAACATTTGGGAGATGCTGATAAGATCAGGCTTATCCAGTAGAAAGGTAGTTTAGGATATGGCTGCAAGTGATAGGGAAAGCCTAGGCTTGATGACCCAGCAGGTCACTTACAGTCTTTCTCTCTTAATCTCTTAGAAGTCTTTGAATTTGTCAATACGAAAGGAAGAGAGAGGAACTGGCTTATCTCATTTATTTACGATGCTGAAAGGTCTTTGCAAGGCCCCTGGTAGAAAACAGTCAGAAAGACAAGGTGGGTGGGTGAAAGGGAAAAGTAGAATCAGGAATCAAAACCTGAAGAGAAGATTAGGAATTACTGGGGAATTTCCACCATCGCAGAGGGGTTCCTTGATAAGTCCCATATCAGTTCTTTGATTTGGGATGGAGAATAGAGGGAAGGAGAGCCAGGTCTAGGGTAGCAAAAAGCCACTGAGGTCAGTCAGGTCCAGGGAAGGCAGTGTGGGAGGACAGAACAACCTAAACAGTAAATACGTGACCTCCAAAAAATGTTCTGTGGTAATGAGTGGGTTTTGCCCGGCCTGTGGTTTCACTTTGAGTTGGATGTGGTCAAACCAGAAGCAAAAGTCTTCGGTTCTGCAGCCCATGTAGGAGATCTTGTGGGGCTGCTAATGGTAAGGAGATGCTTTTTCCCTGGTCCCCTCCCCAGCAGGGTGTGCAGTGCAGGACCAGCTGAGCTTTTTCAGAAGCACAGAAGGGTTAGACAAACACGTACACAGTGTTATCTAAAAGGCCAGCAGTGGTACTCATCACCAAAGCAGTGTCATTATTTAAGAAACCCAAATTAAGAGGCTTCATGTAGCACTACCGGGATTTAAGTTAAAATTTTTCCTTCCATTTAAGCGCTGTATTTGTTTCTTTTCAAGAGCTGTGCCTGTCTCTCTGTCCTAAACAAAAATATTGAGTAAGGGTTAAACAAACAATTTGTTTGCATTCCCTGCTGCTGTGTCACAGCTGAGTGTGTTCCCTGCACCACTGATTTAAAAGACAGCCCCACCTCTGAACTGATGGAGCCTCCTGCCTCCCTTCCATTCCTTCCCATCCCTCTGCATTTCCCCACCACTTCTGGAGAAGAACCACTGGATGTCCTTTGAAATCCAGGGGCTGAAGTCCTGGATGCTGCTAATGAGCAGCGAGAGCCTTTTAAGGAACTGAAACATTACATTGTTATGATTTGGGAAACAAAAGCTGAATTAGAACTGTAACACTTAACTATGGCATCCCACTTCATTTTCCTCTAATGCAAGCTAAGCTGCCTTACAGCAATCTTTTAAATGTAATGATTGAGACTATTATAGGAAATACTATACAAAGCAACGTGGGTTTTTTGTGGGTTTTTTTTTTTTTTTTTCAGCCTAAATAATAAGTAGGGCAAGGTTTTAAATGAGGCTAGAATAATGAATGCTGTACAATAATTTTGATGATAAATTTCCCCGGAGGATAAAGTGGAAGAACAGAAGCGGGCTGTATTTAATCATGCAAAGTTAAAGGAATGCAGACCAACAAATATTTATAGAAATGTACAGATTTTCTAACCTTTCCTGAGATGTTCTTGCCCCTTTTCACCTGGGAGACCTCGCAGAAGTTCAGGTCTTTCAGCGCGTAATAATTAGGAGGAGGAATTGATCACACAGGGTCAAGTGCTCCTTTGATGTAGAGCACAGAAATTCCTGCTTCCTTGCAGGCTGGAGGACTCAAACAATGAGACATTTGTTTTTCACAGCTCTTTCATTCATCAGCATGTCGGAAAAGCTTGCTCTGAGCAGATACACAGCATGGGATGACACATCCAGCAGCTGCTCTTCACCTGCCACTGACCCAAGGAGCCATGTCCCCACCAGAGCGCAGGGCACCGTGCAGAAATCCCCCTTCCCAAGGCAGCAGAGCTGCTTTTGTGCAAGCACAGTGGGAAGAGCTGTGAGCTGCATTGCAGAGGTGAGACCTGGGCTCCTGTGTGCTCAGCAAGCTCAAAATCTCTGCCCCGTGCTCCACCACCAGGCACAGATGTGCCCTTCCCATTCCTGCACCAAAGGCCATCCATCCCTGCTCCTCAGCTCTGGCTTCTTCTGTTTGTCTTTGAGGACAAAAGCACGACCTCACAAACTGAGGGACAGTAAAAAAGTCACTGCTGACACCTGGCTTGGCGTGCTCCTGGTTATTCTGCGTGGATGCACTTGTGGAAGGGTCAGACAATCACTCCATAAAGCATAAGGTTGGGCTGCTTTTTGCCTTTTTACAAAATAACAGTTAAAGTAGGGTGTTTCAGTAGAACTTCAGCTCAACCTCTGACAGCATCCACTCAGCAGAGGCAAAAAACCTGAGGATTTCTGTTCTGCTGATCAATACTTACAGCATATATTGATTCCCAATTTAGGTGTTAACTTTTTAGCTCTTAGAAGTGCTCTTGATATCAATTTTCACCTTGCCTGGTGTTCATTACATGCTGAACGTTATGGCAGCGAGCGAGCTCGGATCCCATCTGGAGGGACGATTAATTCCAGCCACTTCGAGAATGCAAAGATTTACTCACCTTGCGCCAAGCATCGCGGTAGCACGAAATATCCGCCTTTAAGGCAGTGACCCGAGAAATGCTCTCACTCTAGCCTGGCACGGCCTTCCTCTGCTTTCTCAGTCTGCGTAGTCACCTCTGAAATCATAGAATAAGCTAATAAATAGCGCTGTTTATTGCGTTCGTGTTGTAATAATTCATAGCCAAAGAGCCCGGGGTGGTGGGCTCGGGTTGCTGGCTGGCTGGGTTTTGCTCAAGCAATAAGACACACATGATGAGCAGCGTGTCCCTGGGTGATTGTGGCTCCAGTAGTGTTAGGAGGCACAAGGTCAAAAGGCTCAGTGGCTTTAACTACCTGAGAAGTGCCGCGTAATCCCCTGCAAATGGGCTGTCTACAATGTCTTACTGCTGTATCAGACAGGGAATTATTTCTTTTTTGAAGGCTGCCACGTGAATTCCCTCTGTAATTGGCACGGGGCTGACATCACTGGCTGCCAATCAGAAATCCTCTTTGTCTTGGGTTTTAACACCTTAATTTCAAGTTCGGGTCATCTGAACGAATGGATTTTGTTAAAACGATGTTTTCATCCTCTTTGTGCTCCGAGTCCCATCTGCCTGCTTTGTGCTCTGCGTGTGCCCGCGTTGTGAATTGCTCTGCAGCAGCTTTTGTGTCATCGTCAGGCACCAAACAGTGACTGCAAAGTCTTTGCAGAGCTGGTGACACGGGAGCCGTGGCCTGGCTCCTGGTGCCTAGGACATTCTTTAGGCTCAGGAACCCCAGGGAGCGAGGGGAGGGCAGACAGCCAGGTGAGCACCTAGGGAGGCAGGCTGGGATTTCAAAATAACTGTGAAGCCATCAAATTCTTCCAGCCAGCGCTGTCTTTTCCTTTTTATTGGCAAACATAACCCCAAAATAATAAAATCATCCCGATTTACAGTGAAAATAAGCACACCTAGGTCAGAGCTTTACCAGCCTGAGGAGATGAGGAGCAGGTCACAAGGATGCTGTTTATCCCCGTGATATTGAGGGGATTGTTGCCCTTTTTGGACAGGGGGATGAGGGATCCCAAATGGGAAGATTTCCCCCTTGTTTCTCCCCACTTTAAGTCCCAGCAGAAGCAAAGATAAAGGCACAGCCCATAGGAATTTCTCTGCAGCCCCCTGAGCTGGTTTTGCTGTCTCCTAGCCAGCAGCTGCTCTTTCAGCAGGGGAGAGGAAATCCTGTGGTCCATCCCAGAGAATGCTTTTCCTTTGGGAAAATGGGAATAGATGCCAGAGGTCAAGACTTCTCTGTCTCACTTTATCAGTGGGTGGGACAGGGGTGTCTCTGTGGGAAGGTGTGAAATCCACAGTCGAGGAAATGCTTTGGAAGTTGCTGTTCAGCTGCACTGGAATTTAGGGACAAAGCGAGAGGAATCCTCACCCTGTTAGAGGGCAAAAATTTGACAAATAGTTTTAAGGGCTTAAAATAAATCTATCTTCATAACCTGACTGCTGTGCTTTTTTCCTTAGGTGTGTTGTAGAGGTAATGATACTTCTGCAGTGAACTCAATTAACCTTCTGCAGCCTTCCGTGTGACAGGGAATCCTAAATCTTCTGTTTTATGAGTGCATGTGCAAAATTTGAAGCTACTCTGAACTTAACGTTAATAAATGCCCTTTTCTAATTGGTGCCCATTTGTTTGTTTTCTTTTGCAGTGAGAAGGACATGGTGGCTGTGAGTGGAATGTAGTGTTGAAGAGAGATTTCCACGCAGGAGCGAGGTATTGTCATCATTATTATCATTATTACTAAGAATCTGCTTCTTGTGTGTGGATGCCTTTGGAGTTTCCATTGTTCAGTGGTGTTTTAAGATGATCTTCAGGACTTTATCTTTGGTTCTCTGCATTGTTTTGCGTGAATGGACATCCATTGCCAGTAAGAATGATTTGACTCTCCTCTGTCTGATTCCCAGTGCATTTTGAGTGTCCTTTAGAAACTCTGTGGAAAAAAGGATAGGGAGGAAAACCTGTGTATTTAGGGTGAAAAACCTGAGTGTTCAAGCTCCCACAGCTCAGTTTCCCTACAAAACTCCCTTCTGCTCTGTGATACATCCTGGTAGATGCACACTGCACCGGGAGACTCGGTAGTGTTTGCTCCTGCCATCTTTGCATGAACACATTCTGTGCAGAGCAAAATGTTTCATCTGGGAGGGAGGATGTCAGCGATAAATGGGAAAACAAGAGAAATGGATGATGGCCCATAATGCAAACCCTATAATATAATCATTGTTGTTTGATAAAAGAGACACTTGGAGCAACTCTCCGTGCCCTGCTAGGTATGTCTGGATTTATTATTCAAAAAGACACAATCAAATCTCTTCATTCCGTTGACAAATGGGAGCTATTCAATTCCGTATCTGCCTCTTATTTATAGCATATAGAGGGGTGATTTATATGCTGGCTGCAGATCTTCCAAAACAGTTTTAATTAGCAGCACTGGCTATTAGAATGAGCGTCCTGTAGCTTCCCTGTCATACACATCCCCTTAAAACCGAACAGAGATCTTACTCTTTGCCAGGCAACAGTTCTCTTATTTTTTACTTTTTTTTTTTTCTTTTTTTTGGTGATGCCAGCAAGAAAATGCATGTATGCTTTAGGAGCTCAGAGACTGAATTGCTGTTTGCAGCTCTGAGGGGCAGGCAGGGGAGGGTGAGGAAGGAAATGTCATTTATTGGTGAGCCCTGGAAGCACAGGGCAGTCCTGGGGGTGTTGGCACCAACAGCACACGGGAGCTCAGAGACACCATCAGAGGCTTGGGGCTTGAGGACAAAGTAAGCCCCAAACACACCAAGGCCAGCTCAGGCTGGGAGCATTTTGGGATGCTGCTGTGCGTTTCTGTGCCAGGAGGAGGATGGGTCCGTGGCTGGAGCGCCCAGCCCTCCTCTCGGCGCGTCCCGGGGCAGGAGCGCGCGCACCGATGTTCGTGCTGGGAGCGTTGTCTGAAGATGTGAGCAAGCATTTCCCCAGCTGTTCCCTGCTCCACAGAGCTGCTCCAGCTCGTGGGCTAATTGGTACCCCTGAGGTTCAGAGCAGAGGCAGGCACGGCGCGGGGGGCAGCTCGGCAAAGGCACCGGTTTGAGTCTCTGTTGTTTTCACGCATCTGATAGGAATGTGATCCCTTTGAGACCCCGGCCTATCTGTCAAACCTGAGATCAGCCAACAGGTTCAAAAGTTATTTGGGGAAGCAGTGAGTGACAGAACAATCGCACAGCTCTTGTTTTTTTCCTGAGAAACCAGGCTAGAGAAGCGCAGGAAACATAAAGAGTATTTTTTGTGCTTTATGCGGTGTGTGTAGCATGCAGAATGCTCTGTTGTTATGCTTCCACTGATCTTTTTTTGACATAAGCAATGCAGTCATTCTGTCTTTGCATCAAATAAGTCTTTGTACTACTTGTCACCAGCTCACAGTGTCTCTGTCTGTGTGTAAACTCGGTGTTTGCTACATCCCCCCCATCACAACTGCGCTGCTGCCTGCAGCTGGGTGGTTCTGCTCCAACTCTGGGTGCTTTACAGAGATGCTCTGTTGATGACATTTACTCTGGAGAGTAAGAAAACCTGAAGAAATCTGAAGTTTGAGGTGGAAAACAACATGAAAAGAGAGGACACGAGCACTGGACCTGGTCACAGAGGTTTGTTGTCTTTGCCTGTCCTCCTCTTGGAGGAGATCAGGGAAAGAAGGGACAACTGAGAGAGAAGATTGGATGAAGCTCATCCCTGCCCTGCCAACACTGTGCATTTGTGGTGCCTGGGAGACTGAGGGGAAAATGAGAAATTAGGAAATGAGGACCTAAAAAAAACAAATCCTACTACAAGCAAGCCTGAAATTAATGTGGTCAGTAAGAAGGGATGGAAATGATTCCTGCAGTTTGCACCAGGGACATTATGGGCTCTGCAGCTGGGACAGCGAGACATCCACGGGTAATTCACAAATCTGGGGGAAAAAAATCACAGTTATTGGGCTGAATGCAAGTTAGATTTTTAATTTTTTTAAAATATTCAGAAATTGTGCATAGGAATTTTATTTCATTTTCTGGGCATATTCATAAAGCACACTGGTTAAGGAAGCTTTCAAATTATTAACATCTTCAGCCTTGTCTTTGAGCCAAGTGAGCGGTATTTGGTGAGCTGTCTTTGGGCATTACACTAAGTGCTTTTCTACTGCAATTCTAATAGAGTGTAGGGCTGAATTTGATAGTGTTACCTATTAGTGATTAGAGAGTGAAGGGCTTTCAGTGTGTCTGTACTGCAGTTTGCTTTGATTGATAAATTGGGCATTATGCATTTCATAATTTTTTAATTCTGCCTTGAAGTAATGAGAGTCCCTCTTCAAATTCCTCTTTTCACTGACGTTTTGAAAACATTTTGGAGGTATGAACGGGGAAGGAAAAGAAAGAGGAGAGAACAGCTTTATTCCTAAACACTTAAATTGTGCATTATGCAGTGGCACAGGCTAAACTCTGCTGGAGAAAGGTACTTCTAAATTACCCAAATATTAACACTGTAATTATTGAGCAGGGGTAATAATTATGAATTATGGATCAGTTATGTTAGCAAAGTCATGGCTGCCTAACAGAGAAGGGTTTGATGGGAATGTGCAGGAGGATGGCTGAGGATTCTCTCTTCTCGTTTTCCTTGGGTCTTTCATAGGGAAAGTGCACCCTCGAACACCCAGAGACTATCCCACTACTTAGTGATTCCAGCAGGAGCTCCAGCTGTGCTCACTGTTAGAATATAGATTTATTTTTCTACATCTAGGGTTGCTCTGGCAAGAGGTCCTGTCCTATTCCTCTCCAGCTCTTGAGATTAACCCACAGCTGTTCCTCTATCAGTTTTTCAGTTTGTACCTACCCTGATCCTTGCCTTTTCTTCTGCTGCATCTGTTTTCTCCAGACAAACCCAGTTTTGTTTTACTTTTTTAGAGGAAGGCTGTAATATATTTGAAGTGTCTGCCATTAACTTTTGAGATTCAGTGACCTTTGCTAATCAGGAAGGTTTTTTTGAGGTCTGCAGGAAGAATTAATCATATGTAAACTGTTTGCTTTAAAAAGTCTCTTACCAAATGTGGGATTTCCCAGGTAGCTTTCAAAAAGGTCAGAGGCTGGAGGCAGAAGCTGGGAGCAGCTGGAGAGCACTGCAGGAGGACAAACCCTCTCAGAGCTGGTTCAGAAGTAGGGAGGGACCCGTGGTAACACCTGGCACTGGGGAGAACCCATTGTCTTTGAGGAGCTGGACTCAGGCCAGAAATTTAGAGTACCTAAGGAAGCAAAACACAGACTGGCACCATGCTGACATTTGCCTGCAATATTCTCCTGTTTCAAAAGCAATTTTCTCTACTTTCAACAAAGTGTTCTTTGGCCCTAAAAGACTGGAAACAATACTTGGGTGAAAGAAACCATGAGAATTTTGGCTAAGTCTTCAGTCAGCTGAGGTACAGTCCCTTCTCCCAGGCGTGCAGGGAGCTGGAGTCTCTACAGGAGAAGTTTGCCTCGTGGACTCTGTTTCTGTCAGCTCTTGGTGTGGCAGCTCATGGTCAGTGGTGGCAGGTGGCTCCAGAACTGCCCATGTAGATTCCCAAAAAGCAGAGGGGCTTTTGCCTATGGAGAGGCTTTATGTCCTGGACAAATGCATTGATGGAGCTCAGTTTGAGGGATTTCACAGTTTAACAACCCCCTGTCTCCTCCAGCTTCCGTAGCAGTGATTATGGGACCTTTTAGCTCTGGGTTAGAACCACAGAAGGAAAAGAGTTCATGGAGAAAAGTGCAGTTGTCAAAAGAGAGGGACAATCAGTGTCACCAGTACCCCAAAAGCTGCAGAGTCTTGGTGTGCAGGGTCCTTGCAAAGTGTTTGAATTTTAGAGAGCCCTGCCAAACTCCTTAATTTGGTTTTGTTACATTTTGCTGTACTCCGTGGTGATTTTTACCTGTGCTGTGTCTCAGTGAAGCTGATTTTGGAAGATGTCTCACAATTTAGGTACAGTGCAGCTCTGTTGTTCACACCCGCCTCAACTCCTGCAGATGATACAGTGGAGCCTGTTCTCGAACTTGCCTTCAAGGTTTTATCAAGTCTTGGTGAATAATTGCATTTGGTGTTAGAGGGAAGTCCATCTGGAGGGTTTCACTCACATCTTGTGACAGAAAGAGGAGTTTTCCTGTCTTCTTTGCCCATACAGGGGAAGCACACTGGTGAAGGGAGAGGGATGCCACCCCACCACCACCCATCTGCAGTGTTTGCTGTTCCCTAGGGATGGATTCAGGGCCTGATCCCAGCCACTCTTCAGAGGAACCTCACTCCAGGATGGCTCAGAGCCCAGGGGCCTCTCCAGGCTCCCCCTGCAGCAGTGAAGTTGGGCATTGCTCTTTCTCCAAATGATTAAAGGACAGAGCTTTCTCTTTGAAGAGTTCATTCCCCCAAACCATTAATGGAAAAGTTATGTGCTAGAAATATTTCCACCCGATCCAGAACACACAGAAAGTCTGGATATGAATGATTTAAAGACTGTGGGAATGCATAAAGATGTTAAGGTGAATTTACTACTTTGTTCAGCACATAGATTGTGTGAGGGGTCTGCAGCATGAATTAAAGAAAGGTTCCAGCCACGAGATATTACGGTTTAATTCAGACATTAGTACAGCCAGGGAGAAGACAGTAATGTATTGCACAACTAAATAGGATTTCCATACTGGATTGCACCTGTGATCTATACGGACAGTGCTGCCTCTGTCAGGAGGAAAAATGTGATGGGGATAACAGGCAGCTGTGGAAGGATTTACCTGGAGCAAGCTCTGTCTGCTAATAGCTGGCTCACATCCCAACCTAACAGTGAGAGTTCATTGTTAAAATGTCCTGTTGGACGTGAGGGAGGATGTTCTCCTGACCTTCAGCAGCCTCAAGGCATTCATGAATCGCTCACATCTGCCCCCTGTCCGGGTCAAACAGCAGCACCTTCTGTGGGACAACGTGTTTAAAAACAAAGGGAATTTTGTTTTAAAGGCAATTTGAAATATGGTGTTGGCAGTCATCTGCTGCCACACTTATGTGCTGAGGAGGTGGGACGCTACCGAGCCCACATTATCTTCATTAAATTACTCATTATTCAAATAGACCAATGCCCCACCACTTCTTGTTCATCCCTTCTCCAAATTGAAGACAGTACCAGGGGGGTTTTTGTGGTGTTTTTTGTTTTTTTGTTTTTTTGGGGTTTTTTTTGGTTGGTTTTTTGTTGTTGTTGTTGTTGGTTTTGTTTTGTTTTGTTTTGTTTTGTTTTGTTTTGTTTTGTTTTTTGGGTTTTTTTGAGGTCAGGAGTGCCGGTTTCAGTCAAGGCTGGATACTTGTTTTTTTAAAGCGTCATTTCTTGTTCTAGTCTCTTTAGATCTTTGCTTTGACTTTTGACCACTTCTGTTTACGGGCCTGTAGCTTTCCTGGAGCTTTTATTTCTCTTAGAAAACCTGGAGGAAATAGAGGTGCCTGAGGAACAGCACTGTGCCTGTGCGTTGTGTGTGTGCTACAAGATTTGCTCCAGCCCTCTGGACGCTTTCTTCCTCCTGGTACTTTTATTATTTTATTTTCTTCAGTTGAAGCATTTCCACCAATGGCTCTGAAGTAATCCCAGAGCTCTGTCTCTCCCCATTTTTTGGCTGAGGAGGCTTTGCAGTGTGTGTTGCAGGGGCCATCAGCCCGGGCTCTGTTGCACATCAGCAGCTCCGCTGGGTGTTTGCCGCGCTCTTTACAAACGGCGTTCCCGGAGCCGTGCCGTGAGAACAGATGGGCCGGGGAAGTACCTTGCTCTCGGTGGGTCTGGAGAATGAAGTCATTATCCAGCCAGTGGCCTGTCACACCAGCCTCATTTACCAGTGGCTGGTGTAAAAAAAAAAAAAACCTGTAAAGCAGAGCCTGGCGAGGCGTGAGCACGCCAACCACAGCGATGCCGCTCGGCGAGCAGCTCGTTGGGGATGAGGGATAGGAGGGGACCTGGGAAGGCAGAGAGGTACAAACAGGCATCAAAAAGCCTCATAAAAATGAGAGCAAGTGCTGCTTTTGGGAATTCAAAGTCACGTGGAGAAGGGAGCACATTTCAAGGTGGACTCTTGAGAGGTCCTGTTCCTTAGGTGGTACCTCCTCCAATTATTCCCTAAAAAGGCCATAAAGGGTTAACAAAACACTTTTAAAGAGCACAATGGAACCAAAAAACGACCCAAGCCTTCCAGGTTATGTTAGACCACAGAGGTAACTGAAGAGCTTTCCATCTTTCTCCTCTTGAATGCCGCCTGGGAAACATCTCTGACTGTGCTCACAAGGTTGAGGATTGCAGGAGTCCTCCGTAGCTGCTGCTTTAGTTGCTGGTAAAAACAGGAAAAATTTTGGCACTAGTTACTCAGAGGAACATAAAAAATGTCAGAGCTGGAAGTAGTCTTAGAAAGGGAAAATGCAGAGTGGGAAACTTTCGTTTATTCATAGCAAGATCTGTGAGGAGCGTGGGGGAAATTGTTGTCTCTGGGTTACTCTGTGGATTTGTAAGTGTGTGATTGATAGTGTGTTAATAGCATTAACCTCCCTGCTTCAATATGATTGTTGGGAAATCTGGCTGCTTGTATAATCCCCAAATTAATAATCCCAAGATGTATACAGGCAGAGCAGGTAGTACGAACCACTGCTGTGTGGAGCGGGCTCCTGCACCCACAAGGAAAAGTCTCATGGAATTAACACCTGATTGACCCCAGTAACACCTCCTGTGTGGGGAGAAGTGGGAGGGCACGCCAGCTTTTAATTAGGCAGCATTTTCTGTTTTTAAAATGGCTAGAGACAACAAAAATATGTCCCCACAGGCTGCTTCTGGGGTGTTTTGTGTTAAACTAGTGCCTGGCACAGCTGGCATGGCGACGGTGCGTAACCTTTGCAGAAGGTGACGAGCTGGAGGCAGCCAGATGTTCCGGTGTGGTTGGCTGGGATTGTGCATTCCCTGCCCACGCAGATGGTCCTTTGGAGCACCCTGGCAGCCTCTCCCTCCCCATGCCCCTTCCCACCTCTTGGCACTTACAGATCCAACCGAAGAGTGGCTGAGTTCTGGGGAGAGCAGGACAAAAAGGTGCAGCAGCACTTGTGGCTGTGAAACAAAGCAAGCTGTGTGCAGTGCATAGCAAGGAAGCCAACAATGAGGGCTCACTCCAGAGCAGGAGCTTTCTATCCAGAATCCAACGTGGTAATTCACCAGATTGCAGCATGGATGGAATTACAAGGGATTTTTTTTTTTTTTTTTTTTTTTTTTTTTAATGAGAGGGAGTTGCTGTCCTGAGAAAAAATTAAGTGATGCTGAATTGGATTTGGTTCTTCTCCTGTGTGCTCAGCTTTATACAGAGAATAAAAAAGGGCAGAGGAGAACAAATTGACTCTAGAAATCACCTCCTACAAATTGGCTTCAGTCCTGCTAGCCCTTCCTGTAGGAATGAGCCTTCCACCCACACAGAGCAGTTGAAGTGGAGAAGCTCCTTTCCAGAGGCAGCTGTAGAGCTTTATTAGAGCAGTTTCAGAGGGGTTTTCAGCAGACTGCACCATGCTGCATCCCAGGGGAACTCCTCCTGCCTGGCACCAGACATTTACCCCCTTACCCCATCTCCCACCCTTTTCCTCACAGCAGGAAAGAGCAGGAATGCTGCCTAATCACTTCCAGCATCAGCACAGGCTGGGGTGGCTTCATCCAAAGCTGGAAATAAACCCAGAATAAGCTCAGACCTCAGTGTGACTCAGGTCACTCCATTCTGCAGGTGAAGGGAGCGCCCAGAAGTGAATTATAAAGCTGTGACAGCATCACTCAGCACTTCAGGCTTCCCTGCTTCCCTTAATTGTCTGTAGGGAATCTGCCAGGCTGGGCAGTGAGCTGACACAGGTTGGTCTGGCATTCCTGACCTCACAAGAACCACACTGACTCCCAGCAGTGGGAAAACACAGCCAACGTTATTTTTATCTAATTAATCATACCTTGCAGTTAGGAAATGGAGCACTGACTCCGGGTGACGTTTGAGCTGGTGTGGTGGGGGAGCAGGAGAGCTGTCCAGCAGGGAGTTTGTCAGCTGCTGCACCATGTGGACCATCACAGCTGTTTAAGGAATAGCACGGTATCATGCAAAATATTTTGCAGGCGGGCACTTTGCAAACCCTGGAAAGTGTTTTACAGAGTCTTCTGCAGAGGAGGTTGCCAGTCAGTAGCATGGTTTATTTATTTTGTTTGGTTTTCTTGGGTTATTAAACATGTTTTATTTATGGAGTGTGCTTTCTAGAGAACAGTCTGCATACATAGTCTTAAATAAAGCATCTGTGGGTGCTGGGCTGTTGTTTTTGTGTGGGGCCGTGCTGGTGCCAGCAGGGTCTGTAGGAGCTCTGGAATGTGCATGGAAGTGCTCAGGGCACTGGAGAGAAGCACTGGGGTGTCTTGGAGAGAGAGTTTGTGTGTGGCTCATCCTCTGTTCCACCACAGCTCCTCACCTGCTGCAGTCCTTTCCCAGGCAGTTTCAGTGGAGAATCCAGAATGACTAACTCCAGCCATAACCCTTTTGAGCTTAAGCACAGAAGTAACCTTGTGTCGTGAAAAGAAGTGTGAATTTGTGTGTGTGAATGTTTGCACCATCTGTTCCCTTTCCTGCAGCTCAGAGTGAGATTTTTTTGTTCAGCTCCCACAGGTAGCTGTGGTGCTGGTGTCCTCCACCACACAGCAGAGATTGCAAAGGTTTTTGGTTTTTCCCACTAGAACACACCAATACGTGGGCACAGGTGTATCAGTGCAGTGCAGGTAGAAATTTATTCTGGCAATAAACACCCTCCTGCCTCTATCTCCTCTTAATTAAATTGATATTCCCAAGTTGTATTAAAGTTTGGGGTTTTTTCCCACCAAGAAGCCCAGGTAGAAGGAATTACTTGCATAATGGTGTGGCCAGCTGGCAGAGCTGTACTGAAATACAATTTCTGCATTTATAGGTTGGTTTTGTCCTAGCAATCTGCAGAGCAGCCAGTGGACAAGGAAACCCTTCTTATTAGAGCCATTTCCCATGTTTATTAATGCCCTGGAAGCTGAAATCAAATATTGCTAATCCATCACTCACAGTGCTTTGACACCGAGCCATCACAGGGGAAGAAGTGTAGTTTAAGTTGTACTCTGACTGTAATGGGTTTTGAGAAAACTAAGATTATCATCTAGAACAAAAGTCTTCAGCTGGTGTCACAGGATGAATTTAAAACTCTTCTACTGTCCCTGGCCATGTGGGAACTGCCTGTCTCCACACACCAGCTGATTTTTTGGAGCAGAGAATTTTGTGGCTGAGGCTATTGCAGTTTATTAAAATGAGCCATAGATTTTCTGTGGCAGCTTAATTCACAGTTTTCACGTCTTGGCATTTCAAATAATTTTAATCAAATCATTTAATTCAAATTATTTTAATTAATAAATTTAATTAATTAATTTTTAGGTTTACAATTTGTTCCAGAAGTAACGCTGTTTGCTGAGATTACACACATTTTCTGCAGTTTTGATTTTACTGCTGTATTCATTTAGCTCAGCAAATTTATAAAACTAATTAAAACAGAAGCACTTTTTTGATTCAAATTGTGAATGAAGAACAAGGATCTAATGTAAGATGACACTTGCAGAGAGATTAAGACCAATTGCAACTCTACGGGCGTTTTACAACTTAGTTTTTTAAACTAAAAGCAGTTATTTTTATAGCTTATTCTTGGCATGATTGTATTGTTTTCATATTTTGGGATGCCAAGGGAGAGTGGGAGATTAGGATCTGATTCAGCAGTGCACTGACACATGTCTGACATTAGCCATGGAGTTGGTCCTCACTGAGGTCCTTGGATTTCTTGTTTGCTGAACCAAAATGGAGCTTTGGAGCCAGATCCCACTTCAGTCACCCAGGCTGTGCTGCTCCCCAGTTCTTGTTCAGCTTTGTGCCATGCAGGGAATGAAAATAATCTGCAGTTCCCAGGCCATCAGCATCCAGAGGCAGCACCAGGATTTTGCCTTGTCCTGGGAGAGCAGGGAACACGTGGGGCTGTTTGAACTCGTTCGGTGACACGCCACCGCGGGTTCAAACACCAATTACCGCGTTCCAGGTGACAAATCTGGATGGGGGGGAAAGAGATGATCATTTAATAATTTTCTTACCAAGGCAAATGACTCCTACATAAATCAAGCTGTTTCATTAAAGGGGGAAGTCAGCTGAACACGGAGGTGACAAAGGTTAACTCCACACTGCGTGACACCAACTCCCGCGTCACTTCTCCCGAGCTCTCGCGGTGAGTCGCTCTTGCAGCAGCTCCTGTCACCATCCCCAGCTCCTCTGGCAGCACTGGCATTTCTTGTACCACCTTTTACAGCATCAAGAGCAGCCTTGGTGTTAGCAGAAATTCACCAGCCTGCTTAGGGCAGAGGTGAATGGAAGACTTTGCTCTTTTTTCCTCTGTGCATCTTGTGGGAGCTGCAGCGTTCCCAGTGCCTGGTCCTGCTGCACCCAAGGTCTTGGCATCACACCTGCCTCAGGTGGTGTCTGTGCAGTGCTGTGAGCCCGTGCCTCTATCTGGACTCCTGTCCCACGCCATCCCTGTGGTTTTTTTCTGCTGCTCCAGCTGATCCTTGCCTGCCATCCTCTGTGGCAGCCGTGGCTGCTGCAGAGCTGCCCACATGAAAGGTGTTTTCAGGAGCCATCTGGGCACCTGTGGGGCACCCTGCACAGCCCAGGGTGTTTGTCTGGCTCCGTTTGGGCTGTCTCAAAGACAGCAGTTTGGGTTTGGGCTGGTTTCACAAACCTCTGCCTTGTGAATCAGAGAGAGGTTGTGGGGTGCTCTCCGGGTTGGATGAGCCATCCCAGTTGTTGTCACCTTGTTTGTAAATGTGGTATTGTGCTCTGTGCTTGGGGAGTTTATGAGTAATGATGGGGCATCTCAGCTGCTGTGAGAACAAAAAAAAGAGCACAGGAAGGTTTTGACCACACAAACGCAAAACTGAATAATTTTTTTGGTGCCTTTGGAGCTTTTGAAATG
This sequence comes from Hirundo rustica, assembly GCF_015227805.2. NCBI lineage: Eukaryota > Metazoa > Chordata > Aves > Passeriformes > Hirundinidae > Hirundo > Hirundo rustica. The sequence continues at coordinate 3,983,855 of NC_053458.1, forward strand.
GACAAAGATGTGGCAGCAAAGAATTTACACATCCTCCTGACCCCATATGGTTGTTCCCCCTGCGGTTCTCTGCTCACGTGTGCGGCGTTACTCCCTCCTAATTTACTCACACCTTGAGCAGAAGCAGGGCAGGCAGAGAAAGGCAGCACGAGCCCCAACCCACCATATGCTGCTCCTAATGACTGAGAGCGCTGGGTGTGTGCCGTGCTCTCCTAACACGTTCCGTGGGCCAGGGGCCTGTGGCACTACAGCTGTTGTGCTTTTATTTCCCCCAGCCCTCTCCCCTTCACCACTGCATCCCTCAGCCAGGAGGCTGAGGATGCTGTTGCTGTGAGATGCCTTTGGAAGGCAACTCCTCCGCGAGGATGAAATTGCTGCCGCTTACTCCCCTCCCAGTTACAGAGCCCAGTGCCAGGGAACGTGGTTATAATCGGGGAATTGCATTTTTGCATCCCCAACCTTCAGCGTTCAGTACTTCTGTTCTCATCCCTGTGGCAGATTCCACCCCGTTTCCCAGATATGGGGTTGGTCCCAGTGCACTGCAGCAGTGGGAAGAGACAGTAGAGTCGTATCACTGCACTATGAGTTCATATTTTTACAAAACATCAGGAATTCAGAGTATAGCTCTTTTAATGTCTCATTCAAGCAGGCAGGAACATTGAAATGTACGTTCTTTGAAGCCCAGGAGACACGCACTAGCATTTATAGTGACAGCAGAAATATTCTTGTATTCCAAACTCCTCAGGAGAAACATTGATAGCTTTATTCAAAATAATGGCACTCAGAATTGCTGAATCATGTTCCCAGAGCATCAGTCCTGGAGGAAAATCAGTGCTGCCATCCCAGTCCTGTTCCCAACAACTAAATAATGTCTGGGGTTTATGTGTCTTCCGGTCCGGGAAAATGCATCAGGATGGTCCCTGCTCTGCTGTGGTCTCTCTTCTCCCCCATTTTTAGTGGAAAATTCACTCTCTTTCTGGTCAAGTTGCCTTGCACATGGCGGGGGGGGGGCGTGTTCAAAACTAAAAGTCAAAACTTTAAGGTTCCCTCCAACCCAATCCATTTTGGATTCTGTGATTTTTGGGGAGAGAAGTTGTCACTGAGTAAGTCAGTGAATTTTCAGCATTAGGTTGGCAGGGATGCTTAATAAAAAGCAATAAGGAGAGTGGGCCATTACATACTTTATTAATCTGACAGACAGTGTTTATTTGTCATATTTTTCGATACAGTGGCAAATTATCTGGCAGTAGTAAAGCCCTGGGTTTAGGTGACCTTGTGGTGAATCTTGGCCATTTTATTTTCATGAGTGCTACGGGGAGGCTCGTTTCATTTTTATGGAAGAACTCTGAGGTCTGTGTGTGAGCTCCACAAGAAGTAGCAAGATTCTGCTATTACATTAAATATAATGCTTGCTCTGCGTTAAAATAAAGTGTAAGTCTGCATTAAACTGGCACAAGGCAGAAATTAACCTCATATTCTGAAAGAGGCACTGATGCCATGCAGAAAATAGTCTATGTCTATTTGGAGATCATTCTGCTGATATTTTTCTCAGCTATATCCTTTTTTTTTTTTTTTTTTTTGAGGGATGGGGAGGCAAACAAACTCTCGGTGGCTGAGTTCATTTTCTCCTGCTGCTGCTTTTTTCATTGAAGTCATCATAATCCTCCATTTGTGACATCAGAGTTGCTGGCTAGCGAGATAATTATGATTTCACAAACTGAAGATTATGACCTTCAAATGAGGAAGGCACAGCGGGGAGGACAGATTCCTAAGCAACAGCCATCAGATATTTGTGAAATATTTGCAAAAATGTCCTTGCAGTTTAAAAAAAAAAAAATGAGGGAGAGAGGGCAGGAGGGAAACATCCAAAAAATATTATCAGCAGAATGAGTTGCCAGCCAGCATTTTTTCCCCCAAGTTTTCCATTTGGTGCCCGTGATTCTCTAACCTGTCTCATTTAGCCTTAATGAACACGAGACATTTTTTTAGCATGCCATATGTGCTGTGGTCCTCAGGAAAAAAAAAAAAAAAAAGTCATCCAAATAACTTATTTTTTATGTTCTGACTCTACCCAATCATAATTTACATTTTGCACAGTTTGATGCCCATCTGCAATGTCTTTACTATCAGAAAAGGTAATAAGAAAGAGAGGAAAAAAAACCCCAGGAACATGTTGAACGGCTGACACAAGAAAACCTGGCTGGGAGAAAATAATTTTTGTCCCTATGTAAATAAGCAGCTTGGAAAATGGGTTGGATTTGTGGCTCCAGGAGTGGAATCAGCTCCTGCATCAGCAATGGCTTGAGAAGGAGCTCCAGCAGTTTTTGGGGGTCTCTGGGAGTCTCTTGCTCTGACAGGTGGTGGTAAATGGTTCCCCCCAGGGATGGGGAGGATGAGGAGCAGCCAAGTTGTGCCTCAGCTGGATCCTTTTCTCTGTAATTTTGGGGCAAGCTATTTAATGACCACAAACTCTCCCTATCCAAAGCTCCTTGCAAATATTCCATCCTGAAAAGGTGAAAAGCCTTGAAAGGATGATGATTCCTCTTCCATCCTTCCTCTCCTTTAAAACACCAGTATTGTGGGTTTTATCCTGGCAGGAGGAGGAGGAAAGGAAGGAGTCACCAGAGGGAGGTCCCAAACAGCTCCAGTAGCCCATTTTCAGTGTGTGGCTTTGGGCCTGACGTGGTCTAAGGCATTCCAGGAAGGTGCAGATGGATTGAGCCTCTTGGATCCTCACGTTCTGCTGAGCACGACGTGGGGCCTCGCGCTCAACCACCACAACAAATTATCTCAATCAATTACAGTTAGAAAACAATCAGCATTTTCCAAACAAACCTCCTGCCGTAGCCAGCCAAATTAGTCACGTCAAGCCATGGGAGAAATGGGATATGCCCAGGCCAGAGGTTTTGGACACAGGAGCAGGGCTCTGGGAGTGTCCCAGTTCCCATTTTTTCTTCCTAATGTCTTCTAAGATCTGGTTTTTTCCTTTAGTAGTCTGAGTCAGAAAATGTCTCCTGTCCCTCGTTTGGAATGGTACCAGTCCAGGAATGTTTCATTTTGATACCAGGAGCTGATGGGAGCTATTCCAGGCCAACGAAGTCCTCAGTTACTTCCTCTGGGATTGTACAAAGTCAGAATTGAAAATGGGTTGCAGTAGTCAGAGCTACCTTTGTGCCAAACTGCCAAGGGTTTATGACTTATGGATTCCTTCAATTCAGCAGGTGGCCAAAAAAGAGCAGCATTTCTTCTTTATGTGACACACAGAAGAGAAATTCCTGGTGTGAACATTCTCCCAGTGCTCCACTGGGATGCCAGGAGTGGTGGGAGGCAGGGGACTGTGCTGGAGGAGCCACGAGGAGGAACCATGCACATGGAATCACGGAATGGGTTGGGAGGAACATCTAAAGGCCTTCTAGTCCAACCCCTTGCCATGAGCAGGGATATTTTCAACTGGATCAGGTCATTCAGAGCCTCATCCAGACTGTGAATGTTTCTAAGAATGGGGCTTCCACCTCTCTGGGCAGCCTGTGCCAGTGCCACCAAAACTTCCTCATATATAAATTGACTTGAGTGAGTCTCTCTGTCCAGGTTTCTTGACATTGGGGATAAAATTCAGAATTTCTCCATGGGTCAGGATCTCCTCCATGCAGCCAAAGTCACCTCAGACTCTATAAAATAGGAATGGGATATTTTTATGTAGCTCTGAGCTTTAAGGATACTTCCAGTGCAGGTGATGTACTGGGGATATTCTAGAGCAATCACAGCTAATGTGACTTTAACTTGGAACACTGGAGCCTGGAATTTCCCAATGTTGTTGTGAGGGCTTCTTTGCAAAGCAGAGAAAGAGAGCTGTATCCATGTGGCCAATTTACTTTTGTCATAAGTACAAATCCAATCCAAATCCTCCTGTCCCAGCTGAATCCACAGCAAAGTGCTTGTGATCAAGATACAGCCTAAATAACTATTTGTATGAAATATTTAGCGACTAATTTCTCATTACTGATGCTTTGGGAAATGCTGTGAACTGCTAGCAGACAATTGAAATTTTTTTTTAAAAAAGAAGGGAATTATTGAATATGTTGTTTGGTGCACATGATTTGACCAACTTCAGGAACTGCAGTGTTAAATCATGAGACAGAGCATCTGGAGTGAGTAGAGAATTAGTAGAGAATAGAGGAGCAGCAGTACCATGCCAGGTACCACAGGAACAAGTGTATCTATCAAAACAGAATTAGTGAAAAGTTGTGGCTTGAAAACATTGTGGTTTGAGTGAGAACCAGGTGCAGAACTGAGCCACTGACCTTCCCTGAGCCTCCCTCCTGTGGCTGGCCCTGCTCAGAGCAATAGAGGGTAATTTTTTTTTCCTAGTTAATAAACAAAAAAACCCCCTCCATTTGCTTCTTCAATTTCACTTCTGCTAAACACGAGCCTGTGGCAGCGAACTGAAAAAAAAAAACCCAACAGAATAAATAATACAGACAAATACATGGAGGAGTTCAATTATTGTTTTCCCCCATTGAAACTGCCTTTTAATAACTACATCTCCTGACTGACAGCTTATTAATACTAATTACATTAGATATATGCAACATAACTAGTGCACTGGTACTTTCAATTATCTTCCCTTGTCTTCATTCCTTCCCCTGTGCTCCCGTCCTCCCTTTTCATGCCCCATAACCACTACCTGGAGCTGCAGCTCAGAGCCAAAGGAGCAAAAGCCTCTCATTTCTTACAGGGGCAGGAAAGGCCACAAAATCTTTTGTGTGCTTGTGACGCTGCATGGGTGCTCACTGAGGGGAAATTTCAGCGTTGGCAGTGGCGGAAAATGCTTGGAATGTTTGGGGGAATTCTCGGTGGAAACCCTGTGAATTTCCTCTGAAGGTCCTGTGAAGTTTTAGCAGTTGGACCCAATGATTTTGGAGGTCAGACTCAATGGTCCTGGAGGTGTTTTCCAGCGTTAGTGATGCTGTGATTATATTCCATGACTCCAATTTCCATTTGAGGTCCTGTAAAGTTCCCGTGGAGGTCCCACGCTGTTTCAAGCCAACACACCCTGGTTTATACACAATTTTCACAGCTTCTTCTGCAGCCCAGTGTAACCCCAGAGCTGCTCCTGGGGAATCTGTGCTGGGTTGATCCAGGCTGGCACCAAAACCTCACCATCCGAACCCAACATGATCTGCAGCAGCTTTTTGGGAGAGCTAAGATTGGAGCAGCACCGACTGACCCAGGTCCTTGCTCAGGCCAAGTCCCCAGCACTGTCTCAGCTTTGTTTTAATCCCTGCTTAATGAACTCTCAGTTGCTTATGCAAATCAAAGCAGTGGAGACACTTAAAGGTTATTTATAATTTCTGGAACATTATGAAATCAATCATTACAGCTTTTACAGTGTCATTTAGATATCTGACTTTTTACATTATATTGCTATAACAGTTTTTGTAAGAAGACAAATATGTTTTGGTTTTATTTTTTATATAAGCTTGCTGATTGCTAAAGCATCTATGACAGCTGACATGGAAATCAGGGAGGTTTTGATTAGGCTTTTCTGATATGTAAATGTGTGTAAATGAGTTTTATATATATTTAATTTTTTAAAAAAGTTCTATTTAAAGAGCAGGCAACAGTATCCCATTTAAAGAGCGAGCCTGAGAGAAAAGTTCATGTGAGACTGAGACGAACTGAATGGTGGTGGGAGGCAACATGGGGATAAACAAGGTCACCAAATACTTGAGATTTATTCCAACAGCATTTTTCTGTGGGGCACATTAGGAATTTTTTTACCTGGTGCCCACAAGAAAGCACTGCTGGGGTCACCAGGAGCTGAAGATGCTGCAGGTGATGAGCAGCACCTGGGGCTTTGAGCAGCCCCACCTGGGCAGGTGCAGTGGGTGCTGCTCAGGTACTTCATGGCTGCAGGACTTCTCCCAGCTGACAGCAAACCTTACATCTGTCCTCTGTAGAAAAAAAAAAAAAACCCAGATGATTTGTACTGGTTTAAATCAAGCTTTTGGCCCCTTTGATACAGAAAGCTGGCTGTGGTTTCCTGCAGTCCATCCTAGTCTTGGTATTTTGGATCCATTAAGCTTCCTGAGTGGTTTCCAGAGTGTGGACACCAGGCTGAAGAGAGGAATAGTTAAATTTTGGCATCCTTGTCACCTCTCTTTCAGGCTGAAACCTCTTTTGAGGTTTCAGTCTCAAGGAGCCAAGCTGAGGTTTCCAAACATCAAGCCTGCTCTTCTGGAGCATCTGCCATCTCCTACAAATCCCACAGCTTTGGATCACAGGGCAAAAAAAAAGCCAGGATGGAGGAGCTGGATCCAAACCCCCCCTTACAAAGGGAGGTTTGGCTTGAGATTCTCGTGGCTGCTCCATCCACAGCCTTGGACCTCTCATTTTTGTTGTGCCCTGCTGGAATTTGTGCTCGGCGCGATGGAGTTCTGTTAATTCACCTGTTTTCTTTCATCTTTTGAAGTAAATTAACAGCTATTTTAGCAGTATCATGGTGAATCTGTAACATTTATTTTGAAAAGGAAAAAGACCTCAGAAGATTACCAAGGTGTCCAGCTGTGATAATATTACCTGCCTTGTAAAGTGCCGTAGGTGACTCTGAAGATGTAAAGCAAATTGAGGATTACATTAACTTCCTCCTGACTTACTCAAATTATTAATTCAGTATCACCAACTATCAAATAGAGTAGGGTTATTATTTTTTTTTTTAAGTATAAATGAATAACTGTGGTACGTGGCAAAGTACTGCCTGCAAATAATTAAAACCTGTTTTGACTGTATCTGTAGTAGAGGTTGGTATATCTTTTGGGGTTTTTTTTTTAGTGTTTTCTTTATAATACAAGATTATAGCAGCCTGCATTCACATTCACCTTAAATGGGCAGAGGAATGAGTGCTGCATAGCAATGTGATTTTGTAATAGAATAGTTTTACCTTGGAGATTCACAAGTTCTTTTCAGTCTTTTTGCCTCACTGCAGGGCAGATTTGTTCCATGTTGCTCAGTGAGCAAAGACCCTGTTCACTTCCAGAGCTGGCCAGTGGCAGAACTGGAAACGTGGTCCCTCCTTCCAAAACATTTTAATCCAAAGCATAACATGCTGCTTTGGAGAGCTAATTCTCCCTTTTCCCAATGAGACAGTACTGGTGGTTTATCATCTCTACATACAGAATAAATATACATATCTAACACTAATGCCAGTGTTGGAAGGTGCTCTGCTTGGCTTCTCTGCATGCAGGCATTCCTCGGGAGGGACTTGCTGATCCAATTTGCACAATTTTAAGGGGTGCCATTGCTGGGGGAGTGCTTGAACAGTGTCAGTAATATTTTTCCTTCAGTCCTGGCTCCTGCCCCTTCCCAGAAGCCTGAGATCCCAGGGGCTGTGGGAAGCGTTGCAGGGCTTGTTCTTGGGGGACGTGGCAATTGCAGTGATTTAGAAGAGGATGCTGACTCACAGCTCATATTAGCAGAGCTGGATTGGATGGTACAAAACTGTATTTAAATCTTCTTCAGCTCTCATGTTCAGGCTGAAACATTTTTCTCTGGTGGAGACATGGCCTTATTGATTATTCATTATTCCTTAACCTTGATACACTAGAAGAGGGAGTAGAAAGAAAGGGTGGGAATGGACAGGAGTGACTTTTTATCCACCACAGTGGATAAAATGATGGGTTTGGGATGGATCCTCCCCAGTTAGAGAGGCTCAAGCCAGGCATCTGGGCTCCTGCAATAACAGTGAGGCAGGAAAGGGAAGGAAGCCCTCACCCAACTGGTTAAAGAATTACAGTTATCTGTTGGGGCAGAACCCTGCAGTGTCTCAGCCCCAGGACTGATGCAGAAATGTATTTTGCAGTTCAGGTTCCCTGTTGATCACCAGGCCTGGGTGATCCCCATTTCCAGGGCAGGGTGTAGGATGCTGCAGTCACTTCTGCAGCCCCCTGCTCTGTGATGCTCAGTGAGATCACTCTTTAAATTCCCTTCCCTCGTCCATTAATCAGGAGCAATTTGAAATCGTAAGAGCACTGTAGCATTTCTGTTAATCAATAACCAGCCGAGCTAATAATTTTCCACTAATATATTCTTCTTTAGTGTGCAGGGAGTGAAAACTCGTCGATTGCCCATGCTGATCCTACCCAGTGCCCCCCTGAGTCAGTGCAGAGCTTTCCCTGGGCTTCAGGGAGTGTCTGGGGGTGCTCTGAAATGCTCTGGAGGTGGTGAGAGATGCAGGAAAAGCAGGGACTCCAAAACCCCTCTCTCTGCTGTTTCATCATTTCAAGACCTCTGCTCAAGTCCCCATCCCCTGTCCCACAGCAGGATGGCAGCTGGAAAATTCAACACCTACGAAATTTTGAGGTAGCAGAGCTCTGGTAATGAGTTTAACAAATAATTAGCTGCAGTACCTCTTTGTTTTATAGAAGTGCAATAGTTGATGAACTCGCTATGCCACAATTAGGAGCTCATTAGCGAACAAAATTCAAGGGTAACAAATACCTCAAGGGGATGTTTTTAGGAGTATTTAATGAAGTAATGAGATCAGAGGAAGATCAGTGAGGATATGTAAATTCTCAGAGATGTTACACACCTCCTGCAGGACCAGGGACAAGGCAGAGTCGGGAAGTCAGGACTGAAGCTCACTTTGTCAGATTTTACATTCACTTACAAATTTTAGTTCTTTTCTGTGCCATGAGAAATGGCACCGTGTCCCCATTTTATTTTTCCCAGCTAGTAAAATCCATATTGGTTTTCCATTCTGTTATTTAGTTTGAAGGTTTCAGGAAAAAGGGACACATTCCTTTTGCTATTGTAAGATGTACCTCAGAAAATAGCTTTTTCATTTGTTTTGATCTGGTTTTTTAATATATCTCTAAGTCTCATTGAGGAAATAATCCTAACAAAAGTATTCCTGAGCTTCTCACAAAGCAACAGGAGATGCATTCCATGAATCCATGTACTCCATCAGAGTGTTTCCAGGAATTTTTTGCTGTTGTTTCTATGCTTATTTGCAATGTCATTTTCTGTCGTTAACTCTCCTTGTCTCCAGAAATCCATCCCTCATTCTCTTTGTAATGGATAAAGCAATAGGACAAAGAGAGCTGGGTTTTACCCTTGTCCCAAGAAAAAAACCTTTCAGAAAATAATGGGCTCCTAACAAATGAGAGAGCTGGTTATCATTGGGGAGAATTAATCTCTGCCTTGATTGAGAACACCTATGCCAAATTACGAGCTACAATATCCATCTGCTTGCTGTTACCCAGCAATATAGATTTATTGTGACATTTCAGAGAAGGAGTAAGAAAACATATGAACAACTGTTGTGGTTCATTAGCCCTTTATTGGTAAAACGTGGTGCTCAGGGCTGTGAGAGGTGCAGGGAAAGACAATTCTTTGGCTGAAATCGTTGCATTCATGAGGCTGTGGAGAGCATTCCCAAGGACAAGCTTACAAGCTGCTTTTTGGTCCCTGACTGTGAGGTTGCTTTTTTTATTACTACTCTGGTTCAAAGTGGAGCGATTCAGCTCCAGGAGATGGGAGGAAGGTTTGGGGCACGTCCAAAAGGCCTCTGGGGAAGCAGCTTCTCTGGACATCAGTCACTCACCCCAGTGTCAGGCAGGTGAAACAACCTCACCTTTCCTGCAGATCCTTTGCCACCAGAGCTGGAGAGGGCAGCCAGCATCTCCTGCTCCTTCAGATCCAGCCTGGCAGGCCCAGGGAAGCACCACCAGGATCCTGTCTCCCCTGATATTTCCTGTTTAGTCTCTCACTCTGATTGTCACCATCAGAAGCTCTTCATTTGTGGCCGGTGTCTATGAAGGAAAATCCATCCGCGTTGTCACTTTCTCACAAGTATTTAATTTTAATCCACTCTGGGGGGCTGTTGCACGGGTACAAGCACACAGGCTGTTGATTTATTTGCAGTTAAGGCTCTCAGAGTCAGGATGTTAAAGCCTTCTAAAGCCAACTCCCTCCTTCATTTGGGAGAACCTTTGGAAATGCACTTTAAGTTTATGGCGCTGGCTTGGCTTAATTTAATTTACGGTTCACTTAACCGATTATTCAAAATACCAGATGTGACAGACAGTAGATTCAGCTGAAATATTACCTCACAGGCATGTTCAACACATAGAATCTGCTCTCCATATGGGAAGGCACGGAATGTCCCCCATCCTAGAGCAATCAATTTGGTTTCGAAAGGAGAGTGAGGCTTAGTGGGAGGCAGGGTCCCTTATTTCTCCTGTAACCTTTGCAGCAGCTGATGTGAGAGTCTAACCCAGGCTCTGCTGCATGAGAAAAAAATGTGAACTTCTAAAACCGCCAGAGGCAAAGGATTTGTCATGTGTAAAACATTTGTTGCTTAGTATCTGCTGATGTTAAGTGATTCTTAGCAACTGTTAGGAGTACAGTAAAGGCAGACAATAAAATAATGGCAGAAATGTGAAGCGTCCCAAGATTTTAAGACAGACTCTGTTCTGGTGGCTGGGACTGTCACTGTGAAGTGAGGGGCTGGACACAACAGTGTTGGTAAAAGTGAGTGTAGATCACAAATACTTGCTGACTATGTCAGGGAATCATGGAATGGTTCAGATTGGAAGAAAACTTAAAGCTCATCCAGTTCTACCCCCTAAAATGGGCAGAGACACCTTCCACTATCCCAGGGTGCTCCAAGCCTGTCCAGTCTGGCCTTGGACACTGCCAGGGATGGGGCAGCCACAGCTTCTCTGAGCAATCTGAGCCAGGGCCCCACCACCCTGACAGGAAAGAATTCCTTCCCATTATCCCATCTAACCCTGCCCTCTGTCACTTTGAAGCCATTCCCCCTTGTCCTGTCATTCCACACCCTGCCCAAAGTCCCTCTCCAGCTCTCCTACAGCCCCTTTGGGCACTGCTTTGGAGCCTTCTGCTCCCCAGGCTGAACACCCCCAGCTCTCCCAGCCTGGCTGCACAGGGGATGTGCTCCTATGGTCCTTGAGCTGGGGGAAGGTGCAGGTGCGTTGAGAGCTGGTCCTTCCTGGTGACAACAGCCAGGTATGAACAGAAGGGTCCCAGCAGTCTCTTGAGGCTTCTCTCTTTGTCTCTTCACCCCTTGCATTTATCCTTTGGAGTATGATGTGTTTAGTCAAAACAAGAGCAATGGAGACATGATTAATCCCAGGAGTGTCTCTAGGTCAGCAGGCAAGAGCTCTCTCTTCTTTTGGGAAACATCAGATGCCCATCACCATGCGTTTGAAGTTTATGGCCCGAGGTTCCTTTATGTCAAGGCAGGACCTATGCAGGGCACTCCTCTAGACCTTAACTATTAAAGAAAGATTAAAAATTAAACTTCCAGTAATGCAGGAACCTGAACTTTGAACTCCCCTGTGTCAGAGGAATGTTAATCTGATCTCGGCAGTACTCGATAAAGTCGATCTGTCTTCCTCGCCTAGTTAATTTTTAATCATTGCTATGGATAGAAGGGCTCCACTGGATGGGACTAAGAGCAGACTGCCTTATCCCAGCCCTAAATCCCAGCATGGAAATGGGGGAGCAACGCGAACCAAACTCCTCCCATTATTTATATTCTGTATTCCACCCCGTGTTTGTTTACCCGAGCCTCGGTCTGTAGGTGTGTTCTCCCAACTGATGCTCAAGGGTAAGAGTACACAAAAAAAATCTGCTCGTGTGCCCACGTTTACAGGATACTGCCAGGCTGTTAATGGGAACAGTATTTCCTAATCCACAGCAAATGTTTGTGGCACTGCTAACTGGGAAAGAGGATTGATCCGTCCGACAAAACCGCTTTTAGCTCCAGTTCTCAGGTGATTCAGTGGCGTATCCAAAAGGTGCTTATCTCAAACTTGATGGAAATATTTAAAATTTACTTTAAAGCATTATTTAAAAGATAGTATTTTGATTTTGCTGTTGGTGAATTTTGCGATATTCCCGTTGTTCTGCATCAACACTACAAAGCCAGTGAGGGCGTCAAGATTAATGCCCCGTGTCAGCACAGCACTGAATGGGCTGAATTTTGTCATCAGTGGGAAGGGAGGGGATCCAGAGACTTTAGAGCTCACCTCCATTACATGGACAGTCCCAAATCATAGCGCTGGGATAGCAGCAAGCCCAGGTTCTGGGTGACACAGGGCCAGACCTTCCTCACTCTGCCACCCTCTCACGGCTGGAAGGGCACACGGTGACTCTGTTGGTGCCACTGGTGGTTTTTGTGGGTCCAGGCAGTTCCCATAAAAAAACAGCCAAAGTCCTTAAAGGGAAAGGTGTGTTGCTGATGGCCAAGGGGTCTCAGAGATATTACAGGGTCCCCAGGTGGCTGCAGGTGGGGAAATAGTCCCTTAAAAATGGACTTTCCAGAGTCCGAGCTGCCCGGCAGCTGAAGAGCTTTCAGAACCTAATCCCAATTAATTCTCTGTGTGTAGGGAAAAGCTGGGTCAGCAAGAAAACGTAGACAAGATGAGGCAAGATGCTGCAGATGCAATACAGGGAACAGATGTGTGCACTTCTATCCCTAGGTTATCCCAACATGGGCATAACTCATTTGGGCAGCCGTAACCTGGAATGATGTTGAATTCCCGTGTTTTTTCCCCAAGGTAGGGTGTTTGGAACCACTCTGTTTGCCTGATCTCAGATCCAGCCCTTCCATGCCTGCCTGTCCAGTGCCTTTGGGGGGAGCTAATTCTGCCTGGCAGTCTTGGAGGTGACAGCTCCAGGGAAATAATTATCAGAAATGCAAATCAACACAAGAACATTTTTTAATACTTCGTGCCTGGAGCTGTGCTAAACTTAGCAGTGATGAATAAACAGCACCAGCATTCCCCTCCTTGAAAGGACAAAGAGCCTCCTGGTTTTTGGGTTGTCTCTGGTACTTTTGTTACCTCGGTGTAGCCAACCCTGAACATTTAATAACGTGAGCAGCCCCTCAAAAATTAGTGAGATTAATAAACGTTGAATGTTTTCATTTCTGAGCCTTGGAGGTGCACTTAGCTAACATCTTCCTCTGCAACTGAAAGGCTGGGAAATTGCTCCTGGTTAATGATGGTGAGATGCTCATGTAATCACCTTATTTCAGGAGAAAGACTTTCAAATAAACTCCAAGAGACTCGTGATAAAATAGCAGGAGCTGGCAGTGTTGAAATATGAGCCTCTATCATTAAGCCATTCGCTCTTAATTAGTTTTTATTTGCAATATTGACAGCTAATCTCTTCTCTCTGTTATACCTGTACAACTTCCAGTGACTGGCATAGTACAGTATAGAAGTAACTGAAGATATAATTTGGTCCTCTCCACGTGAGATTTCCAAACCACACAGGGTTTTTTTAGGAAAATTAAGGTAAGCCAAAGAATTCCAGACCTGGCCTCGATTTCCTCTGTTTTAGAATGAGAGATTAATGGGATGCAGCCCAGTGGCCTGGCTGAAAAAAGGGGTGGGACACAACTGTATCTCTTTCAACACCACCCAGATTTGGGGGAAAATAAATAAATAAAGAGGCAAATAAATAAATAACTTTTTGTTACAACAAGGTGACATTTGCTGATGTTCACTAATTTAGGAGAGGCTGATTTATGCATGTTTAATCTTCGCTAATGATGACTCCAGGGCAAGAAATGAAAATAAGTGCAGTTAATAATATGTGTATATATTATTAACACCTTTACTGATGGAGAAGGGCCTTTTCCTGGTAGATAAATTTAGGAGCAATTCGTGGGAGATCTGAGCGGCTCAGGGCTGTCAGAACCTCTCTCTAACTTCCCAAAATGTGAAGAGAAAGGATATTTGAACAGTAAAAATTCTCAGCTGATCGACTATTAAACCTTGCATGAAAAATATTTGTAAATACAATAAGCAACCCAGTTCCTTATGTTTTGGGGCGCTCTGTAACAATGAAATTATATGTATTGGTGGTATTGTTACACCCTGATTGTGGCTGGCCTCTCCTCCTGCCACACAAATACTGAGAGGGATGCAACCCTTGAATTCAGTCCCGAATGCTGACAGACAAAACTTACTGCGAATATTAATGTGCTTGGTCTAATCATCCTGCTATTTTTTTGTGTAATTTACTCGATCAGGGAGTTGGAATTCCCTCCTAGCAGTTACAGATTCAAGCATTTATGCAAAATCCTCCAGTCTGGAGATTTAGAGTGGATTATCTACAAATATTTGAATGCATTAGTGCAGCCCTTTAAATGCATTCCCTTTATTTACATACAGAACAAATAACAAGCAACTTGAATGACAGCACTGTAATTCCATCAAGGAGCTCGTGTCCTGAGAAACCACAGGGATGAATCCTTCAGAGGCCCATGGGTTTGGTGGAGCTCTGCCTGGAATTACAGCTCCATAACCTGGATTTCATTCATTTCTTGTATTACAAAAAAAAAAAAAAAAAAAAAAAAAAATAAAAAAGCCACAATTTTATAAATCATGGAGCTGATGTTGTAGTTGGAAAAGGGAAGAGCCAGAGAGGGGTGGGGGTGGGATGATTTCCTCCCACCTCCTTCTACCACAGCCCAGGGAAAACCAGGTTATTTTGCATGTCCATCAGTGTAGCAGCTGATCAGAGAGAAAACACTGGAATCAGGTTGTTGATGGGGTGAGGGAAGGTTTGCTGAGATTGATGGGGGAGTTTGAAGAGCTCCTTTCCAAATGACCTGCCTGAATGGAGGAGAGGTTACCCTTTATCCATGGTTTTTACTGGAAGTTTATATTATTTGTGTTGCCTGATGGGGCTGCTGCACCCGCACTCAGTCCCAGATTATCGTGGTACATCAGCGAGGATTGGTGTGGGAAGAACAGCCTGGGCTTGTTTCTCCTCCAAATCTTCCTCTGGTGAAAACAAGGAGAATGAAAACAACCCCAAAGTCTTGCTGGCTTTCCTCTGTAGCGAGAGAGATGGGTTCCTGCAGATGCCAGAGGAAAAGCCCTCACAGGTTCCATGGAATAGTCAATTATCTGTTTCATTGCACAAGCCAATATCTTTTCTCAAAAAGATGTATTAGGGTGTTTATTCATTCAAGTGATCCATCTGGCTGAGCATTTGGAGATGCTCCTTAGTTTGATTTATCTGGCCAGAAGTGGTGTCCTTGGAGCTCCTGGGCCAGGGTGGGACTGTCCATGTAGGGACAGGGCTGGTGACCCTCAGTTCCTGGCAGGAGCAGGGCTGGTGCCATCACACCTCTCTGCCAGGAGAGCCTGGTTTCCACACTGAATTTAAAATTGATGCGGCAGATGAGGGGTGAGGGGTCACCAGGTGATTCCAAGGAGAATGCAAAGAAGCCCCCAGGCAGCAGATCCCTGATAAGACACCATCCTTTTCTCCAGCAGAATCTGCACCTAAATCCTGATGGAGTCTGGCTAATCCCCTGCAGCGTGAGATTGTGCACTGCCTTTAAATCTCCTCTGCTTAAAAAAACATACATTACAGCTCCAGGATCCACGTTATCCCTGTTTCCATCGGGATTGACACAGTTCAGTTCCTGAGGAAGGCATTTTTCCCACTCTCTGCTCCTGGTTTTGCACCAATCCCTCTGTAGGGTGCCCCTGGGAGAGGGTGGCCAAGCTCTCCCATAAAACAGGGAATTGGGATTGCAGCCTGTTTGGGTCAGGCATCATCACCAATTGCTGCTGGGCACGTGGTGAGATGCAACCCCAAGGCCTTGGACCGCAGAAGGGGAGGGAAAAACCCCCAGGAAGGTTCTGGCTCCCTGGGAGAAGCCAGCAGGACTCTTGGGGAGGAGGCAGGACCCATCTGAGTGCCAGCTCCAGGCACTGGGAATGTCTGTGACACAGGAGCAGCTTAGAAGAACACTGCATGTCATGTTTACATCCTCAAAGTGCATGCCAAGGCAAGAGCACTTCCTGCAATGCAAGTAAATCAAATTAACAGTGTAATATTTTAATTACTAAAAACTTCAGGCGAAATTCCGTGTATTTTTCTTCTGGGCTATCATCCAGCCTTACAGGATAAATTCTTTAAAGGTAAATTATTATTATTAAATCAAATTAAGCTTTGGTTCCCACTTGCTGCTTTTTGAAACTGAAAGATGCCAGTTGGCAATGATTTGTTCTCCTCTTCTCCTCCTCTTTTAAAGAGGGGGCTGCAAGAAAGTTTAAGTTTGAATGCATTTTTTAGCAGGCGGAGTTATTATTTAATATAATCCCAAACAGATTGTCTACTCAAACACTGTTCATTAAATGAACTGTCTGCAAGTGTGATTTACAGTGCAACGTGGTCATGGGAATGTCTGTGTGTATTTAATAACTGCACAGTAATAGCTTATTGGCAGGAGTGGTAATTCGATTTTGGAGTTTTATCTTATTTTTGAGTTTCTGGACCGTGAAATCCTGCTGTCTGACACACTTTTCCATTGCTTAATCTCCTGAGATTTGTGTAAAGAACAACAACTTTCCTCCTCACTGAAGACACAGTGCCCCAGTGTATATTTTTTATTGCCACCCCCCACCCCAGTGCTGCTACTCACAGACTCCCCTGTCATGTTTATGGGCTGTACGAAATGCAGCAATAGACCAAAATACCGACATTTAATGAGCTGAGAGGTCCAGTCCTACAGAAGATCAAATCTTCCAGTATTGCCTAAGTGCAAAAAATTTTAAAGATCATTTTGTGCATAATCTCTTGTGTTCTGTATTTAACTTTCTGAGCTTTCCTAATGGTTCCAAGTCAAAACTCTCTTATTTGATGAACTTGAGGAACTAAACCAGTAATTCTTATTCCACACAGATACTTGTAAAGGTGCTCTCTTCCTTGTGGCTTGCAAGTTTGGTAAGTCTGCGCCTGAATCAACCAGAATTTGACTGTGTTTGTATTTTCTGAACCTTTGAGAAATGGTTTTAGAACCAAATGTTGACTTTTTTCCTCTGAGCAGTGTCATTGCGGCTGCACTTCTCAGAGGGGTGGCTGGTCTGGGGGGCTCTCCTGTGCCTGTAGAGAGCTGGGGGAGATCCCACAACATTTGGGATGTCAAGGAGGACACGCTTTAATTCACTGGTCATTATGTCAGTGCCTTTCTGCCCAGTGGAGCTCTGTTGTCCCCATAAATATATGTCTGAATCAGCTAATTATTCATCCAGGATTAGAACTGAAATCCTTGCTCTAAGAATAGCTTTGCCCCTGAAATCACACTGTTAAAGGTTTTGATTATTTTAAATCATATATAAATAGTTGTACACACAGACTGCCTCCTATGCATGCTGCTCCTCTGATAACTGGAAAATTAGGCAGAAAGAAAGGGAAGAAAATACCAAACTGGTGAGACAAGAGGAAACCCAAACTTGAGTGTCTGACTGCAAGAAGTGAGGGAGGCACAGGTGGTTTGGGTAGAATTTTGTGACCTTGCTGTAACTATTTAAGGATTTTAAAGATTTCCTCCAATTTTTGGTGTTTCTTTTTTAGTTAAAAGAGTTGGTGATGAGAGCCTGAGGGGTTGGTGAGTGTTAAGCTGCTCTTTGTGCAAGCGGAGTTTTATCAGTCTTAGCCTCTTTCCTTTACATGGGTGTCTGTTGTATCTTATCTGTGTACAATAATAGTGTCTGGCAGGCTGGGTAACTATTTGATGCCTATAAATGTGTTATCTGTGTGCTCAGAAGTTTTCTATCAGGTTAGTGAATGGAAACTGCAGGAGCTTTGTAAAACTGATGCTGGCTTGGGGGAAGAAGGAACTTGGCTGCATTTCCATTGCCTGTTACCACATTCTGAATCATTTCTCAAGAGTTCTTGTGCTGTGAACTCTGATTTTTGCTCTTTTAATTGATCCACCTAAGGGTTCAAAAGCATCAAGGCTCTAATGCAGCACCTCAGGCAGGAGTGAGAATCCTCCAGAGGCACCAGAGCAGCAGTGAGCCCCGACCTGCAGAGTGGGCAGTGTGCAAGGGGCTGTGCTTGTACCTCCTGCCAGCAATTTAAAATGCTGCTGTTCACCAGCTCCTGAAGTGCCTCACAGTTAAAAATGAGAAGTTAGAGTGAAAATTCAGAGATCTGGTTACCCAAGTGCCAGAACTGCTGGCTTGCTTTGCCTCTTTATCTGTGGCTAACGCAGACAGGACAGAGCGGAGGATTTCAATATGCAGGAGCTTTAAGTATGTGAAGTAAGCACTACCATAAAAACCACTTTTTCTTATCCTCTCCCTTCACTTTCCCTTCTTTTCCCCCTCCTCTTGCCCTCCTTTCAAAGCCATCATGTGCATTAGAACACGTCTGGTAAAAGCAGCAGGAGCTGCTCTTTGGTTTTGGAGAGGACCAGCTGCCCAAAGAGAAAGGTGTGCTGTGGAGGGGACCGGTGACTCTGAGGACTTCACTCTCCCTAATTAATTTTGGCACCCAAGGAGGAGGGGAAAGGCCGTCTGCATGAGGTTTGATTGCACCAGTGTACCTTCAGCTGAGCTGGCTTTGCACTCTGTCTTCCCAATGTGTCATCCAGTCCCCCAGAACTTGCTGAAATCGTTCCTCTGATCCTCATCTTTGGGCTTTGTCCTGATTTTATTGACTCTGCTGCAAAGTCTGCATCTGTCTCTGTGTACATGGAGTGTACTGGGCACCCAGTCCCAGCTAGTATTCAATATTTGTCAGAGAGCCTCTGACTGCCTCCTGCAGCCATCCATCCTGCTGCTGTTCCTATTGATCATCCTCTTCTTCTGGCTTCCACGCACACATCTGGTTTGGTTTTTAACTGATCACAAAATGAAACAAACAAACAAAAATCCGCCAAAACAAAAAAAGGCAAAGCAGAGCAAAAGAAACACAAACTTGTCATTTCTTGCTCATGTACTGCTGATAAATGTTCTCTCTCCTCATCCCTTAAAGGCTGTTGTAGGTAGTCAGGCTGTTGTGCTATGCCATAACAACCCCCAAATCATTCCTCCCCGCTTCTCCACATCTCATCTGTCTCTAGGTCCCTCAGATGTTCTTATCTTAATGGAATTTTTCCTTGCAACCCAGGAATTGTACCAGGGGGCTCTTGCACATCCCAGGCAATGCCTCAGCATGCATATTCCAGCCCTGCATTGTCATATGTTGCTATAAATAGCTCTCACAAAGAGTCCATATTTCTGCGGAGATTCGCCTGTCAGCTCCCAACAATGGGAGTCGTTCACAATGGGAAAATAGAATACCAGCTCCATCAACCTTTGACAGACTAATAGGGGTTATTTGACTTTCAATTTTTCATTATCAGGTTTGGCAGCCGCAATCCCCGTGTTGAAAAATAACAAACTGATCCGAACTCCCAACAAGGAGGAACCAGCAGCTCGCGGGGCTGCCAGGCTGTGCCACGTGCCCACTGATAACACAGGGCAGGGACCCAGCTGCTCACGCGCCAGGAGTTCAGAGATCTCAGTGCTGCCCTTTCCTGCCCTGTTTGGATGGCTGGAGAAGAGTGGAGCGGTTTTCCTTCAGGCTTGGGAATGTTTGGGGCTGGTCAAGCTGGAGAAGAGAAGGTTGTGTGGAGACCTCCCAGCACCTGAAGGGGATACAGGGAAGCTGGAGAGGGAATTTGAATCAGGAGCTGGAATGACGAGACAAGAAGTAATGGGAACAAACTAAGAGAGAGGAAATTCAGGTTAAATATATGGAAGATAGATATATGAAGGTGGTGAGGCTGTGGCACAGGTTTCCCAGAGAAGCTGTGGCTGCCCCATCCCTGGAAGTGTCCAAGGCCAGGTTGGACAGGGCATGGAGCACCCTGGGATAGTGGAAGGTGTCCCTGCCCATGGCAGGGAGGTGGAACTGGATGAGCTTTAACATCGACATCATCATTAACACTGAGTTGGAAGGGATGAGATGTCCCTTCCAACTCAAACCATTCTGTGATTCTATTGCTGAAAAATCCCTCACCTAGAGTTTGCTAAAAGGATGCACTCTCTGCCTTGAGGGCTCCAAGTCACCTGTTCAGAACTCAGCACTGAACTGAGGCTCATCACTGTCCCTCTGGCTCCCTGGTGTGTCCCCTGTCCTCACTTTGTCACCGTGTCGTGCCTTTGTAGAAACTGCTTTTTTGGGGGGTGGGGAAGTGACATTGTCACAAGGCAGCTGCTCTGGGCTGTGCAGAAGGTGAATCGTTCAATAAACATTTACAAATTTAGCTCAGATTTGCCACTGGCAAAAAAAAAAAGAAATCCCACATGAGAGTCAGAAATGCAGAGGATGTTACTTTGCCTGAGATGTGAAAAAGCGTCTTACACCAAGATAATTGTCTTGAATAAAATCTGGCAGCAATAAAGGACAATGAGCTCCTTGAGGTCATTGCTCTTACCACGAAGTAATTAGCCAAGCCCAGCTTTATGGGCCCTTTGCAGGACCCAAACTGGCCATTTAGAAGGGGAAATGGGACATTAACCTTTTTCTTGGGGAAGATGTAGGTAGAGTGTCACACATTTTAGTGAGGTCCCCGATGTGCACAGGTCAGTGCCAGGGGTGCCCAGCCCCTGTCAGATGTTTGCCCAAGCTGGGTCAGAGTTTGGACATGGAAATACCCCACAAACAAGAGGTGTCGTGCAGGTGATAGGGGTTAATCTGCAATCACACAACAGACACAGCTGTCCCTGCAGAAGACACGATGGGCAACGGGAAAGTTGCCTGCAAAGGTTCTCCAAGCTCTGCTGAGTATCCACTGCCACAAAAGACAGCACCATCAGGGAAAAAGATCTAAAAATGGATTTTCAAGTAGTCAATGCTCCTCTAATTACTTCAGAATCAGCACCAGCAGTAGGGAAGAAGTCTTCTAGCATGAACCTCCTCATAACTCAGTAAGAACAGGCTGGCCTGAGGACCTTGATCCATTATCCAAACCTAAAGCCTGGGGGGTTTGTATCTAAGGGAGGTCCAACACATTTAAATATAAATAACTGCACAACTTTGTTAGTTCAGGGCACAGTCTAGCACTGGCTGACCTTTAAAATTACAAAGGCTTACCCTAAAAAAATCACAATTTACAGCAAAACCTGCTTTGAGGGAAACCACAGTTTAAGGTGCATCAAAGACCATCCTCCTCTTAGACAACAGCTAAGTCCAAGAGCTTAGAAATGGAAAATTTCTTTGTTTCCTTCTGACTCTGGCACAGCAGCTGCAGGGATTAATTGAACTCATGAAATCTATTGATTTTCTGTAGCTGTTATTAAAAAAAAAAAAAAAAAAAAAAAAGGCACTTTTGCACCCTGTGAAAGGTATGACTATCACTAAATTGTGTGCAATAAACCAACAAGGCTCCGGTCTGTTGAGAAACCCCGAGTCCCATCAGCCTCCTAATTTTTATTTCAGAGCACAGAGACTTTTATTGTGTTACTGAAACTTCTGAGACAGCCCTGCTGTGCCATCAGCCTCATCTCAAACAAGAAACCTACATGATCCCAGCATCTCTTCTGTGGAGCAGCAGGAGGGATGCTGGCGTGCTGGAGAAGCCACGAGGACGTTCTCACTTCTGCAGCTAAAACCTGTTCAGCACCTCTGCTGTTCTGTTCTGGATCTCCACGGAAATTCCCGTGTGGGCATCAGGAGAATGGAATTCGTTTCAGAAGGTTTGAAGTGTTCCACTTGAGATAAGGCATTAAGGTTTGTTACTGCTGACCTCCCTGCTGCTTTCAAAGCTGCCTTCACCAAAGTCCTCCCTACTCCAAGGGTTTCCAAGTGCTGCATTTGTTTACAGCATTGAAAAAATTACCTCCACTAATAACAGGAGTGAAACCAAATCCCAGGATGTGTTTGGGGCTTGTTCTTGGACCAATAGCACAGGAAATAGATTGGTACACCAGCATCAGTTTTCATTCTTAAGCACAGTTACATTTATATCAAAACTGAGTTGTATTTTAAGACCAGACCAAAATTCAAAGATGGCAATGCAACATTTTTCATCTGGGATTTTCTAAAAACATTTTGCTCATATATTTTGTCACCTGAAGTGACACGTGGTGCTGGTGGCAGCAATCCATATATTGCTTTAAGGCTTTCTTACTTATTTCATTGATGAGACTATAGATTGTGTCATCTCAGCTAAACAGTGGAGTTAAACAAATCCCAGTCCCCCAAACAATTTCTCAGGTTCTTTATTAGCAATGTACATGATGATATACTATAAGAAAATTCCTTTTTGCCTTCTGCAGTAACTATTTAAAAGGGATTTTAGAGCACATCTGTTAGATTTGTTGTCCCCCATCACCATATGCCCATCAGTTTCTGGTTTTTGTGCTCTGGGGGAGTTTTTTGTGGAGTAGTTGCTAGGTAACTTAGCAGGGAAAGTGCTTTGCAAATGAAAAAGTACAAAATACCTGCTTGGTGGTCAACACATGATTAATACTTTAAAATCCAGTTCTGCAGTGCAGGAGGGAAGGTGCCCAGAGCCAGTCTGTGTTGTATGAAATACCAGCTTTTTGGCTTGAAGTTTTCCAGTTCTCTCTCCTTTGGTTTGGGTCAAAGAGTGCTGCTTTAGTTCCTTTAATTCAATGTAAAGCTTAGGAAAGGCATATATATTAATTAAGACTTCAGGCACTTCCCTGTTTGGTTCTGTAAAGACCTGAGCTTGTAACTCCCATTATACCTAGTGAGAAGTGTGTGAGCAGGTAAAGAGGAGCAAACAGACTTTGCTTGTGTCCTAGCACTCCTGATGGAGTTTGGTGTGTGTGGCTCCTTCAGAGGAAGCCTCAGCCTTTCGGGACTGGCATAATTTGAGTCTGTTTTTAAACATTCCCTCTCCAAGCTGCATTTTTCCCATTCCTCACTGTGTTGCTGGCTTTCAGCCTCGGAATTTGCCCCTTTTCCAGCCTGGCAAGTCGTGTCATCGTTGACAAACATGACAGTGGCTCACAGTTGTCCTGATGAGATGGGTACCAGAGAGGCAGAGGCCTAATGAGGTGCTCTGGTGCATAATCACCATCACTGATGGGCACTTGCAGTGAGTTATTCAGCAGGATGTGTTGTGTCCTGCACTCCGGCTGGAAGTAAACCTCACAAAATCGCACAATTTCTTGACCAACGGAATGAGCTATCCGTGAAAACCTTTCAAAATCCACTCTAAATAAGACCCTGTCTCTTTCCATAGAGTGCTAGTGAGATCTGCCTCTATGTGTGCTGTGCAGCTGAATTTTGGGACTGGTTTATTTTTGTGTGGTGCTTAACTGAGCCTGTGTGAGGCTTGGGCTGAGGGACAGGAGGAGGAGCACTGGGAAAAGGTTTTCAGGAAGAGGAATGTTGTCCAAATGGCGTCACTGATGGGAAAATGGATGGAGAGAGGGGCAATTCCTGCATTACCACGGGATCCAAGCTGAGGGAAGCTTATCTCAGTGGCAGAATTGCTTTTGTCCTCTGTCAGGACTCTGTGCTGGCTTCCTGTATCTTTGCTCCTTAGCTGACACCCTGTTCCTGTGGTCCTGCATGCCAAAAAGGCTTTCTAATGACACAATTCCTTAATTAAACTCCAGGCTGTGACTGAGCTGTGGGTCAGAGTCGTGCTCTTGTCCCTGTCCCCTCCTGGCAGCCTGGGCCGATGGTGGCTCCAGAAACTTCTGCCCAACTCTCCCTTTGCAGCAGTGAGTTGGTTCCAGAAAACACTGGGGCCGGCTTGGGTTTAATTACCATTAAATGAAGGCAGCAGTTACAGCTTTAAATTTCACATTCCAAGCGAAGGGAGAGTGGATGTTAAACCTAACGACCTGGAGGAAACACTGGAGGTGCAGGAGGGGGGGTGATCTGGAGAGCTGTGGTTTGTAAAGCCAGAAGGGAGCAGGGCAGAGACCTCCTCTGACCTCCTGGAGGCCGCCCCGAATCAATCCAGCTGAGCTGGGCGTATCTCAGCAAACATCCGCTGGTGAAACGCGGGTTTGCAACGTGGAGCGGCGCACTCCAACGCTCAGTAAATCATCTCCAGCTGTTATTTACCCTGGCCATTAAAATGCAACGTCTCACTTCAAGTCAAAGCTTGCCTAGCTCTATTCCCAGCTCCTGGATCGTATCATAGCTCTGTAAATTTCATAAAGAGGCTGCAGTTATGGAACTTCAGTGTCCTGTGTAGGTATTAATCAGCTGTCATCAGCTTGTGCCTTCTCCTTTCTTCTGATAACCTGAACAGATTCAGTTCCTTAATTTTTGCACTAACCAGGTATTTTCTGTTCCTTTAATCATTCTTGTGGCTGTTTGGTGCAAAACCAAACGTGGGGCCAGCTCTGCTGGTTGCTGTTGTGGTTGTAGCAACTCACATTAGCAGCATGATATAATCTTTCTATTCCCTTGTGGCTTTATTCTGCTGACACTGTCAGGGAATGCATTAGACCCTTCACTACCACAGCAATACCTGGTCTTGATTTCCAAGGTTTTTTTCTGTATTTTAGCCCCTTTCTTCCCCAAATAGACCCTTCCAACCTGTAAAAGTGCTGTACTTGCTTTGTTCCAAGGATTCAGTTTATCCTATTTCCTAATTAGGGTTTAGGACTCATTCAGCAGCAGTACTGTGGAGCACATAACGCTTGTGTTGATCTTATCAGGTTGCTTTGAATCAATACCTTCTCCACTTCATTATTTACCATTCTCCTAATCTTTGTCAGTCATTTGACATTTTTATCAAATAATGTTTTTGTATTTTCTTCCGGCTTGTTGATAAAAATGTTGTATAGCCGAGGGTCAATCACTCAGGGTCCTTGCAGGATCTCATTAGAAACACCCACCACTCTCTGATTCCTCTGTGGAGTGACTGAGACATAGTAAAATCAAATGAATTGATTAGTGAAGTGGTATAGGAAACAGTGACAATTAGGGAACTGCCACATTAAACAGTGCTGTGCTGGTAGAATTCAAGGCTGAACCATGCAGTGTGTCGTGTTTTAAGAGCATTTTTATGAACCCAAAGAGAGAAAATAACCTCTGGGTTGTTCAGAACTTTTTAAGGCAGAGTTTTTATATTGGAAGAAGCTTCAGGATGGACATTGCTGTGATTTTTAAAAGGTTGTCGTTCATTGCAGTTTCTTTTCCTTTTGGCCTTGTTTGTCCCTTGAGGGAGCAAGGATTCCATCCCTCATGGGCAGAGCTGTGCCAGCAAAGGGAGGGTTCCTCCAGGAGCTGGGGCATTCTGATCTGATGCCTTCTGTCTCTGTAACATTTTTTGTTCCTTCACACACCACTTTAAGTGTGGTGCCTAAAGGACGGGGAGATACCTTGCTAGAACTGCAGGTTTCTGAACATTCCATTAATCAGGAATTAAGCCAGGACAGAAATCTCAGGGGAAGTTCAGCACATGCAGGTGGGTGGTTCTTGAGTTTTGGGTAACAGGGTGTTAATGTGGAAACAAGAGATTTCATAAATCATAAACAAGCACAGCTGATGGGCAGGGTCTTGTCAACCTTATTGCATTTACATCACAAACTTTTGCCTATTTTAGTCATGTAGATTATGGGCTGTGATTTTTCACGCTCTGTAATATCAAGGCAAACCCTACCAAGAAAGCTTTGTTGCCTCAAGACTAATGAGGTTGTAAAACTCTATCCATAAAATCAGAATAATAGTATTCCCTTGCATCACAAGATTGCTGTAAGTACATATGTATATTCTGCACTCATGTGGCCTGATGTGAGAGCAAAACTTCATTTATTCTCGTGAAGGACGAGCTTCTGCAATGCATGAGGTTACAGGTAAAACCCCAAGGTTTTCCACCTTGCTATGCAAATAGAGAGGAACACCAGTGTGGCTCATTTTATACAGTGAATAATAGAAGAGCAATTATTGCTGAAATCTTTATTTGTCTTTCCATGCAGTTATCTGCTATGGTTTCTTTGGTATGTTCTCATTTGTTTAATTAAATTACATTTGGTCTTTCCAGAGTCCTTTCTGTCCCAGCTTGGTGTGGACATTTATTAATAGTGTCACTTGGTTGATAGTCTGTTAATTTTAATCTTGTCTGAATTTGATTATCTCTGTCTATTTACACTTCAGAGACTTTCCCCTGAATTCAGAAGGACTTCCCCTCTCTTCCCACTGTTCAAGCAAGGCTGGTTGTTGTGTACACCGGGCAAGTGCTTTAATGGCACTAATTAATCAAGAAACGGTGCAACAGAGGAAGGAAAACATTACAAATGAGCGCAGCCAATTCCTGTGCAGAGCACCCTGACTGACCCACGCTGGAAGTTACCCTGGCATCACCCATCAGGCAGAGCCAGAGCAGTGCAGGAGCGAGGCAAACCAGATCCCCGACAAACCATCAGCAGCTATTCCTTGGCACCCATTCCTTTGGCTTTGGTTAGGGTTTAAAGCACTAATCTCCCATGCTTTAGGTTTCTGAAACCCTGTGATAGCGCAGTGTAAGTACTTAAAAAACCCCAGTCACTTCTGGACATGTTCAGTGCAACAGCTTGATGTCGATGTTTAAATGAGGTTTGTCAGCTCTCAGGTGTCTGGTCTTTTTCTCAGGGCCGCAGGTCTTGCTCCCTCACCTTGTCCTGCTTTTAAGTTTCTAGTGCTCAGAGTTGTTGGAGAGAAACTTTCAAAATGGGGACTTGAAATACTCAAAGACCTCTCTGCAAAACAGAAGTATAAATATAAACACTCAGTTGTGTTTCTTTTTAAATCCATGATCTTTGCTCCTTCTGGAAGGGGCTGAGAAAAGGTTGGAGGGAGCCTTGGAGAGCCCTTGTCTCAGGGACATTGCTTGTTTGGGGACTGCTGAGTGCCTCCAGGAGTAACCAGAACCTTTGTCAGGGTGGGGAAATGGAGCAGAGGATGTTTGTGTTCAGTTCATCTGGAATTTGTGGTAGGCAGGATCTCTTGCACAAGATGGGGAAGGACCCCTAGGCAGAATTTGTGTTTCTGGTGCCCAAAATGCTTTGTCTGCCAAGCAGCACAGAGAGGGCACTTTCCTATAGCTGGTTTTGAAACAATACAGTCACCTCTCCTTGTTTATCCATTTTTAATGAGAATGGTGTGAAAGCCCCCAGAGCTCTGACACGAGGCACAAACCTCTACTTGCTGGTTGTGGGTTATTTTGTTTTTTTTTCCCTTAATAATTTCAGTTATGTTAAAATTCACTGTTGGTTCGCCTTGATCTGTATCAAGACGGGAAATTCCTCATTCTTATCTCTGGATTCTCTGTGGGGTTTAGGAGTTTAAGCACCTCACAGCCCAAAGGATTGTTGCCCAATTAATCAAAGTGTTTCTTTACATTGCACCAGTGAAGGGAGTGAGAAGAAAACAGGTCTCTATACCCCTGTCTCTTCAAAGAGATAATGTGCAATTATTAAGAAATGCTGTTGCCAGTTGCCTCCTCTCTCTCCCAGTGGAGGCAAGGGGCAAGGATCACACACAATCACCTTTCCTCATTTTATCTAACAAGGGTGAAATTCTACTGTCAGGCATATTTTCCAGTTTAAGTCGTGATGTACAGCAGATTGTTATGCATGATTATAAAGCCTAATAAATTTCTCACCATCTCATTTTCCCTGGCTGGTGGAAGTCAGGGATTAAATGCCATTCTGATGGGTGGTAAGGTGATGTGCAGGGCTGCACTCCCAGCCCACAGCACAGGACTGCATCTGCCCCTTAAGCTCCGGGTCAGGAACATGTAATTTGTGTCAACTAGCCTGGTTGGAATCCCCCAATTCCCCTCTCATTTTGGGAGCTCATAAGCCGTGGGTGTGTGGGTCCACGCTGAGCCTGGCTTGTGGGGCTGAGCCAGAGAGACAGGGACTTGCTGCTGCCGCAGGAGTGGGAAACTGGGAGCCCATGGAATGGTCATTGGAGGCAGCTTGGCTTGCTAAATGCAAGTTGAGGTTCTGTGGTCACTTTGCTCTGTGGTTCATTGTGATTTCACATCAGCAGCTGCTAATCCGTGAGGGTTCAGTGTCTGTCTGGGTTACCTGGAGTACGTGGCAGTGCCTCAGGCAGGGCCGTGTTACTCTTCCAAAATTAACAGGAGATGAATTCTGAGAGAAAAACGGGCAAATTAAGATGTGTGAGGGCTCCATTAGCTGCTCCTGGAGTGCTGGTGTTGGCTTTCTTCACAGGGAAAAAAAAGCTTTTGTGGTTTCCATATCTGCTGTCTTACACCACCAGTTCTGTCTGCATTCAGGGCTCCACGTGCCCTTTCTTTTTGCAGTGTGCGATAGGAAATGTTTAATGTAAGGATCATCAGAGTGGGGGCCTGGAAATATCAGCGAGACGGTTACATGATGAGGTTAGAAAGGTAAAATAGTGAGGAAAAAAGAAAAATACTGTGATCTTTAGGTAACTGTGATCCATTTCAGAGTACCTGAGAGTTTTGGTCTCCTTTTCTTGGAGTCAGAAAAATGTTAATTGAGTACTTCAGAGGATAACCAATAAGTTTCTGCATTACTACATGTTGTTCAATTGCTTATCTTTGCCAAACATAGAGATCCATTATGCTAACAAGGGACAGGCTACAGCTGGTATTTTGTTCTACCAGGTTCTCAGCATGGGCAAGGAGCTTTTGTGGTTTCTGTGAGAAGCCCAGCCTGGCTCAGCTCGGCACTGTCAGATTGTTTGTCTCAAGGGAACTGTTGGGGAGACAGGCATCCTCCATTATTGCTTTCCTAGTGTTAAATTTGATTTGTTCTCTTACCTAGTTCTTGCTGCAGAAACCAATCATGCCCTGATTTGCTCCCCTTTCTTTTTGGTTACACAACAATTTGGAAAGAACACCCCAAATGATCTATTCAGCTTCAGACTGGCACAACTGTGCTAAAAGGTTAAAGTCCTTTAAACTGCTCTTTTATCTCCTTCTCCTCTCTCTCTTTCTCTTCAGGCTACTTAAAACATCAGCCAGAAAAGTACTGCTGCACCAGTGATTACTGGAAATAAAAGTTCCTTTTAAACTCATGTATCGCACTTAGCATTTATTTTCAATATGTGAAGCAAATCCATTGTAAATTGAGAAATGAGGGGGCAGAGTGGGGCAGTGGCAGAACTAGGGTACAGCTGTTGCAGAAACTGAGTTCCTGGGGTCTGAACAACTGAACTGGAAATGCAGTTGGAGGGAAAATTGTGGGAATGAAACAGAAGCTGTGTTGTAGCAAAATGTACTATTCAGTACATCAGGGAAAAACTGTACCGCTACCAAGTCAAACCACCCAAATTTCTGGTAATTCTGACAAGCAGGAGTTGCTATTGAAAGAATTTGAATTACCTCAGTGGAATAAGGTCACTCTTTCCATGACTTCCATGATTCTTTGTATGCTACATAAGACTTTCTGAAATACCACTCATTACCACAACATACGCAGGTCTTAAAATTTTTCTCCCTATCCATTTTATGTCTCCATTAGTTCAAATCAGTTTCTGATCACTTTAATCTTAATTTCAATTTTTTAAATGTTTAAAATTTTTGATTTTAATTACTAACATGGGGTGGTTTTGCTGAGGTGTGTTTCCACCTGAACCACAGAGTTTGGAAGGATCCTGCACATGTTAGGTTCCACATTGCTAAAATATTAATTCACAAACATGGATTCCCTGAATGCATTTTGCACAGCTTTTAGCATGGGTCATATTTACTCTGGAGGGCACAGGACACAGAGCTGAGTAAGTTTTAAGGCAAATCATGAAATGGTAACATCATTTACGAAGGAAGCCTGTTAACTGATGGGTTGGAGAGGGAGTAGCTCTTTTGGTTCACATATCCCTATAGATTTATTGGCAAATGCAATCTAATCACTGCTTGCAGTGCAGTTCCAAAAGGGGGGAAAAAAGAAAAAAAAAAAAAAAAGAGCAACTTTTCAGAGCTCAACTTTATTTTAATAGGTTAGGCTGGTGCAAACCTATGTGATGCTGTTTCAGATGAAAGGAAAGGACTGAGATCTAACAAGTCTCCATTCTGTCAAACTAGAAAGGACATGAACTATTTTTTTTTTGACACAGAGGGGAAGTAATCAAATATTTAGGTCTTTTGTTTTCATTAACCAGAACAGGAGGATAAAAAATAGATACCAGCATATTCCTTTTGATTTGCTTCAGGAGTAAGTGAGGCATAGCTATTCATTCTTCTTCATTTTCTCTCAGAGATGAAAATCAGGAGCAGCGCTGTCCTCCCAGCTTGTGCTCCGGTTTGTTGTGGAAGGAGCATTTTCTCTGTCAGCTTAAAGTATCTGTACAGAGCACTTTGTCTCTCTCTGTCTCTCTTCTATTTATATGAATGGTTTTGCAGCAGAAATAAGTGCTTAAGTGCTAACTTTTTTTTTTTTTTTTTTTCCCTTGAAGAGAAGATGAACTGCGTGTCA
Organism: Hirundo rustica; assembly: GCF_015227805.2. Taxonomy (NCBI): domain Eukaryota; kingdom Metazoa; phylum Chordata; class Aves; order Passeriformes; family Hirundinidae; genus Hirundo; species Hirundo rustica. Next base: position 4,014,067 of record NC_053458.1, read on the forward strand.
GTGTGTACAGACAATGGATGAAAAACAAACAGAATTTGTTTCGCAGGTGTTTTCATTTAGGCATTCTCAGAGCTTGTTGTGAAAGTGCCTTTCAAAACACCACAGAGACACCGGCTTTTGTGCTTTAAATGAAGGCTGAAACTCTCTGCTTTCCAAGAGAGCCACTCAAAAGGGTGAAACTCAACAATTCCCATTGCTCCCTCCACAGGAGGGGGTTGATAAGGCTCCATCTCAGAGGTGGAGAAACAGAGACAGGCAGAGATTTTTGCAGGGGAGCATACCAAAGGGCAATGGCAAATCCGGGAGCATAACCCAGGTCTCCTGAGCCACAAATGAGATGTGGATAAAGTCTGGACACAGCAGAGTCTGGGCTCCAATGCAAGGATTTATGCAGGGTCTGCTGGATGCACACTGCAGTATGATAATCGTTAGGATGGACAATTGTCCCACTGGCTGTCATTGAACAACCCTCCAGTACAGTTTGTCTGCTCAGCTAAGGAACTAGAAATGAACTCCTTTGTTTTTATTCCCTTTGTTTTGAAGACCTTTTTAAGTGCAGAAATCATCCTTATGATGTCAGCGGGGAAAAATTAACCCAGTATGTTTTTTTTCCTGAGGGTGAAAAAACACGGAAAATTGCCTCAAGAAAATTACAGACTGCGTCCTGTTAAAAAGCCATTAATGCCTAAGGTGTTAGGGGGAAAAAAAAGCATTGAAATTTCAAATATATTGGATGATTTTTCCCTGGCATTTAAAGAAATGAGAGTACGCTGATTATTTTCTCCCTCAGATTGGCTTTTGTAGGTTTGGTCCAATATTTCTTCATTAGGTGAGAATTAAACATAACAGGAACGTACGCTGTTTTCTTGCTGCAAGACATCCTAGACAATTTCTCATGAACAGAGAATTCAGTGGCTTACAAGTCATGTAATTAGGGGATTAAAATGTAAGAGTAAAAGGAATTCTGGGACTCAGGTAACAGCTGGAATGAGCAGGTTTTCTTTGCAATGTCTGTAGGACATTGTCAGAAATAGGATCCGACTAAAGGTGTAAATCCTGGGGCTAAGGATTTTTCTTTCTGCATGCCAGCAGAGAAGACCTGTTCGATTTAAGTTATGGTTGTGTGGATGTTGCAGGGAAAGTAAGTTTCAAGTAGCTCCAAAGTGTATTTCATACATGGCTTTGTGATTTATATCAACACCCTGACTTGCACTCAAAAGCAAATGGGGTTCACTGTAACAAAAATGGATTTATTAAAAGACTGACCAGAATAGCCCATTATTGGTTTGGACTGTCTAGCAGTGGTTTAAATGTGCTATCCATGGGAAAGCAGGGGAGAAACCTTGGGATAAAGGTATTTTAAGTATCTGCCACTGATGCTATTTTCTGATAAGTTGCCCTTCATGCTCAGAAATGATGGAAGGCTGGCAGTCCTTTGCTTTCTCTTGGACTGAAACAAACAGCACCAAGATAAAAGTTGCCACATTTGAAATGTATTTGAAAACTAAGTGGACGAAGAAGCGATGACAATATTTTTGGGTTTTTTTTTACTTCTGGCACCATGAAAAACACGTTTCCCTGTGTGAGGAGAAGCAGCTGTTTGATAACCAGTGGCATGTAAGGACACAGAATCAAATCTTCTGTCCTTTGGGCTGGATTTACCGCGTTACAGCTTCGCTGACCTTGTTGACTCTGGAGCGAGAGGACACTACCAGCTGCCAGCAGTTCCCTTCTGTGGCTTCCAAAGCTCCTGACCCCAGCTGAGGAGCATTGGCTGTTTGTGTGTGTCCTCCCAGTCCTCTGCAAAGCCCAGTGCAGCAGCCCAGCTCACCCTGCCATGGGGCTGAAGTCTGGTTTTGTGCTAGATGAGGAGTGTAAGTGCCACTGCCTCTCTGATTGCTTCCTCCGGAGAAGGCAGTCACTTGAACTGCTCTAGCTGCAGCTCATGCCTTTAGGCAGGCTCTGTCTAGACCCATAATTGTTATGTTCTAGTCTTCAAACCCTTCTCTGCATGATCTGCAGTGAAAGGAGAGGCGTGAGTATAATGATCTACGTGTGTACACAGCCAAATTCTTCCTTTAATTGTGTCAGTACAACCCGTCTATTGAGTGCACTAAACGCAGGGTGAGCTCTGCCCTGCCACGTTTGGATTTGGACTGCTGATTAGCCTGCAATACATATTTCACTTTGCCACCAATAGGACCTTAACCTCACTTAAAAAGAATAATGACAAAACAGCCCAATTATCTGTTCCCAGAGTCCATTACCGAGGGGGAACCAAAATTACCCTTTCTGTTAAAACAGCCCAGTTCTCTATTACATTTACATTTAAAAAGGGTCTGAGATTAGGTTGCCTTTGTGTTAGGCACTGTATGAACAAGTAGCAAAGAAATAGGTCCTGGCCCAAAGAGGTTACAGTGTAAATTAGACAGAAGTGGAGAGAAAGGCAGCGGCTTTCATTCATTCCCTGTGGGGAAATGAGGCACAGAGTTGTGTCACACTGCAAAAGTGCACGGAGTTAACTGAGAATGAGCTACCCAGGCCCAGATACCTGTCTTACACTGCCAAAAGGGGATGCACACAGTGGTCTGGTTATTTTACTTCTGGAACCGGGACACTTAAGTGATGTGGATGTATGTGCCCTCACTTGGAAGTTGCTTGGGTTTCCACGTGGCTGCAGTGTTTGAAAAACATTTAAACAGATTAAAACAGACTTGCACTGCTCTTCTATCTCTGTCTCCTTACTGAGAAGCACAGAGCCCCAAAACCTCAAGGCCTGTGGTCATGGGTTTGGGAGCCCTGCACTGCTGTCCTTGGCACACACAGAATTTTGTGTCACTTGGAACTACCCACGGCAGTGGACGGTGGCAATCCTGATTCCCTGAGCTGTTGGGAAACAACAGCATTAGAGGTTAAAGCATCTTGGTGTCAATGAATCAATATTTTTCCCTGAAAATCTGTTTTGTCAGAAATTTGCTGATGAGCAATTGCTACAAACCAAACTCTGATGTTATCAAGGGAAGTTCCCAGCAGGCAGGCAGTAAAGGGAAGGTGGGAAGAGGGCAAGGATGGCTTATGGGGACTGTCCCCCTTGTCAGGACCCTGTCTGGAGCCCCAAAGCAAAGCAGAGCTGCCTTCAGCTCCTGGTCCTGCCCTCTGCACCCCTGATCTGCCTACCACTGAGGGGATGAAGTTAAAAAATAGCAATCTGTGATAGAACAACAGCACTGATTCTTTCTTTCTGTTTTTTTGTTTGTTGGTTTGGTTTGGTTTTGTTTTTTTTGTTTGTTTTTTGTTGTTGGTGGTAGTGGTTGTTTGTTTGTTTGTTTGTTTGTTTGTTTGTTTTTTCTTTCTCACCCACACCCAACCCCTTTTCTCTCCCCTTTTCTCCCCCTTCAGTGTCCTGGCTGAATTTCTGTGTCTTTACATCAGCTTTTGTATTGCTGGGGGGATAATACAGCCCTGAAGTAATCACTCATTTCAACACCTTCCTATCTGGGTCTCCAGTCTGAAGTCATTTTCCAGCCTGCAAGAATGGATTCTGAATCTTTACCGAATCTCATTCCTTGCTTAAAATACAGCTGTTGTGCCTTTCTATTTTGACTGCCTTTTTTGCCTCAGAAAATCCATGGGCAGAATCCTGACTTCTGTGAATTTATTGGCAAACAGGCCAAGGGCTCACCTCTCGTGTTTGGTAAAAGACCTTTCCATAGCTGCTACAGGAAGAACTGCCCTTAAACAAGAGCTCTGAAGAGCCTGGAGCGCAGCCAAATGGGGAAACAAGGTTGTTATTGGCATGATTTTAATCATGATAGACAATTAGCAAAGCTTAATTATATTGAGAAAGAAAATCAGAGCAAGTGGCAGTAATGAATTTTCCTAGTAAATCTCTTGTGCTTCGGAATAAAACCAGCTGACCTATAAATACAATGAAATTAGAGGAGGTGTTTGCCCACATGGCTGAGTTTTGTGCTGCCTGGGCTGCGACTGTGGCTCCTTCTCCGAGTCCCTTTTTATCATTTTTCTCTCCTGCAGTATTAATTCAGGGAACAGAATTGCAGTTTAGCCATTTAGATGACACTCAGTGTCAATAGGCAGCAAGAGGAAGCTTTTTCTTTTTTTTTTCCTTTTCCTGTAGCTCAACTTGGTAGTATTAGAAGTTAATAGGCTTAGAGAGCCAAGGATTTTTAAAATACTGCCGTTAGCTAAAATAAATATTATTTAGAACTCACTAAGTGGGTTATTTTTTTAATATTGTGAAAGTCGGAATGTTTCCAGAGGATTTTCTGGCTACAATAAAAATAGTAAATTGAGTACTATCAGCCTTAGAAGATTTCAAAGAAGATTTCTCATGTTTGTGCTAGCAGCCTATAGACCTGATACTCGGAAAGTGAAAGCATCTGGCTTAACTCAAGAGTGCTATTTAAATCATTAAACCTTTTAATAGCACCGTAATAATGGAGCTTATAAAACAAAGAAGCTTCTGGTGAAAGCAGAAAAACCCCTGTGGGTAGTTTCACGTTGGACATCTTTAAATGCAAACTGTGCTTTATGGAGGTGTGAGCAGCTCTTTCTCCTCTCTGCTGTAGAGCCCAGGAGTCCAAAATGCACCTCAGTGGCCAAACATGCCCAGGTGGGTGCCAGTCCCTTGGCAAAGTCCAAACTGCTCGTGAAGATTTTTAGGGTGGCCGATGAGTGAGGCCAGGGGCTGTCTCTGCTGAGGGTGCTGAGGTCTGAAAGCTTTATTTGAGTTTATTTGAAGGTGTATTTGAGTTTGGGTGGCCTGAGTGCATCTCCTCCTGTTCTGGGGGTGGCAGTGCTGTGTTAGAGCTGGAGGTTTCTCAGGTCTCTCCACTTCCACAGACAAGGGTTGGTATTTTCTGAGCGCTCCCACGAGCACAGAGCCGTGATTCCAGTGGGATGAACAGAAGGAAGGAAATTTTGGGTGCACTCACAGCTTCTTCACCCCAAGCTCTCTCTGCTGCCCTCCCATCTGGGGATCACACTTCTCCTGGCTGAGAGATGACAGGAGATGTCTGTCACTGCCGAGCACGTTCCCACAGCTCTGCGCGCTGTGGGAGGCGCAACTGGATGCACCGCAGAGCGCTGTGCTGGTCCCCACTGCACCCAGCATGGATCTGCCTGAACCAGGGTCACAATTCCCGGTCTTTTAGGAATTCTCGGTGTCCCCAGGGAAGGGACAAAGAGCTCAATTTGTTTGAAACCCGAGAAGAAGCAGCATTAGTATGTTTGTGTTTTTCTCTGGCGTTCACGAGGATGTGCTGGGTGCTTCCTTGCGTCAAACTGGCTTTTCTGTTAAACTCAGATTTCAGTCTCCATAGCAAGTCACCTGCAATGAGGCCTGTACAAATTTAGATTGAACTTAGAGACTCAAATCCGAGAAATTTCACATCTGGGACTTCACTGTAGAACTCTTTTCAATTTGGCTTTTTTGCACTTGTCTCCAGACTAAGCAGAAAGGAATGAGGGTCTGCTTTGTGCTGCCCTTGCTAACAGAGATCCTAATTTTGACTGGCAAGTCATATTTCCCCAAACAGAGAAGAAAACCAGAGAGAGCTTCTCTTTCCAAATCATTTCTGAAACCCAATTAGCTCACTGGAATAATCTCTAACTCTTCTTGTTAGACGCTCCAGTGCCTAAGCAAGGAAGCAGAGCAGGGTTCTTTTTTTTTGTGGGAAGGCTGTGAGTAGTGACAAACAAGTTCTTGCCTGTGGAAAAATCTTCTACAACTGAAAGAAAAAGGTTTTAGCATTTCAAATAGCTAATGCTCTGAGATCAAGTGAAGTTCTTTGCTTTAGGAAGTGAAATGAATCTATTTGATGGGATATTTTATTAATCGGTTTTAAGTTTTAGCAGTTTAGTTTTACATTTCCATTAATATTGTAGTATCATAGGAATTTGTGATAATGTTATTGGGATTATTACATGCAAGTCACTAATAGCAGAGATGTAAAAATTCATTACCATCACTGAATTCAGAACAAAGTTAAGTCAACCTAGTTATGTGTGATTTGTGTGTTGCGCTGTCTAGGCTGAAACAGCTCAAAGCCTTTCATCTGCACTTTGTTGTGCTGTGGAGACAGCAGCATTTCAGTTGTGGTATCACTTCTGCTCTGTCTGGACTCCTGTGGAGCTGCCCAAGATCCACAGTGGACTGGGAGCTCATTTCTTATACGCAGTGTATTACAAATGTTTTCCATCTGTGGTTAAGAACGCAGAGAAAATGAAAAAAGCCTCACTTTTACTGTTTGCTTAAGGAAAAATCAGGCAATTAGTGGCGGGACAGGTCGATAAGCAAAAAGGGGCTGCTGGTTGCTATCTTTTTTTACAGTCCCTTGTTCAAGGGCCCAAGTTCTGAAACCTGAATTAATGATGAAATAATGAAAGCAAGCAAGAAAGAGGAAAATACGTATACAGCTCCCTCCATCATCCTTAGCTGGACTGTTAGAGCTTCACTGACTCCTGTGAAGCTACACCTCTATTTCTCCAGCTGAAAAATTACACATCGGGGTGTGCTAAAAGCCCACAAATATCTAAAGTAACACCTGACGTAGTTATCATTTGTCCCTCTGAATTAAGCTACTGCATGGGCACTGATTCTCTTTCTTTCCATTAAGTTTCCTCACTGGTGTAAAGATGGATTAAGTAATTGCAAAAAAACGACCATTTATTCACTGAGACATGAGCGCCTCGGTCCTGCTGGCGTGCAAAAGGTTGATTTTTCCTCTGTATCTCCAATGACACAAGGAACTGAAAGCAAAATCTTCATATATCCTCTCTTATACCTGCTAGACTGATCTATCTGTAGTGAGTGTCTGCCTCCAGCTGACTTTGGGGAGTGGGAAGAATTTTCATGCAGCACAGTTTGGCTTTTGAAAATGAGCTGAAGCGAGGAAATTTGTTGTTTGTTTGTTTTTATATTAAGATGTCCCCTAAAATATTTATGACCTTTTCTTTGTAGACTCTAGCCCTTTGTTCTTTGGATTACACACTTAAGTGCTAGGCACTGATTTTGAATGCCCAAATCAGCCTTTTTATTGGCTTCTCGTCTACAAAATGGAATAACGTGTTCTCTTGTGCAGAGGTTAATAAACCCTTGTGGAAAGCTTGTATTCCATAATGCTGAGTGCCTGGAACAATCTGTGGGGGAATGAGCAATCCCTTCCTTCACAGACAGTCTTGGATGGCCTGCAGTTAAAGCAGGGATTGCAGGGGAAATACTCCTGCAAAGATGTTTGGTCAGGAGCAGCCCTCGTGGACTCTCCCTGTACAACCAGCCTGCAACCAGGGCATGAAAATCCGTGTCAGGTGGGCTGAATGGATATTGTGTGGGGAAAAAGGTTTCCAAAGGTCAGGACCTCTTTTCCCTTCTGTGTCCTGGCTCCTCTGTGGCCAAAAGACTATTTCAGGTTTTTGTGTGAGGTTTTAGTTCCTTTTCCTTTGCTGCGAGGAGGAGCAAACGCAAGGGGATGAGTGCAAGGTTGGTTACCAACGTGGATTTATGGAAGTGCACAGAGGAGGGAAAAAACCCCACAGCTACTACTTACACATGTCTAAAGCAATCCAAATTCCTGTAGCAGAACCAAATGGGATAGCTGAACGATCACAGTGCCAACAGATCAGCATGGATCTCACCCCTGGCAACGGAGAAGGGATTGATGTGGATGCAGCAACGTAACTCAGCTTCTCTCAGAATCAGGGGCAAAAACAACAGAAGTGTTTCTACAAGTTTACAGTGGTCAATTTCATGCAAAGCATTACTCCAGTCTGCTGGAGTTTAGAGGTCTTATTGTCAGTAAACCTTCCAATTTGGGGGCAGATACAAGAAATCTGCTTGTATCTTCAGTAGTTAAGGAAATTCATGCAAAATCATCCATGCGTTTAAAGGAAGATCAGTGGAGGGTGAAAGCAAAGGAACATTTATTCTTTTTTTCTGCTTTGGTCAATGGCTAGGAACTCTCATTCAGCTGGAGGAACTTACTGTGAGTTACTGTGAGTGGCAGACTCCTGTCACATTATGGTTGGCACGCCAGGTTTGCCATTTTGAGGAAAGAAAAGAACCACAGCAAACCTAAGAACAGCAGCAAATCCATATTGTCCTGCTATGCTTTAATGTACAAAAAGAGGAAGAGGGGGCCGTGGGTTTAATGATGCATTGCACAAAAAAGGAATTTCCTTTTAACAGTTAGATTTTTCCTAATTCCACAGAACTTATTAAATAAATGGATAAATGCCTGCATTGTACCATTCATTTTCTGCCCTCTTGTTTGCTCTTTAAACTAAAGAGGCTCAGTAGTATAAATTTGGCGTTTTGAGAGTTTTTTGTGTCACTAAGCACATAAAACAAGTGTGTGCTGTCCTGGCAGTCAGAGGGCAGAGGTGCTACTCCTGTCATGTTCTGGGAGCTGTTTCAGGTCAGGGCTCACCTGTGGATGGCTTGTGCTGGCTCATGTCAGTGCCTGTCCCTCTCCGTGGTGTATCCATGGAGTATCCATGGTGTATCCCTGCCTTTCCCTCTCCTCTGTGGATGCATTTCCCCGTTGTGCTGCTCCTGTCTGTCCAAATAAACCGGAGTTAATCCCAGCTGGAGCAGGGAGGGTGTGGGCAGGGCTCACTGGGGTCACAGCTCCTGGCACGCCGCTCCTGCCAGCTGCACAACTGGGCAACTTTATTTTTAGCATCTTCCCAGCCTGACTTATCAGTGAAGCACTTTGAGGTAACGACTTCAGCGCGTTTGATGTTTGTTCATTTTGAAAGATGTCATTTTAAGAATTTCTGCAAGTTTCAAAACTGCCCTGTGGGAGATCTGTTCCATGCCAAAATGTCATTTCACATTCTAAACTACATACTCCCTCATACTTTCTCTTTATAAATGTTTCACAGTACCTGCATTTTTTATCATTGCACTTTTGTGTGACCTGTGAGTTCCTTGTAACTAACCTACAAGGCCTGTCTGGGGGAAGTAATAGAATTATTTTAAATGAGTTTTTTCCTCTGTTAGAAGGTAAAGCCACCATCCAATTATTTCTTCCTTATGCGTAGATATTTGTATTAATATTTTAACAAATGCAGTGTTTATAGTGTCACTCTTTGGTCTGTGTCAAAATTAAATCAAATGTGTCCTGGAAAGTGAATGCTTCGTTTCATTTCTAACAGTCGGTAGAACCAGGCCTTATTTCTTCAGTAGCAGATCAATCTCCTGATACTTTCTGCAAGTCATCAAACTTCATTGCCAGTCTGTAATTATGTGTGAAATCCTGCTTGATATCTTTCCTGGCAACACTACCACTCAGAGCAAACATAAAACTGACCTGAGATAATATTTACACTGGTGTCCTGTGTACAGTGAGCACCTCTGAAACATCCTCTTCAATGGGAAACACCATCAAGGGAAAGGAGAGGGAATCCTTGAGATTTTCCTATCAGTGCTGGTAGCACGGGGAGGTGAGTGCCAAGGGCAGCTCTAGAAATGGAAATGTTGGTTAATAACAGCGCAAAAATGGAGTAATAGCAGGTGTAATGACTGTGAATCAGAGGCTCTTTCCTCTTCCCAGCTCTCCAAAGGCAATGGGGAGCAGCAGCCCTGGGGAAGCTGGGTGGGTGCAGAATGGGGAAAGGGGTTTTGACCTCCTGCAGCATCAGTGGGAGGGTGCTCAGCCACGAGGCTGGGGGCTTCTTCTGTCCCTTCTGATCTCTCCTGTTTGAAGCCCTTCCACTTTGTAACAATAAATATTCATTGAGCTGAAGGGCAGGAGAATGAGAGAGGGAATACTTGAATTAGTGAGGGCATGAGCTTCAACCTGGGGTTCTCTTATCTCTGTCCCTTTCATATATTTTGATCAGAAAATTTTCATACAGGATCTATGAAATCTTTGCAAAAAATGTTTTAGGCAAACTGATTTCTCCAACAGGGACAGTGTTTTTAATGAACCACGTTGTGCAGGTTAACGTGCACAGCTAAAAACTTGTAGGGAGGGCAAGCCTGAGAGGAATTAGTTATTGTGACAGTCACAAATGATCATAAGGATGTAAACTCTTCCATTTTCACTGGGGCTGTCCATACTGTGCAGATGGAAAGTTAAACCTGCTTTTCCCACCTTGTTTGGGTTTTGATTTGGGGATTTTCTTTTTCCCCCTCCACAAATACCTTTCCTAGGATTTCTTGGTCCACAGAGCTCTGTATTGAATTTTCCCTTTTCCACTGAGCTGTGCATGAGGTGGTATAATAAGATCTGATAGTCATCTCCTTTTTTTTTTACAGCTACAAAGTCATGAACTCCAGGGCAGTATTTCCACCTCACAGCAGGCTTCAATAGAGCAGCGTAATACCTCTGGCAGCCTTGGGCTGCTCTGTTAGGAGGAACACTGGGTGCCCCCGACAGCGCTGATTTAAGCTTCACAGTTAACATTATTTTTAAGGACTCAGGACATAGAAAACCCCTGAGAAAAAAAACTGGTTGCTTCTGTGCTCTCCTCACAGAACTGACACCGAGTATCAGATGTCACAGCAAACCTTTCCAGGCAGTGCTGGCTGAAATTGTCCAGAGCTGCCTTGAAAAGCAAACAACTAATGGCTTAAAATAAAAGATAAGAAAGAGAAATTTCTCCATAATTTAACTGTCAGGAGAAAGGGACTCTGATCTTAAGGGTAAAGTGTTCCTGTGGAAAATGTGTTATTTTTTGTGCTGAACACGTTATTTTTGTGATGCTACTGGAAACTAAAGTCCTGGAACATCCACCCTTCCTTTCATTTAGTTTCTTGATGATGAAGACGTGTGACCCTTCCCACCACTCCCTGCCACCTCCATTTCCCTGGCTCTGCTCTCATAAAGATGTTTTCACTGCCAGTGTGTTTCCAGCGGTGGGGAAGGTTAATGAGCAATTGGCACTGATTGCCCTTTTCCAGACAATCCTGTGAAGTTCAGAGTCCCGGGGGGATCAGGGACACCTCCCTGGGCACAGAGAGGTCACCAGCCAAACAGCAGCAGATCAGCATCCCTGCTCTTGCCAGCAGTCCCTCCTCCCCTGGAACTGATTGCCCAAACTAGTCACCCACAGCTCTTTGTTAGGAAGCAAATTTTCGTGGTTAAAGCTTTTCAAAGAAGGGAAATCAGTAAATATGTTTGTCAGTGCCTTGATGACAGGACAGTGATCCCAGCCAGCAGTGAGGCAGTGTCACACTGAAAAGGTAAAATATTCCTTCTGACTGGTTGCAAGGCTTTATAAGGTTGTAAGCAAGAGCAGTGACTGGAAAAGGATGAAACTGTCTTGATGACATCCCTCCACCAACTACAGGCCTGGAATAACACAAGACAACAAGGCTCATTCTGAAGTCAGTGACCGATTTTTTTTAAAAATAGCCTTTTAAACATTGAACAAATTTTGCACGAGACAAAGCGCTGAGGAAGATGACAAGTTACTGTTTGTGCTGAAAGATTAATTTAATTTGCATTCAGCTCGAAATTAAAACATTGAGTTAATATACATTTAAAATGTACTGTTACCCGGAACCAGAGGCAGTGTTTTGCTGTTTCTGTAGAAAGTGTTTGTAATCTAATTAAGAAATAATAAAAATATACACAACACAAGAAAGCCAGAGGGAAATGGTCAATGAGAATAGATGAAATTTCAGGGAGTGTTTGCAATGAACTTACGACAATAAGGGGAAGCTTGGGAAACCTTAGGGGAGTTACTTTTCCTACAAACCCATTTATGGCCAAATTTTTCCAATTTCCTATGGTGATTTTTTTTTTTTCTTTGTGCTCTCCAAACAAAGTCTGCATAATGCTAACAAACCATAGAGCTTAGAGACACATGAATGGTGTAAATCAGGACCGTGGTCAGAATGGGTGTGATACGCTTGGTTTTTAGAACAATAATGGATTTGTTGTGCACAGACCTGCCTGTGCAAAGACTGCTGCTGGAGTTGGTGATGTTTGCTCACCCACAGCAGCTGGTGGGAACCTGTCCTGGCTCTGATTCTGTCCCTCCAGCACTGTATCCCCATTTCAGCTTTCCTCTCTGTGCTGTTCCATGCCAGGCTTCCCTCCCTCACACCCTTTTCATCTCATCTCATGACCTCATAGTGCTCTTTTACTTCATTCAGAAATCAAAGATTAGAAAAATATGCTTGTTGCTGTCAAAATACATGTTCCAGGCTCCCTTCCAGCCAAAGATTACCAACTCTTTGGATTATAATTCCTCAGGGCACAGGTCTCCTGACCTATTGTATTCAGCATTTATTGGGGCAAACTCAGATTGAGCCTCTCAGTCTCAAAACCACAACTTCTGTACTTTTTCATAGTGTGTGGGTTACCTAGCCAAAATTCCTCAATGCAAGCACAAGTTTAGGTGAAGAAAATCACCCCAGAACCTCTGTTTTTAATTTATAGCCATTATTTGAGAATGCAAGCTATATGAAGTTGTTCTTTTCAAATACTTGTAGCTTTAAAGAGGTGCGGAGCATCTCAAGTAATGATTAATTTGTGCAAAATTACATAACTCCAGAATATGGCTAAGAATTGACAGTGTCTGTCTTCCTCAGGAAAATAAATAACTATAAAAAGTCCTATAAATAATTTTTTTTTTCCTTTTATCTTCTAATTGAGATGTAAGTTAATAATCCCTGTTAAAATGTAAACATACTTAGGAACTATTATTCAGAAGTCCTGATGGCTTTTAACTTCATGATTTTTGAAAGTCATTTGAATACATTCCACTCTTCATCAATCATAGCTTCTCTTGTTCTGAGAAGAAACCTAAAAAGACAGAGGTGAATGAATGCTCTGTAAAAATTGAGAGGGAAGGGCTGAGGAAAGAACAGCGTGATTGTATTGCCTTGCCACTGCAGCAAATAATGCACATTGTACTTTAAAAGGGGGAGAAAACAGAAGTTTTGGCAGGCTCCACTAGAAATAAGTAATTTAAAAGCTATCACAGAGCAGTCTGACCAAAACCACTGGGTTTAATTATGCATATGGGAAAAAGGAATGAAAACAAGAAAACGTTTTGGACAGATTGGGTGGATTCTTCCACAGCTGATTCTGTTGTGAGATGGTCCAACAGGAACTCATTTTCCTGCAGTGTAAGTTATGTTTATTGTACATTATCCCCACACTGGATCATGTACCTCATATATTTTGCTTTATGGGACAAATCAGATAACAGTTTAAGGCTGAGGGGTAACTGACTGTATATATCCCCGGCTGGTTAAACTGCTGGTTGTCACTGGGCATCTTTCACAGGAAAGGCAATTTCAGGAGGATGAGATTCCATCTAACAGAAGTACCTCAAGTACATTTTTGCACTTGCTCACATGCAGTATTTATTTCATAGCTAGCTATGCAGAAGATAAATGTGAAAGATACAATTACTGAAAATCCCTCAGCCTGCTTGTGCCCTGTGATTTCCTTTCAGCTCAAAGGTTTCAAAGGATCATCCTTTACAGAAAAAAAATGATAAAAATTAGCTTGGTTTTCTATAAAAGCAGTTTTGTCTATCCTTCAATTTCATGTTTCTGGGGAGGATTTCATAGTAAATGTGAAAATGTTTATATTTGATACACGACAAGCAGCGTGACAATTACAGATCTTTGCTAAATCAATGCCAGCAAAGAGCTAATAGTAGATACTTTATCGCTGCTAAGTTTAAAATAACTCATTGAAATTAAAATATATAAATTGGGTATCTTTATGGCTTTTCTTTGCATGTTTAATTGGATGTTGAGAAAACCAACAAATGTATTTACAGGATAAAAAGATTGTGCTATGAAGAGAAAATTGGCTGAAAGAAGTAATCTTTAATGCATGTCAACGGTGACATAGAAAATGTGAGGTTGTGATGTTACAAGAGTTATGTTTGTTGACTCTGTTATACAGATATAAAGTTTATTGATTGTATTAAATTCTGTGTTTAGAATATTCTCCCTCCTGGCTGTTGATATGTGTAGCATCCTCCCTTTTCTAATTTTCACTTCTTTGTAAAAAGGGATGGAAACGGGGCAGTGTCTATTTCAGTTCAGCTGGTCTGGAGACACCACGGTGTGGATTTTGTGTGCCTCCCAGAACAACAGTTACAAACATTCTACCAGATCTAAAATGGCAGAATACTTTATAATGATTCACTTCACATTCCTTTCAAGTGATTCAAGTGTGCTTGAAACTCATCACAAAATCCCAGACTGGTCTGAGTTGGGAGGGATTTTAAAGCTCACCCAGTTCCACCTCCCTGCCATGGCAGGGACACCTTCCACTGTCCCAGGGTGCTCCAAGCTCTGTCCAACCTGGCCTTGGGTACTTCCAGGGATTCAGGGGCAGCCACAGCTGCTCTGGGCTACTCCCATACCCAGCAGTAACAGTGACAAAAGACAATACAAGAAAGAGATATCAAGGGGTTTAGGTACTTAATGCATACTGAGTTAGACAACTTCCACTTCCAGGGATGGTCACAATGGGAATGCTCAGGCCTGCAAACTGCTCCAAACCACAGCTGTTCCAAAGCTGCCCAAATATTATTTAAAAAAAATAAAAATAAAAGAGGTAGTGAATTGAAAACCAGTCATTCTCTGTTTCTCTGGGAAAATATCTTAAAGTACATTAACATAAACAATATTTTTCTCCTACTTTAAGATGATACCTGTGCTTGCTCCATGGTCAGGATTTTGCCTTGTGTCTATCCAACACTGCAGATATGTTTTCCTCCCAAGCTGATTCCATAACCCTGTGCTACTCTGCTCTCTGTAATTGTACTGATCCATAGCAAACTGGTTTTTTTCCCATTTGACCTTTGCTTTTCACTGACATTTGCAAAATGTGACTAAGTTGAAACCAGACTAAATAGATGTTAACAGCAAAATCTTTTTGCTGCTCTTTCTATTAAAAAAAAATAAATCTATTTTCTAGAACTGCAGAATGTGAGGACAAATGCACAAGTTCTGATATTTGCCATTACTACAGCACATCCAAATGCAATTAAAGGCATTGACCACTTGCTTATTTTTATGTGCTGATTTACACAAATCTATTCAAAGTAATGAGAAGCCCAGCTGGTACAAATCGTTACCAAATGCCTTTCGTAGCCACCTTTAGCCAGAGAACATTTGTTGTACGTTAACTGAGAACAAACTGTTTCAAATCATGCTGCAGTCCCTCAGAAGTATTAGACACACATTTATCAACTGTTTTGAAAGGCAAAATTAATTTACATGCTTCTCCAGCACCAGATGTGTGTTCTGACACGTCATGGTACAACCGAGCCCAGCGTCTCGGTGCACTTCCACAGCTTTTGGGTGGAGGGGACATTTCCTCGCTGGGTAAAGCAACCTTGGCAGCAAAAGCTGCTCAACAACCTATTTATTAGTATCTGCACTCCTCCCCTGCTGTTATATTAATATAATGAATTGTTCACAGGTGCTCCAAATGAGGTTTAGATGATTGCTGGGAGCTTTGTTACTCAGACAAGCCAAATCGAAGGGAGCAGATGCAACAGTCCCCCAGCAGAAGTACAAAGTATGACTTAATGAAGGTCATTCTGCACATTTTGGCCTTGGCGACCCTATGAACAATCAGACTGTCATTATTTTACTGTTTCTAGACAGAAAAGTGATTGCTTCTTGCCCACTTGCCTTGGTTTTTAGTTTTTTTTTAGTTGTCTTTATTACATCATTGGGAGCTCTTAATTGCATTTAATCCTACTCCCTTTTAGCTAAAATGAGATAGTTCCCATATGATTGCTGTTAATCCATGCTCTAAGTCACGTTTGAGCTTTAACGCTCTTTTCTACGGTGATGGTTAAATCACGATGTGTATTCCAACGCTGGGCCAGGTGAACAGATAGTCAAATGGACATTCCCAGCTGGATATGCAAAACGGGGAGAAAAGAGGAGTTGGAAATGGTGCCAGATGCATGGCCTGGACATTTCCTGCAGGTAATAGTGGTGCTGTCCAAAACCTGTGGTTTTCTTCTCTGCCCTTGTTTTGTGGCAAATAGAAACTAACGCTATACCATTATCCCCAGAAGGCCTGTGTATGCACTCAGCTTTGTAAATGTTGGTTTTCTGCTTTAAAAGTCTCCTCAAAGGCTTTGCAGGATGTGAAAGAGCTGCAGAACCTGGGGGATGAGGAATTGTCTTAGGTGTGTCTTTGGTAAATGGAGCCTAGCACAGACCTGGGTCCTTCCCCCTGACACTGTCACAGATCTCACTGGGATTTTGGAGAAAAGCTCATTTATGCATATTCCTTTTGATGGAAAAAGGGTTGAGGATTTTTTTTTTTCTCAGTAGCCTTTTTAGTTGTGTTTAGTTTATGCATTTCTGAGATAAGGCTTTTCCCTTGCTTTATGTCTTACACCGCTCATCATAAAGGGATTGTGCTCTCGGCAGAGCCTCTCGGTGCTGTAATAATTGCAATAAATGTGAGGGCTACTGCACCCAAAGTGCTCCTTAATGTCCTCCTGCCCCCAGATGGGAAAGAGAAGAGGCTCTTTCCCTTTTTTTTTTTCAGTTTAAAGGGAATGCACTAAGGTCACAACGTGCATCAAAGGTCTGTCTTTGCATCACTCAGCCCTCCACTTGGCAGGCTCTCTAACATGCACACTTTGATAGTTCAGTGACAGATCTCACCAAGGAGAAAGGACAGCATTTTAACCTTGAGTACACATTGCAGGAGAAAATTACACAGGGACAGAAAAGCCATGTACAGCTCCTGTGCAATGAGCCGGAGAAAAGGATCTTCATTGGGCTTTTCATCTAGAGGGGGTTTGGCAAGGAGCTGCCAAGTGCTCTTGTTTTGTAAAAGCTGGGGGTTACAGTGTGTTCAGAGTGGCTGCAAGTGGTCAGTGGTGGAATTCCCACGAGGATACCACTCCTGCCAGCAAATATTACCAGGGAGAGTGAGGTTGTAGTGCAAACATGAACACAATACTCTTAGTTCTCCCCAGAAGAGACACCAGTTTAGTCCTTTCTCCAGCAGCGTACGTCCTTCTTTGCTCCAATGGGACATGGGGCATTCAAGATTAGGTACAACCTAACTTTTGGGTGGGTTTTACTGTGAAAAATGTGTATCTGGACACTTTTCTGGCTTGGGCCTTGCCAGGCTTTGTTTATATAAGTTTACACTGGATTCCTGGGGGCAGGTGTCTCATTTGTATTGGGCTTTACGGCAGAGGCCACAGAGTGGAGCGCAGAAGTAATTGTTGGATCCAACCATGAAAACTGCCATTACTTGGTTTCTCTGTGACATCTGTTATATCCTGTTGTGCATGTGATGAGAGGCAGATTTTGTTTCATTTCAGAATCTGTTGGTGAGCATGAATAGTATCTGAAATAGTTGATGGCTCATCAAAACACATATAAAAGCCACACTTCCCAAGCTCAGCTTCGGGAGGTGTAGCAAATCTGCGCTCTATAGCAGGAGGATTCAGTTTCCAGACTGTGGCAGAGGCAAAGCAGGGAGTAGGTGTGTCAGGGAGACTGCAAAACCCCCTGTGGACCAGGAAAGGAGGATATTCCTAGAGCTGCAGAAGTGGGAGGGTGGATTTACGGCTACCTGGCTACAAATGTCAGCAACTTCTGTCCAATTTCAGCAGATTTCCCCAGAATTTGCACATTCTCCCATCCCAGTTGAATGCCAGGGGGATTGTGTCCCGAGCACAAATATGGACAGCACCAGGCAGGGCTGGAGCATACGTTCGCACAGATTTGGGGTTGCCACGAGGGCGCGAGGCTGGGGGAGCTGCTGCACGCTCCCATTTTCTCATCCTGGCATATGTGCTCCTGGTCACATCCCGGAGCCGTGCGTTTTACAGCTCTCCTCCTTCCTCATCAACAGGCCAGATGGATCTAGTCTTGCTTACCACCCACTCCTGAGCTGCGTTGTTTATTGACATTTGTCACTCCCAAGGACTTGTATTTCAGCAGAAGGTAACTATTCAGTTGGCTGCTATAGGTCTTTTGTCGTTCATTAGCTATTTGGTCAAATTTTGACTTCTTTTTCCTTGCTAAAGACCGTGTCTGTGATATATTTAAGTCCTGATCAAAAATACTTAATCTCAAAAGCTTTGTTTTTTAAACAATATGGATTTTCCCTGCTCTGAAAGCTGACAAACATCTTGGTATTCTTCTACAAATTTATTTTTATGTTGAGGAAACAAGCTCGGAAGTAGATGAGAAATGAAGGAATCAGAAAGGAAGGAGTTATTTGGCTTAACAACGACTCAGATTTCCTTTTTTATTCTGTGTGTAACCTTGATTCCATGTAACTTCTCTGGATCCTGATGCTTCTGGTTTGGGCAGTTTTGTTAGAGGTTGGCATAGAGATTCAGTCTTTAATGCACAATACACATGGAAAGCCTTCCAAAAGTTGCCACAATGTGTGTTTAGCATCTAAAACTGGAATTTGGCCCTCGTATTGGGTTGAAGGAGTGCCACTGTGTTCCCCAATTTGTTGAGTGTCATCCTGATTTGGAGAAATACCACCTTAGCCACAGGGAACCACATACCTGAAAAACTGTAATCTCCTTTGTGTAAATGCTGTTAGTCTCAAGCTGGACCTTGAGCATATGACAACTGCCAGTCTTTTAAAAATCCCATTTGTTAACGTTCTTTGAAATGATCCTTATTTTGTGGCAGTGGATGAGGGCTCCATAACGGCTTTGTATAGATTTTGTCTTGGTTCTGTCATAATTTCTTATTAGATGTAAATAAGAATGCCAGGAATGAAAAAAGACATAGACATTTAGGAACCTAAACTCCAGTGAGTGCCAGTGAGTGGTTTTCTAATATAAATAAATAGAATGTATTTGAGATATTCTTTTAAACCTCCGTGTTTTGTCTCAGGCTAACATTATAAACTCTTTCAAGTGAAGGATTGTCTTTTTAGATAAACAGCAAAACCCCTTTAGAATGGAAGCCCTGATCTAGTTGACACCTATAAATTTATTACAAAATAAAAATACTTCAACCATCCTTCATTTAAATGGTTATTTGAAGATTTATATTATTGCATTGAGTTGCTATGGTGGCACTTGCAATTTCCATTCCTGCCTGGAAAGCGTAAAGGGGAAAAAAAAATATGAATAGCAAACGTCAGAAAGTAATGATTTGTCATGTTTTGAAATGTATTACAGAAATATCAACTTAGGCAAATATGTTTGGCTGAACTCTGGCATGCTGCCTGGAGCTGAGGCTTCCAGACTTGTGTGGAGCCTTGCTATGCCGAGTGCCTGGGGATTGGGAGCTCCAGGGTCCAGCCTCCGTGCTGGACAAAGGGAAAATTGACATCCCAGGAATGGTTTTACCTGGACATTAATTTCATGGTGCTTTTCAGGGAGCCCCCGATGTGCTGAGATCTTGTATTGGAACTGGCACTTGTTACTGTTGAGCCACATGCGTGGAGGTCCTGAGCTCATCAGCAAGTGAAGCAGCCCCACAGAATTCCTCAGTCCTTGGCCCAGATGTATCCCACAGCCTGAAGGGTGGAGTGGTCCTGGCAGTGCCAGTTCCACTTTGTCATAGAACCATGGAATGGTTTGGGTTGGGAGAGGTTTTAAAGATTATTTCCAGTTCCAAACCCCCTGCCGTGGGCAGGGACACCTTCCACTATCCTGGGTTGCCCCAAGCCCCATCCAACCCGGTCTTGGACACTGCCAAGGATCCAGGGGCAGCCACAGCTTCCCTGGGCAACCTGTGCCAGGGCTTCCCCACCCTCACAGGAAAGGATTTTTTCCTAATATCCCATCTAACCCTGCCCTCTGGCAGTGTGAAGCCATTCCCCCTCATCCATGTGCTCTCAGAAAATCATCAAGAAGCAGAGGCAAAAGAGTCAATAATCAGCAGCTGTTAAAGATGGATTATATCCATCCTTGGATGCTGATGCTGGTTCTGAAATGGCAGAAGGAGACACATATGCTGTGGTATCCAAAGAATGGTTTGGGTTGGAAGGGACCTTAAAGATCACCTCATTCCAACCCCCTGCCATGGGCAGGGATGTCCATGAGCTGGACTCACAGACATAATGAGAGGGTAAAGGAAAAGGTCAGCAATGAAGCGTTAAAGGTAAAGAAATGTACAAGTTACTATTTAAACAAGAGATTTTAAAAATGTATTATTATTAAAAGGAAAATGATGAAAAATTGATTTCATACTTTCAGATACAGCTTTATGTAGCAGTGGGCTCAACTAACTCGAAAGTGGGCTAAGCAACTTTCAAAGGAAGGTGTCAGGAATCCTTCCCAGTGCCTAACAGAAATAACACATTAAATCTTACTTGAAAGTGCCTTTTTCAGCTAGTGCTTATAATACCATGCTGAGGGCATATTTCAGGATGAGTCTGAGGTTAAAAAAAACACCTACTGAGTAACCAGTGGCACTTGCTTCACCACTTCAGTTTTCCTCAGAGGTCTTCCATCCAATTACTGGCCAGATCCAGCGATATTTAACTTATCAGATCTGACAACAGCTGAACCCAAGGTAGACTGACTGCCTAAACATTTATTTGTGTCAATGACACGTTTAAAACTCTCTGCTCTGTCTAAATATTTAAAGGGAAATATAAAGAGGAAAATGTAATGTGACATAAGAGGAAATGAAAAACAACCTTACTTGTTGAGGACATTCACTACACACAATTGCTGTCTCCTGAATACCTGTTATTTTGGCAGAAATTGAGGGGAATGCAGCTCTAAATATCGTGTTCATCTGTCTCTTTTTAACAAAAAAAAAAGATTTTTACAATGGCAAGTGAATCTTTTGCTGTCAAAATCATGGCATATGACAACAGCCAAGATCTTTAGGAACCTCTGAGACTGAAGTTTTCAATTGTAAAGCTGCATCTAAAAATGAAAAATAATGAAGATATATATGTACTTAGTAAAAAGAAGCTGCAGTATTGTCCAAATCAGAGAGCTTAAATGCGTTGGCTGCTTGTTAATGCAGACAATATCTTAAGAACAAGGTGTAATAAGTTTTTTTTTTACTGGAGAAGTGGAGAGTTTGAAGTTTTCAAACACCCTTTTATTCTCCAATCCAGAGTAAAGCCAAAGTTTGGAGATAATCTGCATGTTCATAGTAGAAACACATTTTCCTTAGCAGGTACCCTTTGCTGTCAGTTTATGTGTATTTAAACTAGTGTGAGCACTCTGCAAGGTAATGCAGAACCATGTGGGCTTTCAGGATATAAGGGATGCTGAAAATTTTCTTCCCCTGTGAAGTTCTCCTAGAAAAGGAGTTTATTAAATTCCGAGGTGTCTCTGTGTGGATCATCAGTGGTGTCTGGGGGGAGTGAGAGAACAACAGAACTCAGAATGTGTGCATATATCATGCTCTTAGCACCACGTTCTCTGTTGGAACCTGACACTTATGTTTGCAAAAGCAAACCCTCTCTAAATTAGTTTGCAGTTAATTGGCTGTGAAAGGAAACGCACCTTGCCAAGAAGGATTTGAAATATGAAGCAGTTTGGATTTGTGAAGGAGTTGATCGCTGCTCCTGGAGAATCACAGACTCTTCCATGGGCATCTGGGAAATAATGTGGTTCATAATCTCCAGTGCTTTCACAAATTCCATTATTTGGCAGGGCAGGCATCTACTTGCTGGCATCTACTAAAAGATAAATTGATTTTGGAGGGGCAGTCTTGGGCTGTTTGTTGGAGCTGCTCATTTGCAGCTGAGGAAAGTGTCTGCAGCAGCATTAGCTTAGTAATATTTTGAATATGTGAAGGAGAATAATAGGGGCTACCAGGTAGAATAACAAGATCTTCTTTTTATTTTTCCTCCCAGGACTCAAAATCTATTGAATGGCCACATATATAACAATAATTAGTGTTTATGTACGTCCTTGCCTGTCTCTGAGGTCTTTCCAAGCGTTCCTGGAGAAATTCTGATAGGAGGCTTCTGACATACATGTGGTAGAGATGGACATAAAATGAGCATAGGCTGACTTATCCAAGATCACAAAGTAGTCAGTGACAAAGCTGAGATCTGAACCAAGTTCCCGAATCCCTTTTTGCACATGTAACAACAAGATTTTGCAATCTTTGTTGAGATGTATGAAAGGAAGGTTCCCCCTGTGACCACGCCACAGTACAGTAGAGGGTCTACCTTCAGAAACCAGCGATGAATCTCTGGAACATTCAGGACTTAAGTCCATTTTTAGTATTTCCATGTGCTGGCTTTTAATAGAGAGATATCAGTGCTATTTTTTGGGATAAAGCATTTTCCACCAGATTGCACTGTGGGGGCAAGGATGAGCATAACCTCTTCCTGATATGTCACTGCCAGAAAATAGACCGGCTTCCCATTTTTCATGAAGAGCTACCAAATTTTTTCTACACAGATATTTTTTGGTAGACAAGAGCAACATATTCTGCTCAGTCACCTGAGATATCTCTGAGGAAGTTTCCCCAGAGATCTTTGATGGAATAAGAGAGCTGAGTTTCTTTGAATTTGAGAAAAGTGAGGATGGAACCAAATCATGATTAATTCTCCTGTTGAATGGCTAAAGGAACTCACTGTGTGGCTAGAGCAGTAAGAGATGGGCTACCATAGTTACTGATAATGCAGCAGATACTATTTTCAGTCAATGCCTAATTGCCTTAGAGGAACTTATTAAACTGAAACCACTATTGTGTGAGGAACTATTCACGTAGAGGATCTCCAGAGTGATCAAGATGATCCTGCTGTGGGCTACAATATAGATCAGTAAATGTGAAGAGGGGTTTTGTGAGAAGGCTGACACATCTAGAGAGCTCACTTGGCAAGGGATGGGTCTGCTCGTTGTGCTGTATTTTCCTAAGATGTTAATAGCAGAGATAACGGCTGACTCTCTTTTCAGATACTGAATTCCCCCTCCAGAAATCCCACTTGAATCCAGCAAAGTGTAACATTGTGTATCTTTCACTTCCAGATTCTTTCAAAGCACCAACAAAAGCTCCTTCTCAAACGTCCCTCAAAATTTCTCTGTACCATTATTTGGTAGCCCTTTATAATCAGCGCAGCTTGAGATACATTAATAAGTTTAATGAAGGTAAGGCCCATATTCCATCCCAGGAAATGTCCTGTTCACATGAATGCCACTGGTTGTCACACGTGTGCACTGACAACGACCCTACAGGATTTTTGGCCAGTGGTTTGCCATTTTTGCAGGATGATGCTGGTTTTACAGTGTGCATTCTGCCTCAGCATTTCATGTGAGAAGCACACAAGTTTGCAGCTGGACAGCACTGATGCTGATTAACTTGCCTCTGAGGTGAAACTGGGAAGTTTTTTGATTACTCTTTTCCTAGGGAGTCAGAAATCTTGACTGTGAATTAGCAGCGAATTCATTGTCAACAATTATCCTTCAAATTATCTCTTACTTGCAGGTAAACATTTTTGCTCTGCAGGGTGCAGTGGTTTACTGGCAACTGCAGTGCTTATTGAAATTGGGTAGTATGAGAAATTACTTAGAATCCAGGTCTACAGGTATCAGTGGTGGATATTTTAATGTTGTTTCGAGGCAATTCTTTTAAAAATTTGTACAGCGCTCTTGGTTGTAAGATTGAATTCATCCTTCTCTTAGCTGATGTGTACAGGAACATTTCAATAGATTCTGATCACTGTCCTGTTAGGACAAATCTATCCAGGACCTCAGCTGATCCTACTTTCCCTTTAGTTGTTTTAGCAAGTAAGAAGTGACTGAGAGCTGCACAAGTGACTACTGCAGAAACAGTTGAGAACTACAGTTTTAGGTTTTGATCTTCAGCTCCTCCAGCTGTTCAGTGGAAATGACATTTTTGGCCTACAGACCTTAATCTAGAACTATTAATGGTTTATCACATAATTGGTGATGGCACTGTGCATCATCAGAAAGGAGAATATAGGAGTGATGAGTTTAAATAAGCTTTATAGATAAACGCAAATGAAAGCTGTCAGTCTTCACACCAAATTTCTTGCTCCTCTGCTTCTTGATTGTGTTTTTCAGTCGAGAGAAGGAACTCTGACCAAATATATGTTCTCAAGTGAGAGTTTGTGTTGCAAAGTCATGGCCTAAAAAATATTTTACATTAAATCAGAGCAGATTGCTTATGGCAACGCCTGCATAATGAAGGAACACAATGAAGAATGGCAGTGCATATTGCTCTTCAGGTCTGTTCTATTTTCATAGTTGGGTTTTTTTTGGTTTTTTTTTTTAAGTAGAAAATTGCATAGTATAATTACAAGTTCATTTGCATTCATATTACAAGCTGTGAAGTAGTAGTCTTTTATATTTAAAAAGTATTATTAGCAAGTGTGACTTGCATCCATGCATTTCAGAAATGAATGGGAATGAAGTTTTATACTACTCAAAGTTCCCTCTCTACTTAATCAGCTTCCAGCACCCCTCCTGTAAACTCCAGGACCTCAGTGAGGCCAGCAACACAATAAATGCAACTTCATTTTATTGTGCTCTGGTCAAAGGGTAAGAGCAGCTCGATGACTGTTTTGCCAACAACAAAAAAAAATTGCCTTTTAGGAACTAAGGACCACCAATATTCTATTGGACCTAATATGTATAGACAAGCATGTCTCCTCAAGGAGGCTGTCTACTATTTCCTAATCAAAAAATTACTTAATTTCTCCTTTAATTCTTTGTCTTCCTAGATGCTGAAATTCTCACCAATAGGAAATTTTGCTGCAATGAAGTTGACTACTTACTTCTTTTAATTCACATTAGAATAAGTAGGTTCAATTGAGAATCTGACCTTTCATTTCTGTAATAAATTGAAATGAAGAAAACAGGTCTATAGCGAAAAGCTCCATTACATCAACTACTTCTATAAACGTGGCTTAAATTTTGAATTTTTCATGTTGTAAAGGTTATTACATGACGTTATCTTTTATGCTTAATACCTAATGTGCTGCAGAAAGAATAATTGAGGGAGATGAAACTGATAATATTTGAGAACGTTACCAGATCTGTGCATGTACTTTCAATCAATCTGCTCGCTCAGCCTTTCCCTCTGCTCCCTGCCCTGTTAAGTGTCTTGCCACATCGGTTCAGCTTTCCCGCCTGTCAGGTGGAGGTAAAATAACCTGTAGACATCTTTCTACCTTGTGAGGATCCTGGCGATCCCTGCCTGGCTGTCATCCCGGGGAGCGCACATCAGCAGCTGGGTGTATCGAGTGTCCTGCAGAACATCTCGCTCGTAATTCCCGTTCAGATCCAATCCTCTGTAATGGTCTGAGCCCTCTTCCCTTGTCAGCCGAGGGAGACGTGGCCACTCAGCCCCGGGGGGTGAATCAGATCTATCTAGAGGCTGCAAAAAGCTTTTATTTTAGTCATTTACCTCGGTTAGGGAGAGCAGCGCTGCTTTTATGCATTGATTGGAGATAATACTGGTGAAATGGCAATAACCTGGGAAATGTACTACTCTCTGTATGTAAATCCTTTCGGGAAGTGCATGACAGCCTCTGTTTTCTATGGGTCTCCGTTTGTAAAGAAGCTGTTATCACAGAATAAGTTTAATGGGTCGTGAATTTTGTGTTGAAAGGAGAGTCTCTCCATGACTTCTGATCCGCCTGCAACAGACCTATTGGCTCGGCAGCGAGTGCATTACGCTAAATATGCTTCCTCCATTGACTCTGAAGGTAACAGCCCTAAATGCCTCATTAAATTTTCATGGGTGACTGCGAGAAGCCATGAGAAAAGCAGCACACTGGTGGCGGTGGGGCGGCGGGGCCCCAGCCCCAGCCCCGCGGCCGTGCGGGGGGAGCCGCGATGGCGGGGCCGCGTCCGGGCTCCGCGGCCACCCCGGCCCTGCCTGCCCCGCCGACCGCCCTCCCTGCGCTCCGGGGAGCCCCTGGAGACCCCGGTACCGATTCCCCCCTCGCACCCCCGGCCGTGCTTGGGCGCGGTGCTCTCCAGCCGCTCGGCCCGGCTGGCACACGGGGGCTGCCCCGGAGGCGATGACAGGCTCGGGACGAGCCGACGCGCCGAGCCCCCCCCGCCCCGAGCGGGGACAGCCCCGCCAGCCCCCTCCCTGCCCGTCCCCCTCTCCCTGCCCAGCTGCACAGCGGCGCTGAGACCCCCAGCCCTGGGAGAGGAGGAGAAGGAGGAGGAGGAGGAGGAGACCGACCCCTCATCAGCAGCGTTCCTCCACCGCACACCTCCCTTTTCCCCTCCCTCTGGCCTCAGCGCCGCGCTGGCGGGGCCGGAGAGGGCAGGCGGCGCGGGAAGGCGGCTCGCCCAGCATGGACGGGCCATGTGCATCCTAAGGAATAACAGCAGCTGCTGTGCCCACGATGGGGAGCAGAGGAATGCGAGGAGGAGAGGGCTCGCTGGGCCAGGTGAGAGAGCCGGTCCCCGCTCCCCTGCGCGGCCGGTCCTGAGGGCGGCGCGGCGGCAGGTGCGGGGTTCGGGGGCCCAGCGGAGTGCGCTGCTCCTCCTGCCAGCGGGGACCCCCTCCCCGCAGCAGCATGGAAGGGCAGCTTTTCTCCGAAAGAAGTTTATTTTTGCCCGTCCTTCCCCCCTCCCGCTCGCTCCCGTCCCCCCGAGGCGGGGATAGGGCTGGAATCCCCTGCGAGTCGCGGGAAGTTGCCGGCTGTGGAGGGACCGCCGTGCGAGGCTGCCCCGCACCCGGCCGAGCTCTGGGGCAAAGGGCTGGGGACGCTTTCGCCATGCCCCGCAGCGGGGCAAGTAAAATAAAATCGAGGAGGGTGCCGTAGACGCGATGCGGCTGCGGGATTCCTCCCGGCCGCTCCCACCGTGCTTGGGGGGTCCTTGGGATGCGCCGCTCTCCGGAGGCTCTGCTGCTGCCGCCCCGCAGCTGGAAGCGCCGATCGGTCGGGGTAGAGCCCGCTTCCAGCGGGAAGCGCCCCCCGCTGCCGGGCCGGGAGCCGGCTGAGGGCCGGGAGCCGGCTGAGGGCTGGGATGCGGCTGAGGGCTGGGGATGCGGCTCGGCTGCGCCGGCGCTGCCCTGCCCGGGAAGGTGCGGCAGGGCCGGGGGACGCCGCGCTGAGGAGCGGCGGGGAAATGGCGCCCGGAGCGGGGCGGAGGGGCCGCTGGACGCGCTGGGAGCGGGGCGAACTCGCCCTCCGCAGCCGAGGAGCCTCTGGGGACCGCCCGCTGGTCCCCGGCCGGCAGCCCCCGGCGCTGGTCAGCGGTGCGCGGTGCAGGGGAGCGGGTGCAGAGCGACCGCTTGCGTTTAGAGGTGCTGCGGGTTCATGCGCCTCTCCTAAGCAGCCCCTGCTTCAGGGGGAAACCTGACGACTCCCCCGCGATCTGAGTGTTTTGGAGTGCTTTCTCCTCGGGGTTGCGCGCGGCCACCGAGTCACAGGGAGCAGGCAGCCGGGAAGGAAAGTTCAGAGCGCTGCGGTGGGAGGAAGGTGGGCGCAGGAGCTGCTGCCAGGCTGGGTCAGGACAGCGGTGACAGAGCCCACGGGGGCCGGCAGGACAGCGCGGGACTGTGAACTCCCCAAACACCTCTTCCTTGGTGTTCTCCAGGGTGTTACACACGCTCAGGTTCATGACCGGAACATTTGAAGTACATCTGTGAATGGTGAAGTGGCATAGTCGGACCGGTAGTCATAGTAAAGAACAGTAGCTAACAAGGCTGGAGAGTCCTGGAGCTTGCAGACGAATGGGAAGTTTTTAATTTCCCGGTGAACTTCTCTTTCATTGTACATTTCAAAGCGGTTAAGTCAATTTCCAGTTCTTTCCCCGAAGTAGTTTTAAAAGCAAAGTCCTTGGAGCTCTTTGCCATTTGTCTAAATTCTGAATGCATGTCTGAAGCATTTAATCATGTTTATTGTTTTCAGCCACTCAAACGGAATAAAAATTACTTATCGTTGACGAAGCTTATCTCACAAGCTGTTTCACAGTATGTTTCCGTTGCAAGACACAGCGCTGTGTTAAACTACTGATGACTGTATTGTTTATTGTTCTTTCATTCCCCACCCTCACCCCCCATAACACCAGTATCAATCTGTTCCTTACTGCTATACTCCAAAATAATGGAGGAGCAAGTTTTCTCCAGTTTGGTATTTTCACTCGTGGCTGAGATTTATGTCTTTTATATTTACTCTTAAGCTGTTTTTCATTCAGTGGGCTAGAGGCAGCTGATGTATTAAAAAAGGAATCGAGGCATAGAGCTAAAAGGGTCTTTCAAACTCCTGAGCTGAAACTGTGCATGGAATTAGTGCTGGATCCACAGCATTATTTATTTGTTTGTCCACATACATAACACCTTCCTGAAGCATAAGATTCCTTGCCCCTTTGTCATTACCATTTTATGTCATTACACAGCTAAAATGCACTATTCACACTGGTCTAGAAATACAGATTTATTGTTGAGAGTGTTTTGATCTTGGACTGTACCTCATAGGTGATTTTGCTGCACTTTAACAGTATCTCAACACAGTGATGGAGGACACCATCATGTTTTCTTGTAGGATTACCTTTGGGACCTTAGTGACTGCACACATCAGTGGTTTCATCTTAGGAGGATTGAAATTGATTTTCTTCTTTTTCTTTTTTTTTTTTCTTTTTGCTTTTTTTCTTTTTTCTTTTTCTTTCTTTTTTTTTTTTTTAAAATCTCAGCCAGTGAAAGACCCTGTGTATGTCCTTTGACCCATGGCCTCACATGATGAAGTGAAGCCAATAGTGGAGGATGTAGACTTGAAGCAGCTGCTACTAAAAAGTAAAGGTCTCAGAATGAGCCCCTTGTCCTGGTGATCAGCCTGTGGGGTTCTTTGAGCAAGGCACAGTGTTTAAAATTTGCAAAATCTGTAAAACTGCTGCATGGAGATATCAAAATAAATTTAAAACATGAGCATTATGATACCTTTTTTTATACTTTTGATGCGTCCTTGCTCAAGCAAAGAAGATTGACCATTCCCTCTCATCCATAACAGGCTTTGTCTCTAAAGTATTTTATATTTCAAATTTTTGCAAGGTATTTGTATCGAATTTAGCAATAGCCAAGCTCAGCAACTAAATATCAGTGAGGTGGGAGAACCTCCATTTTTACAGCCCTGTTTGAATTTTGAAGTGATAGCAAATACCAGAAAAGAGGAACACGATTTTCTAGATGTTATAGTTCAAATTAACTTTCCCAGTCAATATTTAGTCAAGGTCTTGATGGTTAAAGTTAACTGTCCAAGTCAATGTTTAGTCAAGGTAATGACTTGGTTTTTATAAACACTGCCCAAGCATTCTTCCAGAATTAATCAGAGCTGCTGGATCACAATACGTTTGCTCAGCCAATTACTTAGGAATAAAGCTACGTTATTACTTGGTCTCTCATATGTCCTGTTCTATTTGGTGTTATTTCAGCAGTGCTTGCCTTCAGCCCTTCTGCAGCTTCATTCTTACAGCACCAGCTCTGTCTTTAAGGCATTTATTTGCCTGGTGGTTTTGGGAGATACAAGGAATGTACTTCAAGAGCCTGTGCTGAGCAGCTCCTTGTGCAGTGCTCAGGAAGAGGTGAACACTTGGGATAAAGCAATCATTAACAATGTCTGAACACCATTTGGGGGTCTGGTGATGAAATTGAGAATTGTTGGCATTGGTACTTTCAGTGAAAGATGGAAACATGTTGTGATCTGGGAAGGAACTGGAAATCTTTATGGTGATTCTTCATTTCTTGGCATCCCATTAAATGGGATCTTCATTCTTCCAGGATGGCACTTCAGTCTCTTAAACTGACACTAAAATCACAGTCTGGACTTCCATTGTATCAGAGGTTTTTTCTTTTATTTTCTTTCCTTTTTTTTTTTTTTTTTTTTTTTTTTTTTTTTTTTTTTAATTGTACCACTTGCAAATGCATTCCCTGCAATTACATGGGTATTAGAGTCAATATTCATTAGGATTTTACTAATCTGAACCTCAAGTGCTGTTCTGCAAATTTGCTAGCCTTTGTAAGGCAGTGCTTGACTTCATCAGCTGTACTGTTTTATTATGAGTATTTTGATACAGTAGAATGAAAAGCATATATTTTAAACCAAGTAATTAATCAGATTGAAACATTTTCATTTTCATACTTTTGATTTGTCACAAAGAGAGCCTGCAGCTCTCTATTTTTCCCTTAACACTAGTTTTTGCCCAGTCTAACTGCAGCCAAATGACATTTCATGGTGGTGGTTTAAGAATTTCATCCATGTATCGATCTCCCATTTCTGTTTCAAGGTAGCAAAATTGTCACAACTTAGAGAAGGTGAGTAAACCCAATTCCATGAGCTCCAGGGAAGGTACCTGCATCTGTGTATTTAATCTTACACCGCTGTCAAACACATTTTTAAGTGTTCCAGGCATAAGCAGTGTTTCGAATTCTTAACTTTGTTTACTGAAGTGGTTCAGCCATGTGCACAAATCCTCTGTCAGAAACCACTGGTGTGAGCCTTGCTGGTGACAGTGGGGTCTGTGGTGGGTCTCTCTCAAGGTGGTGCCAAACTGAAGAACCAGAGCAGAGCAAGACCTGTCAGCTTTTTGTCTCTTAATCAGTATATTGCTTTTTGTGGAGTGGGAGTGACGCTCATTCCCTGGGATGACCCGTGTGTTGGTGCAGAGGCTGTGGGGACAGCAGCTGCCCAAGCCCCAGCCCTTCAGGCAGCTGCACATCCTGACCAGCTCCGTCCACAGCGGAGCAGCAGCGTTGCTGAGGGGCTGCTTGTCACATCTTGCTCTGTCTCAGTCTTCTGCTTAGATATGTAAAGCTGTTGACATGAACTTACGGCCCTTGGAGGCGTGAAGATTTCCTTCAGTTACTTATGGAATGAGGGAGGGTGATGGCTGTGGGTGAGCTTTTGGAAATGCAGTGTTCCTGAGCAGAAGCCTGCTAGGGGAGCGGGCTCCAGGCACTTTCCAGCCTGTGATCCTTTGCACTTTCTACAGAGTCATTCCATTACTCTTTGTTTAGTGAGGATTCAGAGGTTACTTTTCTTAAGGATATCTTATCTTTTATATTTATTTTGTATCTTATGTTTTATATTCTTATCCTTAAGATAAGAATATTTTCTCAGGTTTTAGATATAGAGAAGAAATTCCTCCCTGTGTGGATGCTGGGGCCCTGGCACAGAGAGAAAGAGAAGCTGTGGTTTTTTGGGTGCCCCATCCCTGGAAGTGTCCAAGGCCAGGTTGGACGGGTCTTGAAGCAATCTGGTCTAGTGGAAGGTGTCCCTGCCCATGGCAGGGGTTAAAACTGGATGAGCTTTAAGGTCCCTCTCAACTCAAACCATTCTGTGATTTTTATGATATGTGCCACATAAAAAAAATAGGGCAGTTGCTGATTTCTTCTGTTTTGAATTTTGTATGTGTGTGTATATGTGTATATATATATGTATGCAAAGATTCATTAGCTGTCTTTTTCACTACATAAAGATTTCTCAGGTCTCCAGGTATTGCCAAGCAGTTACAGTGAGAGATTCCCCACCCCTCCCACCTCCAAATAATGATTGCTCTTGTGGGTAGAGGAGCATCATTAGTTTCTTGAGAGTCTTTGCAATTCCCTGGGCCTGAAGGCAAATGAATAGAAATTTAGTGGACCACCTAGTTCTTCACTCAAAATTCTCCAAAGAGGAGTCTGACCTAATTTATATTGTATTGGATCAAATAATCCTGTCATGCATGTGTGCTTGCTGTTTTGTTTTCTTTCAGCAGGCATATTGCTGTCTTGCAGAAACTTCACATTTAGATGTTAGGCTATGTCCCTGCGGTTTTGGGAGGAGCTTTTCCTCAGTGAGTACTTAGTGGAAAATTACATTTAGAGGACACTTGTGAAGAGGAAAACAATCAAGACAGAATACTAAGGCTGCGAGAATTATTCATACCTGAATGTGAATGTACTGTTGTTTAGTACTGAGGATAATCAAGAGTCCTCTAATATCTTGTCTCATTATTACTAAAGATGGAGCTCCCCAAAATGCTTTTTGTAGCAAAACACAGTATAAGTATCTCTGTCATCACAAATCCCTGTGCTAGGGATTCTGGTGGGGTTTGGTGTGGGTGATTGTTGGGTTGCTGAGATTATCTGCATGTGTTGAAGCTCATTGGGAGCTGATCAGCATCCAGGCACTGCACTTGTGGCCTATTAAAGCAATTCCAGGTGTGCAAAGCCCTTTTCTGGTGCTAGTCTGTAGGGAGCAGCACCCATCAGTGTGTCTGTCCTAAGATACACTCCAAAGCTTATCAATCTGTCTATCTGTGTTCGTCTTTTGGAAAAGAACTGTCTAAACCTGCACAGCTTTATTCTTGGGAAGCTTAGGTAAGTTTTGAGTCTGCAGAATTTCAAGGTCATACCAACAGTTACCTGAAAACAGTTCTTTGTTCTTGAATTTCTTGAAGAACTTGGATCACTGGGAATCCAGTTGATGCAATACCCATTTCATAGTTTTCCTTTTGCATAGATGTCTTCTGTCCTACTGACAGAGCAGTTACTTGGAGAACAAGAGGCGTCAATATTGGTTGTTTCTTAACCTAAGGGATTATAATTATTTTTTTCAATAATTGCAGTAACTGAGGGGAAAATTGGGAGTGGTCTTTTTTTACACCGTAATAAAAAAAAAAGCAGAATTTCTGTTCCTGGTTACTTGAGATGCAAGTCAATAAACTGTGCTAAAACAGCAAAGAAAAGAGCACTTCAGCTTGTTTAATCTGTCCAGGACCTGTCAGTCTCTGCCTGAGACTGCCCAGAACACTTCTACTGGCATGTGCTTTTTGCCAGATTAACATGGATTAGGTCACTTGAATTCTCCCCTCATTGAGTTCATACCTTTCATTTAATCCTCTCTCAAAGTATCTGTCAGGATTGATGTGGGGAAAGAAAAGTTTTTCCTGTATTTGGGATATTTTTAACAAATAGCATGAAGTATTTGTTTTAGCTTTTTTGATGTCCTTGTGTAATCTTTACAAACTAAATACTCCTTAACCTCTCATGTTTTGCTTGTTGCTGTGGTGGGGTAGGAGACTGATTTTTTGATCTTGAGGTTAGTGATGATGGGCACACTGATAACTGGGTGCTGCAGAGGATTCCAGGCTTAGGAATTTCCATGTAGCTACATAGTTAAGCCAAGCATAAAAGTAATTAGGAAATAAAGCAAAATACTTCTAAACTTTAACATAGCCCACCTGATACTCAGGAAATTGTTCTGCTCTTCAGTTCATCAACAGTCAATGCAACAAATATTTTATTAATATTTCAAGTTTCCCTTTCATTCCTTTTTGTAAAAAAATACACACTTAATTTAGTTTCATTGCTACTGCCTCTTCTGTCAGTTTTCTTCTAGCTCTGAGGCTGATTAGCAAATTCAGACCTTTTAATGGCAAGATTAGATGACCTGTTAGATGTTCATGCCTTAACTTTTAGCAGCTATTCCACCAATATCAAAGGTCTTCAGTGCAGGTGGATTTCCCCTCTGCTTTCTAAACATAATGAAGGTTTTCCCATTCTGTGATTTTAATTTCTGTGAGCGTGTGTACTTTTGGACATGTGTTTGTTGTGCCACAGTAACACTGGCTGTGTCACTTGGAAATGTTGTTGCCCCTGTTTGTGGTTTTAAAACACCTGGTAGTTGTTTGTAATAAGGACTCCCCTTTTTAATTGCACTATAATTAATACAAAACAAATCAACAGGAAGTGCTACTTCACACAGCGTGTTGGCAGTTAGCTCAAGTTTAAAAACAGTAAAAAAACCCAAAACAAAACAACAACCAACCATCAGTGAGTTTAATAAAGATTATTTTATGAATGGGTTTTTTTCTTTGTGGCTGCTGGAGTAATCAAATCTCACGTTATGGCTTCAGGATAGTTTTCCACCCACCATCCCTGTGTGATAGTTTTTATATATTCTGACCCATTTTTCTTCTTTCTGGAAACAAGAAAATAAAATGTTTGAGAAGTCCTAAAGAGGATAACAAATTGAATTGACCACTTACTGTTCCTGGCACTCAGATTTTATGGTCCTTACCTCCCTAGTGATGGAGTGATCTATTCACCAGCGCTGCGTGAGAGTTGCAGCTGATGAAATTTGGTAAAGTTCTTTCAAATCAGAGCCACTACACTGATTTACATCACATGAGGCCTCGTCCCCTGTTGCTATGTTACATTTGTAGCAAATGCTAATTGAATTTGGTGCATACAGATCCTCAGAGAAAAGTGAGAATTGTAACTGAGTGAATCCCACTGTGCCAGGCTTCAGTTTCTGGCTTTCAGTGCAGGATGCTCCTGGAGAAAACACGAAATCTTCTTTATGCTGTCAAACACCACCAGAAAAATAACTCTGCCACAGCCTCAAAACAGGTCTGAGACTTCAGCACTGCTGAGTTTGGGCTTGAAAAAGAACAAGTGATTTTCATAAGGGAGCTCTGTTGCAGCTCTTTATTTTCTTCATGGCAGGATTGTTGGTCCAACAGACTACCTCTATGTGTTTGTCTCTTTTGAATGTAGAGTTTCTCATGTTTCATTCTTGCATAATTTGTTCTGTTGGATCCTCAGATGAGGCAAAGGGAGGACTCTCCAGGGGATGCTTCTGTGCCTCAGCAGTCCTTGGAGAAGCAGCTGAGTTTGTTAACTTAAACACAATGCCCAGTCCTGACAACTGAAATTTAGGTGAGAAGAATCCTGTTCTCTGTCACTGGACTCGAGCTGCTTTTTTTTAGCAGGGAGCAGAAATCCAGGGAGCAGATCATGCGCATCAAGCTTCAAAATATTGCTCAGGCTGTGTAGAGAAGTAACTCTCTTCTTTATTGCAAAGATCATCTCTAGTTCAAAGAACAGACTGCAGGTGACCTGTACACACTGTGGGTGGCTGATTCTGCTAATCAGTGTTTTTAGATGGAGCTTTTTGGTGGAGATGGGAGGAAGGACAGTGCCAAGAAGGGAAACTGCACAGGTAGAGTCCTTTGTCTTGTGGATCAGGGAACACAGGAATAATTTTTCCTGATGAATAGAGTGTTGATTTTCTTCTTTGTGGCTGAAGATGTGTACATAATTTGCACTGCAGCCAATGAGTAAAGCACATATAACACCAATTTTAATGTCTGTATTGGATTACCTCGAAGACGTTTTTCTCATTCTGGTGGACCAGGATTATCTTTGGCTGCTTCATGGTGATTGTTTATTAACTAATTTATTAAGAAGACATATTTGGAGGTTGAATGATAGTGTATATATCTGATTTTCATAGGTGCACATGTATTTTCACGAGAAAGACTGACACTGGATTTTTCCAGGCCAATCTAAGGTTTGATTTGTTACAAGAAAGAGGCATCCAGAAACCACCAGGAATTCTGCTGGTTTAGTGTACAACTGGTTTCTTCTCCAAAAACCCGTTCTGGAGATCAGTGTAGTTTCCCTGTTGTATATTCAAACAACACTGGAAAAAAACCAGAAGAACTGAAACAAAGGATGTCTGGAGGATTCCTTCCCACTTGGGGCGTGAACATCGCAGGTCTTAGGTGAAAATTTTCAACTTAAGGCAAAGTTATAATTAGCAGAAGTAGAAGTAGTTCATGATAGTTCTATAGTTGTAGCATTAATACAGCATAAAAAAGTTCAGCCTAGAGTTCCAGGAGATGGTTGGAGAGGTTTGATCACTGCTGGCACACTTCTGTCAGGCTGCATCTTTATCATTCCAGGATCGCTGCATGAGATAAAATGCAGACATGACAACATCTTGTTTATTAATCTTGCTGAGTCCTAATTGTTCCAACAATTGCTTCCTGTAAAAAGTTGGCTGTACCTTATGGAGAGCAGGGTGCTAAATAGAATGAATTGTGCATTCAGATGTACTTTAGCTTGTATTTTACTTGCAAAAATAGGAGAAAAATCTTGTCTGCCTGTCTTGAAAGTAAAGGGGATAATGTCTGGAGGAACAGTTCCAATGCTTGACAATTAATAATAGCACTTTGAAAAGAGGCTTTTAGCAGAAGGCGAGCACATAGGTTACAAAGTAGAACAGAGAACAATGTAATTTTTGGGCTAATATGTTGAGATCAAATAACTCATTAATAGGAGAATAATTTATAAGGATGATGCAAGTAGGAGAGTAAAGTTCTTCTAAATATTAATCTACTGCATATATTATTTATTGTGGTAATAAAAGGTTGAGGAGTAGACAAGGGAGACTGAAGTGCCTTGCAACTTCTAGTGGAGTTCACAAAGTGCTTTTTTAAAGGAAATTTCCTTTAAATGAAAAATGCTGGCATAACCTTGTGGTGAGGTAGTGGTAATAACTTGCAAAGTTTCTAAATGCAACTCTGTGCAGTAATGTGAGAGGGAAACTTCTGAACCACTCCTACAGCACCACATCCTTCCTGTGCTGTGTAGCACACTTGGGAAGAGAAATTCTGAGTTTTGGCACCTGTAAAAGTGTCTTACGACCCTTCCACCTCAAATCTCACGTGCCAAAGGTTGGCTTTTTGAAGTACCCTTTTACATTTTGTGGTTACACCTTTAGGAGCTATACAGTGTACCCAAAAATTTCAAAAGTACAATGGGAAAAGCAGCTTAGGGAAGAGTCAGGGTGCAGAAAAGAAACAGCTGCTATTACAGGTACAGTGTGTTACTACCCATGGCCTCCCTTTTATCCACTGAATAATTTTATATTTAACAGCAGCTTGTGAAATGTTCTAATGATGTGTTAATAAACTGGAGTGGGACACTTTTTAGTTGTTGGTTTTTTTCAAAGGTTTTTTATCTGCTGGCCTACTTCTTCAGGAGTGTGAGTAGATGATTAGATTATGTATTCTATTTCTGAACACTCTTTTTGCAGTACAAAGCCTCGCTTGCTTCTGTCATTCAAAAACCTGACATGACTCTGAATCCCCCCCCGTGATAATTCTGACTGATCACTGAGGTGTTTAAGGCACTAATACCACCTGTAGAAGAATTCTTAGCACATAGCAGAAATGTATCTTGCTTATTTTGGAGAAGTGGAGTTCACACATGTTCACAGATATTTGTAAGACGGCTCCTTGTAAATTTCTGCAGTGACTGGAAATCAGACTGTGTGTAATGGAGAATTCAGCCTTCTTTATGTTTTGTGAAAGCTTTTTCGTGTGTTTCTTATTCTTGTGTGATATTCTGGCACCTGTTGATGTTTAAAAGATTATTGCCACTTTTCAGTGCATAGTATTGGGTAGAAAATGGCTTTACTGATGTTTTTCCTGGAATTAGTCAGAGATGCTGTTCCTGCCATTAGATAATCTTCTTATATTACTGTTGATATGCGTGTAGGAGTGTGTTGTGCTTAATGTAAATAAAATGTTGCCTGCCTTTAGTTTTTAGCTGTGGTAAAGCAGATGTTTTTGAGCTCTGGTTTAGTGCTTTGCACTGCCGTTGTGTAGCTTTAAATCTCACAGGAATTCTGTCCCCCAGGGATCCGCTTTTCCTCATGCCCAAGTGAGCAGTAAAAAAGCTTCTGCCCTGCACAGAAACCTGTAAGTTCTGCACATGCTTCCAACTTCAGTGTCTTCATCTCTGTTGGACGTAGGTAGAAAATGTAGCACTGCTTTCTGAAATGGCCATCAGAGCTTCCTAATGAGACATTTGGATTTTTTTCCTCCTTTGACAGAATTAAATGTCACCTATTAACCATAATGCTTAAATTGATGAAGTGTAAAACTAGTGAAATGGGTTACAGGGAAAGGAAGTGAAAATATTATGAACCATATGCCCTAATTTATGTCTTCTTAGAAAATTCATCTAATGAAATTAAGTATTTGGAATAATTCAGCGAATGATATTCAACAAGAAGTACAGCACTAATGGTAGGATGATCTTGCTTTTAATATAGTAAGGAAGATACAACTCCTTTTCTGGGGAGGAACATCAAATCCTATTCTGTTGAGATCCACGTGCGTCATCAACACCAGGTTTTCTTTTCCTGTGGGCCTACACTATTCTGATTAATTGAGTAGCTGTGACAGCAGTTTCTGCTGTTGTTTTTGTGACTTTAAGTAGGGGCAAATGAGATGCCAGCTCTTCGTGTGAGTTCTTAATCCCAGTTTCCTGGTCCCTCTCCTTTCCTCCTTTCTCATAAATCATTGTCTCCATCCACTCTTAAGCTCCCCCTCCCATGAAGCTGTTTTTACATCTTGACTCCCAGACTGAACCTCCCAAGTCCTCCATTATTAAACAGCTCTCACAGATTCTTCTTTTCTGCTTCTTGTGATACAAGACTTCATGTCAGAGTCAATCCCTTTTTTCTCTGCTCTGACTCTTCTGTTTTATGCATTTCAACTCAGCAGCTTGCTGGGTGCCTTGATGGAAAGACGAACCTCTTGCTGTCACCTCTGCTGTTCTGTGTAATTTCAGTTCAAAGCAGTAATTAAAGAAATAGTCCATTTTCCAGGATAATGTTTATAGGAATGTGAATGCACATTTTAGTTCCTTCTGGAGGCTGCAGGAGGGGTGATAGTATAGAGGGATTTTTGTATAAAGGAGTCATCCTGGACAAGTGTAAAAATCTCATTTTTTCTTTTCAGTAGTTTTGGGCTTGGGATTTTTGGTTTGTGGCTTTTGTTTTGCTCTGTTGGCTTTTTTTTGAGGGGGGGTGGTGGGGTTGTTTTTTTTCAGTATTAGCAAGAAAAACAGATCTGTGATATGAAGACCAAATCTTACTCCCAGTTTCAAAACTCTGCAAACTTTTCAGATACAAGATTTAATGATTATTTAATGTGGCCAAAACACAGTATTTCCCTACAGTCTAAATTTTGGAAGTGATTCAACCCATTCATCCCTCACATCCTGAAAATCACCCCAAAGCAGACGCACTTGATGTGTAGAATTGTAGTCTGAACAGTTTAAAAGTCTGGCAAAGTTGCAAAAGTGATTAAAGGGAGTGAGAAGTGTCAGCCAACCTTATCCACAGGTGGTGCTTCCTAGCCTGGCTTTGAGTGGAGAAAATTTAAATAGGAAACTTATTGAAAGGGAATTATTTAGCAGTGCCACTGTTGACAGCTACATCATAAATAAACTGCCCAGATTTTGCTGAAATTTTAGACTTTGAGACCAAAGGTGTAGGAGTTAACTGGAAGAGTGGATTTTGTGTAGATTATGTATTCACTGAAGTACTCTGGGACTAGCTGGTTTAATCAATATAAAATGTGCTATATCTGATGACTCCTGTGAGACAGAGCATTGGTACCAAGAGTTCTCTTGACTCTTGTTGATGGGGGAGAGAAGAATTTAAACTAAACTGGTGTTTGGCTTCTTATCTTTCTCAGGATAATCATGGTGTGTTTAATGGCTGTACATGTCTGAAGCGTTTTGTTTAGCTAATGAGTTTGGGATGTGGTTTTGGAATTTAGGGGGAGGAAGGTGTATAAATACAACCAGTCTTACTCTTCTTGGGCCCTTACTAGAGAATTTAAGACATGCAAATGCTAAGTCAGAGAGTGGAAATGTCATCCTTCAAAGACACATGAAATGCAAGGACTGCGATAAAAGTGTTGTGCACTTTGAGGTAGCTGAATTACAAAGAAAGCTTGTAGTTCGTGGAATTATATCCATGAGTCTTTTATATATACTCAAGTAGTTCTTTATTTCCTATGGAGCGTTGCAGAATTCGTTTCCCTGGAGGTGACTGAAGTAAGGCTGGAAAAATCCTACCTGATCTTTAATAATCCTTCACACGCATGGTGATACTCCAGAATTGTACTATCATTGGATAATTTACACTTAAATACTTTCATCTCTGTGCTCCCACATTCAAAAAAATAAAAAAATCCTTTAGTGTTATAGGGAGCCAGGGATTGCACACTTGAAATACCTTGGCCTTGTTGCCAGTTCAGTCTCACCTGCTTACACTGATTTATTGTGATTTTTTTTTTTCCAGAGGGCAAGACTGAAAAATACATTTCTCCCATTATAGTTAATAGATTCAGGAAGTAATTTGCAGATCAGGAAACAATGGATCTCCTATAATAAAAGCACTGCCTAGGTAATTCATAACGAAGATAAACTTGTATTGTTAAGCTAGCACATTTTACTCTTTATTTGTAGGCCGTGTATTGCTCTCCTGTGCTTTCCACCATTAAGCAGTAACGTTATTGCATTAGTGAAAAAAAGCCCTGCTGCTTTGACTGGCTTTCAGAACCACGCACAAAATCGGATCATGCATTTTACTGAATTATGAAGAGCGGTGTTATTTGTTTGTAACTGCTCACTTAGTTATTGCTCTCAGGGCTCCGTGTTACAATTTAATCACCTCCCTGCATCTCCGGGGCTCTCACAGCCTGGCGTGAGGCAGCAGAGGGACAAAGCAGAGTGACTGGCAGCTAAGTGTTTCAATCAGTCAGGGCACTGATTTATTTCTGGGAGGAGGAGTGTAAAGGAAATGAGAGTGGCCCTTTTATGTAAGTGATGTGCTGAGTAGTCATCAGTTAAACACTGGAGGTCACACGTAAACTCTGAAATCTTGAGAGAAATAAAAAACAAAAAAAACCCACCCACAGGAGTGTGTCTTGTCACCCTCACTGTGCTCAGGCTTTGGGAAGCGTGTGGTGCTCATCGTGTCCTGAAAAGGCAGCACAAAGGATGAGTCTGGAATCCTTCCCCTTAACAGGGTTTTCCTCACAAAAGTAGGGATATGAAGCATTACAAGGTGGGGTGTAAGGAATTCTTTGTCTAGTCACTATACACACCTGTGAAGATTTTAATTGCAACTGTATTCAGGATCCTGGCATTGCAGAATGTTTAAAACAGACCCAAAGGAATAGAATAGGGCATGTGATGTAAATATCTGTACAAATGGATCCCTTTTGGAGTTAAAAATATAATTTAACTTGAGCAAAACTAGGAGTAAAAACATTGGGAGAATAGTATATATCTGTGCTTTAAAAATATTCATAGGTATGCATGAGATAGGAACAGATACATTAAAGTTTTCATTGCCTACTTTGAGGCAACAGAAATAGTATAATTTTATGTCCTACTTGAAGTGCTGGTTTTAATCTGAAAAAAAATAATTCTTTTTAGATAGCGAAAACAACAAATATTCCATAGCAAACCTGACAGCATTAGATGATATTTACAGGAGACAGAAAATTCAACAAAAGTTTCTTGCTAATAGTCTATCATTCCTTCTGTGTTCCATCTGAACT
The DNA here is from genome assembly GCF_015227805.2 of Hirundo rustica. NCBI lineage: Eukaryota > Metazoa > Chordata > Aves > Passeriformes > Hirundinidae > Hirundo > Hirundo rustica. Next base: position 4,055,137 of record NC_053458.1, read on the forward strand.
CATACAGATAAAAAAATCCAGAGGAAGGCTGCAGATAGTTTTGAAAGAAATTAGGTCTTTCTATGATTTTAAACCTCCAGAGCCCACTGAAAATCTGTGCTCAACAATCACTGCATTTATAGCAGGGAAGATACCTTAGCTACCAGGAGACTGCTTCAGTGGGATATTCCCTAGAAAGCCCCCTATAGCCTAGCCTACATTTCATCTTCTTTTTCTAACCTACATCCTGAGGTTGTCAAACAATTTCATAAAGTGTATGCAGTAAAATTTGATGAAAATGTGGCTACATAGAGAAAGAACTACTTTAAACTACTTTACGAGAAGCTTTTAGTGCTGACAATAGAGAAACTTTTTACCATCTCATGAAAAACTGAAACTCTTGACTGCAGGGAGGGAGAGGGGAACTTGCCTCTTGGTCAGAGGAGAAATCTCTGGGTTTGCTGCTAAATGCACTCAGGGGAAGTGAAGGTACCTGCAGTATAAAATAATAAAATATAAAAGCAGCCCTTGCTATAGCAGAGACCGGATGGCAAAGGAGAAGCCCCACTTTTTGATTACACTGATTTCTGGATGGTTTATGCATCCAGATGAATTGATATTTCTTTTGATGGTGTCCATTAGGACACAGATTTTGAGGCCTATTTTGTCTCTTTCACAGGGAAAAAGTGTATGATATGTTGATAGATGTATGATCATGATAGTTTTGGAAGATGAAGGAGAAGAGAAAATGTGCTGTGGGCAGGAAACAGCTAATTCAGCACTTCTTTTCCCTCCTGTCTTTTTTCCCTGAGCTAACAGTACATTCAGCCTGAATACAGATCTGTTCTTAATGTGTTCAACTGCATTATTTAGCCCACCACTGCAAGCCAAATTGTTATCCGTGGAGATGGAATTGCTAAGTTGATTTAATGGAGCTTTGTTAATCTGAAATTCCATTTTTATCTTGTCTTGGATGTGTCCGTTGTTGCTTCCTTGTGTTTAGGACATGTGATTTTGGCCAAAAGGCACAAATTTACACTATGAGCAGCTCTTTGGCTCCTGGATACGTGCAAGAAGGCTGTTTAGGAGACTCTTGTCTTATGAGAAGCACTTAAAACTTGCTATTAAGTCCTGTAGTGCCTCTGTTTGCAGCACATCGATCCTTTGGAAGTGAAGCCCTGAAGGAGCAGATCTCTTTCGTGCTTCCTGGCTGTGAATAATTACTGAGAAACACAGAAAAGAAAACCTGAATGGTTTATTCCTGACCTGCTTAGTGGCCGCATTCCTGCCTCCTGCATGGTTGGAGTGGGAACCACCAGTTGAAAACTCAACCAGCCGCTGGCTGAAAAGATCTGCAGTGGTTATAAAATCTGAGAGAGAGAGATATCAAATATTCCCCTGGAAGGATATGGGTAAGGATTACGTAAAAGAGGGAATTTGCAAGCCTGGAATGTGTTTTCCCCTGCAGTATCCATTTCCATTTTCTGTGAAATGGCTTTCAATATTTAGGTTATTTCACATTTTGCTATAATCTCTTGGATGGAGATCAGATATGAGATTTACGGTCTGAAAACAGGTTGAAATGGTTCTTGATGGTGTCAGGAGTATTTGCAAGGTTTTAGCAGCTGATACGGTGCAGATGAGTGGATAATACAAATAATAACATTTATTATCTCTATTGCTATCCCATTCCCCAGAACTGTGAAGGTGGATTGGAGCCCTCCTTGTCTTCATTTTCCCCCATGGTCCTAGGCACTGTATCACACAGGGAAAAAAATCCCAAACTGTGCTTCAGAATGCTTGATAGCGGAGACACTTGCAGTTTTCTGATGAGGAAATAGCAGAGTGATGTGACTCTGGTTATGAGCTAGTCAGTGGTCAAATATCAGCATCTTCTATCCCTTTCTCTCTCATTCATTAAATCACACAGCAAATGACGTATTGAAGGTGAAATTCTAACAACAAATAATTGACTTTGGAGGAATCTCTGTGGCCCGGGTTTGGGAGGGCACTTGGACCTTCCCCTGAAGATGTTTTTTGGCAGCGGTGTGTGGTGACACAGATAGAAATGGGATGAGTACAAGTTATTAGTGGTTTAAGAATATTATGTGTGATAAAATTACAACCTCTCAGCTGTCCCACTTTCCTCAAGCAGTGCATCCAGTAATCCTTTCCAGATTGTTTTTCCTGTGGCCTGATCTGATACCAGAGCAAATAAACTTTGGCCACTGAGCAAAGTAACCCTCTCACCTGGCCTGAGAGGGACTTATATGGGCATTTAGACTTTCTCTAACAGACTTTTTGCAGGATCAGGCTTCTCTTTGCAGGATTTGGTAATGCATTTCGTAATGGAAAAGGAAAAAGTTCTGTTATGTGTGAAGTGTTGAGCATTTAAAGCTTTCCTCTCTCCAACAGCTTTCTAGTTTCTCTTTGTTTCTCCATAAAGTCTGTTCTTTCCCAAATTATTCTGTCTCCTCAGAGCAATCTTCAGCTAAAAGTGAGGCCATATGTGCACCATGAGCAGTTCAGTGTCTTGAAGCTGAGATCTATGTTAGGGAAAATACGATGTGATGCAAGGAGAAAAGGTGGTCCTGTCCAGATTGCCATGTTTGTCTGTAATTAATGTATTTCTTTCCTGTTAGTTTCAAAGGATTTCTTTCTAGTCAGGAGTTAAATGGACCCATTCAGTGTTTATATTTATGCAAATTATCATTGTGTCACTCGGGTTGCAACATTAAAGAAAAAAAGCCAGATATTTTACATGCCTTTGAGTATTGAAGTGATTACAATTACCTACATAAAAGGAGTTGCTTTATTAATTAATTAACTTGGAGAAAAATGTCTAGTGACCCTCTGAAGGAATATCAATAACTGAAACATTAATTATGTAAATAAGATCTGCCTTTACTGTTCATTATTCATCGTTTAACATGAAAATTGCCTTTTAAAAAAATGCTTCATTCATGTATTTCAATAAATGTCTAGTCCGCCTAGCTTGTCACTTGGCTCTAGATTTTGAGTCTAAAACTGTAGTGACATCAGTACAGACTTTGGGACACTTCCTCTGAGCCACAAACACCCAGTTCCTGATTGCTGGGCTGGCATTTTTTGGGGAACGGGCTCTCTGAGGCAGCAAATCCCCTTTGGGAATGAGTTCTTGCAAAATTCTTGTCTGGAGAGGCAGAGTTGCTGCATTTCATGGGTGAGGAAGGAGAGGAGAGAAGCAGTGAAATACTTGCAGATTTTTTGTGACTTTCCCATGGTTTCAGAAGGGAGGCTGCAGGACCAGCCCAGCTCCAAGTCCTGTTGAGTTGTGGGATTGAATTTTTCTCTGAGTCAGAGGCAGCAGTACCAAGGCAAACAAACACCACAAGGAAAGCAAGGCTGCACCACGTGTTTGGGAACTGTCATCTTGTACACTCAGTAAACTTGCTGGTCCTTTTTACATTTGGAGGATGTGACTGAATGCCTCCTGGCAAGTGCTGCAGGTGATTTCGTGCAGGTTGTGAGAATCCTTTCCCTGTAAAGAGCTCTGCCTTTTTGTTTTCTAAAGTTCCACCGAGCGTGTTAGCAAATGCTGATGAAGGATTCCTAGAGGGTTTTATTCCTTTTCACATCCTTAAAGACAACACACAAAGGTTTCCAGGGTTACTTTTTGCTCAGGTGTCTGTGAGTGCACCTGTAAGAGGAGAGAGAGGAAGAGCTGTGCTGCTTTCTCATAATTTCAAAGGCTGTGCTGCGCCTAATCTTGAGAATGCAGACAAAATATAGTAGCTGTGCAGTCCCAGAAAATCCTTTACTCTCCACTCCCTGAAGAGCACCTGCTTATGAGCATAAGACGTTCAGATTCCCTTTTTTAATGCCTCAGAACTCGCTTTGCCTGTAGCAGGAAGGGCTGATGAAGAAATATGTGTGTGTGTCCCCCCTTCCCTTGTAGCGTGATGGATTGTGGAAGTCCTGATTGAAAATTCTAATCACAGCCTTGCAGTCCTTCAGATCACAACCCCTGACAGTTGATTCACTCCTTTTCATGCCTGCTGCCTCTGACTGCTCCTGGTGCCTCGTCTGCATGAGTCTATCATTAGCACACAAAGCATGATGGATTGGCCGGGGTACCTCGGTCCTCAGAACCTGGGAAATGCTTCTCTTTCAGAATCAAAGAACCTGTGTGTGCCATCGTCATGAATGAGAGAAGAAAGTAATACAGTATTGGAGGTGCCTGTTTGCTGCCACTGTTTAGAGGGAAATTGATGCATTATGGGCACTGTAAGTACCTGAGCTGTTTGTTTGGGGTTTGGCTCCTCGCTGGGAACGATGCAGAAAATCACAGATGCGGAGCAGTGCAGGAGGTTCAGCCTGGTAATGAAATCATTTGACTTTCAGCGAGATCTGATGGCCAAGATGATTGCAAAGAATTGGTACTGACTGTGGGCTCGGTTCTCTCTGCTGGATTCTCTTCTACAGACCCTTGCAACAGGAAACTTTTGCAAATGTTTGCATCTTGCAAATGCTTTTATTCATCTGTGTGACTTGGCATTTAATGTTTCAGTGAACAAGACAGTTAAGTTTTGGCTCCAGTGAAAGATTGATAGGAACAATTTTCGAATGTGGTATCACAACAAAGTGAAAATATGTCATGTTCAAATACTGAGCTCTGATGCGTCACGTGGTCGTGTAATAAATGAAGTAGCACTACCAACCTGACAGATGTGCAAGAAAACAGTTTTAAATTTATGATGATTAATTTTCAAGATGAACTGCAATGAAAAAAATTGTTAGTAGATACTTAAAGAAGGTAAGGGGGAAGCAGCTTTCTGAAATGAGAACAGGCAGGTAATGATAAAGCTGCCTTCACTTTTGTGTTTTGCTTTCTAAGATTTTAGCAGTGGGAAAATTCATATTCTGGCTGCTGCAGCTGGCATTAACAACTACTCATGCAAGTGTAACATCTCAGGGAAATTCCACTTCTTGGATTTGTGCTGCTGTTACGTGCTGGTTGTCTTGGAAGTAGGAGTAACTCAAAGCAGAGCTGAAGGGTTTTTCTCCCTGGTGATTCTTTCAGAGCCGTCAAAATAAAACAGCCCTGAACTTAGTGAGAAAACAGAAGTAGCTTGATACTACCTCGAAAGCAAACCAAACATTTCTGAGTCTCATCATGTTCGTTCATTTTGAGGATTTGCCACTTGAACATTGACTTTATTTTGCACTAGGGCAGTTAAATGTAAAGAATATTGTTTGTAAAGTATAAACTGATTTAGTTAAGCATTTTTAGGTAATTTCAGGCTAAAAACAGCCCGTGAAAGCCTTTAGTGAAATCAACTCCTGGCAAATGCAAGAAGATAAAATCGTGTCCATCCCTAGCAGTAATTTTTTTAATTTCAATTATTTTTCCATTATTTCAAGGAACTGTGTCCCACTGAGGCCAAAACTGAACTTTCCAGTTGGAAATGGAGAAAAACAGCCTCAGAAAGGATGTGGGCTGTACTTTTTTCAGAACAGGAGTTCAGCGGGGGGGAAAAAAAAATTTCCTAAGTGTCAGTGTCATGTTATTTTGAAAAAACAAAATGCATTTAAAAGGAGAAGCTTTGTTTGTCATTAGCACTGTAAGCTTTTACATGGGAATGATTTAGGTTGACAAGTTATGTGGGAAACCCCAACAATTGTCTGCCAGCTGTTAATTTCAGGCACTCTGAGAGCAGCTGGTCTGTAGCATCTCCTTATATCTGACCTTCGTCATCTTCAGCAGTGCTCCCTCTTCTCTGTTAAACATGCTTGATGGTTCTAGAATTTTACCTTATTTGAGGGAAATGATAATGATTATAATTATTTGAGACAGTGGTTGTTTAATTCAAGGACAGTATTCTATCTGTGGGTTGTAGTGTAAGTTCACTTGATAGAAAGTGAAAATTCTAGAAGGCATTTTGGCTATCTGAAGATAGATCTGAATACGTGTCCTTTTTTTTTTTCCTGCAGAAATACTTGTCAAAGCAAGGTCTCTGCTGGTCCCTATCAGGTCCCTGCCTTAGTGTGCCCAAAAGAAAGAAAAAGCCAATATGTCTGAAGAGCTTAAGGATCCAAATATAAAATTAGTCTAATAAGTATAAAAAAGTCAAAACAGATGAGGAGTATCTGGAAATGTACAGTATATTGTGCTTGCTGCCTTTAGTACACTTCTTAATGGCTTTCACACAAGTTGCTTTGGCCCTTAGTCTTTATTATCAGGTCTTCAAAGAATAGCCAAGATCATGCTGAAACTTAATGTCTTTACTTCCAGGTAATGCCAGTGTCTGTGCTGGAGGGAAAAACTTTTATTTAGCAGATGCTTGTGAATGCTCTGTCCCTGCTCTGGTATGGCCAGTAAACCAGTGAAAATTCACTTCTACCAAAATCAGATTTTTTTCCCAATCTTACTTCGTTTTAGAAACAAGAATATTCCGGGAGACTTTCGTGATCAGCCCTAATCACTTGTACTGTGGCATTTCCAGGTGGATAGAATTCAAAGTTGCACAAATATTCACAAGCATTGGTGTGAATTCAGAGTTGCACAGATATTCACAAGCATTCACCTGAATGCGTTGTTCAGTGATTCCGAGTTCTGTTAGCACCTGGCATGAGACGACCTGAGGAATGTCTTAATTGCTTACAGTGACAATTGGATTGCCTCTCTTTTGCAGCTTCTGACAAGTTTAGTTCTCAATTAACCCATGGCTATTTGCCATCTAAGTTGATGAAAGCTTCCCAAGTTTTGGAGGTTAATCCAGGGAACATTTGAGTTGTACTTGCCATTGAAGAAGTTCCAGTTATGGTGGGCTATGTTTTATTTAAAAGGGTGTAAATCTTCATTACTGTGTAAGGATTTATAGTCTGTAGTTACACACAAGATCTAATGGTCTAAAGGCATGAGAAAAGTAGTTTTCTTTTTAAAATTAATATATTTTTCCATTCTGTGTTTTGTCAGTGTTAACTTAGATTTTCTGATCTGTTTAATTCAGTGAATTTCATCTTTCATTTCTTCAGGTAAGATTTCATGAAATGACTGTAAAGGCATATCCAAATTGCTCTCTACTACCATGGAGAGTTAGAGTTCTGGCCTTTGTAGCTGTACCCAAATGCACTTTAATCCAGGCTGCAGGAGTGGTGCTCGTGTGCCAACTGTGCCATTTCTGCTTCCAAGGCCACTGCCCAAGGCTGCCCAGCGCTGTCAGGGCTCACTTTCCCCAGCCTGGTCCTGCCTAGTTTGGGCTCTGATTTAGTTCTGTTCACACAATGGAATTCCTATTTCCTAGGTTTAGATTAAATTTCCCTAAAAAGACACTGTGGATTATTTTGTAAATTTTTTTACGTTTCCTCACGCCCTTTGCTTGTGAAAAAAAGGCTTCATACTTACAAGATATTTACAATTTATAATGCAAGTATGTAACTTCTTGATAGAATGTACTCATAAAACCGGGTTGATATTTGAGATTGCTACTCTGATATTTGAGATTGCTACTCTGAATCCTGGCAAGAGGTACCTAAATTACATCCAGCGCAGTGACTAACATTTTGACATTTACAGATGGGCCTTTGACTTTACAGTTTGTCACATGTGACCTGTGTATCCTTGGCTATAAATACCTGAAATTTGGAGGAATGAAGCTGGAATCTATCTGTGCATGCAAATTTTTGCTTTTCAATTTCAGACTATAAATAACTTTTCATACCTTAAGATAGTTCCCCATGTGTAATGTGAGTTGCCGCTATTGATATACAGTTGTTGTATTATATTGGAATTATTAGAGTATTAGAACTAATTCGAATTAAAGATTGTCTATGAGTTTTGGACGTTGTGTGAAATATTCTGATATCTACTTTGGCGAGATAAACTAAACTGTTAGTGGAGATTTTAGTTTTCCTCTGAAATTGGAGAAATATTTTTCTCCTGAATACTGAGTGTAGAGTATTTTATGATGGTTTGCCTATAATGAATCTTCCAGTTTGTTGATGCAGCTGCTCAAACACACCCAGTAATAAAGAGTGCCAAGAAAGCTGAATTTCCATCCTGCTCTGCCACTCTTTGCTGGGAGTGACCAAATCACTTTTGCAATAGGTAATTCAATATTCTGGTTTTCTTTTTAACTTATGTCTGGCAAATGAAGGCAGACTGATCAAAAGGCACATTGTCAGATTACGTGGGAAGTCAGGATTTGTACTTCCCCAAGAAAACATGGGTTTCCCTATAGCCCGTTTTAAGTCCAGTGCCATACTTTATTAGGTATTAAAAATGTGATCTGTAATAAAATTGAAAAGAATGTATTGGTATGTTCATGTTTTAAGCAGTAATGGTTGTGGCTTGTCTGAAATGGCCTAGACTTCATTTTAACATCCAGTGACAAAGTGGAAAGGCTGTACAAACGTATGGTACTTTAATTAATGGGGGCAATACTGAGCTTTGAAAAGTCCTCTGGAGCTTTTGTCTCTGTTGGAACATTGTGCTGTGAATCTTCCCTAATAGTTAAAGCAAATGAGGTAAAATAGCCTTTGGGCTATTTTGTTACACTGTGTTGTTGGGGAAAAAAAAATTAATCCTGTGCCATTTTGCATTTGCTGTCTGTGAATCAAACTGTGAAAGCTAATTTAAAAACTTTCACACTCGGCTTGAATGAGGACTGTCAGTGCTTGGAGAATGTCAAGCTGAATGCAATTAGCTGGGGTTGGGCTAGCCTAGATAAACCCATCAGCCTCAAAGTGCTCAGCCTTAATGACTGCTCTGATAAACTAACACAGAGGTTACAGGAAAGAATTTAAAGGCGTTAAAGTCCTGCTGAAAACCTTGCCCTGTATAGAAGGGGTCTTTGAAACCAAAATAGTTTGTACACCAAGGGGCAGGGAGGTGGTGAGACCCTGTGGAAAGTTAAATACAGCACAGGAAAGGGGAAACCACTGATGAACCGGCTCAGAAATTGTAAATACATCAATTATTTTAGTATTTGTTAATTGTTAAGCAGCAAATTACCATTTGTGGTCTCTGAAGTAGTTGGGTGTCGCAGGTATTTGTAGAACGCAGAGCTGGTACAGCTGTGGTGGAGTGAAATCTCGGAATGTTTCAGGGAATGGTGGCGCTACCACTGTTCTAGGATGGGGAAATATTGGGGTTTTGAAGTTCCGCTCTTAATTGTATCTGTTCATTAGATGCTGCATCGACCTCTAATGGGGACTTGGGGTCCAAACTTAATTGATAAAGTGAAGTTCCATGCTTGGTTCAGTGTGTTCAGAGTAACTTTCAGAAGGGATGTGAGTAGCTCTCCCAGACTGCAGGTGCTCAAGAGACATGGAGTTCAGGAAAAAGGCTGGAGGAGAAATAGGTGATGAGCAAGCTGAAGTTGTGAGAAGAGTTATCTACAACATCAGCTGCTAATCTCAAATATGATAACTCTTCCCTTGGAAGATGGGAACTGTGGACTGTGGCTTTTGGGATATTATTTTTCCATGAGAACGTATCAGAAAATGTGTTTGTACCTCATTCAGAACATTCCTTTTTTTCTTTTCTCTCCACTTGTTCTTGGAGAAGGCTCCTTGCAGAGTTCTATCTCCAGGTGCTGTGTGAGGTCTCAGCCCAGGTCATTTCCCTGAGAACTGTAGTGAGCAACCCCTGATTTTCCTCACGGAGAGAGAACCCTGATGTTAAATTAAAAAGGACCGAGCCTATAAATTAGCATTTTACATGTCATCCCTTCTCACATGAGCAACATGAATTGTGCAGACAACAGCAGCATTTTTAGTTAATGAACCCAGCCATGAGTGCTGCTCACGTTTAACATATTTACAGGGGGTAGCATGCAGTCAAAAAAATTCCATTAATTCTTTTTTTTCATGAATATGGTGTGCATGAGTACATGCATTTATGTGTCCATTCGTATGTATGTGTACACTATTAGTGTATGCAGTGTTAAAGCATCTAGAGTAATTCAAGAAGAATCACTGAGGAGGTTTCATTAGGCATGTAAATGTATTCAGCAGAAGATTTGAAATAACTCTTTAATGGAAAAAAAGGAAAAACTGTGCCATTTGACATGAGAAATCTATTTTGAGCTATAGTATACGCACAGCCTGTTTTCTTTTCCTTTTCTTTCCCTTTCTTGAAATTGTTGCCTGAAATATTATGGTGGCATGCAAAAGCTTGAGGTTTAATTATAAATTTAATTTGCCTGAATGCTGCCAGGGTATTTTTACATAGACAGTAAAATTGCAGCTTGGTAATACTTGGCACTCAATTTCTATAGAAATCGCATTCAGGATACAACTTCAGGCTCGTGAGTATAATAGGATGAAATCACATGCATTAATGATGATTTTAAAATACTTTCAGAACTATGTAATTTCTGTCTTGATTTTGTTAGTTTTATGGGCAGCAGGGGAGAGAGTTTGTAACAGTCATAGATATGTATATTTAAAGCTGTGAATGAACTTTTTTCAATCTGTTAATCCAAATGTTCTTTAATGGCTAAAAATAGAACTAAATTACTTCATAAAAAAATATCTGGGACTTATTTACTCAGCTTCAGGCAGAATTATTCTCCCAATAATATTCAGAATATTCTTCAGTAGAGTGCTAAAATGTTACTATGCTGCTGAAGGCTGGGCTTCCTCACCTGTGCTGGCTGATAATCTGGTTGTCCTTCTTCCTGACTTCAGTCCTGACAGGAATGCCTGCTTGGTGGAAAAAAACCCCAATATTTTAATGGCTGTTATAGTAGGAAGTATTTGCTTTGGGGTGTTCAGCGTTTATTTTCAGTGTAACTTTATCTTCAACCTCTCTGTCATCATCTTGGAGAGCACAAGACCTTGAGCTGGGGGATGCTGCTTTCCTCAGTGCTGTCCCTGGAATCTGCTGGCTCAGGGCTGACCGTGGTACTTTGTTGCGTTCCAGAAGTGGTGTCACATCTCCAGTGGGGTGTAATTCATGGGGAGGACCAGAGGAGATGAGAGAATGTTGTTGAATGTCTTGTTGAATGTCGCATTTCCCACAGGAAGTCTTCGGTTAAAAGACGCACCACCAAGTCTCTGTGGGGTTGGTTGGTTTTATTTACTAAAATAGTGCTCAATAATGTATTATTTAATGAAGCAGCAAATGCTCTGAGCATTCACAGCTCAGGACTGTGTTTTGTCTCTCCAAGCACTTTCTGACACCCCTTTGACACAGAGACCTGAAAATCACCGCTAGAACTGAACATCCTTCTTTTCTTCCCTATCCTGTTTTTCCCAAGTCATGTTTGAAAGAGTCACTGCTGCCAGACCCAAATCCCATATTACTGATGTGACTTTTGCAGGAGTGGGTGCTGAAGGAATGCAGCTTGCGAGCTGAATTCTGGAAGGTGCTGCAGTGTGCTTGTTGTACACCTGTACTGCTGCTTTTTCCTGTGTGGATTTTCTCACACCCACATACCCACACACACAAAAAAATCCATTACTGTTCCAGAGCCAAGCACCTCAGTGAAGAGATGCTGAATTTATCATTGTCCAGGTGGAATGAAAAGCTGTGTGTGCAGTCACAGAGTAACTTCTCTTTTCACGTGACATCTCTAGGTACAGACTGTCCGTGCTGGAGGATCAGAGTCAGGGTGGTGTGAGAAAGGCAGCCAGTCTGTGGTCATTGCAGGAGGAGGAGGAGGGGATGATCTCATGCCTTGGAGCAGCAGGACAGGGTCCTGGAGGTTGAACTCTCTGTGCCATTGCTCCCACGTGCGTCATGTGAGATGTCAGCCCTGGCACTTGACTTTGCTAAAGTTATGAGGAGATAAAGTCAGAACTCATCAAAGGTGGTATCACACGACTTTAACACATGGTGTTACCAGACTATAATTAAACTAAACGTCATCAGTAAACAAATCGCTTTAAAAATGGTCAGAAAGACTACTAAATTTCTCCGAAGAAGCATTACATTTAAATCAAATTTTATTGACCTGTTTTGGGCTACTGTAATGTGCATTTCTTTGGCTGGACTACCTGAGCTAATGCATTAAGTGCCATTAATTTCAGCTCCTGTGAGGTGCCTTTAGCTTCTGTGTACCTCTGTGTTGCAGGCATAAAGTGTTTTCTGTGACTGTGATTTGAAACAAATGTAGAAAACTCTTCTAAGCATTGTTTGCAAAAGAAGCAAAATTTTTAGCAAATTAAGTGAATGTTTCTTTGCCAATGTGATACTATGTAGTCGTTTGTTGGTCAGTTGCTTGGGTTTTGTTCTTTTAATTTTTAATTGACTTTATTGCTAGCCACTGTTCTGTCATGTTACTATTCCCAGTGTAATAATAATCATTATTCTGCCTTTCTTGCTGTGTTTTTGATAAAAATACATCTGAAGAAGAAACCTGTTATGCATTTTTTTTTCTTTTTTTTTAAGAAACATCCCCATGCTCTTATTAAAATTAACGAATATACTGTATCTCAGGCTTCTTAAAATCTAAGAAGGATGAAGATTTCCTGCAGATGATCCTGTAGGCTTTGCAAGAGGAGGGCAATCAAGTAAGGATAATTAGAGTCACTATTTAAATATGCAGAAAGCAAAAAGCTTATCTGCAAGAGCAGAGTGAAGTATAAGTACAGCGTAAGACTCAGGTAAGGATGATTTGCAAGCAATAAAATCACAACTCCCTGACTTTGTAAGTACAAACTAATAAGCAATATTTAATAATGGAGACTGTAATAGTGTGGGATATAAACCCAGTGGAATGTGATTTTACCATTAGATCTTACCTGAAGGGGATGGATTGGTTCAGCCCTGACAGAGTGGGGATTACAGGTATTTGGAATGTGTGTGCAGTAAGGGATGAGAGTAATTGCTCAAGATAATCTCCGAGCAGTTAACTCAGAATAATGATAGGGAATTGGTGGGATTTGTATTCCCAGGTTTTTCTTCTTACACTCTGAAATCAGCCTGAAAGTGTGAACACCTCTGATGGGACTCTTGCTGCTCCTGCGATTTGGAAAGGTTTGCTGAAGAACAGAATTAATGTGCTGCTAAGAACAAATCCTCCTTGGCAGAGAAATGGGTCGGATGGTCTTCAAGTTCTTAATCATCCCTGATTTTGTAACTCTGTCATTATTTTCATTAATTAACTTGAGTGGGTAACACAAACATCACACTTCTTCCAAAACTAATAATATTACTGCCTGCCATTTAGTCTGTTGATCTGAAATAAATCCCAAACCAAGCCAAAATGTTAAAGTGGTGCCTAGGCAATAACATCATTGAGCGTGTATTTATCCAAATGGCTTTAATTGTGCATCATCCTAGGTTCACAGGCTGGGCAAGGTCAGGCCTGCCTGATGCTGGGCTTTGGGAGGCAGGAGTTGCTGGAAAGGCTGGAATTCAGGAGCTGGTTCTTCCCTGGGGCTCAGCTGCAGGGCAGTGGCTGCCAAAGGTGCCCAGCTCAAAGGAGAGAGGAACCAGGGGCCTGACCTGGAATTCCTTTGAGTTCCCTTTCACAGGGCCATGGGTGCTTAACCCAACGGGCCTGGCTACCTTCCAAGTGGAGTAATTAAATTCTGTATTCCTGAATTCCCTCTTGTTTTAATTGGGTTTGGAATTCTTCACCTTTTGGCTTTAAACTGTCTCTCCTTACAGCGAGGACTTTATTTCAGATGGGGGTATGTTACCCTTGAACGTAATGTACATTGCTGTAAGCGTGCCAGGTGTTTCAGGAGAGCAGTGTACAAGGCAGAGCAACATTTGAGTTCTATTTTTAATTGATTTTCTTTGCTGTATCGAAATGCACCCGTTTGATGGTTATTCCTGTTTTCTCTCTCACTTTACAGGCCTTGTTGAGACTGTAGAATCAAAGGCAATTCATGAAAATATTTTAGATCTTTGCTGCATCCAGGAAACCTTCTGTTTGCTTCTGTGTGCAGCTTTCATCTCTTTGGTGTAGTCACTGAAATCTAGGGCATCACTGGAAATTCAGTTTTCAGTGTGTATCCAAATGTTCACCTGATCGTTGAGACTGCTCAGCACTTAACAGGAACCAGCTGGTAAACAAGGGAATTTGTGCTACATCTCCCCTAAAATATGGCTTGGTGTCTACTGTGCCAGTAACTTCTGTTCATGTACTGGAGCCTAAATAATTGATTTTTTTTCAGTGTGTGCCACAGCACAGCATTTTAAAGCCCCGGCTGCCTTGTCGATGAGTATTGTGATTGTGCAGAAATTTTAATTAATCAATAGGGATGTCTAAAAGGTGTAGGCAGTAATGAGAGTGAATACATGGTGTAAATCTGGGAGAGTAATTTCTGGACAGGACAAATCTTTGATATGGATAAAGATTAGTTCTCTTAATGGTTTACCCAGTGATACCTAAATTTAGAACTTGTGAGCACCGCTGGCTCGCAATCAGAATATGTTTTTCCCTGCATAAAATGGAATTATATTAGTCAATTCACATTAGCCAAGTCTGAAGTCTGTGTCTGGTTGGATTTATTTGCGCTGGGCTGATGACAGAGCTCTGTTTGGCTTTTTGTTTGACCTGGATATGTGTATCTTTCTTAGTGCTGTCAGTCTGCTCTTAGGCTGCTCAGTGAATACTCTGCTACTGAAAATCCAAGATCTGCAGCACTTTATTAAATTATAGAGTACATTACTTGCTCCTTTAGTATTTACCTTTGGGCATTAGGACTCTTCTTCCTAGAAACTAACCTGGTACAGGGTTTTGTGGGGTTTTCTGAAACCTCTCTGAAAGAAAAAAACCCAAATCATCCTACCATATCTGGGAATGTCTTAAAAAAACCAAGTAGTAGTAACGAACACATTTGGGGTGGGGGTTTTTTTTTGTTTGTTTGTTTTAATTAAGAAGTATGTTTCATGTAAATGATTTCACAAAAGTCTTTAAAAGTAGGAAGGTCCACCTGTAAATTCAGTTTGTATAGCATCCTATCCCTTTTCCTCTGAATGAATTCCAGAGGACAGCCCCAAACTGCCAGAAAGCCTTTCTGTTGTGGACTTGATTTTGTTGGTAGGCAGAGAGGGCGGGCAGAACCAGCATCCTGTCTTTCATCCTTCTGGATGAGGATTAATCATGATCACAGCTGCAGAATATTGCAGATCTTAGCTGGGGCTGGAGAGGGGGAAGGGATTGGTGTGGGGGGAGCAAAGGACATCTCTGTCTTCCCTTCCACCAGCCCCTCCTGCCCTTTACGGAGGAGTTGGAACGACTAGATTCCTACCTTTTTGTTGTTGTTGTTTGTTTTTTTAATAATTAATCCTTCATACATCTTGTGGTTTTTTTTCCTTTAATCATGAAGAATGCACTCGATTTACTGGTAACACACACACACACAGAATGTTTGCATGGCTCCCTTGTTTCCTTGATGATGAATCAGGCACCGGGTGCTGAAATTCTGCTGGTTCAAAGGCACACAGATTTACACCAGTGACTTTTACTGTGTCTCTGTAGGCAGCCCCGAAATGCCTTGCAGGTCAACTGTTTTTGAAATGGCTAAAAGTGTGCTAATTCCTTCAAGGTAAATCAGAAGGATTATGACATCTAGGAAGAAGAATCTGCCAGACAGTTCCGAAGCAATATAACCAGGACTGACCCAACAGCTTCTCTAAAGCTTCCAATAAAATTGCCTGAGGAGTCTGCCAAGAAGCCAGATGCTGCTGCTGGAAAAATACCTTCTGTAGCTTGGCATTTGTCCTGTAATTGCTTCCAAGAGAGAATAAACTGTAGCATGACAGTAGAAGGTGAATGGTTCCTCACTGCATGCTGCTTGGTGACTTTTTTAAAATATTTCAAAAATAAGCATTATTTTCTGATGTGTTACCACTCATGCAGATCCTTGTACTCATTTAACTGCTTAAGAGTTCCCCATCTGAATAATCACTTTTTTTCTTTTTTTTTTTTTTTTCCCTGACATGTTAGCCTGGCAGTGGTTTGATTTTTCTTTTCCTGGAAGTGATTTCCTTTTGCAGGGTCCCTAACCTGGGCTTTGATCCTGTAAGGATGTGAGATGGTCATGCACACCTGGTTGTGTCACAGTGGGGACCCTCTGTGACACAGAATGGAATTATGGTACAGCACACAACACCTGGCCCACACGGTTCCAAGGGTTAGTCAATCATGTGGCTTTGTTTTTTCTTTTAGAATATTTTCCAGTTATGGGAAGAGCACTGTCTCTTATTATTCAGAAATTCTGCTGAATCGTACTTCAAACCAGAAAATGCATGGAAACGTCTTAGGGAAGATGCTTCCTCCCTTTGAAAGTGGTTAATACTCCTACTGATAGAAAGCAGAGGCATTTGTGGAGTAGTGTATAACCCAATCAGATACAAATGAGATGAGAACAGATAAATGATTCCAAGAAAATTATTAATTTGAAATTTCTCCAGTAAAATATAGGGGCTGTCCTCAAATACTTCTGTTCGGTACCATGCATGAGTCTGCCTGCTGTTCATCCCAACAGTCCTGTGGGATTGCCTTCAGGAGTGGTTTGAAGACTATTCAAATGGAATGATCAGGAGTAATTCTGCAGCTAGAACTAATCAGAGAATCACAGAATGGCCTGATTTGGAAGGGACCTTATAGCTCATTGAGTTTTAGCCCCTCTGCCATGGGCAGGGACACTTCTCACTATCCTAGGGTGTTCCAAACCCTGTCCAACCTGGCCTTGGACACTTCCAGGGATCCAGGGGCAGCCACAGCTTCTCTGGGCACCCTTTGCCAGGGCCTCCCCACCCACACAGGAGAGAATTTCTTCCTAATCTCTGCTTTAAACCTCTCTGTCAGTTTGAAGCCATTCCCCCTTGTCCTGTCACTAAATGTCCTCATGAAAAGTCTTGTTCCGTCTTTCTTCTAGGTTCCCTTCAGGTACTGGAAGGCCACACTTTGGTCACTTGACAACTCAAATATTGACAATTGTCAGTTGTAAACACAAATGGAGAAATAATTATTGCCTGTTTGTGTGAACTCATACTTACAGCCCCAGCAGCTTCTTGCTTTTTCCCTTTGCTGTGCTAGACAATGAACTTTGGTAGGAGTCAGGTGGTTGAGTTTGGCGTAATAAAGCAAAAGTCCATTTCCAGCAAGGTGAATTCCTTTGAGCGGTTTTCCCAGTACTCAGCAGTCAAGGGAACGAGGACTGAGTGTTAAAAAACAGCAGTGAGTAAAGATCCTGGCAATGGGGCTTTTTGTTATTGCTGGCATTGGGAGGCTTTGCTTTGCTTTGCTGTAGTGTCAGGGGCTGGAAGGGCACAATGTACAGGTCGGCTCTTGTGGCTGAAGAAATCTCAAAGGGACCTGGAAAATTTGGTACAAAATTCACATCCTTTAAGAAGGTCAGTGTAAGGCATCACTCCAAACTTTACTGCAGATTTCAAAGTATAGCTTAAGTTAGGTATAGTGCTGTTATTTTATTTGAAATTAACAAGAAGGTGAGTTCCAGTTCAGTCGCACTTGAAATATCAAGAAAATGATCCTGAAATTAAACAAAAAAAACAGAGCTGAATCAAGATATTTCTATGAAGGACAGGAGATGAACAAGATTCCTTCAACTTACTGTGCCACTTTGAAATATGCTGAGCTGTCCAGGATGCAAAGTGTTTAATTCTGTAACCTTTTCTTCCAATTAGAAGACACAGGTTCTGATTGTGAGGAATTTGCATTTCAATATGAAACGTGGTGTCTGACATTGCTTTTACCTTCTCCCTGGTGATGCTCCTGACTGCTTCTCCCTTTCCTTCGGTGTGATGATTGCACCACTGCACTTTAGTAATCATTTAACAGCTCTAATTACAGAATGCTGCGATCCCAACTGTGTACTTTGTCCTCTTTGCCTTCTTAGTCTCTGTTTCTTTGGTGTCGGGAGGATCACAAAAGAGCCGTTCTTCTGCTTTGCAAAAATAAATTCCAAAGGCCCTGCTTTGGTAACGTACAGATCTGCATTTTCTCGTGGCTTTGGAGTTAATTTTAGCCATAGAGGGGTCGGTTGGCCTGCTGTTGTTTACATCAGTCACGCCAGCGTAACTTCTCTGACGCTAATGCAGATACACCGGCGTAAAATTGGTGTAACTCCAACTCCATTAAAATCAATGGAGTTCCGCCAATATGAGTCAAATGCAATGCTATTGATTTTGTGCTGGTGTGACTTTATTGACTGGGGTGGAGGTGAGGCAGTGTCTGCTGGTGGGGCTCGGGTTGCAGCCACGCTCTGCCTGTGCTTGGAGTAGTTGTGACGTTGGTTTCTTGTTTGTTCTTGCCCAGCGTTATCAGAAATTCCTTCTCTTTTCTGCTCCAGGGTCAGCAGTGTGGGAATCTGGGAGCAGTGAAGTCTTGGAGTAATGCAGTTCATAGGGGAAGAGCATTAGGTAATTCAGTTTCACTTGGCAATCTCTAGTCCCATCTGAATGGTTTCCTCTGTTATCTGCTAATGTGGTATCAGAGGAATGATGTGGAGTTTTAAAGCCTGCTCCTTTTTGATTTGATACCCTGCTAAAGCTTACAAAAGCACTCTGAGTGGAGTTTTGAGTCGGAAAGTGCACTTAAAGGAGCCATGAGTGCAGTATCTACATCCCCAGCACAGGGGATTATTCCTGGTTTTCAGCTCTCTGGGCTGGAGTTGCATTCCCTGCTCTGTGGGCAGAGGAGATGTAGTTTTTCCTGAATTCAAATGCTATACTTTGAATATTTCAAAAATCCTTTGAAGCAAGCCCGTGTCTTCTATGTTGCCTTTGTTGCATGAATGCTGCGCTGTATAATATAAAATAGAAAGTCGAATATTAAAATGAAATGTTAGTAATTTGCCATTAAAAATGTTGATGAAATCAATTCATTCCTTTGAAAAGCTTCTTTTTAATCCGGTCAGCATTTTCTGTGAGTAGAAAATTCACAGCACTTCTGGTGAATAATTGGTGGAGTGGAGTGCAGTATTCACCACGATGTGGAGTGATTTCCAGGAGGAATTTCAGTAATTATTCCTGCCATCATTGGAATACTAATAAAAATCTTGCTTTAGAAATATTTTATAGGTCAGTTTTTTGCCAAGATGCTCTTCCAGCGGTGAATCAGCTTCAGTGGTGCTATTTATCCCATCTGAAGAACTGGGTAAGATGCTTGAAAGATGCACTAGAGACAAAAATTTAGCATAGTTTAAACCACAGGAAACTTATTAAATGTGTTATTGGCCAAAGTTACATGTAGGACTTTGTTTTTAAAAAGAAGATAACTCCTTGTTTTCAGGAGATAAGAGATTTTATGGATACAGTCAACTACAGCAACTAAACACAAAGGGAAATTAAATGCTGTGGTTTGAGTACTAAGTAGTTTTCTGATATTGGAAGAATTAAAAAGGGTTATTTGGGAAGGGTTGTTCTGTAAGACACTACAGACATACTACAGAAAGCTGAATAAGGAACATAAAACTCTTTCCTTTATTGTAATACATAGAAAATTAGGAGTGGAGGGAAGTACATGCTCATTTTAGAGCAAACAAAACTAAGTTTGTGATCTGGAGGCAGTTGTGAGTCTTAAAAACTGTGTAATTTAGGGAGTGAGTGGGAGATGAAGGGTGCTGGGTTCCAGGGGAGGGTTTGTAGGGGAGTAAATGTTTGTGTGGTGTCTCAGTTTGTGCACGTGAACAGTGAATTTCCTTCCACCTTTAGAGGCTGCATAAATACCAGTAAAGAAATGCCAGGAAAAGGCAGTGCTTGGCATGGAGTGCCACAAAAGAGAGTCCTTTGTCTCTGACCCTGGAAGCAATGCATTCTGCTGTTCTGGGAGAAATGACGGAACTGGAGGAGAGGGAAAGACCTGTGAACAATCCAACAGAGGTTGTTTCCTGTGGCAGTCAGAATTTCAGTGCGTGGTCTGGCTTAGATTTTCCTGTTAAACACTTAAGCGAATTTGCTGTAGTGAAGTGTCACTGACAGCTCTCCTGTTTGCTTTTGCTTCCTCCTCATTTTCTCCTCTCTGTCAGTGTCTTAAGCTCTCTTTTACCTTGTCTTCCCCCTTTTCTGGTTGTTACTTGCAGGCCTTGTTGCCTGCAGTGTGTCAGTGGGTTTTGGATCAGTCCCTTGGGTTCCCGTTCGGAATTAGTGCAGTGCCTGCTGTGACAGATGAATCCTCTGATGTTTGCCAGCCCTGACCATTGGGGAAACGAGCTGATGAGTACAAAACAGTGTGAGCAGCCCCAGAGGATTTCCTGGCCTCTCTCCCTGGAGGGTACAAGGAGCACTGGTGGCAAGGATGGGTTTTCCATCGTCTGTGTGTGTGTGGTCCCACTGCTGTTCTCTGTGTTAGGCTTCAAGGGCAGGTGGGAAGTGGATGAGTAATGTTTTCTCCCTGGATTACAGACCCTTACGCTTCAACTGGTTTCAGTTTTCCAGCCACAGTACTTTTCACTTCTCTTTTCACTTCTATTTTACCCTTTTAGTATGTTTGGGCTTTGTTTAACACTTGTAAGACCACAGGCATAAACATGATTATGTTGGGCGTTTTGGAGGGGAAAAAAATTAATTGCATGACTCCAGAGGCATAAAAGCAAGAGCTAAGGATTTGAGCAGGGCTTTTGTTTTGTCAAACCAGTGTCTGGGAGGTGCCATCCTCTTGTCAAATCCCACTTTGGGGCTGTGGAGAACTTAAATATCTGGGGAATGCCAGGGCTTAGTTACAAATCCTTTCTAAGACTGCTTTTCTTTTATATAAGCAGATGGAAACTGGTTTCAGGGGAGGGAACTTCTTAAGTTTTGAAGTCCTGAAGAAAATTAATTAATTCATGTATTTGAAAGCCAGAGGGGAAGTATTATGATCATCTTGTCTGACCTCCTTCATAACTTGGGCCAGGGGAAGTCTCCTAACAACCCCTACATGAGCTCACTGAAGCGTGGTTGAAAAGACAAATGATTTGACAGAAATTGTTGTTTCACAGGCATGTGGGGGAGGCAAGCGGAGCTTGGGACTAATTTCCCCGTGCATAAAAGGTCCAACCTGTGTTAATCCTAACTGCAGAGTGAATTTACAGAAATATTTCTTTGCTAAGGCTTTAGGTTTTGTGCTGGCGTAGGAGTAATAGAGAACACAGGCTTAAGAACTTCTCCTGGAATTAAGAGCCAGTTAATTCCAGAATGCGCTGATTGTGTTCCTGCTGTAGCCACTTAATAAGGCCACGGAAAATGTCAGTATTTTGTTAAAGCGAAGAGCTCAGAATCCGCTTTAGGAAAAGCTAAGGCATGCACATAACATTGCAGTAGCTGGAGCAGTAACAAGGCACTCACAGAGGTTGTTAGAGTGGACCGATATGTGTAAGACGATGGAATTTTTTATTTTTTATTTTTTGGAAACGCAGCTAACAAAATTTTGCCTTTAGAGCAGGCAGAGAAATGTGGCAGAACTGATCAAAGCAAATAGCATCTCATTGATAAAACACATGCTGCAGTACTTCCCACAGTTGGGAGGCCGTGGTATTTAACAACGGTGACCTAGATTGGAGGAGACAATGAAAGCTGTTGCGGTGAGGAGCAGATTGACTGCCATTCTCATCTGGGTAATAAACGGCTGAAATATGGACAGTGCGTGAAAGTTTACTAATGTGGCTTCCATAACGACCTATACTTTTGGAGGAATTGTCTCCATAGCAAATTCGGTTTGAGCTATAGCTGGTGTCTGACAGATGTTTATGTGCTCCTTTACAAAGATACCTATTACTTTATTCAAGGATCTATGAGCCTGCGAGAGTATGACCTGATTAGGTTTGAAAGTAAATCAATATGTGAACCTGTCCAAAAACAGACGTGCATTTATTTTAAAAAATATTACTCAGTGGGATAGCCTCAAGGGGATATAGCTTTTCTGGAGAGTTTCAAATGAGATAGCAGTCATATGTTGTTACTTTAAAATATTCAGTGCCATTCAGATGCTACTATTTCAGCTGTCCTGTTGGAAATAGCTGACAACAGGAGATGACATTCCTGATGCTTTGTAGCCACAATGGTCTTCTAAGACATTAAAACTTGCTTAACTAGGGACCCCGGGAGTATTTGGTGTTTATTTTTAATTTATTTTTTTAATAAGTGGACCTATTATAAATATTTCCCTTTTGTGAAGTGGCTCATGTTAGTGCTCCTTGTAGAGTTATGCAGTTAACCTTTAGGTAAATATAAATCCAAATTCTCGAAAAATAAACTGTCAATCCAGCTGTGACTCGAGAGATGCTTTAAGTAAGTGCCATTGAGCTGTAAAGGCTGATGCATCCCCACTGTGCCGTAAAACTAAATATTATTAAATTGGGTTGCACGCAGGGGGAGGGGAAGGAGATGGGGGTTGTGAGGGACATCTGTTCTGCACGAAGCTCCTCTCCCTGCTCGTGGGGGGATTTGAAGCGTGAGTGAGGAGGGTGAGGGCATTCCCCCCAGCACTGCTCCAAGCAGCTGTGCTTGGGGAGAGGCGTCTCCCTAGCCATGGACATGGCCAGAGAGGATCCTGGAAGCCTCACTCTGGGAGCTGTGACTCCTTTTCCCTCTCTGACCAGCCTTCATTTGCTTTGTCCTTTCCTACTCTTCTCCCAGCTGAGAAGATTCATCAGGATGCTGTTGGTTTATTCAGGTCCGTTACACCACGCAGGTGTATTCAGCAAGCGCTGCAACTTCAATTTGTGCCTCGCTTTCGGGGTTTTTTTTCCCTCCTTTTTTTGCCATGCGGCGCTTATTCAGATTCCACAGAGGGGGGAAGAGGGAATTTTGTATTTCAAAATCAGTTCAGCAGATTTTGAAAAGCTATCTTTGAATATTCTATAATACACAGACAGATTTGAAGAGCTTATTAAAGAAAGCCCCTGACACACTTCAGCAATATTAAATCACTTCAGACGGTGCATGGCAGTGTAATGTTACTGAAGCATTTTAAAATGTTAAAAGAGCCTGGATTTGAAAGTACTGGTGGCTTCACAGCCCTTACTGTGAAAAGTGATTTAAAGTGTCAAAATTATTCCAGTGTTTGCAGTCTGTTACTTTCTTAAATGACAAAGAAAGGACATTAGTAAATAACTCCAACTGCAGTTAATCTCTGGCCATCTAACCAGCTGATATACTGGGTTAATATCTTTATTAAACGCTTATTTAATAAATGGGCAGCTGTTCCGACAGGCCAGATGGACTTCTCTGTAATTGTGCTAATAATGAGAACTTTCTCACAAAAAGAAAGGGCAGTAAGAAGATGCATTTGGTGAGGGGACATCCTGACAAATGGCTTTGGGACAGTCTGGTCCTCTGCCCTCGACAGACTGGCTCAAGTAAGTGGTTCATCCCTCAAAGCTCGAAGGACCAGCAGTGAGAATTGGAGCAATGGGTTCTTTTTTGCTTAGATGTTTATTCTTCGTATATTCTTTGCCTCCAGAGCCCTGACATCCCCAGTCCTGCCTCCCTCATCCTGCTCCAGCACATTTCTGCTGTGGGTTCTCAGCTGGTGCATTTTTGTCCCCAACAAATACACATTATGTAAAGCTGTATCTTTCTCCCTGAATGTTATCTCTCTAAATGTTCTCTTTTTTGCGCCTATCCCGTTTATATTTCATATAAATTTCGGTTTAATTAACTATTTTCAGAGATCTTTGCAAGAAAGATTACTAGATGGATGTTAAAATCACAGCTTTGTTTGCATGGAGACAGAGTCTTTTATACTAGAAACATTGTCATAAACAAGAGGAGTGGCAAAGTTTGATGTTCTCAGTATGAGCAATGAATACATTTTTCATTTGTCATTGTTCAAGTAAGAGAATGAAAGCACTGAAAGAGAACTGGAGGAGTAAAAATCTGTACTTGCTATCTGGCAAGATGGAATTGGTCCATCTAAGAATTGAGTCCTTGCAGATTTTTTTTTGTTTTGGTGACATTTCCAGCTTCTTCCTGCACTGTGGTCGTTGTCCTTCAGCTGCTGGTCCAGAAGTGCTGATCTTCTGTACACCCTGAGCAGTGTCTCTAGGCTGTGAAAGCATCTCAGATAAGCCAAAACATCTCAAATACAGATGTTTGAGGTAGTCACAGATAGCTCTGTTTAAGCATCTAAAATCGTGGACAATTGGCTCAGCAAATAGAGAACTTTATGTGTCTCCCTTGCAGTGGTTTGGCTTTTTTGTTTTCCTTTCGTGTTTTAAACCCAGAAAATGACTGTTCCTTTTTGTTTCCTTCCTTTACAGCACTCGAAAGGAGTGAATGAGATGAACTGTTTGGGTTATAGTATCTGAAAGGCTAAATTATTCTCTTGGAGAGACATTCTAAATGAGCCTGACCGAGATCCTGGATCTGTGTGAAGAGGACTAAGGATATAGGATGTCAACTGAGACAGAACTTCAAGTGGCTGTTAAAACCAGCACAAAGAAGGACTCCAAAAAGAAAGGTAGTGACTCATTTCTCTTTATTTTTGTGTGTTTTGTACTTTAATCAGCTCCTACATCAGCCACCTTTGGAACATCTGGGGCTCTTCTGTTATCTGTGTGCTCAGTGAAAGTGGGATTTGTTAAGCTCAATGGAAGTCTGGTACAGAAATACGGGGTTTGATTCTCTGACATAAAAAATGCATCCTTTTGAAATAATGTCTGAAATATGAGAAAAACTTGCATATTATTTATGGTTCATGAAGAAAAATACAGTTTTTTAAATTACTTAACAAAAAATCACTTTTCTTTTTCTTTGCTGATAAATACATTTTCTTCTAATGGCTTTTTTTCTGCTTTGTTTCAAACTAACCGGAGCTCAAATATACTTTCTGTTCCTGGAGTTTGAATTTTACTGACACTTTGTGAAGTTAGAGAACTCAGAATCTGTGGAGAGATTCATTGTAATCTGGTACATGGAAGATTAAAGGAGGAGGAGGAAAACTCAAAATTAAGGAGACGCTATGGAGAAATGCATGGTTGGATTAGTTCATATTTGTATTGCAATTTTGCCTCGCGCTGTAGAGCAGTTCTTTGGAGTGATAAGTGTGAGAAATGGGACCTTATGAATTTGGTGCTTGTGCTTGCTTAAAGATTTTTAGTAGGTATTTTTCTCCTTGCAATTTTTATTAGTATTTTTATTGCTTACGGTTTTAAATACTGATGAATTTGGAGCCCAGGACCCTGAATTCTAGTGGTTGTTCTTCTTGTTATTTTTTTAAACCTACACATAAAACTGAAATTCAAAACAGATTTAATATTAATTATTCAAATAAAAAGTAAACTAAAAAGAAAATAATCATACTTAATAGTTTTAATACTCAACACAGCAAGATTTGAACTTTCATGTGTGCTCTGGAGTTTGTCATTCTGTGTCTTTCTGCGGATGTGTAATTTAGCCATTTACTTCTGAGGGTTTTTTCATTTTTTTAAGGCAAAAAAAAAATCTCATCTTGGCTTATATATGTATAAGCCAAATTTTGCTCATATTTAACTTGAACTGCTGGGCAGCAATATCAAATACTTCAGTTCCACCAAAACATTTACTAGGGCCTTGTGTTCCCTTTGGCTTTTGTATCAGAAATCTTTATCCAAGAGTTTGTAAAAGACACAGCAATTAAAAAATTTCAAGTGTTTGTTTGGGAAGATGGTTTAAAAACCTTATGAATGCTCTAGGCCTACACTCACAAATCAAAAGTGACTCATTTAAGATAAAAAGCTGCAGTTTGGAAAGGCAAGAAAAGAGGAACTTTGATGTAAATGAGAGTGTGATCTAAGATGTTTAAGGCAAATAGAGTTAAAGTAGTTTGGTTGTATGATCATTCGGTTTTCGGGGGCAGGCAGGAAATTTAAAAAAGTCATTTCTTTTCAGTATGGATAACATCTTTTTGATGTGTGTCTCCTATGTTATTTCTTCTGCTGGAGGCTGAAACTTTTGAAACCAGCAAACAACTCTTTTAGGAACTCAACGTTTATGTTAATAAAATATTCAGCATCCAACTTGTAACAACATTTCCGTAAATCACAAAAATTGAACTCTTCTCTGCCCAAAATCTGATTTTATCCCCCAAACAGAAATTCTGAGAATTGCCTTCAGTACTGAGGGGGAGTATAAAATATGTTGTGTGGCAGTGATGTGAGGGTCTGGGGAGCTGGAAGGAACAGGGAGTGGCAGTGGCACATCCCCAGGATTATTGTGGTTCAGTGTTGTCCCTGCAGTCTGAGTGCATCCGATCCCATCAGGGCTGGAGCAGTGAATGCTTCACACAGACAAGGTACACAATGCACACACTGTTTGCTGTTGAAATCCCACAGAACCAGAGTCAAAAGAAACTCGGTATGCTCATTTAGTTCTCATTGAGCTGTATGCCCTTCCCCTGTGTTCCAACAAAGGAGCCCTCCTCTGTAAAGTGGGAGTGATGGACACTTGAAAAACAGGGAATTTTCCTTTCCTTTTTTTCCCCCACCTTCATTAACTGCCAGGAGTGGCAGGTAGCAAGTGCTAACATGAAGTTTCTAATGTTGCTAATCAATGAGTTTCATTATGCAATGGAACTGAGCATTCCCAAGAAATAAGTCTTTGCTGTATAAACAGAAATTTGAGCTCTAGTGTTTTTCCAGTGTTTTGTTGCACTTCTGGAAGAGCCGTGCATCCTCCTCCATCCAGAGTAGGGACTGGCCTCTTTTGCTGCATTATCTGCTGTTTTGGTAGTTCTCCTGCCTTCTGCAGCTCACAGCACTGCGTGGAATCTCTGGCCCACGTTTGTATCCCACGCTGGAGGTCTGGGGTGGCTGGATGCGGATGAGGATTAGCGTGGAGTTGGAGCACGGGACTGGGTTCTTTCCTGATCTCAGCCTAAATCTTCTGTGTAGAGTCAGCTAAATCTTTAGTTCTCTTCATCTGCATAAAAAGGTAGTGTTTCTTGTTTGGAATGTTGAAATAAAACAAAGCTTAATTCCTGGGATTTGTAAGGTGTATGGGTATACAACAGTATAAAGTGTCAGATAAATGTGAGCAGCTCTTCTTATTGATGTACAGTGGCCAAAAAGAAAGCAATGACTTGTACATTTGTGGTAATAGTGCCTACGTTGAGTTAAAGCCACTGTGATGTCATTAGTTAACAATTTAATAACCTGGACAGGTTAGAAAAAAGTCCAGGAGTCTGATGATGTTTAGTGAGTGTGAATGCCAAGTCTTGCTGCTGGGATGGACTAACGCCCTGCCAGAAGGGTGAAATGTGTGGTTGAAGTTCCTTTAGGATTTCACGTAACTACTTTTAGGCTCTGTTGCACAGGCTGCTGACTTTTGGGTGACAGCGAAATAGTTTGATTTGTGCTGCAGATGGGGCAAATGGCAATGCTCCTGCAAAGATTTTACCAAATATTTCTTCAATCTGCTGGGAACAGACAGAAAACTCTTTCTGTAGTCACATGTAAAGCAGTTCCCTTTGAAACACCTCTCTTTAGGCATGATGTTTTCACAGCCATGAGCTTTCTGGTCACAACCAGCTCTGCAGCATCTCCACTGTCACCTGAGCTGGTTGGTGAGGCAGTGTCCTGTTCCAGCACTGAGGGGTTGTCACTGCAGCCAGGAAAAGAACTTACATACAAAACTCTCTCAGAAGCTGCTGTTTGCACAGAGTCACAGCTGAGGAGCTCTGATGTTCTCTGGGTAAGTTCAATATTTACACGATCGTATCAGGCTGTAATTTTGTGTGTTAACATTATCACCCTGGGTAACCTTAAAAGCAGGCTCTTGAACAATCAGGTGCACATTCTGCCTTTTATTCAGCACATGTGGATCTGATGGATCCGGGGCTGGGTGAGCTCTAGGAATGCTTCCTGGTCATATTCCTGGAAGAGGGGCTGGAATTTTCACTGACCTGGAAATGCTGTTTTGGGAACAGAGGTGAGCCAGGCTCCTCCCTTCCTCTCCAGATTGTCTTTTTTCCTCCCTGTGCTGTGAAGCTCCTTGTCCCTTGAGGAGCAGTGTTTCACCCTGACCTCTAGAGCCCTCATTCCTACACTTTATTCCATTTCACAGGCTTACAGTGCTTTAGGTGTTATTAGAGGAGTTTATATTTCTGCCATCCCCCACCTCCAGCCCTAATCTTCATGCCACTCGTGCTGATATCTTCTGGTAGCTTCATTGTAATTATCTTTTTTGAGGACTTGCTCACATTTTAAAAGATATCCTGGAGAGGTTTCATGTTGCTCTCCAAGGGGAAATTGTGAGAAATTCTCAGGAGATTTAGAAAGCTCGATTTGAGGACTTTTTTTTGGTGATGCAATTTTTTTTGGTGAGTTTGCAAAAGTCATATGTTCTTTAAGAAGCATTTAGAGAATTAATGATATAACTAATGCTCTTAAATGCTGATTTTATTTTGTTTGTTTATGTTATCCGGTTCATTAAGAAGTGAATAAAAATTGTGTGTTTGTCTCGCTCAGGATAGGAAATTAGAATTTTTTATTAGCCAGAGTTGTTAGAGACATAAACCATGTTTGTCTTGTAGTACATGGGGGAAAAGCCTTGTTGTAAGTGTGTATAGATTATTGAATCAAATTGAAAACATTTACTTGAGCCTATTGGAATTAAAATTGATTTAGAAACCTCTCCGGGGGAAATGTGTTGCATTGATGTTGAATTCACACTGATAACTGCCTGGGAAAATCCCTTCTTGCAAAATTAGCTGAACAGAAAAATTGAAATGGGAGGTCAATAAAGAAGTGAGCTGGGCTACCAAATTTCAGTGCAGATCTGTGTCTGCTTAGGGTAGGCCAGGGGACTTTCCTAGTGATTTAATCTTTTCCTCTTGCACTTAAATTCTGTAATTTTTCTATTTGAAGCTTGGGGCTTGTTCTGAAATTCCATCTCTCATTGCATCCCCCATCCTAAGACTCCTGAGTCAATTTTCAAAATGACAGGGACTTGTGAAAAAATGGAAGCAAATTCCCAGAGGAGCTTGGGCACGCTGACACTTGGTGATGGTTGGTGCTCAGGTCCCCTTGGGTGAGATTCCCTTGTTTATTGGGTTTCCAGAGAGTGTGGGAAGCACGTGGCATCTGGGAACAGCTCTCAGGGCAGGCAGGGTGCCAAGCCAGGGATTGCTGCACCCGGCCAGTAGGAATGGGACATTTAGAGAGGGTGGGACGTGCTCTGCTGGAGCTGGAGGTCTTCTCCTCGCCCGGAGCTGGGCACTGTGTCCTGGCTGGATGGATATCCAGGTGCCCAAGCCGTGCTCCAGGAGGTGGAGCGAGGGTGGGCTCCGCGCGGGGGGCTGGCTCATGCCAGGTGAGGAGTTGGCACCGCGGGGCTTGGCGCGGCAGGGCTGGCTCGGAGGTGGGAGATCTGAGTCTGATCCTCTTGGGATCACGATGGCAAAAAGCTTAATTATCCCATTTTATCTCTCCTGACTACTGATTAAAGGGAAAGCAGCGTCTGCGGGACCGTTCGCGTGTGGATTGGGCCTGTGGCAGTCACATCTATTTCCTGGGTCTTTTAAGCACTGATGAGAGGCTGGGGTCTGTCTGACTATCTAAAGGAAAACTTTTGCGTCCCCAGGAGCAATACTCTAGTCAGACTGAGATCTAACAGGAGCTACCTAGTTAGTTTAAAAGCCTTTGGGGATAGGAAGCCTTTAAATGAGGTTATGTTTTGTCATTGTCAGTTTTCATCATAGGTGCCTAATGCTACCGCAGTCTTCTTTTGGGCTTCTTAGACCTCATTTGAATCCAGTCTTTGCACTAATCATTGCTAAACTCAAGAGTGGAGTGGAGATTTCCGATGGATGTAAAAGTTACAATTTTGCTGACACACAGAAATCTTGGTGCAGTTTTTGCAGCTGTGTTTCCAGGTTGGAACTTCAGTTTAAATTAATAGTCGCTATGAACAGAGATAGTGGATTACTTTTTTAATAAATTAACTTTTTTTTTTTTTTTAACTTTGTGATCAACTACCAACAATTAAAGAGTCATCACCATAATGAGGCATTTCAAGATGTCACATTGGTATAGGTTCATTTATTTTTCTGATTATGTCGCTAAGATTCATGGAATCCAGCAAAATTGGAATTTGATCTAAAGAGTAATGAACAGAGGAGCTGCTTTCATTGACTGGGCGTGGATTTGCTTTGTTTCCTTGCAGTAACTATGAGTTTTTCAATAATTTATAGATTAAGTAACAGCAACATTAATTGATACACTAATTGTGTCCACATGCCTGCCTTTAACAAATCTCTTTTGTGAAATGATTACCGACAGTATTAATAGCACGTCTTTTGTGAGTTGATATAAAGTTATGAATTCATTCTCAAGTTGAAAGGGGATGGGAAAATCATTAATTTTGACATTGTGTAGCTATAATTAACAAGGGTTATCCAATAACCTATCATCAATTAGAGAGCTCATGAATTCTGTTTTAAATACCACGTACCAAAGGGGGTCTGTGGTTGTTAATTAAAGCATTCTTTGGGGGTGATGGATGTTGTCTCTTCTTGCAGATATGATGTTTACTGTTGTTTTTAATTGAGGGAAATCTGCCTAAACAAAGGTTGGGGCTGGTGTTACTTTGCTGATCCTCAGCAGAGCAGTCAATAATTTGTTGAATATTAAGAACAACGCTTCTCGAGAGCCTCTT
Source organism: Hirundo rustica (assembly GCF_015227805.2). Lineage (NCBI taxonomy): Eukaryota > Metazoa > Chordata > Aves > Passeriformes > Hirundinidae > Hirundo > Hirundo rustica. The sequence continues at coordinate 4,085,642 of NC_053458.1, forward strand.
TTAAAATGTCTCGATGTTTTAATAGTCATAAAAGCATTTCAGATTAAAGTAGTATTCAGGAGCTCTATGCAGTGCATATTCCAGAGAGAATTTGAGTCATGGAGCAGTCCATAAATACAGGTGGGTGTTGCTGTGCTCCAGGGCTGGCTCTGCACTGGGAGAGCTGCTGTGAGCTTCACATCCAGTTCATCCTGCGCTGTACCTTGTTTCTGGCTACATCCTCTTGTGCTCTAAAACTACACTTGAGATTTGATTGAAATAAGGAGAAAGTGGGGCTGGGGCTGATAAGTAGAACTTCTAAACAGGCAGATTAATTCATTTTCAGCGAAACTGTTTCTCTGCTTGCAGTCATTGAAAGGACTCTCAGCAAAATTGCAAAATTCATATTAGAACTTCCGTAAATGGAAAGTTTTGTTTTGAGAGTTCAGGGAAGAAAATTCTATTGTGTAATGAATAACTGAGAGGAGTGACCTAATTCATCCAGATTAGTAGCTAAAATACCTCCAGAGGTTTGGATTAGTAGAAGTTTTCCTAATACGGCTCACAGAGAAATATTCTACAGGGACAAGTATGTTGTTGATGATAATGTTTTTGTAGCATTCTTCATCCAAAGATATTTTCTTGCCTAATAAATATTGATGAATAACATTTCTGTCAGCATGTTGCATTTGTAGTTTTCTGAAACATTTTGCCATTTCCATCAACATTATCATTACTTGCAGAATTTTCCATAAAATGTAATAAAGTGTTGCTCACTGTATAGTACAGATTAGCTGTGTTGATAACTGCTCCCATTTTGCTGAAGGGATATCAGAAACAAGTAAATTTTGAATATTAGCTTGATCCCAGTATTAAATTGCTCACTAATTTTCCCTGAAATAAACAGATAACACTTAGCATTGGTGCCCACATTATTGCAGTGTATGCTTTTTCATATTACTAGGGCAAATTCCTCCAATCTTATATAATTTTATGCAATTTATGGAAAATCATGAGCATTCTTGACCTATGTATGTATGGGGGAAATGTAAATTGATTTCAAAGATTATTAGATCCTTACATCAAAAGCCAGTGCTGATCTCTCAATTACTTTCCAAAGATTACAGCACAAATCGAGGCAGCGCTTGGTGTGTAATCTGAGGATCCTGTTTCTTATTTTGTGCTTTAAGCAGCACATTTCACTCTCTCAGTGCTGACATCACAGTAATTTCATTAATCAGCTTGTGAAGAAAAAACTGTGGAGGAATGTACAAGTTAACAGACTTATGCAGGGTTTGGTTTGTGTGTTTAAGTGGCCTGAATCAGAAATGTTTATTTATATATATATATGTAACAAAAGCATTAGCTGAAAAATAATTGTCTCCTTAATTTTCAGTGTCATAAAACACTGACCACTTCTGGTGAAGAAAAACTTGCCCACATAATTGGTAGCATTTTGAAATACCATGACAGAAATTGTAAGCCCTTCATTCACGCCTTGTGGAATATTCCTCTTTAAGAGCTTGAAGAAATATGTAGGGAATTTGGCCAAGTAATAGGCTCAGACTTCCTGTGATAAATATGTCAGGGCACACATTCGCTGTGCTCCTCAGGAGTAAAGAAAAGATGTGGCTGTGATGCTCATGCATGATTCTCTGTATAGGATCAATATGGACATTATTGGTATTCCAGAATAAAGGTAATATATTATATATACATAAAATGTATTTGGATTGTCCAGTGATGGAGTGGATGTTCCTTATGAGTCCCTTCCAACTCAGCTTATTCTGTGATTCTGTGAACGCGCTGAAGCATAACATTTCTCTTGAAAGTGAATTAAACACATCCTCAGAAATAATGACATCCTTATTTGTATTATTTTTGTCTAAACATTGTTATATATTATAGCTAGTTGTTGGCAAAAGGACATGAAAAAGAGCATTTCTCTGCTTTTAAATTTGCTTGGTTTTGCATATGTGACAATATTCTGTTTGCATTAACTAAGTAATGTGTTTGTGGGGGTCTTTTGTATGAAAAAGAAAGTGATGTACTTTAACGCTCATTGCCATCTTCTGCTTGCAGCAATAGTGGGGGCAGAGCCGATACCCCATTATTGAACTAAACCTGAAAATTCCCAAAGGCTATTTTTAGTCTGGTCGTGGCTGTAAAACCTTGTGTGGAGATGCTCAGCCTCTTAAAAGGTTTCTGCTTAGAGCCTCCTGAGCAGCCAGAGCCTCTTCCCAGAGCCTCTCTCCACAGATGAGGATCAGTGGGGTTTTCTGATTTAGACACTGTGTTTATCCTGTTCTCACTGCCCAGGCTGAAACACCAAACCCAGTTAGCACTTATTTGCAAGCAGGCGAGTTTACCTCCTTTATTTACTCCAGTATTGGCTTTTCCCAATTCCTTTTATTTATGCAGTTGTGCAGCGCAGGAGGAAAGTTGCCAACGCAATATCCATTATTATTCTGACAAGAACAGAGTAGCTTTCACTTCCATTTCCCAGAGACAGCATTACTCATTGCTGCAAAACAGCATTAAAAACAGGAGAAGGAGGGCAAATTGTCATTTGGCTGCCGAGTCCCCAAACTGCCTTTCCTTGCTCCAAGTAGATCGAGTTTGAAGTAGAGGTGGGAATGATGTGTGGTCTCTCTTTGTGATGGGGCAGTCAGGGAAGCAAACAAGCTGTTGCTCCATCAACACAAAATTCATGAGGAGTGGAACCAAAGAAATTGGCATGATGGTGTTTGCAATGTTCCATTGGAGGTAACTGAATCTGGTGGGCTGCAGGGTTTGGGGGGATTTTTCCTCTCCCAGATCCTCCTGGCACTGGTTTCAGTGGCCACAGCATATCCTGCAAAGTTGTCCCAGCCTTGACTTCTAAATATTAACATTTCGCAGCAGATTCTTCTACAAGTGACAGGAGCAGCAGCTTCCTCTGGAGCCAGCTTTAATGTCTACCTCGCTTTAACTACCAGCAAATGCTCAACAGCTAATCTGTGATCTATAATTACACCTCTTACGCTCTTAGTTTAGTTAGAGGGAGAATTGTGTAGTGAAAAGGATGATTCAGGGAGAGAAATGAAATTATGTGCAGTCTTTTGAAGTTAGCTATTAATTTCATTTTAAATATAAAATCGCCTTGAAAGTAATAAGTGGGTAATATTCACACGTCACAATAATGGGCTGATAACTAGATGGGAAGCAAAAACACCAGTAGTAGTTGGAGGAACCAGTCTTTTTTTTTGCAGCCTAGTGTTGCCTCTGTAAGTTTTAAATTGAATTCAAATGTCCAAAGTCACATAAAGTGAATTAAATGCACCAGGGAAATTGGGTGTGCTCTTGTTCTCAAGTTTAATATTGACATGGTTACCCAGTGTGTTCAGTGTTTGCTGTACTTAGTAGTGTAGGATCCTTATGGTTTATAGTTCTTTTTTAAAAGTGCATCTATCTGAAATGTCTCTTGAAAAATCATGTTACCAGTAAAATTGGCTGTGGAAGAGCACAGCCTCTGCTGTGGTGAGCGTGTCAGAAGGATGGCAGTGCTCGAGAGACGCTGGAGATCAAAATGAAAGCTACCTACAGAATTCCTTATCTCTCTTGCCTATTTTCTTTCCCTGTGCTAGACTCTAACTAAAGCAATGCATTATATCTATGTCTCTGTTTAATTGCATTAAAGAAATGCCGGGGCTCTAAGGTTAAGCACTAAAATTCTAAGGAAGCAGAGCCTCAAAGTTGCCTGTGTAAGCCTCATTTAACATCCCTTCAGGATACACATTTTCATACAGTTTTTAATGAGCTGAGCTCATCTGGCTGTTTCCTGGAGACCTTTGTCCTGCTCAGTGAATGGAAGGACAGTGGTCAGGGAATGTGCTCCATTTGGAGCTGCTTTCTGTGCTTGGCACTCAGGATGGAGCTGCCTGCTTCGTTTGCGTGGCACCCCAGCCTGAAAGTGAACATGCGGCTATTGATGGAATATGAATCTAAATCCCTTACATCTTAGAAAAATTCTTTTGAGATATACCTCTGAATTAAATTTAAAATGTATAGTGTGAATGACTGGACATGAGTGCAGGCCCTGAGAGGAGTGCAGTCAGAGCAGGAGTTGGGAGGGATTATTTTGGCAGAGGAACAAATGAGAGGAGACTGAGATTTGGTTAAGATACGGATGCTTAACATGATGCCAGGGTTAGAGCAAAGGGGGATGAACAATCTTTAATGACACTGAGGTTTATTAGAGGTTATCTGACTCTAATTTGATGGAAATGCCCATACTTTGAAGCTCATCTACATGTGCATATGGTAATGAGGTCCAGGATAATGCTAATTAATAATAATTATTTTTAGGCCAAGTTATTCCCTACAAGACAAGTGTAGGTGGTCCCACTCAGTGCTAGATATTTACTTCAGTGAAACAAACACAGCTGGGGTGCTCAAAAATAGTTTGAAAGGAGTCCTACCCACCTGAAGGTTCACTTTAATGCTAATTTGTAGGTTTATATCTGGGGTGTTTTTAATGTAGACATATTTAAGGAGAGCCACAAGGATCCTCTGGTCAGATCTTGTGGAAGCAGTGAACCTTTATTTTGTTTAAAAACCTTTAGGATTTTATCATAATTTCACGATTCATTCATCTTAAATTATCTCACAACCATTTTCTGGGACATGGTTATTTAAGCAAATAAAGATAAAGTAAATCTATTATTTCATATATTTTAAAACCTAGTAAACTCTCTCCAGTAATTTCTTAATTCAGTAATTCCTCATATTCTATTCAGTGCATAAATTGCTGGTGTACTGAAAAGATTATAAAGATAAAGAGGAGGTTTGGGTTTGGGTTTTTTTAATCTTGTGGTGGAGCCAATTATTTGGGTTTAAATGTCCATAGAGCAGTCAGATACTGGAGTTTTAGTATGTGAAATTATTGTGTGTTGTTACAAAATACTTTTGTGTCTTCATATTAAACTCCTCTGTTTTTAAGACAAAGTATAATTTAAAAAATGGATTTTGAGGGGCGATTTGTGTCCTTTGGGTAATGAAGCAATCAACGCAAATTTAAAGGTGCAGTAAGCACTTCTATAAACACACTATGGCAAATGTATTTCCTGTTAAGATTGACAAATAAAGGTGTCACTTGTAACAAGTAACCTGATATTTGCTACTGGAGTCCAGTTTTGTAGTAAAATGTTCAGAACAGAGGGAAAAGGAAGCCTTGAAGTCATGAAGAGTAACTTGTTTTTCACCATTTACTCACAGTTCAGCTTCCAGGGAGGTTCTATTGACATTTAATCTGGTTTCAAATATTCCATAATGAGGAAGCCATTCGGAACTGTTGGCCAACACCAGAGTAAGAAAGTCAGAGCTACACCTTTGAGTGAAGTTATCTGAGAGGATTTTTATGTTTTATTAAATTTCTGTGGTGAATATGAGACATTGTTTTCCAGTGCTGGATTGCAGGGGAATGCTCTGGTTAGACAGTGAGATGGGGGAAAAGACACCAAAGGCGGCATCCCTTGATGTGTTTTTTTTAGGAATGTGAAGTCATCTTCAGAAATGTCACTTGAAGCTGGCGTGAGTTCAGTGGCCATCAGATGAACTGTGTCAAGGCAGCCTTACACATTCTGTGCTTTCTTCCTGCTCTGTTCCACACAGGCTATCTCCAGCAGATAAGTCTAAACTATTGCAAGATCATCTTTTGTTAATGCCCCATAACCTCTACAGGCCAGATTTGGTAGTTTCTGTCATTTCACACTAATTATATCCAAACACAAGCTGCTTTACTTTTTTCTCTCAAAGCAGATGATGTTTGGAGGAGGCTGAATTCTCCAAGGTTAGTAATGAAGTTTCCATTTGAAGTAACCCTGTTCAAAGGGGGAAAATTTCCCCTTTAGGTTTAGAGCAAAGGTTCTAAAAGCCTGAGATGTGAAAATAAAGAGGCACTAGCTATAAATACCTTTCAAATTATGTCTCTTTAGACTTGCTGAAATGTGTGGTTAAGCTTCTTTCTAGCTGCTTTAAAATATTCAAGGTTATTGGCCTGCATTAAACTCAAACCCCTTTAGATACCATTTTTTTTACCAAGTTATTCAGAGCTGACAAGCAGAAAGATTTGAAAATGGGGGTCTGTGGGGAGGAAAAAAACAACAGGAGAAAAAAAAAAAATACAGACTTGAAAGAAGGACCTGGGTGTTTTCTCCTGAAAATATAATTTTAGTATTTTTACACTCAAAAGTGAATTGTTTTAGTAAGTGTATAGCACAAGCAGTTCCCTCTTGACAGTGCTGTTTATATAAACCAAGCATCCCTGGAATACGGATATTTAGTCAGCCAGACTCTCATGTCTAGAAAATATTAATATGCTCATGCTGCTCTGTCCAAGGCAAAATATTCCAAGTGCATCACCTCTGAAAGTTTTTTTGCCGTCATTTGGAGCAGGGTCTTCATTTGATCTGCACTGTGTGACAGGCTTTGAGGCCTGAGATTTCATAATCAGTATGTTCCTATGCACCAGAATTTCATCTACTAAGATACATTAATTTACACTTTATTCATCTCGAGCCTAATAGTGAGCAGTATTAAGTGAATGCTAAGTCAAAATTGTTGAGGGAAACACTTCTTTCATGAAAATTTCAGCTTTGAGTCTGGAATTCAGCCTTTAGATGCGAGAGCCTGGAGTGCAGCTGGGACAGCCACGTCCCAGTGGAGGCACAGTGCCTGCGTTGGCAGTGATGGGATTCCTCCAAATGATGGTGTTTCACACACCAGTTTAGAGCTGGATCACTCCAAGGGCAGTGAATCCCACCACTCATTGTGTTAAACTGAAGCACTGCATTCACTGTGTGATTGGAGGTGGCTCTTTGTGCTCCCTTTTTAACAAACCTCCCGAGCGGTGTTAGAGATGGGGAGATTGTGCAAAAAGCCTTGAATCACTCTTGAGTATCTCGAGCCATTGGATCCTGCAGGTTTTTATTTCTTGTGCCAGGCAGAGGTGTGGCTAAAGCTTCATATGACTCTTCTATAATGTACTTAACCTTTGTACCAGAGGCATTTTTATTCAATTGGTGTCTAAGTACAGCAGGAGATTGGAGCAGCATTGCCAACCTCTGCAAATACTGTAATCATGGTATTAACCTACTTCAGAGCCCCGGGAGCACGCTCACTTTGTGAGGGGAGCCAGAATGTTTTCATCGCTCTGAGTTCACTGGCAGGTTTTGAAACCGAATTCTGCTCCTCCAGTTTGTGTCTCAAAGTGGAAGGTGCAGTGGAAATGTTTGTTGGGTCTTCCATTCTACTTAGAGGAATAAGAGCTTCCTGTACATTTTCTGTGCCTCCATGGGGAAGTTTGTATTTATTTCTGCTGTGTGTAGACAGAGATTTTTCCTAGCACATGAAATGTTGTTTTGGGGAAAGGAATGAATGACTTGATATATCCCAAAGTAATTTCCTGGTCAGCTTTGGGTTTCCAGCTTACAGCAGCTTATAGTTATTACAAGCAGAGCCCTTTCAGCATTTTAGGCACAAGGAGTGAGTGTAAAAGACAGTGCTCATGTGCACGATGTACAGTTTTCATTTTAGAATGGAATCTTTTCCATTCTGAAATGAAAATTCTAAAGATTTCATTCTAAAACCAGCCTGATTGTTTTGTTAGAAAACAATCATGCACAGAAATTTAAGAATGGTCAGGTTTGTAGCCAGCTGTCCATAACCTGATGCTTCTTTCCTGCTCTTAACTCCCTGCAACTGAAAATTCCAGATTCCCTAGAATAATTTTGGGAGTACTGCTGTTTGTGAAAATCCTTGTGAACTTGTATGTGTAGAGGAAGTCACATGGAGCAACTGTGCCAATAAAAGATAAGTTGACCTGAAAATGGAGCCTTCAAGGAAGCAAGAGTGAGAAAGGAGAAGGAGTTTTTGCTATTTGTAATTACTTTTCCATAGCTATCATGCCTGGACCAGCCTGTGACAGAACTCAGCGCGTGGTCACGGCATCTCCACCGTGCCTTAAAAAGAGAAAAAGTTGGCATCTTGTTTCTTGACAAACAATCCCTGCTTTCCTTCCAGTTAATTTTCAGTGAAAAGAAGCAACAGCCAGCTTTCTGGTTCTAACTGCACTCATAATAATAGCAAGTTGGCAGCAACGGTGAAGAAGGGAAAATTCACGCCTTTGCAGCTAAACATTTTGTTCTGAACTGTATTTTAATTACAGAATGTCACTTGGTGATAAATGAAGCTTTCTTCTTCTAGCTGGTTTCAATTAAGTTTTGTTTTAAAAAGGAAGAATAGGTTTTAATAAGGCTCAAAATACATAAAAATATTTCATTTTGACTTTATTAGAACAAAGAGGATTTTAATATTGAATCAATATCGAATAACTTTAAATTATCTTGGTTGTAGGCCTTAGTTTCTTGCTATCCAGGTTGCTTTTTTTACTGGCCAGGCTCACCCCTGGCTCCAGTGGGTGTTTTTTACCTTTCCAGATGCTGAATTGCTGCATCCCAGATGCTGGCAGAAAAAGTCAAACCAACCTTGCACTTGGGGTTTCTCTGAGCTTAGAGATTTTATGGAATTTGGCACACAAACATGGACTCACTTCACAATTAAGGATTTTGACTTAAAAGAAGAAGCTGTTTCCCATAAAGAAAGATGTGGGGAATAAACATCTTCCTGTAAAATTCCATCTCTAATTTGACTTTTGAGGTAGTGGATTCATCAGAGGACAGTTTACAGGATATTTTCTGTCTGGCTCCCCTCTGTGTGGTGTCATTCATTAAGCTCCGGGGTGAGGATTCTTCAGGGAGATTTCGAGTAATCAAGAAACCTACCACAAAATATTCACACTCTTGTGGGGAGTTAGGAGGAGGGGTTTTGCTTTTAGTTTGCTACAGCTGCCCCTCTTAAAGCAAATTTGCTGGGGACTCTGCTTTGGAACTGGGGGAAAAGGTCTGCTTGTTCAGTGGGCTGGGCTCAGCTCTCAATTATGTCAAGATAAATCCGCTGAAATCAGCGCAGATAAATTTCCTGGAAGTTACCAAACCAAGACAATACTTTAAATTATGGTTTTTGTTAGCTGAAACCAGCATGGAAATGTCTTTTCCTATAATTTACACTTTGAAATGATGTATTCACACGCTTTCACTGCTGTGTGAGTGGTCTGGTGATGTAGCTGAGGGCAGGGATGTGGCAGTGATTCCAGGGAATTAGTGGCCCAGCTGCTTGTCCATGGCCCAACATTTAGATAAAGAAAATTAGAAAAAAAAAATAGCATTAGCCTCAAGATGAAGGTTTGGGGGTTTTTTCCCACTCAGCTAGACAAGAAACCCACAAAATACTGCAGTGTAGACAAACCTGCAGATTGGCTAAAGGCTTTAAATTGCAGTTACTGCTGGGGTCTGGGCAGTGCATCAGCCACATCCAGGCTCTTAACAAAGCACTCTGTGGAGGGAATGTGATTTTCTCTTTAAGATGCCTGAAATAAAGCTGGCTCTCTAAGAAGCAGAGATTTTAAATATCTTGTCATTGTGAAGGGATTTTGGTCCCTTGGCTGTAAGAATAAACATGTGACTCCAGGTCTGCTGCTTACAGGATCGGGAAGGATTCTTGGAGGGAAAGAAATTAATGTCAGTGATTTCTCTGGTTATCTTTTAAATGTGAATAAATGCACCTTTCAATGTGAGGTGTCTCTAGCTTTCGGAATGGTCAACACAATGTGGTTTGTAGACGTGGCAGTTTAAAGCTGTGGAAATCTTCTGGCAGTAAGACAGATGTGGCAAAACCCCTTGTTGGAAGGGCTTTGGAAGAGGAGCAGGTAAGGATTTAATGCCCAAGTAGCTGCTAAGCACACAGGCACTTGATTTTCTTTGTTAGTGAAAAAGGCAGCGTGGCTGTGGAATGTGAGGTCTCTAACATTTTTATTTTCATAGAAAATAAAATATTTTCTAGAAAAAATATTTTCATAGAAATGGAAGTTGCTCCTGAGGTAAAGGGAAAAACTGCTTCAGAAATCCAACTACTGGTGGAGTTGGAGCTCTGTGGATACTTCTTGCTCTGAGCTGGTGCAGGTTCTTCACTGTCCTGTTATGTGACCATATTCACAAAAAGAAACCTTTGTTTCTTTCCTTTTGGACCCATTTTTTCCCCCTCTGCCTCACTTTCTGATAAAAATGTACATCTTGCTGTAAACACGTGGAAGTCTGTAAATATTTCCATCTCCCGCAGGTAAAATATGCAGCGCGGCACAATTAAAATACAGAAATACTCACCGTGTTCCTTAAGCATTCCTTTCATTTGGCAGCACATTGTCAGGACGTTCCTAATGAATCCAGCCTGCAGCAGAAGCTGCTCTCTTTCCAGTTTTTCCCTTTATGAGTTAACAAAGAGCGGAAAGTAAGGAAAGTGTGTCAGTGGCATCGGGGAAAATGACAGGCGGCTTCAGGGGCAGGTGTTGGATCTGCGCAGCTCCGCAGGTGCCAGTGAGCCTCCAAACCCACTTTGGACTCTGCTTGTAGGAAATTGAGAATTCTGCCCAAGGCAGATAAAAAGGAAATTTGGGATTGAATGACTTCCGTCAAATAACTTTGGCAGAAAATGCCTTTTTTTTTTTTTTTGTTTAAGTCCCAAAAGGCACACACAGAAGTCACGTCAGCCTTGTTTTCTGAGGTTTCTTTTTAATTTTTCTTCCACTTTTTTTTTTTTTTTTTTTCCCCAACTGTGTGGCAGATTTAGGCTATATCAAATCATGCTTGAGTTTTAAGGAAGTCCTGACAGTTTGATATTTCTGACTTGTCTCCCTTTGAGGAATGCTGTGATGCTGAATCAAATTAGCCATAACTGGTCTGTAATTTCAGGTATTTCCTTAAACTATTTACAAATATTCTTGCAGCAAATCAAGCACTTTAGTGGTTCATTTTTCCTAAGCTGAGTGATTACCTTGAAAACATCTGCTTAAATTTGTCACTTTATACTGAACGTCCCCTGCATGTTGAGAATTCTTTGTAGTCTAAATACCCCCAAATGGGAATTTTTTTCCACCATTATTGGAGTTCTAATCACACCACACTTTTGTTTCCTTCAACTCCTTTTATAGTCTCAATCTAAATCAATTTTTTTTTCCTTTTCAAATTGGATTTATTGGGATATTCCTGAAAAACCTCTCTTCTTCCCCACTTCCCTATCAAAACTTACAGCCCAGAAGTAACTTTGGGAGTATGGGAATTGCAGTGGTTGCAAATACACAGGCAGAAGATTTCTTTAATGCAGCTGTTAGGCTTTATGGATTTACCTTCATAAAAAATTAACCATAACCCTAAATGAAAAACTGTTTAGATTTTTCTTTTCCTTAGGTGGGCTGAAATACGTTACTTCAAGTAAATTGTCTTTCAGCGTCTTCCCAATTTAATTTGTCTCACTTTAATTACTGCTCTTTGGCATCATTACGTTCTTTTTTTCCGTTTCTGTCTAAACATAATGTTTCTGCAATGCTTTTCCAGAGGCTGCAAGTGAAGAGCAATGCAGAGTAGAAGGTGCATAAGCAGTGCCACAAAGATGAGAGACAGAGCAGAGCAGTTAATGGAAAAGGAACAAAGTTTAACTTTTATGAATTACAGGAAGAAGCATTTTGTGATCTCATATGGTTATTGAAGTCACAGCCTAAACACTGCTCAGTCACCGGTCTTGCTGGTGTATTTGTTTTGAGGACGGAAATACTTTGTTTTCCTGCAGTGTCAGAGCCTCACTGCACTGCAGCATCTGTTTTGATTGCCGTGCCCTCACCTTTTTTCGGGCCTCCCATTGGTGGCATTTTCTCCCTAATTGGCTTAAGGGAGGTGTTGCTAGAAAAGCACAAGAAATCTTTCTCTGGCTACGTCCAAGAGGCCTTCTACCAACCTGGCTTGCCCTCCATGCCTCAGGTACTTCTTCCTTTATTATATCCCTCAATCTCACCACTCCCATCCTTGCTAACACTAGTCTGAGATTTGCCTGAGGAAAAGTTTCTCTGTGCTTATTCTTCCATAACAGACTTTCCATGAAGGTTTCTAGAATTAAGCTGTAAGGGAAATAAGCATCCTTTTGCTACCATGGAGTTGGAAATAACCTGGAAGATCCTTACAGTGGTTTCTCTTCACTGAACTTGGGCTTAGGATGATTTTCAGGCATTGAATGCTTAGCAAACGGGGTTTATGGCAGCTTGAGGGGTGGCTTTAGTCTTCCCTCACCTTTGCACATTGTCTAGGAAACCAAAGGAAGGTTTGGAGGTGTTTAATAATGCTGGGCTCTATCAGTGGCTCTGTATTTGCGTGGTTATGGAGTTCCAGTGCATCCATGAATATGGATGGTTTGGATCCAGTATAGAAAGGAGAATGAGTGACTGTAAAGGTCTTATGGGGGTTGAGAACTGTCTGTGCCAACTCACACAATGCTGAGTTACTGTTGCCATCAGGTATGTTGACACTGCATGGAAAACCACTTTTCCTGCTTCCCTTTGCACTCAGAGAAATCAAATACAGAACAATGAGATCACAGTTGCAGAAGAAGGGAAGAAATAACAAGGGTATCAAAGCAAATTGCATGTATGGGGAGTCTCACCTGCTTTTTATAATGAGGTCAGAGGACTTTGAGCTTTCTTAAAGCCACAATTTGTGCTGTTGGTGTTTTCTCACTCAGTGTGGGTAGTATTTATGGAACTGTTTTTTGATTTAGTCCCCCTTCTTGCAGTAAATAAAATTCAAAAGAAAATGTGAGAGTGGGCACAGAAGCAACCTTTTTGTATAGAAAGCTTGATCCAAGCAAGGAGCTTCAGGAACTTTCCAGCAAACCTTTAGTGTACAAAGAGGAAAACATAATGAATAGTAAACAAACACAGGATTAACATTTAGATACCCCCGTAAAAAACAACACCCTGTGATAATATATTGAGAAGCAAAGAATATTCCACTTGATGGTAATAAAGTGTGTGTCAACAGCTGCTTCCCTTGCAGGATATAGGCAGGTATTTTTCCATTAGTTTATTTTACTGAAAAATGAAAATATTACTCTCCTTCTTTCTCTGGAAAGGAAAGGGCAGATGAGTTGGTATATTTAAGAATTATTTTTGACAACCTGCTATACAAGAAGCTGGTAATGCTATTATACCTTTTGAGGTTTCCATTTGTGGACATATTTTGGGCATACTGAAACACAAAATTAGTAGAGATGCTTTACACATCTATAAATACTGCCTGGGGAGGTGGATGCCTGTCTTTTTTATCCCACATCTCAAAGTACTGTACAAAGTTTGAAACTAAATAAAGATGAGGAATTCACAGAAATCACACGTGTGCTCTGCCTATTGTGAACGGTGCGTTTTAGAATTTTGTTTCAGAGCTACTTTTTAAAAATGAAAATGAACCTGCATACATCAGTGATGGGCAATGAATGCAAAAATAATAAAGCAATCAGCCACCACTGAAATTCTGCCACCTCTCAGGAAATGACAGCAATTTACCTGTGCTGCAGCGCATCACAGCATCATCCCTCATTTTAATATTTGATTTCCAAGATTCATGTTTCTGATATTTATGACAGATGTAAATCTTGGAAATCCAGAGGTGTAAAATTATGGACTCGACACCCAGAGTCAGGCTTTTGTGCTTCCTAGCTACTGAATAACACCGGTTAAAGGAACAAGGATTGTTCTGGCTGAGCACGAAGGTGGTGTCTCTGATGATCTGATAAAAAGTTCTGTGGTGTGTCCTGTAAATCAGTGAAGGGCAGACAAACTCCACTGATTTCACAAAAGAAAATGCTGTTTTTCTGTATGAGAGATACCAGCCAAACTCCTGCCTGTACAGCCTCTTCTCCTCAGCAGAGGCTCCTCTCAGGTGTGTGTGAGCTGCCAGCTCCAAGCATTTCAAGCAGCTCTACCTGTTCTTACAGAAGCACTCAGCACTAATGGCTCTGAAAGAAACAAGATTTTCATTGACTTTCTGATCTCCAGCGTGAGTTAAAAGCTGAATTTTACCTCAGTGTCACTCAGCTTCACTTCTGTGAAGGATCCTGAGCTGGATGTGGGGTGACAGTTCCAGCAGGATGCTGCTGCTCTGGGCAGTGCCACGTTGGGTTGTGTCACTGAGCAGGGGGAAACTGCGGTTTTCTTTATCAAGTATGAGAGTATTAGCTGTAATTAATATAATTTTATTGCAAAGCCATTTTTAGGTGAGCCATTAGACGCTGCTGGTGGAAAGGCTCATCCTAGTTAAGTGTTGTTTGTAGCAGTGCTGCCTGCAAAGTTGAGAGTGCTTTGCTCGAAGCTGTAGTCACTTGTAGCTAATTAAAAAATATGAACTTTTGTTTCTCAAAAATTATAGTAAACTACTCAGAATTAGAAAAGATATGCCACTTTTTTTAGCACTCGCTCACCTGGATTTCACTGTGCTTGTTACAGCTGAATGCTTAATCTGTATTTTTCTGTGCTGTGTTGGTTTGGTCGGGGTTTTTGGGTTTTTTTCCATACAGGGCAGGCTTTTCTCTAGCAATGCAGCAGTTTGTGTTGTAGGATAGGCATTAAAAGGTTTCAGCTGGGCCGAGCTGGTTGCTGCTGGAACTCGGAGTGCAGGGATGGATTAAGATCAGACAAAACCGTGTGAAGTTGGCTGTCAGCTACGCTCAGACTTCTGACGGGGGATGTAAATTATGCTCTGCTGCAGCTCTCTTAGTTAGCTGATCTATGGAGTGAAATTGAACCTGACTACCTGGGCTGTTCATCTTTCTTCTTGATGGAGAAAGAGGTGCCAGTGGCACTGAGCAGTGAGTAGCAGAGCAGAGGGAAAAGGCTCAGGCTGCAGGAGATCAGGATGTCACTGACAGCCTGTGGGAGGTGGGGACTGATGGAAGCACGGCCTCCCTCTGCTACTCTGCAAGGGAATGTTGTAATTTTGAAAAAGAATAGAGGGAAAAAATATAACAGAGTGTCTAATTAAATTAAAACGCCTTTGATTAAGAAAGATAAAACCCCCATATCATGGTGTAAGCCCAGCTGGTAGCTAAGTACAAAAAGAAATGATCCCAGCTGAAACCAGGACAGCCCATAAAACAAAGCTGAGCTGTAGCTTTCTCACAAGTGTGATGGCAATTAATAAATGAAAATATACATGTTTGTGCTTGGAAAAGAAAGTGAACATCAAGTTATTACTGAATATTATTTATACCTTAAATTTGCCTTCATCTTTATTTTTCAGTGTGTTTGATTTTGTGTATGTTATGAGAATGAGGATATAAATCTGTAGACTTTCAGGTTTTACTTTCGCTTTCCAGTATGCTGTAAAAGTTATCCTTGAAATATTTATTCCCAAAGCGGGTCTTGAAAATCCGTTGCTTGGGTTGTTCAAGTTATGAACTAACGTGGATTTCAGCAAAAAGGATATGAGCAATTTTGTATTAACTGAGTCTTTTTATCTCTTGTGTGTATTATTTAACAACTAATGATGAACATCTAAGGGTGTTGCAACTTTTCTCACAGTGGAAAACCTTCACTTGAATCTTTCCCCACTTTCTGGCTTCCCCTCTTCATAGAAGTGATGAGAATGATAAAATTAGAAAATTACATTATAAAAGTAGAAAATGAATTTGACATGATTTTATAGAATTATGGGCTGGAAAGTCCTTGGGCAATCACAGAGGTAAGATTTGGATCATGCCAGAGGTTCACTAAGGTGCTCTTACAACACCTTCAGTGAAGCAATGGGTAGGTCTTCCTGTGGTCCAAGTGCAGACCTGAAAGTTCTCCTTAATCTCTGACCTGTAAATTTAGCTGAGTTTTTCTTATCTTTTCCCACCATACAGAGGAAAATTAATTGCCTATCCCTTAATGCCGACGGGATCACAGCACGTCTGGAGAATGGAACAGATAAACAAAAGTTGCAAAAGTTCTATAATGCCATCATGCTGCAAGGGATTAGAGTGGAAAAGATAGCAGAGAGAAAATACACAAGAGAAGCTGGATAAAATTAGGGTGGTTAGTGCAGAGAGTTGGAAAGATAAAACAGATGCCTCCTGCCAGTAGATGAAACAAGAAGTGAAACCTGAAGAGCAGTGAATTTATGTTACAAAAAAAGGGCATACCTGCCTCATGGAACTCACTGCTGCAAACTAGAAGTGCTGAAAAATTCCTTATTAATAATGAGCACTCACTCTGAGTACCTGGATAGCCTTAATATTATGGTTTTCTTTTCTTCAAGGTACAAAATCCTGTGCAGTCCCAGCCAGAGGAGCCTTGCTGAGTGGGAATTTTGCACATCTACTGACTGAATTTGAAGACTAAAGGCGTGTGAGGCAGGGAGTCAGAGATGGGGCAGCTGTCAGTATTTATGTGCTGGGCCTCATTTGAATGTTAAATATTAAAAGGTGCCCTCTTCCTTCCCATATTTTGTATAAACTGACTGTGCTGGAGCTGGGAGGAGCACAGGATAAAAGTTCAGGCAGGGAAGCAGCAGCCTGTGGTTCAGTGGGATCCATGGGCTGTGGGTGGGAAGCTCATCCTTGTCCTGTGCACTCCTGAGCCTCAGGGTGAGGAGAGGAGCAGCCAGCAGCGGCACAGGGATTGTGTTTTCCAAGTGCTACTTCCCTGTTACAACTTATTTCAAACCAGGAGATGGCAGTTCCAGGATAGGAGCTTCTGCAGCTGTTAGGGGAGTCATTATTGCACCTATTTGAAAATCCAGGGGAGTTCACCTCGGCGCTCCCGCCCCTTCCAGCGAGCACGCGTGGCTTTTTTTGAGTTGTCTCATTACCGGTCTCTTCTCCTGTGCCATCATTTTCATTAGGCAGCATTGTTGGAGGGAGCTCTCAAAGGCTGAGCTCTGATTTCAGCACGCCCGTCAGGACACGCGGGAGAGCGGCACAGGGAGCTCCGTGTGGAGCCTGCCACAAGGACCAGAGCCACGGAATGACTTCCAGGGGTTATCCTCGTTCTTCAGTAGCCCCCCACACAATCAGTAGTAATAAGCTGACCTGAAAATCCTGTTTTTCAACAAGGGTGAATGGCCCTGTGAGGTTCCTGCTGGTTCCCCCGTGGGGCAGCTGGACAGGTACAGCTCTAGCGCTCTCGAGAAAGCTTTGAGACAGAAGAGAAAGTAAAATTGTCCTTCTGTAGTGTTCAGTCTCTAATTTTGCTGTTTTATTCAAAAGATGAGCTTGTAGAGGATTATAATGCCCTGTCTGGCTTTGCTGAGAGCAGGTGCCCTGGTATAAATGAGCTCACGTTTCTGCAGCATTTCTTAAGGCTGAGGACTTTTGGCATGACAGCACTAACATAAACAGAGTTAAATTCTGCTTTGTTCTTCTGATGAGGTGGTGCATTTATTTAACTGGGCTTCAAGGTAAAAGAGCATAATCCCTACAAGCTGTTTTAGCAAAAGCCCCAAATTGGGTAATTTTCACGTGACAGGCCAGCCTGCAGAGGTTGCTGCCACCCTGGAAGTTCTCTGAGTCATAAGTAGGAAAAACTGCGTTAATGCTGTTTTGTAGACTGAGCTTGAACAATGTGCTGAGTTTGGGGCTGTCATAGTTACCCAGCCCCGCTGTAAGCTTGGAAATCATCGCTTTAGTGGTTGACACTTGAATGTACAGCAGGATCAGGATCTGCTGCACTTACTGAATGAGGCTGATTTGTCTTCCTGCAGCAGCAACTTAAAACCTTCCGTTTCTCGAGATCATTGGATTGGGAAGAACTTGGAATCTAGCCCCTCACCCTGATAATTGGGCATAATATATGTAGTGTTTATCACAGTCTGTTTCTCCAGGTTGCTGCAGGTGTACAGAGCTCTTAGTGCTGCCTGTGTGTAACTGCAGTGGAAGGCGAGAAGTTAACATCTTTAAAAGACCTCTGTTTCCCTTCCACACCTGCCTCTAATTTGCATGGCAATTGAGGAAAAGTGAGTCTAAATGAAAATAAATGTTCTGTTCCTAATTTTTGTCTCTTCCTGGAAGAGGCAGGCAGGAGGGAGCTGGCACCTTTGTCATACAGGTTGAGGAAAACCCAGCTGGTTTGTGGTGCATTATTTGAAATGTGCAGGGACATTGGTCCAGTTGAGCAAAGGGAAGGTGGCTGTATTTAGGACCATCGTGGTGGTGATGTTGTTAGGGGGGGTTTTGGATTGGTTTGGTGGGACACATGGTTAAATGTTCCAATCTCAGAGGCCCTGCTTGTCCTACGAAAAAGTTTTGGAATTTGAACTGCTGATAGTCACATCTCCAGGTGTTTTACTGGAGCAGACCAGTAAAGGCAGGCGGTGTTGGGGTACTCAAAGTGGGTGAGAAGGTGGCTGGTTTTTGGGAGGGGGAACCTGTGGAGATGAAATCCCTGTGCTGCAGAAGGAGCTGCCCTCCTTCCCTGCCCTGCAGTCAGGATGTGTCGTGCGGGGAGAGCTGCTGGTAGAGAGGCAACAGGGGAGGCAGTTTGAAGAAGGCTTAAATTAAACTCAATCAGGCACAGCAGCCCTGAGCTGAAGGGCCAGATCCTGTGCCTGGTACATGCACTGAGCTCCTGTTTCCATCTGCAGCTTTGGAGAAAACGATGTTGGGATCAGAGATGAGAGAAGAAAGCTGCCTTTTCATCCCACCTCCATGTAATTTTTGACAGTTCCCCCCCCTTTATATCCACTGTTGTTTGTGGGGTTTTTTCCCCTCTTTAAGGACTTTTCCATTGAATTTAAAATCTCAAGATTTAAACAGTATGTAGACATAATTATGTCTCTTCCTATTTACTTAATCTTGCTACTTGTTACTCGTACAATATTAGCGATGACACTTTTTCCTGCGCAGGGTTGTGACATATTTTCATATGAAAAAAAAGGAGAAAAAAAAAAGGAGGAGTATTTTGAATAGAATAACTTGACTTATCTCAATAAAAGTAGGCAGGTGGTGTGTTTAATATGTTAACCCCTGTTCTGTGGATTTGTTTTACAGCCCTTCTGTCTTGAGATAGTAAAAGACTGGAAGGGAATTAAGGAGACCAAAGGAAGTCCCTTGACATTTTTATGTGCTGAAGTAACAGGCAGGCAGTCTTGGTTCATACAATGCTGTCTTCCTGGGTAGAACAATTAGTGTTAATGTGGTAATGATAATTGTTTCTGTAAATTATTCTTAATTAACTATTTATGTAATAAGACACTTAAGGATCTGTATTTAACAATTTTGAAGGGGTTTTTTCCCCTGCTAATTGGCTTCCCTATATATTTCTTTCCTGAGCTTGTGACTGTTTTCTGCTCATTATTAACTGTGTGACATTCAGGTTTAAAATTTGGTATAGATGATCCTTAATTAACACAAAATGGTGCCTAAATGATCAAGAAACAGGTGGGTTCCTTCCTTTAGCTGTGCTCTAATTGCGGAGTGCTGCGTTTCCAGGGACGTTACCACGCTCTAAGACAGATCCCAGCTTGTGGGACCACTGTTCCTACCCAGAATCATCACCCCAGACTTTCAGCAGGTGCCTCTCAGATGTTAAACTTTATTATGTGCCAGATGTGGAAGTGCCTCTTTGGGAATCTTCTGCATAAAAGAGGAAAGGGGGAAACTGTTTGAGACAAGAGCTTCAGGGCAGTCAGTTTGTGGTGGTGTTTAAGCAAGAGAGAGAGTAAAAATGGATGATCTCCTGCCTCATTTGATGCTGCCTAATATATTTTGAAAGGGTTTTGGAACAAGGTAAGGGAGAGGGAATAGCCTGCTATGCCATGTGCTCTTTAATTAGTTCCTGTTGTTTTGGTTTGGGCTTTCTTCATCTTGAAAATGTCACCTGCTGCCCTGCTCTTTCTTCATGTTTTTTTTTTTTCACTTGGCTCTGTGTGAAGCATATACCAATATTTTATGTACATAATTGGTCTAAGTTCTGTGTACTGCCTAGTATAAAGTGCACATTCTCCTTTTTACTGTGGTTTATGTTTATTACACACACTGCACTGCTTTATGTGCACAGTGTGCCTATGGAGTGTGTGGTGCAGGCAGAGAGGTGTCATATTCCATTCTTAGCATCATTAGTGCTGTCTTCTTCAGCAATTTTCATCAAGCTATAGTTTAATTTCATTCCCCTCATTATTTTGCAAAGCATCTCTTATCGGTTGGATTTCCCTTCTATTGCTTTTAAAACCACCGGTGTCTCAAAACAGTGAGAACGTCAATATTTTTAGCTTTATTTTTCTTTATTTTGACAAGTTCTGAGCATCCTAGGATTTCTGTAATACAGCCAATCAGTTAAAGCCAAATACTGATAGCTTTACAAGTTAATTAGCACCTCAGTTCATCAGCACTCACACTCAAATTAATACTGGAGTAAGCATCTCAGAATCTCATCTCCCATTTGCATTTAGTGAAGGTGATTTTGCAATATGTTAATTTTTATTGTGTGCAGAGCCTGTTTAATATTTGGTCTGCTCTTATTTTTTGACATATTTAAACTTGGAGCCTAAAACTTTACAGGAATTGGGCTTGTTTGAGCTTGTGTAAAGAATTCAGAAATTTCAGTCCTTTGCTAGGACTTATTCTGATTAAACAGCACTATTTATTTCTCTATACTCAGTCATTTGGAAGGTAGGTGTTTTTTTGACTATTTTGGGCTCTTTTAAAGTGTTTGCAGCTTAGGGTTTTTGATATAAATAAAAGGAGCTATTAGACTAAAATAGGAAAAATAACTTTAACCTAATCAAGCCCTAGGTGTCTGAATTATTAACGCATACAATAATTGAGATACTCTGCGGAAGTAATAAGCTAATCATGTTCAATAATAAGGAATAATCATCATGTTCAACCCATTGCATCTTTAGATTTTTCAGTGCATAGGCTTTTCTTTCAAAGCCCGGAAGAAAATTCTACAGTGGTGGTGACCTCTGGTGTAAATGAGAACAAACAATTGGAACTTCAGAGGCTCGATATTTTGGGAAGAGTACAGATAATTACTATTTACTGTTGTCTCCTCAGCTGCAGCATACCAAGAAAAAGTTGCTAATTTCAATTACTCTTTCTTTAGAGATGGTTACTGGGGGAACACTTCACCAAGGGCAGTTTGCTGCTGCAGGAGACTTTATCCAAGCGCTGAGAAGCCACAAGTTTTTGGTGGTCCTGCTGCTGCAGAGTCAGGGAAGGAGAATCCTTTGAGTCACAGATCTAATTTTACATCCCTGCAGTGGTGCTGAAGGCTGAATGTGCTGCAAATGCATCGGAGCTGCTCTGCTGGCTAAAAACCCCCACTCTAAGTAGTTATCCCAAATACCAGCACGGGGATCTGGAGTGTATTAAAAGAGAAAGTCAGGGCTGTGTCTCCCAAGAGCACTGCTGGTGTGGGTTTTGGTTTTTAGGAGTGTTCTTCAGGGGTTTTAGCCATGTACTGCACCACTGTGTCTTCCTTTGATGTTCTTGGGACAGAAGTAGATGAGATCTGAGTTTATGGGAAGCACTGGAGGTGGGAGAGATTGATTGGCTGCCTGCTGCAGTAGAGACTTTTATCAAAATTTATTGAACAGGATACAGGTAAATGTTTCTTTCTTTTAATCAAGGTTGATTAAATTACAATCAGAAAGATGCTCCTGTTCCCTTAGGCACATCACAACCTTGTTATCATCTCGAATTCATCCAGCCTTTCAAGAGGGGGTTTTATTAGCTGTCCCTAATCCCCAGGTAATTACTGTAGAGGCTGAGAGATATTTGTGGAGAGCATTTTGAGTGAGGGAAAGGGCTTCATGAGCTATCACAGGCCTGAAGAAATTCAGTGGTGCTCCGTGACAGGAGTTCCTTCTTGGATTGCCAGTCACTGGCTGCAGGCACAGCCACCTGAACCCTCCTGGGCTGTGCCCCTTTCCCTTTTCCCCCTTTTTTCCCAGCACCAGCACTGCAGGAAAAGGGGATGATTTGGATGATTGGCGCCACTGCCCTTTTATAAAACAGCTTCATGATTGCACGAGGTAGGAAACTCAGCAGGATCATTAATTCCTTTAGGTTTCCACTCTTTTTCGTTGCAGCCGCCTCCAGAAAAAGGTTCCCATTTCTGAGCTTTCTGTGTTTCAGAAATCAGCAGATTTTGTGGGGAGCTTTTATGACAGTGACAGTAAAAGAAAAACAAGCAATCAGACCTAGGCTGTTTTATATACTTTGATGTTATTTACTTGCTAATACAGAGCTCCCTAAAAAAACCAGACTATTTGCTCACACCTATTCCAGTTTTAAAGGAAAATGCCTTTGCTTCTACAGAGAAATTAATCACAACTAGCTTGTTCTACAAAACACCCTCTCAGCAATGGGAAAGGTCTGATTTTTTTTATTTAATATTTTCCCCCTCAAATAAGGAAACTTAAATTACTTAAGGGACTGCTTAGCTTCCACTGGTGCAATTAAATTAACACAGGAGGAATTTTGATTTATTTCCAGAAATGAATATGTGTTTCTAGGTCAGTAACTCTATTTAGAAGAAAAGATATTAAGGGTTTTTTTCCAAAATAAATCCAAATGTAGTGTTGGCTAGGCTGCTCTCCATTTGAATTTCAGTTTAATCTTCATCTTACTTTATTCCCCTTTTCTTGAGGAGTGCAAAAGTGTTAAAGTTCAGAAGAAATTAATTGGGAAAGAGGGGAAGGGATAATAAAATGATGAAGTCAGTCACCCTGAACCAGTACCATAAGCCAGATAGAGGGGCAGGGAGATTCACTAAGAGTAAAATAAGATCCAGAGCAGTAGAACTGAAAGTTAACAGTGAAGCTGAGAAAGGCAGGATGGTATTGAATAATTGGGCAACAAAAACAGATCCAATTCAATGTTGATAACATAAAACAATCCATATAGAGGAAAAAGAGTAATACACGACTCTGTGTCAGTGAACCAAACCCAGATTTCTGGTTTTGACCCCTTGAATGCAATCTGGAGGAATATATCGTATTTATCAACGTTATCAATTGAAACAAAATTAAATGTGCATTATGTTGCGGTCTGGTGTCGTAATTTATCTGTTGACAAACTTTATAACAGAGCTGTTAAAACTCGACCTTTGGAGAAATGAAAAATCACAGAACTGAGCTTCTCTTTGAATATTCAGGATGCCATGTGAGACTGAAAATTACTTGTGGAAAAGTAGCCTCTAGCAAACTCTTAAATGTAAATTTTGAGGAAGTTATATGTATCTATGCTGGTTAAAAATAATCTTACCCATTAGATGTTCAGTATAATACACCTTCTTCATAACTAAGCTGCCCAGGGGTGTGTATGGTAAGTGTTGGTTAAAAAAACAACCTTAACCCCTAAAAATGCCCCAACTCTTCCTCCTCCCCCAAGAATCCCTTGCTCAGTCCTTGAACACCAGAGCAGGATCCAGGCTGGGCTCACCTGTGGAATCTGCTGCCCTTCACAGCCACTTTTGGCTGCAGTTGCAAAGATTTATGACTGAGGTAATAACCCCAGAGTATCTGAATTTACACCCTGATAGTTAATTATTCTCTTTGTGCCATGTGCTGTAGTTCACGTGTAAACAGTGGTTGGAAAGCAAAATAATCCTCCACAGCAGAATTGGGCATATCCTGAGGGTTTTTCTATTTCCATCTCAGGAGCAGGATGCTCTGCTGTCATGTTTCAGCTTCTTGGAGGGTTTTAAAACATCACCTGCTGTATCTAAACGTGGTTTATCTCCATTGCCAATAATGCTTATGTAATGTAGTCTCAGTACTAACGTGGAATACGTTTTAGGCTCTTTTTGTATTCATGGTTGGTTTTGTGAACCTTTTTTCCTTGCTGATGATGTCAGCAGAATGTCTCTGCTGAATTATGGATTAGTTATTTAATCAAAGTCTCTGTGTTACTATACAAGTCCCTGAAAATCTGACTAAAGTTTTTCTGATTTGCAATGCAATTGAGTGAACTTCTGATAGATAAAATCCAGTTGTTCATCCTGCACCTCTGTCTAGAGTCATGCAAATGTGAAACAGGAGGCACATGTCCAGCAGGCCTTGCTACTGGAAGCCAAAGAGATTTTCTGCATCAGTAGCAAAGGAATACAGAATTCAGAATCCTTTCCACCATCTCTGATACATCTTTTTTAGTGGATCCTGCAGATGTTAGCTTTAAAACATCTGTTTCTCCTGGTGTTCCTTTCTTCAACATCTTGAATCACACTTGAGCTGGTGCTGCAGCACCAGCTTGGGATCACCAGACTTGCTGGTTTAGCAATTACATCTGGTTTTATTCCAAGTTATGGTTTTGTCCAGCTGTCTTTTAGAACCATTGCTATGAGTTGCTAGGATACATTTCTAAAAGTGGAAGCCGTGTTTACACCGCTTCAGCGTGAGAAATCTTTGTGTGTCACTTACTTCTTTGCCAAGGCTTCATTACAAGGCACTGCTGAAGTTTACCAAGCTCTCCAAGTTGTCGTACAATCCTGTTTCTTTGTTTGTGGTAATCAGAGAAATACATGGCTGATTGAATGAATGCTGTTCTGTCTGCTGTAATTAACTCCTTTGCTGAGCTGTGGCATTATTCTGATGGATTTTTAGTCAGGTCAATCCTGACCAAGGCCAGTCCTGCATGTGTGGGTTCTGCTGTGAGCTGAGCTGGAACAGCTGCTTTTGTGCATCCTCCAGCCCTCAGAGCATCTCTGTCACCTCCTCTGCACTGGAGCCAAGTCCTTCTTGTGGTGAGGAGTTGGGAATCGGGTCATTAGAAGCAAAATCAAACAAACCCACACGATTTCCTAAGGAAAGTATCGAGGTTGTAGGCAAGGAACTTAAAATTTGTGCAGGTGAAGGATGGGCAGCATGCACCACCAACAGGCAGTGTCAGAGTTTGCCCGGGTTCTGCAGGATTTTTAAATTTCTGCTTGCCAAAATAGGATCCCAAGGATGAAGTCTGCCTCATCTTACAACATCTGCTGTAACCTGCCTTGTCTTACATTGTTGATTTTTCTAAAATGTGCTACTTTTGACGTAAGAGTACTCTGCTTACTATAAAATCTACACAGAAATATGTTTAACACATAAATTGATATTTTGTTTGGCTACTTCCTGCACAGTGTTGATGCTTTTAATTTCAAAAAGGGTTTTTGTGGGGGGCATCACATAAGGGGGTGACTGAAGAAAGAACTGGCATTTAAACCTTGAAAGAATTTTTCTTAAATGGTAGTTCTGAGATTAGACTTGTTAGTCACCATTGTGATCCTTTCAAACCAGCCCAACAGGCCTTGAAATAAATGCTGTGGACGTTATCAACAATCAGATTACACTAAATGCCCACAGAGTCCACCAGAAAGGTCTAAGGGAAAACAATTACAGATGAAACAAAACGTAGCATTTAAATCCCTACGTGAGAAGCAGCCACACAAAGGAAACGCAGATCGTGGTTTAATTACCTGGGTGGAAGAATGTTTAGAAAATTAATATTAGGACACTGGCAACTGAAAGCATTTAAAAGTGTTAATGCCTCCCCTTTTCTTCCCTTTGATTAAAAAGGTCACTGACAGAACACAGCTCTGTGCTTACTCCAGCAAACATGAGAGTGGTGGCTGCAGTGATTTTGTGCAGCTCCTGCAGGTGTCAGAGGACTGAGGGCTCAAGGGCGGTGACTAGCTTCTTAAAATGGTCCCCAGAAACACATATTTTCACTTAAAAGCTTACGAAAGGAGCTGCATGGTTGGTGCATTTCATCCTCTCACGGTTATTTCAGCTGCAGCCTTTCGGGTGTATCAAGGCCACCTGATGGTTTGGTCATGCACACCAGTGACCACCAAAAGCTTTAAACTCTCTCTGCCGTTCAGAGAAAACCTTCCAAACTGATGAAACGCGAAGCCATTCCTTCCATTCCATCCTGGAAGTGAAGAATCTTAGAGATAGACACACATGAGCTGTTTGCAGGTGACTGGGGAGGAGAATCTGAGCGTGGCCTCTGTGCCTTCTGCACCTCTCTGTGGGCATTGCTGAGTGCCATCTCTTCCAGTGCCATTTTCATTTTGCAGTGTGGTGCTGGAATGGCCTGAAATAAAACACAGTAAAAACGAGATTTAGGCTCATCATTTTTTGCCTCAGGAACGATGGTACTGTACAATTTCAGTTGTACCTGCTGGTGATATATTAAAAGATGAAGAGTAGGCTTAGGCAGCATTTAGTTGGGAAGGAAAGTTAAAAGATTTTGCTTCTGCCAAGCCTTTTTTAGGATATTTAATAGGGATATGGTGGGTAAAATACAGAATCTGACATGTGGGTGGTGATAAAGGCAAGGACTGGTAAAAGCAAGGGAAATCCACAGGTAGTCTGAATGCTGCAGCAAGGTCAGTGCAGTGAAGGAAATGAGATCCTGAAGACCTTTTCTTTGCTTGCAATAGTGCTGAAAACCTTGGAGTTGTTATTTGCTCTTGAATTTATGTGAACAGCTGGTCAGAGGTGGCCTTGGCTGGGTAATGAGGTGATTCCCAGAGGAGCTGTGGCTGCCCCATCCCTTGAAGTGTTCAAGGCTTTGTGGGACAGGGCTTGGAACAACCTGGGATAGCAGGAGATGGCAGATGGGTTGATTCCATGAATTTATGAATTCTTTCCGTCTCCCTGGTACTGCAGGAGTGTTGCCTGCAGCTTGGAGTCATTGCTACCTCTCCCTGGAAGGAGTTCGATCTTGTGGAGCATGTGGATAATGACATCCATTGTAAATCCATCTCCCTTTCCTCCTGGTAATCTCTTCATTTTTGCTGGAAAGACTCTTGTGCACTGAGGGACCAGGGAAGCCTGGTTTCTTTGGTTTTAATGTTGATCTAAGCTCCAAGGAAAGACAAGGCTCAAGTGTGGCCTCTCCTCAGCCCATCCATCCATAGGATGATTCTCTTCTATTGAACCAGTTGTTTTCCCCTGCCTGGTAAAGTGAAAAAATCATATAGATGAGACTTGACTGAAACTGGCCCGAAGGTTCACGTATTAATCCAGGGAAGAGCAGGTACAAGAAGGGAGTATGGGGGTTTCCATTGCTCTGCACTCTCCCACGTAACACCCAGGGAGTGTCTGGCTGTGTTCCTCTTGTTTCCTTGAGAAACCAGACTAAAAATAACAGCAAGTAGGGAATGAAAACAATTCTGTTACTACACAGTGCATTGCAAGGAAAAAAACCCAACATTCTCCACGTCTCTGGATTAGCAGAATGTTTGAAGCTGCGATAACCCAGTTGTTAACAACCATAATTTAGATGTGGGTTGTTTTTTGTTGTTTTTTTCCTTCACATAAATATGACTTATTTGAAGTACGTTGAATTAGAAAACTCATGAATAAATATTTTGACATAATCAGAATTATATGGCTAGAAATTGACCTACTTTGCATGACAGATGCTTGAGAATCCCCCAGCTAATAGCAGACTAACCTGGCATAGCAATGCCCGATCTTAAAATATTCTAAGCAGCATACAGACATTAAATTATTAGATTGTTGGGTTCTTTGCACGGAGATTAGACACAGTCAATTTTGTTTGTAAATGAATAAGTTATAGGCAAGTTATTGAGGAGGCACTGGGGTGCAGTCCAGAGAAGGATCCCTGCACTATTGGATCAGTTTTTTTTTACCGTGGTCTCAAAAAATCTGTTAGAAGTAGAAATAGCCAGCAAAGCTTGATGGTATCAGAGGCCAAATAATGAGAGTATTACACCAAATAGACAGGCCTTTTCAGAAGATAAGCACAACTGCAAGAGGAATAATAATGTTTTAAAAATCTGTAAGTATTTTGATGGTGTAAATAGAATCTACTTTTCCCCCTGCAGCTGTTCCTTATGCCAGTGTTGATTTCAGCAGACTGATTTTATCTTTCAGTTAATATGACAAGGATTTTCTACAGGTTAACAGAGAGCTCTGACCTTGGGAAAACATTCTTCTCAGTTTAGGTTTATATGGATTCTTTTAAAAAGTCATCTTCCTTTATTATTTTAACAAACACAGGTGATGAAACATTTTGGGTGCTTATTGCACAGAATAGAGTTTTCAAGCTTCATAAGTTTTTGTTGTTCATTTCTAGCACAAGTAATAATAGTGATTTTATTTGTAAAGTATCATGGTTTATATTTTTAGTGGGGGAAAAGTACCTTTTTTATGGCTCAGTTTCAGCAAGGATAACCCTCCTTTTATTTAATCCATGCAATGAAAAAAAATAACATATTCCATTTTAGTAGCCCTTTTATTCGCTTCCCGGTCGTTTTCTCTGTTTTCAAAGAATCTCTGCAGATGAAGTCAACTTTGTTCAGACTTTTTTCCTCAAGGTCTTCAGGGGAATGTTTTGCTCTCTTGTAATGAACCCTCGTTAGCACAAAGGCAGTAAAACCACGTGTATAATATTGGCAGATCTGTTCTCTTCCAAGCCTGAAGCAGGGCCAGGCTGAGACACAGCTCCTACCCTTTACTTTTATTTGCTCCAGCTGCTTAAAACTTCTTAGAATTAGGTTAAACTGTCCCTTTAGCACCCATATTTCTCCCAAAAAGGACGAAGTTCAGTGATCCTTGCGGTGCCCAGCTGCCAGACACAGCGTTGTGGGCTGCAAGCAGAGACACCTTCAGGTCCTGCTCATCTGGGGATGGAGCTCCTCCTTTCAGGGAGTGAAGGCATCCTTTTAAAAGAGAGTTGTGTTTGCAGGACACTGATTTGCGGCTGAATTTGGATTCTTTGGAAGCTTCACCAGACGGCAAGGGACAGAGGTGATTACTTGGGTTAGTCACAGTCACTGCTTTGGGAGCTTCTCTCTGGCTTGCAGTGTTTGGAGGAGGGTTTTTAGTGATTTCTTTCTGGTGTCCTTCAAGTGAAGAGCTCTGAAGCACTGCACTGCTCTGCAGGTGGCTCAGCAAATGTGTTAAAGTTTGTTAAAGTTCTGGCACTCCGGTATTTTGTCCTGCTTCTTCTCACATACCAGTAGGCTTTTCAGATTCAAACATGGTCACTTGGGTCCTTGTGCCCTTAGAACTCAAACCATCTACTCAATAGCTGAAAAAGACTCCAAGTTTTCCTGGCTGGGGGAAGTTTCCTTTCCTCTTACTTGACACAGTTAGCTGCTGGGGTTTGCTGGTTTGTTTTCATTGTATTTCATTACTTTCCCAAGAATTGACTCTCAGTTTCTGAAGCTCCAGCTCAAATACTTTGGCTCCTTGATGCCTGACCGGTTCCAGGAGCAGAGGAGTTCTCCTGATGTGCTGATCCTCCGTGGCTTTGCACACACCAGAGATGTGCAAACCCCAATTCCTTACCTCTGGAATTCGCTCTGGCACAGGGGTGTTTTACTTCTTGTCAGCAGTTTGCCCAAGGGTGACTGCCAGCAGTAGTCTTTTCATTCCTGCCTCCTGCTGCCACTTTGACAATAGGAACGGCAGCAGGAGGCAAAAATGAAAGGACCAGATTGAAAGAAGCACTTTGCCACTGTTGTAATTTTGAAATTGATGGCGTTTTTTAGCCCAGAGTCTCAGGAAAAAAGCTGCTTTCCTCTTTGCCTCCTATTGTTTTTCCAGCAGGGAGAGACATTCTCTGATGTTGCAGAGGCAGTGGGAAGCCAAAATGAAAATAATTTTCTTCCTGAAACATTGGATAACAAAATGTGAACAATTTCAGCAGGGAAAGAGTGGTTTGTTTTGTTTTGTTTTGTTTTTTGTTGAGTGCCATGTGGTGAATACTGGTATTTCCATTTGACTACAGAAAATAAATAGCAGCTGCTTTTCTTATTGAGTTAATGTGATCTTAGGATAATTTCTAAACACCTGTTTACTGTGGGGTTTTTTTTAGCCTGGCACTTTCATTCTTTTCCTTTTTCTCCATGAGAGTAGGTGTTGTAAGGTGGATGTATAGTTCACCTATGAGGCCACATGCTGCCTTTAATGCCATGCCCTTGGAGCCGGCTTTTTAAGGCAGAGATTTATAGGTCTGCACATTCCAGAGGTGTGTTTTACACCAATATTATCAGAACTGCTAATAATCCAGATATGATTTTTAGGGCCACTAATTCTGTAGGAGGAAAGATGAGGGTTCTGCAGTTGCACTGACATTTTGTGCTGGAGTCTTTGCTCAGTGGTGTCTGAAGTGATTCTGGGGTTTAAGTGACGTGGGAGATGGGGCTGGGAAGCTTTAATGTTTCAAGAGTGACCTTCAGCTTCTCTCCCAGAAGACCAAGTCCTGTGATTTTAGATGAGACTTTATTTGCACTGGGGAACAGAATCATGAAGGAGCACAAAGCGCAGCCCCCAGACCGTGCAGTTTGCAGATATCCCCAGCCTGATGTGGTGCACGTTCTGCAGAGCACTGACATCAGCCTTCAGCAGAATGAAGTTCTGCACTGACAAAGTGGATGGCTGGAATGAAGGAGGTGGCCCTGCCACCATCCACTGTGGTGCAAAGCCCCATTTCTGTGCCTGCACACAGGTGCAGGGGGGACCACAGCGGTGACAGGAGAGGTTGAAGTGTAAATCAATGAATGGCTTTGTCCTCCTGTTTTAGCTGTTACAGGCTGTTGCTCATGTCTTTGGGGACTTCAGTGGCTGTAATTAGTTATCTTGAATTGAAAGATTTTTTTTTTTCCTTTTATTGAACGTGTGAAAAATTTGGGAATGTTAATCAGCAGAGCGTAACCTTTTCTTAACTTGCTCTTTTTACAGTCCCAGAGAATTAACATTTATCTTAGGGCAGCACAGGAATCTGGTATTTGTATGGAGCAAACTGGTTCTCCACCCTTTCTCTTCCTTTATACATAAGAAAAACTAAACTGGTAGGCTCATCACCAGAATATATTTTGTAGGCTTTGAAGTGTAAAGTGTGAATCTGTGTGTCTCGACATGACTTTGGGACGCTGCGTGTAAACGCGTGCATGTCTGTGTCCTGGATTAGCGAAAGTCTAATTAAAATTGTTCTTGAAAACTCTATACTTAAAACCAGATATAGGGAGACACGGAAAAACAGCTTGTTTCTATTTTTGAGGAGTTCTGAGCTCTTAAAAGTTCTTGTAGGATTACAGAGGAATCAGGGAGAACCAGCAACTCTGCAGATCATGTTGCGTGTTCACATACCAAAATAATTAATTAGATGCTTAGCTGTAAATGATCAGTATTCCTTGTGTTGGCTGATTTTTCTTCTGCTTTAAGGGGCTTCTCAGTGCTGTGGTGGAGCTTGGAAGGAAAGGCAATTCTATCTGACTTTCTCTGCCCCAACAAGTTCAGATTTGGTTGGGAAATGACATGTTCTGGGGTTATTTAGCAGCCCCTTTGGGCTGGGCTCTCCTTGCTGCTTTGGCAGTAGTTTACAGAGATTTTTGGCAGCAGATGGTATCAGCTGAGTGCCCCATTGGGACTGTTGTGCTTGGACATGTGAGTGCAGCTGTAACAGGTCCTTTGGTTTTTAGACTACTTGGGCATTTACGATGCCCCATCCAAATGCAGGGCACATATTAATGCAAATTAAGGATCACTGTAACATCAGTTACCTTGTCTTAGCTGGTTTTAGCTCAGAAACAACTGATTTCATACTGACACCCAGGCAAGAGGGTAAGGAATGAAATAGCTAACGATCCTGTTTTCCCAAGGGCTTTATATACTTGACATTTTGATGTCTGTTTGATTTAAACATTTACCCAAGCTTTGAAACACTAGGTGAACAAAGATTGCTAAACTCTCTTCTGTCTCCTAAGAGGTGAGTCCACAAATACCTGTCTTTGTCCTTCCCCTCTGGTCGTCCAGAAAACATCATTTTAATTCTCTACCAGCAGCAAATGGACTGTCAAGTTTCCCTGGTTTCAGTTCTGGTCATTCCCTGGGGCTTGCTGGACAAGGTTAGTACCCCAAAATGAAGTTTTATTGCAGGGTCTTTCACTTTAAATCAATGTAGAGTTTGGAATTTCAGCTGCTTCTGCACACAGCCTGCAAAAGGCCCCTTTACAAAATGACTTTCAAAGATTTATGAGGACTTGCATGGTACGGAGGCTGAAAGGAAGTTTAATTACATTCAGCTTTTGGTCATTTCTGTGTCTGAAGATGTGCCCATGTTCTGTCATCTCAAAAACCATCTAAGTAAATAAAATTGATCAGTGAGCCTTCTGGCTAAAAGGAAAATGAGTGCTTTGTCATCTGCCCATGGAGCCTGGGTGCTCCATCACTGCCTTCTCCCGGGTGCTCGGCCCAGACTCTCCATCACTGAGATTTGTCCCAAGTTTTAATCAAACGTTATTTTAAACTGAGGCCTCCTCTGTAAGTAGCACAACCCTTCCCTTGACATGCTCGCATGGACTTCGTTGTGGTGTAAAGAAATCATTTAATCCATTTGGCTTTGGAGGTGGTAAAATTGTGCATCGTGTTCATCTCTCATCAAGTGTTAAGATAAAAACTTGGCAAGTGCAGTTGCTGTCACCTGCTACACAACATCTCTGCTTATAAAACTGATCAAGGACAGCAAATAATATGGGAACACCTTATTTCCTTACAGAGGAGACTTGGTTCTAGGAGCGGGGTTGTGTAGGTGCCTTCGAGTACAGTAATTTCAGGCTATTAATGCCAGAACCCATAAAATCTCTCAGTTTGAGGTTTTTTGAACAGCAGTGCTGAGCAATCGAGGATTACTGCTGAGATGATAGTCTGAATGATGATTGAGTCTTCCTGGAGAGCCTTTATCTGTGCTTAAAATTGGAGGTAATGTTTTTAAATTAAACTATAATAGAAGTTCATTGAGCCTTCGGAGTGGTTTCTGTGTCCCCTCTTTAACATGGTTTATCATTTTCTGTGGAAGTATTCTCAATCTTTTTGTTGAGGACAAATTGTTGCTGTCAAAATGAGGCATTAAAAGCACCCCAGAACAACACCTTGCAGACTTTTTCAGGAGATTTCCTATCAGTTGATGAAAGGATAAGTTTGCATTCAAGTTGCGCCCATTTACTGTAACCAAGCTTTTGTACTTAAATAGATAGAGGTGCTTATTCCTCACAAAACTTTAAAATGCTTTTTAGGGCGGTTTCCCCATCAACAGGTTGTATTTCAGTACATCAGTAGGTTTTTTCAACTGCTAGGGATTAGCCTTTATCACTGAAATAAAGTGTGAAATCCGAAGTATGTCTTCATTTAAAAGACAGCAGTGCTTGTCATGAGCAAATCGTGCTGTGACTGTGCTCTGGTCGCTTGAGATGTACTGATCTTGAAATTAAACCCTCAAGTATCTGTGCGTCTTAAAGAAAAAAAAAAAAAGTTTAAAATGCAAGAAATTTATTGAGAAACATTGGTAGAGGAAGAGAGTGCTAGTGCTGACACCAGAACTTAAATTTTGAGCACACAGACTGCTAGGTAGAATGTGGTTTCTTTTCTAAAATGTTACATTAAAAGAGGGAAAATATTTTATTTTTCTGTGGCAGATCTGTGGCTGCCCACAGGAGGGTTGGGCAGTCATGCTCCTGAAGACAGTGACGAATGACCCAGCAACTCTAAGTTTCCTAGTTCTGGGAGAAAATTTCAAAAAATTAGATTAACAGATGCCAGGAGAATCTGAGAACTTGGGGGGTTTCTCAGCTTTATAACCCCAAATAACCGTTCTGCACTGAACTTTTTTATGGTTATGAAGAAAGAGTTGCTGGGTTTGTGGTATCACGATCCATCCCTTTGTGTGATGGATCATTTTGAGCCCTCTGTGTTGCTCTTGAGGTTTTGTGAAGGCACTGAGGAAAATGTGCCATCAAGGAGAGTAATCAGACTTTATCTTCATGGTTCCTTTTACTTCCTGCTGTACTGAAATGTACATTTAATTGCATGTAAGTATTTTCTCTTTTACACCTGCTTATGAACTTAGGTGTTGGGTTTTTTTTCCTAGGGAAATCTGTGGTTGATTAAAATTGCTGTGAGTTTTCTTGGGATAATTGACACCAAATGAACCTGTGCATCGTGTGTGTATATGTGCAAATAGATAAGATTATGCATGTATATATATATATATGTGTGTGTGTGTGTGTTTAGGTGCATATATATGCACAGCTAATGGGAAATACCTTTCACTTAGCAATTAATTTAGGACTCTTCAGTCTGTGTGGCACCTTAGAGGTCATTCTGCACCACAGTGTTTTGTATTTTCCGCTGCGTTGATGCCATAAAAACCCATAAAAATGCTAATTGCCCCAGGAAGATGTAGGCTGTTTATAAGTGTGTATGGGATTGTTTTTCAGCCCTGTGATACAGAAGGAGGTGTTATTTCAGGTTTATAATTTGAATGTGTGCATAATTTGAGTAGATACAACTTTGACAGTTTATTAGTTAGAAAAGAAGGAGAAAAATAAAGACAGCGCTGTGTCGTTCTTCAGCGAATTGATTGCCAGGAGCATGTTATTGACTTTGGTGATAATATCATTATATATTTTACAGTCATAAAATCAAGAAATTCAGATTATGCCCCGAGGACTTCACACATTTAAATAAAGGATATAGCCATTTCCAGGGTTATTGGTTTAGATTAGCAGGTGCTACGAGGAATGCTGAGTGTGTTGTGAGCAGGACAGAAAGAGCAACAGTGCTCTCACTGCAGCAGGGCTTTGCTTTATTTTATTTTTTCTATTTATGAAATACACTCACTTACACATCCCCTGGGAGGATGAACAGTGTTTGCTCTAAACTTTGGCATATTAATGCAGCGTTAGCTTGGTGTTCTGTGGGGCTGAGAGCTGAAATCAAGTGTAATCCTTGGTTTATACCAAGAGGGAGGATAAATGCGGGAACACTTGCTGAAACACACCGTGCCTGGGAAGCAAACCTGGCGTGTGCTGCAGTGTCAGAGCCAGATAACCTGACACAAACACATCTCTCCCTCTCGGTGGCAAAGGCAGGGGATGGTGCAGCTTCCCAAGGAGCCCCAGTGCCTGCTGCTGGGTACAGCCCTGCAAGCACCTCTGGAATTCAGCTCGGGCTGCTCCGTCCTGGATCCTCAATAACTCCTCTCCCTCTTGGGCTGCTTGCCAGTCACTGCTTGGGACTGACTGGACTTGAGGCTCCTGGGTTGAGCACTTTGGGTTTGGGGCTGTCTCCAGCTTGCTTGAGGGGATCTCAGTTTAATTAAGGTATAGTGCCTCGAATAAAAATGATTGACTGCATTACAAACCTTGTTTATGACTTCTACAGTAGCTTTAGTGAGATGGATCAAGTACCTTAATGCTGATGATGCTGCTCAGCCTCTCTCCAGTTCAGATAGGAGCTTGGGAGCACATTGCATCACCCAGCTCTGGGGATTTATTGTTCTCTTAAAAGACTGTGAAGGTCCCAGTGCAATGTCACAGCTCCGCAGCAAAGGTCGTGTTTTCCTTCTCACGAAGAAGCAGGGGGTCCGGCTGGAGCACATATGGCTCTAGGGTGTGTGGTGACATCCACAAAAGCAGATAAAAATAAAATAATTACTCTTACATTTACATTTTAAGGGCCTCTGAGGATTATAAATCTATACACTGCAAATGAAACTTTCCCTGGATCAAGATCAGCACATTTTCTTTTAAAACTGAATTTTTTTTAGTGGATTTTTAGCTTCTGCATTTTTTCTCAGTTTGTGGCATGAGAGTCAAATTGATTTTAATTTTGATGATCTTGCTCCGTTTTGGTTTGTGAGTTGCTTGTGTTGAGTTGGGAACAAATTCCTGGGTTATTTCTTATTAAAATCCTTCTGCTTATGGAAAGCAAAATATGGAAGCATTTTAGAGCAAACCATTGGAAAGCACCCATTGATCTCGAATAGTTTTGATGCAGACATTTAATTTAGGGTTGTTTTAGAATTGTGTAAAGGTACTGGTCCTCTGAAAAAGAACTCTGTGGAGATTCCTCCCTGTGCAGGGGGCAAGTGAACAGGTAGAATGAAAATCAGCTGCTTCCCCAGAGTGATTTGGTGTCTGTGCTGTTCTGTAGTCAAGAACTGCTAAAACAAGATTTCAGGAAATGTATTGTGAAGAAAGGAGTGGTTGTCCTTAAACATGGGTTTCTAATTTTGCTACAGATTATGGCCTCAAAATGATTTCTGATCTCAAGCCTCAGTGTTCCATAAAACCTTCACAGGTGACTGTCCCTCTTTGAACCATGGTTACCTAACCCCAAGAGGTGGCTTCACAGTACTGAAATAAAACTCAGCTCTGGCAGGAAGTGCATCCCTGTATCCAGAATCATTTTCCTTCCCAAAGGGTGGGACCCATCCAGTGTGGTGGCAGGGATGGCTGGAAAGCCAGGCTTGATGGCAGAGCTCCACTGATAAAAGCAGAAGCTGTGAAGGAGCAAAGCTTGACTCTGCTTGTTACATGGAAGGAAAGATTCACTTCCCTGGGCGTGTTCCTGGCACGGGCACAGCTCTATGGTTTAGTGGCTTAATGTTATCACCCACCCTCCTCTGAAGCCTAGGAAGAATTACAGCCTCGTAATTCAGGCATCTCTTATTTATGCAGTTTCAAATACAGAAAGAACCTTGTTCGAGAACTGCCATTAAAAAATCCCACCCTTTTTTGTTTCAATGATGAGATGTTTATGACAGTCTGGACTATCTACTTTCCAAAGTGTCCAAGGTTCAAATGAAATATCACCCTCCCATAAATCTCACACACCTCATGGGTGCTTTAAAATCAGCTGCGCTGACAGCGTCACGTGGTAATTTCAACAAGCAGGTGGGGAGTTCTCAGCACCAGAATTAGGGAATATGGGTGAATTCAGATCCGAGGAGATGTGGGTGTGTGCTGAGGAATGGTGGCCTGCAGATGGCTGATCCACAATATAGGGCAGTGTGCGTGTGCACTCTGTGTGCTCTGCACGGGACATATGCTCTGGGGTTTCACGGATGAATTTGTAGTCTCCAGCAATTTGCAGCTTCCACCGCGGTTTCAAATATCTACATCGTTTTCAGGCTGATGATTTTTCCCAGTCATTTATCCCAAAAGCACTTCATCCTGCTTAATCTGGGTCATAATTGACGTGGGACTTGTGCCGAAGCAGACACGGCCGTAAGTTGTGTTTGAGTGGGCTGTTAATGGCAGGGATTTAGTTACGTGCAGTAAAACACAGCAGAGGTTGAAATAAGTATAAATGTTAAAATAACAGATGAATGCAGGGTCACAGTCACGATTTGGACCCAGAAAAGACTCTTGAACACTTGACATGCTCCTGCTGTCAGCTCACAGCTGCCTTTGGCTCTAACGAAGGCGTAAAGTTGGAAAATCTCGGGTAAAGAAGCTGTTGGAATTGGATGGTATTTATTGCAGATCAACAGGATGCCTTTGCAAGTATAAAAGACATATGGAAAAGTCCACTGTTATTGTTGTACTTTGTTGTGTCTCCAGATGTTTTCCCTCCTGCCTGGCTCCGGAGGCTTAAAGTGGGAAATGGTTTTTCATTGTTTCTAGCTGGTGGTGCCAACATCTGCCTTGACGTTTCCCTGGGGAATGATATTAGCACTGCTGAGAGTTTCTGATTCATCACTTGCATCTCATTTGCCTTTTTTTTTTTTTTTTTTTTTAAATACAAGACAGTGTAAGAGCATGAGGTTTCAGCCCTGCTCAGTTATTTTGAGGGGTGAGAAGAAATCAAGGGAAACACTTGGCTGGCTCCTGAACTATCACAGCAGGACTTACGAGTTGCCTTATTTTTAAAGGGCTACGAATGAGGCATTGAAACATTGCTCTGAGCTGATGTTTTTCATTGAAAGAAATAGTATTTGTGAGCTCAAACATACTTGAAGATCTCAAAATGCTTAAAATAACTGTTTTCTTTCTTAATATACACTTAATCCATCATTATTTCACAGTGCTTTGCTCTGAGTGAGGGGAAGGGAACCAAATGTATATCTTCATTTGGAAGTGTTCTTTGCTGGTCATATATGCTCATAATGGTATTTTAAAGACTTAATTCCATAGTTTAGAACCTAACTTGTTGATCAACTTGATAGGTGTGTAAATTAGCAAAGTTGGCCAAAATGTTGACTGGTACTGTAGGTGCTTTTACTAGAAATGCGAAACAAAATAGCATTTTTCACCCAAAGCTTCTGAACTTCTTCTTATCAATAAACAGCTGTACAGTATCAGATTATATTCATCTTGATATACTAATAAAATTTACTATATTAATGATAGTATTTTTTTTTAGTGCTGAAATCTGACCTTTTAAATAGGAGTGAGCTTAGGAGCAAGTTTGGGCCAGAATTCTCAAACATAGACTAAGACTAGTTTCTAACCTAGGATTCCTTTATATCAGACTTTTGTGGGTTTTGATCCATTCTCTTACATCAGTTGGAAGAATCTGTGACCAGAGCCCTTAGGTGGCAATAGTGTAAATCTCAGCAATATCTGTCCATGTTTAGGGAAGGTTTATTTTGAGAAATCTGTTGGGTCCAAGAGGCTGAGAACTGTGTAATATCTCACCGTTTTGCCTGTTTTCTTTGTGCTTTGGCTGTTGTTTGTTTGGTTGCAGTTATTTACAGCTCACTGCTGGGGTTATTTTTGAGATCCTAGCAAGAAATTCCACAGGCAGCTGCAAAATCTATGTTGAATCAATTTTAGGAAGACTGATTCCCTAACTAACATATTTCTTCCAGCTGAGACACAGTAAAAACTGTTCTGCAGATACTCAGGGAAGGGGAGGAAAGTTTTCCTGACAAAGATGTCTTTTTTGTGGGTTCATGTTGGTGTCATAGTCATGTGGTTCAGGTATTTTAGGTACATTGGTGTCATGGTTTAACCTCAGCATGGTGCAGACACTCACTCCCCTTTCCAGCAGGATGAGGGGAAGAGCATTGGAGAGAAAGTGAAAGAACATGTGGGTTGAGGTAAAAATAGTTTAAATGCTACTACTACCACCACTACTCCTTCTACTCCTTCTTCTACTACTATTATTGTAATGAAAATAAAATAGCAGAAAAAAGAAAGAACTAAAACCCAAGGATTTTTATTAAGAAACTTTTTTTTTTGCCTTTTTTTAAGCTTCTCAAGGTGAGCCAGCAAGAGCAGCCTTTGCCAGTTATGCTGTTTCTATGTATGTTTATGTGCAGGAAGAATAGAACCAGGAGTTTTAAAACATCAGTGTTCTATAGACAAACAATACAATTTGGTCTTTGGTTTTCCACCTTTCAAATGTTAATAGTGTAAATATTGCTTAGATGAGCCGTTTTGTAAGGAAATAGTAGCATGTTTCTACTAGAGTTTTGTCTGCACAACGTCAAATTCTCCTGTGTATTGGGATTAAAACAACTCATGCAGATCACAAGTTTTCAGATCCACGAGCTGTCTGTGATTCAGGTTTATCTCTTACTTCTGTAAACTTCATTTGTGTGCTGGAGATTCTGTATGGCAACGGTTCCACTGCGAATTCCTTTGGGGTAGCGGGGCCAAGAGGTTTTATTGAACGAGCATTCCCTCCTATTTCCATGGAAATGTTTGGAGTTAGACCCAATTTGCCACTTGGTTGTGTTCCCTCTCCTGTTTCCCTTTGCACTGCTGTAAACACCCTCGTGTCCGTGTTGTGTTTGCAGGTCAGGATCGCAGCGAAGCCACTTTGATAAAGAGGTTCAAAGGTGACGGTGTCCGGTACAAGGCCAAGCTGATTGGGATAGACGAGGTTTCTGCTGCCCGAGGGGACAAGTTATGCCAGGACTCCATGATGAAGCTCAAGGTGCAGTGAAACTTTTCAATGTTACGGTCAAACGGAGCAAATTTCAGCTTGATCCCGCGCTCATTCTCCTTTCATGACACTGAGCCTTAGCGTGGTTAATTATGTATTGAAATCAGTCAATTTTGCATGAACTCCTGCCTGGTATTGCTTATCCTGGTTTAATTTTAATACATTATCTCTGAGTTCTGTAGTTACTCTGTGATTGACACTGCTGCAATTTGTCCACAAATTACAAACAACCCACTGCAAATTGAATAATTTTATTATGCAAAAGGGGAAGTAAATGACTGTGGAGGAAAATGGGACATCAGAGCATTTTCTATGACATTTCTAATCAACTGCAGCACTGCCTCTGGCTGTTACCTCCTGTGAGTGACGGGTGTAGGCAGCCAGATTTAGGGGGAACTGGTGTCCTCAGTGGGAGGAGGATGTCTTGCACCAGCAATGGCAGGGCTGATGTGTTACAAAATCAGGCAGTGCACTGAGAGGATGTGGCATGAGAACGTAAAGAGGAGTCCTTGGAGTTTTGAGGATGAACTGAAGCCATGCCAAAGGCAGATTTGGGTGTAACGTTGGAGTGGAGACAATCTGAAATACCAGGGTGTTGAGGGTGGGCTCTCTGCACCTGACAGACATCCCTCTATGGCCCGGTCTCTCTCAGGGCATGAGAGTTCCTGTAGGAATCATTCTGTCCCTCACCTAGGGTGTGTGGAAGAGCTTGAGTCACAGGGAAGGAAGAAAGGAGAGGTTGTGTTTTCCTGGTGTGCACTACTGGCTGTTCACATCTCCCCTCTGCATTGCAGGGTTACAAACCAGGTCTAGCAGCAAACCCTCTGCTGCTTTTTCCCTTTTATTTCCCCCCCAGCCTTCTCCCCAGCCTAGAGAGCTGATGGATTTTCCATTGCTCTTTTTTTCCGGAGGAGAAATCACTAGGTGGTGTCTGGTGCACTACCAGCCTTCAGGGTTCCAGTCCATCCAGGAGGAATGAGTTACTCATTAGGGAAACAGCACGGGGTGACACTCAGCCTGTGGTTCAGCAA
The DNA here is from genome assembly GCF_015227805.2 of Hirundo rustica. NCBI lineage: Eukaryota > Metazoa > Chordata > Aves > Passeriformes > Hirundinidae > Hirundo > Hirundo rustica. Next base: position 4,126,239 of record NC_053458.1, read on the forward strand.
CCTAAAATCAAGATGTGGGAGATGATTTACAAATCAGTTTTATGGCAGGCAAAAATTAATCCTCTCCAGAAGTTGCTCTGTTGGTGTGTCACATCTGCCACAATATTCCTACCTGATTTAAATGTGTGCTGGGTGTTTCTCATCATTTCATGGTTCCTGGCACGATGGGGAGAGTTGTCACTGTTCTGCTGCACAAACCTTTTTGTCTCTCTCCTCCATGAATCAATAGTTCCACATCTCCCAGGTGCCTAACAGCAGTTTGGACGTGGCAAGATTGATCTAAACAGTGCTGGGAAATGACTAAAACTGTTAAAGGAAGGGAGTGTTAGAAATTAATTTTTGAGAGCAGAGTGTTAATTTATGGACTCTGGAAACCCAGTGTCCCATAACATGAATTTGACCCTTAAAGTCTTGAGGTGGTTTTTGACATCAGATCCTTGTAATGGCAGCAATGAGGGTCTTAAAACCTAAGTTAGTTGTTCTTGAAACATTGGAATTGCAGAGAACCAGATAAAGTCTAAGTATTTTCATTTCATTTGGGAGCAGAACTGATTATATTTAATCTCAGTTCAGTGTTACTGGTCAGGGCAGGCTCCTGAGAAGGTGGAAACAGAAGTTACTGTTCTAATTCTGCTGTGGGAGAATAATGCATGAGATGGTATCAGCAAGTTTTCTTACAAGCTAAAAGTCCTGAAAAAAAAAAAATCAACCCTCAATACCAGTTTTTTACAGCACAGGTGTAGTTTGAATTTTGGAAGAATATTTTTCTTCTATAAAAACCTCAATTTGCTTACACTAGATCAGTGTGAAGTGAGCTAAATTCATTGGCATTTTCTCTCCTCTGCTGCTTGTTGGGTTGGGTTTTTTTATTATTATTTTAAAAATAAATAAATGGAACAGCTTGTAGCTGGGAAAAGTGTGCTAGAAATGACCTTCAGCTTCCATGAAAACAAATTTCATGGAGGATTAGCTACTGCCGGGGTTGGAAGTGGGAGCACATTTGAAATGCTCTCTGGGTAGCAAAAAGAGATGTGGTACCTTGAAAAAAGGGAGGACGCCAGAAGTGAGGAGGGGGCTGTTCCTGGAAAGCCCTTAAGTTTTCCTAGAAAAGTGGGGAATTGTCTACAAGCAAATCTGTGGCATCTGGGAGAGTCATGAAAACAACTAAAACTGGTGTTTGTTTCCACAGGGAATTGTTGCTGCGGCTCGGTCGAAAGGAGAGCATAAACAAAAAGTCTTCTTAACAGTTTCCTTTGGGGGAATCAAAATCTTTGATGAAAAGACAGGGGTAAGTAAAGTTGATCGTGTGCTGGGACAGAATTGAATCTTTCCCTGGTTCCTTTAGAAGCATTTCCTGGCTGGGCTGTGGAATTTCACTGGTGCAAACACACATGAAGCATCTCAGACATTTAATTATCAAAGGGTTATCATCCCTTGTACATCACTTGTAGAGCATAGCTTGTGTATTGTCAGTGGTAGAAAAATTACATTTTTTTTTATGAAATGAGAGGTAAAAGATACTGGAGGTATCTTTGAGGTTGTCTGTGTGAAGCAGCAACTTCCCCAGTAGCATCTGGTGGAGGAAGTTAGAGAGACTTTCATGCCTTACACAGTCTCTGCCACAGCAATACCGTGTTTGATTTTTTAAATTGCTCTAAAAGAAGAAACCTAAGCAAAACATTACACTACTTAGATATAAAGCAACAACACACAAACTGTTTTAATCATAATTAAGGAGATTTTTACAGCAGTTTGAGCTCTGCCTTGAATTTTAAAAAGCTCTTGATTTAATCTTTTGGAAGATTAACTATTTAACACGGTGCCAGAAATAAAACCCTACTGATGATAGATGAAATTATCTTTGCCAGTTAATTTATATTATTAGAAAATCAATGTCATTGAGCTCACTGATACATAATACGAGTAGTTAGCAATGAAAAGCTCATTTGGGATATGTTGTGTAAAGTATCCATGCAAAAGCTGCATTTCAGAGGGCTTTGCTGGGGTTACAGAAAATAGGAAATGTCGGAATTAGGGCTGTCAGTGCAAATTGCACCCCAGCCACAGTTGCTCTCCTAAGATGAAAGCCTTTTATTGGAGAAATAAAAAAGGGGAAGGAGAAAGTCTATTTCTTTCGCACTTGGCTCTGAATGTTTCTCAAACACCGCAATTTTTTGCCCAGAATAAAGAGGGGAAAAGGGGACGTGTTTTAGAAACAAAGGTGTGCTTTATTCCAGCTGCCTCTCCTGCAGCATCCTGCACACTCTCCTGTCTGCAGAAAGTGAGGTGGGGACACAGGAGCAGTCTCCCTCATTTCATAGCTCTGACATCCTATACTCTAAATCTGACATAACTATATCATCCTTATAGTGAAACTGTCACTCACCCACTGAGGCTTAGAATGAAACCCTTAAATCCACCTTGCAGATGTCTGCTCCTGAGCTGCCCGAGTGATGGACAGGACTATTGAGTTGTCCTTCTTGCAGCAGGGCTGTGACAGAGGGATGTGAGGAGCTTTTTCCCACATTGGTTTTTACGTGTCGTTGTCAAAACAGGAGAGTCGTGCTTCCCATGCCAAGGGTTTGGAGCAGAGGTGCATGAAATCCTCTGCCAGGCCTTCACAGCCACCATGCCTTGGGCTTTTTTCCCAGCTTGGGTCTCTCCCTGTCCCAGAGTTTCACACCCTTGTTCGTTCTCATCCAGCTTGTCTCTGCTTTGCCAGCCCGCAGTTGTCACCTCGTTCCCGTTCCTGCTGGAAAATCCCAAAAGCTGGCAAAACTAGGGCTTGTATGGTTGCTCAGCCCAGGTTTTTGGATGGGAAGAGACTCTAAAGGGCTGGAAAAAGATTGTGTTTCACTCACACTGATCTTCTGATTTCCATGTTAAACTTCCGAGTTTATAAAGTTTGTTTGCTTTTATGCAGCAGGGAAAAAAGCAGCCCTTGATAGGGAAGAGCTGGATAATCTTGCATTTGCTTTCTCCTCCTTTAACAACCCTCCCTGTCCTCCACAATGCTTTTTCCCTTAGTTATATATCCATGATTTTGGAATTCCCAAAAGGGTATTTTGGAAAGATTATTTACCTCTCTAGGTGACTTAGCTTTTACCCTTGTCTATTGCTGTCATATCTGCCCCTGTGCCAGTCTGATCTGATAGAAAAGAATAAAAACATTCAGAGGAAAAAAAAAAAAAAAAAAAAAGGTGGGCTTCTTCATGTTGAGTATCTTGTAGGCTGCCATTGGATTTTAATTTATCACAATAAAAAATCAATTTGTAGCTCAAAACCAGCAAATTTTTTTAAAAATTGGCAGTGTCATAGCTGACTTCATACAGATGATTTAGGGGAGTTGCTCCATAATTCGTTACAGATGAAGGGCTGTGGTTGGGTTGCTACAGAAAATGATAAGCAGATTTTTTTTTTCCTCTGCTTTATAGCTCTCCTTAATATGTTCCAGACATAATATTCATCAAAAAGTATTGATTTTAATAATGGTATTATTCCAGCCATCAGGAATTCTGCCCTTTGAGTAAATTTATCCATGAAGGAGATTGAGTTGAAGGTTGGAATATCATTTGGAAAAAAAAAATCTCATCAAGAAAAATACAAGAAGGATTTTGCTGTGAGTTTGCGCTGTAGATGCAGTACAGTATGGTTCATCTACAGCACTGAAATAGAAATAATAACAATCCTTTCTTAAAATCCATCATTCCATGCCAGGGATTACGCTGTAGAGGTCCCTTCATACCACTTTCCAAGTACTTGTCAGTGTATTTAGAACATGATAGCAAAAAATTGTATTTAACATGACTAACAGGATGTTCTCCTGTTGTGTATGTGCCAAAAATTGTCAATACACATGGGGTTTGACCTTAGTAATCTTATAAATGCACCTTTTTTTTTTAGCTGTCAGATGTTTTCCATCCATGCCATTTGCTTTCTCCAGATTATGTTTGCCAATTACCTGAAGGATATACATTTTCTTTTAGTTTTTACTGTAAAAAAAACCCTCCCATAATTATTGCTGCAACTGGACTTTCCCTACCCAACACCACTTGAAAGATTTCCTTGCTGCATATTATATGAAAATAATTTTTTTACCATTTATTCTGTCATATCCATCTTGGTTAGACCTCAATGCTGCAATATATTCTTAATTTATTTTACAGGAGCTCTTTTATATTTTCAAAAGCCTGATGGCAGAAAAACACAAACAGTTGCATCGCGTTGTTTAATTTTCTCCCTTTCGGGGTGGAATATGGTGATTGGCGGTTTGCTAAGAAAGCAACAAAAGCCATAACCACGCGTGTGGAAGGAAATGCAGATTTTGTGGAGGCCCATGGCTGTTGGTTTGCTGTTGCTGAGTGTTGTTTTGTTAATCACACACATCAGGCCATCTCCCTGTGATAGCTCAGCGATGCTTCATTAGACGTGCGTGACTAATCTGGGCTCTGTAAAGAGCCTGTAATTGTCTCATTGTTTATTTATGTGGCCATAAATCTCTGTTTACTTGCAGGTTCCTTTCCAAAAATGTATTTGAAACTAATAATTAAATCCTCTGAAACGCTTGGGAAAAGATTTCCTTCCACCTCCGTGCAGTGAGGTGTGCTTTTAAATTCTTGTTGTCTCTAATTGCAAGATGCTGTTGGCTTCAATGGCAAACCCCTGCACTGTGAAAAAAGAGATGAGATAAAAAAAGAAATTTACTATTTGGTTCTAAGCAATGAATTATTTCTGTTAAAGTAAAACTTTTGATGAGTTTGTGGGTGTGCAGATTGCCAGAATATGCTGTAAAATGTAACTCCCTGTGAGGTATTTTATAGCTAAGTTATTTATCTGGCTTCCTCCACTGGCCAAAAAGCAGGGTAAATCAGTGTCAGTGAATCTTGCTTGTTTATGAGAAATACCCTAAACAGATGGATTGTAACCCAGTTGATGAAGATCACAGTCATCTCACCAATTTTTTCCTATTTTGTAGTACCCTGAAAGTCAGTTTCATTTGCACTGTCTATTCTCTTTCAGAGGTGTTGACCCATATCCTTATTGAAATAAAGCTCTTGGGCCCAGTCTGTGGGATTGTAACATCTCTAGGAATACTCTGGTGGGATTTCAGTATTTATTTCATAGAAGGATTGCAGTGTGTTACTCATATTTCATGAATTTGATCTGTAGCCATTTTCTTCAGGCTGGCAGTGTGAATCCCAGGAAGGAAAACTGTGTGTATAACTACATATATTTCATGTTGACTGTTCTTGTTACCCATCAGTTCCTCCAACCTTCATTATCTTTGCTGAGGATTTTATTTTATTATCATTGAGGGTTTACTTGCCTGAAAAGATGTTATTCAGTTCCATATTCCATGTAAGGGGGACCAGACCTTATCTGTAGCATTCTATTAAAAAAAAAAATTAGTTTGTCTCCTCATGCTGGCCACAGAACTGGTGATTGTGCTTCTGCTTTAAATCTAAATTACATCCAAATAAATAATCCTGTTGTCCTCAGGTTGTTCTCTTTAACTAAGATCATGTTATGGCTGTGAAATGTTCCACCCAATGTTTTGGATGCCAACATCTTGCCCATCTTCCTGAACTTCTGAGCTCTCTGGACTTCACAGTGCGGATTTCTGAAGCTGCTTCTATAAAAGCATTTTCCAGCACATTCTGAGGCTTTATCAGGTTTGTGCTGATAACCCCTGGATTTGCTGCTCTTCCCTCTTCGATGTGAGTGATGGTGTTAATTATGCTGATAGATTGCTAACAGGACAGCTAAACTTGGCTGAAAGTAAATTTTAGCAAGATGAGAATTCTCGCTGTTGGCAAAAGAGGCCTCATTTAAAACGTACCAAAGGTGCTTCTTGACTTTGCTGGAAATCTGTTGGTTCTGGCATTCCTGACCAGAAATCGAGGTACGATCGTGGATCTGCAGTTATTCCTTGAAGCACATGTGCTGGAGCAGATGAAATGTCAAACTGTCAGAGTCTCTATCACTGAGCATCTCCAAGTCTTTAAAAATAGAAATAAAAGAAGGAATTAATTTCTTCCGCTCTCTACTCGCTCTGCAGTGAGCAGGAGAGTTGGGATGAGGAGTTCACTGAGGTTTTGTGTTTGCCAGAGGGGGTGGGATTGGCCAGGAGGATGCTGGTGGTCCCTGCTTGGGGCTCCCACAGGTGGATTTTGTCCCCTTCATGTCTTTGAAACTTCCCAAAGTTCCTGCTGGCCTCTTCCTCAGGTGCAGCCATCTGTGAGCGTCTTACCCAAGCAGCTGATTCCACACAGAGTCCTCTCACATGGTCTCCACGACTCTTGTCTCTGGATTTTACCTCTTTTCCTAGATCCTGTCCTGCAGTTTTCATCTGGGATTTCCTGCATGCTCTCTGTCCTTGATCTCTTTGTTTTTCCCTGCTGTGCTTTTTTGCCAGAATTATTTCATTTGCAAACATAAATTTGGTTATTGTGTCAAACCAAGTGATGCCAGCTCTGTCTTTTCTGTTCAAACTTGATCTGTCTCTTCTTGCATGTTTAGCCAACAGCTCAAGCTCAGTGAGGCTAAACCAGGCCTTTTAATCCCAACTCCCAGAGGTCTCTCTCTGACCTCCTTTTCAGAGAGCTGAGCACAATATCAGCATCATCTCTTATTCAGCCCTGTAAATTCAGCAGCCTGTTTGACCTGGTGATGTGTTTTGATTGCCACACCCAGGGTAACTGTGGATCTTGCAGAATTCTTCTCACCTGCTCTGAAATACAGCATTTGCTCTCACACTGAGAGTTAAAAACCAGTCCTGCCTCTCTCCATCTTGGGTCTCAATTGTTATCCCTTTCTTTGTCCTTGACAAATTTGACTTTTATTTTTGAAATCCATTGTGACTGCCAGGATTGCTGCCTCAGCTTATTCTTTTGATCATGTCACACTTCCCTTTGCATTCCTGGGCTGAATCTGCCTTCTCTCTTTTATCAGCCCATTGTTGAATTGGTTTTTTTCAGGCTCTTCATGGCTGCCTTTACTCTTCATCAGCTTTCGAGGAGTCAATCCGTAGTACCAACTTTCACCATTCATTTATTCAGTTTTCTTAATAAATGACTCCCAAATCCCTTCCTACCCTGCCCATCATCTTTTGGAGGAATTCTTTACACATATTCATGCAGTACTACCTTATTTTTCTTTAAAATACTCCCATGCTACAAACTTGTTGTAAACCTGATGATGCTGAGGAGCTACTGCATTCATGCATCTCAGAGATGTCCCAAGGGCCATCTGGACTTTAGCTCTCAAAGGCTGGAATTTAAATATAAACTTCCTAGGATTACCTTTTAATTCTTTCTTTCTTTATTTTTTAAATCAGCATTATCTATTTCTAGGAACTTCTTTTGTAAGAAATGTTTGGTCTTGGACCACGCTGAGGACTTCTAAGGGCTGCAGTGTAAAAAATATTACATAATAACAGTTAAGAGCAATAACTGTAAAACAACAAAGTCAAGTTTTGCACGTAGAGTTGAAGGTGGTGACATTTGGGGCCTTTTCTTTGTGCACTGTCCACAGCTTCTGCCTGCAGAAGATCCCTCTGGGCTGGCTGGGAGTCGTGCCCTGCTCCTTGACACTTTCCATCTTTCTGCTTGTAAACACGCCCAGTAAAACATGGCATTTACTGTTCTACATGCAATAAATGTGTCTAATTAGAATGTGGCAGAGGAGAGGACTTAAAAAAAATCTGCTTATGATTCTTAAAAGGTATTTATAGGCCCTGGTACTTCAGGAGGGAAACAATAACACATTTCATGGACATGTGGCAGCTAGCAAAGTGTAAATGTCAAAAGAACCTACTTCCTTAATTACATCCCTTATTGACTATTGTAATTCATTCATTATTGGCCTTCCCAACTGGGCCCTGGGCAGTTTGGATGGTTCACAGTGCGCCACAGGGATTTTTGATAGCCACAAGCTCATGGAGTTCCATTCTTTAGATGCCCAGTTTTCTGTTTGAGGGTTTTAAAAGCCTTAGGTATCATGGCAGTTTTGTTACTGTAGGAAAAAAGAACCCCAAAAGCGAAATGCGGGCAAGATTGTGCATATTGTGAAGTCTTGGGGGTCTAGTGGTTTGGTGTGAGGGCTGAAATTTCTCTTCCTGGAAAAGGGAAAAGCTCTGATCTAGAGCTGAGTCCAGCCTGCTTGTAGTCAGGATATGCAGAAATTGCCTTGTGAAAGTTCTGATCCTAATGGGCATGAAGATAAAATAAAGCTATCCCAGACACATTATCCAAACTGAAATAATTTGTGCGATTTTGTTGCAGATGTATTTTTTTTTCAGTGTGAAAAGGGTAAAAAGTTGATTGCTTTCAAAAAGGCAGAAAATGAGATTTTTTGAGTTTAGCGATCGTCTCATTTGGCCTCCTGTTGTTTAATCCAAGCACCCCAGGATTGAATTAAGAAAGGGAAGTGCTGTTTACATGCATTCTGGATTATGGCATGGAGAATGTCAGTATTATGTAGTTATAAAAGTGATTAATAACACTTACAAACAGTAAATATTAGGAATATTAATGTATTCCCAGTTACCATTTGACCTCCATTGCATATGGGGGTGGATACTCTGTCTACAGAACTGTTATAGTAAAAATTACTATGCCAACACTTCTAGTTTTTTACTAATTTCGATGTTTGGTGTGCTTAACCAGGATTTGGGGTGAATTTTGCTAAGAAGTTGAAAGTCAATATATTTGTTGTTGTGGATCCTGTTATATAGTGGAGCTGCTCAGCATCTCTCCCCTGTTGTCCCATGGCAGAAAACTCAAAATATACAGTTATTCTGGTTTTTTTTTTTTTTTTTTTTTTTTTTTGCCTGTACTCACTACCCTTTTGTGATCCAGATAAATAAATCTCCAGCAGAGCCACATTCCTTTTTCTCCAGCTGCAATTTTGTCTTATAAGAAGAGCGCCCAAAATACCGAGTTGCGTGCAAGTCCTGGTGTTTTTAAGCCAGGTTAATGCATCACACAGTAGAAGAAAATTTCAGGCCCATTTTCAGCACACCTGGTATTACAAAGGCTGGATTTCAGACTTCTTGAGAGAGGATTTAGGAAGAGAAGTGCTGACATAATAATAGCACAGGCTGCTGAGATGCTCTGAAACCTCCCTGGAGAGCAGTGGGGGACATTCAGCAGGTGCCAGAACAGAAAGTTGCATCCCCCTTTGAAATCCACTCTTTTTTTTTTTTTTTTTTCTCAGAGATAGCTGGGAAGCATTACACCCCAGGAGCGCTGGTGATTTTCCTTCCTATTCAGAGCATTTTTATCAGGTGGGCTGCTCTGCAATTTTGTTTGCCCTGGTAGGAGCCATGGTGCTGTTGCTGCTCCTGAATTCCTGTGCTGCCTCATGGGCTCTGCTGTGGTGGGGGCAGATGTCCTTCACTGTCGAGGGTAATGAGAGAGGGAAACTACAGGAAAAAAAGGTTGCTTTTAAATTTACATGGAGTTTGCAGGTTGGTAATAAATAGAGATTTACTGGGAGTTAAGTCATTGGGTGATGTTCTGCCTTCAGGAGCGCAGGGAAGTCAGCAAGTGGTGTTCACTCTGATAGTCCATGGGAGATGAACAAACAACTTTTTTTTCCCTCTTAGTTTATGTAATAAGTTCCCTGTGGAAGGAGAAGAGGGAAGGCCACTGCCACTGGATGCCAAACACAAATACCTGCTTTCATCCCTCTCTTTCAGTTGAGTAAAGTCATAAATTTCGCATAACAATGGATCTTTGCTTAGTTCAAGAACAACTGCTGGTAAAAGTTGTCTTCCAAAATGAGCTCCCTGTTCTCCTGACCTTCCTGGTGGATGCTCTGTGTGCTCAGCATGTGGCAGCCCGTGCATCAGGGGAGCCCAGGGGCTGGAACAGCATCTCCTGTGGTGCTCCCAGCACCTGGCAGCAGTTGTGGAGTAACAGCAGTGCCCCTTGTGTCCTTAAATAGTAGCATCCTCTCTCTCTGCTGTTAATGCTTCCTAATCCTTTGTGGTTCCCCTGCTCATTCCACGTCATGGTACTCCCAGTGGAACAGGCATCATCATTCCTGCTGGCTTGAAAGGCAGCACTGTGAATAGGTGAGGCAGAACACTAATTAGTTTGAGTGCCCTGACATTTAAAGCAAATAAGAAGTCTGGGTATCTAAAAATATTGCATATGGCTCCCAGCCCTGGCTCTGCATAGCTCAAAGTACTTTTTTTTTTTTCCTTTTTAGATAGTCAAAATACAGATTTGAATCCAATTTTTTTATTTTAAATATGTCCTTGCTTTTAAAAAGGCTGAGTTGGTTTGGAAAAGGTTTTATGTGCAGCCTTCTGCGATCTTTAATTAGCCAAATGCTTTCCTGTGAGTGATACAGGGATTTGGAAGTGTTTTAAAGTGTAAGGCACATGTGAGCATAACCTGTGCATGCATAAGGCTCAGTGCTGAGCAGTGCTGGGAGTGCAGTAATGAGTAAGTTCAGGTTTGATGAGGAGAAGACATGCGGTGTGCAGGAGCTGCAGAAGGGGGAGAGCGAAAGGAATAAGTAGGAAAGAAGGCAGAATCCACAGCTGTGAAAGGCTTTGCTGCCTGCATTTTGGTAAAAGGTGAAGGCAGCACTGCCAGGGAGCTTTTCTGAAAGGCACGCCCCTGCGTGTGACACCTGTGCCCAGGACAGAAAAGTGAAGCAGGGAGAGAGAAAAGCCAGCAGAGCTGATCTGTGCTCTCAGCTGGGCCGGTCTGCCTGCAGAGCGTTAATCAAAGTTTGCTTTTGGAGATTTCAATTAGCAGCAGAAGACTAAAACCAAACATTTATCCTGCTTCACATGAAAATGAGCAGGGAAGAAACAACTCTGGGCATTGAAATGTGCAAATGGGAGCTGTAGGCATCTCTGCTGGAAGGTGCCAGGGCAGAGCTTAAAAACAGTCTCTGCTGCCTGAGTTGAAATGTAGAACCCTGGGAACACAATGTGCCAAGCACCTACCATGGGCAGCTTCAGGAATTCCTGCCTTGGGATAATGCAGGAGGAAAAGAAGGCTTGAGGTTTGCCTTTTATATTTTATTTTATTCTTACCTTAGGGCTCAAGTACTGCACACACACTTGTCGTGTTGCTACGGATGGTTTATATCCGAGGTGAAGTGTCTGTTGTGGGACGTGAACAAATGAAGGATTTATTGGTGAATGATCCCATTTATGGTCTGAAGCTTGTTTATATGTGCAATTGTAGCTCAGAGGAAAAGGCTTCCTCTCTTTATTTCTGTAGGAAAACTGAAAACAAAATGATTTGGTCTTTATGACCAGGATTGGTCATTTTTGATGCCGTTTCTGAATTGTAAAGCTCATCATTACAGGGTCAACTTTTGGTGATGTGCAGGTACCCCAAGTCCATCACCAGCCACTGAAACCAGTTTATCGTTGTGGAACACAGGGCTTCTTGCTTCTGTATCTTGGTTAATTTCTGGTAATGAAATCACTTCTGTATTTGAACAGTACCAGGATTGTGTCATGTGAAATTCTCAACTGTTTTGCATCATTTTCGAATGGCTCATGAACACAACATACAGGTTATACACAGCTTGTGAATTCACTGAATCCTTTCCTGCTCTTGTTCTTCCCTGTGCTTGTGCTTTCTCTCAGCCCCCTTTAAAGTCTTACTAAACTAGGGAGAGTATCTTGGAGACAGATAGATAAATATAAAATAAATCCCTCTTGTCCTTTTTCCCCTTCTCCAGTAGTTTCTTACATTGTGCAAGTAGATTTATGGTCCAAGGAAGTTTCTGTTTGATGACTATCCAGTGCAACTTAAATTTGAGTATGGTTTTTGTGATCTTTTCAAGCTCTGCTTTATAGGGGTTGCATGAGAAATCAAGAGAATCAGCGGCTGCCTCTCACTGAGGAGTTTGTCAAATCACAGGCTACAAGAAGTGGGTGGCTGGTAATGCTTGCTGAATCTGAAGCAGTTAAGATCTGAGACAGCTAAAGCCAAAAAAAAATTACTTCCAAATCTCCTAGGAGTTGTATGAAGGAATTGCTTGTGCTGTTCATGTAAATCAAAAGCGTTTCAGGAGGGTGAGGAATATTGGTGTAAAGGAACAAAAGAACCTTGTAAAAAGTAAGGGCTGCTCAAAGGACATTCACAAGCTGCAAAGATGAACAGGGTGAAAATATGGAGAGGTTCAGTGATGCTGCTGCAAACTGTCTCATTACTGAATATTGTGCTCCCTCAAATTCAGGATTTAATCAATGAGTCTTACAGAGTCTATCAGGAAAAAAAAAAATGGCACTTAAGCTGTATAGAAGCTCTGGGAGTAGAGGGAAATACTGGCGTATTTATGGCTGTTCAGATCCACTGGCCATTTTGCAGAGGGTGTGAGTTGGGAGCTCAGGGGGAATACCCTCAGATATGTTACAGCCCTGGGGATCCCACAGTGACCACTGAGCAGCTGCCGTGCCAAAGACTGTAATAATAACTTACAGGCAAGTGCTGTTCCTTGTACAGCGCACTGAAACAGTGGAATGGCAACATAAAACAATGTACTGCAGCCTAGAGATGCTCCTTGCAGATGGAATTTTGGGGCACGTTGCATTGCTGAGCTGATTAGGGCCGTTGACTTCAGCATCAAGGATCAGGTCTGCTGCTTCTTGGTTTTGCTGTGCAAATCCTTTGCTTTAACCATCCTGATAGAGAAATGGCTGTGTCAAATGCAGAACAATGAGAAGATTGTACAAGACTCGGGGGAGGCCCGGCGTCTCAGCTTCAGTGTAGCACATCTGTCTTTCCAAAGCTCTCTGAAAATGTTTCCTTGCCCTTTAGGATTTTCTTTGTCCTGGAACAAAATTTGCAAGTAAATATTTAAAATGTAACTTGGGCTTCATAGTAATTGGACAAGGGGTTTGGGTTTAATTAGCTGCTTTCACTCCAGGTACAATAAAAAATTGAAAAGCCTTTGAAGTGAAGATGGGAAATTTGCCATACATGCATTCCAGTTTTGTTTTGCCCCTTTCCAAATTCATATATCTAATAAATGGATCTTCTGCATGAGCAACTTAGCATTTGCTTCTGAAGACAATGACCAATAACTAAATTCAGATCTGGTCTTTGTCAGACATTATTACAAATTATGAGAGCTGGACAGAAGTTTATTACCTTAGTGCTGTTCTCTTTCACAAATTAGGTTCTTGAAGCATCCAGCCAGCTCAATCAGAGATCCATTCGTCACAATTAGGCTGCTGTGCTGGCAGAGCCACGTCCTGCTGCCTTAATTGACTTTGGGGTTGGGGACAGGGCCACACCAGCTGAGGGCATCTCTGGGTGTGTCTGTCACAGAGGCACCCACAAGGGCACTCGCCTTTGCTCTCTTCAGAATTTCCCACTCTTGCTCCCCAGGTGAGATAAAGGCAGCAGCAGGATGCTTTTTTCATCAAGCAAAGGGAATGGTGAGGATTAATTTGGATTTTAGCTGTGGCCCAAGAACCCTTTTAAGCTCATTTTCCTGAGTCCAACCAAGCAGGTTCTTAGCTGGGGTACTCCTGGGAAGTGTTTGCCTTTATTTAGGACAGCGTGCAGGTAGAGCTTAGTGTAGCCCTAGACTTGAGCAGGTTCTTATCCTCACATGGGATCTTGCTCACTGGCTCTGCTCCCTCCTGCTTCAGCTCAGGAAGTCACATAATCTGGGGTGGTTTTTTTTGCTTCAGTTTCCTCGGCTGCAGGAAGAGAATGGCTCTTACGAGTTTGTTATTGTTATTAAAAGGAAATTAAATTTACACTTCTCTGGGTGCTGCGCTGTGTCACAGGCAGGCGGCTGCCCCCCTGGAGGGACTGAGTCTGCAAGAGCTGGGGCTAAATCTGTTTTGATTCTTCTGTTTATCAGCACCATATTTCACGTGCCCCTTTGTGCTACGCAGACCAAGCTTTGATCTGCATATAATCTCAAAGTGAGCTTTTTGTGCCAAGTGTTTTTATTGCAGAGCTTGTGCGCTGAGACGCCTTTTAGTAGCTGGCGCTTGGAAAAGTCTTTCCTCAGGTTATTGTCTGCGAAATCGGTGTGTGCGGAGGAAGCACGGGGATTAGACAGATTTATTTTCTGCCCATTGTGAAGCCACGCTCCCAGGCTGCCATCTCAGAGGGCCCTTCAGGCTTGGAGAACACTCCAGAGGTTACATTTGCCTTTTCTGCTCCTACTTCTTGGGGTGGGATATTTTTGCAGAAGGAAAGTCCGTAATCTGTTGTTCAGCCCATGTTCCTTGAGTGGCTCTGGCTCAGACAGATTCAGGACTGGACTGTTCATTTTCAGTCTCTTTCAGGGGCAAGGGTTCAGCCCCTACTCCATGGTTTTATGTTTAGTTTATACTCTTTTGTGACCAAAACTGATCGTCTTGGCCAGTGCTGGGAAATGCCTCCCAATACTGAAATCTCCATAACTGCAAGAGGTTTCCAGTGGGTTTTGTTTTTCGGGTTTTCGTATGTGACATTTCTTTATGAAAGCTGAATTGGAATGATGCTTTGTTCCAAAACTCCTTGCTCTTCTTGTAAGAATTGCTTTGCAAATTTTGATAATTTGCTAAGCCTAAACTCTACAGCTCTCTTCCTTTCCTAGATCAAACCTGATAAAATTTTCCACATGTTGCAGTAAATGTTTATATAACAGGTTTTTCTGGGCCATCAAGTGCTTCCTCACACTAAGCATTATCACATTTAAGAAACATTACTGTGATCTGTCATATATTGTTTGTTCTGTCCCCTCTCGACGGGCATGTGACTGAAGTGTTCATGGCAGTAGGGAAGGGCTGTCAGATGGGAAATAAGGTGTTTCTCAGTCACCCTGTGCTGTGTCCAGTAGTAATTTGCAGGGAGTTGGAAGCTGTTGGCAGCTGTAGCTCTGAAATAACACTGAGCTGTCTCCTCTCCAGTATTTCACATGAAACTGAGAATTTTTGCAGTGGTTGTTTCATTTCCCCATCTGCTCATCCCCTGCCTTATCTCATGAGGCTGAAGTCTTGCCACCCCATCTGCCATCCAAATACCAAGTTCCAGAAAATGGCACGAGAAAGTTTGTGATGCGAATGCAATCTATTGATGTGTTTTTCATTTCACTCTGACATTTGAGACTGTTGGCTTTTCCTCCAGATTGTGTGTACACAGTCCCACCGAAATGCACTTTTCTCTAGAGGGAGAGGAAGTGGAAGGGTTCACAACTGCTTGAGAGGTATCCATGCCCCTTAATGGGTACCAGGGAAAAGTCTGTGTCAGGAAGAGGTTTTGGGGGTTTGGTTGGTGTTTTCTTAGCTGCCTACATACAGGGACTGGTGTCCATCTCTTAAAACTTTCAGAAGTTACAAAGCTAGATCAGTCTGGGATTTGAATGTGCAGTAGAGAATTCAGGTGTTTGACGTCATGGAATGGTTTGGGGTGGAAGGGACTTTAAAGATCATCTGATTCCAACCCTGCTGCCAGGGGCGCCTCTAGGACTGTGGGGTGTTTGTGATGGGGATGAGCAACTCCACTCCACCTCTGCTCAGTGCATTTTAAGGGAACAGCAGAGAAGCATTGCAGCACAAACACAGCAGTTAAGGAAATGCTTGTGGCGTGTTGTTGTCCCCATGATCCCTGCAAATATCAGCTAAAACGAACAGGAATTGTAAGGAAATGGCTGTGAAGAGCCTTGGACCAGGTGCTGCATGTTGAGCTCTGCTAAGGAGCACAGCAGCCTCCTGCATGCAGTGAAGGAGAACCATCTGTGCCACCCAATGTTTCCTTGCAGCAGGGAAATAAAATTAATCTCAGAGCCCCTCACGTGTTCTGCAGTTCAC
Organism: Hirundo rustica; assembly: GCF_015227805.2. Taxonomy (NCBI): domain Eukaryota; kingdom Metazoa; phylum Chordata; class Aves; order Passeriformes; family Hirundinidae; genus Hirundo; species Hirundo rustica. The sequence goes on from NC_053458.1 coordinate 4,142,032, forward strand.
TCTTTTCACTGTGTGTTGGAGCAAGTAACGGTCGATGTCCTGCCACTCTTTAGGCTTGCTGAGCTTCTTGGTAAGACTTTATCAATCATTTTCCTTGATAGGTCCAATTTCTGTGATTTTTTTCTATGGTTTTCTTAAAAAGACAGGGCCTGGTTTCCTTATGTGCTGCTGAGCAGTCCAGGTTGGAATACAGGGGACTTGCAGCATGGCTGAAACCATGGTCCATGCAGTTATTTTATTATAAATCCTTTAGGGACTCTGCATTTTGGTGGTATTTAGGGAGTTTATACAGGCAAAATGTCTTATTGCTCATTCCAGTGTGCATAGGCAGGAATAGGCTTGGTCCATCTGTATCCCACATCCCAGCATGCGTAGTGCAACTCCAGGCTGATGCCACCTCTCTGAGACCAGGCTCAGCGTGCAGTTACTCGAGGTGAGAGGCTGTGCAGCCCAAATACCTGTGAGACCTGTCCTGGTGGATGTAATACTGTGTGGAACAAGCCTCCTGCTTTCGGTGGGGCAGCTTTTCCAGCAGGATTTGCAGCTTGCAGGATATTTTTTTGTTGTTGTTGTGGCTCCTAACACTGTGCCCCAGGCTCCACTAAATAGACAACCTCATTAAAAGAGAAATAGCGATAGTAAAGCAGTGACTTTCTCATGCCATCTAACTCACATTTTTGACATGATTGCTGGACCCTCCAAGTACTTAATTGATTGACTTAATTGATTTAGTGGCACTGGAGGCTACAGCGTGGAAATAAAGGGGCAAGATGAGGATAAGGGGTGAAAAAATTTATGATAGGTGCCAAGCAGCCTGAGGGAAATTAGAAATGCTACAGATCTCAGAGGCAGCTAAATCAATTCAGTGTGATGTACAGGGAGCGACCTGGGGGAAGAGGAGAAGCAGGGGATGGAATGGAGAAAAGGAGAGGAAACAATGGCTGGTGAGAGAGACCAGAGTAAACTTAAGGGCAAGAGGAAAGGCAGCATGCTTGGTGCAGATGGGTATTTTAGACTTTGGAGTTTAACACCAGGCAAAAACTTCTTTGTGTATGAATAATGCCATTATGGGTAGCCTAAAAAAAAGAACTCATGCATCACAAGAATGCCTTGTTACCAGTTTGAGACTTTATCTGTGCTTCCATTTAAAATCTCCAACATTTGCAACAGTGACGAAAGTCACAGGAGACCTAAAATAATTTGGAGGCTGTGGGTTTTGTTAACAACTGAAACTTAAATGTTAAATTACTTTCTAATCTCTGCAATATGTAATTGACTGTGTTGAACCATAATACAAATTAAGTCTTCTCTATAATTTGTTCTGTCGTGCTGCAGTGCTCCAAAACAGATTAGTACCTCACTTAAGGATTGGTGAATGGTTTGTAGCTGCTCTCAGCACAGACAGAGTTAAAAACTTCAGCTAATGTGTAGTGAAATCCAGCACTGGCATACAGGGGTGTCAGAAACATGCCTGAATTGAGAAATAATTCTTTTATCTGCTTGTAGCCACTAGAGACAGGATTCTGATCGTGCGTTTTATGGTGGTGGATCTCTCCTGACTGCAACAGGAGCCCCATTTCTGCTGTGCAGGAGCAAAAAGTCAGACACTCAGTAAATAATGCTTAGAATGGAGCCTTGGAATATGTGGAAAGGACGCATGAGGTGAACTGAGGGCTGTGAAAACGCAGGTGTTTTTATATCTACATTTGAGTACAGATGTGTGCGTGCAACATTGCATTTCACGTGTGTGTTCCAGCTCACTGTCCCTCAAACAAGTGAAAAGCTCTCCCTAAACACTCCATCCAGTAAAGCACATAAGAGGATAAGTCACCTTTACCTAATTTCTTGATACATTGTGTAAAATATCATAACCGTTGAAAATGTAACAATTTTCGGGCAGTGATTGTGGATTCCCAAATAAGTTGGAGAGTCTCTGTCTGCTCTCTTACCTTGTGGGTGATACCCTTCCATGGTAGAACAATCTTCACATTTAATTCCATGAGGAAGGCATCTGATCACAGTTTAATTTCAGTGCAAAATGTTGCCTGGCAATCAATAAAGCAATGTCAGAGAACTTTGATTTAATAGGAGCCAGAGATAACGTTCCCTGTCATATGCAGAATAGAGAGATGGGGACATTTCATTTCGTCGTAACAGATAGCATGTAACTTGGTTTTCAAAAAAACCTAATAAATCAATATCCCTGTATTATCTAAGTAAGATCCCATCATTAATTTTAAACGCTCAACACGTCAGGGAGAGTATGAAGTGCACCTTCAGCTGAGCCACATTCTGCCCGCAGTCACTGGCTGCACGACTCTGCCACGAGCAAGCAGTCTTGATATGGGGACATTAAGAGCCATTTACTGTGAAATGAAAATGAAACATGTCCAGTCTCTTGTTTTATATGGAGCCATCCATCTCTTGCCTCTCCTTTCAGGTCCCTCTCCCTGCCCTACACAAGTCCTGTCACTCGCCCTGCCCACCCTCAGCCTTTTCCCTGCCGCACACAGACGTCCTTCCCTGCTTCTGAATTTTAAAACTTTTACTCTTTTTTTTTTTTTTAAACTCTAAAAATAACTGGTTGTTTAGAGATTGCCTGGATACCATGCTGGTTTTCAAAATGTGCTTTTCTCAAAGCCAGCAGGAATCTGGACCTCCAAAGAATTCTCTGCGAGGCTTTGCCCGCTCCCAGAAATAGCATTATCCCTAGATGATACAAGAGCAGGTCAATATATCAGAAGGTAGAAATTGAAACTAATAGATTGTTTTAGACAAGCTTTCTAAGGACATTATTTTAAGTGGAAATACTTCTCTATTATTTTGATAATAAAATGCTGCTTAGTCCAAAGTGAGAAAGATTCTGGCACTACAAGAGATGCTTCTAAGAGCCTCAGATTCATGTCCTGACTCTGAGCAGAGCTTTGCTCACACAGTTAAAATTAAGTCTTTTTATTATTACGATTCACCAAAGTGGGATTTTAAGTAAAAGGTGGACTTCTGCATTCAGTATTGATTTCCAGTTGAATAATTACATTTACATTAGTTTTCTGAGGAAAATAAATATTTGGAGCCATGTTACTGTTTGAAGTGAAATCTCTCAGGCTGGCTGCTGCTGATTTTTGTAGAGGTAAGGCAGGTGTGGTTCTGATTCCTAGAGGTATTGGAGATCTCAGCTGTAGCTCTGTAGATCAACCTGGCCTGGGAGTCACCCTGTGTGAAGCTACAGGTTTCTGCAGCCCCTGCTGCAGAATATGTATGTACCTATATATGTAATATATGTACCTAGAAATACTGACTCTGTGCCTGGATGCTGTGTAGGTAGTAGCTGGGTAATGCATTTTCTGTTAAATTCTATTTCACTTAAAGATAGCAATAAAAATCTTCGATGGAACCTGTTAGTCAACCTACTAAAGCAAGTCAAGTTTGGGTAGAATTTGAGAAAAAAAAAGAGGCTTAAAGAGTTCAGCTATTAATTGGTTTTCATATAAGAATGTGTTGGGATCCAGATAAGTGGTGAAGGAGAAATTAAACTGCTTTTTAATCAAACATTCTTATGGACATTCTCTACTGTTGTTTGGGTTTTTTTAGCTACTCCAGCATCACCACGCAGTTCATGAAATTTCCTACATTGCAAAGGATATCACGGACCACCGAGCGTTCGGATATGTGTGTGGAAAGGAGGGAAATCACAGATTTGTGGCAATAAAAACAGCCCAGGCAGTAAGTATCAAATCACTGTCATTTTCTGTCATGTAACTCAGCTGAAAAGCCCTTTGGAAGAAGCTGTTCTAGAGGCCGGTCTTGGGTTGTTTATGATTGTGCTAAAGTGGTCACAAGTGTCTGTGTAGATCTTAAATAGCAAATTAATGGAACCAGCTTGGGCAAGAGGGAATGTGTTTCATTGTTCCCAATTTTTTATGATGTGTTTTGTTATGATTAGTTATTGTTTACCTTTCTAGCTAAGCTAGAGTGGATGAAGATAAATTTGCTTCTGTTCCTATACTCATGGAAAACCATATTGTGTGTAGTCTGCTGTAATTTCAGTGGATGAGAAACCACTAATAAATATGCCTTTACATTCATCCATGTGCCTTTTATATTCATAATGCTTTTTATATTCATAACTATAATTATCATTAATTTTCAAGCGCAGTTAGTTCGGTAGGAATTAACCCAAGCCTGGGTGCTGAGGTAGAAATTAATTCTATATGAAGTTTAATTGTGGAGGTGCTCTAACTGCTCTGTCAGCAGGGTGGGATAAGAGGTGTTTATTTTCTCCTACAGAAATTCTCCACCTTGTTTTTGTTTCCACAGGCTGAACCTGTAATCCTGGACTTGCGAGACCTGTTTCAGCTCATCTACGAACTGAAACAAAGGGAAGAAATGGAAAAAAAGGCACAAAAGGACAAACAGTGTGAGCAGGCTGTATACCAGGTACACCAATAAGCTTAGACTACTGCCACGAAAAGTTTGGGTTTGGAGTTTTCCCCCCGAGTTGCTCCAGAGAGGCTCTGAGCATCCTCAGCACTTCTGACAGCAGTGGGTTTGAGCAGTGCTGGCTTCCAAAGGACCAGCGTGAGCCCAGCAGCCAGCCTGAGCCCAGACTAGGATTAAACTGAGCTGAAAGTTGTCAGTGAGGTGTGGTGAACCTGGTTAGCAGCTGGAAATGATCCCCTCATTTCCTGCTTAGTTTTTCTTCTAATTCAGAAGGAAAAACTTTAATGAGGGGTCAGTGTTGCAAGTCAGGTTTTAAGTGTTGTGAGTCAGGATTCAAGTGTTGTGAGTCAGGATTTAAGTGTCTCATACTTTAGGGGAGATTCAATATACTTCTGAATGTGTGTATTTGAATCAAGTCAAACAAGGTGCAGATTGTTAAACTCGGATGGAACTTGAATAAAATTACTTTGTACCATAATGTGACTTTTATCTGTATCCTAAAGAAAGAAAACTATAAACTTACCTGCCCATTTTGCTTATTCCTTTGCTGTCCTTTAATTTCTGAATACAGTTCTTTTATCTCTGCTGTTTATGTTCTTTGCTTTTACTGCCTGTCCTCTTACTTTGCTGTAGACAATTTTGGAAGAAGATGTAGAAGATCCTGTATACCAGGTAATTTCTGAAGCTGTGTGGCCTTGGAGTTTCAGAAAGGACTAGATACGTGTTATCTTCAAACACAGACAAAACCTTGAACAAGATGTTTTGAAATTTACTGGGAGTGGTCTTGAGAGAAACCTTTAAAACTTCCACAGAAAGTAACATATTTAGAGATTAAGCTGTAAATGGTAGCGCAATATGTCTGTATAGAATGGAATATTTCAGTTGGAGTATAGAAATATTAGATGAAATATGTCATAAATACTACTTAAAATGTGGCTTGTGTATCCAGATTTTAAGTTTCAAAATGACATTTGTCATTTTTTTTTTTAATACAAACTCTTAACTGAAAAGGGAGCTACTGTGAGAATTAGGGAAGGGCACATCTTGTTCTCATAGTAATAAGTTGACATTTTGTTTTTGTTTTCTCTGGAGCCAGAGTTTAATTCAGAGGGTGAATATTTGGGGAAAAAAAAAAACCACAGTAGCATTGATGTTGTAACACACTCCCTTGTTGGTGTTTGAGCTATGATTTAATAATAGATCTGAAATTTAAGTCTTGCTTCATCCAAGAAAAATGTCTGGGAGCAAAGATGATTATCAGAAATGTGTCAATATATTCATGTCCAATACCCTACTGAGTGTGAAGAAGAAAAAGATGTAATTTCGTTCTCGTGTTTTTGTGCTGAAATGAAATATGTGATAGTTTACTTTTTTTTTTCCTGGGGATTTTGTGTTCTTCCACTTAGGCATATCAGTGGGAGTCACGCTGAAAGGAACCAATTCAACCATTAGTGAATATTGAACAGTGCCTAAGGTGCAGCAAGAAAGATGATAAGAGTCAGGATGCCCTAAATTACTGTTCAGCTATTACAATGTCAGGAGTTTTGTTCTGTACTCTTCACAATAAAGCAAAAACCTGAAAATGAAAAAGTGTTGTGACAGCCTTTTGCCATGTGGCCTGTTCCACGCACACCAGCCTGTTCTCCCAGCTTGGATTTAGCACTTTTATTCATAGCTAATAAATACACGTGGAATTAATTGCCGTTATGTAAAAGAGGCAAAATTCGTGTTGCCTTCAGAAAATTAATACCGGGCCACAGGCAGTCTCCCTGGCGAGGAAGAATTAGGGAGTTGCTCTAATGATCATTAAGAGGAGATTTAGGCCCGTTCATTGCCGGTTTATGAAATATGAAACAGCCTTTCCCGGTGCTTCCCAACAAACCGGTTGTCCTGCTGCCAGCCTGTGCTTTTGAAGTTGTTTCTTTAATGCCTGCCTTTGTTTTGACGTGGAATTCCAAACGGCCTTTTTCCCTTCTGTTTCATCTCTGACTGTCCCTCTCTGGCGCTGGTGCCATAGTACATTGTGTTTGAGGCTGGACACGAGCCCATCCGTGAGCCTGAAACGGAGGAAAACATTTATCAGGTATAAAACCTCTCCCCTCGCTGTTCCCATCGCAACGACCGCCAGCGTTTGATGAAAGTGCATTTCATACATAGCTCGCTTTTAGTTTTCATCCATCACCAAAAATGTCTCGGCATTTCATTCTGGTGACATTATCTGCCCAGTCACAATGTGATTTTTCTGTTGTTTGTCATATCAGCTTCTGCAAATTTATATTAACTTTGTCAGCTCGCAAACTTTTGAGTTCACCATATGAGGTGATAAATGGAGATTCTCTTTTTTTTTTTTTTTTTCTGTTAATTTTTTGAAATTTTTTACACCTATTCTGAGAAACATGCTGAAGATGTTTTGTTGGCAGACTGTCCAAGCAATTCCTAGAAATTTCACTGGTGCTGCTCTTGTTTCTGTCTAACCAAGGAAATAACTGAGCAAAACCTCAGAGCTCTCAAGGGATATCCCCTCAGACCAGGGAAACTATTTTCAGAGTGCATATGTTATGTTAAAGCCCAAGCTCACATCCTTCACACTGACAAAAAACTGCATTGAAAGCAATATAAAATAATCTTTTGTCGTTCAATTTATCCCCAAGGGATCAGTAAGAAGTTTATTAAAATATAATGTAATTCATTTTGTATCACATAACTAGAGGCAAATCTGAGGATAGGCAGAGATCTTTGTGCGCTGTGAGAAAATTGTGATTCGAGGAAATCGTTCAGTGTGGAGGAAAAGGAGTTGCAAGCAGTGATTAAGCATTTCATCCAGCTGGACTAGAGGTTGATCTGCTTATAGCAAAAGATTATAAGGTAGGCAGGAGCAAGGATAGAACAAAAAGGGGAAAAAAAAGAAAAGCATTAAGTTGTGAGAAAATGTAGGAAGATAATAGAAAAAATGAGAGGCTAGTGTAGCTGTAAGCTAAAACAAAAAGGAGCTGAGTGGGAAAGGGAAATGCAAGTTAAACATTAGAAAATGACATCTTATAGATGCCATCAGAGGGTCATGAGTATGAGATTAATTTAATCTCTCCCTGCTGCTCCCCTGGCACCACACACACTCAAAAATGCAGCTTTTTGCATCTCCGGACCAAGACATGCAAAGCTGTCAAGGTGAGACTCTGCCTAAGGCTGAACATTTTCAGCGTTGGAAGTTTGACTCTTCTCACCAAATATTTAAAAAATTGCTAGTCTAGTTGTCAGGTTTGTGCTGGAAACAAAAACCCTATGAGAGCTAGAGTCAAGGAAAAAAAAATGGTGATTTTTGTTCATCAAAGTGTGGAGCTTTTAGTGACACTTCAGAGAATTACTGGTGGAAGGAAGGAAAACGGGGCTGTTGCTCCTGGTGCTTGTAGATCTTCCATCAAACATCAGTGGGTAGGGATGAAGTTGGAACTGTGTTATGAGAAATGGCCCAGAGAACTGGAGGACTCCTTGGGCAGTTGCTTTTCCATAAAAGGGAAATCAGGGTGATAAGCAGGTAGTGAGGCCTTGCCTCCTCTCAAGGTACTGCTGTAGCTGTCCTCTAAGTCACCAGAGAATTGCTCAAAGCTTCATCTGACAGCATCTGGAGGTGATGAAGTGTTTCTTCCCACAGTGACCGGAGAAGACAGCTGTGATTAATGTGCCATACTCTGGATACTCACAGTCCAGCATTGTCCTCTGTGTTTACCACAGGCACTACCTGAGTGCAACAAACGCTGAACTGGGGAGTTAGGAGTCAGTTTTTGGCTCTCTGTAATTGATGGATGCCCAGGTGTCCCAGCTGCAAACTGGCCCTAGCCATGAGCTTCCCAGCTCCCACGAGCTTCCTGAGCTCCTGGCTTCCACAAATCTGGGTCTCCACTCCTCAGATTTTACACTCAGATCACTGACAAAATTGTTTCTCTTAGAATATTTTGATAATCTCAGAACCATCGGGCTACTATTAAAAACAAAATCGGAAAAGATCCTCTTTTTTTTTTTTTTTTTTTTTTTTTTAATGCCTTGGTTGATTGGTTGGTTTTTGGTTTATGTTTTTTTTGTTTTGGGGGTGTTTTTTTGTTTGTTTGTTTGTTGTTTGTGGGGGGTTTTTTTTGTTTGGTTTGTTTTTTTGTTTTTTTTTTAATTGTTGCATATTTGTGGCAGCTTCTGTCATTTACTGGGAAGCTTTCCCCGTACCAGACATTGCTAAACATGTATCTGCTCAATAACCTCGCACAGCCTTGCTTCAGCCTCACCAAACCTTTCTGCTGGTGCTGCTCTGGCTTTCCATTTGCTGGCGTGCAACAAATTCACTTCTCCCTTGGTGGAAGAGATTCCCACCCCGTGGGGAATTGCGGATGAAAGACACGTGCAGAAAGTGACAATTTCTATTTCTTCTTAACATAATAGAGGTCACAGCTTCCTTTTTAAGCATTCTTTCTCTGTCTGTCACCTTTCTTTGATACATTACCCCAAAGACTGTCTGTGTCTGCTCTTTTAATATTATCTATGTAAGTTGCTGTAATTCGTTAGGCGAGGACTCAATCACTGAGCACACACCAACCTTCAGATTGCTTAATAGCTTCTCCTCTGCTGCCTGGTGTTGTGGCGAGGTGGAGATGGGATTTTGGGAGGTGGTTTGGTGTTTGTGTGGCAGCACTGGTCTCTGTGGAGAGGCAAGTTCTGCTCCGTGAGGAGCTGACAATCTGAGGTGGGGGGTTCTGAATTGTGGTGCTTTTATTGCTGCAAGATGCAAAAGCATCCAGATGGTTCACAGCCTGTCGCAGAGACAGAGCTGACAGCAGAAATAGTGCTGGTACCTCTTACTGGTACTGCTAATCAAAGGAAAACCAGCAATTCCTTGCAGCCCCCCGAGAGATGCAAACAAATGTGGTGGTGCACAGCAAGAAAGGACAGCAGGTCAGGCATCACCGAGCTGGGAGGGAGAAATGGCTTTCAGGAAAATTTCTCTGTCTTCATATGAGATGCAAGGAGCTCTTCTCTGAGTGTAAATTGGAGCAGAAAAAGGGGGATTGAGAGTGCAGGGAAATGCTCAGCTCTGGATGTAGGTGCAGTTTGGGATGACTTCACAGAAAGGTTGGAAGGAGGAATTGGAGAGTGGTGAAAGGGAAACATTCCGGAGAAAAGAGAAAAAAAATGCATCCTAATGAAAGTTTAGAAACAGTTTATCTTTCTACATTTGTCCTGCTTTTGTGAAGACTCAGCTTTCCAGTGACTTCCTCAATTGACCATTCCTGATTCCTGCTCTCACACTGTCACCTACAGCTGTCTCTCTTTCCAACTGTTATTGCCATGGCACTGAATTTTTACCAGTTTCACATATCTGATGTGACACTGGCTTTAGTGGAAGCGGCCAGGGAAAGCCAAGGAGGGGAATAGAAGGAATAGAAAGAGGAATAGAAATTTCATTCAGTTTCTTCGAGAGTTATTGACAAATTTCTTCGAGTTAAAGACACAGTTTCTCATGAAGGCTGTGATGGGGTGAGAGAACAGTAGGGACAACAGTACAGAGAGGTTTTTATACAGAATATTATACAGAACAAGAAATGATAGCACATCTCAATGAATAAGTAACATTTCTTCAGCTTCCCCTAGACCAGTCTGAGTTTACTGTCGGAACCTTAAGATCCTTTTTGTCTTAGAAAACAAAAAGGTCAAATTTTTATCGTATTTGCAATATCATCTCATCGACCTGTGAGGTTTCATTGTCTGAAATATAACTTTTGTGGTCTGAATGCCTTGTTTGGTGGAAAAGCACCGCCTGATTAGAACAGGTTACTGTTCTTTTTGCTTCTATCATTTACAATGGAAACTCAGTGCTTCTAGAGAGGAAAGGAAATAGAACCACAAATTATAAATATGCAAACAAGTATTCCTTGGGCAAGCACAGCCCAGTGTTACACCAGCTGAGTCTACATGAGCAGGCTATAATCCCCTGGGTATAATTCATGACTGGTGGCTGAACTAAAGGCTCACACAAAGTTTAAGTGCATTGTCCCCTGTCCATCTCTCCTGTGTTGGGCTTCAAGAGACTTTAATTCCTTAGGAAAATGGCATTATAACCAAATATTTCATAGAGCAGCCACAGGGCCCTATCACTGCAGTATTAGGACTCTTTTTAGATGATTAAATGAATTATGAGGAAGAAATCTGACACAAGGTAAGAACATCTCTTACCCTCACCTTGGTAACTCTGCTCTGTGTCTCTTCATCTGGGGAGATGATGAACTCACCTGACCATAACTTCCATTGCACATCTCTAACCCCCAAGTTAAAGGAAAAAAATGACCATTTAAGTAGGAAGCATCTCCAAGTACATGTGGACTTCATGCAACCAAAATTGTCTGAGAATGGAAATCTCCTTTCTGAACACTGCTGGGCTGTAAAAAATTCAGATAGGTGTTTTATTTCTTCAGTATTTTCTCCATTAATGGTCCTACTTGGGTAAGAAGGGAACCATCCTCAATTTCATTAGTATTAAAAATTAGCATTAAATAAATACTCATTTATGTACACCCTGTGCATAAACACCAGTTGCTCTTTTTCAGTTTTTCATCCAAGCTGCTTTTTCAGTGACCTCCGTTTTCCTTTGCTGTTGCAGGTTCCTACCAGCCAAAAGAAGGAAGGTGTTTATGATGTGCCAAAAAGTCAACCTGTAAGTGTAAGTATCTTCCCTATTTATATACAGTAAAGGAAGTGTCATTTTCAGCTTCTGTGGCTTTTATAATTGTCTCTAACATTTGATACCTTCCTCATGGTGTGACTTTTGTCAGTGATTCGCTGTGGGTTGGTTGGGATTGTGATGTCACATCCATCTCATTCATTGCTCAAATCTCCTTTCTGTCTTTCCTAACTCATTTTTAGGCAAGTCACCATTTGGAAATATGTTCTTTGTGATTAGGAGTTGACAGTAAGCCTTCTGCCTGTCGATGCTTGAGGTGCTGCCTGGTTTAGAAAGGTTCCTCTGGTACCCAAATGTGTATTATTTCTACAGTGTCTAAGTATACAAGAAACTATGCATAATTCAGCTGATTATTTTTCTGTCCTGTTCTTTGCATGGGCAGGAAAATATTAAAAAATGGGGGCAATATGCCATTGTAGCCAAAAACGCCATTCCTGTTCTGTGTATTGGCATTTTGAAAAGGTGAAGTGTTTGTTCCCAAAATATGTAAGGAGTGGTAACAAGTGATTGAGAAAAGTGACAGATGCCTTAGAACAAGGTGTGCATTTGCTGGAGGGTGGGTTATGCTGTTCAATACAAATTTGTCCTATAAATGCCTCAAGGAATTGTTGGATTGCTTCAGTTACACAAAAAATTAGTACTTCTGAGGATCTGTGTGAGAGGGAAGAAAAAACAAGGAAAAGGTCGGGAATTTCAGTGTAGTGTAAGTTTTTTTTGTTTGTGCAAAACGCAGAAGTGTCACAGTCCAGGTCCCCATCCAGTTCCTCCACAGCATTTTTCTTTATTTACTCCACATCTTGGTTGGCCCAAGCCCAAACAAACAGGCTCTTCCCCATGCTTCTGCATTTTGCACAAACAAAAAAACAAACAAACAAACTCAGAAATATTTTATGATGAGCCAGCAGGAGCAGGGAGGCATCTTCATGTAGCCTGCAAAAATCTGGTGAAATAACTCACATTGCATCCCTGATTGAGGTATTTGTGGGCACGGAGTAGCTGTTGATTTCTCACTTATTTTTCGTGTAGTTTTTCATGCAGTTCTGTGTTACAGTTTTTCTGCTGTGCTTTTCCTGTGACTCTTTTATTATCCCTTCAGTGGTGCTTCAGTTTCACTCAGGGTACAGTGTGTAATTTAGGTTGTTGCAGTGTGACTGGGTGTGCAGTGCTTGCAATCGTGTCTGCAGGCACCCTGGTACTACTCTGTCCTGTAAATAGCAAATGTGAGATACTCGTGGAACCCACTCTGTAATCATCAAATACATTTAATCTGCCATCTCCATGAAGCTGGTTCCACCCTATCTTTTTTTTTTTTTTTTGCTAGTCCACGGTTAAATTTAAAGGGATTAAAGCTTTTTCTCTAATCAACTTCTGTACATTAATTAATGAGGAAAAGGAGAAGAGGAAGAAAGACGTAGCCGAGATCCTGTTTCACCTTTTTATATTAGTATGTATTAAAAGAAAAGAAAAAAAAAAGGAGCAATAGCTCTTAAAATTAGCAATTTAATATTCCACTGCCCATCTGATTTATTGCTCACCCTTCCACGTGAGACTCTCTGTCATTGAGACACTTGCCATAATTTTGTTTTCAATTTATAGCTGTCATTATTATATAAACCTCTAAAATTCAATCTGAGGGCAAATAATCAAGCTCATGTTCCTGATTTAAACATGTAAGGACACTTCCTTTGTTGGGAGGTCTTGCTTTCAGTAACTTCATAATGGATGAATGAAGTGAAAAACTCCTTTGTTGCTCCTGATAGGTTTCAGGAGTCTGAATTCTCTCTGCTGATGATACATTCAGCTCTTAATGCAGGAAGTTTTGGTTGAATTCAGGCTGAATTCCCCATGGTCCCAAGTTTCCATCTTGGGATTGTTTTTCTATGGTGTGTTCCCAGGCAGGTTTTTAGTCTCTGAAGAGAAAAGTGAGGGATATTGAAGTGGTCATCCAGGTGCCCTCCAGCCTTGTCTCTCTGTACCCAGTGCAGAGAATTGGCCCCTTCTCAGGTTGGACTGGCCTTGGAACATCCTGCTCCAGTGGGAGGATTCCCTCCCCGTGGCAGGGGGTTAGAATGAAATGATCTTTAAGGCCCTTTCCAACCCAAACCATTCAGTGATTCTCTGGTTCTATGAAATTCCCCCTGTCTGCACGACGTGTCCCTCTCAGACGGAAATGTACATCTGCACATGGTTCTTTTGTGCCTGCAGATGAATTTTAAATGACCTGCAGATATGAGGGCTTCTAAAAGTTAGGCTTTAGGTAGGGTGAGATCCACCACAGTGTAGAGGGCAGAATCCCCATTTCAGAGGCTGCTTTGAAACTGGGCAGTGTAATTCAGTGATTTTCAGTAAGATACAGTTTCCTAAGGCACCAGGACCACTTGGGCAAATATTTCTCCATGGATACGGGTTCCCACTGAGGCTGAAGATGTGAAGCATCTCCCTGGTGGTGCCAGGGAGGAGCAGGAGAGTTCAGAATTGTGTGTTCCTGTACTTAACAATGCTGTGCCATTGTGTGAGGCCGTTTGCCAGCACGTGTCAAAGTGCTTTATAGCCTGGCTCCTCATGATCTCTGATATCAAATAATGTAAATACGGAGCAAATGAGGCGGAAAGGAATGAGCCTTGCATCCCAGGATTGGGGAATGGACCCACTGAACTCAATTATCAGCAGTGGCTGCTTGCCAAGTCACTTCTCTGACATTGGGATGAAAAGATTGCTTACTCAATGTAATTCTTGTATTTCCCTGTCTCTCTGCTGCATCTCTTCCCAGCAAATCCTGCTCTCCTGTGGTTTTCTTCTGCTGGGTGTGCAGCTGAGCTCCAGACACACACTTTTCCTGGAATTCAGTTCTCTCCCAGTACTTCTCCCTTCCTCTGTATTAACTCACACTTCTTGAATTTGTTCTTATTTTCTCTCTGCTCTGTCCAATTCTCTTATTCCCCATTCACTGAGAGTAGGCATCAAGACAAAGGAAGCAGGCTTACCCTAAAATCTTCTGTTAAGTGGTGCATGCTCCACTTTGAAATTCTAGTTCTGTGTGTGAAATTAACTGCTCTTAAAAAAGGGAAGTGTTTAATGAGCTCTTTTTGTCATAATTTCCCTTCATCTCCCCACTAAACATCCCCATCAAGTTCTACCTGTCACAGTGTTTTTAGTAATAAGAGTCAGACTGTAAATACCTTTCGCAGAGACTTGTCAGTCACATCACAATAAAACCTTCTCTCCTCATCAAAATGTCTAAACTATCTGTTTAACAATTTCATGAAGGCTTTCAAACAGCTCATCTCGCTGCTGTATGAAGATCCACGGCATCAGAGCTGGTGCCTTACAATGCAGGCAGGCATTTGGCTGGTGCTGGCTGTGTGGGGAATATCAAACCAGGCTGGAACAGACAGGGAGAAATTCCACTGTCCCCTGACAGGGTGTGGGAGGAGTAGGTGAAGCTGGACCTGAGCACACTCAGGTTTAGAAGCCTCAAGATCTGCCTGGTGGTTCTGGTGTGCTTTGGGGAAAGCTCAGCTTTGGTGCTGGCTGGGATTCCGGTGCCATTGCCACGTCTGGCTTCTCCCGAAGTTTCCATCGGTGGCTTTGCAGAAAAAAACTTGCAGGCTGGTCATCTTGACTTCAGCCTCCACAGTCAGGCTTCCAGAATTCCAAATTCTCAGACATGAGGAGAAAGGGATTGCACAGTGCTGGTCTCTGGCCATCTGTGCTGGGAAAACTGTCCGGTTTTATTTACATTTGCTGAAAGAAACACCTGTGTTCAAATGTCCTGACTTAGTCACACTCAATTAAACCCCATGTACGAGGTTTAATAGCGCAGCGTGGGGCGTGCATTTTTAACAGGTACGGCTACTTGTTGCAAAATTGGAAGATGTATTTGTTTGTTGGGGGAATGTCTTGTGGCCTGGGTTGATGTTCTGGTGGGCCTTTGTTTTTTAGGCAGAATGGTAAAATGGGAATCATAAAACTATTTGGATTGGAAGGGGCCTTAAAGATCTTCTGTTTCAGCCCCCTGCCATGGGCAGAGACACCTTTCACTAGACCAGCTTGCTCCAAGCCCCATCCAACCTTTTTTTCTTTTTTTTTTTTGAGCTATCTTATCTGGGATATTTACTGGTTTATTCCTTAATAAAAGCTCCATTGGCACAGGAAGCAGAAGCCAGGTCCTCCTCCCTAATCTTTCCAGTTTATAGCATCATCAACATAAAGTGATGAAGTTCCTTCATGTGTGTTAACTACATGGTTTATGTGGAATTTAACACTTGAGCTCAAAGGCGTATTAACCAAATCTTGAAAAATTGTTTTTGCACTGCCAGGTAGAGCAAAACAGTTCAGAAAGCTGCTAGCCTGAATTCAGAGTCTGATTTCCAGCAGTCAGGAGGGGTTGGATGTTAGAATTAATCCATTGTTAATGTATAGACAGGTAGAGATAATCTGTATAGTTTCTGAGCATTGAAAATCTGCTCCTGCAAACTTCGTGTTTCAGACCATCCCTGATTTTATATCTGGCATGTCAAATTGCAGGTTTTAACAGTGAAGGGATGCTGTTTCACAGATTGCAATAAAATGTCCTAATTGAATTGTTCTTTTACGCCATATGGATATTGTGGGCCAAATCTTGAGCTGATTTGAATCTGTAGGAGTTGTCCTGCTAGCAGGTTTTCCATCCTGCATGGATAATACCATTCCCCCAATGCGGTTCTAAACCCTGCTCCACCAGCAGAATGATTACACGCTATCAAAGCTTTGAATTCACTTCCTAGTGCGATCCTTTAGGATTTGGGGACGTAATCACGTGGTGTGGGGCAGCTGTAATCCAGCAGCGCTGCCCTTGATCAGTTTGTAACAGTTCTCTCTCTGTGCTGTTCAAACAGGAAGAAGAAACAAAATTTAAAAAGCCCCAAAGATGCAGACTTTGCCTTGGTGACACAGTTTTCTTGGTGGATATGGGGCACATAGGTGGCAATTTAGATTTGTGTTTTTAATCCAGAGCTTGGGCAATGTAAATTAGCAGTAAACATTTCAGTGACCCCTCTCAGTTCTGCAATCTGTTGGGTCGCATGTCTAAAGGCTTCATGTGTCTTTGCATTCCTAAACTTCCTGGGTGCCTGGGCATTCTTTTGGGTAATATTCTGCCCCTTTTGGTATTCTCCAAAGTGGAGAAAAGAGTGTAGTTGAACCATGGGTGGTTCTCATTGGTTGTGCACAAAGTTCTGTCACATGTAGTGAATTTTTGTCTTTTTTTTTAATATGACCCATGCAGATTTTTTTCTGATAGAAGCTGATACATGAAATTGACAGCCGCACCTTATGTTGATTCACTACTTTTGGATTTGTTCAGAGCCCTACAGCTCAGAGTAATTTGCTAAAACGTTTATTTACAACCTTCTTTCTAAGTAGTGAAGTTTGCAACTTTACCTGGTCTGCGTCACTCTGTGTCTTAAATTACATCATTTGCACAATTAGGGGTTTAATTTTTGCAGATTTGTTCAGTTCTACCCTACATTATTGGGAACAGAAGTACACAGGTCTTGACTTTTTTTGCCTGCTGAAACTCAGGGGATTTCAAAGTTTGGAAAATACCGATGATGCCAAGGTATTTAGTAATGAAGGCAGAAATAACTTGTTTTTGAAGTTTGTTAGAGTTCCAGTCACCTGTTGTTTTGAAAAGCAGTAGATATATATGTCAAACAGTGCCATGCAAGTATTCTAAATAATAAATACGAGGTTGTTCCTTATTCCCTTCCACTGTTAAGTTTATTCCCTGCAAGCATCCTGTCTCAATCCAGAAGCGGAGTTTGGCTCCCACATGGAAGTCTGGGTTCTCATCATCTCTTGTGTCTCCCATCTGGAGTTAAAAGAAGACACTCCTTGTCCCCAGGCTGTGATCCTGGCATTAAAAAGCTCCTCTTTCCCTGTTCTGACCACGTGTTTTTGACCTTTGCCCCAGCACCTTCTGTGCCTGGAAGTTTCATTGTCTTGGGAATGTGTAGCCTGGGAGCAGTGTGGGCCTGGCTCCGAGCTGGAGTCACTCTGGTGGACTCTTGATTTATTAGAGTCTGTCGAAGAAAAGTGGTAATTGAAGCACTTTAAATACCATTTCCTATAAGAGTAAATACCCCAAGTACACAGGGAATTCAGAATTAAGTTTCCTGCAAACAAAGAGAAGATAAACAAATGAGTAAGCGTCTGTTTTGATCATATGAAGAGTTCCTTAATTTAAAGGAAGCTATCGAGCAACACTGGAGCAATTCAATTCCCTCAACGCGCCTCAGTAATCTGGGATGTCAGTTATATCCAGCAGTCCCAATTCTTCAGCTGTGCAGGATTGACGAGCAGGGTGTTTAACCAGCACATCCAGGGCTTCCCAGTCACCAAACAAAGGGAGCTGGACAGCTGGGGAATGCAGTGAAGCTCAAGGCTGCCCTGTAATTGGGTAAATCACAGCCAGGACTTGGGTTTATGGCTTCAAAAGAATTCCCTGAAGGAGACTGGTTGCAATCACTAATTTGGAGTTATCCTGTGAAACTGAAAAGAGCAACTTTAAACAGGAGAATTCCCACATCCCATGGGATTCTGAGCACAGGATTTTTGTCCTGTACAGTGTCAGATGCCCAAAGTTCCTGGATAAAATTCCATCAATGGTTTTATGGCAGCTCATGTTGCTGACATGACCTGTACTGGTTGGGAATTGCCTCCATCACTGGAAGTGTTCAAGGCCAGGCTGGATGGGGCTCTGAGCAGCCTGGTCTGGTGGAAGATGTCCCTGCTGGAGTAGAGCTGGATGAGCTTCAAGGTTCCTTCCACCCCAAACTGTTCTTGATTCCACAATGGGATGTTCACAGCAGCCTTAAAATGAGAGGATTGAGCTCGGCTGTACCTCGTTAAATCTGGGATGGTAACAGCAGGCTGTAACTGGGAAAGTTCATGGCATTTGAGGATCTTCAGGATTTGTAGGAAGCTGAGATTGCAAAGACATTGACAATTTTTTCTTGACACACATTCTTCTGTGTATTCTCTTTAATTGGGAAGTAACTGAGCAATTCTTTGTTGAGTTCACATGCCACTTCATTAATTCAGCAGTAGTTTTACAGGGAAACAATGTGTGTGGGATGTTTTTGGCGTGTCTCAACCTACCAGACGCGGTTTGACTGATGATGGGCTTAGAGTCGTGATTCCAACCTGCTCCTTTATTGTGGTTCTAATTGTTTTCTTAGAAAGAACTGTGGTTAATTAGCAAGCTGCTTGCAGCTCATGGAGCTTGTAGCAATATCAACAGTTGTGGTGTAAGGTGCAAACAACTGGGGCTTTGCTGAGCCGCAGTAACCATTTGAACCATCAGAGAAGTGATTTGTCATAGCCAAAATATTTACATGTTCAACGGAAACAAGATAGAAAATCTTTAGTTTGACCAACCGTTTGACTTGTCATTAGGCTTCCATGTAAAATCCGTGTCAGAAAAAGGGAATTGGAGATGCAGCGAGGCTGTGGTTGGGTGACTCCTCTTTTGTCTGCTGGGCTCTGTGGTGTAACACTCACCCTGAGTGCAGGAAACCAAGTTTAAATCCCTCTGCTGCCTTAAAAGGGTTGAATAGCTAATACCCAGCTCAAAGGTTAATTACTAACTGCTGGTTATTTGCTATATTTAGTATCCTTCATACTTTTTTTTTTCTTGCCGAGCTGTGTAGCAGACTACAAGTTAATTACAATGTATTTTTTTCGTGCTTTTAAGCACCATCTTTGCTCCATTCTCTGAGACTACAAAATCACATTTTGTGAGACGCTACTTTTATCATCTCGTTTGCGAAAGTACAGCAGTATTAAGCGGGTTTTCTCGTGCCATATGTCAGCATAGATCCTTTTTTTGCTGCTGGTGAAAAACAGACTGAGTAGCAGAAGTTGGATATTCTGTCTTGATACATGTATGGGAGGGAAAGAAGAAGGTGCTTCACACTCACGTGAGCACACGAGCCCTGTTTTAGATTTCCCTTTCAAATTCTGAACTTCTGCATTGCTTAGAAAAGATATTTTTCAGAGGACTTAGTGACCAGAGGGAGTACTGGAGTTTTATGTGATCTACAAAAGCTGCAGTTCACCTGTCTCTTGTCCTTATGGGTGCCTTCCAGCTCAGGAGATTCTGTGATCTCCTGAGCTCACAGGCACCATTGCTTGTGCACTCTGCAATTTTCTCCAGCTCCTGGATAATAAGTTATTTTTCAGTGAATAGTGAAAAGTGTCATGGGGAATTCTGCTACCGGCTTGGGGTGGTTTAAAACTGCTCCTGGCTTGGAGTGATGCTGCTGCTTTAAGGAGCCAGATTTACATATTTCAAACATTTACATATTTGAAATATTTACAGGGTATCTCACGTGCCTGTATAGGAAGATGGAGCTTTCATGACAGGTTTAATGTCACGGGGATACAAGGATTAATTTTCCTTCCTCCGCCCCAGCCTGCACTGAGGGCCTGCCGAGCTCCTGGCTGGCTGAGCTGGAAGGGTGTTTCACATTCAACACCGTGCCTTTCTGAATAATTAAACCAAGCTTTTGCATCACTCTGTGGAGGAATCCTCACGTGGAGAAAGACCAAAGAGCTGGAGCATCTCTCCAGGCTTTTGCGGGGCAGACAAGGGGCTGTCAGAGCCCAAAGTGATGAACTGCTGGGCAAAACTGGGCCCTCTGAGAGCCTTCTGCTTTCATTTAAAGAGCATTTCCAAAGTCTCTGGAGTTCTTCGAGTAAACAGACACAGCTTTTCTCACACTTTCCTCACCTGGGGCTGGGGTAACACAGGGTCAGCTCCAAGAACGTACAGGACTGTATCTGTTCCTGATTGTGCACGGTGACATTATGTTACTTTGGCTTTGCCTTTTCCCATTCTTTTCTTTTCTTCAGTTCTGTGATGAGATGAGGCGTGGGGGAAGAAAGCATTCTAGGCCGTTTGTGAGATTTTAAGTGAGGTGGAATTACTGGCTGGTAACTTGTATGAAGCTTCTCAGTCATCTCAGACTTGATTTTTTGACAGCCTGCTCTGTTTGTGTCTGCAGAAATGAAGTCTCCAATACGACAATAAATGTTACCTGAAATTTAGCATTCTGAAGTGCTAATATGTGCTAAGTGTATGGACGGATACAGATCTGTACAGATGTGAGGACAGTATATTCCCACTTATATTTACATACACACAAACTATAGATTTAAATATAACTTGAATTGACTAATGTAATTTTCAAAATTGCTATGTAAAGAGAATAATTATCTTAAATCTGTTTATATTGATAGTTTCCCTACCTAGAGAAATGTGTGTTTTTTTCTGACAATACTTGATTTTAGAGCTCTTGTCATCCAAAACTCAATCATTCTTTTTTCCCCTAAGGATGTTAAATCCCTTCTTTCACCAGGGAAAACTTCCATTAGTGTAAGCAGGATAGGAGCTTACTGCTGAATTAATAAATATTTAGGAAAATAAATAGGTGTGTCACAAGTGAGAAGATGAGATTTAGCACAAATGAAGTGTATGTTTGCCCCACATCCCAGCAGCGTTCACACTCACTGTTTTGACTGCCTGATTTCATGTCTGTGCTCACAGCAAGATGGAAAGGGTTTTCATTTCAATGCTGAAGTCAATAATTATGGAGGTTATCATTTTCATGCTCAGAAATTCATGTCATTTTCATAAATCATTCATCTCATTTCATAAATCATGCTTTACAGCTGGAGAATGGAAACTTATTGCTGGACATTGATGAAAATCTTGTTTCAGTCACTCAGGTAAGGTTGTGATACTAAAAAAATACTTTAAGGAAATATAGCTGAAATCATCTATAGGAATTGGAAAATGTTCAGCTTGGGATTAACTTCACTGGAACGTAGCTAATATCAGTTGTGAATAATCTTAATGAAGCATAAGGGGTGAAATCAGTTCTGTAGCGACAGTGAAATCACTGAAATAAAAGATAAATGCTCGGTGTCCAGGATCTCGTGTGCTGCAAGTAGATAAAGGCAGCTCTGTGTCAGAGAAGATGCATTCATTTATTCAGGCTGAGAACTGGGTTGTAGAAAAAAGACTCCTAAACCATTTGTGACTTCAAAATCCACCTCCAAGGGTTGCTGTTTAAAGCTGCCTCCAGTCAGTAAATGAAGGTGTTGTGTTCCCCCTAAATTTGTGTGTTCATTCTCTGATGTCGTTCTGTAGCTCCCATTGCTATTTGAGGTTGCTATTCTGTAAAAAAAATTAATTCCCCTGTAAATGTATTTCCTTTTCCTGGGGAATATTGTGAGTGAGGGTTTATTATAACAAAGTGCTGTGGACTTTCCTATCACTCTCTCCAGCTGCCTGTTTAGAAATGTGTCTGCAGAGCTTTGAACAGAATTATATCTGTGAAGAGTATCCAAAGATCCATCACCTCGAGGCACTCTGAAAAGTATTATTATTCCCATTATCCAGGAGTATGGAGGCACAGGGATCTGAGTTCCCACCTTTCAAATGCACGTCATATAATCCAGAGTTCAGAAGTATACTGACTATCAATTTCCAGTATTCCTGCCAAACCTAGGCTATTTTTTCCCACTAAAAAAATACATAACTTTGTACACAGCTGTGTGTACCCTGCTCTTCCCCATCCTCCCTGGCTTGCTCATCTGCTCCCCTCACATGGGGTGGAGGCACAGGGGAGCTTTTGCTCATGGAAAGGACACAAGTGTTCCTGAGGAGCAAACGGTGAATAGCTGATGAGTGGGGCAGGAGAAGGGCAGGTTTGGGGTTCTGCTAAACAAGCAGTTTGGAGAGATGAGAAGAAAGTGGCTCTTGGAGTATTTCAGTGTCACCTGACACCTCTTGAGTCAGTAGTGCCTACAGGAGGTTTGAAGTGATTTCCAAACGAGTGCTGCTGTTGCCATTATTCCCACTTTCCTGGGCATTTTAAGAACCCTTACCTGATGTGTTTGTGCACACTGCAGAAGGGACTTTAGGCTGGGTTTGTTGCTTGTTTGGGTTTTTTTCTCAAAAGCTACTCCTGGGCAGTATTTTAGTACAGAGCATTAGAATTGGTGTACCCTGAAGAAAACGTGGCTTTCCCTTCTTTTTACCTTCTGCATTTCCATGCAGATACTTAGAGGGATATATAAGCCCATAACAAGAAAACATATTCTCATAGCACTAAAGCAATGTGATCTTTTTAATATAAAACATGATGTGAGAAAAAGTGAGATAATTCATCCCTGGGTACATTGTGACATGAAGCTGAGAATCATCCAAACTGCTTAGACAAATTCTAGTTCTAAGTGACTGTGGTGTTGCTTTTATGTGTGGGAATAGAGACTGGATTTAAAAAAAAAAAAAAAAAAAAAGTATAAACTTTTGATATGTGTAGTCTTACTCCTTAAAGGATAATTTGTAATGGAAGGGTAAAAGCAGAAAAAATCTTGGGGTGATCTTGGAAGGCTGTAAAGCCTGACCTGCCAGTTTGGTCACTGTCCAAAGCATTCAGGGGCTGCTTTTGCAGGACAAGATTCAACTGAGTATCAAACCTGCCTGTGTGATAGGAGGATCCAAGGTTTATATGCCTAAGATGGGGAGGAGATTCAAAGAGCTTAACTAAAATTTGCATTAAATCTTGTTCATAATGAGAATTGTGCCTTCCCACATTTTGTGGGTGTGATTGGGTGTGATAATGGGAAAACCAGTGAGAAAGGTAGTGAGAAGTTCTGGGTTCTCAGCAAAGCTTTTCATATAACCACCCTGATAAAAGTGGTGGATGGTGTTGAGGTTTCCTGCAGAGCTCTGAGGGTTCTCTGCTTTAACATCCCTCAACTCCAGCTGAACTCATTTGCAGGTGGGTGGAAGGGAGTAAATTTGCTCTAGAACATGTGGAGGAGCTTTGACTATGCAGCCACTCAAGTTGCTTCTTATAATAAAGTGTGTTTTCTCTTCTGGTCCACTTAGCCAGGCCTGCATGGGTGACCTGTTTTGAGCTCTCAGTGAAGGGCGTCCTGAGGAAATATTTGTAACAAGAACTAAATGTAGAGCCACAAACTTGCAATAACCCAGTTGTGCATCCTCCTTCAAGTCCACTTATCCAGGTCACACCTGTCCCATGGGCAAGGAGAAATCAGGCAGCACTTTAAAAGCTCTTTCGTTTTGTATCCTTCTGGCACTCCACGTGCTGCTGCTGTGCTTTAAGACCTTGAAGTGAGGGTTTAGGAAAGGAGTCAGGGAAAAGGACTGGCCATAGATCATGCTTGGAGCTCACTGATGTTAAAGGCAGAGCAGTAATGCATCCAGTCCTGTTCTGGATAGTTGTTTCATGTTTTATTCATTTTTTTTTTCATTTTGGAGGATTCCCTTCAGAATTGTTCTATCGTGAGTTGTTGGCTATTTGGGTCCATTAGCAATATTAAAATCCCACAGCTTGAGCCTGTGTGCTTCCTCCATGTGAGACTTCACAGTTGAAGCCTGCAGGACACTGGGGAGGTTTATCTTGTTTGCTGTCACCAGATAACTTTACAAGTTGTAATTACTTAACTCACAGTTTCTTCTCCTCAAAAGATAAATGGATTCTTTTTTTTTTTCCCTCTCTTTACAGGCTGTTACCCAACTAGAGCTTTTTGGGGACATGTCCACTCCTCCTGATGTAACCTCTCCCCCAGTGAGTACCCAGGGCAAGTGCACTGTGTCTTTTCCTGCATGATATTTCCAGTACATTTATTGTCCTCAGCCATTCCAATGGGGAGGGTTTCAAAGTAGTTTTTAGGTTGCAGGAAAATAAAAGTGCAATAAATTGAACATGCAGTCCCTGTTTCACGACAATGTGCAAAAATACCTTCGATTTTTATTCTTCTGCTCCAGTGTTCAGTGTCACATAGGGTGCAACCTGAGCTGCAGATCTGCTTCCCTGGTGTTTGTCAGAGGGAAATGCTTCACTGCACTGCAGAAGATCCAGTTACAGCCTCATATTTCATATCTCTGGATCCACCAAGTGCAGATCCCAAAACTGCTGTTAAAGGAGGGAAGTAAAGAGAGGGAGAGAGAAAGGGCTGGAAGTATTTTAAGGGAAAAAAAAAAAAAAAAAAAGTCTCAGTATGTTTTTCAGCATTATAAGATGACAAAAAATTCATGTGCAGCTTTTGGGCCTTACATTACACTGTAGGGAAGTGTGAATATACTGAGAAAATTCAGGTGCTGTGAGGTCAGGAGACTCAAATCTTTAATATATTCTGTATCATGTCTGGGACTAGATGTTCAAAGCTCTTTCTGCTCATCCTCAGCTTACTCAATTGAATTTGGCTTCTCCTTTAATTTAGACCTATGATTCTGGTCCTGTTGGTTAATTAGAAGCAATATTTATTCAGTTTTCCATAAATCCTGTAAATATTTCATTTACCTTAACTGTTAGTAATAATTTAAAAGTTAATGCCTTGGTCACTGCCTTTCCCTTTTGTCACCTAACATCTAAAATCACAAGTCATGTTCTGGAGAAAGAAATTATGTCAATATTTTGTGTGTGATGTATTCCAGGCAAATTTCACCTTGATTTCCGCCCCCCCCCCCCCCCCCCCGATAGAAAGTTTCTCAGTTTCTTTCTTTTTTCCCCTATCCCCAGCAAATTCTGATAGTTTTATTTCTATTGCTTCTTTCCTTCTACATCTTTCCATTCTTTCTTCTTTCTCGTTCTTCACTCCAAACCTGGATTTTTTAGAGTTCCAGGTGATGTGACAGCAGTGTGCAGCAGAAGCTGCAGCTGATACATCACCCTTGTGTTTTCTCCCTGTCTCTCTGCAGACTCCTGCTACTCCAGGTGATGCCTTTATCCCATCTTCATCCCAGTCACTCCCTGCTAGTACAGACATGTTTGGTTCTGTACCTTTCAGCACTGCTGCCGTACCCTCAGGTAAGAAATGCGCTGGAATTACAGTCTGGAATCAGATTTGAGGGTCAGTGCCCAGCTCTGGTTTGTATTTCAGTGCTCAGGACATTGATTTTAGCAGGGTGGAAGTGGAGAAGGCTTTTGAGGTCAGTGCTTCAGGGCAAGGCAAAGCAAGTCTTTAACAAGCAGGGAGGACATGAGTTTGAATTTGCCTATGTTTTTTTAAAGCAGAAGGCAAAAAGTCAATGGGAGTTCAAGCATAGTTCAGCCATTTGGATAACACGACTTCTAGGTACAGGAGCAAGAGAGGAAACAGCATTTAGTTTAGATTTGGGGTAGCAGTGAATATTCTCTGTTGTCACCAGTAAACAGAGGCTGAGAATTTGATTGTGCTTCAAAGGTATTCCACTTTGTCTAATCCTGGAATGTCCTCTAGACTCCCCTGTGTCCCTGAGTGCTCAGAATTCAAAAGCTGCGTGCATTCTGCACAGACACTGTGGTTTGATTGCTGATCTCTCCCAGACCCGTTTAGGAAAAGAAGGGGAGGAGGAGGAGGAGTGCCTTGAATCATTCAGCAGTGACTTTCTAATTGGTTGCCTCCTCTGATGGCCCCACATTAGCCACTGCACCTCAGACAGGTTACAGTGGCAGTGAAGTGTTCGGGGATAATGTCAGATGGAAACTTTCTCTGCTGAGATCAGGTCACAGTGGGGGCAAGATCAAAGAACGTCAGGAGAGTCCATCCTGGACATCTGTTGGAACAGGAATGTATCTGAGCCACTGCTCCTTCCATCACTCAGGAATTAGGTCTCCCAAAGTTCAATTCCTTATGTTTTAATTTTACTGAGTTTTGGGCTTTTCCCTTTACAATATAGCAGCCCCCCCCGCCTTATATTTATGATTACAGAACAGTCTAGAAATAAAGCAAAGAGAAAAAGGTGCAGGAAGACTGAGGAAACACTCAGGTTGGAAACAAGAGTTTTACAGCTATAGCAGTATTAAAATTGAGAGAGAAGTTACATTATGCAAAGTATAGTGGTAAGTATTGAATTTAAATGTGAAACAGCATATCTGTAAAGCACAGTACTTCTATCAGTGGAGCATAATTATGTTAGGTAGTTTAATTTGTAAAATGTTTTACAGGGGTTTTAGTTTCAGAGCATTTTTGTGTTGTTGTAAACAAAAAAAAAAAAACAAACCCTGATCCTGTAATTCCTACACAAACTCTTGCTAGCTTTAAAGGCGGCTTCATCTCTGGCAGGAAGCAATTATAATTTTAGTTTTAATCTTTAATTTCCTCCTCAACTAGAGGGGGTCATGTTAGCCTAATACCTGAAGCAGTTTGTTGTTAATAGGTATTTAGTGCAGCAGAAGCTCAAGATCTTTTTGATGTTCTCAAGTAATTGGGTAATAACCCAAGTTGTGAGGGGTTTAATCTGAAATCATCTGGGTTGGATTTTTTTTATTAGTAGTAGTAGTAGCAGCATTATGATGCAATTTGAGATGATTGCTTTGCAGAGTCCACCAGCCTGTGGTTCTGTGGTTCTGCCTGTGAGTATTTGTGCAGTGAAGTGAATTCAGTGTTTTCAGCTCTCTTTCCGAGCGTGCTGCAGCCCTGGGATCGCCGGCGCAGCTTTACGCGTTTCTGATTGATTGCATCGCTTTTCCCACTAAAATCTTCCATCCCGTTTGTTTCCCCCCCTCCTGCTCTCTTTATTCCCTGAAGGTTATGTTGCCATGGGAGCTGTCCTGCCCTCCTTCTGGGGACAGCAACCACTTGTTCAACAGCAGTTGGCCATGGGTGCCCAGCCTCCAGTCGCTCAGGTGATGCAGGGAGGACAGCCCATCGCGTGGGGCCAGCCCGGGATCTTTCCTCCCACCCAGCAGCCGTGGCCATCCGTGGCTGGCCAGTTCCAGCCAACTGCCTTCATGCCAACACAAACTGTTTTGCCTTTACAAGCAGCCATGTTTCAAGGTACCATTGCTCCTATAGCCACCGTCCCGCCCACGAGCGATTCCAACAGATCGAGCCCGCAGACAGACAGGCCCAGACAGAAAATGGGAAAAGAAATGTTCAAAGATTTCCAGATGGCTCAGCCTCCACCAGTGCCATCGAGAAAACCAGATCAGCCTTCCCTCAGTTGTACCTCAGAGGCCTTCTCAAGTTACTTTAACAAAGTTGGGATGGCACAGGAAGCAGATGATTGTGATGACTTTGACATCTCTCAGTTAAATTTGACTCCTGTGACTTCCACGACACCATCTACAAATTCACGTGAGTATTTATGTGCTTTCAGCCATCCGTGTCCTCAGACATGACTGCTCCCCAAAGCACTTCTGTCTCTTTTTAAATTCCAACCCAGATACTGAGAACTTTCATGCATGCTCTGGCTTAAGAAATGTGTTCCAGCCATAAAGAAAAATATCAGAGAGGAATTTCAGAGGTCACAGAAGTGAACAGCCCAGATAGCTACAGTCTGAAATTGAATTTCTAAAACAGGAATATTTGTTTTGTGATGGGAACATGCAAGCTGGTTGGCAGAAGCCCATGGCATTCAACATTACAGTTGGTTTCACTTATGTCCCATCCATACTTTGCAGAAATTAGGGGATGGGTATTTATTTTAGACATATTGGACACGTGGGGAAATTTATTGAAGAGCTGTAAAACAAGCTTATGGTGTTCATAGCATGTCAGTGGAAAATCTACAGATTGCTGAGAAGAGGAATTCATGAGATTCACCAGGGATCAGTCAGAGACAGTGTCACTTACCTGCCACAGGGCAGGCGACTCACACATTCCTAATGTAATGTAGTGGTGTCTCCCAGGTTCATAAAGACATAGGCCAGATGCAGCCAAACTTAATTTGGAAGTTGCCAAACGAAATCAAACACATGGGATTGATAATGACAACTCTGCCTGAATTCACTTCTTTCAGTGCCTTGTTAGGGAATGATTCTCGGGGGTGGTGAAAGTTGAGGGATGTAAGAGCATGAGCAAATTTTGTGCTGAAGTGGTTTTTTGAAGAATTCAACAGAATAATTGTTGCTGTTGCCTTAATCCTTGTTTAGCTCCAACCCCTGCACCCAGACAGAGTTCTCCATCAAAATCATCAGCATCTCATACGAGTGACCCTGCTGCAGACGACCTCTTTGAAGAGGGGTTTGAAAGCCCGAGCAAAAGTGAGGAGCCAGAGGCTGTGAGTAGCAACAAGGTTTCTAAATCCTCATTGTCTCCTTGTAGCTAGAAAAGATAAAAGCGGATTAAATGTTGTTCCATAGTGTCAGAATTAACTTTTCCACTGGGACTGGGTGGTGCTTGTGGGGGAGCTGCAGGCGGAATTCCCGTCCTGCCCTGGGTTTGACTGCTGATAGCACAACATTTCTGCTGATGTGCACTAACCCTGCATACAAGGAACCAAACTCAGAGTTCATATGTAAGGCTGTACATGTTAGTTGTATCCAGTATCCTCTTTAGCACACCAGCAGTCACTTTAGTCATGGTCAGGAAGTTTGGGGTAAAACAACAAACGTGCTGAGGCTGCAGAGAAAGATGTGAGAGTTTGTGTGTTAAAAGATGATGGTTGATGTTGTCTTGCACATTCTTGCATCCCAGTTGCTTGCCTAGCTACGTTCCTCAATGTTCTGGCCCTCGGTATGTGATTTCTTTGCCTTTATGGACCAAAGCAAGAAATGTTATCCAAGCACTGACTGTAAATCACCAGGTGTCTTAGGGGAGGTAGGAGCCCGAGTGAGCCAAAGGCAAGAGAGGATCGGTACAGAAAAAAGTGCAAAATAACCCAAGCTTGGACTCTTTCTGTTTCACATGGCTTTCAGGGCCTTTTGCAGTTCTGGTTGGCCTGATCCAGTACCTTCTGAAGTCTGTGGCAGCTCCTGCCTGGGCTCCAGCAGGAGCTGGTGAGGTCCTTTGGTGCCTGCAGCAGCTGTAGGAAACCGCTACGGCTTTGGAGAGCGGCTCAGCGGCGAGGCCTCACTCTCTGGTTTTCATGAGATAGGATGTACTTGTTATGCCCACAGCATGAAAATAACCTCCTGTTGACTATTTCACTTTCTGTTGTTGAGAAAAAAAGGTGTTATGTTCTTGTATTCTAGCCTGATGGGTCTCAGGCCTCCTCCAACAGTGATCCCTTTGGTGAGCCAACTGGTGATACTATAAGTCCACAGGTCGGTAGCTAGATAGCACAGGTTGGGGTAGGTATCTGTCCTTTTTTTCTCTACACCTCGAGGTGTTCACTTACTCTTCCACCAGTGCCTGCCATTGCTTTCATGGATGCATGGTTTATTTTTTTTTTTTTACTTCCTTCTCATCTCTTCCGTTTTACCTCTCCATCCTCCACAGTGTATTCCTCGTGCTTGGTGGTCTGCATGGCTTTTGCCATTCACTGAGTGTTGCAGCTTATGCAAATATGTGTGTTTCAGCTGCCTGCATGCTTTAAAGAAATGTAGACTTATTTTGTCTTGTGTTCAAGTTCTGAGGGCAAATAGGGAAACTGAGCCATTACTAACAACATATTAGGTCGAGCATTTTTTTAATCAAAGCAACCCTGGCCTTCAGTCAGATGTAACATATTAAACGGAATACAACATCTTACCCATAGACATAACAATCATTAAATAAAATTATGTAATGATACATGAATGTCTCTACCCTAAATCAATGGGATAATCAGTAGAAGAAGCACGTTTATTATCTGCATGTAAAAAATATTGAAATGGGTTTGTGTATTTTTATCTCCAACTACAAATTAAAAACATCTGAAAATTATCATCATTCATATTACCATTGGCATACTGATGTTTTAAAAATTATTCATCAGTGTAAGTCATTTAAACCCAGACAGACGGGAAAGATGATCTTTTCATCTTTTGTGTTAACAGAACACGTAGGAAATGTGGCTGCCTGTGAATGTTCTGTGATTTGTTTCAATACAGTAAATGTATTTTGCCAAAAAAAAAGCAAAGCTACAAAGTTTTATGAGTGCTGAGCGTTGTTATTCCATCCAAATACTCTCTAGTGTTGCTGTTTGAAGAATATGTTTCATTATCTTCTCCCTGTCTGCCACTCCTGTTTGGTATTGCCCAAGTACATGATCTGATATGGCTTCTGTGCTCCAGCACAGAGCTCCTGGAGCAAATCCAGAGCAATGGGAGAACCCTTCCCACTTTTGTACAGAAATTCCACTGGGTTTGCCAGTGACTTACCCATCCTCCGTTTAGTTTTAACTCAAAATTAATAGTTTTGTTAGGGGTCCGTTTACTTTGTGCATTAAATATGATTTTATAAAACCTTACAGTAACTTAGCTTTGATCCACTTGGGAATAATGGGGTTCTCTCTTAATAATATGTGGTGCTGTGAGAGGGCATCTCCCCCTCCTGTAGCTTCCCCCGTGCTCAGCTCCTGGGAGCTGCAGCAAAAGTAGCGTTAAACTTTGTGTCTCCTCGAGTCTCGAAGTGACAGTGTGAGGAGAAAGTCAAGCTGGGATGAGCTGCTCCAGCAAGAACATTCATGATTTACTCCAGTGAGAGCTGCTGCTGCAGATGGATGGTGCCACGTGATAATTTGGCTGTGCCTTTGCCTGACCTTGGCCAGCACTGACATCCCCAGCTATCCCGGCTTCAGACCACTCCAGGAGTTCTTGCCTACATCACAAAAGAGGATTTGCCCTTTATCTTGAGTCCTACACCCTGGAAACCCCATACATGTGTTTATTATGGTTTATCACAGTCAGGGTGGTTCCGAAGTTCAGAGCTACAAGAATATTACCATTGATTGCATATGGTTTTGCTGCATTTTTCGTTAATCCCTGTAGAGCCTCGCATCAAATACACATAATTCTCAGAAATACATCCTGGGAAATGTTAACTAATGTTCCTGATTATCATATTACAGTAATTCCTAAGAGCTGTAGGCAGGAACAGGAAGCTGAACAAAAAAAAGAAAGCCTCTCTCCAGTGAAGTTCCACTAATGTCATTGTGCCTGTGTGCAGAGCCATTCAGCAGCAGTCCATAGGAAATCCACTTCCCAAAGCCAGCCCATCTAATCCTGAAGCCTGGTGTCGTCAGAGCAACGGGAAGTCTAATCTCCGTGGAAAATTATCAATTCAGGACTTACTGTGGAGCTGTGTATTGAGCTCTGCATTTGGAGAGAAACTTAATGGGGAGAAACATGTCGTGCCAAAGAATGACTGTCTGCATAAAAGCCATTTTTGTGGCTTAGATGGGAGATTGCTTTGCTCTTTAGAATGTGGTTTCTTACCCCAAGAACAGAACAGTAACAACTCAGCTGAATGGACCTCTCAGGAGCAGAGCATTGTGTGCAGAAATGGCAGATCTGTCTGTTCCCAGCGTCTCTGAAATCAGCTCCGCCCATAAAATATCTTTATTTCTCTTGATGTATTCAGAATAGCCACCTGCCTGGTTTCTTGTACCCTGATCTTTCAAGGTATCACAGCAATTTGGTTTCTTGATTCCTTCTGATACTCTCAATTATCATCTAGTTACTATCTTCTTTTCTCCTGTTTTTCCTCTCTTCCTTTTGCAACCTTCAACTTCAGCTCTCAAAATCCTAATCCTTCCAGCAGCTGTTCTAAAAATCACCCTTCCAGAAATAGCTATGAGCACTTAGTGGGTAAATGTGACGTTTTATGGATATATTACATTTTTGTCCCTTTCTGGTTGAAGACAAGAGGCAGAAAGGCCCAACTTCCACAGGTAAAAGAAGATTAACTCTTTGCAGAGCTGTTTATTGTATCTGGTTGTTTTGCCTTTGTTCATGCATGGTGTTGAGGACGGATAGTGATTTTGCAGAAGGGCTGAAGAGAGCACAGAGTAAGATGACTGCCATCTTCAGATTATTTATGTTTAGTCCCTACTGCTGTCTTTAGATTATGTGGGGAATAATTGTGGTGAAAGGAGTGAGAGGGAAAGAGCCGTTTCTTAGCTGTGATCCTACCAAATGTCTTAAACATTTCTTACTGTTGACACTTTATGTTAAAGCAGGGAGTTCGAACAGAGGAACAAACACAGCTCTATCGAGCTGCTTCCCAGCTCAAAACTTGCACTGGCAATCCTTCATGAGAGATTCTCGAGAAACCTTCAAAACATTTGTGTCCAGAGCATATCTCCCTGAAAAAAAATTGTTCAGTTGTTCTGAGAAATGTGTGCAGACAATTAGGAGCCCTCAAAATGTGTCACACCCTTCATGATGCCATCAGCACTGTCAGAAGAGGAACAGTTCATTAGAATATTTGTCTATCAGCTTTTGCTGGTGCTTTGGTGGCCCACTGCCATCATCCATCTTGGAACAAGTGCTCTGCTTGGTGATAAATGTTCCTAAAAATCTTAGTCAGCTCTGGGATGTGCTGCTGTAACTCTTTTATTTGGGCTGGTTTTAGGAAGTGGAGAGAAAACGGCAATTTACGGACAAAGCCTTGGGTTACCTGGAAGCTTAGTGAGCCTCAGGAGGGAATATCAGGCTGATTCTGCATCCTCCTCTTACTTCTGCCCCTTTTCTGTTGCACCAGAACTCTGAATAGGCTCAAAACATTAAAGGCTGTATTTGCAGGACCTGTTCCACTCTTTCACCTGTCTCAATAGGAACTGGATAAAGTCCAGAGAGAAATTCCTAATTACAGGTGACCTGTTCCTGCTGTAGGCTCTAAAGCTGTTGCTCTCAAGCTAAAGACACAGCACTGAGCAGGGCTGGGGACCTGAGAGAAGTAGTGTTGTGTCTTTGGAAGGGGATCACAGGTTGGGAAGTCTGCTTCACTCCAGAGAAACCCTGAGATTAACATTTCAGGTCTCCTGCTCAGTTGGTTGTTCCTATTTCCCAGGAACTATGGAGGGGCATGAGCAGAGCTGCTCTGTGAACAGGGGCATCCTACAGAGTTGCCTTCATCTCTGCTGCTGCAGCCTTCTTCAAGCTGTCTATTTTCATATGGCCAGCTCAAAAAAGGGCTTCCCACCTCTTTGGTGTCACCAAGCCCACCTGAGGTCGCCTTGTACCCTTGCCTTTCTGCAGCTTCTTCCTCTAAACTTCTTCTGTAGCTTGTCTAGAACTGTGTTCTTGCTGATTTGCAGCCCAACAGTTCAATTTAGGGACAAGCTCTCCTCGGTTCCGCCGTGATGAGGTCATTTAAAAGTTCCCTGTCTTCTGCACAACAACTGATTTTAAAAATCCGCTTGTGAAAATTTAGCATCTTTGAGGCTTCTGAACAATTTGCTTCCAACTGGCCATTGGGTTCAATTGTTACAAAGGAGAATTGACAGATCTGTAGATGGAATGATATGTGGATGACAGATCTGTAGACAGATATAATTGTGTGGCTACTGTTTTGGGAGAGGGGCCCAGAAATAATCAGTGTTTCTTGGCTGCAGTTCGTTTTTATATCAGGACCAAGATAAGGGGGCAGGTTCATCTTTCTGAGTAGTTGTCATTGCTTTTTCATTTCATGGATGTACAGCATCCATCTTGCTACTAAAATGACAAGAGATTTTTAGAATAATTAAACTGGATATTTGAGACTAGGAAATATTCCTAGGAAGGTTTATGGTAAGAACTCTCCAGGCATAATCCTGAACTAGAAGGTTGCTGTATTTATGCTGCTAATGGAGGCTGTAAGAAAAATAACCAAATATTAGAAACAATAATAAGTAAGAAATAAAAAACTGGCTATTAATGGGGAAGTAGGAATGACCTATCTTACCACCAAAGATACTTAATTTCAACCCTGCTTGCCAACTTTACTCTGTCCTATTTTGCCTACGGGTCAGCATGCAAAAAGACAGAGAAGACGCTTCGCACTCCCACCCCCTTCACTTGCATCCCCAGCACAAGATGCTCCTTTTGCGTGGCTCTCCAGCACACTTATTTCATGAAACTCTTTATCATTTGAGCTTGCCCTTTCTGATCAGTCAGCCAGGAGAAAAAGTGGCTGTAAAGGGCACGGAAATCTGTGCGGGCCTCACCTCCACAACTGAGAACATCTTGCCTGCAGCTCTGCGTGGAGCAGGTGCCTCGCAGTGATCAAAGGGCTGCCAGGGTAAAAACAGATCTTTCCTAACCCACAGTTAGGTTTTGTGAGTGAATTCAGCCCTGCAAGCCCAAGTAGGTGCTGAGTCTTTCAGGAGATGCTCTCCAGTAATTAGTTCTGCTGGGGAGCAGGTGTTAATATCTTCAAACGGGATGCTTCAAATTTGCTTCTAGCATTTGCATAATGCTGTTCTAAAGCATTAGCACCTGTTCTAAAGCATTAGCACCCTTGTTGCCTCACACAGTAGTGGACTACACCAGAAACGGTGGTTGCTGCTGTCTTGTCCCCCTTAAAATGGGGAGAACAAAGTGATTTGCAGCATGAAGTATTTCTGGAATACAGCAGCCAAAAAAAAAAAAAAAAAAAAAAAATAAAAGGTGCTTCCAGTTCTTGTCTTGGTTTCTCCCTGTGGGTTGATGAAATCACATCAGAAGTGATTCTGGGCCAGTTCAGCAAGGAAAACACTGTAAGATTCAAGGGGTTTATGTGAATTAGAAGCTTTGTCTGCTATTTCATTTGTTCCTCTCTTTTTGTTCTGACAAAGACCAGTTCTCTCCTTTCCTTCCCTCTGCGTCTGTTCCTAATGCAGTGGTAGAAGCAGAAGGCAGAAAATGCTGTTGAGATGCTGGGAGAAGAGTTAATGCTCACCTGCCTTTTCCTAACATGCCCTGTGGACTTTTGTGTGGATTATGTGAAAAAAAAGGGGGAGAGATTATTTCTGCTTTCAAGACCCTCCAAAATAGTACCTGGCACTGTGAGAGGAGCTGTCCATGAAGTCAACAGCACTCGACTCTCCTTTTGCCTTTTTCTTGTCCCTTTCTGTTCTGTTTTGCTCTCTTGAGTATCAATATTTTACAGACACCATTTGCATTGTTGAGCTAAAAGCATGCTTGAATTGGCTCAGAATAATACTAGGAAACAAATCTCAGGCATTGACCAAAACCCTTTGACTTTGACAATTACTGCAATTAATTTCTCATTTAGGCATCTGAAGGGAGAAATCAACTGAAAGGAAGAAGTAAGAGTACACTTTTCATGCAAAATTCTCTGGTCTGTTAGAAGAGAAATTATTCAAATCAGTGAGAAATGCAGGCCTTTGCCACATCAGATGTTTGTACAGATAAAATATTTGGTATGAATCAAAGAAGTTTCTCATTGTAAAGGCTGTCTCACGCTTGTTGGAAGTGCTGCTGCTCATGAGGAGCTCCTCCTCCTCCCCTTCCAAGAGTGTGGAGTCCAGTGGCACCTTAGGACACCTGTTACTTCAGCTCATCTGCATATCTGAAGGACATTTGAGGACAGCTCTAACAAGCAGACTTGACATTTTGAAAAGCTCTTTTCTTCCCTGAAGGCGTTTAAAAAACTGACATCTTTTGTTCCAAAGGGATGTTCTCCCTCCCTCTCCTTCTCTTCTCCTCCTTCCTTTTCACTTCCCTTTGCAATGACCTTAGGTTCAGCAACTGCCTGAAGAATGGCCTGGTGTGTGTCAGGTTCACACATTAATTAGTACAGATTTTCTCTGAACTAGCTGCGATAGATCATTCTGCCAGCTTCAAGCCTGCACGTGAAAATTGGCATAGGTAGACTTAACTCACGGTGTGTGAAAAGCAGTTATTTACTCTCAGTCATCTCCTTTGATTACCTTCAGTTTTTCAAGGTCACAAAATGTATTTGCTTCTTGCTGGGGATAATTTCAGCAGCATTTATTTAATCATTCCAGAGGATTTCTCTCACTCGCAGAGCTCGTAGCATACTCAGGGCTCCCTGTGGATAGGAGGTGGGGAAACAGGGTGTCTGCAAGCTCCAGAAATGCAGGACTTTCAGGGAATAAGAGACAGCTTTCCTTGCCATGGAGGAAACGGGTCATATTTTGGATTTGTTGTATCTTCCTGCACTCTGAGGCAGGACAGGGCGTTGGGATGGGGCAGAGCCTGGAGCACTGCACAGGCACCCTGAGCACAGAGCACCCTGTGGATCCTTCAGGCTGTTCTCCTCATCCCCAGCACCACTTCAACAAACAGTGAATTAAGTCCTGTGCCATCCCCAGGCAATCCTGTCTGTGCTCCTCAGTGTCCAGTGATTTGCCAACCTTCTGAGTTTTTTTTTTTTGCTCAAAAGTCAGCTCCTGCCAATGCTGCTGTAACACGAGTTGGTTCTAACTCGGTTAAATTCAACGTCATGGCGTGGTATTTGAATATCAAGCTGTGGAGAGTTAATGCAGCGTGGCATTAATTAGCCTTTCTTGCCTGTCTTGTTCCTTTTTTAGATGTCATTCTTAGTTTAAAAAATTAGTTTCTGGAAATGAAGTAGAGTTGGTTCCAGGGCCCATGGATGGTTTGCTACCCTCCGCAGCTGAGGTGAACACAGAAAGCACAGGGTGTGTCAGCTGTGAAGCAACAGCTGAAGAACATGGCAGCTCTTCCCCCTTCCCACATCCAGGAAATTCCCAAGAAAGTATCTGTTGACAAGTTGACCATGCTTTCCTCCCAGCTTTAATGGTTGTACTAATGGTTCCACAGACTCCTAATCAAACTGCGCAGGGCTGGCGCTCCTCGTTCTTCATGGGCCACTCATGTTGTTGTTTTAAATCCCATCACAGCTTCATTAGCTCAGCTTTCCGTGGCGGTTTCTGTTTGCAAGTGGTTTTCTCCTGAGTTGTGCAAAACCCACAGTTATGTTCTGCAGTCGTGCTGCCAGCGGGGAAACTCAGCCTTGTACCCGGGCTGCAATTCCGGCCTCTGAACTTCCAAACATCCGGCCCTGTAAATTATCATTTAATTACCTCATATGTCCGTGCCCAGCAGTGAGGATCAGTGCATGGCCAGTGCTGGAGGAGGACATGAATAGAAAACACTCATTTTCTGAAATAATTCCCATTTTCTTCACCACTCAACCGGGGTGCCACGATCGCTCAAGGCAGCACGGAAAGCAAACACTTGCTGTGGGTTTTGACTCACGAGGTATCGCTGCTCTCAAGCAGATGTTGTAAAAATGTTGTGAAAATGCTGTCTGGAGACATCTCTGCTCATTTTATGTTTGTTATCCCCAGGAAGCAGAACCTCTCTACGCGCAGATTAACAGACCTAAGAAATAGCATTGTTACAGGCTTGTGGTGCTCCAAGACTCAAACGAAACCCAACAACCTGGCGGGCCTTTGGCTTTCATGCTTTTTTCCGATTGATTTTGTCTGACAAAGGAGAGAGATTGCCCTCCTGGACTGGCTCTACGAGTGTTCCTGATGTGTTTTTTTGGCAACCAATGGCAGATTCCTATGGCAGCACAAAACAAAAACTCTCCCCGCTTCTCACACCACGAGTGCAGCCCTGTCCCCACAAGTGGTGGGTATCCAGACTAGGAAATCTTACTCCTCGGTCTTCTTTTAAACATTTGTCACCTTCTGTGTGCCACCTATAAATAATGAGCATCTGAACGAAATTTATTGGGTGTTAGACATTGCTTTTTTTTTTTCCTTTTCAGCAAAAAGCAGAGTCTTGTATGTAGCAGTGGCATTATCATTCAGCAGCCTTTGGGGCACAAGTCGGCACTTTCTATGTCACGGTGACATGATTTTCATTGTCATTTACATCAGGCTGATCCTGGCCCTTTTTTTTCCCCTATGTAGACATTTTTAAACAACAACAACAAAATACTGGCAATGTCATTTTTTTTTTCTTTTTTTTCTTTCTTTTTTTCTCTTTTCTTTTTGTTTTTAATTTGTATTTTTTACTCTGTAGTTTTGTATGAGTGACAGATCTAACAGCAAAACGCCTCCTGTGGAAATGATTCCCGACTTGAAACCACAGAACAGAACTCGGTTCTTTATCCATCCTTGACTGAAAATGTTGCCAAATGGACCTTTAAGTTCTAGCACATCATGAGGAAGAAATGCTGCTTTCTGTTGGAATACTCATGTTGTGGGTAGAGAAAGGACATTGAGTCCCACTGAGGAAAGACAAAAGAGTCAGTATTTCCTAGGAAACTCTAAACAAAGTGCAGAAAAGGAATATTTTTATTTCTTCAGTATCTTGCTGCTGTAATGCTATGCAGACAAGTGTTTTCTTCTCTGTGTGCCATTTTTGATGAAAAAAAAAAAATCATTTGCCAAATAATACTGGTATGCTTCTGGTTAGGAGTTTGGATGAAGCGGACTTGACAAATGGGACAAGGACGGCATGGATTTTGGAATAACAAACTGACTCTGTGATCAAAATTGTTCATCTTTATCACTTTTTGTACATCAGAAAAAAAATCAAATCGGATTTTTATTTTATAACTTGAAAAAAAATCTTACTGTTAAACTCTTTAAATGTTTAAGGGGAAATGGCTTTAAGGAGTTCGAATGAAAATTGCCATTCTTTTTTTTGTAAATATAAATGTTATGAAAATTCTTTTACTAATGCCATTACACAGTAGAGAAGGTAGCAAGTTGCAGTGCTTGGGGGGTGTGGCAAACCCAGTTTGTGGTTCTCACATCACACACGTTTTTTCACATGCTTAACAATAATGGGCTGAAGCTCAAGTGCATTTGCCAAAAGCAGTCAGCTTGTCAGCAACTAGTGAAATTAATGGGAACACATGATTTTATGGTCTAGCGTTATCACACAGACATAATTCCACTTACAAGAGATCACTTTCCATTGACATTCCTTTGAACCTCTGCATAGAAGTCATCCAACTGTTTACACGCAGAACAAAAAGAATTTAAAACTTCCTTTTTTTACATTTATGAAGCAAAAAGTGCAGTGTTTGGGTTCATATGTTTAGCACATGATTTTCATAAAGAATCTATATATTTTTGCCCTACAGAGAGTTGTTATACAGGTCAAATGTGTTTTCCTGATACTCCTATGCAGTTACAGTATATTGAATTTAGTGGTTTAACACTAAAAAGAAAAAAAAAAAAAGAAGAAAAAAAAGAAAAATAGAAAAAGGAAAAAGGGTTAAAGAAATCAAAGGATTAATCAGTTTTTAGGGTTATTGTGCAGATTTTGTTTTTAAATTGACACATTAGGATTTACATTTTTGTCATGATTGAAATAGGCTTGGAGTTATAGAAGTTTTACTTTCTTTCATCTCTGTTATAAGCTAAAAATGGTTTAGAATGCAGAATAACTGCAGTGGTGATTGTTGGTATGTGCAACCAAATCTCACAACACAATCCCATTCTTTTATTTTGAATTAGATAAATTAGAGAAATGTGCATTGCAGAATGTATGTGAATGAGAAATTAGCTGTGAATAGACCTATGAACCTGCAAAGAGGAGAATCTTATCCCCATCCACGGTCATTTGATGCTTGTTCCTTAGTCATGTGCAAACAGCTTCGTAGCAAATCGTATTTTCCCATTGGGAGATCAAGTTCTCCAACTGGAGGAGATAATTTGGAACTTGGTGGATTGAGTGTTTCAGGATTAAAAGCAGAGGTTAAAGCGTTTCTGGAGGACATTTCTGTCAGAATATTTTCCTGATTTGCACAGTGGTGCTACTTTCTTCCTCAGCAGCTTTTTTTTTTGGGGGGGGCGGGTTTTGTCCAGCACGTGGAACCACAAACCCAGTTTTGGTTCATCACAGACATTGGAGGTTTAGCGTCATCAGCACATTTCCAGTTATGGGGTGAAACACTGAGAAAAGAAGAGGATGATATCTCAGAGGATCACATTTGTAGGAAGCAGATCACTCACGAATAGGTGCCGAGGGAATGAGGCTGGAATTCTGGTGTCTCCCCCGGGAGACAGCTGGGCCATCACCACGGACCTTTGTCTTACCTTTGCCAACGCTGATGAATAGAAGCAGATTCTGGATTGTCTCGTCATACAGTCGTCCTTGTCGTGGCTGGTTTGCTGAGCTGACAGGGCTGCAGGGCCTCTGCGCTGTACCAGTATTGTAGATAACTCAAATATCCAGCTTGTGCAATTGTTTAATCCCTCATCCTTTCACTAGCACTTAAATGCGTCACTTTAAATTTACAAACCAGGGAACCCCACCAGCCATCCTGTTACCATCCCCCCCCATAGGTTCTTGATCTTTGCCTGTCATGAAAAGATATTTTGATAGATCGTAGTCATCCAAGTGTCTGATGAAACCTTTCATCTCAATAATGTACTGGGCACCTTCTTTGCAAAAATGTTTACTCCGTGGTTTTCATTCATTTTATTTCTGCATTCTGACACTTATTTTTTTAATAAAGATGAGAAAGATAAAATGACTGTTGCAGTACATTTCTAAACCTACTTTAACTTTACCTCAGATAATGACCATTTGTTAACATTTGCAGACACATTATTTTTAACTTTATGTGTAACGCATTCAGCAACAACAACAGAAACCAACAAATTTTTTAGAGATTTTCCATTAATTTCTGTAACACACCATGTAATACTGTTATGAATAAAAACATCTGAAAAAAAGGTGTCATTTCAGTAAGTTTTGTTTCATAGCTTGTGCTCTTCTGGGATAATTCTGCCAGGCTTAAAGTGCAGTGTTGGTGTCTGGCATGGGTGCTATTTGTGGCAGTGGAAATACCTGGGAAAGGAGAAAATCCTCAGTTTGGCGAATGTCTGATCTTTAACATTAGGTGTTGTTTATCTTGCAAATGCATAACTTGCTGATTTTAAGTGCTTGCCTCCACTATTTTGGCTTCTTTTTGGGTGTTTTAGGACGAGCATGCCAAAGCAGCAGGTAATTGTACCATCTCCTGCAATCTCCCACGTTCCTGGGACAGCCCATGCTGTGTGATGCTCCCAAAGCTGGTTTTTCTTTGTGGCATGAGAAGCTGAAATGAATTTTGCTCGCTTTTTTCGTTCAAGTGGGATTTGAAGTTAAAGATGTGCATTTAAACATGACAGTTTTGAAAGCAGAAACTCCCCCCCCCCAAAAAAAAAATTTCCAGTAATGTGCACAAAACTGATAATAAAACTCAGCTGAGAAGGAATTATCCCATTCTCTGCCAAGAGAATAATGCAGTAAAATTTAAGTGTAAGAAATACACAATTTATGTACAGGGAGAGAGAGAGAAGTGTGGATGTGTGCACATATTATTTTATTGTATTTCTGCTTTTTGATGTCTCATGCCTTCCTTGAAATGCCCAGTAGGTCATGGTGAAGCATTACTTGCCTTTGTCGATCAACATTGTTGAAATACGTGGATCCCACTTGAGAATAAAGGTTATTCTGCTGTGGTGAAAGCACACCAGTGTTAATGGCATTTTGATTTGTGTGTAGGTAACTGTACCCGGGTGTCCTTGGAAGGAAGAATGTGATCTCTGGTTTTCAACCAGCCACAGAAGATCAACTTAAATAAGCCACAGCTAAGCATGGATTTAAACTAAAATGAACTTTACAGTGAAGGCTAAATCTAGTCTTGTTGATCCTCTTCTGGTACATTCACGGTGAAGTTGGTTGAAAAATCAGAAAAAATGGCTCATGTTGTACAGCTGTTGTGTAAACTGGGTTTAAAAAATCAGAATGAGCAGGTTTGAGGTGTGGCAATGGTGAGGAAGAGGAATCCCAAGGAGGGAGGGAAGGACCTGTTCTGTGTGTTCAGAAGGGATAAGAATGTCTTCTTTCTGTGCTGTGTTTATGTGCTGTATCACATTAATACTGCTGTAACTCAGAGCCTCTTTGTGTATGAGAGTGCCCTGCTCAGACATGACCACTTCAAGAAATGGTCCCAATTTAACCAGTGCTAATCAGGGCCGTGATCTCCTGCAGTAATGAGGATTTCATTAGTGAATGGTTTGCAGAATCAGCCTGTGGTTTTAGAGCAGTGAGAACGCTGACAGATCTCTCCATGTCAGTGGCTTCTGGGAAAGCAACTGCTTGTGTAGACTGGGAATATGCAATTTTCACTCCCTCACGTTGGATTAAAGACAATGTTTTCTGTGCTTTAATCACTACTCAGTGACAGTTGCTGCAACAGAGAAGGTAACCTCTTTCTGGCTGTGTTTTAGGTTGTGAAATACATTTTCATGCACTGTTTCCTTTTTCCTTTCTTTGCTTTCTGAAGAACACCTGTCAGGTTCATATTTATTGCTTTCCTGGCAAATGCTGTTCTCAGTCAGAAGAATATCATGTCAAAGAAATGAAAGAGGATGTCTGTTGGCAGTTTTCCACAGAGGTTTGACTCTGTTCTCTAAATTCCCTCCCTGAGCCAACATGGGATGCACACAGTGGTGAAGGAACACGGTGGAAGTCCATCTGAGCAGCAGGAATTGGAGGCACAGCTCCTGGCTTCTCCTTCTGCTCCTGTTTGTGCCATCCTGGGACTCAACCTCCTGCTCTTGGCTCTGGTTTGATGTTACTGCTGCAAAAGTCATGATTTATAAGAGTATTTCTCTCCTGTGCCGAGGTCTTCTGCCAACTGGTCTTCTCACACTGATTTGCTTTCTAGGATCAGCCCCATTAAAAACCTTTGTTATGTTGTTTGTAAATCCCCGAGGTAAGACTGGCATGGGGAAGAGTAAAGGTGTGGGTTTGGTGTTTTTTTTCCTCTGGTTTTATCTGTCTGGAAGTGGGGTGAAACTGAATTACACATTTCAGCTCATGACAGTGAGGA
This sequence comes from Hirundo rustica, assembly GCF_015227805.2. Taxonomy (NCBI): domain Eukaryota; kingdom Metazoa; phylum Chordata; class Aves; order Passeriformes; family Hirundinidae; genus Hirundo; species Hirundo rustica. Next base: position 4,184,663 of record NC_053458.1, read on the forward strand.
ATATGGGGAGATGCTCTGATAGGATTTCCTGAGTACCTGTAACATGGCCTGTCTCTTTCTGAAATTATCCTACTGGAGGCAGGAAATATCAGGTCCATTAGTGAAGCAGCTCTCCAGCTATTAGTTTTTAGAGCTTTAAATAGTCTTATCTCAATGGATGTGTTTGCCCTGTGGCTCATCTATCACCCTAAAATGTTTTATCAGTACCTGAGAAAGTCTGAATGAGAAGAATAGCCTCGGATGTTGCCCATTCAAGGGGCTTTTAGATAGAGAATGGTTTTGTTGGTTTTTTTTTCAAAAAAAGGTCTTTTAAGATCTGATATTATTTGCTGGCTTTTCAACCCTGTATCATAGCTCCTGTAACACCACTTCTGCAAATACTCCTCACCTCAAAGAAATGAAATCACAATAGATTAAAGGGAAATCAGGTTAACAGGCAGCAATCTCTGCCCATTCAGCCTCAGACATTTGTGAAAATAAAGGATTAGGGAGAATTACTGCCAGGTGCTAGCTGCAAAAAAAGCCCTTTTGTGGCATCTTTGTCTTCTCTAACAGTTATTAGAGGTGTAAGAACAGCTCTCAGTGTCAGAAGTGAGCTGTATTTGAAATGAGCAGAAGTTAACAATGCTGTGAGAAATGTGTTGCATTTTCTGTAAATTTTGTACTGTTTATTTGACACACAGATGATGAGTATCTTTTTTATTTCCCCCCTTTAAAAATGCTGTTTCTAGTTTGAAAACAAGTTTGCGTGTGTGTTGTCTTGAAGTCTGATGGAGAGGAGATGAAGAAAAAGGATGGGACATGGAGGGGTTTTCTTTGTTTTTCCCTCTTCACAGGACTTTAGAGCTTTCAGAGTAGGTGAATCTGTGTCAGATTTGGCCTCGGTCACAATGAGACGTTATTTTTAGTGGATCAAAAGCCGGAAGAGGAGAATTAAGTTCAGCAAGGTGAGGGTTTTATGTCCACAGCCTTCCAGAGACCAGCCTCACACCAGAATATAACAGTAACAAAAATTATGATGCAGGTGGGGTTTGTTTTAAAAGTCTGGAAGTATTCTTTGGTTGTAAATTTTACCATGTATTTGCCACCTTATGTTCTTCACAATTAAAATTAGTGGGAAGCTTCCTTTTTCCTTTGAATGAGTTTTTCCACAGAAGGAAATGTGTTCTGAGAAGGAAACATATTCTGTAGCAGGGAATAAAACCCTCTTCTCAGAGGAGGAAAACAAACTTTTTGAAAAGTTCACTGATGATTCTGTAAACAGCTGTTTGCTGGCTCCAGTCTGATTTTTCCCAGGGAAGGCTTTTCAGCTCTGATGTGTTTCAGTTTTTCTTTTAACAGGAAACTGCCATTTAAAGAACCATCATCTTTGGTGAAACTGCAGAGTATTTATTTACAGGGAGCAAAGGCTCACAAACTTGGGGTATGAACTCTGCAAAGGAGGTGTTGCACTTGCAGGCTCCGTTTGCATGGTGGGTATTTGATTTTCAAATGTGATGAATCCTGATTCAGCAACATAGAGAGTTGTTTTGGGACTTCAGCTCATCAGAAAGCCTCAGCTGCTGCAGTTACCAGTGGAGAAGGATCAGCAATGGAAAAGAGGACACAGGCCATGCTGAAGCAACATTCCCCCTGATCCATGGACCCAAGGAAGCAGAAAATGACCTGTGGTTGCTGTCAAAATTTCATGTGTTAGACCTACCTCTAATTAATCAGGTTGTAAATTATGTATAAAACCTGAAGGTGCTTTTTGGTTCTCTCTGAAAAGTGTGTTGAGCTGTAGGAAATTCTGTCTCTTGGGTCCCTGCTCCTGTTTTAGCCTCACTTCTGGTAGTTCACCACTCCTGCATATTCACCACTGAGATGTACTTGGTGAGAGGCAGTAAAACAAAGACAGCAGAGAGAAGGTTGAAAATTCCACATGCTGGGACCACTGTCATGGTTTGAAGTTGTATCTAGAGGGTGCTCTGAGTTTATAATCTTGATTTATCTTTTACTGCTGTTGAAGTATTGGATATGTCCTGTATTTCCTGGCCAGCAAAGGCCCTGTGGATGGAGAGGTCTTCCTGTAAGTGGGGTTTTTTTGTTGGTTGGTTTTGGGTGGTTGTTTGGTTTTTTGTTTTTGGGTTTTTTTTTTGTCATGGACAAATGATTAACAGCTGAATCAACTGTGCCAGAGGTTGAGCAAGCTGTATCACACAGGCACATCTTGGGTTCAGGCTGGGGCAAAGTCATTTGGAGGGAAAAAACATCAAGCAGAAAAGGCAAACAGATAGCTTTGCACAGCCTGAATCATCTCCCCAAGCAGTTTGTCCTCCATGTCTAGAGGGCAGTTTATCACTATGCTCTGTAACTCTGGGTTGAAAAACGGCTGCCTGAAATAGAATCTTTCATTTGGGGCAGATTCCTACAAGGATTCGGTTAATGTGCCTCTCTCTGTTAAATTGTTAACTTCAGGCTGCCAAACCAGAAAGATGTCTCAGCCAGTTGCTTATTTTGCAGCAGTGTGATTCCACAGGCAGAATAATGTCATTTGTAAGGTAACTGTGACACTTCAAGGTGTAGCACTTGGCCAGGTAATGGCACTGAGGTTTGAGGTGGGTTTGTTGTTTGGTATTAGTGAATATGAATAATTTTATGTGTAGCACCCATCATTGCCACCATGAGTAAATTAAAATATATTTATTCTTTGTATCATCAAGGCACTCAGAGATGTGTCCCAGCATGAGAGATTGTGCTGCTAAAGGCCAGAGTTGCACAGAGCTAGGCTCTGTCTTCTCAAAGACATTGTCCAGCAAGGGGAAGGGTGGGAAAACACAATGATATTCCTCATTTTGTGCAGGGAAACACAGACTCTGAGAACTTTGCTCTCTCTAAGATGCTTGCTGTAGGCTACAACTAATAGGAAAATGAAGGGAAAGACACTTGGGTCTCAGGAATCAAACAGCTGTACCTGGAGGGAGGAGCAGCAGGATGTGAAGGCTCAACAGGCAACCAAAGAAAAACTCTTCCAGGTTCTGTCTTGATCTGCCTTTGAAAACCCAGCTGAACTGATGGCAGCCAGCCCATGGTAAGTTCTTAGCCCAGTCTGGCCCATTTAAGGGAGTAACTCAGTGTAGTAGCAAGAGAATATTGCATTTCATACCCTGACAGGTCCTGCTTTCACGGGCTCAAGAGTCTGGGTGTGTGGAGCAGAGAATCTCTCTGGAATGGCCCAGCCAGGGCTGGGGCTCTTGTCCTCCCCAGCAGCAGGAGAGACAGGGAAGGGCACTCTCGGGGATAAGGCTTTCCCTAAGGCACGAGAAAAAGTGCTTGTGCCTCGTGTCTGACCTTCCTCTGGAAGACAGACATGAAAAGCAGCAATAAATAAATGATTCTGCACTCTATTCCTAGAAAGCCGACTTGAGTTTACTTATCACTTCCTTCTTGCCAAGACTCAAATATGTTTCGTTCGTTGAAATATTCATCTTCCCCGTGCCTCGAAAGGAGCATTGCAAATGAAAAGCGCAAACTGCTCCTGGGCAGAGCTTTGTCCCCTCCCCGCTCGCCTGGGGAGAGCCGTGTGCTAACAGCTGCAGCGTTTACCTTGCGAGCCTGCCAGGTGCTGGGTCACCTGCTGTTTGCAGGGTGGCAGAGCAGCTCAGCAGTTCCTCTTTTTTGTGTGTTTGAACCCTGTTGGAGCCCCCACGGCAGACAGGGTGGGGGTGTTGGCGGTGTGGGATCGCCGGCGGTTCCTCGGCGCGATGAGCGCTCCGCGCCCCGTCCAGCTGCTGCTGCTGCTCTGTGCTGTGCTGGGCACCCAGTCTGCTCACGGCTTGGGGTGAGTGAGAGCTTCTGAAGCCACACGCACGGGAGGACATGAGAAACCATCAGGCTCAGCACAGGCTCTGGTGCTCTATCGTAATTGCTGTCGTGAGTGATTTCTGCGTCTCTGATGAGTGGCAAAAGGCGTCGCTCTGAAGTCGGCGTAGGGCAGCGCTTTGCGCCTTCAGAGGAGCGGTCCTGGTGATAAATTGGAGCTGACAAATTGCCACGCTCGTGTTGTAACGTGGAATTGTTGGAACATGCAGCCTCCTCCCGTGCTGGCTGCCCCACAGAGCGCTGGGCGCACAGGGGGTTGTTTGTTCCAAGTGCAGAAATGGTGAGAATGTGGCTGAGAGCTGCTCCTTTCTCTGCTGGTGTAATAGATTTTGCTGTTTCTGAGAGCTGCATCTTGTAATCTTTCCAATCTAGCTATATTTTTTGCACTGTTCTCAGAACTTTGAGCTTTGATTTCATGCCTCAGCAAGCTGATGAGGTTTTGTAATTCCTTTATTCCATGTGATTTTTAATATGCTATAATGGGAACCCCATGCCAGGCACTAAATCATGCTTAAAGCTTCAGCTGATGCTGTTCCTTGTCAGGGTGGAAGAATTGGGAACATCACTGTGGTAGTTTCCTTGTCAAACTGAGTATGAAAAGAAACTAATTGTCAACGTTTTACTAAAGCTCCCCACTTGAAGGAGGTGCAACAAGGGAGCATTTGTCCGGGACAAGGATTTAATCAGAAATCCTGAATCCACCGAAAGAGGAGGCAGCATTTTAACTGTGGCATTGTGGAAACCTTGGAGACAGCTGTCACGTGAGAGAGTGAGAGACTGGCTGGGGTGAAGACTAAAGGCTCACACTTGGGGTCCAGGTTCCTTACTGGGTTGAAAGGGATGAATGGGTTAATGACTCATGAACCGAGAATAGAATCTGAGACTAGTGGCTTTGGCCAGCTTGGGGAAAAATCAGGCTGCTGGGCAAAGAGAGACACTTCAGCCTGGTTTTCAGAAATGCTGAGGGCAGGCCAGGCCTTTCCTTGGGACTGATGTTTGTCATGAAGGTATCTGAGCTTGGAGCCACAGAGCGAGGGCAGCAGCTGGTGGTGGTGCTTGCAGAGCTTGAGGTGAAGCCCAGATTGGTGGACCATGGGTTTCGTTTCCATGGGTTTGGTGTCCCACTGGAGTGTGCATGAGGTTTCATACAGAATCGGTGCCAGTGGAATCAATGCCATCAGGATGAGGACTGAAATCCAGAGGCTGGGTGCAAGGCATGGTGAGTTTTAGTTCTCCTTGGTGGCTTCACACAGGCATAGGCTGAGGTGCCAGGTCCTCCCCAGCTCACAGTTTCACAGCCTGAAGCTCTGGTGTTGTTGGGCACAGTGGCCAGGAGTCCCCGAGCCCCAGGGACAGGCGCTCCCGCTCCGTGACTGCACCGCCGCAACCCCGTGACTGTGTCCTCTCTGCCTGGTCCTCCTGGAGCAAGTGTGACCCCTGCCAGAAGAAGAGGGTGAGTGTCTGAGGTCTGGGGGCCACCGAGAAACCAGGAGGTGGGACCTCCTTTGAGCGTTTTTGTCCGTGGGGTTGGGCAAACAGAGGGGGGCTCTGAGGAAAGCCCTGTAGGGTGAGACTGTGGGTTTTGCTTTCAGGTGGCTTTTAGCTCTTCAGCTCTCCACCCCCAGTAATTCCAGTGCTTTCCAGGGTGCCTCACTGTCCTGAGGAGGTGTAAGGCCAGGCTTTGCAGGGACTGTCCAACAGTCCTGCCCTTCCACCATCAGTGCGAGTCACCTTCCCCACTAATGGTGCCCTGTGGGACCTGGAGGCACTCAGTGCCTCTGAGGATTAAGATGCTTTTTCTTGTCTGCCGGCCAGAATTTTCCACCCAAGAAGCCCCATCAAATGAAAGTAATGATCCCAACAGCATGAAGAGCAAAATCCCTGTTGCTAGAGAAACCTCTGCTAACAAGTTGGAGAAGCTGTTCCCAGGCTTAAGCAGAAATAACCAGTGATGGGAGTTGGGGGGGGCGGGGAGTGAAGCTTCGTATCAAAGAGTTAATCTCAGAAGCTGGGGAAAAAAGGAGGGCTAACATATTGGACAGAGTAATTGACTGCTTCACAGCAGTGTTGTGGGCGGAAAAAAATCCCTAATGATACAGAGGGACAAGTAAATACACTGACAGAAAATAACAAGGGATGTTGTTACCAGCACTAATTGAAAGAGAGGAGATGGAACTGAATCCTTCCTTACTTTTGCAAAGTCCCACACTGCACTGTCAGGCTCATTTAAACAAACTGTCAGAGAAAAGCAAACTTTCCTTCACCCCTCCCAATCCTCAACCCTTCCTCAGTAAAATTAAAACTGTCTCAGATCAGAAACCTTTGAAACGAGGCAAATTACCAGCATCACACTTCTGTGCTGACACTTTTCTCTTTTAATACGACAGAGTGCGCTTAGAGCAGATCTCCGCGACACCAAGTTTGTTTTTCAACCAGAGGGGCGTAAAATTCACCGTTTCTGTGCACTTGAGTCAGTATTTTTTATTTCCTCACAGTACAGATTTGCCCGCCTGGAACAGCCCTCTCAGTTCAGTGGAGACCCCTGTGATTACCCTGACAGAGAAGCTGAGGAGTGTGTCACGAGCAGCCCTTGCAGGAGCAGAGTTCGGTGTGATGGGTTTGTGTGTGCAGTTACAGGTGAGGGGCCGGGGGCTGGGGAGTGGTGCTGCTCACATAATCAGGTGTCACTTCCAATGCCACTGTGCTGATCTTTGTGCTCCTACAGGAGTTTGCTGGTCCAGAGGAGTGCCAGGAATTGACCTGGCTCCTTCCGTGCTTGTGTTTGTGTCAGTGGCTTTGAGTGAGTCTATTAGCCATGTCTGGAATCTCCAAATAGGAAATTATAACCTGGTTAGATCAGTAAAATCTGTAGCAGGAGTGACAGCAACGGGAGCTCAGCACTAAGGGAGAACCCTCTGCTCTCCATCTTTCAGTGTTTTGGTGAGACTGAAAACATTCAGTAACTCTGGACATGGGAAGAGAAAAAAAATAATAATACCATATACAAGGCCTGCTGAAACAACATGTTTCATCCTCGGAAAATGAAAAAAAATTACCAAAAAACATTCTATTTTCTTTATGTAGATATATACTTATTGTGGGTTTTTTCCCTAAGATGAGCAAGGAGTTTTAAGATTATAACGCTTTTGAGTGAAACTGAGCAGATGGACTTCAGGAATCCATGCAGATAGAGAAGAATTTTATTTTTTTCCCAGCTAGATTTGAACCATTCATTCCAGGAATTTTCTGTTTTGCTCCCAGACTCCATGTCAGGGTGTGTGATCACAGGCTGTTTTATGAGTGACTTTCCCCTTCCCTCCTAGGGAGATGCATTGCACGGAGGCTGCTCTGCAATGGGGATGATGACTGTGGGGACCAGTCAGATGAGAAAAACTGCAAAAAAGTGTTCAGGAAATGTGACCAGAAGATGGAAGAGTACTGGGGAATAGAGAATCTGGCTAAAGGGTAAGCCTGTGGCTTTGGTGAGGTGCTCTCTTACTTAAGGCTGAGAATGCTCCAGTGTGACTGCGGACATTGAACAGAGAAAAGCTGGAGCAGTTGCTGTATCCAGGAGTGAGCTGGGATCCAGGAATCTGATCCAGAGCCTGGGGGACAGTGAGCTGTTGGAGCAAGTCCAGAGGGGAGACACCAAGTTGATCAGAGGGATGGAGCAGCTCTGCTAAGAGGAAAGGCTGAGAGAATTGGGATTGTTCAGCCTGGGGAAGGGAAGGCTCTGGGGTGACCGCATTGCAGCCTTTCAGAACCTGAGGGAGTCAACGAGAAAAATGGAGGGAGATGAGTTACAAGGATCTGGAGGGACAGGACGAGGGGGAATGGCTTCCCATTGCCAGAGGACAGGGTTAGATGGAGTACTGGGAATAAATTCTCTCCTGTGAGGGTGGTGAGGCCCTGGCACAGGGTGCCCAGAGAAGCTGTGGCTGTCCCATGCCTGGAAGTGTCCAAGGCCAGGCTGGATGGGGCTTGGAACAACCTGGGATAGAGGAAGATGTCCCTGCCCATGGCAGGGAATGGGACTGAATGACCTTTAAAGGTCCCTCCTATCCCAAATCATTCCACGATTCCTTGGGTTTGCATTCTTACACCCTGTATTAGTTTGGTGGGGAGGGGGAAGGGTGTTCACAATCCCTTTGATTTCTTCTGTGACACTGAGAGGTGGTGGAATTTTTCTGCTTTGTGTGAGTGGGGTAGGGTAAACCTGCATATTAGCAGCTCTGTGGGGATTAAAATCTAAGTCTGAATTGATTCAGCTTTTGCAGGCTAAGATTGTGACAACTTTCTGTAAGATCAGACTGTGTGAAAAGAGGGGTTTTTTCTTACTCTGCAGGGAAAAAATTGCTTTTTACATTATAAAAAAGAAGAGGGAAAATCATATTGCAAGGAGAAAATATAATTTTCTCGTTATTCTCTGGAGATATGGCTGCTGCACATGTCATTGCTAATGCTTTGTACTTCTGGGTTTAATCAAAATTAAAAATAATGTTGGACAATTATAGGAACATGCTTCTCATCTCTTTGAAGCTACATTTGCTCACTAATTTGCTTTTAGTGGACTTCCCTTTTTTTTTCCCCAGATCGTTCTAAAATTAGAGTTAATTTTTTTACAGCTTCAGAGTCATTATCATGCAAGCCTCTCTCCCCAAAATCAGGAGAGGCAGACCCAGCAGAGTCCTGGAGCACTGATTGTTTTTGGTTGGGTTCTTTTGATGAAGTTCCATCCCACCAGCAGCCATGGGAGAAGCGGGTGATGGGGTTTCATCTCCTTATCTCCACAAAATGCAGTGCTGCACCCTTTCTTGGAGCAGACAGGTTAAGGTGTCTGTGCATCATCCACTGAAATCAAGGGAAAGCTCCCTGTGGTTTCAAGGATTAGTTCAGCTGTTGCTTGAGTACCTCTTTTCCTGTTCCCCAAAAATTTTTATTGTTATCTACTGGCCTCTGGTTGACCCTTGGCCAACCTGGCAAAGATTTTGGCTGATGAACCAGAATGAAGAAGTGTGAATTAAAAATCAGTCTGGATTTATGGCATGAATTGGCAAACCTGCCTTTGAAGGTTCTGATGGATGCTGTGGATATTTGGAGATGCTCAGGGTGAGCAGCCTGGTGGGGTGGGGATTTGGCTGATCCAGTTTGTTCTGCTCTTCCTGGAGAGTTCCAGCAAAGGCCACAAAGCTGCCAGTGCTGGTGGCAGCAACACTGGTGTCATTCACAGCTGGGGGATGAAAATTGCTATTTATATTCATCAGGTGTCAAAATTCAACCCTGTCTTTTGCTTCCTCATTTAGTCGGGTTCTCCTGCAGCACCTGGATTGGTTGGACAGTGGAAGAGCCCAAGCTTTCTTTTGGGGCTTAAAATAAAGAAGTGTAAAACAAAGAGCCCGTGGCCAAACAAAAAAATCCTTTGCCTTTCCCAGCCAAGGCATTTAGTGTTTAGCTCTGAATTAATAAAATGCCATAAAATACTGCTGTTCTGCTTCACCCACAGGTTGAACATCTTCACAAACAGCTTGGAAGGGCTGGTCCTTGATCACAGGTACTACGCTGGGGGATGTTCTCCCCATTACATCACGGACACGAGGTTCAGGAAGCCGTACAACGTGGAAAGCTACACACCAGAGGTACGTGCCAGATCTGCCTGCGGGTGGACTTGCACACACATGTTCCAATGCATTTAGTGCCCAAAGCTTCATTGCTGGATCATTTTGTAAAAAAAAAAAAACACCCAATAGGATCAGGCTGATTTTTACCCTATTCTACAACACCCTCATACCCCACGCCCTCCACGACGTTGAGCACATCACATGCTTTGTGTGAAAACTTATTCCCATCCTGCATCAAAACTGTATTTCAAATATTATATATTTGACCTTAGTACTTCTGTTGACATTATGTTTTTGAATGTTGCCCACTAGGAAACCTTTTCCTTTCAGAATTTGTACTTTAATTGATGCCTGTGTTTAAGATTTCACCTTCTTTGCATAAGATTGACGTATTAAGTGAAAGCCTGAGGACCTTGCAGTATGGAGGAGAAAGAATAGAATAGGAGATAGGAGCTTTCCTGCTGCTGTAAATCCAGTATTCTTGAAGTACCTGTGTTAATAATAATAGTGCTTTGCAATTATACAAGGCTTTTCATCTTCAAAGTGCAAGCATTAATTCACAAGCATATTTGTGTCTGCATTTCTTCCCCACGCTTCAGGTGTACAATCACTGTGCAGGAAATGAGACGTGTTGTTTTTCCTTTCTGTTTAGACCAAAGGCAAATATGAATTTACAATGACTGAATATGACTCCTACTCAAATTATGAAAGCAGCGTCCTGAAGGCAAAAGCTTCACAGACAAGCTTCAGCATCGGTATAAAAATACCAAAAGTGTTTGAACTTGGTTACAGTTCAAATGACATGAGGTTCAAGAAGTTCATGCGGAGGATGAAAAGATTTTCATCAAGTGTAAGCACTGCTCCACTTAATTCCCTGCTAAGATGTTCCCTGTAAGTGTGTGTGTGTGTTGGTTTGAGGCTCCTCCTCAGGTCAGCAGCCAGCACTGGGATAAATCAAATCCTTTCCCCAACTGGATTCTGCCATTTGTTCAAGTCTTGACTATCCCCACAATGCCTTCCTTTGTGTTTGCAACATCCAGGAGCTTTTCCATTCAGCTCTCAGCCAGGATCTGGAATGCTTGACCTGTGAAAATCAGCCACAACTTTTTGAGAGGATTCAGTGATCCTTGTGGGTCCCTTCCAGCTGTGGGTATTCTCTGGTTCTCAGAGTGGTCTGTCCACTGCCCCCCTGGACATCCACCTTTGAATATTTGCAGTGAGAAATTGAAACTAAGAAGCCTGTTCAACTTGAATCTAAAACTCCTACAACTGGTATAATTTTTCTTTTCTTTTTTTTAAGCTGTTATTGCTATAAACAAAGGCAGCTGATATCAGTGGTGTAATAGTATCAGCAATCTCTGTGTGTTTTCAGTATAAAGTGTACTCAGGAATGGCAAATTATTCCTTGCCTTTGCTTCCTGCATAGTGGAATTTCTCACAACAAGATCAGAGGCTGATGAGAAGCACTTGCAACAGATATCCATAAAGAAAACCAAACATTAAGTCCTGTTTTTATTATTTAAGCTGCATCATTCTATACTGATCCCTCCCTGATGTGCTTGTCCTGCTGGCCCAGACAACTGAACCCAAAATCCTTTGAACATAATGGAAGACGTTTTCTGTTCCAGACTTTTATGCCAGAAAGGGGAGAGAAAAAAAATTATCCATGTTTACGTATCTATCTACTCAGAAACATATAAATATGTGTGTGTGAGGGAGAGAGAGAGAAAGAGAGAGAGTGTTTGTGTTTTCTTTTTTCCTTTCAGTTTTGATGAGGGCATATTCTGTGAAATACAAATATAGACCTGGCTCAGGCAGAGAATGACCATTTCCCGTACAAATCATTGTTTCAGATGTCAGAACTTTCCAGGAGAGAGCTTGTGAGGGGGAAAGTTTTATTAGGGGTAAAGCAGTCCTGCGGGGTGCTGAGGTGTCCTTGTGTTCTGGATGTGCCACATCAGAACCTGGACCCTGCCATGCCCCAGCCATGCCCTGCCTCTCAGGAACTTTTACTACTAAAAATTTTGCTTTTGCAAAAGTTAGTTAGGACATTTCCACTTCCAAACTGTGAAATCAATCAATCAATCAGTCAATCAATCAATCCCGACCAGCGCTGATTGTTCGCCTGCAAATAACAAATCCACATTGGCATGAGAATGACATCCCTGACTCCTCCTGGATCCTCCTGTGCCTTTCCTGCAGTCCAGCAAGTTCATCCACGCCCGCTCCGAGCTGGCTGTCGGTGTTTACAGGATGAAGCCCCGAGCCCTGATGCTGCATCACCAGTTCCTGCAGCGCCTCCGGCAGCTCCCCACCGAGTACAGCTACGGGGAATACCGGGAGCTCTTCAGGGATTTTGGGACACACTTCATCAAGGAGGCCACTGTGGGAGGCATCTACGAATACACTTTGGTCATGAACAGCGACGAGCTCCGCGAGGCGGGTACGCGCATCTGGTGGTGGGGAAGGGGCTTTGGGGACGGATTTTGGGTGGGAAAGCCTCCCTGCAGGCACACAGGGACGGCTCAGCTCTGAGGGCAGGAGAGGGAGGTGATGGGAGAAGGAGTCAACAGCATCTCAGGGAGATCCTGCAGGAAATGTGGGAGTAGAGGTGCTCATTGGCAGTGAATAAAGAGGTTTTCGAGGTGTGCTCAGCATCGTGGGCTGGATTTAGTTCACAAAGAAAGGCCCTGTGGCAAGCATTTTAGACAACACGTTTTAGAGGCTGACAAGATGTTGAGATGAATGAGAATCGTGGATTTTAACACTTCTGTTGGCTTTGAAAACCTTCATCCCAGTTCTTTTTCCACTGCCTTTCAAATGGCAGTTTTGAAACACCTTTAGCCTGGAGAGCTTTTCCAGCACGTAGGAAACAGTAAATAATTTGCTGGGTGACTCCTGAGCCTGACATTGCTCCTGCTCTTTGACTCTGGCTCTTTGTTGTGAGAAATGATGATTGTTGTGTAGGACAGAGCGAGCAGTGTGACATTAATCAATAGCTGCACTCTCAATTATTTATTCATTGGCAGGGGAGTGAGGAACTGCCTCTGCTGTCTGTGTGCAGAGGCATTTGCTGGGCTCTGCTTTGTGTAATACTCTGTTTGTTTGTTCTTGGAGTTCCATACCACAGAGTCAGAGAGAGGGGCAGAATTCAGATTCACATTTCAGGTACTCTGATTCTAACAGAGTTTCCCAGTTTCTCAGCCATTGCTGGGGGCCCATCACAAGCCATGTTTGTTTGAACTAAAGTGTGTTACTGTTTGCTTCAAAATGCTCAGTGCCTGCCGGCCCAGATCAGGATCCTGCAGCAATGACAACATTTTCACACAAGTGCTGAACTGGGCTGTAAGTTCTCAGCAGGGTTTTGTAGGTCCAGTCTGAGAATTCAGGTTTTCATTTATTCCTCTTGAAAAACCTGGATCCTGGGGATGGGGAGGGGGGGTGGGTAGTCTGTGGTTAGGCATCCACTATTTTCCTACCCACTGCAGCTCTGCTTAACCCAGTACAGCTGGGTGGGTGACTAAAATCCTCCTCTTCCAGCATTTACCTGGCATTTCCACTTGGCTTCAGAGCTCTGTAAAACACAGAGATTTCATTTCATACGGTTCTGTTAAGTATCAAAAAACCTCAAGAAATAACCTTCCTCATCATATCTTTTTTTTCTTTTCCTAAAGCAAAAATACTTCTCAGCTCTCAATTTCTGTGTACGTGGACATAAAACTTGGAACAGTTGTGTTAAAACCTTACAAATTTTTGTGTATTTAAGGTTTTACTCTGAGCAATGTCCAGAAATGTGCGCAGAAGGGCTTTAACATCGGTGTGAATTTTGGTAAATTCTCTGTGGGGCTTGGAGTAGATTCAGCTGGCTGTAAAGCCCTTTTGAAAGAGATTGGAGGTAAGCATGAAACACTTCTGCCACTTCATTTCTTTGTCACAGTGAATGGAAGATTTTGTGATCTTGCCTGCCTGAGATATTTCCCCACTCCCTCACAGCCACTTCTGAGTCTGCTGGCTAACCCCAGCCAGGCTCAACAGAGGGGGGAAATGTCTCAGAGCTTGGGGTTTTTCTAAGATTTTCTGTGGAGGGAGTAAATATCTGCTCAGCATCCCAAGGAGGAGCAGGGACAGATCAACCATCACCCACCCACTGTGTTAAGTATCAACCCCCGGCTCTCAGCAGGGCAACCCAGCACCCCTCTTTCTGCATCCTGATGGGGAAAACAGGGAAGTGAGGGTGTTGTGGGAGCCTCTGGGGACATGGGGAGCTGGGGTGTGCACCTGGAAATACGTGGAGGAGGCCTGGGGAAGTTCCTGGTGGTGAGGAGCATCAGGCTGTGGAGGGACCTGTGAGCTTAAAACCATGGAGAAGGAATTGAGGGCAGGGGTGCAGGGTGCAGGACGGGGAAACAGGGCACACTCGGCAGGAAACCAGGCCAGCAACACTTGTGGCCTTTCTCCTTTGCCTTCTGAGTGGGACGGGTCCTGTATGGGAGCATTTCTGCTGTGAGCTGATAACTGCAGCCCACGAAGACACGGCATGGGCAGAGCTGAGCTCTGAGTGCATTTCTTTGCAGACAGCACTGCCAGGAAGAAGTTTGTGGAGGATTTTGTGGCGCTGGTCCGTGGTGGAGCGAGTGAAGACATCGCCACGCTGGCCCACAAGGACCTGCCCACGGCCCAGCTCCTGCAGCAGTGGGGAGATGCTGTGCAGTACAACCCTGAGATCATAAAGCTGAAGGTACTGCACCCTCCACTCCCTCCAGCCCCAGCTGAGCCCCTTGGAGAGCTCTGTGTTTAAATAAACAGGATTTAGAGAATTTAAAAAAAAAAAACAGGAATAGCAGACCTTATTGTGCAGCATAGCTTCTGGAAGTGAGTACTCAAGGTGTGATGTTTAGAAGGGACTGTGGCTGGAAATACACAAAGTAAACAGCTTTAACCCTTTAACTTGGCCGTGCAGATGTCATTTCTTGCTGCCTGCCAGGCAGATCAGATGATCCACCACGCTTTAACAGCGTATAACTTACCAAAAATTGTATCTGACAGCATATATTTTATAAGGACTTCTATTTCCCTTGATGTTTATCAACTTCTGTGAGGGCCAGTCACAATTCTTTCTGGTTCAGAAGGTCAGGTGTTTCACTGTGCATGCCTGGATGTTTGTGCAGCTTAGCTGGACCTTAAAAACAGGAGTTAGGCTTTGAAGAGTCAAGGATTTTTGGTCCTGGAGAGTTTTGGAAATGCAAAAAAAGCGAGCAGAAGTGTGTAGCAATTCTGCCTCATCATCTTTAATGTCAAAATGAGTGAATAGTACAAAGGTGCAAGAGAGCATCCTTTTAAACAGGAGTTTGGACTGGTAGAGGTGGAGGTTGATTTATCATTGTTTTTCATCGTGAAATTTCAATTTTAGGCAAAAATCTTTACATTTGTAAGAGGGGGTTGTTTCACAATAAAGAGGTGAATTCTAAGAAGGTGAAGCAAGCAAAAATCAGCAATTTGGAAACAGAGCCAGTGCCCATCTGGCACTTGCTGCAGCCCCTGGTGCGCTGTGGATTGCCCTTCCAGAAATGCACTGGGAGGTCTCAGGGCAGGAGACAAGAGAAATTCAGCCCTCTGCGCCAAATCCCACGCACAGAAAAACCTCCCATGAGGGACTGAGGTGTTCTTTGTCTTGCCTGGCACCACTGACCAGGCTGCCCAGTGAAAAACCTCAGGCGGATGTAATTTGGATTTGGTGTCTTCATTTCCATACCAATATCCCTGCGGGGCTTGAAGATCAAAAGTACCAGCGGAGTGTGACTA
The DNA here is from genome assembly GCF_015227805.2 of Hirundo rustica. Classification (NCBI taxonomy): domain Eukaryota; kingdom Metazoa; phylum Chordata; class Aves; order Passeriformes; family Hirundinidae; genus Hirundo; species Hirundo rustica. The sequence goes on from NC_053458.1 coordinate 4,199,944, forward strand.
AATGTCAGCCCAAGAATGCTTAGTTAGGGAAAACTAAAGCAAATCAGTTCATAAATCATCTGCTGGAGGGACTTGGCAGGTCACTCTTAGTGTATTTCCTCATTTGTATGGTCTGAATTCAAAAAGCAAAGTATGGATCACAGATAATTGATGAAGAGTGGATGTACAGCAGCAGGAAATGAGCTGCTTTTTTATTTTTTATTGGAACATCCTTTAGTTCTTGCAGTTTGAGCCTGTCATAGCAGGAGGGTGATCTTTCTTTCTTCCTGCGTGTGGCCTGTATGGCAGCATCTCTGCAGTGAGGATGGGAATTCGGGATGAATCCTCTGATGGCACGTGGAAGTATCATTCCACTGGCAGTAGTGGGTGACTGGCCCTATTGACACCCCACTTTAACTTTCCCTTGTTCTCAGGAGGAAAATGAAGGAGTGAGCCAAAGTCTCCTGGGTCCCTGCACGTTCACTGTGCTGTGCACACCCTTGTCTTCTCTCCCTGACCCCATCTGCAGATGGAGATCAAATCCTCTCCCTTCTGGAAGGCAGTGAAACCCTGATCTGGGCTCCATAAGGGTAGAAACCAGCCTCAAAATGCAGGAGGGGTGAAGGTGGAAGTGCTGATGTGAATCCCTGTGGCTGGTGCGTCTGGCTATAGGAGTTTTTTGTGGATGGTTTTTAGGGGACATTTTTAAAATCAGAGTAAGAGACCACTCAGAAAATGCAAGTTTGAGCAAGTCTGATCTATAAATGTCTGGACCAGAAAAATGGATGAGAAAGGATTTCATGAACTCCTGTGCAACTTAGCCTGTTTCTTATCCAGCAGTTTGGCTGCTGTGTTTTGTTTACACGCTTCCAAGTGCTCTGGTGTTGGAAACCAAGGGGAGCATCCCTGGGAGTATCCCTGACATCGTGGCCTTGCTGTTCACAAGGTTTTAGCAGACAGCAATGGGAAACCTGGAGATTGTACCACACAGCCTCCATTTCCCCCTCCAGCTGTGCCACCGCCGAGCCTTGGCATGTCCACGGCATTTTGAGCTTGGGAATTGATCCAGTTTCTTCCCTCCCTTTAGGCAGAGCCACTGTATGAGCTGGTGACTCCCTCTGACGTGGCTGATTCCATGAAAATTAAGGAGAACCTGCGCCGGGCTCTGGATGAGTTCCAGCTGGAGACCAGCTCCTGTCACTGTGCTCCATGCCATGGGAATGGCATCCCCTTCCTGACAGGTACAGGGTTCCTGCTCCTCTTTTATACCCTCTGGATTGAAATTAGCTGGGGGATTTGTGGGGAGCACGTGGCAAGCAAGCTGCTCTTTAGTTTTTCCTGTAGTTTCTTTATCGGGGAATTACTCTGTGTTTTTACAATTGCTCCATTTGTAGAGTCCTGGTAAGTAAGGACAGTAAAGTCAAGGGATGTGTCTTTGTCATGGGGGTGACCATTATCTGCATCAGTTTTACAGAGGCATTTGTTACTTCTCAATTATACATGAAAAAAAAAAATCCTTGACATCTTTAAGTCTCCTCCTTTTAAGATTGCTTCCATCCTCCTGGAGAAGTGACTACCGTCTCAGCATTAATTAGTGTTTGTAAAAGGGGTTTTGAAGATGAAAAGCACTGTGTAAGTGCCAAGCACAGTGATCACCACTTCCCCCTGTTTCTGATAGAAGCTGTCCTCCTCTGTAAGCAGGCTGTGATTTAAAAGAATGAAGGGGAAAAAAATAATCAAATTAAATGAAAACTGCTCTGCCTAAACGAGAGATATGTGATGGGATGAGAGCTTCTAACAAAGGGACCATTTTGTCAAGTGCCTAATTTCAATCTGCATCTGCAAAAGTCCTGATGAGAATTGTTATCATGGAATTTTATCTAATGCAGGAACGATCACTTCAGGTACCAGCCAGCTGATTGTAGCATTTCAAGCATTTGTCTCATGGTGACCTCTGTTTAAATAACTTTGTAGAAGCTGAGTCCAGGTTAGTGTTTCATTAAGGATCTTCTCAGCAAAGGTTTTAAATGACCATGTATTTTCCTAAGTGGGAACTCTTCTCCTGGTTCCTGACATGGGATGCACATCCCTGGGCAGCCAGAGCAGGGATATTGGGCTTTTCCTCCGCCACAAAGCCAGGTTAGGATACTCCTGTCCTGGTTGCTCTTTCTTGGTGCTGTAGTTTTCTCTTTGTCAGCTTTACCAAGAGCTCTCTCCAGAGACCCCACCTGCAGTGCTGTGTCCAGGTCTGAAAGCCCAAATTCTGAGAGCACATGGAGCTGCCGCAGTGAGTCCAGAGGAGGCCGCAGGGAAGGCAGGGTTTGATGAGATGCTGGGAAGGAATTCCTGGCTGTGAGGGTGCTGAGGGCCTGGCACAGGGTGCCCAGAGAAGCTGTGGCTGTCCCTGGATCCCTGGAAGTGTCCAAGGCCAGGTTGGACGGGGCTTGGAGCAGCCTGGGACAGTGGAAGGTGTCCCTGGCCATGGCAGGGGTGGGATGGGATGAGCTTTAGGGTCTCTCCCAGCTCAAACCGCTTCAGGATTCTGTGATCTCTTTCAGAGAAGAGCCAGGGGACTCTGTGGTCCCCTGGCTCATGGAATTGCCCCAGTCAGTCTGAGGTTGAGCTGCAGGGCAGGAATAATGTCTGGGGAGGTGAGAGGGGGCGCAGGGCAGTCACAGCTCCCCTCTTCATTGGTATTGATCCCTTCAGCGCTGGAGAAGAACTGTGACATTGTCCCTCCCTCCCGGCAGATGAAGTGCTGGAGAGAAGGGGATGCCTGCTGGGAAGTATGGCTCCAGGTCTGTAATTCCCAATCTGTGCTTGCTTTCAGGAACAGAGTGTGAGTGCTTGTGTCCCCTCGGCTCCAGCGGCACTGCCTGTGAGATCAGCAGGAGCAAAGGTGAGAGGGACCCAGCTCTAGTCCAGGGGACAATCCCAGCTGTGTTGGGAGCATCCAGGGCTGGCAGCTGACGGGTGGGGAGCGGTGCCAGCCTTGCCTGTCCCCAGGCAGTGGGGGACAGCCCAGTGCACCCAGCTGGGCCCCCGCAAAGGGGACACAGATGTATTTTCCCTGCCCTCTTCTGAATTCCTGTGCTCTCTTGAGGAGCTGGGTTTGTTCTTGCATGTGCATGCCTTGCAATTGTATCAAAATAGGAATTCTTGCCTAGTTCACAATCCCTGGAAAGCCTTGGGTCTCCTCCTTGAGAAACAGCTCTGTTTCCTAAGTTTTTCCCTTCGAAAAAGCCAGCATGCTGCAAACTGTTCTCCCCCAGATATGCTACCATGCATTTTAATCTTAAAATCTTATTATGCTGTTTTGAAGCATTTATTAATGCTTCTTGGTCACTGTATGTCTCTGCTGTCTCCTGACTGATGTTCTTAACTCCTTCTAGTTTAGGATCATCTATGAATTTAATCATTTTGTTTACTTCTTCCAGCTCATTAATTTAGATGCTAAATAATACCAGATCCCAGGCACCCAGAGCTCTGGCACCAACCCACAATTTGATGCACTGCATTTATCACTGGCTTTGTTTACAGCCTTACCCGCTACTCATTCTGCATGGCTGTGTCCAAACCGAGCCAGGCTGAAATGCACTTTGAGCCAAGATTTCACTGAACAAGGGGTCAATTTGGGGCTGTTTCTACACCAGTCCACGAAGCCTTGACTGGTGGAGTCACTGACACCTTACTTCAGTCTGTTTTACACACTCATAGTCACATCCAACCCTCCCAAAGCTCACATCCATCCATTTGTCAACACTGTAACTTCTAACTTCATTTCTCACTCCTATTTCCTCCTTTTACGTGTTGCCTCCATGATTTTCAGGATTTTGAATTTATGTCACTCACATGCTCAGGGTCCAGAAGAATCAGTGTAATAGGAAAAGCAGTGGAGGGAAAGCTGAATAGTCAGGCTGTTGTTCACTGAAGTGCTAACACTGCCCCTACCACCTCGAAATGTGGCTGAGACAAGTTTAGTTGGTCTGTTTCCTGTCTAGGCTTGGACTAAGACAAAGAGAGAAACATCCTTCAAGCAAACATAAAGCTAATTGCCTTTTTCTTCCCTCCCTTTTGTCTCTTCCTGAGGTGTATTTTGAACAAACACCAGAAATGCTGAATTAACAGGGAATTAACATCTCTGAAACAATCACTCGTTGTTAATGACTGCAGAATATTGTTAGTGATGTGGACTGGGGCAGAGCTGTTTGTGCTCAAACGCGATTCATGGGAGCTGACAGCTCCTCCCATGGAAGGAGCTGCTCGTTTCTGACGGTCCTTTCCCGCTTTGTTGTTGTTTCTTTTCCAGATGCTGCTGTTAATGGGAACTGGGGGTGCTGGGCCAGCTGGTCCCCGTGTTCAGGAGGTCAGAGGACAAGAAGGCGACAGTGCAACAACCCTGCCCCACGGGATGGTGGCTCCTCCTGCTCGGGGCCAGACTCTGAGACAGCTCCTTGCTAGAAGGAATCTGTAGGAACTCACATGGAGCTGATGGGCAGACTGCTTGGAAAGGCATCACCTCCGTGGCTTTCTGAGCTGGCCTCGCTCTGCCCGTGGGTCTCATCCAAATCAGAAGACTCCAGGAGCTGGGAGGGTGTTAGGAGCCACACCTTGAGATGTGCAGCTGTCCCGTGGGATTGAATGTGCTTGCTGACCTCAATACTTTGCCTTTTTCCCTGTCTTTATTGCAATGGGCTAAATGAGACAAGCTTTATCTCTGTCTGTATTTGGTAGCTGCATGATTTCAAATTACGCCGTCTTGTTGCTGAAGGTTCCCTCGAGATAAGAGGAGACACTGATCTCACGTGCAGCAGGGTGTGCACTGATGCACAGCTTCTGTGAAGGCAGCTGTGTCATGTGGAGCAAAATCCAGCACATTGAAGCCTAAATCTCAATGAGCACAGCGGTATCTAACGTGACATTCAGAGCCACCGTGCCTCACTACCCTGCTTTCCCAATTTATTGTGTTGTTCCCATCCTTGCCATGGGCAGGGGCACCTTCCACCAGCCCAGGTTGTGCCAAGCCCTGTCCAGCCTGGCCTTGGACACTTCCAGGGATAGCCTCAGCTTCCCTGGGACAAATGGAACATTTTGAAAAAGCTGTCTGCACATCGCCTGAGGTCTGCCCTTAGTAGCTCTGTTTGCCCCAGACAAAGCTCTGGTTAATCAGTCTGATCCCATGAAATCCAGCATTCCAGGTGCTGTTGGATCCACCCAGGGTGGGACATCTAACTCGGAGGGAGCTCACTGTGAAAAAAGACAAATTGTTTTGCCCGTCATTACCATCCCTGGAGCTGTGCATCACAGTCCAGGTCTAACAACAGAGGAACTTTAGAACACTGAGCACCATTTCATGAGCCTGGCTCCTTCCAGGGACTTTGCCTCCTGCAGCTTTGTTGGTGGTAGATGATTTTTGCAGAGACATTTGCTTGGGCCCGCTGCACAATAACCAGCGATAGCTTTGCTCCAAAAATTCCACCAGCGCAAAGTTGTTCGTGAGGGCTGCGAGTCTCCTAACATCTGCAAGGTCAAACTCTTCTCCTGAGGGTTTTTTAGCAGAGCTGGTGATGGTGGGCTGGTGTGGCCCGTTGCTTTCCTTTCAGACTGACGTTGTCTGAATGCAATTCCTGTGAGAGCAGCTCAGGCTCCCTGACATCTGAACAATGGAACATGCATTTAGCTGTAGCCCTCATGCCGCCTCCACGCTTATCCACAGGCCTTCTGTGACAGCTCTAAGAAAGGCAGAACACATTGCATATGTAAAACAAGAGGGCTCTGCGCTCATTATGGGCTTCATCATTTAGCTGCCAACCCAAAACATTTCCCTTTTCCGCTCTGTAGCTGCAGTATCTTTTGTGTGGTGGAAATTTGCCAAGAGATTCTTTTTTTTTGGGGTCATGGTCAAAGAGGTCACTGCTTGTGTGAAGTAGGATATTCCTGCAGGTCTTTTGCAAGGCTTCTGTAGAAGCTCTGGAGGTGAGGACCCTGAGCATGGTTCACCTCTGAGGACACAAACTGCAGTGTCATTGCCTACCCTTCTTGAGCATCGTCGGTGTAATCTGATTGAGTACATTTCCCAGATGAGTCAAGTGGCTTTTGTAAATTTAACCACCTTTCCTGATCGTCCAGCTGGTTAAACACACAGCAGCGGTGCCTCTGCACTGCTGTGGCAAGGACAGCCAAGTGTAGTGACCTGACTTGGGACTCTTGTTCCCAAACCAGAAAAACACAGATTTTTTTAATGTGGTGACAGCACCTGAGTTTGTGTAATTGGGTTGGGGTGTTTTTTTTGGAGGAAGAGAGGAGAGATTTGACGGTCATCAAGATCATCAGGATAGTCTGGCAGAAGTATGAGTTGAGCAGTGGCTGAATATTCAGCCTGTAGGCTTAGAAGCCTCCCATAAAGAACATAACTTCATCTTTGTCCTTGTGATTTTGTGCTTTGATTCGCCTAACTAATGATTTATTATAAACCTGGAGGGTAATAAAGAATACCATGCTGAAGCTTTTACTGTTTCATTTTGGTTGGCATTAAATTTTGGTACCATCCTTTACCGGTGTTCCTAACTCTCGCCGCCCGCGTGGGTTCAGATTAATCACCCGCGTGTGAGGGCTCGGGGAGGCTGCAGGCGGCTGTGCACGTGTCCAGCCCTGCTTCTGCTGCTCCAGCCCATTCCTCTGCATAAGATACTCATCTCAGGGTTGTATTTTACCCCCCCCATGTTGTATTTTCACGGGTTTTCTTGAGGAAAAGAAGAGGATAAACACGGAGAGGCTGTATTTGTTTGCACCTCCCTGCTTGAAGGAATTGCTGCTGGAGTACCACGACTTCGGTAACTTCCAAAAGGTATTTCAAGTGAGCTGTAATTGCCTCCTCCAGCTTTCCCAGGACAAAAACTGCTGGAATCTTGCCACCCCTCATGTCTCCATCAGGAGTGGGAAACTGGACTGCTTTCCAGCCTGGGTTCACGTGCTCCTTGTTGTGTTGTATCACACAGACACTTCACCTGTGAGGCTGGAACGTCGTCCGGGCTGCAAACTCAGTGTTGCTAAATTACTTTGTCATGCTGCTGTTTCTCCCACTTTGGGATGGGTGGTGTTGTTTTATTGAAAATCAACCCAGGAAAGGCCATGCAGAGGCATTGGCAGTCCCCAGATTTCAAACCCCTTGTTCTACCCTGGTGGCTGAAGAGCCCAGTGAGCACCCAACACAACTGCCAGATTCCAGGTCAGATCATGCCTGCAGATTTATCATCCTTTTATATCCCATTTTGGTACCCCCTGTTTCTGTAAATCAAAAAGCTAGAGTTGAATACAGTAGTTATTACCAATGTAAACAAGTATTTTTACTTGTTTGTAGTGCAGCACCACAGGTCCCACTGTGGCAGACGTGATAGTGCAGCACCACCAACACCAGTCCCTCCCCAAACTCACCAGAACCTGGAGTTTATTTTGTTCCAGGTTTTTCTGGTGAGATTAAGTGTTTTGTATCTGCCTGTGCCTGTGCAGTCTGCTGTATAAAAAGGGAAGGCAGCAATTTTCGAGCTGCTCCTGCCAGGGAATTTTTGCCTGCTCTAAACTCCCAGGCTCAGAGGGATGCAGGCGTTGGGGCAGCTGATGTGACATTGACCCTGAGGTAGAAAACAGCTCTGTCTCAAGCACTGCCCTTATCTCCTCTCCTGTTAGCTGGTTATCTGGAGCCTACACCTTGCAACCTCAGGTGTATTGTCATCAATCATTTCCTATTTTCTTCTGCGTGCTGGTTCCTCTCTGCCCTTCCTTTGTTAATAACCCAGTTTGCCTATATCCATAAAAATATCTGATTGTGATACCATTTATCCAAAGCGCCATACATCCATCATGTGCTTATGAGCGAGATAAACAAGGTCTCCTGGGAAATATGCCGCCAGAAATATATAGGATAAATAACTATATCAAATGTATGTCAGCGTGCAAGAAGGGAAAATCCATTCATTAAAACCCGAGTGGAACTGCGGTGTTTTGTTGTACCCTCTAAGCTTTTAGTTTAACTAAGAAACGTACATTTTTGCTGCTTATCTCATCTTGCACAACTCTCCTGCTGCCCACTTCAGCACGAGATATATTAGCTTCTTCCAGTGCCATTGTAAATGTGTAATTACTCATAATCTCTTTTTTTCTTTTTTTTTTTTCCCTAGACCTTACAGGCAGCTTCTTCCCTTCTTCTGACTTCAGCTTTGCTGCTCCTGGGTTTCAGCGTGTGGATGTTTGAGCCCTGGGGTGAAAGGGGAGGAGAGAGGAACTGCCCACCTGCCTTTGGTGTTTGAAGGAAGCCCTTGGGTTTGTGTCTCAATGCCTTGAGCTGTGAGGTGAGTGATGAGAATGAACAACTGCAGGTAAAATGTAGCTCCTCTGCTCTTATTTATATGTTCCATGGTGGGATTTTTGCATGCAGTTCCTTTAATGACTTGGATTTTTTTTTTTTTAATGTGTTTTTTTCTGTGATTTATCCTTCTAGAAACAGCTCTAAAAGCTGAGGATGCATGTTGTTTTCCTGCAGGCCCCATCTTTTCCCAGCCTCCAAGGCATCAGATCTTTCTGTTCATTAATTTCTCCCCTCTGGTCAAAAAAGAAGCATACTTGGTTTTCTGGCTGAGGTGACTTTGTACTCATTTACTTGCAGGCATTTTCCTGAGCCCTAAGCAGTCGATGTAAGGGTAAGAATTCCTTGTGAGCCAAACTGTTCCTTGGTGTAAGAGCCCTGTCTCATGTTTCCACCTAACCTGGCAGCCCAATGCCAAACAGCATTCATTAAATCACCTGTTGTGATCCTACATTTCATGTTCCTTTGGATGTCTGAGTCACACTGATCCACGGGTGCTTCGTGCTGCTGCATTTCCTAACACAGAAGACATCAAATTCAAGCCCTTGGAAGCGAATTCCTCTCTGGTTGAGCAGCTGCTTCACCTGGAATAGCAATGTTGGCCTGAAAAAGGCCACAGCTTTGCCCCCCAGCAAAGGGATTTTTCACGGAATAATCCATCTCAGGGTTTGAGACAACAGGGTTTGTTGTTTCCAGCCCGTAGTTTCATTTACAAGCAAAAACAAAACAAAAAAAAACCAAAAAACAGTGGTGAAAAAACTGGCCTTTGGCAAACATGGCCACAAAAGAAAATATGGGGCCAGATCTTCAGGTGCCATAAATCAGCTGCAGTGAAGGAGCAACACTGATTTACATCAGCTGAGTGTCAGCCTGTAAATCCCCACTGACGCACAGTTGAAAAACAAGCATTTCCAAGCACCTGAGTAATTTCCTTCACTAAACCACCATTCCTTTCTACTCCCTCTCTCCATTCACATGTCTACAGAAGGGCTGCTTTGTGCTTTGAGGTTTTGGTGCTGTTGTTGTTCATAATGTCTGATTCCTTCTCGGGGCTTTTTTATTTTTTCTCCCCCTTTCTCTCCCTGCAATGAAAAGCTCAGTAAAATGAAGTGCCATTTGCCTTCCGTCCATCCCGGGTTTTTGTGGCAGTTCATTAAGGAGAGGGAGCTGCAGGCTCTCGCCGTGGTCTCTGGACACAGTTCAATACTGTGTGCATTCTTGTGCTGAGATTTACGTCTCACATTCAAAAAAAGCCCCTTAAATCAGGCAGCCTGTTAGCATCTTCTCAGGCTCTGTGTGCCTGGGAGATAAAATGCCTGCGTGCTAATAGTCAATTCATCACGGATCTTACAGAGGAAAAGCCTTTGCCTGTGTGGGAACATCCTCTGCCCAACGGTTGCGTTCGAGCTTCCCCATTTATTGCTTTATTTATCTGCTTAAAATTCCTTCTTTAGCTTGGGCTCACATTTTGTGAGGATGCCCCAGCATCTTTAGGCTGAGGCCTTCCCCATGCAGAGCAGCATATGGCTTTGCTGCAAACGCAGCCCTGGCCAATATGCTGGACTTACGAATCTGACAGCGCCAACTCACAAAAGTTTCCTGGTACATATGTCAGTACCAACTGCGTAGATTGTGAGCGTTTCCCAAAGGAAAGTACATAAACTCCCTGAGAGGCAGGCTCAGTTACATAAACACACGCAGTGAGTTTATTTCATGACACGCTCTAGCCCCGTGGTCACCCAGCAGCTCCACCTCCTTTGGGTTGCTGCAGCAACCTTGCTGGGGGCTGGTGGGGCTCCCATCATGTCTGGTGGGGCTCCCACCCCATCTGCTGGGACAAAGCCACGGGAGCAGTTGGTCAGGTTTTACACAGCACATCCAGCACCTGTAGAAACTCATCGCCGGTCAATTGTTTCTCCCAGGGGTGATTCCGTCGCACGCCCGGTGTATTCACAGCCCAGCCCAGGCTCCAAACCACCCCGCCCCAGGCAGCTTGGGCTTTCAGCAGGCTCTGCTCTGGTGGTCTCTCCCAGCACAGGGCTGCCCGCCGTGCTGCGGGGCAGGGTTGGAGCAGTGCCGGCTGCGCCGTGACGTCCCCGCCTGGCACGGGGACCAGCCCGACCAGCAGCTCCAGCGCCCGTCCGTCTCACCACCTGGGGACACACGGAAGAGAGAGGGAAAAAATGAGCAAAAAAAAAGGGATTTCAGGTCTGGCTGAAACATCTCTGGGTATGGACTCCCTGCTCTATGCCAGCCATGCTGAGGTTGTTGAGATCACGGCACTTTGAAGCCGGAGTGGATGAATCAGCATCACCCTAAACACCAGCAGCTGTTTCTTGTCCAGCTCATCTGAAACCTTCTGCCTCTCCTTTCCCAAAGCGCAGCTCACAGCTCTCTCTGCAGCCACTTCCTCTCCTCTGACCAAGGCAGAGGGACAGAAGTCCCCTAACGTTGTGGGGACATTGTGAAAAGTCCTTTTGGGGATGGGGCATTCCAAAGCTTTTTCATTACAGTACAGACTGAGTTGTCAGGAGCGGTCGATACTATGGATTATGGCTGTGCTCCTGAATGATGGGAATGCTTGATGGCTGTCATTTACTGTCGTTTTTTATTTACTCATCTGGCCTTCATGCCTGGCTTGGGCACTTTATTAATCCAGACAGGGCAAATGGATGTGTGTTCTCTTGCTCAGTGCTGGCTGGGAAGCTGTGTTTTCCATCTGCTGGAGCATTGTGCTTTTTAAAAATAATTTTTAAAAAAATTACTGTGGTCTTCAAGGAGTTTTGGAATAGAAAATTTGAAATTAAAATTGCCCATGAGTTAGAAGTGTGCCTGTCCCCATTGTTGCTAAAATCAAGGAGCACAGGTCTGGCCAGTCCAGTGTTCTGCTTTGGTGGCATGTCCTGTGCTTCCTAAGCAAATTCTAGAGATTTGGGGACAACCTAAAGAACCTGAGCTTTTTAAAGAAACCCACTTTGCAGTCACTGAAGCAAAGCTTTGGAATTCAGCCTCACAAACCATCTCTGCTCCAACTCCTTATCTCAGCACAGCTTTGATTTTCCACTGGTGACGCCCCAGTGATGAGCCCATGGTTGAAGGCCTGGAGCTCTGCCTGGTGGAACTGCTCTAAAGATGGATTTTTCTGCCAGCTTCATGTGCTGAGATTTAGATTTTTTTTTTTCCCCCATCATGAATCAGGACAAAAATATCCATAGATAACTGTAAATTTTTTTGGAAATGAAGGAGCCTGTTCCGACCTCAGCTTTTTTTGCTACCCACTTAACTTTTTAGGATAGTATAGAAAGTGACAAAGAAAACATAAATATAAGCCTGTCACTTTGGAAAAAACATATTTCTTCACCCCAAAATAGACACTCTAGTCAAAATGAATCCTGGGAGGGGGTGGGAAATCTGGCAGTGTAGCAATTTTTTACTAAAATGGCTTTTTTGGTGGCATACTATGTGAGCAGTTGCCTCACCTGAACTTTTCCCCTTCCCTCCCCTCCCTGCCTGATGAGGTTTGTGCTCTCCCCTTGGAGCAGCCATCCTTAGTGGGATGCCACAAGCCCTCCAGAGGATTTCCTGGATTCAATCCAGCAATTAAACACACCCCCATTTCCACTGTTTATAGTAATAGTAAAATACAGAACGGTTTGGGTTGGAAGGGAACATCTCATTCCAACCCCTCTGCCATGGGCAGGGACACCTTCCACTATCCCAGGCTGCTCCAAGCCCTGTCCTACCTGGCCTTGGACACTTCCAGGGATGGGGCAAACTGTACCAGGGCCTCACCACCCTCCAAGGGAGGATTTTCTTCTTCATACCTAATCTAACCCTGCTCTTTTTTCAATTTAAAGCCATTCCTCCATCTCCTGAGCTGCTAATCCCGCTTTTTCGCAGGGCTGCTCGGCATCATGCACCAACAAAACGCAGGAGGGAAGGTGGGATGGACGTGTGGGTGCCAGGAGCTGTTGGTTTAGCCACCTGGAGCTGGAAATCCATCCCCTTTGCTGCCTTTCCCCCTGCCCTGCTGCAGCCTGGGCTCACCTGGGCGCTCACTCTGCTCGCAGGCAGGGCCTCTGTAGCCGGGGCGGCACTGGCAGGAGCAGGTGTCACCCACCAGGATGGGCTCCCCGTTGTTCTGGCACTTCCCACAGCGGCAGGGGCTGAATTCCGTCAGGAACTCGTCCAGAGCCCGCTTCAGGTGCTGCCGTTTGCTCTCCATGTGGCCGAGGTTGCTCCTGCGGAGGATTTCGTGGATGGGCTGCAGCTGCGGGGGGATGGAGATGGATGGCATGGAAACAATTTCAGCTGGGCATCAACTGGGATGCTGTGACATTGCTGGATGGATTCGGGGCTGGGGGAAAACTCATTTGTCTTCCTCGACAGCTGCATGTACATCATGCAAATGTGCTGCTGCCCCAGCGAGGAGCCGCCGTTCCAAAACCTTCCTCATCTTGGAGGTTTGTGTGGGATTGGCTTTTCTGGACATGCTTTGGAGTTTTAGTATGGATTGGGATGATAAGTTAAAACACCCCAGTAAGCCTGAGGGTTTTTTTGACTGATTTCTTAGTGCTGTCACAGTCCCTGAGATCCTTGCATGCTTTTTGCCTTTTTGAAGAAAATGTTTTGGTAAGGGCTTTGGACAGAGGGTATCATCAAAATTTATTGCCATCCTATCGCTTGCAGTGGCCAGATTGTAAAATACCCAGTAAATGCTGAGAATGAGGAATTTTGCCTATATATTTTTTGCCCTTTGATGTTGTGAAATAATACTGTCATCTACAGCTTTGGGAATGTAACTCGCTCATCATATTTTTCCAGCAGCAAGATACAGTTCCTATATACCAGTCAGCAAAAACAGTCCAGTTTGGGCAGCAATTATAACTTGCCCAACTGAATATTAATATTCAATGAGTACTAAAGCTAAAAACTTGGGACTGTGTGAGGACACTTATTTACATCTGTCCATCTGTGCCCCTGTGCAAACGCTCCCTGTCTAGGGGAGGATCAGGATCAGCTGGGCTTTGGGAAGAGCTCTTAGGCAAATTTGCACAAGCCTGTTTGACAAACTGAGGGGGCTGTAGATAAGAGCTGCTGAAGTGGACACTGGTTGCAGGGTGAGTGCCCAGCTCTGGAGCAGCCAACAGAGAGGACAGTGCGTGGTTTACTGGAAAAGGGCAAGAAATTTTGCCCAGAATTGATGGGAACTTGTGCAAAAAGGTGAATAACCTGCAGCTGGAACTGAAGGCAATTCTGTGTTATCAGATCTTTCTGCCACCAGGTGCTGTCCAGGCAGGCTTGCACAGTCCTTCTTGCCCTGCCAATAGCACAGATAATTCCCAAATCCATTTTCCCTTCTCCCACTCTCTGTCAGAGCTTTCAGACCTGCTTTCAAATGCAGACAAGAGGGATAGAAATTGCGTCGTGTCCCTGCCATGACAGAGATCCTTCCCCACATGCCACATGAACTCCTGGAGCAGACTGGTGGCCTTGGCATCTTGGGGTACTTGTGGAACTGCTGACCACAGCTGAGGAGTTGTGGCCACCCCCTCGTGCCAGCTCTGTCCTGGACTATTTGTTTTTAGGGTTGCTCTTCTCTGTCCCTTTCCATCCCCTTTGCCTGCACCAGTCTCCTCCCCCACCAGAAGCCCCATAAAATACTTCAGTGATCTTCCCATTTTATGGGGCATCCAGTGAAACAAAAGGGAGCCTGGAGCCTTGCTGATTTTTATGGCCACAGACCTTCTTTTTGGAGTGTGGGGAAAAAAACCCACCTGACAGAGTGGCCGGGAGCTCCCTGCTCAGAGAGCTCCTGGAGGGGGGCTGTCTGTGCAGAGCTTTTTCTGGGTCACAAAACACCTTCCCCAGTCCTCTGTGAGTCCCCTGCTTACACAGGAGGGCGGGCAGCACCAGGGAGAACACTGGGGATGAATACAACTGCGATGCATTGTGCAGCTGTTGGGGAGCGCATCAGAAACTTAACCTGGCACTAATCCAGCATTAAGCTCCTTGTCCATCTCCCTGGGGATGTGGCCGGTGGGAGATGCAGTCCCCATTGTGAAATGAATAAGAGGTTACCAGATCAGCGGCCCGTTACATTTAATCTTGTTCTGTGATGGGATCACAATAAAAATACGAAATGATCTGCTCGACTACACTTTCATTCCTTAGAGCGGCAGAGTTTCTTCAACTGCAGAAAAGCCTTACCTGGAAATCAATAACTGTAGGATTATATTTTAATGACCTGCCCCAGTGACGATACATTTTGCCATCCCAGCTGTTCAGGAGCCCTCCGCTGTAACTGGTATCTCCCCCTCTAATCCGGGGAATAATATCTTCCACAACCGCACCGTGGCTTTTAGCATCTGGAAAGTTGAATTGCACACGTATTATTTGGCTGCTGTTTCCACACAGGCCCCAGAAAGTGCTAAATGGAGCTGAGATCAGATGTGCAGGGCGCTGTCGGGGAGCTGCCTCCTGGGATCGATGTGAGCTCAGTGCTCCCTGCTTGTGGGGCGAGCCCTGCCACCTTATCACAAGGCGACAAGTTGAGCATCCCAAATCCTCTAAGCTGATAAGACCCGAAGAGCCTGCACTCCTCCAGCCTTGGTTTCTGGGTGGGACATGGGCAATAGATCACATTGTCTATAGCTCATTATGAAATGTACAAATCTGGGGGTTCTACCCTCCCTGAGTTCTTTTTAGAGTCAATTTTGACTTTTTTTAGTTGCCATGCATGCCCAGTCTGTCATTACTGAGGACTGCAGCCTCCCAGCCACCCCAGAGCCTCTGTTTCTAATCCAGATATTGCTACATTAATTCCTGCCCTTTTGAGAGGGATCAGTACTCTTGGAGATGTGGTCCTGCCTTGTCTGAGGGATGGTACCAGAGCTCCCTTCTTCACACCTTGTGTGACCTACGCGTATCTCTGTGCCCAAGTGACTGAAAGCAAGCGACCCAAGGAGCCCCAACAGCCCTGCTGCTGTACCAGTTTTCAGGAATCCTTTGCTTTTGCAGTCAGAGTGTGTCACGGTGGCACCCAGATTCAGTGTGTCCTTGCTGACTGTAATGCCAAGGGACAGGCCAACACAGGCGCTTATCTCCTCGGTGCTGATGGCTGCAAACCAGAAAGCACACAGGTAAATTCAGTGACTCATGGTGTTAGTTTTCGTACTTCTTCTTTCTGTCATTGAAGAAAAGATTCAGTTATTTTCATGGCTTGTGTTTCAAAGTCAAAAGCTATTCTGGGCGAAGGGCAATGGAAAACCCCAGTATTTTATTGCGATATATTTGGCCTATCATATCATAGGTGTAAAAATTGTTTCCTTAGAAAATACTAGAAGAAAGTAAAAACCTTAAGGCTTCAGGCACAAATGTCCCTGTTTGATCTATATAATTAGAAACAAACCTTTGGTTTTTTTACAGACTCATAACTACGGTAAACCCAGGAACAGCAGCTGAAATGAATAGATCCTCACTATTTTCATAATTAGAGAGGAATTTTTTTTTTATATTTCATATTTTTCCTAAATTCGGGTTCTGACCCGCCTATTAATGGCCTAAGCAGCACCTTAAGGAGTAACTTTGGGGAAGCCTGTGTGCCGAGAGCTGCCAGAGCTTTCCTGCCTGCTGCTGCCAGCACCACCACATACATCACGAAAATATGTAACTGGAGAGCCATGAAGCGACTGCAGAGGGGAGAAGGGAACTAATGAGGTGGTTTCACCAAGGTAAGCAATGTGCATATTTCATACAGCCTGGTTTTATGTGAGCACTTCAGTGTACTGCAAATATAAGGCCGTCCTCTTTAGTAGTTAAGAAGTCCATTGATTGCAGTAAATGCGGGTACCGTAAGTAATAGGTAACTTTTATATTGCTCTGTCAGAGGGCCTTTAAGTGTTTTCCAGAGGGGCCTGGTGATCAATGCCACGGTATTGAAGGGAGGCACAGAGGTCAGCGGGGTTTGTGTGTTGTGGTTTAATGGACTGAAGTTTAAACCTCTGTCCAAGTCCCACCCTGGAGCATTGTCTGCTGAACAGCCTCACCTCAGCACTGGGGAGCAGGGCCTTGCCTTGCTTGTGCTTAAAATATTGCTCAAACACTCGTGGCTCTGGTTCTGTGCTGTTATGGAATGGTTTGGGTTAAAAGGGACATTTTAAGGACCATCTGGTCCAGCCCCTTTCCTTCCTGGGCAGTGACATCTTCAACTACACGAGTTTGTTCAGAGCCCCATCCAGCCTGGCCTCAAATGTGTCCGGGGATGGGGCTCCTGACACCTCTTTAGGCAACTTGTGCCAGTGTTTCACCATCCTCATTGTAAAATCTTTCTTCTTTAATCTACACTGACCCTCTTTTACTTGAAAACCATCATCTCTTGTCCTGTCACAACAGGCCCTGATTAAAACCTGTCTTTCTATTAGGTTCTTTTTAGGTACTGGAAGGTTGCAATGAGGTCTCTCTGGAGCCTTTTCTTGTCCAGGCTGGACAACTTAAATTCCCTCAGCCTTTTCTCATAGGAGAGGTTCTCCACTCCTCTAATCAGCTTTGTGCCTTCTCTGGGCTTGCCCTAACGAGTTCCATGGTGACCAACAGCTGGGGACCCCAGAGCTGGGTGCAACACTGCACGTGGGGCCTCACCAGAGGGGCAGAATTCCCTCCCTTCACCAGCACGTGACCTTGTTGGACCTCATGAGGTTCCCAGAGAGAACCAGATTGTCCTCTGGGGTGTCACCTGCAAACTTGTTCCCTTCTGCTACAGGAGAGGCTCACTGGAGCCAGCTGGGGCATGGATCTGCTCCTTGGCTTGGTGGATCCAAACCCCGCTTAGGTACTCAGCATCCTGAGAGAAGGGGTGTAAGTCCTGGCTTCAAACTGTTGAGAGCTGAAACATGCTCCAGACTCGAGTGGGAAACTGCACCCCACTGCAGAACTGGGCCCTTGAGGAAGATTAAACGTGTAGCACTCAATTACTTGCACTAAACTGTTCAACTGTTGTAAACACAGTGGGTAAAGTTCATTCACCCAAAGCAACGTGAGTGATTGCTTATCTTGGTGCTGGAGTGCCATAAAATTAAACTTGAGGAACACCCTGATTAATTGATTTGCCATGGTTCCCGTTGAGTAATTATGTTCAGCGAGGGGCTGTCGATACCGTTCGCCATTGGTGGCGGCAGGATCGGGTCTTGATAAATGAAAAGCGGTTATCACTGCAAAAGGGTGGCCTCAGTAAATATTGGCACTTGAAAGGGGGAGCCCTGATAGGGTTTTGGTTTGGTATTTTTTCTTTTTCAAATGATGTAATTTGCGATAGTTAAATGTGCTGGAGTGATAAGATTTACAGCCGCATTTTGAATTAATCAGAATATAGGAAGACTCTTTCTAATTTACTCCGCGCATAATGTTCCTCCCATAAATGTTCTTGTAATGTGTGAACACATTATACTGTTTTCTGCTAAATAATAGAACCATAACAATCTATTTTAAAAACAAGTAATGAAAAATATTGATGGCAGAGCAACGAGGGACCTTGTTCTGACACGAGTATTTATTTCACTCATGACCACATCCATATAAGCCCTTGCAGCCTGGAAGCTGGGAGTGGGTCTGGCAGCAGAACTGCAGCCCTAAGCTCTGCAGTGAGCTGTGGATAGCTGAACAGAGAACGTGCTTTCATTTTCAAAATTCGGGTTTCCTAAGTGCTCAAAGTCCAGCTCTGTGCTCAGTGACCACCTAAGCTGTGTCTCATTTAGGGAGGACTCAGCCAAGGGACCTTTTCCCCAGGTTTGTGCTTTAGTCATTGCTCTATTAAAAAAAATGAATCTTCTCTCTTCCAGAGCATTTAGCAAACAGCCTCGTGGGCTGGGTGGGCCCTCAGGATGCAGTGGTTGATCTAAAGCAGCGCCGTGCTCAGCCCTGTGGGCACTCAGTGATGCGTCTGCAGAGCTTCAGACCCATCTTAGGAAGCTCTGATTTTAAGACTTGAGCACTTACATCCTGATCCTAACCATTCCTCAGGGAAGGAGGATAGTCCTCTTGTAAACACGGCCTCCAAGCATGGCTGTGATCAACATTAGAGAAATCAGGGTTTTTTTGCTAAATGCTTTGAGGCAGTGGCATATCAGACACTGCAGGTGGGTCCTTCTGGGTCAGCGTTGTGTGACACAGAGCACTGCTGGCTTGGGAAGGGTGGACTTTCCGGCAGAGCCTGGATTAGATGAAAATTACAGAATGGTGCTGCATTAGAATGGAAATTACACCTCCACTGGGGCACATTTTTGTCTTTTGCTGGACTTCAGCACCCTTCTTTCCTAAGATAAGGCATCTCGTGGCAGTAAATCTCCTTACACACACAGCAAGCACAAGATAAAGCAAAATAATGGCCTCCCTCCACATGCTCTTGATTAATTCTTCCTCTGAAATTGGCAGTCTCCTTCCTGAAGACTTGCTTGCCAAGACCTTGTTCACTTCTATATCACTCACCCTTCAAAGTGAAGAAGTAATTTGAAAAAGCGTCATGTTTCCAAACATTAGAGGTTCAGGAACCTGATGAAAATCCTCTCTAACAATAATTTCTTGTGGAAAAATTGGTGTGGTTAATGTGCACTATGGAGGACATAGTTATCCTTATGCTGATGGGACCAAGCCATTCCAGACCAGAGGCAGATTCTTGGGCAGAACCAGGAAAATTATTGAAATTACAGCAAATTGCACCTTTTTGTCCAAGATCACCATTTCCTTCTGCATCAGTGTCTGGCCTGGAGTTACCACAGCAGTGATACCCTCAGCACAGCAGAGTGATGGCCCTTAGGGGAAATGGGATCTATTTCATTGTTGACACCTTTACAGAAGTTGGCAGCTGGGTTATTGGGCTAAAATCCCGTATTATTGTTCTGCATCCCATGTTTCTGAGTAGGAAAAATGTTATGCTTTTGACCTGCCAGCAATGGCAATTCTCACGCTCTCGGTGTCCACAGTGAGTGTTTCATCTAACTAAAATTTAGAGGTAGGGCTCTCCATCCTCATACACTCCAATTTGTTGAGAACTAGAGCTAACATGGGTCTGTTAGTCTCCAGATGTGGCACTAAGCAGAGGAAAGTGGCAGAAGTATTGCAGAGTGTAGTGCAATATTTCCATTTACAGAAAATTGCTCTACGAACAGGCTGAAACGTGAGTGGGCTGATTTGCTGAGCTCTGGGTGGCTTTGCAGCTTCCAAGTGAACAAAGATGACAAGAAATGGGAGAAGATTAGCCAATGACACTGAAAAAAATGGAGAAAATAGTGCTCAAGTTCCTTCCTTAATGACCAAACCTTCACCCTACACTTGAGGTACTTCTCAAATCAGAGCAGGAAGCACATTTGGTGACGCTCAAGCTAATCCCAATCCATGTGGCCAGTAGTGCCAGCAGGTTGAAAATGCCGGTTTTAAAGCAGAAAGCAGAGAACAGAGAATATATTTTGATTTTTCTGACCTTTCCTTCTCATTTCCTCCTTATTGATGACAAGGATGTACTCAAAGACGCCCCCCATGGTGCCAGATGTCATGAAGTGGGTGCCGTAGTCGTTGATGAATTTGGCATACATGCCGTAGTTGTAGGTGTCTGGGAGGTCCTGCAGGGAGAGCAGCACGTCTTCATCCAGAACAATGTTGTCCCTTCTCATCTTGAAGCGGGCTGTCTGCACCTTGGTCACAGCTCTAATGAACCCAACCTCCTGCAGGTAAAGGAAAGAGGAGCTGCCGTCAACATTAATTTAAACAAATGAAGTTCTAGGCTTTAGGCTTGCAGGGGAGTCTCTGACTGTCAGTGCATGTATGAAAACAAGCACAATTTTAAATGAAACTATGGTAATTCTTTTTTTTAAATCTCTCTCTGGCGTGCTGTGGATGTGGAGGGCCTTGAGGGGTTGGATGCTACAGGGGTTTTATTGATGTGTGAATGTGACCAGAGTTGGGCTCCATGTGATTCCCCTCCATTCTCTGTCTCTGAGATTTCTTTTTCTGGTTTCCTTTCCATAATGTTTATTCCCTTTTTGCTTTTTTCACAAACTCAGTGAGTGACAAAGCACAAGGGTCAAGCCCAGCCCAGCAGAGGGGAGATTCCCTGGCCAGGAAGATGCTGATGGAGGGAGAATTTCCTGGATATACCACCAGATCCAAGGCTCCACCTCTGTATTTGCCATTGTTTTGGACAAGTCTCCACAGCAACATGAGCAGCCCTTTAAATGATTCCTCCAATAACTGATCATCATTTAGCTGCAAACATCATGTGAGTGTGGACAAGGGTCACAGTAAATACTATAATGGTGCTCATTTCAAATAGCTTTTAAGGGCATTTTGACTCGGAACACCACCAAAGTAATTCTTCTTTATTGTTTTCTGTCAGCAGCCTGGAGAGAAGTGGAGATGGGGCACGGTAAATGTGGGAAATACCAGCACTCCTGTTATTAGATTGGAAAGAGGTCATCACAGCCAGTCCATGATGTAAACCCTCTGTGAGAAGTACACCCTATTATCAGGTACTATTTTTTCAGTGTGGTATTTTAACCTCCTGTAAAAAGTAGCCTATTTCCCCGTCACGAGGCAGCTCGTATTAATTTGAGCAAGATATATTTGCTACCAGAAATCATTCCTTGAGGATAATTGTTTTGATCAGCATCTTGATATTCCCTCCTCCCTCATCGTCACTTTTAAGCATTTTTTTATTTATGTGCTTAATGTAGCCATGAAACAGGATGGGGTGAGATGACATGTGCTGTGGCACTCCGTAATTCAATTTTATTCCCACTCCCTGTTTGCTGAAACATACCAAGAGCAGCAAACGGGATTACTAACGATCATACATTTGCAATTACGTGAACGAATTAAGGTACAATTACCCCGTGTTAAAAAATGCAATTGAGAGAACAAACTGACATAAGTTACAGCCAGACCATGCGATGCACAGATGATGTGACTGGAGCAGATGCATCACTGATTTGGTTGGGTTTTTTTGTTGTTGCTTTTTTTTTTTTTTTACCTTTGCATCGTATTGTGTGAAATTCTTTAGGGATCCTTTGCCACCTGATAAAGCGAAGCCCAGGTTTAACATGAGATCTCCACCTCCAGGCCCAATTCCAATGGTGAAGCCCGTTGTTTTGGATTTATCACTTTTAAGGGCATCAAGCAGGTCCTTTGAATCATCGTAAAACTCAAAAGCAAATCCAGAATCAGCATGAGCCTAAAATGAAAAGAGCAGACATTAATTTTTCAGGTGCTTCCCTTCCTTTTTAATCTCTGTTTCTTCTTTCTCTGTTTCTTTAACCTCTGTTAAAGCCCATGATGCTCCTGACAGCACCAGCACTGACTTCAGTGAATGTGGAATAAGGAATTTAGACCCATGCCATTTCATTTGGAAATATATGAAAAATATGGATAAAGCCAAGCATTTTCCTTCATCCATCTCCAAGCAGGAGAGATGTTTGTCCTTATCCATTCAAAGCCAGAGCTGGTAATGGTACCTAATAAGACAGCCTGACACTTCTCGTTATAAAACCCTCCTTCCAGTTCCTTATGGCTCTGCCAAATCCTAACGATTTGGACTGAATTTTTTTCCTCCCCATCCTGCTTCTGGATGGATTCATTTAAGAAAAGAAAAATTCAACATGTGTTTACAATGGCAAGGCTAGAAAACAAGCCCTGTTTTGCCTGTGTTTCAGAGAAGTGACCTTTTCCTTGACAGCTCTACTTTGCTGGCACGTGGAATCAAGGCGCTCTGCTGAGTCTGGGCTGTGCCAGCTGTGTAAAAAGCCAGCCCTGGTGTTCACACTGGGGACTACGAGATTCTGCTTTCTGGGTGGACATGAAAGCTGCTTGCATTGAGTAATATTTCCCAGGAATAATGTGCTTTCATTCATTCATGTCAAAAAACATGATAAATGTTTAACAGTGTTGCCAAGGCACCCACTTACGATGTGGGAGACCCAAACAGAATCCTTGCTCCACTTGGATCAGTGTCCGACATCAGACAAGACCTTATGGACTGTAGGTGCTGTGATCCCTGGTGATGGGTTTCAGGATCCCTGTCTCACTCAGAATTCAGATTTATGCCCCTTGTAGCCATGCCACAGGCTTAAAATGCTTTCAAAGACTGAACCAGCAGCACTGTTACCAATTTACACATGGCCAGCTCCATCCCTAGAGAGGCAAAGTGCTTGTGCAAGCCCTACAGCTCATTAATAGCAGAATTTAGAGAAAACACCTCTCTCTCGGCTCTGACTGGGGCAGAGGAAGCAGTGGGGATGCCTGGGTGATAAAGCAGGTGAGTTCCTTGATGTGCTATAAACCAGCATTTACACCATTGACCGCCTGCTGAGGTACCTTAAAGACAACCTACAGGCAAAATGTGCCTGATCTCCTTGTGGGAAGCTTGGCTTTTTTTGCGGGGAAACTGCTGCTAAGTTTGTCCTCCTGGAGCACCCACCAGGAACTGGTACACGTGGAAGTTGTAAGGCTTGCGGAAATACTTCTCGTCGTCCCCGTAGTGCAGGCGCTCACAGGTGGTGTCGTACCGCAGCTCCCGCCACTCCCCGTTGTACACGTACTCACAGAGCCCTCCAAAAAACTCGGGGTCGTAAATGTTCTGCCTCCCTTCCTGCGTCAGGATGTTGTACCTTGGAAAGAAGTAGGTTGTCCAAATTCAGGAGGCTATCCATAGCTCCGGGTTTATTCCCTCAGTCGCTGTCACAGGGTTCTCCTGACACTACGGGTTATCTATCCTCAGGCCTCCTGAGGAGCTGGAAAATAACTTAGACATGGGTTGGGTTTGTTGTCTCATTGCTGCCTCCTTCTCAGAGCTACCAGGAGGCAGACTGCCATTTTATTTCCCAGACATTATTTTGGACTCACATGTGAGGAATGGAAGAAACCAGGGAAGTTGCCCAGCCCCTCCCAACAAGTGCAGCTATGAAAGTCTCAAAGTCCTGGAATTCCTCCAGGTTCCTCTTGAGCCTAATGCATCTCATTGTCACAAAGTGCTTCCTGGCATTCTCTGCAATTATTTTCTATCTTAATTTCATCTCTTTCTTTTTAATAATGGTACCCTTTCTCAGGGTAGTTAACACCCTCCCTAGACATGAAGCCTGTGCTTTGCCAAGTCTGTCACTTATTATTTCCTTATTCCTCCTTCTTCCTGCTCTCCAGCCCTCACAGCTGCTGCCCTCTGAAATCCCTCCTATTACTTAGTATTCCATGTAATTCTGTGGCCCAAAGTGAAAGCGTTATTCAAACTAGACAGCAGTACTGCTCTTCTCAACAGGGAACCATCTTTTAGGACTAAGATAGAAAATGCCATTGCTTTTTTGTGTTCTGCAAGAGAATCACTTCAGAGAGCAGAATTAAACAGGGTTCTCAGTGAAAATTAATGCATGCCTTGTAAAATTTTGATGGACCCTCCCAGGCCCTGGGCCAGAGGAACATTTATCTCATTTATCCAGAGAGTGTTGGATTGAGCTGATGGGAAAGTTACACAGTGGCTGTCTCCATTCTCATCCTGTAGCCCACGTTCATAAAATCCTACTATGGTTTGGGCTGGGGGGGACCTTAAAGATCGTCTCATTCCAACCCCTCTGCCACAGGCAGGGCCATGTTCTCCAAGGGAAACTGAGCCGTAGCTTGGTTAAAATAGAAGGTTTTCAACAAGAGTCACAATTTGCCTTTCAGTTTCATTTTATTCTGGATTTCTCTTTTGCCTGTATTTCCTAATCAAAGTTTGAAACTGAACAGGGAAACACTTTTCACGGGCAGAAGTATTTAAATATCCTCATGTGGCACTCAGGCTCTCTGCCTTGAATCTGAAGTTGTAAATCCTGGAGTTAAATCTCCTTAAGGATGAATGCCAGGAGGGTGCTGCATCTCCAAAGTCTGCTGTTTGCTTTAGTCTATTACTTTTAACAACTGGAGGAAGTTGTGAGGTATCTGGCATCTGTTTTTCCAGGAGTACAAAAAGAGCATCACAAGTATTGTGGTCAGGTAATAGATCCTAGACAGAATTTGAAATAAAAGCTGGAATGAACCCTCATGGTCACCTGGCACAGCTCCTCCCCTTTGGGTTTTGCACAGCCCCCTCTCAATTCATGGGTCATTGCTATTACTAAGGAAGAGCAATAGAAGAAACATAAACCTGTTTTGATTGCGAGAGGAGCCACTATTGATTAATTACTCACCCTTGGACTGCTTTTTCCACCCCTGGGATTGGGAACAGATGTTCACAAGGGTTTTCAATATCTTCATCCTCACAGTTATCCTCATCAGACCCATCTCTGCAGTCTCTGTCTCCATTGCACACAAGATGCCGTTTAATGCAGCGCCCTAAAGTGCACAGATGAAGGTGGTGGCTTATCCGCCCTCCAGAAATCCTGGCTGGCAGCTTGCACTGACTGTGCTGCTGTTTTTCACCCACATCTCAGGGCCACAAGGAATCATGCTGGGTGTTAAACATGGTGTTATTCCATGGGGAAGTTGTTTTTCCAAGCTTCTGGGACCTAAACGCAGCACAGAGTCCAAGCTGGCCACTCCCGTGGGCTTCTATCAGGCGGGAATCGAGGAGAGGTCACCTCGCTGTCCTGACTTTTATTTTCTAAAATCACACTCTTGGAAAGTTGCTATAGGAATAGCTTCACCCTGTGGCTTAAGGAAGTCACCTCCATATTATTAAAGTGCAAGTTTTCCTCTTCCCATTGCAGGAGGCATTTGGGGATTCTATTGCAACAATTAATTGCAAGAATGGATGGATATTTGCAGGAGAGGCAATGCAGAAGGGCTTTTGCTTCTGGGAGTGCAGAGAAAGCCTTGAGGGGGGAACTGGTACTGCTTAATTTACCCCAGTGGAGTGATGATAACCTGCTCCAGCTGATGAGCTGGTCACAGAGCTGACCTGTGGCTCCAGATTTCGATAGAATTTTCGTTAAATGCTCAGGAAGGTGGTTTCAGCCATTTGTGCAGAAACAGAAATCTGTCAAGGCTAGTCAAAGTTTCAGAGAACAGCCATTTTATATCCTCATCCTCAGAGCTGGAGGTGGCTAAAAATAACTAAATCACCCCAACAGATTGCTGGTTGGATTGATGATTGAACTGTGTCTCTGGCAGGGGAGAAAGCGGCGCGTTGGGGGAGCGCTGTGCGCGCCGAGGGGAGTGTGAGCACGCAGCACAGCAGTTGGAGCAGAATATCCCTACTCTCTTTGTTCCACTGAAAAATTCACATTCTCCATGCCACACAGCCTTCTTTTCTACCCAAATCCCAGTGTAACGTGGATGGATTTCTGTAAAAGTTGGGCGGGGGGGAAAACATTGAACAGGGGAAAAATTTCTGCTTTCTCTTGTACTGGTTCACCCTCCTGCTGCCCGGGGCAGGGGACTGATACCTCCGGGACCCAAAACCTCTCTGGCAGGGGTTTGTGCCTGCTTCACTCACCTGATCCCTCGCACTGGAAGTCCTGCCCGCACCCTGGTGGCCCTGTGCACGTTGTCTCAGCTCGGCAGGCTTGCTCATCCCAGAGGTGCCCCGCGCAGCGTTGCCCTCCAAACTCTGCTGGCTGCACCAGCCGCCGGTACCGGTGCTGCACAGAGACACAACCACGTGTACCCCCCAGAGACATCCCCTCCACAGGCCATAAAGCCATCTAAACTATCCTTTTAATATACATTCCTATTTTTATGTGTGTGTGTGTGTGGCTTGAAGGCTTCATACGTGATAAAGGCAGGGGAGTCAGCAGAGGGTTGGGAGCTCAGACTTGCCTGGAGTTCATCCATGTGAACTTAGAGGGGGCTGGAATGGCTGCTTTAAGAGTATCTCTTGTTTTACTGTGGGAAAATATGGCATTTTTCCAGCTGCATATGCTTTGCCCTGCAAAGCTCCAGGCTCAGATGGACACAGACACTAATTACAACACTGATCCTGCAACATTTCTGATGGATTATTAATGAGATTTGCTGCTCTTTAAACCAGGAAGGAAAAAAAAGAAAGAAAGGGAGAAGAGACATATTGTTTACTGATAATATACTGCCTATAAGCACAGGAACAAAAAAGGCAGGGATGAGATAAACTCAGTGGAAAGCAGAATTATGTCAGGTACTTGAAAATAAATTCTCAAACTATGAAGACATATGTGAAATGATAAAAAAATATGAGAGCAGGAGCTGATGCATGAAGGCTGCTCCTGATTTCTTTTCACTGGACTATTTGCATTAAGAATCGGGATACTTAATTAAATCTGAGACAGAAAATGAAGAAAGTCTCGGGCAAGTATTCTGGCCTGATTCTTCCACCATTTGCCTTGATTTTGCTTTTCCTGTTTTGCTGCCTCGAATAAATTTATTCCCCAGTTTACACCAGGGTAAATAAGAGCCTCTCTAGCAGAGGAGCATCTCCATCATATTTGGATGAGTTTACTGGATGCTTCAGAATGATGAATATGTATAATATATATAATTAATGTGTGTACATCCTCATCACAGACACATCTGAAGATAAATGAATACATTACAGTGGATCCTTACTTTTTTCTCTTGGCAAGGGATGCAATCAGTCCATCCTGACCACTGGCTCAGATGACAGTCGACAGGAGCTGGAGAATTAACATCTCTGCTGCTTCTTCTAGGGAGGGGAAGAAAGAGTGGTCTAAGGTCTTTGAAGATGTGTTTTGAGAGGGGCTGGAGACTGGAAGCGGGAAAATTAGCTCTCTGTGTGTGTTTTTCCAGCAGAAAGCTGGTTTGTAGGAAATGGGAAACATCCCAAGAAGCCCCATCCAAGTATTCACCATCAGAATTGAGCAGGGCCTGCAGGTGCAGTAGCTGGGGATTTTGTCTTGGGATTCCTGTTCTCTCAAGTCATCTTTTCCCTTTCCAATAGGTAGATTGCAAGTAAATGTGTATGTGTGTATATATATATGTGTATGTATATATATATATATGACCAACCATCCTGAGTGAACAAAAGGAACATCATGAAGAGACAGGTTTTAAAGAAAAGCTAATTTTTTTCCTCACTTTTCAGAAGCACATCACCATCTCCAGGAGCAGGGATGTTTATCACTACTGAGTCTGTTTTGATGTCACTTTCTTTACACCATTGTGAACTCATGGTTCAGGGCTTTTCCCAGCAAGTGTGAAATCAGATCCTGGCTTCCATAGGCTTTGTGGAGGGGTGAGAATGGCTGCACCAACGGTGCTGAGAGAACAAGGTACAAAGGACCTTGGCTAAGAATTTGGTGGTTGAGTATTTCTGAAGCAAAATGCACAAATTCGGAGGAGAAGAAAATAACTAAAGGCATATTATAAGGAGAAAAGGTCAAAGGTAATGTATTGTAGTGGCTCTTGGAACAGACTCTCTGCACTTACTCTGAACATCACTACACAACAGACAGAAAATACTTCTCCTGCCTCCCAGCCCAGTCATTTCAATCTCTAGTTCTGTCACCACTCCTAAAACCTTCCTTTGTATGAGCCATGTCTTTGTCCTGAGGAGTAATCTGTGGCATGCAAATGCAACCCTGCATTTGCCACAGCCTTCAAAGCGTTTTGAGGGTTTATCCTGAGCCAGAACATTCTTATTTTTATTATTATTTTGGTGATTAACTAATGAGCAGTCTGTTTTACTTACAAGACTGCAGTCCAAAGAGAAATACTGATAATTAGCAGAGGTGATGTAGCTGATGGGGGATTCATCAGGGGCTGGGAAAGAGAGATTTGCTGAATGAAAGCCACAGCAGCTCAGTGAGGGAGCCTATGGGTGCAGATCCCTGCATGAGTTGGAAACCCAGGAGCCTGCAGATGAACCCAGAGCAGGAGGACACGCAGGTATTGATGCCTTTTTGCTCTGACAGGAGGATTTGTGGACTGCATCCTTCAGCACTCAGCAAAGTACTTAATTGGCTCACCTTCGATTGGATTTTACATTTACCTCTTCATTATTCTGCCTTGTTTGATAAGTTCATCAAACATCAAAAATCTGGTCTTTGTTCATTTTCAAAAGGGATTATCGGAATAAGCCTTCATAATTAAGTGTATCACTACCACAGGTTTTTTTTTCCCTTTCCGCCTTCTCCTTGTCTCCGTGTTCCAATTATCACTGATACCTTTTTTTGATCCTCCTAAATCATATTTGCCTTTACAACAAGCTTGAAATTAATAGCTGTAGAAAAAAAAAAAAAAAAATAAATCCACCCATTTCCCCATCATGACACTATAGCTTTAGAAAAAAATGTTACTTGTTTATTCCTTTCCTTCAAAGCCCAAGTGACACTCAGATAGGTTAATAATATTGTTCATGGGAAAAAAAAAACAACTGACGTATGAGGATATGGCTTGGACTGAAAGCTGGGTTATTCACATGCACTTGTTAGCTTCGTGTTGTAAAGTGTAAGATAATTATAATGCAAAAGAATATGAAAAATATTAACTCATAAATCATCCTGTATAGAGAATTCATTTTGAGTGCCCAGACCCAGCCTGGTAATTTCAGTAAGGGAGTTTAAGAAGGCTTAATAGTCATCTGTAAAAGGAAAACCGTTGTGCAAACAGTTCCTTTAAGAAGGAATTACAATGCCTGGCTTGGGCTTTGGACAGCTGCCAATTTTTAATTTTTTTTTTTTTTTTTTTTTCCCTGGTAGCTTTGTGCACATGCCTCAAGTCAGGACAAAACTGATGGGCTGATTGACGTGCTGGTAATTCCTGTATGGAAATCTGGGGAGGGGAACTGACTTACCTGTGGGAAGGCAATGCCTGGAGCTCCCTGCACGCCGTGGCCTGGACTGGTGTTAAAGCCAGGGAGCACACAGACAGGATCAAGGCACAGAGCTGAGCCAGCCTCCACCACATTGCTTTGCCATATGTAAATCTTTGCTATAGATCAGCTGCAAACCAAAGCTTTTAAGTTTTCAGGGCTGCTGGAAGGAGCTCGGAGCCCACCAGGCTCCGAAATGCTGCAGTAAATCATTGACAGCAGCACAGATCGAATCACAAAGAATCAGGACACATCCCAGAGGCCTTTGCCCTTTTGGAAACAAATTCCCAGTCTTCTGGCAAGGAAATATATTAAACTGTGCAACTGTTTCCACATTAAAGTCAATCAAGTCCTATTGTAGCAGCGTGTTTTTTATCCAGCCTGCGCCC
Organism: Hirundo rustica; assembly: GCF_015227805.2. Taxonomy (NCBI): domain Eukaryota; kingdom Metazoa; phylum Chordata; class Aves; order Passeriformes; family Hirundinidae; genus Hirundo; species Hirundo rustica. The sequence continues at coordinate 4,229,432 of NC_053458.1, forward strand.
CCTTTTAATTTGAAGGAGGAGGAAACTCGTGTTATTTCCCACAGTGACTTCACTGTAATTTTGATGTGTCTGCTTGCTGACCAGGGAGAAGCTTTCTGGTACAGCAAATTGAAGATTAGCACGAAATTTTGTTAGGGAGAACGTGTACCTTCCAGATAGATGAAGGAAATGTCAGTTCAGCTTCCTGCCCTTGCCAGCCCCACGAGGCAGTTTCCCACCTTTAAAGCTGATGTGAGTTATCACCTGGCTTTTGGATGGCCCTACATGGCCACTGCAACGTGACAATCGAATTCCTTGTTTTCTAAAGTGATCTGGGGGGAGGAAGACATCCCCTGCACCTGAAATTGTTGTGGCCATCCCTTGTGCAAACCCAGCTGCTCGTGGTGGCTCTAATGCTTTTAGCAGTGTGGCGTCTGAGAGGATGTGCACAAGTGTAGGAAAGCAACACCACAGAAAGCAAGAACACCAGAGGTTATTTATTTTTAAGAGAGTAGTCACAAGATGATGATATTTAGTTCTGTCGTATTAGAAGAAAATAAAAATGGCCGTGGGAAAGACACTTGGTCACAGCCCAAGTGGCCTCATAGCTGTTTCTTCAAGCTTTCAAAGCTTCCAAAATGCCCCTAAGGGCAGGCACAAAAATGCACAAGGGATCTGTATCCTCATTGGGTAGCCACTAAAAAAGGAGTAAGAGGTACATGGAGACTTGTGTGTTCAAACAAGTGCCTGTTTCTCCCTGCTTTTTCTTCTGCATAAGCGGGCTGAGATGCTTTGTGCATAAATGAAGTGTTCCCAGAAGACGACTGGAAGTTTGAGCCTCAATAAATTCAAGAGAAAGTGTAATTATTGTAGGAAAGTCTGGTCTTGGGCTATTACAGCTGTTAAATAGACAGTGAATTGTCCTGTGTCCACAAAAAGCTGGGCTGGAAGTGTCATTTTGTGTATTTCCCAAATCAACTGCAAAGCTCATTTCAATTGCTGGCATTGTAAATTATCAAAATGAAAGGAGCTCTTAGAAAGTTCTTTTCGTGTAATTAAAGTTCAGAGTGACCCTGGGGCTCGTCTTTGCTAAACACTAAGAAATGTAGCACGGGGGTAAATTCTGTATGGAGAAGAGATGAGCAGGGCCCTTGTGTGACCTTGGGGAGTACCTTAATGCAATCCTTCACCTGCTAATGCACTGCAGATGGGCTCAGAAAGTCTTTCTCCTCTCTTTGCCTGTGCAAGAAGAACTCCAATAAGGGCTTTAATATTTTTTTAATATACTATTAAACCTAAATTGCTTTCGCCTGGGAGAAAAAATAGGGGAATGTAACTGGCCTGAGGCGATCCCCCTCATCACCTCCCTGTTGCACATCACAGCCTCTCTGCAGGTGGCTGGTGAGACAGAACGACATAAAAAGGTTCTGGCCATGCTTATAGAGGTCTGGTGGGGATGCACCCCAGTGGTTTCCATCCAAACCTGGGCTGTCCTGTGATACAAATGGCTGTTTTGCACTGCCAAGTGCCACCTCAGCATCTAAGCAAGCATTAAATCTTCTTTTTTTTTTCCTGATAGCAGTGTCAGAAACACCCCCTATATATAATGGAAGTTGTTTGTGGCACATCTCCCAGGTAAAAGGCTGGGCAGGTTTGTGCAATCAGGCACAACACCAATTTCTCACTGAGAGGTGAGGTCATCTGGGGGAGAGGCGTGCGGGAGAGATTTAAGCATCCAGCAAGGCACTCCACGCTTAGAGGTGAAATTAAAAACCTTTCTCTGGGTTCCAAAAGTGAGATCCAGATAGATAGACAGAAAACCTATGGTTCCATTTAGAGCATTTTGAACTGAACGTGTCTAAAATGTCTGTGTTGGATCCTTCACTCCAAACCTCTGGCTTGCGGTGCTGGCCGTGCTGCCCATGGTGATGCAGTCACCCTCAGGAATATGAGCCATGGAGCCTTCAGAAACATGGAAAAAGCTGTGAGCGGGCTGGGGTGGACAGTGAGCTCACATCATCACTTTGTGGCTGCTCCCACCACAGAGCTCTTTCCCTGACCTTGCAGAACCCTTTTTTAATTAAAGACACACAGTTCCTCCCTCACAACTCTTACATATCTCAAATCAGGGCAAATAAACTCCCCGTAAACAAACTCCGTGATAGCAACACAGGATTTTGTTCCACTTCAAAAAAGTCTCCACTTCAAGTGTGTTTGGCCCAACAAAGGGAATTAATTTCTGCCTGAAGAGTTCATTGATCTTTTTGGTATCACCTGAGCAGCCCGTGGGTAACATGGCTGGATGCACAATCCTAGCCCCAGGGTGAAGTTGTACTGGATATAACATATCCATTATGTTATTGTCACCCAGCAATTTGCATTTGTTCCTTCTTCATATCTGGATTTCTATTTTCAGTATATTCATGTAGCGTTTGCTGCAGGGGATACAGTTATGTTAGAAAAAAAAAATCATCCTTTTTAATTCTAATATTCTGTTTATATTTTTTGTAGTATATTATTCACTCAGTACTTTAAATCCGGATTTAGTTCCTACATGAGGACCATGAATATCTAAAGGCAGAGAGGCCTGTTCTTTTTTATTCTTCTAGTGCCCACTCTGCCCACAAAGTTTGATGTGGCTGACACCTGCCACGTGCTGTTTGCTCTCTCGTGGTTCTCCAGGGAAAAGGGCAGAGCAGACAGCCTTTTGTTCAGGGGTGGTGGGGAATTTTTTTTTGAACGATATAGAGATTGTTGCAATGTGCAGAGGTTATGACAAGATCAGGAAGCTGTTGGAGCCCTGCCCTTGGAAAGTTTGCTGTTTCACACGTGCTTTTGCAGCACACATGGGCTTTTCTCAGCTCATCCTCTCCTTCTCCAGCTTGGTAGAAGAACTTCTGTTTTGCCGAGGAAGCCAAGCTGGCAACTTCATCTCTGAGCTTCAAGAATCAGAATCCCAGCGCAGATGTCATCAAGGGAAGGGTTTAGATTCAGAGATGGCTTCGTGTTGTGGAGCAAGCAGGAGACCTGAGCAGAAGCATGAAGTTTGGTAGAGTTCACCCTGCAGAGCAGGTGCTGTGATGTTCCTGCAGTTTGGAAGGTTGCATTACAGCAGGGAAAGGCTGCTGCAGGCTGTGCCTGACCCTGCTCGTCACTGGTGTCAGAGAGGGGACAGCAAATTCTGCTGCCCAGCCTCCCACCACGCTTCTCCTCTGTGCACCCCACATCCTCAGGTACAGCTGGTTTTCACCCCCAGCTCAAATTCTCCTTGTGACACCGAGCTCTGTGGAGAGGTGTGGAGAAGGTCCACCCAAGGGCCAGCAGATGTCCACAGCCCCAGGGCTGGACCTGCCAGTCCTCATGGGGTGCCACTGAACCCAGAACTGCTCTGAGAAGGCATCTGCCACCAGAGCAAACACCTAGCTTTGAACACGCAAGGGATTATACCTAAGAAAAGGTGCGCACTGCAGTGTGGGCAGAGACAGCCGTGTGGCTCGGACAGATAAAACACCTTGCAAGTCTTTAAAATTAATTTTCTCGAGTCCTACAGTGCTTTGGTGGGGCTGATCCTAAAACTTTGGATGGAGATGTGCGAGTACCTCCAACGCTTGTCCTGCCCAGCCACAGCAAGTGTTGGCTTTTGGAATGCGAGGATCGATAACGCTGCGTTTTCCTAAACCCCTCGTTCCTGCCAGGAATGACAGACGCAGCGAGCAGCTCGATGGTGGAACAAGCGATCCTATTTCCCCCTCTGCTGGAAATCCAGGATATGACCTCCTGGCAGGAGAAGGATGAGATCCCAGCCATCCTCATCCCTGCCCGTGGGGTGGGAATTGGATGATCTTCAGCGTCCCTTCCAACCCAAACCATTCTAGGATTCTATGAGATGTGCAGGGAGCCAGGCTTGGGGGAGTGTTACCCTGGTTTTTCTGAGTTTCTTTATTAGCCTTTTGATTTTCATAAATGGAGTCAGATCTTTTAGTTACTGTAGAATATTAGAGCAGTTTTCTACCTTTCTCACAGATGTAATATAAACAAATCCTTTGTTTTTCATTCTCTGTCCTTTGTTTGCATATTTCTAACCTGAAAACAATTGTAACTGACAATTCGTCTGGCCACTGAGGCTGAGGGGTGGAAACCCCAAAAAGCCAATCTTCTGCAAGACCCACAAATGTATAAAAAGTAAAAAATAAACAAAGGGGTCTCTTCCCTCCGCTCTTTCAGCTGGGAGCTGAATCAGAAGAACCTCTGCGAAAATCTCTTGTCTGCGTGTGATTTTTTCGTGTGTCTCGGTGACAGGGGAGTGTCCCGACCCTCCTGGGAACAGAACAAGGCATTAAAACCGAGCCAAATCCTTCCCTAGCACAAGGCTGTGACCTGTTTTACATTTTCCCCCTTTTTTGTGGGGTTTTGAGGTTTGGGGTTTTTTTTTCACAGACATAGACCCTACTGCCTTTTCCCAGTGTTGTCCCACGTATGGGGCCACAGTTTTTTCTGTCACAAAAGAAAACAACTTGTCATGCCATTCTCAATCTAAAACATCTTGATACTGGGCTAATGTTATCACCAATTATGTGATAGGCAATACCTAAATCTTATGTTTCAAAAAAGACCGGATTGCCCCACAATTTGTCTCATCTTCACCAGTCACGCTGCCTTGCCTTTCTAAAAAGCTGAAATATTAAGAATAAAGCATATTCCCAAGATCTGCCGCTCTTCTTGGCTTCTGGTAGCACCTCTGTAAAATCCAGAAAGCACAAAAAATGTAGAAAAAAAATTTCCAAATCTCTATAACAGATTTAGATACAAACTCCACCAGTCCACTAAGTAGCCAAAAAGAATAATTCAGGGAAAATAAGTCAGCTGGATGCTGTGCTTGCAGCCCTCAGGCTGATGCAACTGCATAATGTACTAAATGCCTCACTGCAGGGGAAAAAAAAAAAAAAAAAAAAAAAAAAAAAAAAAAAAAAAAAAAAAAAAAAAAAAAAAACCACCAAACCCAAGAAATGAAATTTAAAACTTTTAAACAGGCTGAAATGGTTTGTTCTGGGAAGGCTGTGCATGTGCAGGGAGTGTTTGGGGCTGCTGCCCTCAGTAGGGGTGTTTGGGTTTATTCCCATTGGGGCTGTGCCTGGGAATTCCCATCCTGGGTCAGTGCCTCTGAGATGCAATCCCAGAGCAAACCCCAAGCTCCTGCCCAAGGGAGGGGGTCACTCTGTTTTGCTGGGACATCAAAAAAAAGATTTGGCTTCCACTTGTGCAGTGTTTGATGTTCAGAGCACCATGGCTGCCCCATGCTCCCTGTGCAGTTCTTGTAGCCCAGTGTGATTTATGGCAACCCTGGTGGGGTCCCACAGGGCTAGCACTCACAAAATCCATGTTTTAAAGAAACTTCTGGCATTTTACTTTAATTTTAGAGTTCATACAGAGGAGTCTACCCTGTCCTTTTCCTCGGGACTGCAGCTCTGAAGTCAGAACCTCCTGATTCTCCAACAGTGCTTTAATTCATGGTCTGTGTTCACACCACTGGGCCGGCCATAAATCCTCCCCAGCTACCTGTACACAAAGCTGGCATTGATTCCCATCACGCTGCGACTCCAGCACTGGCCTGGGAGACTTCCCTGCCAGTTTCCAGCTCGGCAGGATCCCCCTTTCTTCTCCAAGACCTCCACGCAGCAGCAGCGCTTTTCATGTGGCGAGGAACCAGACTCATGCTTCGAGTCGTGCCTCTGACAAATAAGCCTTTTTCTTTTCCTCAGTTTCCCTCCCTGTTATTTTTCAGCTCTCCTCACATTTGGCTCTGGAAGGCAGGGTCAGTTCCTGAAGGCTGTAGGGATGCTCGGGGCAAGGATTTGCTCGATGCCCACGTGCAGAGGGGGCTAGGACACAGGGGAACAGCTTCAAACTGGAAGAGGGCAGGTTTATTAGGGCAGAGGTTAGGAAAATAAATCTTCCCTGTAAAGTGGTGAGGCCCTGGCACAGGCTGCCCAGAGAAGCTGTGGTTGCTCCATTCCTGGAAGTGTCCAAGGCCAGGTTGGACAGGGCTTGGAGCAACCTGGGCCAGTGGAAGTTGTCCCTGCCCATGGCAGGGGGTTGGAATTGGATGACTTTTTAGGTGTCTTCATGGTTTCTTTTCCAGGCATCTTATTGGGAATGCTCTACAGGAGAGGGGCTGAGTCCTGGTGTGTGGGATTAGGGTCAGCTCACGAGTATTGCTCAGGCTGCCTGTGGCTTCCTGCCTTCCCAAGCCCCGTCAACAGCCACCTCTGGATGCCACCAGCACCCAGGCTCCGTGCAGCAGCTGTCCCTGCTCCAAGGAAAACACCAAACACTCCTGAAGAGAGAGATGAAATAATATCTGACCAGTTACAGAGGGAAAAAGGAAGTCCTGAGGCTCTCAGCTCTCTTCCTGCTAAACCAACCAGCCTTGCTTTTCCTGGGAGACACACTCTGTGAAAACTTGGGCTCAGTGTTTGGACAGATAGTTTCAGTCTGTTCTCCAGGGCAGAAATACCCAGCAATAGAAGAAGTCTTGTTGGCACTAATCTCACTGCCCTGTCCCTAGTACCCTGAGAAACAGCTCTCCATGGACAGGAGCTGCTTCACCACGGAGTGTGTGCGAGCTGCAGCAAGGACGGCTGGCTTTGCTGGGCTCTGCTGTCCAGAGATGAAGGAAACACTCGGTTCCTTTGGGGAAATGTCTGGTTTAATCACTCCGAGGTCTCTGGCACCGCTGTGGTAAGAGCGTGGTGCAGGCTGGGTTGGTACATGAGGGTGGGTGTCACTTATGGGACACCTAAAATTTGGGGTAAGGATTACTGCTGGACTTCGTGGTGCTCCTCTTCTCTCCTCCTCAGTTTTGCTTGCCCCAGGTGTGAGAAGGGACTTGAAAACAAGGGGTTTGGAACTGTTCAATCTTTACAGTCCCTTCTTACCCAAACCACTCCAAGATTCTATAGACTTCCAGGGATAGACTTCCAGGGATATGGACATCGTACGGACACACAGGGTGCTGTGAGGGCACCCATGGCGAGGGAAAGCTCCATCCTCTCCCTCTAACAGCCGACCAAACCCGGTCATTCCCTCTGCCATCCCCGGCCCGCCGCGGAGCTGACAATTGTGGGGATTTTCAGGGAAGCGCGGGGCAGGCTCAGCCCAGCCCAGCCCAGCCCAGCCCAGGTGAGGCTCTCCCCGCCCCGGGGGCAGAGCCGGGCTCAGCCCAGGTGTGCTCAGGGCTGGCTCCGCCTGGGCTGGCCGGGCTGCGGCACGGGCACCGGAGCGGGAGCGGCTGCGGGAGGCAGGGAACACGGGATATGCCGGGCTGAGCCGCTGGAGCTGGCATGGAGCAGCGGGGGATGGACCTGGTAACTGCTGGGGCTCTGTCTCTTCTGCACCTGGCCCGGGGAAAGGATTCCTGCTTGGTTTTCTGCTGCTGGATCTTAGCTTGGGGGCTGTTCTCTCCGTGGAGCAGTTTATCCTGGCAGTGAGGTGCGCTCCCATCGCTGTGCAGAACGCACAGATTCTGCTTTGCTGCCCCAAATCGGCGGCTCCCAGCGCCTGCTTTCTTCCCCTCTCGCTCTGACGCGAGCTGCAGTTGTGCCTCTCGACGTAACAAGAAGTAGAATTGGGTGGGGATTTTTTTTTTTTTTAAATTTATTTATTTTGGGAGAATGAATTTTATAACTCCTTGCTTCTGTTGGCGGGTTAATGAGTCGATGGTATCTGCGGCGAGCTCTCAGCCTGCCCGGGGTGCCTGGGCTTGGCTCCAGCAGTCCCACGCCAGGGCAGAGGGCAGCACAGATTAAACATTTACCCACCAGAGCTCCCCTGGGAGCCAAGATAAAGAATGGAGTAAACCAGAAAAATTCCAGGAGGGGAACAGGCAGTGCTTCCTCTCAGCTGTGCGGCATGCCGTGTCTTGAATGGGGTTTATCTTCCTGTGTTTATTCGTTTTAGAAAAGCAGCTTCAGGAAAATGATGAGAATTAGGTTGATTTAGTTAATTAATTGAAAAGAGAAGGTTTGGGGGTGACCTTATTGCAGCGTTTCAGTACCTGAAGGGGAGCTGGAAAGAGGCTTTTGACAAAGCCCTGGAATGACAGGATAAGAGGGAATGGCTTCAGACTGAAAGAGGCCAGGGTTAGATCAGATATTGGGAATAAATTCTTCACTTAGAGAGTGGGGAGGCCCTGACACAGGGTGCCCAGTGAAGCTGTGGCTGCCCCATCCCTGGAAGTGTCCAAGGCCAGGTTGGATGGGGCTGTGAGCAACCTGGTCAGCATCCCTACTCATGGCAGGGGGTAGGAACAAAGTTGATCTTTCAAGTCCTTTGCAATCCAAACCATTCTGGGATTCTATAATTCAGATTCCTTTCGGCTAGTCCAAGATATCAGCACAAACCTCCTGCTAGTGCCCCTTCTAAAAGGCACCTTTATCGTAGGCTTAAGCTGAGCTTTATTCTGCTTCCTCGACTGATCTTGATGCTAGAAGAGCATTTATAAGGAGAAAATATGGAAAGTTTCGCTGCCCCCTGACTCTGTAATGCTTCTGTCCCCTGGCTCCTCGATGCTCACAGCTTTCCTGCCAGTGGAAGTTTGTTTCCTTTTTTCTCTCTTCCCCTCTCGAGTGGGCTTTTGCCAAACGTGGTGTTATTCACAGTCAATTATTTGGCCAGATGTAGCTGTAATACACATTGTGAGCTTTTGGCAGGCCTTTAAATTTATGAGTGCATTCTCCCTGCCTGTCAGCTGGTCTGATTTTCGAGGGAGCTGAGCCCTCCCTGGGCTCCTGGGATGCTGGGACTCCACGTGTGCCCTGCCTGTGACCTGCCCAGCTCTGTGTCTAGGCTGAGCATCTCCCTGGGCCAGCTGAAGGTGCGTGGATGGAACAGGAGAGCTGCTTGGATGGGTTTGTGGTTTGAAACAGACCCAGTTCTGATGGGGAATCCTCCCTGCAGAGACTGGGAGAACTCACTGCACTTTGGAGGGTCTGACTGAGCTCGGCCCTGTGCAAAGAAACAGCACTTGCAGGAGCTTTTTGGGGAGGGATGGATTGCCCAGCTGGGTGTGGGGGTGCAATTTAACCCCCTCCACCCCAGAAGTTCTCTGTTTTTGTCTGGGGGCCGTACTTGTCCCTCCTTCCCATGAGCATCCCATCAGGCTGCACTCTGGGGAGAGCCATGCCCTAGTGAGGGGCACTGGGAGTGCATTGAGCACAGACAATCTCCCTCTTAATAAGTCAAATCAGTTGTTTCAAGGCAAGAAGAGTAACGATTTAAGGGTGGAAAAGGAAAGCTCGTACCCATCCCACTTCAATTAAACTTAGTGCCAAGCTCGTGACTGTCACAGCCCATTTCTGTCACAGCCAGTGCCAGGGAGAGGCCTGACCAAAAACCCCGTGTCTGCCTTGCCTGGGGCACACTGAGACAAGCAGGTACCTTTTCCTCTCCCTTTTCTTTGACTCTGAGGGTGCTGATGAGGAACTGCTTTGCTCCAATAAAGAAAATCAGCAAGAGGAGATAAACAGCTCTGAACTCTTCAACCGCTGCTGCAGCACGTGAAGCAGCTCCCTGCAATTGCATTAGGGCACCTCAGTGCTTTATTTCCTGTCTGGCATCGCTGGAGGGATCGGGTGCATGTGAGATTTTTATTTCTATTTTTTTTTTACCCCCAAAATCTGATTCATCCTCCGTGTGCCTCTGGAAGCTCCCATTCCCGTGGCTCGCCACTAGATTAGCCTGTCTGGGCAGCTCACACGGCATCGGGCTGCTGACCACTAATATGAAATATAATTGGAGCAATTCAAGCCTCTCCCCCAAGGGCTGCTTCTTTACATCATGTACTACCCTGTGAAAGTAATAAAGTCAGTGAAAGGGGTTATTCAAGAGAAATTGTCAGTGTTTAATAAATCGTGCAATTAAATGCAATAAAACCTCAGTATGCTATTCATCTGTTCTGTCTTAACACTTAAGGCTGGGGCTTTTTTCAGAATAACGAAGTTCTGTCCTAGATAATTTTTTCCAATTTCCTCATTAGACAGGTTCTCGTGAAGCCTTGTGCTGAACTAAGCTGCCAGAGCAGAGCACCTAATGTAATCATGGCATATAAAAAGTTATAGAGCAGTTCAAGGACTTAAGTAGCTCATAAATTTTTCTTCATATTTTCTCCCTAGTTCAGTTCAGGGCTGAATTTGAGCCACGGCACTGCAGGCAAAAATTGTGGTCCCTTTTCTCCAGCATGGGATGGTGGGACACAGGGGAGTGAGGGACTGAAACAAAATGTTCTTTAAGTGCCCTTTTAGCTTCACTGTCTCTGATTTGCTCCTTTTCTTCAAGAACCTGGGGTCTGATGACTCCATAAGAGAGGAATTGTGTCGTGGCCAGTATCCATCACTGCACTGGGAGATGCTCTTGATGTCTCTGTGTGCCACGTCTTTGGGTTATGCGTGCTCTGCTTCCTGGAGTGGCATTAAAGGCAAGGGGAGAAGCACCCAAGGGCCTTGGGGACCCTGAACCAGCACTGTGGAGGAAAAGCATTTTGTTCCAGGAGTCATTAGGAGTGCAACACCAAGGAGGATATCTAGTGCTTGGTTTCTCAAAGGAGGATGGGGGTGGACTGGGCATGTCTGGAGCAGCACTGGCTCTCCCCTGTTGGTGCTTGTGTACTGAAAATAAAGTGCAGCTTTCATACCCAGCAGGTGCATAAACAGCACTGCAGCACCTCTGCCAGGAAAGCTCTAACGTTCAGTTCAGTGTGTGCCAGATCCTCCTGAGGGAAATTCTCCGTCACTGGGTGACGCTGGGGAGAGAAGGAGGCATTTCCTCTGGCCACACCGGTCCTGCTTGGTTTCTGTGCTGTGCTCCTGCATTTCCTCCCTGTTTCCAGCTCTTTTGTCTTCACCAGAAGTGATTTGTGTGCCCTTGGAGGATCCTTTGAAAGAGCAAATTCTCCTCTGCTGCTTTTAAATTTTCTCCAGGATGGGCATATCCTTGGCGACCAAGGTTGAGTGTGCAGGCTGTTTCTCTCTGAAAGCAGTATGATTGTTTGAATTGCCTGTTGCCACCCCTGTAAGCAGCTGTTCTGTGCTCTCCTCTCTCCCCTCACCCAGGAAGGCGTGACTGACTTCAAAGCCCTCCGAGCAAAATTTCAGAATGACTCCAACTTGGCCAACAAGCTGGGGCAGAAACCTCCCACGGAGATCAGCCCCAAGCCTGGCTCTGCAGGGAACACCACATCCAGCCCTCTGCCCCTGACTAGGAGAGAGGTGAAAGTGTCAAAACCTGCCCATCCCACCTCCCAGCCCGCTGTGCTCACCCAGCACGACCCCTTGGCACAGCCCCAGGGTTGCGGGGAGCGGACGGGGCGCGACAAAGAGCGTGAGGGCAGCGCCTCGGAGAAGAGGCTGAGTTCTCCTGAGAGCAGCTCAGAAAAGCCGCTGCAGTCCCATGGCTCTGACCAGCAAGGATCAAGCCAAACAACTCCAGAGGACCCTCCTCTCACAGATTCTTTCCAGCACGTCCTACAGATCTGGGAAGAGACTTTATCCCTCAAGGAGAAAACAAGTCCAAGAGTCCCAACCCCGCGGGTGGCAAGCTCAGCTCCGGCTGGCAGCGACAGGATGCCACCCTCTGGAAGCTCCCCTGTGCTGGACTGGCGTGCCCAGAGGAAGGATGCTCTGCATGGCAGTGGGATAGCTCTTCCTCAGGCTGCCAGAGGACACAGGAGCTGTGGTGGAGCAGGTGCTGAGGGTGCGGTGGCCGCTGCTCTCTCCCAGTTGGGTTATCGTGCACCAAGAGAGCCCCCTCAGCACCAGAAAGGTATGGTGAGGTGTGTTCTTAACACTGAATATGTAAATGCAGGAGTACATAGGGGATCCATGAGTTCAGGGTGCAGCAGCAGAAGGGAAAAGCTCCTACGGGTTGGGACCCTCAAGCAAGAGGCCAAACTGGCCCATTGGCTCGCTCTGTTCTTGCTCTGGAGGTCCTGGAGATAAGAAATGGGTCTCAAACTGCTGCTCTGCTTGGGTAAGGGGAGGATCCCCCATATCCAACCATTTTTTTTAAAAGTTCACTCTAAGAAATTGTCCACATTTTGAGAGTAGGATGAAAACTGAGGACAGGAGACTGTCCTAGCTACGGTGTGCTTTGGCTGGTTGCAAGGTAAATGTGACTTCACAGAGATGTGAAAGGTTTGGCTGCTCTACAAAGACAGTTTAATTCTAATTAAAAGAGCTTAAACCTGAATCCTCCCCCCCTGCACCCTCCCGGCTTTGCAAAAGGTCATATTTAATATCTTAGAAGATATTTCTTAGAGAAGCTGGTGCTGGGAAACTCAGAGGCTGTGAAATTCCCCTTGCTGACGTGACTGGGTGATGGGGCATTGAAAACTTTAAGTCTTTGTTTACCCTAGAAAGCCACCTCACCTGGAGTGAGCACTTCAAACAGCCACGGCCCTAAATCCTGGCGGATTAAGCTGTTATCAGCACAGAAAATTGGGCTGGTATTTCATAATCCAGAGGAAGGGAGTTGGTAAAAATCTGTGAAAATGGGAATTTCCATTTGTCCTGCCGTTCTGGTGAGAGGAGACCCTCTGTGTGATGGGGACACCGAAAGTGGGAGGAGGCAGAGCCGGTTAGAAATGCCAGCATAACAACTGATGATCCCACGTGGATTTTTGCTTAAATCAGGACTAATTGCTGCCTGTCCCTGTGCTTCTCTGGAGCAGAATCAGAACCTCCCTTCTGCCAGCCTGGAGCAGGAAAGTGGTCTTACAGCCCTGGGAGCAAGTGGCCGAAGATTAAACCTCTCCCTTCAGCTGAATCCCTGGGTCCTGCCCCTGGGAAACCTCCAAGACCCCCAAAGGTTGATCTCAGTGCTTTCCAAAGCACCATGCCCTTGGTCCACAGAGGAAATGAAACAAGTAAGAGATATTTAGTCTTTTTTTCCCCCCCAGATCTGCTCTACAGAAAATGAATTAAAATGTGTGGTTTATTGATGTCTGAAAAGCCGGGATTTCCAGCACACAGAAATCGGGCATTGTTCCTTGTTTATAACTTCTTCCTCAAACATTAACAGGAGCCCAGCAGTTTCAGTGGGGCCGATTTTCGCTCTTGATCTGGAAAAAGGATCTGGTTTTCCAGGCTGGATGCCATCCCATGCTCAGAAACCCGCTTCCCTCCCAACTGCAGCGTGCTGAGAGCAGTTTACAGCTGGCTGTAAAGCAGCAGCAGCAGCTGCCTGTGAGCTGGGCTGATCTTTATCACTCCTCTTCAATGGGAAATGCCTTAACTCTGGAGCACACAACTGTGGGAAGACACAATAAAATTGTTAGAAAATAGTCTGCTAATCCCCCCCACCTCACTTCTGTTTTAAATACAACAGAGGGCAATGTCGTTAAGTGTTCCGACATCGAGAAATGCAAAAGTTCAGTTTCCCATAATAAAACCTTATTGATGTTGCATAATACAATATTCTGGACCACTTATTAAGCTGCTAAGTGGTGTTTCTTTATAGATACAGCCTTAATTATAGCCAGATCTTTAGCACAACTTTTGATGGATTCAAAGGCAGCTGCTTTTGTAAGAATGGCTCTGCTAAAGTCTCTTTGCCTTTACAGTGCCAGTGCTTATTGGTGTGCCCTGGCTTTGATGGGAATGGGAGGGAAAGAGAGGTTTTCACTGAAACTCTTTTGTAGTCGACTTTCTTTTTCTAAATACATTAATCTGGTGGGGGGAACCAGTAACATTTACATGCCACCATCTCTGTGCCCTCCCAGTATTATCCATCTCTAGAAAGCCTGAGGTTGTTGCCTGGAAATGGGAAATAATAATGACAATAATAACGTGAAATAATGGAAATGCGAAATAATAATGACGTATTAACGGAGCCATGTTCCCAGTTTGTGCTGGCAGTCCAAGGAAGGGCTGTCCCTGCCACACCTCCCCTGTGCTCTCTGTGGCCATGGGCTTGCCTTCCAACACTAATCCTCTGTGTCTTTGTGTGCAGCTGCTGGAGAAGAGGATTACCTGACCCCTGAAAGGTGAGCCTGGGGAGAGGCGAGGTGTGGCTCAGGTGATGGGAACGTCCCCATCCCATTTCCTGCTCAGTCTCCCTCCTCTTCCAACTCCTGGAGGCAGCAGCTTGCTCCAGGGGTTGTTCAAGGAAGTGGGAGTGTGCAAGGCCAGGCTGGATGGGATCCTGAGCAACCTGGTCTAGTGGAAGGTGTCCCTGCTTGTGGGAGAGGGAGGGCTTGGAACTGGGTCATCTTTAAGGCTCCTTCCAGCCCAAGCCATTCTAGGATTCTGTGACTGTGTGAACCTACATGGCAAGCTCAAAGCTGGCTGGGATGGCCCTCTCCTGAGGGAGAAAACTTCCCTCTTTTCTCTGGTGGGCTCTTAAAGCCTCGTAGAGAAGCATATCCACGTGTCTTTAGGTCTGGTTCAGCTGGTGGGAAGCAGAACAATCCCATTGCTTTGGCTGCACAGTCACCACCCTCCGTGTGTTTCTTGCTTCCTGTTTGCTGTGTACTCAGGATTTGTGTGTTTTAGAAAAGAAATGCTTTTGAAAGCTGTTGGTGAAACAAAACCCTGGCATAAGCAGCAGGTGTTGGGGGTTTCTTTGCCAGCAGCAAAGGGATTTCTATTCCTGCACGATTCTGTGATGCTGTGTTTGTGCAGCCGGCACAACCAGGGCACAGGAGGCACTGCCCTCCCTCACCATCCCAGCCCTTCAGCTGCCTCCACGTGCTGAAGTGAGGCTTTTATTGAGTGGTGGTCCAAAATCACTTGAGTTTGTCTGAAACAGGTCGAAAATCTTGCAGGGACAATCCTTTTGTACACAGGGAGGTCCTGATTTTTTTTCTTGTCCCTGGCTTGTGCAGCAGCCCGGGTTTTGTACAACAGGAACAGCAGAAGTGGAGGAAAATATTCATACACGTGTTTTGTTGTAGTTGTGAAAAGGGGAAAAGGGAACAGCTGAACCACAGCAAAGAGAGGGGAATTCTTAAAATACTTTCTGTGCCCAAACAACTCCTCCAGCTATCGACAGCAAGTTGTTCTTGACATCATGAGGTGCTCCTGCCAGCGTGGGCTGGTGTTAACTTTTAACCTGTACTTGTCAGAAGGGAGCTGGTCAAAAAATAACCTCCTCCAAAGCTGTTGTGCACTGCAAGAAGCTGTTCTAGCCCTGTAATGCAGCAGGATCAGCTGTCTTGCTCCAACACTTGTGATACGGCCTTTACAGTAGGTCACTTGTTAAATATTAACTGTCTGATAACAGGGGAAATTAATTAAATAACTCTGGTGTAAGGGCACAATAACAGCAGTCTGGGGACAGGAATTCCCCTCCTCGAAGCCTCACCTGGAATGAAGTCTGGTCTCTTAGAGACCCTGGCACGGTTTCTTGTGCTGACTGTTCTTGAGCTCTGGTTGCTTGTGTGGGAGCAGTGGGAGCAGCAGGGCAGTGTCCCCAGTGCTGGGGGGCTCCAGGGGACAACAGGGACACCCTGCTATCAGCACAGCCCTCTGCTTGGCTTCAGGGGCTGCTTCTTTCCCTGATTTCACTGCTGTCAAAGGGCGCCTTGAGTGTCTTTTTCTCCATGTCCTGGTTTGCCCTTGGTCCTTTCTCTGTTGAAGCTGAGTTGTGACAGCAGGGCCATTCCAGGAAAGACAGACCCTCCCTGAGGTTTTTTACAGAGTTACAAGAGAGAAGTTCCCACCAGGATTGCTCCTGGTGCTCTCTCCCCACCTTACCCTGTCCCCCACGTGTGCTACAAGCTGTGTCTTGTGCTTTGCTTCTTCCTGGTGCATTCCTAAAATGCCAAAAACTGGGCGGAGGGGAAGACTGGTGTAACTCAGGAATGCTGGGTTTTCCTGCTGCATCACCTACTCCCAAATGACACCGATTTCTGGAGGAGGGAAGGCAAAAGGAGAATGGGAGGTGGGAACTGGGAACCCCAGCAGTTGAGGCTGTGTGGTGCTGGGGCTGTGGTGATTTCCCTCCTCCAGTGGCTGGCACGTGCTGCTCATGGTGTTGGCATGGAGTGGGTGGCTTGATCAGCTCAGGAGCAGGACCTTTGAACGTCCCCTTTGCTATCTCTGCTTTCCCTTTTGTTCCCTTCCATGAGAAGCCACGTGCCAAGCAGTGCAACTGGGAATTGTTATCAATTCCAAAGTACCTGAGAAGGCTTGGGAAATGCTGCTCTCAGATTTCCTTGGGCTTTTTGGTTTTGTAGGGGTTTTTTGTTGTGTTTTAGTTTTTTGGGTTTGGTTGTTTTGTTTTGTTTTTGGGGTTTTGGGGGGGTTTTTTCTCCTGTTTCTGCTTGAGGGATTGCTGTAGGCAGGAGACTCTAACCCTGGTAGGAAGTCTGATGTGCTTTGAGCCCTCTGAACGCAGCCTGGCCTCCCAAAGGACAAGCAGTGGGAGCGTGGAGTCAGGGGGAGAAGGTTCAGCTGAGCCCTGAGTCTGCCACAGGTCTTCTCTCCCTCCCAGGAATTCCTGATTTCACTTCGCTTTTTTGTAGGCTCACTATCAAAGCCCTTGATTTCCTTGTCTTTAAGATGATTTTTTTTTTTCATACTACTAAAAGGGACAGGAAAAAAAAAAAATCTTTTCTCTCTTTTTCATCTTCTCAGCGCTCGACTTGAAGGGCAGAATAATTATGAAGAAACCCCAATGTACCTGAACCAGTCTGGGGACACCACAACCTTGTGTGTCATTGAAGGTACTTTGAAAGGCAGGACTGTGAGGTGAATTTTGTGCTAGCTGGGGGGAAAAAAAAGCCTTCAAAACAGGAAATAATGCAGTTTCTTGTTGAGAAAAGCAGTAGAGAAAAGCAGCTTCACAGTGCTCTGGGAGAACAAGTATGACTGTCCTGTCCCTCTGTGCAGTGTGAGGACTCTGGGGCAATGACAAAAAAAGTTTAAATTGTGGGGGTAAGATGATGCTCATAGTAAAACTCAGTGGGAAATATCATAAGACATTGCCTGCATAGAGGAGAATAAAAAGAAGATAGGGAGGCAAACCTCAGCATCTTCTTGGGAACAGAAGGGCACAGGCTACGAGACTTTCCCAGGTCCATCAATATTTTTTCCCAGTATATTTTTATCTTTCAAAGGTGCCACTGCTCTGCTGTTACATTTTCCAGCGTTGCCTCTTTTTGGGAGGTTATTTCTGCCACGTGCATGGATTTTGTCTCCCAGTGGGAAAGGAGCCAAGCAACTCCCTTGGAGGGGAACTGCCACAGCCCCCTGGGATTCCACAGATCCCTGAAAAACCAATGCCCAAATAGCAGAGGGAAGGAGCTGTAGGACATGGTGAATGTCCATGGTGAATTTGTGCCTGCATGCTGAGCCTCCCAACTGAAGCTGAATTTTGTACCTGAAAGTGCAGTGACTTTAACATGGACTAAAAATTAATACCTGTTCATAAATATCTTTCCTAGTACCTAAGGCAGAGCCTCGAAGACACAAGGTAAGCGTCTTCCAGTATCTGTATTTCTTACCTGCCAAGGATTTCTCTGCATGTTGTCTGTGAAGACTCTCAAAAAATAAATGAGAAATTGCAGAGGGGACACAAAGACTAATGAGATTCCCAAACATACCAGTGGGAAGTGTCAGTTCCCCTGATTTTCTCTGCAGAAATGTAAGGAAGTGATAACACCAACTGGGTGGATGTTAGTGGTAGACAAGGTGTCAAGCACCAACATCAAGAATGTGAATTTTTGGAGAAACAAATGAACACTGAAATGTTCTGGAACTCTCTGCCGAGGGTGAGCTGGGGCTGGTAATCCCTCTGTGAAGATGTAAAAGCAAAACTGAGCCAGACTGCTTGGCAAGGCAGCACAAGTAAGGACAGGTGTGGTGGGCACAGCTGTAGGGGCTTTCATCCCCTGCTGCAGGGATATCTCTGCTGCACATCACCCTTCTCACTTCCCCCTGGCTGCAGAGGGTGGCAGTTTCCCTTGGCAGGGGGAATATCCTGCAGGGGAGGCAGGATCCTGCGTGGCACAGGGCAGGAATTGCTGAAGCTGCTCCTAGAGAAGCCCAGCTTGGCTGAGCTCAGCTGAGAGCACACATCACCTCGTGCCAGGAGATGTCCATGTCCTGGCTATCAGCTCTGGCCCTGCTGAAACAGGGGAAGCTGCTCTTTGTAAAATGGCAAACTCCACTTTCAAGCCCTGGCTTGCAGAGCCGTCAAACTGCCTGGGAAATAGCACAGCTTTCCAAACGTATTTATCTCTGTCATTTGCAGAGTGGTCCTCTGGCTTGGCTGGAGTCTCATTTTCTGGCAGGATGGGAAATCTTTATTTAAATTTAAAAAGCTTCCTCCTCCTCTGCAAGCTCTCCTTTCTGTAATAGCTTCCATGCTCACCAGTAGCTCCACAGGTCCAACCCTAGCACTGTTTTATTATCCCTGTATAGTTTGCCAGTGTGTGTATTCCCTGTCCTGCAAAGCAGATGAAATATCCTTGGTCTGATGACTATTCCAAACATAAAATACTTCTGGGCTTTCTAAATAAATATTTCTTTCAATGCTAGTTGACAGTTGAGGCCTTGTATGAAAGCTTGACTGCTGAGAAAAGCACAGTGGCTGAAGGCTTTCCTCTTCTTTATTCTAGAAACAGAAGATTTTTCCCTTTGCCAAATCCAGGTAATTTCCTTTCCTCTCTCTCAAACTTATTCTAGCCCCGCAACTGATTCGAGTCAGGAACTGGATATCGTCACACTCAGTAAATAGAAAGTAATTTCATATATTTCATGACCATGACAGCATGGATGATGCTTTTCTATGCCAGCACTCATGGTTTCTGAGATTGTTTTCATTCTAAAGTGCATCTGGAGGGGAGACTGTGAAAAATGACACTGTCTATTCCTACTGAAACCTGGGCAGTGTAAGCAGGGAGAGTCAGGAGGCTCTCAAGCTGGAGCACCTGGTCCTAGGTCCAAGGCAAGGCAAGGTCCATTCTGAATTTCACCCTACAAATGTCACACTTTGAGCTCCTTGGGGTGTTTATTTATGGTCACTGTTCTGAAGGCTGGGTTTTTTGGTGGTGATGGAAGAGTTATGTGATGAAATGGGGTCACTTTTGTGGGAAATGTTGTGATGCTGGGAAAAAAATGTGTATCAAGTCCTGCATGCTGTTGCTGTTTCTTCTTCCCTAAATCTCAGTACAGTGTGGTGTGAGGTACATGGTGTGATCCAGGCACCTCTTACCACACATGGACCTATTTTGTCCTTTCCTACTATGAGGAAACAATCATATTAATTTGTCTCTCTTCCAAGAATGATTTGTAGTATCCCCGAGTGACCATGAATTCTTTTAGATTTGGATTTACCCTTAATTTTTACTGCTGGTCATTTGGGCATGTCCCTCATTCAGAGGCAAAATACGATACTTATTTGGGCACTGCCAGTGTGGCAATGTGTTTGTGATTTTGCTGAAGTGTTTCTGTGCTGAGATCTCTCCCATTTCTGAATATTTCAGTCCAGAAGGAGCTCTAATAGAGGATGAAAAAGAGGGAAAACCAAGTCATGAAAGGACAAAACTGGAAGAGAACAAAACTTTCAAGGTATTGTATTCTTCAGGTTAATTTTAGTAATTATTCCAGGATGTCTCTTCTCCTTCTGTCTTCCCTCTCTTTGGGAAACTTGACCCCTTAATCCCAAGGGGTTTCCACCTTGTCTTTTACTTGCTCATCACTGAGCTGCTTCCGCCTCAAAGGAGAAGGGTGTGAAACTGTTTTAAGTCCACAGATAATTTATATTCTTATATAATAGAAATACAGAAAGAATAGAATAGAATAGAATAGAATAGAATAGAATAGAATAGAATAGAATAGAATAGAATAGAATAGAATAGAATAGAATAGAATTATATATTAGAAGGCTGTTTAAGGACTGCACTGACCAAGCCAAACGTTTGATCCCAGACAGGTGGAAATGAGTACATGACTCCCACCAGCCACACCAAGGCAGAGGGCAGAGGAGGGCTGGAGGTTCTGCAAGGGAAGCAGGATGTGACCAGTCCCCAAACTGCAACGTATCCAACCCCACCAGGGCTGGCAAAAGACAGAGCAGAGCACTGTGAGTATCTCATTGCACCACTGAGGGTCTCCTCGAGCCCCAGCCCCATCTGCTGCCCAAATGTCTCTTCCATATGGGAAATAATGTTAAATTTGGATGCAACTCTCAAACCGATTCAGTTAAACCAGGGCAAAAGGTTGCATGAGCGTTTGTATTCTGGTCTGAATCATTTATTTTGGCTGTGCAAATAGCTTCCTAAGTTGGTTAACCATCTGCATAACTCTGGCCAAGGTGTTTGTTTTTCTAGCAGATTGCCCTTATCCGTGAGAGCTGAAATCCATCTCCTCTGCTCCTTGTAATTTATGGAGTCTCAGGAAAGGGGCTTGGCTAAGGACTGGGGTAGAAATGAGCAGGATGAGAGCCTGAAGTCTCCCTCTGTCCCTCACTGAGATGGAGGATGGCTCCTTGCTCCATCCGCTCATGGTGCCTGGCTGACTTTGGGCTCCTTCTCTCAGGATACTCTGAGGCAGTGACCAGAGCTGCTGATAGGCACCTCAGCTGCACAATTAAACCAAATCACATCCCCTCTGTAAGCACAGGTTTGCAGCTTCAGCTCGAAATGTTCGTGGGCTCACGGTTCTGCAAAGACTCTGCAAGGCACTGGTGAGATGTGGCAGCATTTCAAAGATGAAGGAGGGAAAAGTAGCTCTGTTGGGCTCTGTGGACAGGCCAGGAGTGTGAGGGAGAAAGTGTAAATTGACTGTGACTGTGGTTATTTTTATTGGTGTGGTTCTCAGGTATTTCTCCTTTTTTTTTTTTTTATTATTTTAAATCACCTCGTAATAATTTTCTGGTTTGATTGGTGTCTGTTTTTGTAAAAGATCTTGCTGGTTTGCTTGACCTTTGGACAGCTGGAGGTAATTTCTGTTGGGATTTTTTTTTTCCCAAAGTACTCCTGGTGAGCCTCCTGCTTCAACAGAGAGGCTAATTTGGAGGATTGTTTGGTCCACCCTGGCCTGCTTTTCTAATTCTCTGAATTTGGATGTTTTGCAGAAGTTTTGGTCTTTAGCTGGACTGTGCTGAGGTGGTGCCTGTGTCCAGCAAGATCTACTGCACGAATCAGAATGGTTTGGGTTGGAGGGACCTTAGAGATCCTCTCATTCCACCCCCTGCCATGAGCAGGGACATTTTGCATTATTCTAGCAGCTATTCTAACCCTAGCTCAATTTGCTCTGAGCCCTGCCCAGCCTGGCCTTGCACACTCCCCACGTTCATTTACAAACACTAACTGCTTTTATTTGTGTGTCTGTATTTCTGCATGGCTCCAACACTCTTAAATCAATTTTAAGGTTTTAACATTGCCACTTAACAGTTCTCCAGTAATAATCTGTTTCTAACCTCATGAGGTGCAACTCCCAGGCTTGATTCCAGCCCTCAGCAAAATCCATCTTGGGGATGCTCATCCTCCTTGGGTCCTTTCCAAGACATTGATTTACAGGTGTATTCCAATGGACTGATTCATTATTTGGATCTTAACATTTCCACCAACCATGCCAAGCTTTTCCTCCAATCACTTCTCTGGAGATGCAAGAATAATCTCTTGGATGTTTTTAGGTGGGGAAGATTTGGGTCAGAGCTGCCACAATTGAAAAAAAAAAAAATCGACAGACATTTTGAATTTTTTAGTCATAAAATATTTTTATGACTTTTAAAAGTTTTAAAGCTAAAATCTTAGAAAACTGTTCACTTTTGTTTCTTGAAGCCTCTCAGAGCAGAGTTTCCTGGACTCCTGGAATGGAAAATACATCTGTAGGATCTTATTTGTTGTGTTGCCCTCAACAGTTGCCCTTTCTCTGAGAGAAGCGTTTCAGAAAAGCTCCTAAAGTCAAGGTCCTTTCTCATTTCCAGGGCACAGGATGGGTGTTGGTGCTCCAAAGCCAGAAGGAACAACCTCGGACCAACCCCCCTGGCAGTCCCTGCAGGCACCAGAGGACATCTATGACGACGTTGAGGAGTTGCAGGACAGACTGTGAGTGTGGACCTTGCAGTGCCTGTGTCTATGAAATGTCACTGAAAATCTCTCCTGCAGCAATGTCACACTTGTGTCTTCCAGCAGCCACGGCTCAGATGCCTCAAGCTCCTTCACTTCAGACAGCAGTAAGTGGGGAAGCTCAAACAGAAGCTGCTTCTAATCTGGGCTGGTCCCTGGGAGATGCTGGGAATGGTTTTGTTTCACTTTCAGCATCTACAGTCTCCTTCTGGCTGGGTTGCTCCGAATTCCCATTAAAACCAGTGGGGAGCAGTGTCTGTGTCTAGCATGGAATTCATTTGAGCAGCCCTGAAGTCTCTGTAAGAGTAAAATGTAAAAGGCCTGGGTGCAGTTTGTCCTGCAAACCTCACCTTATTGCTACTGAACAGGGCTTGTCTTAATGGCATGCCTTGGTTTTCAGTTTCAGGAAACAGCAATGAGGAAACATATGAAGATGTTGAAATTGGGGGTGATAACGCAGCAAAACCAGAGTAAGTTGCAATTCCTCAGCCTGTATTTTGAAATTCTGACCATTCAGCCTTGATCTCACATGCCAGGTAGAGGCTGGAAGCCTCTTGTTTTTGTTTTTTATTCATCGTGACTCAGCTGCACAAACGTTGCTGTGTGGGTGGGTTTCTTCCCTTCTTCCTCTCTCTTTCTCCTTTGGCTAACACTTAGGGAGCAATTATCAAAAATAAATCCCAAAGCAGTGAGGGGGATTTTTCTTGCTGTAACACCCTCCATCCTTTGGAAGCACCAGACCTCTTCCACACCTCTTCCTGCATCAAGCACGCAGCATCACTTGCCCTCTCTTGATTAAAAATGTTGCTCAGCTGTAGCTGGGAACTGGCACTTTTTTGTGCATGCCAAAAGAGGTGACACTCCAGGGGCAAATTTTCCCCGTAAAAAACAGCACAAAATGCTCACATTCGAGGTCACAGAAGGCTGGAGAAGAACCTGATGTGCTGTAACTGACTTGCAACCTGCTCTTTTCTGTGTAGCCTCTCAGGATATTTGCTTCCAACGGGGTGTGTTATAAAACCAATGAGTTTTGCAGCCTCGGGTTTATGCTTTGCCTGAGCTTCCCAAACGGATTAAGAGGTGTAGCGTGAAGCTGAGTTGTGTTTCGTGTGGTTCCCTACCCTCGTGCAGTAAAAAGTTGCCTCTGTGAGGAACGGAGACAGCCTTCGGGAAAGGCACATGGGGCACACAATTTCTTGGAGTGCAGCTGGTGGCTGTCTCCTGAGGAGCAGCGTGGGAGGAATAACAAGGTGTTGCTGCATTTCTGCTTTTTCCTTCTGGATGGGAGGCTTGCACTGGACTGCATCTGGATCCCAGTCCGGCTTCCACGTGTGTGTGAGAGGGAGGGAGGAAAAAGGGGGAAAGCTGAACGCCTGGAGGTGACAGGATGGTTATTAAAAGAAGGAAGCGTCGATTCTCTGCAACTTGTCTGTGGGAGTCGTGTGGTGGGGGTGCACCAGTCTCTGGAAGGGAAGCACATTCCCAGATGGATCATGCACATCCCCACCCTCTGGGAAGCACATCCGGGCCTCTCCTTCGCCCCTCTGCACACGGGTGCAGAAATTAAACCCTCTTGCTGATTCACAGAGGGAGCAGTGCATCTTTGCTGGGGCTGCCAAGGAATTCCAAGACCTTTTGGGACCAAATTCACAGGTTTTGGAGGTCAGGGTCTTAATCCCCAAACCAGCCTTTCTGTGATCTCCCTATTGATCCCATGTGCAGGATTAAGTGTGCTGAGACACGTAAAGGGTTTTTAATGGTCCTTGTGCAGGGGTAATGACCCCCAGGGGAGGATCTTGCTTGCTTGCAGATACTTTACAAGAAAATTGCTGTGTAGATTTGCAACCCTTTGTAATCTTCAGGGAGAAGTGTGGTCCTCCTCAAGGACACACGCAGTAGAAATGTGTGATGGAGGGTGGCTCAAAAGGTGTCCCTGATATCTCCTTTAACGGTCACTGTGATGTTTCTGGGTAATGCTGCCCTTTCCTCAAGAATTTTCACTCCAAAGAAACCTGGATCACCCTCTAGTTGCTGGGTCAGAGGAAAACAACTTCAATTAGCATGGCAAAGTTAAAAGCCAAGCAAAGATAAGAGCTTGGACTTAATAACTGAGCACCTTTTGCTGTGTTGGTGCTTATCCCAGAGAGTCCATCATCCATAGGATGCTGCTAACACCTCAAATTATCCTTCTGAGCTGAGGTCCAGGGTCTGCTGCCCTTCCTTTCCCTGCCTCAGGATCTCTGGGGCTGCTTCTGCACCTTGTGTCAGTTCTAATTTAAAACCCATTTCTCTTTTGGACAGAACAGAAAAACAAAAGAGATTTGGAAACCTGTTTAAGATAGAAAAGTTGAAGCTGAACAATTTCAGGCTCAAGGACAACCTAAGGTAAGAAAACGTTGGTGGTCCCAGACCTTCCTCCTTCAAACCTGAGCATTCCTCCTGGCAATTATTTGAGAGCAGGAAGTCTAGGAGTAAAGAATACAGCTTTTTGGGGGGAAACTTAGACCAAAAGTGCTTCCATCAATTCACTAGGAGCTACCACGGCAGATGTGGCCAATGGTCCATCTGTGCAGCTTCTCCAGAATCTCTGGCACCAGGAATCTCCAGGTGCTGGTCCTACAGCAATTTCCAGGTTTTCATAGATTTTCTGCTGCCTTTTGTACCTTTCTGATACCTCAGCATGACACAAAGGTGCACAAGGGAGTGTAGAAAGGTGGCACCTTCTGCCTTGACCCGTGAGCCAGGACTAGGGACAGCCTTGCTGACGTGGGATTTCATTCCAAGTTCCATTCAGAGCCAAGCTGGCAAGAGCTCTGCTGAAACAGTTTAACAGTGAGTTTTAATTCAGGGTAAAGAATACTGTATAACTTCCTACAGTGCCTTTTTGGGTGCTCTCATATTCAAAACCCTCACTAAGTTTCCAGGGAAATTGTTTTTTCCTCAAGTGTGCAGAACCTGTCCTCCAGTGCTGCCAGCAAGGGCCTCACCCTGTGCACAGTGCCTGATCCTCAGAAAAATGCTGCCTTTTCTCATTTCTTTGGAAATTCCAGGTTAAAACTTTTCTCTTTTATGTTCAGGAAGGTTTGTTTTCCCTACAAACCTTTTTCACAAGGGATGCCCTGCAGTGGCTTCTTCAAATATGAAAATCATTATAGGGAAAGACCCACCAGGCTTTGTGCCATTCTCCTGTCTCAAAGAACCCATAAAAGTCCTGAAATCATCTTAGATATCTGCAGACACTGTCACCTTTGAATTCCTGGACAACCCCTGACATTTGCAGACTTACAGGAAGGAATTACTACTGACTAAAAATTCCAACTGTCCAGCAACCCCCTTGCTGTCGGGAAGGGCAGCAGGAGTTTGGGATGTTTTTTGGATGTAGTGTAGATATTTCCTGCTTGATGAACACATGGCTCTTGTTGCTGACAGGATGGAAATGCTTATTTAGCAGGGGATGTAATTTTGGGAAATGCTGTTGGTGCCATGGAGCCCTTGACTCGTCTCTGTCACTTGAGCAGCATCACTGGCAGCTTTTTCGGGGCTCCTCACGGCTTTTTGGGTGCTGCTGATGTGCAGATTTGTTTCTAAAAGCCTGTTTTCTATCCACAGGCTGGTTTCCATTTCAGTACCAAATTTAGGTAAGCACATACCTGTACCTGGCTCCTGGGGATTTGTGTGTGTTCTGAGAGGCAAAGGTTTTGTACAATCAGCTCGGTGCACTGTGCCCTTCTGAAAATCATGGATTGTGGCAGCAGGGGCTTGGAGGACTTGATAGAGATTTGTGTTTCATTTGAGGGTGGGGGTTTTGCTCATTTTTGGGTGGTTTTGGTTTAAAGAAGAGCATTCCTCCTGCAGATCTGGAGATATCCAGGAAGGTGACGTGTGGAACAGTCCATGCAGGAGCACTGCTCCCAGGCTGGCAGTGCTGTGTGAGCCCAGGGCACTCTAGCAGCTCCTTGTAAAACTCTTCACTCCTGCCTGCTGGAGGGCCAAGTTCATCCTTTACATAAATGGTGTGGGTACAGCCTCAGCCTTGAGGAGGTGCTGGAGGGAGCATACCCAAGTCCTTGTGTTGGGAACCCTGCCTGGACTGGCTGCAGGGCAAAGCTGGGGCTTTGCTGCTGCTCCTGCTCCATCCACGGAGATGGATGGCCAAACCCATGCAGAAAACTGCCCGTAAACACAACTAACCAACCCAAGCATCATTCATTGTGCTGGACCTTTGCTGGGTGTTTGGGAGCCCCGAGGATCCTTTTGTGTGGGAAACACTGAAAGTAAAAAGGATTTTTAGGAGCTGAAGAAGCAGGCCTCAAACAGAAAAAGCTGAGAACTCAGAATTTGCTGCAACTGAAAAATTTGAAACTAGAGACAGGTAGTATAACAAACAAGGACATGGGAAACAAAGGCTGAGTTTCTAGGTTTGGCTTGAATAAATCTTAACACTGCCAAAAATATATAGACAAGAGAGTAGAAGGTCTTAAGGTTAATAAGGGTATTGAGTATTGTTGATAAAAAAGCATACAAGTGAGTATTGGTTGAAGCAGTTGTACATGTGCTATAATTGATTGGCTAAAATATCTCTCTAAGCTTTAGCAGACTATGATTGGCCGAAAAGTTTTTAAGATGCTCTGTAACGAAGAAATTTGTGGCTGCTGCTGGCAGGCTGTGAGCTGTCGGGTTTTCTCTCAATTGGCTCTACAATTAATTAATTAATTTAATTAATTGGTTTTAATTGCTTCATTAAAAAAAAGATTGAGAACAGCTACCCTGGCAGTCCCATCCTGTTTCTGCCCCATCGCCGACACACTTTTGCATTTCCTTGGCCCCTCTGGTGACGAGTGACGAGCAGCAGCCCAAATTTTCCTCCGCGATCGATTATTTGGAGTACCAGCCTCAGAGTGACATCTCCTAATCCTTTTCTGTCCTGCATTTTGATTGACAGCCGCTGTCTCCCAGGAGGACAACGTGTATGATGATGTTGAGGTGGGGCAGAGAGAGACCAGGTGAGGAGCGTGCCCTCTCCTGGGGTTGTCCTCAATCCAAGGAGATTTTCCTTCTGGCACAAATCTGTGCCTGGTGCTGTAACCCACTGAGAGCCACGAGCTGGTTGGGATTCAGTCCTCTGGAGACAGTCCAGGTGCCCTCCCCATGTGTGTTTAATTTGGCAGGATATTTCCTCGCTGTTACCCAGTTAGCGCCAGAGACGTGAAAAGGAGAGAGCAGCTCCCTTGAAACACGTGAAAAATCAGATCTTTTTCCTAAGGAAGGAAAACTCTGTCTCCCAGACCCGACCATCAGCCCCGTCCTGGCAGGCTCCTTGTCAGAAAAATTGCTTTTAATAGGAACAGCGTGTCCTGGTGTGCTGCTGCCAGACGATTGCGGCGGCTGCGCGTGCTGGCGTGAATCACAGCGCGTGTTTGCATTTCAGTGCAGGGTGTGGGGGGAGATCACGGGCCTTGGGAGGGGACACAATCTGCTGGGAAAAACCTGAATTCCTGCCTGTCTGTTCCTCTCAGAGGGAAGGATGAGAAGTACCGAGTCCGGATGCCAAAACTTCGGATGGCGAAGGAGTACAAGGACAAAAGGAAAAGCATCGACGGCGTGGAAAGGTCTTGATTTCCATTCTGTGTTCCTGACATTTTGTCTGACTCTGCACACATCTCTGAGTGGTTTCAGGGGCGGGATGTCCCTGATTGTGCAGAGTGTTGGTTGATAGTCCAGGGTCCTTTCCCTTTGAAGCCAGATTTCAGGAATCTGTGCAGAAAATACCTCAAGGATGAAACAAACTCTTGGATTCGAACTGAGAGCAAGGGAGGACACCCAGAGGTCTTAGCCTAGAGTCTTGTCATGACTTTCCACTGAGCTGAGACAAAAAAGTCGTTACTTGCTGTATATTTGGCTCCTTTTTACTATTTTAGTAGGTTCAGATTAGATTTTAGGAAGGAATTCCTGGCTGTGAGGATGGGGAGGCCTCAGCACAAGTTGCCCAGTGAAGCTGTGGCTGCCCCTGGATCCCTGGAAGTGTCCAAGACCAGGCTGGATGGGGCTTGGAGCAACCCATTCTATGAGTCTATGATTTTGGCAAGAGCCTTTCATTTTAAAGTATTGATTATTTGGTCCGATTGCACTGACTCTTGCTATGCCATTTGTGCATAAAATCAATTTATTATTATTATTATTAATAATAATAATAATAATAATAATAATAATAATAATATTGCTTTGTTATCAGTCCTGAAAAAATTCTCACGGAAGTGGGAGAATTCCTTCCCCTTCTAGATCACAAAAATGTGCACCACAATGACCTTTTCCATGACCTGATACCTGGGATTTTGAATGCAGATCAGAGACCCATTTTTCAGGTTCTCACCACAGAGTTCCTGTATGGGGCTGCTCAAACACCACTGGCTGTGCTGTGCAAAGCCACAGCTATAACTTTACAGACCATCAGGGAGTCCAAGCAATTTCAGCTTTCCTTTAGAGATCACAGGTCCTGCCAAAGGAGGAATCTCCTCACAGCTTAAAAGTCCCTAATTTCAGCTCTTGTTTCCCTTCCTCTTTAATTTGAAATGCATCAGAATGAGCCAAGGATGAATAATTTATTACAAATGGGTGGGGGCTTTTTTGTTTGGCATTTGTTTCCTGTCTTAGTCTTAAAACAAATGCTACAGCTGTAATTTTGTGTATCAGAAAGAGTGGCATCCCCATATGCAGGGAATGCCCCACTCCCTTTAAGTGGGGCGTAAGAACTCGTTTTCCACTTTACAATGCCATATAAATGTCTGCTTGGGAGACTTTCTCTTCCATGTGCTAAAAAACCCAAAGAACATCTGGAGAGCTGTGTCAAACCCCACTTCCATAAATGACTCAGGATGAGAGTTATCTGGGGACCCTTTATTTCTGAGTATAAATAAAAGCAGGAGACAAACTGCTGGGGGAAAAGTGAATTGTTGACTTCCATAAAAACGGGGCTGATTTGAAACACTCAATAGAGTTTATTTGTTCCCACGCTGTTTACAGACCAAAAAAAAAAAAAAAAAAAAAAAAATTATCCCAAATGGAGATAAAAAAATGGCTCAAGTCGTGTCTCACTAACAAATTGGAGTTGTCTGTTCACCCTTTTCTGAGAAATAGGGATGTGAACAGTGTGCTTTGCTATTCCAAGGGTTCCTTGCAGACAAGGCTGGAATTAGGCCCTGGGTTGCAATTTCAGGTGTGCCAAGGGTTATTTTAGTGGAGCTCAGAAGGGCATATGTGTGTGTGTGTCTCTCTTGTCGCAGAAATATCTTCAAATTCAAGAAGAGCAGTGAAGAAAAGAGCAAGAAGATGGACGAAGAAGAGAAACTCTTCAGAGAGACATTTATGGTGTGTGTCTTTCTAGCTGTGTCAGGGGAGGAAAGCAGCTCTGTGGTTTATTTAAAGTCTCATGTTGTTGGTCCTCAGCTGTGCTGGGAAAGGTGTCCCCTGACCTGCTGCCTTCTCGCCTAATCTGGGGTTTCCAGAGGAGAAAAGCAGCTCCGTGGTTTGCTTGAAAGACACCTGGTGGAACCTTCTTGGTCCTCAGCTGTGCTGGGAACATTGTCCTGATGCCTTAGGATTTAGCTTTTGTATTTTTCAAATCCTGTACTGCATTACTGTGTAACTCCAAATTCCATGCAGACTGTTAGTTACCGTCTTCACATTTTGGTCAGACAAAACAATCCTTTTAGGCCTGATTTTCAGGGATACCTTACTGCCTCAGGTCCCGAAAAGTATAAATAAAAGTGAATTGAGGGGGAGCAAAGTGGGGAAATGTGCCTTCATTACCTGAAGATGTAATTGGAGCATTAACCCCTGATACGTAAATGGACCAAACTTATAATTGTCTGAAAAACTCATGACCGCTGCCCAGCTTGGGTGTAGCCTCTGGGAGGCTTCTGACTGCACAAGGTGTGTCTGTTGAAGGCCTTCAATAAATACCCACTTTTATTCTCTTAATTTTGTCTAGCCACTAGTGGTTTTAGGAAGCCACTTCAAGGCATCAGTCCCACTCACCTGTTGCCTTCTCCCCTAATCTGGGTCTCCATCAGGGGCCTTGCTGGGGTTTTTCTCCCTCCTTCTCCCCAAAGCCACAAGGAAGGACGTTGAGACGCTTGAGCACATCCAGAGGAGGCAACAAGGCTGGTGAGGGGCTTGGGATACAAATCCTGTGGGGAACGACTGAGGGGGCTGGGGTTCTTTAGCCCAGAGAAAAGGAGACTCAGAGGTGACCTTATCACTCTCTACAGCTCCCTGAAAGGTGATTGCAGCCAGGTGGGGGTTGGTCTCTTTCTCCAGGCAGAACGAGAGAACATGGTCTCAAGCTGTGCCAAGGGAAATATAGGTTGGATATTAGGAAAAAGTTTTTTACAGAGAGTGTGATAAAGTACTGGAATAGTCTGCCCAGGGAGGTGGTGGAGTCCCCATCCCTGGATGTGTTTGAAAAAAGACTGGATGTGGCACTCGATGCCATGATCTGGTTGAGGTGTTAGGGCGTGGGTTGGACTCAATGATCGTGGAGGTCTCTTCCAACCCATCCTGAACTCTCTTCTCTGCCTCCCTCCCCACTGCCCTGTGAGGGGTTCCACGCCCACACAGAGTAACTGCTGGCTCCTCCCTGTCCTGCAGTACGACAAGGAGATCCGCGTGCTGACCACGGCCACCGCCGAGCGCTCGGTGCCCAGCCAGCGGCGCGCTGACCTCCCGCTCACAGCTGGGGAGCAGCTGGACGTCATCGACGCCGTGCAGGGCCACGCCGTCATCTGCCGCAATGCCCAGGGCAGATGTGAGTCTGCAACCCAGCTCTGGGTGACAAACCACCGCCCAAACCACGGCACGTCCTCTGTGCGCGGGCATGTTCGCTCAGATTTACTAATTCTCTTCCTTTTTTCCTCTTCCCTCAGACGGGTACGTTCTGGTGGAGCACTTGAACTTCAGGTAAACTCAGATTTTTATTTATTGTGCTGCACGTTTTCCTCTCTTTCCTGTGTGGAGATAGCTGGAGGAATGTACTTAAAACTTCTGAAGGCAGGGGGAGTTAATGTAAACAGCCAGTATTAAATATGAAATAAGTATTTCCAGTTTTGCTCTGCCGCTGGACAAGTTTCCAAGTCCAACTGCTGCTAAAAAAAGCCCTGTCCAGTCATGACTTGTATAAATTGGAGATTCCTGACTTGCCTTCAGATGTGCCACATTAATCCACATCTGCAGCAAACATGGTCCACTCGGTGGTGTGCCTTGCCTTGCCAAAGCACACCCTTAAATTCCCCGCTGCAGCATTTCCTTGCATGCTCATGCATAATTCATACAAATGAGCCTCCTCTTACCCAGGTGGCCCTTGCTGGGAAAATTTTTTTTTTTTTTTTCTCTTTGAGACAGACAGTACTAACTGCCCTGAGAGTTGCTCTCCCCTGGAGCATCCCTGAAGGTCTCTTTTGAGCTTCCTGCATCCGTGACAGCCCACGTTGGTCAGCTGTGGGGTGATGATGGGAATGTAAATAAAGCTGGGGTTTTTTTACACTGTTCAGTGTGCAAGAGATGTTTCCTTCTTGGTTTTTTTTAATTATTATTATTATTATTTTGTTTGTTTGTTTGTTTGTTTGTTTGTTTGTTTTCCCTACCATTTAGAGCATATCTTCACTGATTATTAGTTACTTTCAGTATTTCTAACTTTTCGGAGTGCCTCGTTGGTCAGCTCTGAAATAGCCATTATATTTCTACATTTTAAGAAAAAAAAAAACAGTGCAGTTTAGTTGCTCAGTCTCGTTGCCGTCAGAATTGCAAGTTTCCCCAAAAGATTTGCTCTTTAAAAAGCAAACCATATAAATTGGAACTGGTTTTGGTCTTAAAAGTATTGGGAGAAGTAGTAGGTATCACCACTCTTGCTGTGTTAAATATATAAAATAGTGGAAAAGTTGACTCATTCCTTTGAAAAAAAAATTAAAAGAAAAAAATAAAAAAAAAATAAAGAAGAGTAAATAAAGCTTTCAGTCAAAATTTACTTTATTTTTGTAAGCTAACTTAGGCATCCCAGATATGTAAAGGCTGACTCCTGGCTCCCAAGGACTTGCAGCCACAGGGAATTACCCAACAGTTGCCCCTGTGTTCAGGCTGTTCTCTCTCCACTGCGGGCCTGGAGGATGATTACTTATTTTCAGAAAAATGCTCCTAAATGTAGGAAGAGAAATATAAATTGCTAATGGCTTCTCTTCCATGTATTCGGTAGATACCTTCTCAAAAGCGAAAAAAAATGTGGATAAAATTTTTACATGGCTTTGAAGAAAAAAAATCCTTTAAACTGACTGTAGTGTGCAGCTTTTACCCCTTCCTGGCACATTTTAGGAGCCCATATCAGTTTGCTCATAAATATCCTAAAAATGTAAGATGTTTTAATTAGAAATTATTAAATGTTCCAGGCTTAAGAAAAATAAAAGCGCTCTTTGCCACGGGGCCATTTCAAAGCTGGCATAGGAGACACCAGTAAAAAAAAACAGAGCAAATATTTAACATTTACTTTTAAGTCTATACAGGCATTCTTATTTATTTTACCATGTGGTTACTATTAAGTGCATTGGCCTGCATCCATCCTTGCAGCAAAAAATAAAAAAAATAAATAAAGCCCTCCCCTGTAAGCATGCGCAGCTTTGCAGCCCTGCCAGCCCAAATATTTGGATTTTTCTGGTGGAGAGGGAGAGTTTGTGGGGCTGGAGCGTTTGGCTTTGGCACAGGCTGGGACGTGCTCTGTGCCCTTCACCTCCATCCCTTTGCAGGGAATTGGCCCCAGGGAAGTGCTGGAGACGGTTTCTCCACAGGGTTTTTTGGTTTTTTTCCCATGGTGATGTTTAGGATTAAAACCTTGAAGAAAACACGCCCTTCCTCCACTCCTTCCTCATCCTCCTCCCTGCCAGTGCTCTCAACTCATGAGGTCTATTCATCACCCCCTCTGTAAGCACTACGGGCAAATCCTGTATTAGCCACACGTGCAAGCTCTTTTTTTGCCTCCCAAGGAAGTTATTTAACAAGTTTTCCTTACTTTAAAGGAAGGGGTTTTTAGGAATCTCCCCCTGTATCCTGTGACAGATGGGATGCAGCCCTGATCCTGGTGTGGTGATGCACAGTCCTCGCAGGGTCGTGCCCCAAATCCCTGTGAAACACAAACTCCTGCACTGCCAGAGGCAGCTGATTTAATGCAAGGATGCTTTGCAATACCCTTAGAAATGTTGGGTTGTGGTTTTTTTCCCTCATGGACACATCCCAGTGCATGCAAAGAAGAAAAGAGCTTGCTATGGGCTGACTCCAAATAATTCAAAAATGCTTTAGATACAGCAACTTAGATTTCCTCAATTAAATCACAGGTTGGCTATATTTAGGTCAAGAGAGTGGTCAGGAAATTAAACTCATCCTTTTTTTCTTTTTTTTTTTTTTTTCTTTTTTTTTCTCTTTTATAGTCTTATTGGTACATCCTAACCACATCAAAACTTAAAATAATTCTCATGTGAGTGCTAAGCCCTGTTCCTCCACGTTTCTCCTCAAAGGGGAAATAATCATGGTAACAGCTGGGAGTTGATGAGTCTGAGGGAGAACCAAAATTGTGTAAAGAGGGGATGGGATAGGGACAGATCTGGGGCACTCCCTGCAGCTGTGTGCTTGAACTGGAGTTACATCCTCCTGCATCACAGGCACAGAGGAAACAGGTGCCCAGTTTTGTCCCCAACACTTTTTCTTCAGTGCAAGGTTAATTTTGCACGATGTCTTTAAAATACTTGTCTCTCTCTTCACTCCTTGCTGCAAGGAGTCAAGGTCTGACTCAGCATATGTAAATGCATGGGCCTGGCTCCTGGCACGGATTTTGGGTTGGGGGAATTGTTTGAATTACTCACCTAGATATTTTAACTCCACTCCCTGCCCCTTCTCCCCCCTACCAAGCCCCACAGCTGGGATGTGCAAGGATCTCCAGAGGGAAACTCCAGCCAACCCCAGCCTGCAGAAAGGGACTGTGCAGTAAGGAAATCCAAAGGATTTGCTGCTTTTATCTCTTTTCATCTCTGAGTTTATTAAAGTGCAAATGTCAACCATGGAGACAGCTATCACATGCAGTGCAGTACACCGAGAAACACTTTCCACACCATAAATGGAAGGAAAAAGGCTCCGTTGTGATCATCTAATGCACAAAGGACAAAACTGAACCAGGGCTCTGAGCCCTTCCATCACACAAAGTACTACAGCCATGAAGTGGGAAACAAAACCCTCTCCAGGCCCTCAGTTGACAAAATAGAAAATATCTAGAAGGATGGAGTGTTTAGAGAGCTCAGGGGTTTATTCTGAGCTTCATGTTAATGATATGTTTGAAGGGATGCTTCTACTCAGAACTTATTAAAGTTCAGCATCTTTTCCTTAAAATCATATATACATAATATTATAAATCACAAATACTCCTTAGAGTATGAATTTAAGAATTGCAGTGGACAAGTCCAGTTCACCTTTCTCATTTTGTCTGCCCAAAGATGCTAGACCACAGACACCACAGAAATCCTGGGATTCAGTTTTGCTTTGTGCTCTGAAAGAAAAAAAAACAAAACAAATGCATTGAGGTACAAATCACGTGAATATAACATGATACAGAACACACGAACATGCTTTCAGCAACAATAAATATTACCATGGCTACAGGATCTACTTCACAGCTTTGTGAGATGAGGATAAATAAACTATTTCCAAACTTGGAAAAAAAAAAAAAAAAAAAAAAATCAGAGATGAGTCTTACAAATAAACTTAGATTTTTAAATTAAGGCAGCTTCAGCAGGAACTTCAAGGCTTTTGTTGAAAACAGACTTTTTCTAACACCAAAAGTGTACTCGTGCTTGCAGGTAGAGCTCTGATTAACAGTCCAGTTCTCCTAATTTTGACAATTAAAACTGAGCAAAGATCTGTGCATCGAATACCAGGTGTGCTCTCTGCAAAAGTCAGTGTTCCATCAGCAGGTGTCACGTGGGAACTCTGAATCCCATTTCATCTCTCGGGCATGGGAGTGAGGTACCTCGGGCTGAATTGTTACCTCCATGGCCAGGAGGCAGACTGGGAATTCAGAATTACAAGAAGCTGTTGCATTTTTATTTTTAACAAGTGAATGATGAAAAAGGGATATATAAGGGGAGGGCTAAGGAAGCCAAAGGAAAGCACTAAATGAAAAACCCATACCAAAGTAAGACCTTAAGCAAGGTGACTCTTGTAAGGTACATCATACACCTGGAACAAAACCAGATCCTAAAACTTTCCAGGAAAGAAACAGCAGGAGCATGAGCGGGGATTGGTTTGGCTCAGCCAGATGTGCAATTCCTCTTCCCTCTCTCCTGTCCCCTCTCAGCTAATAAAGCCAAATAATTGCACAACAAATGGTACTTCAAGTATTTAGAAACACGGCCTGCATGTCTCAGCGGGGGGATCCTGCATGAGCCGGGGAAATTGTGCACCTCGTGAAACAAAGCTGCCGCTTCCAGCAGTCCCAACGCACAGCGAAGGCACGAGTTCATGTCCTGCACACAGCTCCCTCTTCCTCCTCCAGGGCTGCACGCTGGCAGTGAGGAGCAGTGAAATGAGAAGGAGGGGACAGAAGGGTTGTTTTGTTCAAACCTCATCTATTCCGACACAATCGCACACAGGAACGTACACGCCGCGCACACCGGCCAGCTGGGTCGCGTTTTTACAACACTGCCCCGATGTTCCCCTGTGCTTGTACACACCTCATGAAATGCTGAACTGGACACACAGCTGAAGATGCATTTCTGACCCGTTAAAATGGGGGAAAAAAAAAAATATCCTGCTGCCTTTACCTGCTTGGCTCCAGCTCCTGAAAGTAAACCTGCTCCAAACCCCGTCGGCACCAGGGCTTTGCCCAGGGGGGTGGAAGGGCAGGATTCTCACAGCTCCTGATGCCACCTCCCCTCCCATCCCTGGCTAAGGCCATGCCAAGCCCGATGGGGTCAGCTAAGCCACTCACGGGCTTTTCACTTAAAAGAGGGTGTAAAAACAGCATCCCCTTTGTCCAGGTCCTCCCAGAGGCTGGGATTAGTGAGCGGTGGCAGCGTCCTGGGCACACACCTGCCCTGCTGGAAGAATAAAGCTGAGAGGCCAGCAACAGGGATGCCATTTTATATATATGCATGTATGCATATATAATATTTACATATATATAGCTTCCAACAGGAACAGCACAAGGTATTTCTGAAATAACTCATCCAGGAGTTGGAGGCTTCTGTTGGAGCCTTATCTGAACTCTTTATCCTTTGCATTTTGTCCCTCTCCCAGTCTGGCTGAAGCAAAATTTGGGTGAGTTTGTGGCTCGCAAATCACAGCTGTCCAGTGGCTTCTGAAAAAAATTGCACTTGGAGTAATTCAAGTTTCTGTAGTTCAAATATTGTCTACCCTGCTTTTCCCGACGCTTGTGCATGTACCAGCAAAACTCAAAAAAGAGCTGACCACAGTGCAACAGCGTGAAAGTTAAACTCTTCCTCTGGAAAATATAACTGGAGGTCAGCAGCTCCTCTGCAGCTGGGGAACAGAACACAGCCTATTTGAAGGTAAAATAAATAATAAAAATACGTGATAGTCCTCAGAGTGTCTCAAAGTGCAGCGAGGATTTGGGTAAGGCTGTGATGGACCGTTCAGACCATCGATGTGGTCACTGAGGAGCTGCTCCCACCAGTCCTGCTCCCTCCACTGCCTCTGCTGACCCTGAGGAGGGAAGTGCTTCATCTCCTTGTGTCTCTCCATACGGAAAGCTGAGTAACTGTGACTGCCCTCCAGGCAGGACTGGTTTTGCAGATCCACACAGCAGTTAATGCTTGCACAACTCTGAGAAGATGCCAAATGCCACAAGGGGCTTATTCTACAACCCAGAAATCCCACCCGCCTCCAGGAAGCAAATGTTTCCTCCCAAGGGCATTTGCTGCTGCTTAATACTGTTAGTTCTGCTGGGTAGGAAATCCCAGAGGACAAGAGTCAATTTAAAAAATGACATCAGTACATCTACCTGCTCCTGAGCCCCAGATTGTGACACACCAGCCCCTTATCAAGGGGGCTGCAGGTGATGCCAGGATTTTGGCAAGATGCTCAGCTGGGAGTGAAGATTTGAAAAGTCTTTAACATTTCAAACACATTTCACTCATTGCTGTTTCCTGGATGGAAATTAATGCCTGTCCCTACAGCTGCTCCTGCTCCTTTGCAAAGGGGTTGATCTCCATCACCCCAAAAGTATTCAGGGCTCTTTTCTCATCTCAGCCTTGATCCAAAAGCTGCTGAAGGGCTGGGTGCTCCTCAGCTTTGACTCTGGGGTGGGGTTTGGCTTTTGTTTGTTTGTTTTTTTTTTGCATGCAGGAGTTCGGATTCTCCATCCAAACTCACACCACAGCACTGGGGAGACACAAATCACCTGGCAGCCACCAGGCACAGCACCAAAACCATCCTCCACCCCAGAGTATTTATTTCATAATCATAATATAACAAAAGGCTCGTTACAAAACTGAGGAGCACTACAAATATTTCCAGTATTTATTTTAAAAATAGAGCAGTTCTGCGGTGGGCTCACAGTCCAACCACTGCTGTGTCGGATTTAGTGTTCAAGAGCTTAACAGCAAACTGATTTTTTCTTTTTTTCTTTTTTTCTTTTTTGTTTTTTTTTTTAGGTTTGGTTTTTTTTTTTTTTTTTTGGAAGCTTTCTACTTTGTGTGGCTTCTGGAAAAATTGGAGCTGTAAAGTCATGTTAGTGAGGATTCAAGCACAATCTGTAACAAAAGTAAGGCAATTTTGTGGTTCTTTATAAAAAAAAAAGGACTTCAAGCTGAAAAGGTCCATTTAACTGCCAGTAGATGGCAAAAATATCCTGTGTTTGTCTTGATTACCTTAAATGATCAGTAAAAAAGGCTTAATGTGTTGTTCTCTTCCTTGCTTCTCATACAAACTTGCAGAAAGTATAAATTAAAGTGCAACTGTACAAAAAAACAACAACCTAGGAAAAAACCTCAAGGGGTCATAAGAAGCTATCAAAAAGACAGATTAATATTTTTTTCAAGTTGAATGACTGCATAACTGGGACCAGAAGTTCTTTGCTTTGTTTCTTAAAACAGAACATGAAAAAAAAAACCCAAAAACAACAGAACAAAACCAACCATCCCCCCAGGATTTTTTTTGGCAAAGCTTTCATAAAGCATTTGTTCCTTGATTAGACTATCACTTCATAATCAAGTAAGTGGATTTAAATACCATGTCAAAGCCAAGGAGATGCCAACGCTGCCCATTAGATTAATCCCATGTAATAAAAAATTAATAACCCTTTTAAACAAAGAAGTCACACGTGCATCAAGGGTTTACCCTTGTGTACCAAGAATTCAACCTTAAAAATCCCCGCGGTTCGTCTTAAAAAATAAAATCCCATCCTTCAGATAGCCAGTAGCAAAGGAACAGTAAAATTCCGGGTTGGGATATGCCTGCCTGGTCAGCGGCGTGGCGAAGCTCACAGTCCAGTGGGCAGCAGCAGGACGGGAGAGCCCTTGGGCAGGGGCAGCGAGCGTCCAGCAGCAGGGAAGGCAGATTTGGCAGTGATTTTGGGGAGGTGACAGCAGGCAGAGCTTCCTAGGGAAAAGGTGAGAGGTGAGTGCTCCGGAGCTGCGCGCTGCTGATGGCTCCTGCCCACTGGGGACGATCCCAACCCCGGGGTGAAGCGCTGGGTTTTCAGGTGGGTGATCCAGATCCTGCCCTCTGCTCACCCTGCTTGGGATTCAGCCCCTGGAGGCCGTGGTGAGGCAGGGGAAGGGGAGCAGGCTGGGGGGAGGTGGTGAATTAAGGAAATCTGCCTTCAGCTCCGAGTGTGGCGAGCGGGTCAGTGCTGTCCGGAGCTCTCGGGAGGAAATAAAGCACCTTAGGGACACGCCTCTGCAAAGGCTGGGCACGGGGAGACCTCCCCAGGGCAGGTTTGCACCAGGACCTCTGCACATCCCACCTTCCCTCCCCATCTTCAGCAGAGGGGAAAAAGAGAGGGGAGGGAGGTCATATTGCACTAGTGCGGAAGCGTCCAGGCAGCTGCTGCTTCGGGGAGAAAAGCGTTAGAGGGGCCAGTATCTGGGTGTGAACACTGCAGAGCTGCTTCCTCACCCTCCACTCCATTCCACAGAGCTCGTGGTCAACCCCTTTGCCCTGGCTCAGCCCTGCTCTGCACAGCATCAGGGAAACATCAAACCCCCCACAGGAAGCTTGGCTATACCTCCATTACCTCAGGATGAACCAGGGGGGAGGCAGTTTTCCAAAAACTCAGCGATACCTTTGTTACTTTACAGCCTTGACACTTCCCATGGGGTTGACGAGGAAAGGAAAAAAAAAAACCAAAAAGAGGGTATTGGATACATTTCGCCAGGCACAAGGAGAGAAATTAAGTTGATTTCCTTGGTGCCTTGCTAGAGGGGGACATGTCTGGGGCCTGGACTTGGACCTGTGCTACGGGCTGGGGGGCGGCGAGGGGAGGAAGAGGAGGAGGAGGAAGAACATGGACGCATAAGAGAGGAGGGGCGGACGAGTCAGCGCGGATCCTGACGGCACGCAGAGGCGGCCATCAGCGCGCCAGGGCCATGATGAGGCTGGCGCACATCTCGAAGAAGTCCATGGTGTGGCTGCCCAGGCGCGG
This sequence comes from Hirundo rustica, assembly GCF_015227805.2. Taxonomy (NCBI): domain Eukaryota; kingdom Metazoa; phylum Chordata; class Aves; order Passeriformes; family Hirundinidae; genus Hirundo; species Hirundo rustica. Next base: position 4,269,169 of record NC_053458.1, read on the forward strand.
GGGCACCGAGGGGATGCTGCCCACGAAGGAGCCGCTCAGGGAGCCCATCAGCGACTGGCACTCGGTGGCCGCCGCCGCGTCGATGCTCAGGCGCGGCCGGTGCAAACCCGCGGCCGAGCAGGAGCGCTGGGGCGTGGAGGAGCCAGACCTCTGCTCCATCACCTCGTCTTGAAAAGCCCAAAGGGAGAAAAAAAACAAAAAAACAAAAAAAAAAACAAAAAAAAAAAAAAAAAAAAAAAAAAAAAAAGGAAGAAAAGAGAAAAAAGAGGGATCAGTTTGGCAGCCGCAGGGCAGTAACGAAATGGGGACAGCAGCAGAGATGGAACGGCTCGGAAGCGCTTTCGCTGTAACGACACACGTGTAAGCGCTTCAAAATGCAGGGGATGCCTCTTAAATTTCCAGCCTTGCCCTTCTGCGTGCTCTCCATCTCCTACTCACCATCGATGCTTTTGAAGTCCAGCAGATAGCTGCGGTTGTCCACCTGGTAGAGCTGCAGGCTCATCTTGACGTAGTTGCCGGTGACGGGGTTCTTGCGGCGCACCCGCAGGTGGTAGGCGTTCACCACCTGCAAGGGGAAACCTGCCCTCAGCAGGGACACTCCAGGCAGCAAGAGGAACACTGCTTTCCTTATTTGTTCTACGCACGAGCGAGATATCTTCTGGGAAAAACTGTTTCTCAAAAGGACAACGCCTATAAAGTGAAACAAATGGCTTCATCTCCTCCTGTCTTTAAATATTCTTCTTAAGGCTGTGATTCACCAGCTGCTGGCTGAGGAAGCTGCAGTGACCCATCTGCCAGGCACAAAAAGTGATGTTTGCACCTCCCTCACCAGCAGCCATGGCCACATGAAGCAAAAAGTCCTCTCATGGACCCACATATACGGACAGTGCTCACGAAATCAGGGCAAGCTGGGCAGAGCAGCCTCTCCCATCAGCACAGCTAAAGCCAGTGCTTGTGGAAGCTGAGTATTTCCCCTCACTGCTTCCCACCTCACAATCTGCTGCATCTCATTTACAATGAGATCTTTTCTCTGTGCTATATTTATGAAGCAATTCTGATTAATTCTGATGAAGAGTCACATCTGAAGTTATTCTTAGGGTGGGAAAGACTATTGTGAAACCTTCTCATATGAAACAAGCTCCACTGCCTACACAGAGATGTTGGGCTGAGTTGGTTTATGAGGCTGTACCAGAAATACAGCAGGTTTGTTCACTCCCAGTAAAACCATGCAGCTAACAAATGGCTGGTGTGGGCAAATGCACCTGGCCACGGTCCATCTCCTGCCTGGTGCAGGGAAATGAGGTTTCTGGAAGCTACTTGGCTTTAAAGATGTAATAATATCAAAAATAAGGAGGAGTCAGGAGGCTTTAAAGAAGCAGCACAGTGAAATTCACACAGGACAACGCTTGGAACCTGGAGGGAGGAGGGGAGCTCCTCTGGTGATGAAGAACTGGGCTGAAATTCTCCTTACCTGGCTCCTGATGTTCAGGTGATACTGCTGCCAAAGGCCACGAGCCAGGAGAGCTCACCTCAGGGGCTGCTCCAGGATTTGGGGAGTCAGGCACAGCAGCAGAGATCCAGGGCTGACTTAGGGATTTATTATTCCAACTTTGAAAAAGACTGTGACTAAATGTTGCACAGCCCTGGAGAAATACCTGCCATGCGTACTGTCGACTAAAACATCTGGGTTTAAATCAAGAAGCTGAGTCCTAAATTGAGGGAGCAATAAGTGTCTGAAAACACATCTGGTCTGTGAGCATGGCTGCATCTCCATCAAGGAAAAGGCCACCACATCAACAATACAAACCCTGCACACAAGGCCCCCTGCCCCTCATCTGGGCACCCTTTAGGACAATTCCTATTGTGCCCCTTCAGTCCTGACAGGACCAGGCAGAAATCATGAGAGCTCCCCTGCTCAGGAGCACTCGAGATGACCTCACAAGGAGTCAGCCACTAAAATTAGAAATGTGAACGGCTCCTCTTATCCCTGCAGCTAAACGAGGCAGAATCATCTTTCCAGCTGAAGTCTTGGAGCACTCAGAAAGAAACCCCTTTTTTCACGCCACGAATAAACACCAAAGCACACAGCTGGCAACTTAATTCAGTGAGTCTGGAAGGAACAAGGAACAGGGGGATGATTGCAAGGTGGGGGAGAAATGGGTGAGGCCACAAGCAAACCTCCCTGAGTTCACGGGATAAAGGCTGCCGGGGCACTGACACTCCCTGATGTCACCCTGGTTTTTCTGAGTTTTTTTAAAGCCTTCTGATTGTTCATAAGATGGAGTCAGCCTCTTTAGCTTCTGTACAATATTAGGAGCAGTTTTCCCTTTTTCTCACACATGATAACATAAAAAAACCTTTTGTTTTTCATTCCCTGTCCTTTGTTTACATATTTCTAACCTGAAAACAACTATAACTGACAGCTGGTCTGGCCATTTGGCTGGAAGGTGATAACCCCAAAAGCCAATCCACAGCCAGACCCACAAACGTATAAAAAATAAGAAATAAACAGGCTCTCAGCCTTGGTTCGGCCTTAGGCTCTTTCTGAGGAGCAACTCTGCCCTGCAAATCTCTTGTCTCCGCGTGATTGCTTTGTGTGCCGCGATCACACCCTACCTTCCACTCGAAGTCCAGCTGCTTCATAGCCCGGTACACCTCGGCCATAATGTCATAGGGCTTGCTCTGGCTGCGGATCCCCAGGTGCCACTTGGCCTTTTTGACAGTCAGGGGCTTTGGCTTGGTGGTGTTGAGGGCGTCCAGGGGGCAGCGGGCCTTGGGGCTGTCGGCGATGAGCGGCGGCATGCGCTCGGGGTGCGGCTTCACGCCCGGAGGGATGTGCAGGGCGCTGTCGTCCATGAAGGAGCCGGTGGGAGGGCTGGAGGCCAGGTAGAACTCGCTGGCCTGGTTCATGATGCGGCGGTTGTCGATGACCAGGTGGTAGGCCACGGCCAGCTGGTCCTGCGGGTCGCCGCTGTACAGGCTGTTCATCACCTCCGACTCCGTGCACTCAAACTTCTCGCACACCTCCCGCACCGCGTCGTCGTCGATGACCGTGGCGTCGTAGGAAGGGTCCTCTGGGAACAGGTAGCTGGGCAGCTCTTCCTTGAACCACTCGTGTTCCCTGGGGATGGCAGAGGGGAGGATGTGTGAGAGGGAAGGTGGGGGAACCGCGGTCAGACCAGAATAAACCCCAGCTGGTGAACTGGGAGCAAAACCCAGCCCGGTACAGGGACGGCGATGGCGCTCTGCACACCGGGCTTTGAAGGAAGAGCTCAGCACTTCTGAGATTCTCACACTTTGGGCCTGATGGAGATACAGAGCATCAAACCTACCCAGTTCCCACCAATCTACAATGAGGTGAATGATAATTAATTCTGATGGAGATACAGAACCTCAAACCTACCCAGTTCCCATCAATCTACAAGGAGGTGAACGATAATTAATTGTCTAAAACTCATACAGTGCCTTGTCTACAGGTTCTATGTCTTGGCAGCAATCTCACCACGTGTGCTGCCTCTCTAACATGTAATTAAATCCTCTGACCCTAAGGAACTAAGAAATAAAAAAGGAAGTTTGCATGGGTTTGCTTGAAGGGTAGAATTAAGGCTGTCCATTGAAAACGCATTAAAAACCTGAGAATTCCTGGAAGCCCTAGTAACATTTATATTGGTGCTTAGCACATAGCTAGTAGTAATACATCCAATATTTACACATTAATTTAGTAATTCTTGGGTTTCTCCTCCTTTTCTTTTGGATATACAGCAAGTACAATGATTACCCTCGTTATCTGGTACCCACAGGGACGTGGTCTTGAAATAAAGTAATGAAAAATTGGATATTAAGTTCTTGGAATTATTGCATGCTATAGCTGGTTTTGCTGAGTGCTGTTAAGAGATTTTTAAGGCTATTTTCTAATACAATAAAATAGAATTTTAAATATTTAAATATAAAGTGTATATATATATATAAAAATGCCTCCTCCTGTCCATCATCACGCACTTCCAGCCAGCACAAAAGAGGTGCAGGGCTGCTCCTTGAATCACTTGGCACAAAAAACCACCTGGATTAGCTGACTACTCCCGAAAACCACCCTGCCCAGCAGGTCACCCCCAAGACAGTCACCAGAAACCCCCACAGGCAGCCAGCCCACCCCAGCTGACCTGATGTCCTTGATGGTGGCTCTCTTGAGGGGGTCCACCTGCAGCATGTGCATGAGGAGCGTGGCCACGGAGCGGTTGAGGTATTCAGGGATGTAAAACACTCCCCCACGGATCTTCTTGAACAGGGTGGGGACATGCTCGTCGTCAAAAGGCAGAGTGCCACAGAGCAGGGCGTAGAGGATGACACCACAGCTCCAGATGTCCACCTCTGGGCCAGCATAGAGCCTGCACGAGGAGAAGGCTGTCACTCCCACCCTCTCCTCAGTCAGGGTGCAGGTTGGGGGACCCCCATGCCAGGGACAGAGCTCCAGCCCACACCAGGGCTGCTCATGTGGCTCCCCCCAAACCAAATCTGCCTCAGCCAAAACTGCTCAGGGAAATGAATGGCAGGGCTGGCACTGGCTGCCCACACTCCTGTGTACGACCCTGCCTCCACCAAACTCTCCAAAAAAATGCCAAACCCCGCATTTCCAAGAGCCCTGCCTGGCTGTTTGCTCCTTTGGCCCAAGGGCTCAGCCAGAAATTTCTGTTCATTGAACGAGGCAGATCAAACAGCAACAGGTAATTCTATCTCTGAGTGTTTATATTTTGTGTGCTGGTATCTAAGTGCTCCTGCTTCCGACAAGCTGCCAAATGTGCTCTCTGCCATCACCAACTCAGGACACCCCAAATATACAGTTTTGCTGCTCCTGCTCATCTCTTCTTCCTACAACTGATGCCTCCCCAGAGATTTTGGGAGGCAACACTTGCCCTGGGGCTGTGAAGCCCAAACAAAATACAGAAGTTGAAATGCAACTCCAGCTCAGCGTCCTGCACTTGCTCCTCCTGAAAAGCACCACTGCAGACATATCAGTGTAGAAATCATGCTGGTCATGCATGTGACCGTTCTCTGAACACCCCCAAAACACTTGGTCTGCTTGTCCCAGGGTGGGGCCAGGGACAGCAGCAAAGCCATTTTGGAAAGGCTCAGCTGGATGCCCCCTCAGCCCTGCCTCCACACCCAGCTCCCGCAGATCAGAAACCTGATTCTTTTGCTGATAAGTGCACTGCCTGAGCAGTCTTTTGGACCTTTAAGCCCAAATGAGATGCACTTTTATGGCTCTGAAACCCGAGCTGTCACGCTCTACTACTTTTGTGCTCTGGCAGGGAAGGCAGCAGGAGCCAGGAGTCAGCTCCCCCTGCCCCACACAGCCACCAGCAGGGCAGGGAGGGTGGATTGTGCCTGTCCCCCTCAACTGCAGCTCTCCCAGGCTGCTGCAGCTCTGAGAAGAGGCCAGCCTGGCACATCGAGCAGGGCCATGAAACTCAGGCAGCCCTCAGCCCAGAGGTGGGAGTGAAGAGGGAGGGATGCAGCAGCTGCCAGCGAAAAAGTGCAACATCTGGGCTTGGTTTTGGTTTTCCTCCTTACTTTTGTTGTTCCTAGCTGCATTGCCTGTGCCCCTGGAAACCTCAGAGACTAAACCCTTCTTGCTGATCTGCCATGTGCCTTGTCTCCTATACAAATTGAAAAACATGTGCCTGGCCTTTACTGAGATGGAAATACTATAAATATTTTGTTGGGATCCCAGTAGTTTCTGGCTTTGTCCCCCTTCTTGACAATGAGGATTTGCTTGGTTTCATTTCACACACAGAGTGGTGTGTAGTCCCAACAGGGTTTTTGGATGCTAGTTTAATTCCTAGGATGCCCTGCCAACACTTGCTTTGGTGTTAACAGGGATAAAATAACCATAATCACAGCAAACATATTCTGAACAAAATGTTCTGTTTAAAAGCTACAGATATAGGCAAAAAAGACATTGGATTAGGAAAAGTAAAGCTCATGGCAAAGGGAGATTCAAAAAAAAAGGGGGGCAAATAATGAGGTAGGCAGTTTGAAGGACCAGTCAGAGGACTGAAAATTTGAAAATCTGTATTTGCAACCTTTGCTAAGGTATTACAGAGGGAATTTAGGAAAAAATGTACTTTCTATGTAATTTCTGTTCCTGACAGCAAAATATAGGAGGCAACACTTCTGTATCAACACATGGAAGTCCAGCTCAACCTTGTGGGGTGTGCTCAACACTCCATGTGCTGTACAGATGTTTCATGCCGAGAGATGCAACCACAGAGGAGGTTTGTCAATACAATGAATCAGTTCAAAACAAAGGAGGTTGAACCTACTGCCATAGCCAAAACCCCAGGCTTAAGGAACCAGAAGACAAACACTTTGATTACACGTGTTGGGATGTGATTAAAGATCTTCCTGGTTCTTTTGTTAGTGAATGGTTTTCCTCATTAATGCTGTGTTTTATATTCCAGGTGGGCAGGAGAGGAGGGGGTGGCCTGGAAAAGCCTTTCCACCTGGAACCTCAGTATTTGCATCCAAAGAGTCATTTTCACCCTCTTTAATTAGCAATATAAACAGTCAACATCTGGTATTAATAATTCCTCCAAAGTAAACACCTGTAGCAAAGCACAGTTTGTTATTGCAGCCATTGAGAAGTAAAATAACCAAGAAAACCTTCAGATCTTTGCCAACAGATTCACCCAAACGTAAAATCCATGTTGGAGGGATTCAGCTGCTTTTACTAGATGGGCGAAGCTGTTTCCAATACCAAGAACAAATTTAAACTCCATGTGCTTGCACAGACTGTGATGAGAAATGGAATGTCTTACCTTCCAGAGATGACTTCAGGGGCTGCATAATTTGGGGAACCGCAGCTGGTGCGTAGAAATTCACCATCTGACATCATGTTGGACAGTCCTAAAAAAATCAAACATACATTGATGTTTGATCTGAAGGTCCAGACACACTGGACCCCAGAGGAAAGGCAGGGAAGTGGACTGGGATATTTGGAAGGAAACTGTTGATATAATTTAGATAGATGTCTCTGAACTGGTTGGAAAATTATAATTTTTCTTATTGTTGTTGCTCTTTTTTTGTTGTTGTTTTGTTTCTTTTCATACCCCACCAAGGAATATTCACTCCAGGGTAATTTTGCTCCTCTAATTTGCAAATCCCAGAGCACGGAGAAGAAACATAATTCATCCCAGAGCACTTACTTCTTATGGCAATTGGGTGGGGCTGTGAAATGAGTAAATCTTCAGAAGGATTTACATTGCTAGAAAGGACTCGCCAGGACAGAGCTGGTAGCCCGGGTATTTTAATGGATTTCAATCCCTAATGCCACTTAAGAGACTCCTGTTACTGCTCGTTGTAAAATGAACTGAGGCCAAGAGCACGTGGCCAAACAGAGGGAGAACACGCACGAAAACAAACACACGCAGCTCACCCTGAATTAGCTGCACCCAGCCCGCCTCAAACGTAAATTAGGTAAATTTCACGTCGGGTGATTACACCAAAACACAGCAGAGATTCACAAATCACTTCGCTGCTCCGCTCTCAGCGCCGGCACAGCCTGCACCAAGTAATCCCTGCTGCTGTGGGAAGGGCAGTGTTTCTAAGGCTCGGGATTTCCAGGTGGAGCAGCTGGTGGCGGTGCTTGGGGCAGCAGGCTCTGGGTTTTGTACGGCTGCTGCGCGGCCACGCTCCGGCGGCGCTGGCTGCGCCTCTGGAATGCTGCTGGGGTCACGTACCGAAATCAGCTATCTTTGCATTCATGTGTGCGTCCAGCAGCACGTTCTCCGGCTTCAGGTCCCTGTGCACAACCATGTGCCTGTGGCAGTAATCCACGGCGGAGAGGATCTGCTGGAAAAGGCGTCGAGCTTCTGCCTCCTCGACCTGCGGGAAGAGCGGAGGGAACAGCGCCGGGGGTTGGCGTGCACGCGGAGCTGGCAGGGGAAGGTTTGACTTAGCAAGGAGCCAAAAAAGCTTCCAGAGTGCACAGAGAAAAATCCCAGCCTGCCTGCGACCAGAAGCAGCAAATAAAGCAGGTTTCTCACCCTTGCATTTTCACAATGCGCCAGTGTTTGAAAATGATACGGCCCAGAGATGAAAGGTGAGGCCTCAATTCAGCTGAGACGTCAACAAGAATTGAAAGGTGGCACCTATCAGACAACGGCCTGCTGTCCCAATGGGACTGGGACAGATCCAGGCTGGACAAAACACCAGAGAGGATGTTGCTGGGAGCAATTCCTCATGGACTTCCCCTGGAAGCAACAGGTGAAGCTGGAATATCGTGGTGAATTTAATAACCCGTAGAGCTATAAGGTTGTAAGAGCTGTATCAGAGGAACTATATTTTCAATTATTACTTTTACTGATGAATTCTGAAAGACTGCCTTCATTAAAAAATGAGTTTATGAATGCAGAAGTTCAGAAAAGATCCAGATCAGCCACTGAAAAGATCTAGATGGGTAAAATGTGTGAGAAATCAGAACTGTGCATAGAAAAGAAAATTGAGTCAGCTCCATTGACCACTACACTAATCTAACCCAATTCGCAGTAAATGTGTTTATTTTGTAGCACAGAGAGGGAACATGTGATGGGCTGATCCTTCACTTGAACCCTTATCCTGGATGTCCACTCTGGCCCGTTTTTACCTCCCTGCCCTGCAACTACTCCATGGGGCAGACTCCAGAGATTTTCCTTGTAGAGAAAAATCTCACATTTCACAGGCTCAACCCCATGCCTCAGGTGATTTATACCCAGTGGGACTGCTGGCATTTGAAAATGTTGTTCAGATAAGCCACATCCTTGAAAAGTCTTCAAAGAACTTGACATGTAACAAAGAGGAGGGTCTGGGAGAGGTGAATGACTGAGGCTGAGACCACACAAAGCAGTCTCCCTCCCATGCCATAAATTTTCTGCTGATCCCTGGGGGTTTTGACAGGCAACCCATAGCTAAAAATCACAAAAATAAGCCAGTTTTCCAAATATTTGCCCTAAGCAACACGTTACCTTGGACATTTTGGTTTGAGGACCGAAAGTACACCAGAGATCGCTGCCAAAAATCACACACAAGTTTCGTGCGAGCCGGTAGGAGACACCCCAGATGGGGTTGCTGTGAAGCAACTTCTATTTTGGGCCTTAACCTTAACTGTGCTCCCTTGAGCAGTCACTTTGCTCCTGAACACCATCCTCTCCCCATACAAGTGTCTGGGACTGGCACTTACACGTCCGTGCTTACAGATGTAATCAAACAGTTCCCCGCCCGACACGTACTCCATGACCATGAAGAAGTCTGTTGGTGTGCTGATGACCTGATACCTTCAAAAACACAAGCAGATGTAGAAAAAATAGGTAATTAAGAACAGGGAAAGGCTTTTAAACAGATTATTAATTCCACATCAACACTTCAAATAAGAATTTGTTTGGATCTTGCACTTGTAACTGCTTTCCACTTCTGAAAAGCCATCTCTTGTTTCCAGTATAAATTTTCACTTGTCTGTGAAAGGACCTTTTTTCCAGACCTATGATCTTCCTTCAGCCCTTTAAATAATCCTCTGAAATATCTGCCAGGCAATCTCATCACATTTAGGACTGCCCTGACTTTCAAAATTTCCATTTTGGGTAAGAACTGCAACAACAGCTTTAGAAATGAAGCCCTGGTTAGCTGGGGGAAAGGAGAGGATGCATCTGGTGCCCCTCACATCAAGAAAAAAAAAAAAAAAAAAAAAAGATAACTCTAGGCACTAGAGAGAGCTTCCTCTGGACAGGTACAGAAATGAAAAGCAGACCCCCTAAAGTTATTTTTCAAATAAATCTCTCTAGAATTAGGGGAAAATCCTCCTAGAATGGGGGGAAAAACCCAGAGTATCACCTTCAAATTGCAGATTTCCTCTCCATTTTCCTTCAAAATGATCCTTGAGTGCTGTAAAGGCGTTTCAGTGCCCCACCTGGAATAAACTGCCAGTGATCAGCTGAGGTCAATGCAGCCCCAGGAATACCCAGCAGCACCAGCTGGGACCTCCCTCTCTATTTCTGATTCATTGTTTTGTTGTTGTTTGCTTTTTTGGTTTTTTTGGGTGGATTTTTGGGGTTTTTTTGGTTTTTTTTTTTTTTTTTTTTTTTTTACGATTAATTTAATGAATTTTTAAGGGGCTGTAATTTGAAACAGAGAGATTTCAGCAATTTTCAGAGACTGGCAAGGGAATGTGGGATACTCCCAGAAAGATCAATAGCATCAACCTCATTTTTTCTGAAGAGCTTTGGAGCCAGACGTCTAAGTTACTGTTAATTACCCCAATATCTCTTTTATATACATTTAAAAACTTACTGAAAGGTTTGTGTGCCCCAGTCTCCTCACATCTTTATCACTGTATTTCATGAATGCAACATGTATCACAGGACACAGATACTGTCAAACTGGATTTAACTTTTATTGCTTTGACAAATGTGTGAACAGCATTTGACTTGCAGGATGCTGGGCACACAGCTGAGGAGTCTTTTTCACTAAATAATACCAATCTGTTCTCCAATAAATCCACGGAACGCTGAAGTTACTCTAAAGCCAACAGTTGCTGCATGGTTAGTTATTTAACTGTAGAGAGAATTTGTTTTCCCTTGCCTCTAAGTCCCAGGTATTTGCTATATCTCATGCCAGTTTTAAGGCTGACCTAAATGTCAACTTACCCTTGCAGTTACCATTCAACAGCTTTCTTTTATAGGAATGCCAAAGATATTATCGAGTGCCTCATTAATGTGGGCTGGCTGCACAAACTGGGGATTGAGCAGGAATCCCAGAGCCCGCAGTGCAGGTGCTGATTTACGACCCCAGCTCAGGCTCATCAAAGTGGTGACTTTCAAAACTTATGTCTGAATAATAAATTTCAAAAAAAAAAAAAAAAAGTGTTCTTTTAAGCTCTGGATAATCGGTTCATTAAAACATAAATCCTATTGACGGGAGGCCGAGGTTTCGCTCTCAGAGCCCGACCATGTTGCAATTCATGGAATCCTAGAAAGGTTTGGGTTGGAAGGGACATTAAAGACCATCCAATTCCAACCCCTGCCATGGGCAGGGACACCTTCCACTACCCCAGGTTGTTTGAAGACCCATCCATCCTTGCCTTGACCACTTCCAAGGATGGGGAAGTCACAGCTTCTCTGGAAAACCTGTGCCAGTGGATCATCTAACGCACAAAAACTGGACCAAACTCATTTTTTACTGCTCCAATTCCCTCTCCTGGAAGCCAGCTAGGCTGTGCACGAGGGGTCTTTGTGCACAGAGGAGCAGCTGAGCACGTGGCAGGGAGGGTACTCACAGCTTGATGATGTGAGGGTGCCGGAAGAGCTTCAGGTTTTGAATTTCCCGTTTGATCTTGCCCACCACATCCAGGCTGCGGATTTTCTGCCTGTTCAGTATTTTCACTGCTACCTTGTGCCCTGTCAGCTGGTGTTCACCAACTATTAGGGGGAGAAAGAGAGAGCATTGCAGTCACTAAACCGTGCAGCAGGGTTCACACAAGCAGTTTAGGGCACTATAAGCAAAAAGCCACTTCTGAAGGGGAAAAGAAAGCAGAAGATGAGGGTGTGAAATATTTCGAAGTTTTTTTGTCTCTTTACTGTTTTCCCAGTGGAGTCATAGAAGGCAGAAGAGAGGGGACTTATCTGCCAAAACCACTCCACTAAATAAAACAGAGTGACTTGCTGGAGGAGGTCATACCCCAAGCTAATTTGCAAAGATTTATAGCATGTAAAAGCTAGATTAATCAGAACCAGATATATTTAAATGGCAGAGGAGAATCTCCACCATAACACAGTGGTAGACAAAATCCCTCATAAACCCAGTCTTAAAACTAGACCATCACACTTCTGCTTCAAAAAAACAGTATGGGGATTTTCCCTGCCCAAAATAGGACTGCGGGATTTGCATTACTAAAATGAATTTCTATTTATACTTCCTCCAGGGTGCTTCTTGCTTCGATGACAAGCTGCAGGAACGCTGCTGGACTTCAAACTCTGCTTTTAGGGAAGATGCAAACTTCAATATGGGTTTTTTTTTTAAAAAAACAGACTCGGTGCATTGAGATGCTGATGTTTATCTCCTGTGTTCAGGGAAAAACCATAACCATAAACTGGGAGGAGCAGCCCCACTGTCACTGGGGGAGTTGTACTTAATGATGTGAAGCGAATTCAGCGTGGGATCCATTTGTTATCAATAAACAGCCCGCACAAAAAAAAAAAAAAAAAAATAAAAAGCTCCCAGGAAGCAAGATTTATACTGAAGCTGAGAGCAGAAAAAGCTTGAAAACGGGGTGTTTACACCCAAAAGGGGTTCTCAGAACGAGCAGCCCCTTTCTCAGTATTTTCTGATGTGATACTCAACAGGGTGACAGTGGATGGCTTCCTAAAGGCCGCACAGAAAAACCTGCTTACAGTAAATATTTGCGCTCTCTAATTACCAACGTCGCCCTTCCAGTAATAACACGCGGCGCAAGGAGTTAATTATTGGGAGCAAACCTTGCTATTACGTTATTAGAGCCTGTAATTTTGGCAGCCCTAATGAGCTGATCAGAAGCACCCGGGGTAAAGCAGGAGGCATGAGAAGGGCAGGGCAGCAGCACTCAGGGCACACCAGGTCACTATTATTAGCCACCAGATAAGACCTGCCAGAGATTCTTTCCTCAATAAGAGCATCCTAAAAATAAAACACTTTACTGCCCTTGAAAATTAAAGCACCACTTTGCATGTCCATTTTATTCCTCGTAATACTTAAAACTACTAGATGATGGAATGAGAATAAACTCAGCTTTGCAGCAGAGATGCAATTCAGGGATTAGCTGAGGGCTGGAGGAGGCAGATAATTCCTCTGGTGCAGTGCAAGGAGAGTGCTGTAAATAGTCCAGGGAGGCATTTTCCCTGGTGAATTCCTGGGGAGAGGAGAGCGGGGCAGTGCTGCAGGGAGGCAGGGCAAAGTTTTTTCACTGAACTAGGAGGAAAACCCGGATTTCTGCCACCCTTTGTTTCAGGACAACGCTTTTTGGCCTTGCCTCAGCATATGCTCTGAAAAATTTTTATTATACACTAGGGAAAAAAAAAAAAAAAAAAAAAAAAAAGGCCATGCCCAGAATGAATAATTATTGTTTTTAATGTTATTGCCAAACAGTTCATCCCCTTTCCCATCCGTGACAAACAATGTGTAACTCTGTGAAGGTTTGCTAGCACAAACACATTAATAATTAAAAATAAACAGCCTATTTTGTAATCCATCTCTTGCTTACAGTAAGCATTAGATACAGAGATATTATTGTTTCTGTCCCCAGTGACTTGTTAAGCCTCCTTGAACTCAGTGTGAGAGAGAGACAAAGAGGGAACACAATTTCCTATGTGGTGGGAGACTTTTAAGCCTTTGAGGGCTCTCTGTAGGTGCAGGAATTTACACATGGGCAGTAAGGACAACCCTCCCTCTGCTCACAGGGTCACTGTCTCTGAACCCCAGGATCATCCCAGAAGCAAGGGGCAGATCCCAGGTCTCCCACAGGCATGGGAGAGGATCCTCACCCCAAAGGTGGCCTTGGCGGGTGGTGAGGACACCTCCTTGCCTCTCACTGCCTCCCTGGATTGAAAAAGTGGAAAGGAGACTCCTGACATTTACTTATTTTTATAAAAGGAAAAAAAAAAAAAAAAAAAAAAAAAGAGGAGGAATAGCGGTTATAGCACCATGAGCACAGATAATAACGAAAACCCCTTGAGAGCGTGGGTTTTTACATCACTTTATCCTACCAGCTCAGGCAGCACAAGCAGTTAACATTTCTGCAAATGCTTCAAGGCAATGTAGAAGCTTGTGGAGGGGTGAGGAAACTCCTTCCCTATCAGCTCTGCTGGCCCTTATCTCAGCTCAAAGTTAAAGATGAAATCCATCCAAAGATCGTATTTAGCAATTATTTCTGCCCCAGTGCCACTTGCTTGTGTGTTGTATCAGCCTTTCCCCGCCCTTCATCTGCTCAGTCTCCTTTAGTTTATCTTCCCTCTGACACAAAGTTTGTGTCAATGCTACAGTGCCTGGGGAAAATGGGATCTGATCCCGACTGGAGCCCGTGGAGGTGACAGAAACACAAACCCAAGTCCTGCCAGTCCTTCAGGGACCACAAATCGGTCACTTTTGTGGCAAACAAGCCAGGGAAAGGAGCCACCAAGGCCCCCAGGGATGCCGGGGGTGGCATCACACGGAAAAAACATCTGGGTTACTCTGCTGGGTTTTGACTGAAGCTCTCCAGGCTGCAGCCACTGTGAACTTTGCCATGTGAGGGCTGTGGTCACAGGATAGCTTTTGGGCACCCACAGGGTGGGACGTGCCCACAGCAAACACAGTTTGTCTCATCTGTTCTTGCCAAGCCCCAGGGAAGGAGATGCCACCTCCTTCCTCCGAGGCGTTGCTAAACTCCAAATCCAAGATATCCTCTACCGTCCTGTTTTTGCAAATTATTCTAATCTTTGGCCCAGAGGACGGGGAAAACAACTTTCTTTGGTAAAAATACTGCATGGTGACTTCAAGTCCTGACATGACACCTCCAATCCATCCACCACATCAGCTCCTGCCACCTTCCTCTCTTCTAACAGATGCTGTGTCCTCATCCCCAGTTCCAGATGGAATTTCAGTATTATCGCCAAAATCCTGCCCTCATCTGCCAACCTATTTGCTCCCCTCTGTGCCTTGTGTGGACTTTCTGTAAATGAGACCAAGAAACCGAATTTGGCTTTAAAAAAACCAGTTTCTTGCAGTGTTCAGCCAGTTTTCAGGAGGATCAGTCCCCTGATGACCCAGGCAGTCAGGGACTTCTTCCATCCTGTCTCTGGATTCTGAGTCAAAACTTCTGATTTCTGAGTAGTCAAAATGACTACTCAGCTCCAGCCATGAGTTCAAACTCTGGTTTGTACCCCATGTCACTTAATCCTCCCCCTCATTGTCATTTCTTATTTCCTTAATAACAACAGTCCTCAACAACCGTAAATTACGATTTCTTAACTTTGACAAGTAAGGAAAAAGCGCCAAAACCAAAACCTTGTACAAGGCAGAGTTTGAAGAAAACACAGCAGCAGCAAGAAATGTCACTGATGACACCTGACTTTTCCCTGAAAAAGCAATTATTGTACCCAACACACAATGCTTGAATCAACCAACAAAAAAAACCCTCTGCTTTACTCATGTGAATACAAGTTTTTCTAAAGCTCATTCGATCAAAATGCTGTAATTCTGTATAAATGGGAAATTCCATTTCTTCATTTCAGTTCCCAGTCTCAAGCACAAACTTCACCTGACAGCTGTAGGCAAAATATTAAGGGAAAAACAGCATATAAAGGGTACTACTCACCTATAAAGGATTTTGAGCTAGGAAATCTCTTTTATGTTATTTGAAATATTTATTTGGAAAATGTCCATTTTTACCAAACTCAGGTCATATGTAAGGTAAGGGGTATTCATGCTAGTTAAGGGAAAAAAAAAAAAAAAAAAAAAAAAAAAAAAAAAAAAAAAAAAAAAAAGCCATTGTTGGCAGGTTTAAATTGGTCTGCAAGGAAAAAACCTGCCTTTGGAGCTGTTTTGAGGTCTGCTAGTACACACGAGTGATTTAAATGGTCCTTACGGTTAGAAGTATTTATTCTGATAATTCTTTAGACAGTGAATTTGTGGTTTGGGATTAAACACAGCAATATATTTTTAGGGGCGTGATTAATGGCCACAGGTGGACTTAGCTGCGGTGGTTGTGGTGGTTTCTTTCATCTGCTGTCAATTTGGGTTTATTTTAAAACTCCAGGCACTGAGGGGAGGCACAGTACCCCTTTGCCTGGCCACATCCCAATGGGGTGGGGGGACACCAAGCGGGACAGCTGCTCCCCCAGCTCGAGCTAACCCCATTTCCTACTGGGAAACATAGTTTGGACACTGAATTCTGTTGGTTTTCTGGGTTTTTTCAGTATCTTGTTTAAAAAACGAAATTTGCACGTAACAGCAGAATTCACAGGAAAAAGAAATACAAATATTTGCAAATCTCACGGCCAGGTAAAGCAAAGCCTTCAGGATGTGAGCTGGCTGCTCTGGTATGACTGGCCAAGGAATCCCTGTGTGGAGCCCCAACCTGATACAATCCCCCCATCCTGCAATCCTGGGATGGTTTGGGATGGAAGGGACCTTAAAGCTCATCTATCTCATCCCACTGGGACACCTCCCACTATCCCAGGTTGTTCCAAGCCCCGTCCAACCTGGCCTGGGACACTTCCAAGGATCCAGGGGCAGCACCAGCTTCTCTGGGCACCCTGCGCCAGGATCTCCCACCCTCACAAGGAAGGATTTCTCCCCGATATTTCATCTAACCCTGCCCTCTGCCAGCGTGAAGCCATTCCCCCTCTCCCCACCACTCCGCGCCCTGCCCGAAGTCCCTCTACAGCTCTCCCGCAGCCTCTTTAGGCGCTGGAAGGTGCTCTGAGGTGGCTCTGGAGCCTTCCCTTCCCCGGCTGACCGCTCATCCCCGCCCGCCCCGACCCCTCCATCCCCGCGGGAGCCGCTCGGGGGCTCGGCGGGGCGATGCTCGGAGGGGCGGCAGCGCGAACCCCCATCTCTGCCGGCTCCGGCAGCCCCCCGGAGCGCCTGCCGCCCCTCGGGAAGGAGCGAGGAGCGCACTCCCGGGAGCGAGCGGCAGGATGCCGCGGAGCGCTCCAGCCTCCCCACCGCCTCCCTCCCAGCGCGGCGGCGAAGTTTCGGTGGGTCCCGCCGGCAGCACGGGCTGCGGGCGCTGCGACAGCCCGGAGCACCCGGGGGCGAGCGCTGCGCCCCCCACCAGCCGCCCGCCGCCGCCGCATCCCCGCCCGTGCGCCCCGGGCACGGCTCCGCCAGCCGCTCCCCCGGGGATGCCGAGAGCAGCCGCCGAGGCAGCGGAGCGGAGGGAAGGGAGGAGATGCCGGCGCGGAGGCCGCGGGAGCGGCGGGAGGGAGGCGGCGGCGAGGGGCGCGCCCGGCCCGGCCCGGCCCCGCCCGCGGCCGCGGTACTCAGCTCTTGACTTTGCCGAAGGTGCCGACCCCCAGCGTGTCCCCCAGCACGTAGTGGCCGATCTTCACCCGCCCATCGTGCTTCTGCTTCTCGGCCATGTTCGCCCCCCGCCGCCGGACCACAATGCACAGGGCCGGGCCGGCGGGGCGGGGAGCGGAGCGCGGCGGGCCCGGCCGCGGAGGGGCGGGGAGCGCCCGCCGCCAGGTGCGAGCGGCGGGAGGGGACAGCGCCCGCAGCGGGGACACCTGCCCGGGCACACCCCCGGGGCGGCACCGCCGGGGTCACACCCTACCCGGGTGACACTGTGCTCGGGGGGCAATCTGTATTGACACCCACCTGCCGGGGTGACGCCCTTCCCGGGTGACACTGTGCTCGGGGGGCATTCTGTATCGCCATGCACCTGTCGGGGTCACACCCTCCCCGAGAGACACTGTGCTCGGGGTGCATTCTCTATTGACACCCTTCCCGGGTGACACTGTGCTCGGGGTGCATTCTCTATTGACACCCACATGCCGGGGGTGACACCCTCCCCGGGTGACACTGTATTCAGGGTACATTCTCTATTGCCATGCACCTGCCGGGGGTGACAGCCTTTTAGAGAGGCGCCTGCCGGGGTGTGATATCCTCCTCCGGTGACAGTGTTCAGGGGGTACATTCTCTATTGCCGTGCACCTCCCAGGGTTGGCATCCTTTTAGAGAGGCACCTGCCGGGGGTGACACCCCTTAGGAGCAGCGTCTGTCACCAAGGGACATCGTCCTCTCGCGGCACTGTCCCCCGCGTACACCTTCAGTTGCCATTCACCTGCCTGCCTGGGGGGGACGGCCGCCTTTGGTGGCACTGTCCTCGGGGTACACCCTCTCTGCGTGCAGTGACACACCCTCTTTGGAGTGATGCCACCCTTAGGCTCCTCCTTCCTCGGGGGTAAACCCGACTGATGTAGAGATATGGCCCTTCAGAGTGCACCCTCCCTTTGGGTCACCCTCCTTGTGGTGTGCCTAACTTGGAGTGACACCCACCCGAGGGGCACACTGTCCCTGAGGTGCACCCTTCCCTGCCTGTGAGGGATGTCACACCTGCCCAGGGATGTGCCCATCAGAGGGTGGCACTGTCCTTGGGGTACGCCCTGCTTTTGATGCTGCTTCCTTGGGTTGATCCCTGCTTTTGGTGGCACTGGTCACTAGCCAGGGGAGCTGCTTTTGGCACAAAGAGCAAATATCCACAGGAGGGATGCTGGGCGTGAGGGGCAGGGCTCCGAATGCACCCTGAGGCCCAGCTGTGCCTTGGGCTGGGAGACAAGGTGCACTCCATAGACAGCTTCAGCCAGAATTCCGAAAGTTTTAATAGTGAAAGCAAGATGTTCTCCCTCATCTCCTACACAGAACATAAACTTTGTCTGGACCACATGAATTGCTTACATTAAAAAAAAAAAAAAAAGAACGGATGCTCATCGCAAGAAAGTAGCATGATTGAACACCAAAATCGGCACCCAGCTTATCTGAAGAGTGTGTTTTAATAGTGTTAATTTGTAGCTCCTTTTTTCTCATTCAGCTGCACCAAGTAGCAGAAGGCAGTCACAAATGCAATCTGTGCTCCAAGGTAATAAAGAGCTATTTGGGAAGTCGGAACAGTGTGTGTAAACACAAGGTCCCTGCTAAAATAATGGCCAGCCTATGCAACTGTGCTATCATAAATAATAAAAAGGCAACTTAATTCAAGAAATCCAACAACATAAATAACTAAAATAACAACAGGGGTAGAACAGGAAGGTTGCTGTAACACAAAGATGTTTGCAGTATAATGAAACCATCTCTGTTCAACCAGAACAATTGATGTGCGTGAAGGCAGAAGAGAAACAGCTTTTACAAACAGTAAACTTTGGAGAAGATACAAAGCTACAATCTCCTGGAATGCTTGAGAAAGCTCTGCCTTCTTCAGGCAGCTACAAAGTTGTCAGCCCATGCAAGCCTTTGCCCTGCAAGCTCTGGACAGCTCTGCTCTGCCTTTGGGGTTTATTTGATCTCCCCTTCCAGTCCTGGCAAGCCCTGGCTCTGCCTGAATGGAACACCACACAAAGAGGTGTGAACTCGAGTGGTGTTTGCTTAATGGTTAAACTAATATGTTTAACAAGAGCTGCTGCCTGGAGATGCGCTGTTCTGCTGTCTTGCATGTTTCCTGAAAGCTGGTCACTAAATCTCAGAGCAAGCTGATGCCATGAGTGTTTCCACTGCCTGCTGACACACAGAAGCCGTCTACTAGAAACATCAGATTAATATTAATCAGGTTTTTAATTTACAGGATATATTTTAGCGGCTTAAGGTTTGCAGGAGACTCACAGAAAGGCCTTTGCCTGGCAGCAAGGATGTCCCCAGGTGGGTCAGTGCCTTCCACCCTCTCCACTGTCAGTGAGAGCTGAGAGCAGAGCCTGGGACACTTCTGGAAAGCAGTGCCAGGGCTCAGATTTCAGAAGGTTTTCTTCATTTCCCTCTGGCTTTTAAGGGTTTACATCTATGTGTATCTGCCTCATGGGTGCCTCATTTGCAGACACGGGGGAAGGCAGCCGTGCTGGCAGGCAGGAGCTGAAGGGTCTCGAGGAAAAGGCTGGGTGGGGTGTGTTGCTAGGAGATGGAGACTCCAGTGTCTGGCAAAGTGGCGCTTTTTATTTTTGGTGCAGATCACACAAAATGGTATTTGATTGTGAAGCAGGGTAGAAATCTCTTCTCCCTGCTTGCATTCATCTCTGAATGATCTGTTTTGTGTGGTAGCATTGCAGCTCATTTAAGACACAAATCAAATGTAGACTGCATGGCGTTCAGTCCAGCTGGAGGCTGGGTGTTTGCAATCTCCAAGAATTTTTTTTTCTTTTTCTATTTTCTTTTTCCCTGCTCATTGAGAAATCCCTTGTCTGAGCAGCAGGATATATGTCTCTCTTTAGGGGAGGGCATCATCACATGCCTCTGGTTCCTTTGTGGCCGGTTGTCTCTTGTTTTTTCAGACACTGCGAGTTAGCAGTCGGGTTTTCTGGGTTTGGACTTATTAAATACATCCTGCCAGGGCTTGTTCTCTCTTGCTTTGCTGCCTGTGCCTCTTGTTACACCCCAGTGCCAGCCAGGAGCTCCCCCCATCCCAGCTGGCTGCACGTCCACCCTCCTCACAGACAGGGATTGTGCGATGGCACAGGGAAAGCTGCCATGGAATACCTGGCCCTTCCCTCTCCCTGGTCTGCTGCCAGGGCTGGATTTACAGGACAAATTAGCTCTGAGTGCTAAAACATGGAATTTTTTGGCACCCTTTTGTGGGATGCAGGAGTCCTGGGCAGAAACACAGGTCCCTTGCAGCTCCCACAGAGGCTTTGGCTCCTCTCAGGCACCAAACTGCCTTCACTGGATATTGAAAGGGAATTTTTTTTTTTGGAAATGCAGGGCTAAGCAGCAGGGTGCCAAAGGGCTGGGAGGGCACCAAGGAAAAGCTGGGTGCTGCCTGTTGAAGCACTGGCTTCAGCCACCATTGTGAACCTACAGAAGGGCTTGTAGCTGAACGTCTCCAGTTGTGTCCAGCTCCCACCTCAGCACCCTGCCCCTGTCACCACATTTGGGTGCTGTATTTTTCCAGTTCAATGTGACAAAAAAAAAAAAAAAAAAATAAATAAAGCCAGGGATGCCGTGCATCTGTTAACACAAAAGCTGAGCTTCTGGGACATGCTATCCAACCCTTGTAAGTGCCCTAAATCTGTGGATTTTCAGTAGGATTTGTATTCCCAGTCTGTTTTAGGAGGAGATAGTTAATGAGATAATGCAGCAGTGGGTAAACTGTGACATGGGAAATGGGGTGGTTTTTTTTGAATGTTGGAGAAACTGCATGCATCAGAGGCAGCTTATGCACATTAGATTTGTAACCAAGCAATTCCCATTTATATTATGTAAGTGATGTCATTTATCAAACCCCATGCAGCAGCCAAGAGCAGATGTTGAACCATTTGCACTACAGTGTTGGAAATTAACTTTTCTGGGGGTTATTAAAATCATTGGTTATTCAAATACAATCTTGTGAGTGTAATATAATGGAACAAGCAGCATTATGCTAAAAAAAAAAAAAAAAAAAAAAAACACATAATGGGTGTGGGTCCAGTACCTATTATGGCCTTTTGTTGGTATTGGCTGAAAATCTGTGTGGCAGTATGTGTGATGCTCTGGTGGGGATGTGAGCTGAGAACTCTTTATGAGAGTAGGGAAGGAGGATGTTATTTCTTACACTGAAAATAGAATATTTTAAGCATGCACATGATAAACACCCATTTCATGAGGAGGCTGCTGAGGAGAGACTGCCTGCCTGTGCAAGCACTGGGTGCACAACACTCTAACCAGCAGCAAGAGAAGGACATAATTTCTGAGAGGATTACTCCTACATGAGAATGAGACTTCTGGATAAGATTTTTATTAAGGGCAGAAATGAGTAATTGGATTCCTCAGCCCATTAGAATGTAACAGTAATGAATTCCTGTTATCTTTTTATGTGCCCTGTGATTAGTGTGATGGTTTGGTTGGGGAGTTATTTTTAAAGCAGATAGCTGTGGCTGGGATCTACGATCCTGGAGGTCTTTTCCAACCTTAAAAATTCTATGATTCTCTATGCACTAGTCCCTTTTGTGCAATCATGCAATCAATCTTTTAGGCTTTATCCACAAATATGAAGCCCAATATGGGTGTGACCTGAGCTATCTGGAAAGGTCAGGGTGTATTTTTTTATTTTCATGCTGTTTTACCCTCCTTTTTTTGCAACTTGTGGGCAGTGCAGTTTGTACAGAAACTTTGTAGCCTCAGCAGCAAATCCTGGAAGACAACTTGCGAAGGGTGAAGGCAAAATCAGCGACTCTGTGAGCTGCTTGTAGTAGCATTTTTTTTTTTTTTTTTTTTTTCCAGTGGCTTTTTAGGGCATAATCTATGAGATAATCCCAGCTCCACTGGGAAAGCACTTGCTGTGGAGGAGGAGTTTGAAATTTATCCTCACCCTTCACTTTGCACCCATGAGCATCTATTCTAGGGACAGACTGAGGAAGAGCTTAGGCCTGTGCAGTGGATCCAGCCTTTTTTGACCTTGATATTAAATGCTGTTTAAAGATCTGTGACCCTGAATCTTCATTCCACTATTTCCTTGCCCCGTCTGAAGCATTTTCTGTATCAAACAGGGAGGAACAGCATGTTCTCCACGTCCAGAATGGCCAGGACAAGAATAGGGCTAAAATTAAACCACACACAGACTGCATGAGATGAAGAAATACTTGAAGTGGGGTTCACTGAAGTGTCAGAATCTGTTATTTGCACGGGGCTGTGGAGTGCAGATGTTCCTGCCTGGGGTGGAGGGATGCTGTGAGCTCAGTCCCTGCACGTCCAATGCCTGGTTCATGTCTCAGCCAGGACCTCAGGATTTGGGTTCAGCCCCTGTGGGATGCTGGGCAAGCTCTCAAGGGCTATGTGCATTTAAGGGTTGGAGTGCCCAAAGCAGGAGAAATGAAGCTGAGCTAAAGTCAAAAAAATCCCCATCCAAACTTTCCACTTGGTTGCTGCCAAGCCCTAATGTTTAAGTGGTTTTTATTTTGTTTTTGCTTTCAAGCTCCCCACCTGGGAATCAGCCAAAAGTTAGACCTCTCTTATTAACTCAAACTGCTCTACTTTTAACAGGGCTGAGCTGTGAAGTCACTAAGCCCAGAACAGCCCATGGGGCTGATATTCCTCTCCATCTCAGGAGCATCTTTCTTGCCTTGTGGTACCTGCAGCTCAGGCCAAAGCTTTACCTGGGGGAAATCAGGAGTTCTGCTTCCCATTTCCAGTTGTGTCAACATATCACCTTCAATCACCATTTTTTTAAGTAAACCTAGGTATTATATTATTTTTATTTAGCCCTCAATCTGTCTATGTTTCAGTTCCCCAACCTCGTAACTCATTCCCCTTCCCCGCCTGTGTCTGTGAAGGCATTTTAGGCTGGAAACTCTCAGACCTGTTCTGAAAAATGTCTGTATTTATGGCAGGGCATTACCCTCGGTGGCAGGCTGTGAGTATGATGGGTTGGCTGTACCTTTGACGGATTTGTCCCCGCTGTTGTCCCTGGGCCGGGCCGCAGCACATAGTCCTGTTTGTGTGTGTGTGTTTTTAATAACCGTGTTGTTTTAACTGAAATGCCTCTCTCTGCCTGGCCCTGGCACTCGCAGGGAATCGCTCTCACCCTCTCTCATCACAGTGGCAAACTGAGAAAGGTTTCCTTTAGTCAGCTGGGGGAGAGGAGGAGGATTTATGAATCGGAGAAACACATTCCTGATGCGGAATAGGCACATTCCCCCTTCCCCCCCCCACCACTGCCCCTGCTCAATAAAAGCACCATTTGTGTGGCAAATAGCCAAGGGTTTTATGAATACAGCTCTTACTTTGCCCAGCTGCTAGAAACCTTTCTCAAATATGAATTAAAATAAAAAGCCTTGCTAGACACTTTTAACGCTCATAATTCTGCTATTTTTGGTCTGCGGTGGGGAGTTCTTGCATCAGAAATCTTGGTTGGAGAGGCTTGAGTGGCTTCTTTCAAATATTATTAAATTGAAAAAAAAATTCTGGAAGATGTATAACTTTAAATAATCTCCCACATTATAAGGATCATCAGGAGCTCAATGTGATTATGTCCCTAGATTTGATGCTTCCCTCACTGTTATGGCTGTGAAATTGGGCCTCTGATATTTTATGGAGGTTTCCCCTTCCTTCAAGAAGTCATTGGGGTGAGTTCTTGAGAAACTGGTCCCGTTGAGATTAAGTATTTTTAATAAATCAACTACTGGGGGAAAAAAGATTGAGAGATTCCATGTATAAGAATATCCCACAAGTTTTAAGAAAAGCATTTTAGGTTCCATCATGGGAATGAGTTTTGGTAGGAGATGCGGGAAACCACAGTAGCATTAGCAAGATGGTTTATCAAAAATCAAATTAAAAATCCATTTCTGACCACTGAACATTTTCCCTCTCACCCCCTGAATATACTTTTGAGAGAGGAGCCAGAATAACTTTGGATATCCACAATCGGTGACAGAAGAGATCACATTCCAGGAGGGAAGGGGCTCACAATGTAGCCATAGGCTCATCAGGACCTTCCCAAACATTTTGTGCATCTGTATCCCTGCCACGTGGCAGCCAGCAAGGCAGGAAAAAAAGTCTGGACAAATATAAAATCTCATTCACTCAGATTTTGAACATGAATCACAAAAATGTGTCCGGGGAGTGGAATCTAGCTGTGTGTAGGTTGCAGTGGCATGAAGATGGAGTGGGTGTAAGTTGCAGACGTTCATTGAATGGTCTCTCATATGTTCCTAGACCTGTGCACAGCAAGGAGAGGTGGAACTGAGAGCAAATCTTGCCTTATGAATTGGGATGGCATGGCAACAGGATGGCTCAATCTATTTGCAAGTTTATTTACAAGAGGAGTAGAGATTTTCCCCTTCTGTTGCATCAGCCGGAAACTCAACCAGATCAGAGATAAATTGCAGAGCCAGTTATTTTCCTCCTAGAGATGGAAAATCATCCAAAAGGGCCTTTGCATTGGGGTGTACACTCAGAAATTCAGATTTTTGTTGACTGGTAGAAAAGTGTGTGTTCCCCTCATTGCACATGAATCCTGGTACGATCATTTTGAGGTTGCAAAGTGACACGTCTGTAATGGTCTTCAAGGGCTGCCACAACCCAGATTTTGGTTCCATGAGTGGCATTTCAGTGTGGCTGTGAGCTGGAGGCTCATCCAAGGCTGCAGCAGCACTGTCTATGTGGGTCACCAAGATCGGCACGGCCACAGTGGGGAACATGTGAGAGCTGTCGCACTCATTTGGAGAGGAGCCTTAATTATCCAGCAGCTCTGATGAGAAATAATTGCTAAAGGCTTTAGCACAAGTTGCCATTGTCCAAGAAGTTGCTGTCCCTCGGCTGCTCCACAGGAATTTTTTGCACCCAGGCTTTCCCTGGCATCGATGGAGCTGGAATTCCAGTGCTTCCATAGGGAGGTGAGACTTCTTCCACAGGCAGTGATGATCCATCAGCTAAAGCAGGGGAACACTTCACAGCACAGCAACCTGACTGTGTACAAAACCCTCTAAAATGTGTGTGCAAACACCAACTTGCAGTTTCTCTAAGGGAAATTCCCCTCCAACCCATGTGTCCTACTGCCATGGAAATATCACAATGAGTTAGGGCCAAAGGGCCAAAGTATCGTCACCAAAAGGACGTTTCTCTTATTTTACCAATCAGGAGACAAACCACAAGCCACACACAAGGGCCGTCTTCCCTGTTTCCCAGGCTTCTGAGTTAACGTCTCTCCTATGCTTTCTTTACTAACCCAGCAGTGTATTGGGAAAATAAACATACATCTAACCATCCATGTTAAAAACAAACAACCCAAAACCTCCTCCATGAGAAATAACAATCTTTTGTCTCTATTTTGTGTTCCTAAGCAGCAGCCTCATGACACCCTAACTAGATGTGTGCAGTAGTGCTAGATAGTCAGGGATATCATATTTTGCTTAGGCTGTATTGTGTGTTTGTGCATTGATTTTAATTTTACAGTCTTGCTATGGCTGCTTTTCTAAGCAGAGATATCATTTTACTTGTGTCCTGTTACAAGCCTGTGCATTAGGATAATTTTCCACTTTTTTTTCCAGTGCCTGCCAAATGCAGTTGGCTTTTCCCATGGACTTCAGTGTATGTTGTGTCAGGAATTTACTGATGGATTGGAGAAATGTTATATTGTAACAATCCTGCAAATACTTTCTAACCGACTCATGTGATACATCACATCAACCTACAGTAGCATTTTTGTCCCATCCTCGTGCCTTGTGTAAATGAGAGCGATTTTCACAGCTGGCCTTCCCATCAGTTGCTCCTGCTGCCTCGAGATTAGATCTCCTAATCTGGTTTTATCATTTCTGTCAGTCAGCCATCCTGGTTTAATCCCCCCTGCTCTGCTGAGGCCGTGGAATGCTTCCAGCCTGAGGATGCCCTCAGGGATGGGAGCCTTGGGGCTGACGTGGCCGTGGGAGCCGTGCTCGCATCCTCTGCACAAGTCTTTGGAGACCTGCTCTCAGATGAGAATCTTCATTTTTCACAGCCCACTTGAGGAGAAATCAAAATGCTTTCGCCAAGTGTGCTGGGCCAGGGGGGAAAATCTGGAAGGCGCAGATGGAGGCGGAATCTTGCGGGCTTCCCCCGAGAGCCCTACACCAGCACGTATTGCTGTGCAGGAATTACAGTGACAAAGCTTAATTAGTACAAAATGAGGTCCCGTTGAGTCGCTCGGTGACAAATCTGGACTAGGCTGGGGTGTGTAACAAGTAGGAGACAGCAGATGACTTTGGGTCTTGAAGGCCTTGCACATGGAAATGGAGCCCTGCTGTGTTCACCCACCATCTGAGTCGCACATGTTCGGCGAAGGTGCCTGGGATTTGGCTCTTATCTCCGCATGGGAGGAGTGGGAGATAAATCTGAAGGGTTTTCCAGACAAAAGGAACTTATCGAGTAATACTGAAAGCAGAGGGCGCAGAGCCAGACTTGGATTTGGCCCTTGCTTTGAGTGGAGTGGAAAGAAGCTGTGGCCAAGGATCAGCTGGAAAACCATTTAACCCTCCTTGAGACTGAACAGCAGCTTTGCTGAGAAAGTCTCGTTTGGAATACAAGCATGAGAAAAACAAAGAAAGCAATGATTGATACAGTGATTGGCAGCATGTCTTGTAGGACAACCTGCAAACCTGGCTGCTGAAGGTTATCCCACGTGTGATCATGGGCTCTGATGAGGCAGAGCTGTAAAATACGGGAGGTTATAGTGGAAAAAATGCTGATTCTGATCCTTTTCACCTCTTCTGATGTGTCTTTTCCTTGCCCTGCCTGCATCCCGAATTCCGGTTTAGGCATTAAATTAGTTAGGGTGGGTAGAAGTAGAAGGATTCGCTGAACAAATTAATGCATCCTAACATTGAGGGCTTTTTTATTTGTTGAATTTCTCATTATGTGTTACATCTCAATTGCCACATGCTCTGCATTCACTTGACCATATTCGCTGTGGGTCTTTATTCTCAGTCTATAAAGTGTCCAGTCTGACTAGTTTCTTTCACTTTTTTTTTTAGCTGTCCTGCTCCTTTTGAAGGCCCTTGAATGCAACCAGAGGAGGGTAACAAAGCTGGAAGGCATGTCCTGGGAGGAATGGCTAAAGATGTTGTGCTTCTCTTATTTGGAATCAACTTCCTGGGACATAGAAATGGAGATGCTGAGCTCTTCTCCCTGGTATCCAGTGATAGGATATGTGAGAATGGCTCAAAGCTACACCAGGGGAGGTTTAGGGGGAGGTATTTCATTACCAGGAGTGTAACTGTGTCAAGGAGTTATGTTCACAATAATAAATGATAAATAAATGGTGTCTGCTGTTTTTTTCTCCTTTCTAAAATGATTGCAGCTAGACAGGTGGGGAATGGTAGATGGGATTTTTGTCTAATGGCTGCTTATCCAATTTAAGACAGGCTGGGGCTCTTGTACAGGGATGCTTTTGGGTCTCCATGTGCAGTGGGAGCAATTTTTACTCTTAAGGCAGCCCTGGTGCTTCTTGAGCCATAATGAAGAAAGTCTGTGGGGTTATTTTGTGGAACTCATAGCTGGAAGTCTGGATTCCTTGCTGCTTATCCTTCATTTGGAGTCCAATGCTTTCCTGTTTTTATGAAGGATGAGGCTCTGTATTATCAACATGGTTTTCAGCACAATCCAAAACACAACTCCAGACTAACTCCTATGAAGAAAATTAACTTTACCTCAGCCAAAGCCAGCACAGAATTGTAAGAAAAAATCCCACAAGAACTAACCTCATATCCCATCCTACTCCAGCTGCAAAGCAGAGGTTTTTGGTCTGCCTGCTCTGACATAAATGCTGAGCCGTGTCTATTAAGACAGCTTTCCAAAACAAACCCCCATCAAAACAGAAGGAATTGTGTATGCTATTTCCAAGGGTAAAAAAGAGACTCACTGCTAAGCGAGAGCCATTTCAGTATTCAAGATATGCGAACCCGTGGGACATGTACTTATGATTACTTGATATTTCCCAGTTATTTTTAACTGATGTATCATCTGATGTAAATCTCTTTTTTATAAAATGCAGAGTAGCTCGAAGAATAGAGCACCTCAAATCTTCGGAATTCAGCAAAATCTAAGAAGAAATTAAGGATCTGTGCCAGAAAAATTGGAGATGTAAACAGTTGCCCGGGCTGCCTTTTGCAGCCTGTAGGGAGTTTGTCTTTATAGCAGCTCTTGTCACCTAGCACAGAGGGATTTTGAGCCATAGCTTGGGATCCCTCAGCACTGCTGCACAGCAGTCAGCTAATAGAAGACATTGTTCCCTGTAATGTAATGCTATTATTGTTTCAACTGTTTTGTTCAAGTTCTAATCTCTCATCATCATCATCATCCCCTTCTGCACTTTTAATTATCAATGCTCTACATGAAGAAATGCTGAAGTGTGAAAGATTAGATAAGGAAACATCCAGCAGCCCTTAGCTCAGAAGAGCTGTGATCAGGACTGCTGCACTGATTTGTTAAACCACAGCCTGTGTTTTATCAGCAGCACACACATCAAACACACTGAGCACAAATAAATACAGCCTCTAACAGGAAAGAGATCCCTTTCAGCATGGTGCTTCTGCTTGCTGGCTCATGTGAGAGAACAAAAAGAGTGAGTGGTTTTTTTTGTAAATGAGGAATGATGGAAGAGGTCTGTGAGAACAAGATTGGGCTCATTTCAGATCTGGGGGTGGCTGGTTTGCTCCTGATTCAGAGTGATTCCTGGGCTGTCACGCATCAGATGGCCTCAGCCAGCACCCAAGGGAGAGGGCAGTGCTCAGGGGTTGCCTGTTCTAACAGGGAGATGACTCTGATCCAGCTAGGACAGCCTTAGGATCTTCTCCTGTGACCTCAGGCTGGGGATTTCAACCATGCCCTGTAGACCACACTTACAATCCAATACAACTGGTGAGACTGGCTCTGCTCATGCCCTGTTGTTTTCCTGCCCAGAATTGCTGTGCAGAAATGCACCTGTTTCTGACAGATTTGGCTTCATTTTATCATAGAACGATTCCTAAACAACTTAAGCCAAGTTTTACTGTGGCAGGTCTAAGCCAAAATGAAGTCTCACTACCCTTCTGTGCAGGTTCACCTGAGGTTAATCTTGAGAGTTTGCCCAGGTACAGGTTCTGCTGTTCCTGATGTGTTGAATGATGTTGGGCAACACCTACCAGCATCTCCAGCTGCCTGGGAGGTCTGTTCTACCTTAGATGGGGACCTCAAAAACTGAAAAGGAAAGACATTTTAGCAGGGCCTGTTGTGACAGGACAAGGAGTAGTGGTTTCAAATTAAAGGAGGAGTGATTCAGACTCGATATAATGAAGAAATCTTTTCATGGTGTGGGTGGTAAAACACTGGCACAGGTTGCCCAGAGAGGTAGTAGTGGATGCCTCATCCTTGGAAGTGTCCAAGGCCAGGTTGGACAGGGCTCTGAGCAGCCTGGACTAGTGGAAGGCATCCCTGTTCATCGCAGGGGGGTTGGAAGTAGATGGTCTTTAAGTTCAGTTTAAACTGTTTTATGGTTCTATGATGGCCACTGCTCCATTTAAAATCTTTCTGTCCTGCAGAAGCAGGAGAAGAAAGGCCACACGTGAAGCCGTTGGTAACATGTCGAAGAAACAAGATAGAGTGTGCACAACGGAGCCCGACGCAAACATCCCTCTTGCTGGTGGGAGATGGAGAAGCCCCAGCCTTGTGTCCTGCCCTCTGTTTGTCCTTTCAGGACACCCCCCAGCTACTCCTG
The DNA here is from genome assembly GCF_015227805.2 of Hirundo rustica. NCBI lineage: Eukaryota > Metazoa > Chordata > Aves > Passeriformes > Hirundinidae > Hirundo > Hirundo rustica. Next base: position 4,299,050 of record NC_053458.1, read on the forward strand.
CTCTCCTCAGGCCAGGGGTAACTGTGGCTACTCCACAGGCAGCACAATCCAGTGGGTTCTCTCCAATACGCTGCAGGGCCTGGCCTGACCAAGATCAGTCGAGCGGGTATGCTCTTCCCACATTAAAGCCAATTAACTCTGGATGGGGATGAGTGAGAGCAGCATTTTGTCCAGTTTTGCCTTCCCTGTGGGTCGGCTCGCCTTGGCTGAGTCTCACGTCTCTCCTGGAGGCAGGGCCTCCCGTGCGTGTGAAGGCCGGGCTTACGCGGAGCCATTAGAGCAGGGCCGGGCTTTGATCTCAAAATTGCCCCACTTGAAACTGCGGATGAAAAAAAAGGAGAAAAAAAAAAAACCAACCTGAATTAATAAAACAGCAGGCAAGCCTGCAAGTGAATCATAATCGTTTCAGCTTCTCCCAGAGCAGGCCCAGTCCCTGTGCCCCTGAAGCGGGGCAGAAGCCATGCACGGCCCCAGAGGTACCGGAATGCTCCTGATGGCCTCGCTTTAGAAAGAGCAGGGATGTTCCAGCTTTGGGAGGGCAAGATGCCAGTGGAAGCAGAGGAAAGCAGGAGGATGGGTGTGCCACAGCTCTTGGGGAGCCACAGGGAGGTGTGGAGGAGCAGGAGGCTGTGGAGGAGCAGCTCTGTGCAGCCTCCTGCCCTTTCCCTGAGCTGCGGAGCTGCTGCAGCAGTGCCCGGGCAAATTTGGCTGGCTCTGCACCCCAGAACCATCCAGCAGCTCCCAAACCAGACCTGACTTGCTCCCTGCCAGCTCCAGAGCAGCCTGAGCAGGGTGGATAGACATGCCCTGAGGGTATGTCTGCATTGCAGTGCAGAGGTGAGACCTGGGCTGGGTGAGACAGAGCTGGGCTGGTCCCTGGGAGCACCCAGAACATGGAGGTGTGTGCTCCTGGGCTCCAGGGTGTGGAGGAAGAGGGAGGTTTTTCACCTCAAAGAGCCTCTTGATGCTTTTGGGAACTGAGTCTGGGTTGGGGGAAGGACTTCATGGACTGGCATGTGTTGTGGTCATCAGTGGGTGGCCGTTCTGTAGAGATCACATGGAAAAATCATAAAATTATGGAATCATTTTGGTTGGAAAAGCCCTTTGAGGTCATTGAGTCCAGCTACCAGCCCAGGACCGCCAAGGTCACCACCAAACCATGTCCCCAAGTGCCACTTCTACACATGTTTTAAATCCCTCCAGGGATGGTGACTCCATCACTGCTTCAGGCAGCCTATTCCAACACCTGATAAACCTTTTGGTGAAGAAACTTTTTCTAATATCCTGTGTAATATCCAGCAGCACTGGAAAATTGATAGTGCTGAAATTGGGAAAAATACACTTCTCTCTTCCTTAGAGTGCCTGGATCTTGGGGTTTGACTGAGAATCCTCAGGACCTGCAACCTGGCAATGGGACCAACCCCAGCCCTTCAGCTGGTTAGCTCATCTGCAGGAAACCAAAACCATCCAAACAGATTTTGGATTACTCCAGAAAATATTTCCTTCTAAAGGTGTCCCATCTCCTGAGTCTGTGCTGCAAATGTGGTTGCTTATTACTCAAATTCTTCTGTATTAGAGGGGGGAGGGAAAAAAAAAAAAAAAAAAAAAAAAAAAAAAAAAAAAAAAAAAAAAAAAGTAGATAAATAAAGAAGTGGTCAAAAAGAAATTTTATCAACCCAAATCAATCATAGGTGATTTCCAGTGGTGTCTTAAAGTCTGGCATGAGCCAGCAGCCCCTGGAAGAGGAGTGGATATGATTTTCCTCCTGGCAGATCCAGGCACCTTGGGAATTTCCTCGGCTCTCAGCACTCAGCACTAGATGGCATCCAAAGCGGGAATTTGGGCTCCCAAATGCAATCCTGGGCTCTGAAATTATAATGGTAGCTGGATTAAAAAGGAGGATCCCATCTGGATGAGGGGGAAAATCGAAGGGCGGAGGAGGTGGAGTTCTCCCATCTCCTGCTGCCGCCACTGTGGTGCAGCCCCCTCCAAGGTCTGTTCCACCACCTCAGCTGAGTGCTGGGCTGCCAGGACAGGAAAATAATGTGACAGAGGGAAGAGCAAAGGCACCATCCACAAGTCAAAAGTGCATTCAAGCCTTCAGGGGTTCATGCACCCATCCTCTTTTTCCTCTGAATGCTGCCTGCCCTGTGGGTGCTTGGACACGCAGCATGCTGCACGCGTTGCTGTCTGCTTGTGTGCAGCCTGGGGAGACTGGAAATGCAGCTGCTCTGAGCTGGAAAACATTTCCCAATGAAGGAATTACCTTTACATCATCCACCTTGTTTACTAAATAAGCCAAACTGTCCCTAGGCCATTGATGGGATTTGGGAGAAAGCAGAAGCACCATGAGAGGCAACCCTTGCCTGGGAGATTTTTCCTCCTCTTAACCTCACAGGTGTCTTCCTGCTGATGTGGGATGAGGAGGGGGAGTGCCAGCATCTCTCCCTGTCACCCATCTGTGTTCTCATGGGTGGGAGGTGGGATTAGACTCCCCCAGCCCTCCAGCATGGGGAGCAAATTATTTGCTTTTATCACCTCTCAACCAAGCCATGGCCGTGAACAGGTTCCTCAGGAGAGGCAGCTGTGCTTGACCCCTGGCTCAGGGCAGTGGCTCTGAGGGCCAGCACCCAGGAAAGGGCTCAAAAGCACACAAAGGTATGAGGAGCAGACAGGTAATGGTTACACGGCCGTGGGTGCCTGCCTGGAGGTGCAGGAGCCACAGGAGAGACACAAGGCTCCCTCCCTGCCCTGTTCACACTCTGTAGGTGACCTTAACAACTTCATGAGCCACTGGGTGATTGCCAGCACCGTTTCCTGTGTCCTGGCCCTGCTGAGGAGGGTGCTGAGGTCCAGATCCTGGAGGTGACACTACAGCCACCTCTCCTGAGCCTTTTTACCCTGTCTTCAGCTGAACAAAGTCTTCTCAGGTCTGAATATCTCACCACTGCCCAGAAACCATTCTCCCTCTGAAACACCTCTGTGTCCAGGCCTTTTGTTTTTCTTTTCCTTTTGTTTTCCTGGTGTGAACGCACCATCAAGCAGGGATGCAGGAGAGCTTTATCGAGGTTCTGCTGGAGTTTGAAATACTTCTCTTCCCAAAAGTATATGTACCTACAAGTAATTGCTTCAACCCAAGCCCCGAGTAGGCAGAGGCACTACAGACTGCTGTTTGTGTGCCCATTCCCTGTGCCTGCAATTATGGGGAAATTGCCATCGTGTAAGCAGCAGCTGTATGAATAACTCTATTATTTGTTATTATTAGTCCTAGATGTGTGTTTTTCTTGAGATCATATCTGCACAAGAAGGCACATTAATAATAGCCTTTTGAACTGGCCCAGTTTAATTTCTATGGATCGTGAAACTTTTGAAGCAAGGTGCTGTTTATTGCTCGCTTCTGAAATCAAAGGTCTTCAGCCGCAGCAGAGAGAGCTCTGTGTTGTCCAGGCTGAGTTCTTGTAAGGGCAGGCGGTCATGTTGAGCTCACTCTCCTCATCTGGCATCAGCAAAAGGGTCTCGTGTTACAGCCTGGTGCCAGCCTATTTTAGGAAGCAAGATTCCCCTTTTATGCAATTATTTTTCATGCGAAGTTCTGTTCTCCTTTACTCTTTTCCTGTTTCAGTCGGTTCTCTCTCTTGCCTTCAGGTGGGGTGCGTGATACAGGGAACAACAGCTTCTCAGCCACGGAGGTGCTGTCTGAGTATGGAAAACACGAGCAAGAATGGGTCAAGAAATAGGAAAAACCGCGTGGAGTGTCCATAAAAGGACATGGAGCTGCTGGGGTGAGTCCAGCCACAAGGATCATCTGAGGGTTGCAGAACCCTGGGGTGTTCAGCCTGGAGATGGTTCCAAACAGACTTTAGAGCCCCTTCCAGTGCCTAAAGGGCCTCCAAGAGAGCTGGAGAGCGACTTTAGATAAGGATATGGAGAGGACAAGGGGCAATGGCTTCACACTGACAGAGGGCAGGGATAGATTAGATAGTAGGAAGAAATTTTTCCCTGTGAGGATGGTGGGGCCCTGACACAGGTTGTCCAGAGAAGCTGTGGCTGCCCCTGGATCCTTGGCAGCGTCCAAGGCCAGGCTGGAGAGGGCTTGGAGCAACCTGGGATAGTGGAAAGTGTCCCTGCCCATGGCAGGGGCTGGAACAAGATGATCTTTAAGGTCCCTTCCAACCCAAACCATTCTGTGATTCGTGTTTTCTCTTTGAGTGCATTATTAGGAGCTTTCCATCCAAGTATAGTAGAAAAGAGTAAAATCAGGGCCAGGTTCCTTAATGCCTGTCATGACCCACCAGTATTTTTGGGCTGCTTGTCAGGTGCCCACAGAAGCACACACGGTCTCAGAGCCACGCAGGCTGGAGGTCCCTGAAGAGCAGATGAAAATAAACCCAAATGAACACACTGCCTTCTCAGACTTGTGCGATTTGTGCTTTTGCAGTTGGGTTTGTCAGCCCAAAAGCATTTTGCCCCACTTTCCCAGCAGCTGGTGGCACGAGGATTTGCTGAAGGCAGGAGGGGGTAAAGGTGGGAACATGCCTGGGAAAAGGTGGGCAGGTGAGGACGGGTAAAACGAGAACCCAAAAACGCATCATTTTGAGGGGGGGAGGTGTCCTTTTCTTTCATTTTTCAATCCCAGTGTTTCAAAACTGTCTCATGGTTTGGAAACAGGAGGATTTTGACATTCAGTGTTTAATGTTGGCAATTCTGATAAAGAAGATAAAGGGTCCGTGATGGAGCACTTGAGTTATTTGTGGGTTGTTGGGCAATGACAGTCAGTGAACCTGTGTCTTTGTGTGTTTAAAGCATAGTCCCTGACATTTACTGCCAATTTTAAAGGGATTTACTCTTTGCTATTTCATAATCCCTGATTCAGAGCAAATTTGCAGATTTTGAAGATCAGAAGATCAGAAGAGACCATTAATGCCATGGTCTGAGTCTCTGGATAGCTGAAGCCACCTAATCTCATCTCCTCCTGCACTGAGCCCAATACTTTGTGTTCAGCTGCATCACAAAGCAAGACATGAAGGTAGAAAGATCAACCACTAACCCAATACTCAAAAAAGTGTTCCAAGGTTTGATCATTGTCACTATTTAAAATAAAGTGGTCAATGTGCTTCTCATTTTTCTTAGTCCACCTTTGGGTGGAAGAATCATTTATGCCCAAAAATTCATGTAAAAGCAAGTATTTCTTCATCCCATTCAAAATGAAGGAAAAGATAGGCTGGGTATATACCCCAGGAAATCTGCTTGGCTTCACAGGGAAAATAGCCTCCTTCTAGTGGTTTGATGCTGTGGTCTGCAAGGCAACTTTGTGTGCATTTGTAAAGTCATCTGAGCTGCATTAAGGTCAATATCATAACTTCAACAAATTTTTTTTCTTCTTTACAGACGTTTCTTCAGCCTTTGGAAATGCAGTGTCCCAAGAAAAATTAAACTGGCACAGAAAACTGAAGCAAGAAGGGAAGTTTGTGCACTCAGAGGGAAAACAAAAAAGTTTTTTTAGCTGGAAATGTGTGTGACATGTGTGACAAGGTTTGAGTATTAAAAAGTTGTGTTGCAAGATAATTTCTGGGGAAAGAATTGCAGCTAGAAAAGGGGTGTGAAACAAGTGGTTCACGCTGAGTCAGTAATTGGAGTGCTGTAGTTTTGTAATGCACTACTAACCCAAACTGTGGATCCTACCACTCCTGAGTTTTTGGGCCTGGCTCTTATCACAGAAGCAAACAGCCTCTGTGAAAGGGTTCAGAATACAAATGGGAGAGCAAATCCTTTTCAGAGCTATAAAACCCTCTTGTGTTTTAAGGAGCCTGATCTTTTCTGGCAGGACTTTCAAAGAAAACAGTGTCAAGATCCTCTCGATGAATAGCAGCATTAATATATTAGGTGTGTATTATGTAAATCCATGCTTCAGTGGAGCACTAGATAAGATAAATGGGAGCAAAGAGCAGGTTTTGAAGGCTGCTGGTGGGGTTTTGTGTGTGTGCTGTGCCTCTTGAAGGCTTGGTGCAGAACTCAGAGCCCACTGAGGTCCTGCCCTCCCCTCCTGCTCAAGCGGCTGCTGCTGTGGGACCATTAAATTTTGTCGCTACATGGCAAAACCTTGCTCAGCCACAGCATTGCAAGGCTGTGCCTGAAAAAACTCTTTTCTCTCTGTTTTGGTGCAGAGGCAGGGAAGTTCTTCTGTGGCAGAACTGGGCTGTGCATCTCCTTTACATCCCCCTGGCACTGCATGGCATGGATGAGCGACCAGCAAATCTAGTCTCTGTGCTGGAGCAAATATTTGGGGAGGGTCCAGCCTGACCCTGGCAAACACATTGAGATTCTTGAGGCTGGTGGACAATGACTTATCAAGATAGAGAGACTTGGGAGCAGATAAGCCCAGGGACTTGTGCATTGTATACAAATACCTGGCCTGGCCCTCGCAGCTCACGTGAGGAGTGATGCTGCAGCTCTGCCCCGGTGAAACTCCATTTCTTGTTGCATAATTGTTCAAGACAGGATGGACAGAGGGTCCCCACGTGTGTGGCCACATGCTTCACTTTCTGCTTGTGCTGCTTCATCACTTGATGAGCCCCAATCTTACTCCACTTTTTCTTTATTACTTGTGATATCTTTCAAAAGCTTCTCCCTGCTTCCCCAGTTACACACACAGATCCCTCCAGTACCGTCCCACCAAAGAGAGTCTTGATTCACTTTGAGGAAGCACAACCTCATGTTCAGCATCACTTTCCCTGCTGCCCCATGGTGGCCACCACACACCTGCCCCACCAGCACCCATGTTCATCGTCAGGGCTTCACGCCTTGAAGGTGATGCCAAAAGCTGTGAGGTGGCCCATAAAAATGGCTTGGTCTAGACGTGGAAAAAGATATTCATTTTTCTTTCACTTTTTACTTGGATGCGGAGCATTTTCAACCAGGTCATTGAGACGGTTTGCGACCAGAAATAAATCCAAGCCGAAAAAATGTCGGCGGACCTGTTTACTTTATAAACCACAAATGTTTGTATCCTGCAACAAATACCTGGGAAGTGCCCGGACCAGACATTACAAACGTGTTAACTACCCCGAGTTAACCAGTAATCAATTCGGGGAGAAAAACCCGAGCGTGGACCTCTCCTCTGAGACTGCTCTTTATAACGGGGCTTTCATTTAGGCCCCGGCCTAGCAGCGTAATTAAACCGTGGCACATTCTTGACTTTCAAACAAACTCCTGGGAGCTGGCCAGCCCCGAGCACAGACCGGGATTTTACCCGGCTGGAAACGAGGGTGATGTTCCACCTCTTTCATGAGCTGTTGTTGACGGTGAAAATGCCTGCCCGCGGTAGAAATTGGGATTTCTACAGACAGCCCTTCAGGGCTACACTAATAAACGCATGAAAGGTTTTAGGGGAGATACATGAAAGTACTGGTGTGTTGGAATGTTTTTTTCAATGCCACCAGTTTTGGGGGAGGAAGGTGTATTACTGAGGCTTGGATTTTTTAATAATTAGCACGCATCAGTAGTAATTTAGATTGCCGATTTTTGATTTTTGCAGTCCAAGTTTGGTCGTTTCTCTGTCAATACTGGGCCATGACCTGCTGAGGTGCCTCGATGGAGCTGGAGTTTGGCATTTCAAGCAAATGCTGAGGAACGGCAGTAGATGGTGCTGTTATTCTCTTTTTCGAAGACAGGGATGGCAGACGAAAGACGGGCGCAACCGTGACTGTACACAAGGTGTTACCAGCCCCCAGTGTCCCCAAATTATAAATCAGGCTCCTTCAGATCGTGGGATTCAGTCTTTAAAGAATCTTAAATCAAATAACGTCCTTTATTACAGCTTCTGTAGTTTGATCTTCTGGATGAGATTTCGAGCTTTTTGTTGTGATCATGTAATTTGAAATTTATTTCCCTTTTTTTTTTTTTTTTTTTTTTTGTTTTTGTAATAGCGTGAATTGAAACCCTCCAACCATGCCAAGAGCCAGCAAGATTTAGGGGAACTAAATTAAATTAGGGAGAAGCATCAGGGTTGTGAAACTTGGCAGGAATACAGATGCCGGTTTCAAAACAGGCTGGACTTTAAGTTCTTGGCAAATTGAATGTTGCTGACCCTGAGTGATTTGTGATGCCAGGAACGGGTCCGTGACCACAGAGCGTCCCACCCCTCGGGTCACTGAGGCACGCGCCCGAGGGCTGACCCTCCTGGCCTGCACCAGCCCGGATCCACAGCCTCCTGAGCAGCGCCAAACGCTGCACCAGGATGACATTTACCAGCTAATTCTTTTTAATGACCTGAAGGTTTATGAGGCTTGATCCTTCCCAGCCACACTGGGGAGGGCAGAACTGGGCCCTCTTTGGATTTCACTTTTATTTGCCTTTCCCTGCAATGACAGGTCTAACTGCAGCCTTTGTAAAAATTTAACAGGGCGGTGTTGACTGTGCAGGTTGGACAACCCGGCGCCAGCGTCCAGCATGGGGACACGGGCAGGGGACACGGCAGGTGTCCTGCCCTCAACCTCCTCCTGCCATGCAGGGCAATGCCCCCACTCACAGCCTCTCTGAGGGTGTTTTTTCCAGCAGCAGCAGCTGGTGATGCTAAGAATACCCCTGAACAGGGTAGTGGTGGTTGAGCTTTGGACTTTTCACAAGTTTACTGGTATTTCTGCCTCCTGACTCCAGTTCAGGCCACCTGGTGTGCAGCACGTAACTGTGCTCCGATTTCCCCCTTCGGTGGGGAACAATCTCAGATAACGGATAACAATCAGCTCGCTTTCTTATTTTAGGATTGCTGTAGCCATGGTCATTAGCAGCTCCAAGAAATACAATAGGCAGGGCCTGGCCCTCCCACACTGCGTGTCCCCTCTCCCAGAAGAGTTGCTGCCAAAATCCTCCCTGTGACAGAAAAGCAAAGCGGGTTCCCAAGGAAGACCTGGCTGTAGGTGTGAGGGGGAAGAGGGGCCTTGGAACTGGGCAGTGCATCAAACTGAGCATCCCACTGGGCACACTTCAGGCATCAAACTGCTCTGTAAAAGCATCCGTGTTTGCAGCACGTCAGGAAGAGCAGAAGAGTTGCCACCTGGAGAAGAGAAGGCTCCAGGGAGACCTTAGAACCCCTTCCAGTACCTAAAGGGGATCCAAGAGAAGTGGAGAGGGACAAGGATATTGAGTAATAGAAGGCGGAATGGCTTTGAACTGACAGAGGGCAGGGTTACATTAGGTGTGAGGAAGAAATGCTTCCCTGTGAGGGTGGTGAGGCCTCGGCACAGGTTTTCCAGAGAAACTGTGGCTGCCCCATCCCTGGCAGTGTCCAAGGCCAGAATGGATGGGGCTTGGAGCAACCTGGGATGGTGGAAGGTGTCCCTGCCCATGGGGAATGAGATGGTCTTGAAGCTCCCTTCCATCCCAAACCATTCCAGGATTCTGGGATGCTCTACACTTTTAATTGGAGCAGCCCAGAGCATCAGGGCCACGTCCTGCCTGGCCAAGGAGCATCCCCAGGAGCCGGCCAAGGGCAGTGCTGCTGCCCAGCTGTCTCTGCACCCCAGAGCTAAAGCTGGACTGATGGAAAACGTTGTAGGGGCACCTTAAAGCTGTGCTGGGCCAAGGGGAGCGGGGTGGGGTAAGGAGGAGCATAAGGGCAGGATACAGGTTCAGCCCCTGCTCCAACAAATGGTTATTTTACGTTAAATAATGTATAGGATAAACTACTTCTGTGAGCTTCAGAGCAGAATCTCTGGAGCCTCCTTCCTTCAATTCTTTCTCCCCACACCAACCCTGCGCACCTGGTGGAAACACAAGCTCTCACAACCTCTCAAGCAAGAGGTTTGAGCTCCTCTTGCCCCAAACCAGACCTACTGTCCCACTTGAGCACCCACTTCTATGGAAAAGAAAGAAAAAAAGGAAATGCAAGAACATTTTTACTGTTGGGTTTTGGGTTTTTTTGTTTTGTTTTGTTTTGATTCTGGTTTTTGTTTTTGTTTTGGTGGGGGGTTTTTTGGCAGATACCCTTTGGCCAGGATCTGGATTGTGGACTGGTCATGGTGAGTGAGTAAGGTAGAAGCAAAACCTTCCCTCAATTTTTAAGTTCTTGGCGCGTCATGAACAGGTTTCCACATAGTTCTGTCCCACTGATACAACGATAAAAGGGGCAGCAACAAGTTCCTGCCCCTTTGCCCATTCCGGGAATAGCTTTAAAGAGATGATTCTCTTAAAATGACAAGACCAAGTGAATAAAATTCAATTCCTCTTTTCAAATTGTTGGACTGGGAAATAAATCTGGGAAAGAACAAGTGGCACAACAATTTTTGATCTTCCCTGAAATTATATCAGCATATTCCTTGTTCACCAGAGGTTTGGTCCAGCTGGGGTGGGAAGGCAGTGAAAATCAGTCCTTCAAAATTGTAGAGAAAAATTCACTAGTAATACAAACTCAGTTAATTCAAATCATTTATACAAAGCAAATCTCAGTCCACAGTGAGAATTCCAAGACTGACGGAAAGGAAGAGCTGAGGTCTTGAAGGATACTGTTGCATGGTGTATTTGACAATTCCATTTATGAATAAACAATTCATTATCACCAATGAATCTCTTGCATATTATTGATAAAGGCACAGAAGCTGCTTTTTGGCACTTCTGACTTAACCATTGTCAAATGTGAACTGGGCAATTGTGGTGGCTGCTGCTCCCTTAAGACACTGCCCAAGATTCAGATTTGTGTGCCCTGGCTTGCATCAATTAACAGCACAATCTTTTTGTTATGAAAATGCAAACATAAGTAGCCTGAGGGGTCTTGTAAATGCAAATACAAAGCCATAATTTCGATTTCCCTGAAAGTATAAGAAAGCCTTTTTTTTATTTTATTTTTTTTTATTTGGTGTTACAATGATAAGTCTCAATTTTTGGTTTTTTTTCCTCTTTGCTTTGAACGCAAAATTGAATTTAACCCAGGGAATCAGCCGACTTGGGGATGTGGGGAGCCTGGAGCCAGCGGCTGGAATCTGGTGCTCCTCTAGGGAGGGCCAGGCTCTGAAGGGTGAGGGGAACGTGGATGCTTGACCTCACAGTGGACGTGAGCTGGGCTGGGCAGTGTGCCCACAGCTGGGGGAGAATTCCCACGTGAAGATTCTTTCCGCTGGCTCCAGGCACCAATGGAGCCTAAATTAGGCACCCACACCTCTGCCACGCTGAGAGGAAAGACAGAACTTGAGATGTGTCCTTCGTGGGCAGCTTGGCCCCCTGCATGGGCGATTTGCACCATTTTTGGGCCAAAAGCGATGCTTTTGTATTCAGCTCCATGGGGTGATAATGGGCAAAAGAGCCCCTCAACAGCAAGGTGGGAGGTGGCACCAGGTTTCTCTCACTGAGGCATCACTGAGGCTTTAATGAAAGAATTGGGGGAACGTCCAAGGTCTGTTTTCCCCTTTCTTTTTGCACCGCACATATAAAATTAAAATTTGAAAACAGCCGCTTCACTTTCTTCCTCCCTCCCGGCTGGCCTCAGTGTGCCCATGAATGTGTCTAAACAGATTCCTGGAAAACCTGCCCTCGCCCAGGAGAACTCTCCAGCGCTCGGGAGGAGCAGCAGGGAGGGGTGCCCGTGCTGGGGGGCTCTCCCTGCCCTCCCTGCCTGGAAAACACCAGGGATGCAGCAGCATATGCGCCAGCACACAGGTGAGAGCCTGAGGTCAAATGCACGACCCAAAAATAAGAGGAGAAGCGGTTAAGCGCTGTCCTGAGCAGTTCCCTGCGGTAGCAGCTCTCTTCCCCACCTCCTGCACCCCAGCTCGGAGCAGCCCTCCTGCCATCTCGGGTTTCTGGGAAACCTTTCCTTTACTTCCTCGATGATTTTTAATTAGCCCAAAGGAGCGATTAACCAACAGAACAATCGCTCACCCAAGCTCTCTCGTTACACTCATTTGGTGAAAGTGGTGCTGCCGCTGCGGGACGGCAAAGCTGCCACGGTTCGGCGATGGCACCTGGCAGGGTGGCACAGCCAAACTTCAACCCAGGGTCGCCCCGCTGGGCTCTGCCAAGGTCTGTGGGTACCACACACATCATGTCCCCACTCCTGTCTCAGCACACGGAACAGAGCTAGAGGGCAGGAAGAAAAAAAAAAAAAAAAAGAAAAAAGAAAAAAAAAAAAAAGAAAAAAAAAAGGAGGAGGGAAAAAAAAAAAAAAAAAAAAAACCACCAACACATGAGAAAAGCGTTTATCAAGTTATTTGTTGTCAGTTTTCTGCCGCTTGTTCCCATCTTTCGGGAGTCCTCCAGCCTTGGCTCGGCTGGTTGTTTTTCTTTTCTCCCCTGCACTCCTGCACGAACGAACGCTAGAGGCTCCCTCCTTCTGGTCTGCGAGAGAAAACTTTAGTTCTTAACTTTTTTTTTTTTTTTTAAACTTCCCTCAGGAAAAAAATGTGGAGTTAATTATCTATGTAAAATGTCAGATGCAGGAAAGGGGCTGTGCTTACTTGGATATCCCATCCGAGGCGAAGTGACTGATTTTTTTTTTTCTTTTTTTTTTTTCTTTTTTTTTTTTTCCTGAGGGGTGGAAAGCCTCGCGAAATAAAAGTGCAGAACCGAGCCGGTGGCTCCCAGAGCGGCCGGGGCGGGCGCGGCGGGAGCCCCCAGCGCAGCGCAGCGGAGCCCAGCGCGGAGCCCACCTGCCCCCGGGGCAGCATCCCCCGCACCTTCTCCCGGACTGAGACCTTGATAAATACATATACACACACATATATAGATATAAAAATATATATACGCTTTTTTTTTTTTTTGCCTTTTTTTTTTTTTTTTTAAATCCTTCCCCCAGGCTTTTCCTCCAGGACTTTTCCACCGCCTTTGGGACAACCCGCAAACTTCTCGCTCGCTGCCCCTTCGCCGCTTTCCCTGGTGTTTTTGGGGGCTTGTTTTGGTTTTTGTTTTGCTACTTTGATTTTTTCTTTTTTTTTTTTTTCCCCCCCCTCGTCTCTCCTTGGGAAGACCCGCCTGCCTCTCTCGCCTCCCGTGCCCCACCGGAGAGGCCGGGAGCGGCTCCGGCGGCGCGGGCAGCACCTCCCCGGCGCACGGCGTGCGAGCCCGGCGGCGGCGCGGCTCGGCTCGGCTCGGCTCCGAGCGGCTCCCTGCGGCCCGGCACGGCCCGGCTCGGCTCGGCACGGCTCGTCCCGGGCGCTCGCCCCCGATAATGCAGAGCTACAAGTACGACAAGGCGATCCCGCCGGAGAGCAAGAATGGGGGCAGCCCGGCGCTCAACAACAACCCGGCCAAGAGCAGCAGCAAGAAAGCCCTGCTCATCTGCCTCGACTGCCTCTGCCTCGTCATGGGTGAGCACCGCGGGCTCCGCGCCCCTTCTCCCCTCTCCCGCACCACCACCGCTCTCCGGGGGAAAAAAAAAAAAAACACAACAAAACTTTTTTGGGAAAGTTCGGCGCTGGGCGGGCAGAGCTCGGCCGTGCCCCGGCCGCGCCGCTTCCCGAACAAAAGCAGGAGCGGGGCCGCCGGGAGAGCCGGGCCGGGCAGCGAGCGGGGGGAGCCGGGGAGCGGCCGGGCCGGGCTGGGGAGCGCGGGGGGCGCCCGGGGATCCCGGCGGGGAGAGCCGGGCGCGGCAGCCCCGCACCCCGACACACTCATTTATCGGTGATTTGCTCTCATTTCTGCCTGGCTGCCGCCGCGGCCCCGCTGCCGCAGGCGGGGAGCAGCCCCGGCGGTGCGCAGGGGGCACTGTGGGCTCGGGGATGCGCCCCGGGGGTGCCCCCGGCACGGGCCCCGCACCCGGAGCTGCCTCGGCGGCACCTCGGCGGCGCCGGGGCCAGCTCCAGGTGGAGGCAGCGCTCTACGGGGCAGCCCGGCTCGTGTTTTGGTTCATAATGGAAAATAGCAGCTCTCGCCGCTCTGGTTTCTGTGTCGCTCTGCTGGCGGCTTTACCAGCGCTCCTCTCTTTCTCCCATCTCGCTGAACTCATTCTTTTAGAAGTCCGGAGCGCTCTCGCAGCCCCCGCCAGAGGTTTGGGTTTGCCTGCCTGCTCGGCTTTTGGAGATGCGATGACTTTTTTGGAGATGCTGTGGCATGGAAGGGAACTGTCAACAGCGCGTCTCAAAAAAAACCTTTTTGCGTTCCAAAACATCAACCCTTCCATTGTGGCTGCGATGCTGAATATTTAATTGACAGACACAGGCAGGGGAAATCAACTGGCTTCCAACAAAGAGATTAATAACACAACAGCACGTGAGTTTAATACTCCAGACACCACAGTCTTTAAAACAATTGTTTCTGCTTAGAGCCCATTTTTTAAAGACTGTCAGTTTGATTTAATTTTTATGCAGTTTATTGATCATCTGGTGTATATTAGGGGGCACTAATACATTAGGAGGAGAGGCATGGTTTTCTCTTTATATTCCCACAAGAATCGGGGCCAGTGCAGAAAGCTTCATCTCTCGGATCTGGAAAAAATAAAAATACTCGATATCCCATATATGAAACTAATGTAAAGTAGAAACATAGCTAGCTGGACTTACCACACTTACTTAAGCACAAAGTCGAATTCCTAGTAAAACAGCTCCTAGGAGTCAGAACTTTTAAACTTTCATTTACCCAAGATTTCTTAACTTGAGGCATTCCTGGCATGAGTAGGTGCTGTTTGAATGAGGGAAAGAGTTTTGCTTCCCCTTCTCTGGGCTAAAGGTCCTAAATGAAAAAGCAGTTGGTTGACATGTGTTATCCTACTTGTGCTGGTTTGGGTAAACAGGACTTATCAAGCAGCACTGGAAAGTATTGTTAGCAGGGAATAATGTGATGCAGCAAAACTGTGATTGTTGCTTTGTTTTAGGTTGCTACAGGTGGAAATTGGGAAGTAAACAGCAGAGTTGGCTTCTTTAGGGGTTTTTGTTGGGGTTCTTCATTTTTGTTTTGTTGGGTTTTTTTTTTTAGAGTGAGGAGCATTTAGAAGTAAGAGCATGAATGCAGTAGCTGAAGGAAAGTTTAGATCTGGTTGATCACTGGCAGGTGAAGAGCATGGGTGGGACATGGTGAAGGAGACGATTATGGGATGGAGAGCCCATGATGTGTGTTTGGGGATGGATAGCTCGTGATGTGTATTTGGGGATGGGCTTTGCAAATAGTCCAGGAGTATCAGACCTGCTGGTGGATGACTGAGCATGAGTTGCTGTGAAAGCTGCCCCACTCATGAGAGGAGGCTTGGTTTGCTCTTCCTTCTGCCTTTTGCTAGGGAAGACTATGAGTTTATAGTTTCCAAATACTTGATTCCCATTTTCTTGTAAAAAAATCCCCCCAAAAACCACTTGGAAAGTGAAAAAAAAGGTGCCCTAGCTAAACCCTTCCTGTAAGAGAAAGGTGAACAGGTACAAGTTGATGAATATTTACATATTCAGAAGAAAAAAAAAAAAAAAGTCCTGTATAAGATAATGAGGAGCAGAATTGGGTGAAATGACCTTTTTTGGGGTGGAGGGACCAGCAGAGGTCTTCTGCTGGTGCATGTGGGCACATGGCCAGTGGCCTCCAGTGCAGTCAAACTGAGTTACGCCTCTTGAGCAGCTGCCCGAAGACATTCACAGAAGCAGGGAAACAGAAGGCTTTTTCTCATTTGAGGACTGCTTTAGGAAATACTAAAACTGGCCATTTGATTTGCAGAGGCCTGTGACGCTGCGCTGGCTCCTGCTGCAGGTAGTGCCATAATTCGGCCTTGAATTGGTTTCCTCTGAGGGGAAAATCAAAAGAGTGAACTATGGCTGAAATGTTTTTCAGAAATGACACACTCTCGGTGAGGCTGTAGATGTCTACAAACCCTTTGTTTACACATAAATTTAAACAAATTACCCAGAGGCCAATTATCATAAACATCTGAGAAAGTCTGAATTAGTAAAGCTGAGCTATCAGGAGCTTCCTTCAGCTTTAATTTGGTGAGAGTAGTTAGGAAGATCCACTTTGTCTTTCATCCTTAAGCAGTATAGTGGTTATCTTGATAGCAAATGCGTAAGAGGAAGATTTGAATCTTCTTTGCTTGGGAGCCATGGGCAGGTGGAGTGGGTTGGGTGAAGATCCACTGGACCAGATCCTCTGTTTCTCCTGCATTTCCAGCTTGAGTTGAGCTGGCAGGGAGCTGGATGTTACTGAATGACCATCCCACTCCTCTAATGAGTGCACTTGGCACTCATAAATCCCTGGGCTCTTGCATCAACAAGAGGTTTGATCGCCGACACTGCGAACTTCCCAGAAATTCCATGCCCGTGCTTAACTCAGTAAAAAAAGGCAGAAAAGGACTGAGTGTGCATTTATTAAAGCAGGTCGTGCAAGGGGGGAAAATAACTTTCTCCATCTGCTTCCTCCTCTTGGGAGGGCTCTGTTTTGAGAATTGGAAGATGCTTCCTGAAATTGTTAGGGCCACAGGCAAGCTTGGTGGTGTGGAAGAGCCCCCGTGGCCCTGCCCCTGTCTCCTGATCACTGCAAAACATCTGAAAATGTGATTGAGGCAGTCTGGGAGGGTCTGAAGTTCCCTCTGCTGAGCTGGTTGCTGTCTTCACTTTGTAGAGTGGTGGGGAACTCTCTGAGCAGCAAAACAAGAGGTGTGATGGGTGGACCTCACTCACCTTCACCTGATCATCCCTCTGCCAGGAGTTTCCTGCACCTCCTACCTGGAGCTTAAGAGTTGTTATTGGGGGGAACTGGGGTCATCCTGGCTGGGACAGGTCTCGGGGGACAACTTTCCCTGGTGCCATGGGGTTTTGCTGTCCTGCAACAGCCACCAAATCTCCTCCTGGTGCAGGAGATGTGGCCAGGTGGGGAAAAGCCTCCTGCCCTGACCCTTGAGGTGAGGTGTTTTGGAGCCTGGCGCCACACTTGCAGCATCTAGGGTTAAATTTACTCCTCTCAGACCTGCTGTTTTCCCTTGGCAGGGGCTCCTGGTGTTCAGCAAGCTCTGAGCAGCCACCTGTGCTCTGCTGACGGGTGCTAACTCAAGCGTTTAATCTCAGAAGAGGGGAAGACTGTGTCAGCAAGGGTGATAGGGCAGATGAGGGTCTTCGGTAGCTTGTATTTGTGCAGCTTGTGCAGGTAAAACAGCTTCCAAAAAGTCCTGCTTGTGCCATAAAATAGAAGGATTTCATCTGGCATACCTGCTTCTGAGGCTTGTGGAAATTTGGTTTATGGGAGCATATGTTTCAGGCTGGTGGGATGTAAACTGCACACAATTTACTGCCCTTCTTCTTTTCTGCCTCTAATTTAATTTTCTCTCTTCTGTCAATCCCAGTTAATCTGTACAACACAAGTTTTACTGCCTTGGGGAGGTTATTTGAAGCAACAGATGGATAGACCTCTTACAACCTTAATATCTCTGCAGCTTTCTCACAAATTTGGCATCTCCTGTAGCGAGCTGGATGCTAAAATGAACTTTGAAAGTAAATATTTATGCTAGCTGGACCTTGACATGTTTATGTAAGTGGGGATATAATCTTATAATTTGGGCTAACAGTTTAGATTACTCTTGAGTTTCCTCTTCTGTGTAGAAAATTGTGTAGTCCTCCAGCTCTCAGAAGCAAAAAGGATTTGAGCTCTGCCAGGGGCCCTGTCGCTTCATCACAAAAATTGGTGCAAACAGGCCTGGGATTGTCATTGAAGTGTAAGGAGTGGGAGGAATTGGAGATGAGGGGTGAGGTTAGAGTTATTTGGATGGTGTAAAGCTGGATGTGATGAGCTAAGCAACTTTGCTTTGTTTGGGTTGGGGCTGTTGTTTTTATTTTTAGGACTACCCCGCTGCGCAACACTCACTTGTCGCACGGGTAACATCTTTCTGCGCACCTGAAGAAGATGCTGAGCCAACCATTTCTTGTTTTCAGCAGGGGACAACAAGACCTGGCTGTACCAAACCAGCTGGACAGTCCCAGCCCCTCGGTGCTGCCTTCCCCGCGCTGTGTCTCCTCCGTGCCGGGGAGGACTGAGCCCGCACCGCACGGGAGAAGCTGTGTGGGTGGAGAGTCATCATCGTGTTTTGGGCATCCCTAGGTGGGGTTTGGTCGTTAATGTTTATGTATCACTCCATACCTGCAGGATCTCCCGGTGGCAGCGAGCTCCTGGCCAGGGGAGGCTGCTCTGGCAAAGGCAGGTTGGCAGAAGTGGCACCTTGGCGTGGGGTTGTTGTGCAGTTGGACTCTGCCATAACTTGGGAGTAAAGGAGCTCTTTTTTTGAGCCTGGAGGAGTTTATTGAACCAACAGTCAGCACCTAAAGTGTGACACCCATCTGTTGTGCCTCCCTTGAAAGACCAAAGGAGCCAAAGATGACTGGAAGTAAAGGCGAGAGAAATACTTTGGAGGTGTTTGAAGTCCACTTTTTCTGCATTTGCTTTGTGAAAACAAACAAACAAAAAAAGACAACCGACCTATCAAAAAGAGATTATTAGTGACAATTATACTTGAGGTGTTAATTGCAGAACAAGGAAATGCTGTACCTATGGCAGACCGAGTCCTCAGGGGTATAAATCTGTTGACTTTCCCAAGGTGGTGGAACTTGGCCAGCCTGAAGATGTGTCTCCAGGAAAAGCAGAATTACGTGCAACTGCCTCATGGCCAGGAGTGCTTTGAATCGTGTGTACCTGCTGCTGAGACAGGCAGGAGATGGGAATCACAATTACAGCAGATGACATTTTTTTAATTGTCTGTTTGTAGTGAGCACAGAAAATAATATAAACATCGCTCCCAGATCAAACGGATTATTTTTATACCCTTTAAATCTCAATTTAATATGCATGCCTTTCCTGGGCTGCTTTTGGTCTGACTCTTGTTTGTCTGGATACAGGCTGGTGGTGTCTCTCCAGATGCGTGTGCTCCGTGTACCACCCAAAAATGGTTTGCATACCACAGCTGGGGAACCTCTGGCAAACCAGGGCCCCTCTTCAGCATCTGAGATAGGCAGGGTGTTTGTGTGGCTCCATCTCTGCCTGAAATGCCTTCAAAGAGGGGGAGGCAAAAGGCCCAGCTCTGCTGCGTGGCTCGCTCTGGCGGAGCGGGCTCCATCCTCCCCGTTCCCTTCATACAATGCTCCCACTTTATCCATAGTAATCCAGAAGGGACCCTTGTGGTCTCCCGGCCTGCCTGTGCCTGGAACAAGGGCCTGCCTGTTGAAGGCAGCGTGGGGAAAGGCAGCAGCCTTCAAACCCTCCTATCCCAGCATCCACACAGCTGGCGCTGGGAACGGCAGCTTCCCTGGCATCCCAAGGGGCTGTGTCCCAGCGGGGGAAGGAAGCAGGGAAACCCCCTCCCAGGATGTGGCTTTCCCCCCTGCCAGCTGGGGTTTTGTATGAGTGCTATCATATATATATATATATATATTTTTTTTTTTTTTTTTTAACATTTCTTCCTATTTGTTCTGTCTTAGCGCCTTGTTCAGCTCTTCCGATAGGCCAGGTTTCATATTTCAAACAAACGAAAAGGAAGGCTCGGAGTTGACAGTGATAAAACCTCAATGAAAGAGGTGAATTAAAGTAATCCAGCACTTATCCTGTAATTACAAAAGTCTGAAGTCAGTTTTCTGAATGCACTTCTGTCCTTCCTCCCCTTGCCAATGTGTCTGGAGGCCCAGCCTGTGGCCAGCCTTCCATCTTGCCTTTCCAGATACCTCAGCCTGGGTGGGTTTTGCCAAAAGCTGCCCTGTGTGTCACATCTCCTCGTGGATCAGTGGGCCCCTGTCTCAGAAGGGAATTTGCATCCCTTTCAAAGCCACTCCATCTCGGTGTCACTCTCTCCCACGACATCCACCTTGGAGGGGCACTACCTGCTCCACAGTTTTAGAGCAGGTGGAAAGTTCCTTCGTGTGGATCGGGTGTCTGTGCCCAGGGATGTGTTGGAGCAGCTGTTGGGAAACTGGAGAATCCCTTCTTGCCTCTTTGCTGCATGCAAGGGCTCAGTTGCAACAGTGGGATGGTGATCAGCAGAAGCTGCTCCTCCAGTTCGACCTGAGGAAGCAGAATGCCACGAAAACCAGGGAATTTGAAATGTCTTCCTTTGGATTTTGATGCGAACAGTTTGAAAGCAAGCCTTAAGCATAAGTTTTTTACCAAGAGAAGCATGGACGAGTTTGAAAATGAGCTTTGTCCTGGCAGGCTCGGAAGTATCAGAAATTCCTATGGAACTCCATCCTTTGGAGTCAGTCACGTAAGTGGGCTTGTTTTTCACATGTGTTGGATGTTTTGGAGACAGAGGGTTGAAAACAGACTCTGCATCGAGTCAAGTCATCAGCAGAACATGTAATTTAACTCCAGAACTTGTGATGCTCTGAAAATGCCTGTGCTCTCTGTGCTGTGTGTTCCTGTTCCAGCCCTGGAAGAGGACTGCATCCACACACGACCTTTTCTCCTCTGAGCACATGGTGCCCTCCATCAGGGCCAGGCTGGGGCTGCCAGCCAGAGCCCAGATGGAGCTGCAGCTGGTCTGACACTGAGTCAATGGAGAGTGCTCATAATCCTCTGCTACTTTCCTGTGTTTTTGCATCCCTTGCCCGGAAAGGTGTGAAAGTTTGTTGATCGTAGTGCTGAGAAGCTCGGGAAGTGCCTCCAGGTTTTCTGATAGAACACACCAGTGGGCATAGCCTGTGATGCTTGGAAAACACAGCAAATTGAGGCTGGAGCAGTTGGCATTGCTGGGTTCACCCACACCTTGCCCTGGACACCAAAGCTGGCTGTGGGACAGAGCTGTCCTTCACTGCTTCAGGAGCTCGCAGTGTCAGACTGCACCTCTTGGAGCCTTATCGCCTTTGCTGGCTGCCGGGGCTGAGAACAGCATGGTTCTTCCTTCCACGGCTTTAAAGAGAAGAACTGAAAGCTACTGGTGAGATGTTTTGGGCAGCCATCCCTCCTGAAAGAAATGATACTCCTTCAGAGAGCTTCTGTCTCCCAGCAGTGTCAGTCTGGTGCTGCACAAAGGAAGAAATGAGCTGCTTTCACCTGTAAAATCACAAAAAAAGTGACTGCCATTTTTGGCCAGCCGGCAGTGCCCCTGTGTCTGACCATGCAGGCATTGCACGCAGATATTAATTACACTTCTGTTAATTCAGCCCGTGGTCCTGTGAAGCTGAGACCTCACCACATCCTCCAAGTGCTACTGAATTTGAAAGCCAATGTGCCAAATGGAGTCTGGGTTTCCTGTCTCCTTGACACTCAGCAGGTTATTTATGACTTTTTCGGGGGGGTGGTGTGATGGGCTTTCATTTGAGCCTGGAGGGAGCAGCCAGCCCAGCCCTGGTTATCGTTCCCACCCAGCTGACAGCGAGGTCTTTGCTCTGGTCTTTGTAGCAGCCCAGCGGCCGTGGCAACCAGTCCCACGTCCCAAACATTTTGAGGGCTTCCAAGGCTTTTCTGCAAGGCCCACCACCCTTTAAAGTGCTGGTTTCCAAAGGGAAAGTCGCAAACAGCGTGGTAAAATGCTGATAAGCAGGTCTGGTCAGTAACCACTGGCTGCATTTGTGTTCTGAGTGATGCTCAGGGAGTAATTTTGGACGGCTGGAGAGCTGATGGCAGGCAGCAGAACTCCTTTGAAGTCGATAGCTGTGAATCAGTTTGGTGTTAGCAGGTTTCTGGGGCGGCTCTTTGATCGCTGATCAGATGGCCCTTGCTTTTTGGGGAGCTGCTTCTCCCTGAATTCAAGTGCTGGGCCGAGGATCCCTGTGCCAGGCTGTGCTGCCCTTGGTCCTGCCCAGGCACGTCACGGGAGGTTTGTGCCTCTGGGAGTTTCTAATCTAGGGAGACAGGGAGCAGAAGGAGCAGCATCACCTCGGTGCGTGGGCAGGCGCGGGAGCCCGGCGAGGGCACACTTTGAAGGCAGTGTTTCCAGTACAGAGGCACCCAAGTGCCCAGTGGGGCTTTCAGAGATACTGAGGTACCTCTAATCCCTTCCTGAACTTCCCCACTGGAGCTGCAAACTTCAGTGCTTCTGCCAGTCCTGCCAGGCCTCCCAAAGTATCTTGAAATCAGATCCTCAGCGACTATGGAGGAGTCTGTGACTGCCAGGGCTTTGGCTGAAATGTGTCCCTAGGACATGTGTGCACCAGTCCTGGAGCTTCCCACCTGAATTCCTATGAAAACTTGCCCAGGTGCCTCTGTTCTGGTGCTTCCATGTGCTGCAGAAAAGAGAAACGGCCTTGGATTCACCCACTGCAGCAGGAGCTGGCTTGTCCTGTCCCGGAATACGAGCTGGAGTTTTTCAAGTTAAGGATACGAAGGAAAAGCTGCACTAAGGCATCTGCCAGTTGATAATACATAACAAAAAAGGATGATTCTCAAAGGGAAGGGCTTGGAGGGGCTTTTATCCTACTCATACTTGCCAGGCTGAGAGAAAGTCCCCTTTGCTGCCTGACCACAAGAGGCTGTGCTTTTCGTAGAGGACTCAGGGGGATTTTTTTGTTGGTTTTATTTTTCCTGTTAACTTCTTATAAAAGTTCGCAGCATCAGTTACTATCCCCTCAAATAATCCCATTTTTCTTTCCCACATAATCTGGGCCAGACATTTTTTCATCCATCACTCCTGGTTTCTTGACCATCCCTGCAGCTTTAGCATGCAGCTGTCATTCTGCTGCAGCTCCCACAAAGCGGCTGAAAACCAAGGTAACAGCAACATTTTGAGTGAAGGGGATGAAATGTGGGATAGGTTCAGCGTATTTCTTTGTCATTGTTGGAGTCCTATTCAGTCTGGAACTGAATAGGAGGCTGATTAGCATGTGGAAGCATTTCTAAAGCTTTGGGCTGTGAGGGTTGGGTGGTTTGGTTTTTTTTTTCCTTAAAGGAGAAGTTTTGTGGCATTTATTTTTGTGACTGAGCTGGTATGAATCTTTGTCAAATGCAAAATGCATGGAAAAGCCGGATGGCATTTTGGAGAAAGCCTGTTTTGATAAATCACCGTGGGCACAAAGAAGTTTTCCAGTGTTTAAAACTCTCAGAGCCACTGCAGAATCCAGGCAGGCAGCGTGCTTGAAATTGCCAGACAAGTGGGATATTGTTTGGGATACATCAGGATTGTGGATATAACAACAGGTACTTTGCTTTTGCTCTTGCTGAAGTTTTCTGCCACAAGTGGGTATTGGGTCTGCAGCCTGAAAATCCACCTGCTTAAATCTCAGTGTTTTGCTTTCATAGGGAAAGATGTAGCACTGAGGTAAATTAAAGCTGCCTGCAAGTGAAAAACATCTTCTTCCCCTGTGAAATTGCGTCAAGTCCTGGGCTTGAGGCTGGCTTTGGAGAAGAGGGATTTCCTTTTAGTGTCAGTGTGAAGTGTCGGGCTGATATTCTCATTAACACCCCCTTGCTGCAAGATCGGTGTTTTTTTCTGAGGGGTGAAATTAGTGTCTTGGTGCTGTTTGTGGGTCTCAGCTGGGTCGGTGCTAGAGCAGAGATCCTGCCCTGGGAGTATCTTTTGTAGGATCACAGGATTTTGGGGCCTTTTCAAGTCCCAAGGGACACAGGAGGCCACCACTGCCTGTCAGGGGCTGTGTGGATGTAGCACAGTTGTGCCCTGAGCTCGCAGACAGAGTAGGCAGTGCAAGAAAATGCATTTTATTTCTGTGTTCAGTGAGTGATGGGCTTGAGGTCTCTCTTGAAGGCCTCAGTGATTGGCCTTGGGGCTGCCTGGAAAGCTCACGGCAGTACGTGGAGTCAGAGCCTCTTGGTGATGTGTGCATGGTCCAGACCTCGTGCCTGGGTTCCTTGGATGCCTTGCCTGGTTTCCTTTATGCTGCTTTAAGACAGACAAAATGGTCAGTTCACTGGTGCGCCTTGATGTCACACAATGGAATGGTTTGGGTGGGAAGGGACCTTAAAAGCCATCTTATTCCAACTCCCTGCCATGGGCAGGGATACCTTCCACTCTCCCAGGTTGCTCCAAGCCCTTTCCAACCTGGCCTGAGACACTTCCAGGGATGGAGCAGCCGCAGCTTCTCTGGGCACCCCGTGCCAGGGCCTCACCACCCTCTGAGTAATGCCAGCTATTGAAGGCTGATTAAAGCTATTGTTTAATTAAGGCGAACTTAGCTCCTCTGCTCACAATTCATGATTAAAGGATCTTTTGAAGTAATTCTGCAGTACTTTCTTCTTCCCTGCCTTCCTCTCCTTTATCGTGGAGAAAGTTCCTCGTGCTGAGCGCGCCCCGGCTCCACGGGCTGAGCGCGATTACGGGACCGCAAACCTGCTGGCAGGTCTGGCTGCTGCCAAAGGCATCCCAACATTAAAAAGCCCTGCAGAGGGGTGGAAGGGAGTTCAATCTCAGGATACGCTGATTTGGAAAGGGAATCCAAACAAAGAGGCTTTTCAGCAGAGGCTGAGGCTTGGCTTCTCTCAAGGGCAGTTTGGGCTTGGGGAAGCATCCGGGAGGCGGCGAGCGGAGCAGGAGTACATGAGCTGGATGCTGCGTGGTGTAAGGTTTCCCAGCACAGCCTGGTTTTGTGTTACAGGCTGGGGACCTGGCTCTAAGCTCTCCTCTCCCCTCCTTTCTTTCCCCCCCCTTTTTTTTTTTTTTTTTTTTCACCCCCTCTTTCCTTTATTTCTGTTGGAAACAAAGGAGAGGTTTAGGGGGTTTTTGTTGTTGTTTTGGATTTTTGTTTTTAATAAAGGTTCCCACCCCCTGCAGGTTTGGCAGTGCCTCTCGCTGTTGGTGCTGGAGGGGGACCCGTTGGTGACTGTGACCTGGAGAAACCCTTTGCAGGGTCCCAGGCAGGCCTCACAGGGATGTTTTATTTTGCTCAGAAAGCTCAGCCCTCTCAGGGGCTCACTGAGAGCACTCTGGCAGGAGCTGGCGTTCCTGAGGGGACAGGCACCTCGTAAAGAAGTCCTGGCTCAGATAAGAAGTGAAATGAGGTGGATGCTGGGGCACCTTTTTGCAGCAGGAGGGGTGCAAAGCAGAGGGGGTGTCTGCCAAGCCCCCTGTTCCCATGGCAGCCCCGTCCCTCACTGTGACACCTCTGGTGCCACCGCGTTCCCCGTGCGGTGCCAGGAAGAGCCGAGCGGGGAGGAGGTGCCACCAACCATCCCAACCAACCAGTTGGGGTTTTTTATAGGCACCAGATGGTTTTAATAGAGGAAAGCTGAACTTCTTATGACCCTTCCCCACAGACGTTGTTTGTTGTTTTGTAATTGTGGCCAGGACAAAACCCTGTTCCAGAACCTGCAGCGAATCGAGAGCTTGGTGCCTTCTTCTCCATCCCACCATAAACCCCCCGCTGTCCCCACGCTCCTCTGCCTGCCTTGACTCCAAATGATCCAGGGGAAGCTGCTGGGCATGGAAAACTTGAGGCTTTCCACTGATCCCTGGCTGAAGAGATTAGCAAGAGTACAAGCTGGAAGAAGCCGAAACATCTCAAAGCAAAGCACGAGGAAGCAATAAAATGTCAAGCCATGTTTTCCCTGCTGGTTGATTAAAAATTCTCCTGATAAGCAGGAAAGCTTTCATGGCTGTGCAAGACCTGTATCGTGTCAAATGCAGTGAAAGGTTTATTAGAGAAGGATAAAGCGGTGCGAGCGTTGGGTTGTACTTGCAGCCCTCCTGGAACTGTTATCCCCCAGGGCTGAGGAGCAGTGGTTTTTTGGGAAAGAGAAAGCCAAGCAGAAGGAGATGAGGCCTGGGTCTCCATGCTCCCCATGGGAAAACCATCAGCAGTGGCAAGCCAGTGAGCTTGGAGACCTGTGCCCAGTCAGTGCCAAGATGCTCCACTGGGCCCATGGTTTCCCTCTAGCCTGAGAAATCTTGGGATCAAACACAAGACAGGAATGACAAAACAGGAAGACAAAAGGCTCACTTCCATGCTGTTGTGTTTGACTTCCCAAGGTTTTAATTGCCAAGGGCTGCATTGGGAGCCAGCTGGCTGCAAAGGGATGCAGATCCCCAGTAAGAGAGGCAAAGGGATGCAGATTTCAAGTAAGAGAAGAAAGGCTCTTTTTTGTTGTGGGTTTTGTTTTTTAGTCTTTTGTCAGAGAAACTAACAACTGTTATGTTTTCCTACCAGAGCTGCAGTTTTGTGTACATTTCCCCTTCAAAAAATAAATTATCACTTTTAGTTACCTGCTTCCTCAGCTCCCCCAGCTGCTCTTAAAGCTTCTGCTGTTATTGTTTTGCTACCTGTAGGAGTAAGAGGGTGCAAGCAGCAGGAAAGCCGAGTATAGAGTGCAAATGGTACCTCAATTTTGTACTTTTTTCTCCTTGGAGCAGGAACCCTCTGCTTTTTACAAAGGGGAAAACACAGTTGGTGGTTTGACTTGCAGGCCCAAGGGATGTGCATTTCCCTGCAGACAGTGTCAGCAGGATCAGACCCACCAGTGTGTGGCCCTGGGAACAAGCTGGGCAATCCCAATTTTATTGCCAAAACCTTGTTTTTATATGATAACTTAAAACGAGGGGGGGAAAGGCCAGCTTAAAATAATAATAATAATAATGATAATATTAATAACAGCAAAGCATGGGCTATTTCGCACACTGGGTGCATAAATCTCAGCGTTAGCTACCTGTGAATCATCCAGCAGCACGTTAATTGGTACCCCTCGGTAGATGAGGATTTGGCACCGGGTCTGCATGTAATTACAAGCCACACACAGAAGGACACAGGCAGCTAATGAACTCCTGCCAAACTCCAGCTCCGCTCCTGCGGCTTTTGAAGTCCGCTGGTCTTTCAGCGTTTTTGTGTGGTGAGCACTGAAAGGCATCAAATCACTCCTTTGACAAGTGTTTAGAAAGGGCTGGTTTGTTGAATAACCCAGTCCCTCCAAAGTCCCAAATCTGAGAACTGGAGCATCTATAGGCTCCTTTCTCAGCAGAGCAGTAAATAGAGGACACCCCTGAGGAGCTCCTGCCTTGCTGACAGGAGCCAGAGGGCTCCGGTTGCCACGACAGGCTGCAAGAAAAGAAACTATTTCCACTCAAAAAAATACTTCAAAACAATCACACCAATGGGATGCTTTTTTTTCCCCCCCAAGCCTCAGTGTTTCAAACTGAGGCTGTGCACAGCATCTCTCATGGGTTTGCAGTTGTGCTGGTGTCCTGAGTGAGGTGGTAAAGGGGTTTTTGGAGGGTTTCTGCTGTGTTGGGAGGGCAGGTTTTCATGGTGCTGGGTTTGGAAGGTCGTGGTGCTTTTTTAAGGATGCTTTGTTGCTGGTGTGGGATTTGAGCCTGAGCCCTTCTCCACTTTCCATGTGTGAGGTGACAAAGGGAGTAGTTATTGAGATAAAAACAATTTCCATGAAAACCTGCAAACATACCAGGCGGGTTTCATGGCAGTACCATGGTGAAGAGGAATAATGCAGCTTGGCACAAAGCCCTTCCAAAAAAATAAAAGTGGGGGAGAAGAGGAAACAGAAGAGTCTTTGTCAAAATTAACTGCAGTAAAGAAAAAGGGACTCCTATTCCCTTGGGCTCCTTTAACCTTCTTTCCTCAATTTATTCACACGTTCCTTGACAGCAGGGCACAGCATTGTTGCAGGAGTCTGGAAATGGGAATTGGGAGTTCTCCATTTTTGGTTTTAAAAGGCATGGTACATGTTGTGTCCCTCGAGTCAGTGTGAATAGAGCCTTGGCCCTTGCCCGTGCCATTCAGATGTGGCCCAATTCACCCTGTCCTTTAAAGAAGCAGGGTTATGGGATGTCACCTGGCTGCAAAATGCAGCTGTTACAGGCGGGTTTGGGCTCTGCATGGGAAAGGGGCTGGGTTCACAAGGTGGCTGTGCCCACCCTGCCTGGCCCTGGGCTTGCAGAACACGGTGGTGAAGTTTCCAGTGTTAATATCACACTGTATTTGCAGAATTTTCAGTTTCTTAGGGGGATAAAAGCACCCAGAAGTCCGAGGTGGTGTGCAGCACGGAACCATGCTGTCCCCAGAAAATCTGTTTGGCTTTCAGGGGCGCAAATAATTCACAGGGTCTCATCCAGGGGCAGATGGGCCAGGGTAGGTAAGTCTTAGTGTGCAGCACAAGGTGGATGCCTCTGTCACTGCAGGTGATGTCTTGCCTCTAAAGTAAACCATTTCCAGCTGCTTTCCACCAAAGTTACTCAAACTTCTGTGGCCAAGGAGGTGTCAGCATGGTCAAGGCAGCAGTTGTCATACCTCCTCCTTCCCCTGCAAAGTCTCCTTTTCCTGTAATACAAAGCTGTTTTGATTAGGAGCACAATTTTTATTTTTTTTTTTTTAGTACTACCAGCACAATCTCAGTTACATCATGTATTGCCGTACATTAGGATGCCACTCCGTGCAGTCAAAATAACAGAGAGGCAAGAAGAATGGTAATATTACACTTTCTTTAACCCATTGATGAATAGGCAAAGCCTTACAGAGCTCTGCTCTGGGGACCACCAAGATCAACCCCCATCACTTTAAGGGCCTTTGGATCACTTCCACCCACGTCTCTCTGCCTTTCAGCACTCTGGGCCGTGCTTTATGTCCTGGAAATTCTACCGAATCGCGACTACCGAGGGGGAAAAGCTTCATTTCCAGTTAATCAAGGGAGTTGTGTAATACCATTTTCTCCTGGGGAACTTCCAGAAAAAAGAAAGGAGGAGAGGAAGGTGGGGGTGGAGAAAGGGGGGCATTACATAAAGCAAGTATATTAAGAGGAAATAAATTATGAATTAAAAGTGATTAGTGAACTTTTAAGGAAGAGGTCAGAAGTACTTTTTGGAATACAAACTTTTTAAGCTTCCAGTGCTTGTATTGGGTTACAGAGTTATAACCCAGCCTTATTTGTGCAGGTGGCTGCTGCTTCAAATCCGAAGAAGGATTTTGCATTTACAATAGGTACATTGACAGAACTGGGTCAAAAAGCTACTGGTGGCAGACTCAGGGCTGTGGCCAGGGGCTCTGCTGCCTCCTGCACAGGGGCAGTTGCTCCCAAAAACCTGCTTAATTACAGTGGCACTGCCTGGCCATGGTGCTCAGGAAGATGTTTGGGAAGTTCAGTGATGAAGTTTGATGAATTTTTATTTAAGAGACCTAATGTTGACTGGGTTAACTGGCTCTATTTTTGCTTCATATGCTTTGTGTCTTTACTGAGTTAAAAATAATAGAATTTTGTTGGCTGCGTTACATTGGCCGCGGTTTTATATTTGTACCTGTTCTTGTTATGGTTTGGGGTGTCTGTGCAAAGAGGAGGAGCCAGGACTTCTGTGTTGGGGCGTTTGGGGGCAAGAAGATGAGATAAGGAGTTTTTGCTTCCTGTTTTATGTACAGCACCTACAGCTCACAAAAATTTCCTTTTGAGCAGAGGGTGATGAATTGGTTGGATGGGGCCCTGAGTGACCTGATCTAGGGGGTGATATCCCTGTGTATGAGTTGCAGCTGGGGGATTTTTAAGGTTCCTTCAGACCCAATCTTTTCTGTCATTCTGTGATTCTGTATGAGTAGAACAGAGTTGTGATATTAGTGTTCACCCAGCCAGTGAGATGACGGGAACGAAGGGGAGCAGCTGCTCTGCTCACCCATCGGTTTGGCAGAAATTACTTAGATTCCCTCCGAAAGGAACGGGGTGTTGAGAATTGCTGGGGCTGGGCAGTGGGCTGGGCAGTGGCCCGAGCCCTTCCTCGAAGGCTTAGCCCAGAGGAGTGGTGGTGAGAGGCTCATTCCAAACCCCACTGACCAGCAGAGCAAGGCCTGCTCGTTCCATTTGTAATCAAAAACATTATAGTCACCACAGTGCATTTTTCACACCAGCTGCTTGCCTTCACCATTGGAGAGTCCGCAGGCACATTTTTAGTTTCTTAAATTTTCCCCCTCCCTTCAAGCTGGGTCATCCTAGGTCAGGCTTGTCATATCTGTGAGACTTCCAAAGCACATGGATGTGCAGAGGTGCCTCAAAAGGTGTTGACACTTTGGGGTTTCCATGGGTGCTGCATTTATCCCTTGCTGTAGACAATGTGAAATGATGGCTTTGTTTCCATCAAGTTTGGCTGGAGCTGGCTCTGGACTCCTGTTGGTAGTGTCTTTTATATTCACCCTATCCAAATTTGCTGGTTGGCCAGTCTGGTTTAAATCTGTTTTACCCCACAAATGCAGAATTTTATATGGACCTATGTATTGTGGCTTGGATAAGACCCTTTGTTCTTATTAATGCATTCTGAGGTATTGCAAATAAATATGCACTTTAATAAAAAGGTTTTTTAATGCATCAGCTCACGCCAAAGTCCCATGAGGAACAACTTAACGTTCTTTTTGTAGAAGTCCCTTCTCTTTATTCCTTCGTATGTGGTCCTTATCTTTGAAAATAGGTGGCAGCTACTCACTAAAAGCATTTTTTCTCCCAGAAAAAAACCCCAGTGGCAGCATTCCTGTTCATCTGCAGCTCTTGGAGTGTGAGGCTGGCACGTTGTGCTCCAGCCACATTTCTACTCTTGGTTTCAAATCCAGAGGAATTTGCAGTGCAAGAGGATAATTTGGCATTTGGCTTAAAGTATCTATGACCAAGAATCTTTCTGTAATAATATTCTCTCAGGATGGCTGGGTTAATAAAAATGCTCCAGGTTGCACAGAGGGGTATTAACCACAAAGGATGAGTATCATGGAATCATGGAATGATTTGGGTTGAAAGGCATCTTAAAGCTTGCCTTTTTCATGGACAGGGACACTTTCCACTAGACCAGGTTGCTCAAAGTCCCATCCAACCTGGCCTTGAACACTTCCAGGGATGTGTTTGGGCAGCAGGTAGAGACAGCTGTCACTTCTGACACCACTTTGGGTTCCTTTTAAAGGCACTTCTCAAACTCCTCTGCAACCCCACTGTTGTGGGGTTGTCCGTACAGAAAATATTTTTTGCTTTCTCATTGTTTGCTGTTGCACTAACAGGCATGAGGTGTTTTACCCAGTGTTCCTGATAACCCAGTTCTTACTAAAAACAAAGAAATTAACCCCAAAAAAGTAAGAACCCAGAAAATACCATCTAAGTCAAAATGAACCTCTGTCTGCCACTAGGAAGTCTTTTGGAATCTGTAGCATCTGGTGGACCTAAAATGGTGAGGTTTGCTTTGGAGTTCCTATAATTTAGCTGAAAAATAAAAATAATAAAATGGACAACAAAAATGTCACTTTCTTCATAGGAAGGATACCAGACAAATTAACTTAGATGGGGCAAATGTTCATGGGAGTTACATGAATAAACCTACAGCGAGTAGAAAATTAGCTTTTTTTTTTTTTTTTTTTTTTTTTTTTTTTTTTTAATCCACACATTGTGCTCAAGAACTTTTCTAAACAGGTCAAATCAGAGAAATGCCATATGTACTTAATCCGTGTTTATAGGTTCATTAGTACTCTAAAGCAGGTACCTGTTTTACAGTAAAGTCTAGGGTTTGTTTGTGTGGAGAATTTTCTCTCCTCGTGTCTGTGTAGCTGAGAGCAGTGGAACTATAATCGAGCTGAATGAGAATCTGTTTTGCAAACAAAGATACCAGATGTGTTTCCAAAATATGGGCAGATGTGCAGATCAGTCTGGTGGACTGCTGGAATCAAGGTGGAAAACAATTAAGACTGTGCAGGTAATAAAATAGCAGAGCTGATGGTTAGCCCAGTTGTCTCCTGGTCCTAGTCACTATGTAGTCCTCAAATACCCAAGAAATACTCAAATACTCAAGAATCAGCCAAAAAACATTGGGATAGAGGCACATCACTGATGCTTTCAAGACCTTTCAAAATCTGAATTTAATAGCTTGATCCAGACTGCAGTGGGATCCATATTTTGGCTGATACTGGGCTGAGGATCTGGTCCCTTCAGATGATTTATTTAGCTGACCACACTCCTACAATTCCTTCAGATACACCCAGTGCTGGTGCACAGCTGGGTTCTGTTTTGATTGACAGCACGTGCCTGATATGGCAAAAATGTGGAAATACTTCTATCCTTCGGGTTGTTAAATTTTATTTATATATTTTTATATGTATTTGTACATGTACAGTGTAAGTTGGCTTCAAGAGTTGCTTGCTCTTGCAGCAGTTGCCAAGGCTGGCCGTGCAGTGCTGTAGTTCTCTGAAAGTCTTGGGAAGCCAACTTTTAAAGCCCCAATAAAAGCCTACCGTAGGCTAATCTGGTTTATATGCATTTTTAAATATGTACAAATATTGTAAACCAAATAAGGTTTATGTGTACCCAAGATCAGCCGCTAAGTACTTCAAATAGAAAGCCTGTCTCTTGTAGGTACCCAAATATTTACAGAGTCTGACTTGAGTAAGGAATTAGATACCCCACTCAGCCCTGCCAAATTAATTAATGGTGTTTTTCACTTATTTAGGTAGATGTGTAATCTAGTGAAACCCTAAGAACACCCAGGGCCTGGACAGTGGGTGGCAAAATCATCACGGAATACTTGTTAGAAATTACCATTGCTTTGTTGAGATAGCCAGCAACATCCCACTGACCTGCAGGGTTAAAGAACAAAGATTTACTGGGGAAAATAACCCCTAAACTCCATCAAAACCAGACATTTAAAAACGAAGAGGTGGTGATGGTGCTTAATTTGGTGCAAAGGCTGGGCTGGGAAGATGAGCGTGGCCTGGGTGGGTCACTGCACAAATGCCTCTTGCCTTCCGTTCCTTCCACTTTTTGATGAGTGGCCAACGAAAGCTTATCCCCTTTTTAAATTTTTTTTCCTCCCCATTAAATCTGCAGAAGTGTTAACTTTTCAAAGACTCTGAGATTCAAAGTGCTGTACCCAACACAGAGCCCTTTTTTCTCCTGCCTTTGATTTTTATGCACATTTCAAGCTGGTCAGAGAGTACACGGGGGTTTTGTTTAGGCTTGGTGGTGGAGTTTTAGCTTTCAAGCTGCCAGCCTTCCCAGGATTATTGCCTATTAACTGCCTCTTAATAAAGGCGCTGACCAAAGAAAGGAATACTTTTTCCTTGGTGCTGGATTTCCGAACTCGATTGGCTTTATTAAATGGAAAGACAAATAAATGTAAACCCTGCTCTGGAATACCTTAGCACGGGACACCAGCAGTTAGAGGTCACCGAGTCACTTGGACTTCCTCCCAACAAAAGCAACATCGTTTCTCAATGTCCAGCCCCGCCGCATCCCGCAGTGCCTCGCACAATTCCTGAGCGTCCACACCTGCTCTGTGCCGCTCGGAGCGGGGCTGAGCCCGTTCGGATGGGGCGAGATCAGTCCCCGAGAGAATTCTGTTGTGCTCATGGTTTGGAGCCATGTTTGATCTCCTACAGCGTAGCTGGATAAAAGCTGGTGGCTGGGATTTCCTTGTTCTGTTATTAAAGCAAAAAAAAAAAAAAAAAATCCCCATTGTACAAGCAAAAGAAACTTTTCCTTCACCTTGTGAGGGATGTTACAAGTCAGAAGGTAATTTTGGCGCCGTTTACCTTTATTGCATTGGAAGAAGCAGACCCCTTTGTTTTTATGCTTTAGTTTCCCCCAAGGTGGGGATGAGCAGCCCTTCTGAGGTTGCACAGGTCCCTTTGGATGTGCCAGTGTTGTGTCCATGCTTTAGGACAGCGTCCACAGTCTTCTGTGTCATTTCTCAGCATGGAGATTCCAGTATTAAGGAGGATGCGAGGCCCTTCTGCAGAGTTCCTAAAGATTTTGTGGTCGGTCTGCACATGTAGGTGAGTTGCACCCACAGACAGAATGACCGGGTAGTACCAGTTCTGGAGAAGAGTGAACATCTCCAAAATCAGTGTAATTTTTTTGGCGGTCATTCTACTTCTGTGCAAGTCACTGTTTCCTGAAATGAGCTTCTTGCATCCTCAATAGTTTGGTGCCGTGTGTAGGGATGGGAAGTGGTGGAGGTGAGAGACTTAACACCTTTACGAGGTTCAGCTGTTCAATCTGTAGATCCAAACCACTGCAGCCAGGGATGCACAATCTGAATTCCCCTGTTTAAATGCTGACTCAGAGAGGCAGACTGGGGCAGGAGAGGTGATGAGGTCAGACGTTCCATCCTCACAGTACAGCCCTACTCTGCTCGCCTTCCATTTCCAAGGTGTGTGGGCTGTAAGTCCCACTTCTGGATCCTTTTGCCTCGGGCAGATCTCCTAGTGTGGCTAATGTCTCTGTGGTGTTTGTTTGAGGGATCCCAAAGGCATCTCTCTCTGCATTTAATTTTCTCTCTTCTCCCAGACTTCCCTCTGTAGTGTTTTTTCTGCAAAACCCATGCTCTGGCAGCCTTTTGGCACCACTACAGGTTTCTCTGTGCTGGAACCCCCTTGCCAAAAAAAATGTGGACGATGACCTAGTCCCTCAGACAAGCCATCCTCCAAGAAATAAGCTCGTGAAAGAAGAGCCATCTTGAGCACAATTTATTGTTTGCCATGGGCTGGGGTCTTGCATTCCTTGTGTGAAAGAGCAGCCTCTCATCCAACCCTCAAAATCTAGGGCATGTTATGTCTTCTAAGTAATATTCATTCAGTTACAGAGAGTGTGTTTATGTTTCTCATGTTGAAAAAAGGGGTAGGGAAAAAAAAAAAGGGAATCTGAGGTTAGTGTTTTGCTGGAAAAATATCAAGACTTGATTGGCAATATCCCACTAAACCACAAGTTTGTAGGAGAGAAAACAAACCCATTGGATTTTCCAAACTATGCCTATGTGCTTTATGAAAATGCGTCCCATATAGGTCACTTACGCTCTTATTATAGCTGTGGCAAGTGTACATATAATTGAAACACGGAAATACTACCCCGTGCTGCTCAATGAATGAAGGAGAAACAAATCTTTATTATTCCTGGGTTCACAGAATATATAGGAACGTCATTGTCTCTTCTTTTTTTTTTTTTTTAATTTATTTTTTTAATTTCTTTTTTTTTTTAAGGGCCGGTTTTAGCTTTCAGATGTATTTTATTGTCTGTGGGAACATGTGTTTTACAGACCTGTCATGTGAAAGCCATTAACAAGAGGAACTGGAGGAATAACAACGAGCCACGTAACCCGTGGCGTGTCTGCTCCCCGAGTTCAACCCCGCGCCGCCGCTCCGGGCGCGCGCGAAACCGGATCGCGCCCAGCGACCTTAGCTAGCGCTTCTCCCCCTGCCATTCCTCACCGGGACACCTAAGGAATTTTTAAGTGGCCCATTAAAACGGGATTGCTGGCACCAGAGGCAGGCTTCTGGGGCCGAGCTGGCTGGGCATCAAAACGGTTAAATCGTGGAATGAGGATCGGCTGGATTGACACGAGATGTCCGGTTTTATTTACCAAATCTGAGCTGGGTGGGCAGTTCTGAAACTGTTCCTTGCTGGTTCACATGTGTGGTGGAAACTGCCCTGCCTTGCCACGCAGCTCGGGGCCCAGAACTTGCAATTAACCCATTTCCAGAGTTTTTGAGAGGATCTAAAAGGGGTCCTGAGCAGTGGACTAGACCACTATTGAGTACCTGAAAATTTCACTTCAGTATGTGTTGTCCCTGCTCACAGGTGACGGAGTTTTTTCTTAGGACTAACAAAACCCTGTAGTAATCCTGGCTTAGGCAAACCCATTAACATGTAGGAAAAGGAGCCAAAGTGGATTGCGCAAAGTGAAATCCAGAGAGTGGTTCGTGTGGAGAACGTGGGGAGCATTATTTTCTTGTCGCTTCTGAACAACATGGATGGTGCCCTTGCTACTCATATCTAGCAGATGGTGTTCACTACAAATGTACTGTGGACAGCTTTGGGTCAGACCCAACAGCGCTTCATCATTTTTTTATTTATTATTTTTATTCATTTTAGAAGGAAAAACCCTCTGATGTCTTTGACTGCTGGCTGTGTAAACAAACCCACAGATACTTAAGCAAGTTAGTGGTCGACAACTATTCCCTAATGCCTTCTGTAGGATCTGGGTGTGAGACCTGTTGTCTTGGCCCAAGGACAGCTGGAACCACTGTGCATTTGTTTTTCCCCTTACCTGGGTTTCGCTCTGCAAGTGGGAGGAGGGTTTCCTGTACCTTGTGGCTTGTGATTTACTCTGAGCTTGGGTTTCAGGGAATTTGGGGCTTGGTTTTGTGGGGATGTAGTGCTCCTCTCGATGATGAGCTTAACAGCAAAGAAGAATGGGGAAACTGAGGCAAAGGGAAGGAAGGTGCCCTGCCCAAGGTGACATTGTGGCTGGGAAACACCCTTCTAGGTTTGAGGCAGTGCTGTATTTGTCTGAAAAACTTAAAAAACCACGGAGTTACGGGCGTGCCGTGATTTCTGGGTGCCCCCTCCATGCTGTGTGTTCTGACCCACGTTCTTGGGCGGATCTGGCCCCTGCCTGGTGCCAAGGTCCAGCTAAGCTGTACAGACAGACGCAGGAATCCCACACAGAGGATTCACAGACAGTATTTAAACCCCAGATTTCACTTGGCTTTATTGTGATTGAAGACGAACAGGCTCTGATGGGAGTTCATCGGCTTTTGTGGATGCTCTGTTCCTTGCACGGATGGGTGTCCCACAGCTGCTCCAGGCGCATGGTTGGTGCATTAGCAGGCACAAACACCCGCAGAAAGCTGCCAATACGCCCTGTAAATACAAAGAGGAGTGAGCCAAGGAAGGCTTCAAAGGCAGGGAAGTGATGGGGACGGAGAGAAGCTGGGCTGGCCAGGTAGGAGAGGAGCCCTGCGGATACTCGATCCTGCCGTGTTTGTTTGCACAGCTTCGGGCTGCTCTGCCCGGCGCACTCGGAGGAGCATCGGGCCCTCCCTGGAGGAAAGTGCCATATTGGTTTTCATGGCCTTTTGCAGAGGGATTGCTCCAGGGGTCTGTTCCTGTAAGTTAATATTTGCAGCGCACAGGGCTTAACTGGAACCAGGCTGCGCAGACATCTGATAACCATAACAGAGGAGATGCTTTTTCCCTGCAAGGCCAGCTTGGAAAAACAAATCCCAGTGCTATTCGCTTTGGAAAGATAGAGATATGGAAAGAAAAGCACCAAGAACGGCGATGTGTGGTTTGCAAGGGGTTTTCTAGTTGAGTTTGGGGCTTTTTTGTGAGCTGCTTGTTTTTGCCTGTGTTGCTGATGGGTTTGGTTTTTGTCTCCCTTTCCTTGTAGCTGGGTTGCCCTTCCTCATCATCGAGACAAGCACAATCCAGCCCTACCAGAGGGGCTTCTACTGCGACGACGACAGCATCAGGTACCCACAGAAGAACGTGGAAACCATCAACGATGCGGTGCTGTGTGCTGCAGGCATCCTCATCGCCATCCTCGCGGTGAGTACCACCTCCAGAACCTCCTCCTCTGCCCCAGGAGGGGCTTTTTTGGCACCCCTTTGTCCTGCTAATGCTGCCAGATATCTACCGGGTGCACATCTCCTCTGCAATTGTCTGACTTTTGTAAGCATGGAGTTGCAAACATTTACAAATGAAAGCTCGTAATGAGAGGAATGAGATTACTCTTGAAGCCTGTAAACAGGCCCAAAGCTGTTTGGGCAAGTCTGTGAGCTTCGCAAGAACTTTTTCACCCTCCAGTAGGAGTTCAGAGTAGAGGCAAGAACACTTGAGTGTCAGTAAAGACTTGGCATGGCTTGTCCCTATTCAAATAACTCGTGGTATTTGCCTATTTTACAAGGTTTAAAAAACAAAGAAAGGATACATCTTTTCAGCTAACCAGTGCCTGGAAAATTTAACAGGTTAGCATTAGGTTTTTAAGAGATTGCACATTACAGCCGTTTTTAAAAGACAATTAAAACCTTCCATGGGGAGCATAGTCCCGGCGTCCTCGCTGCAAGACATAGTTAATGTCCCACCTTCCCAATGCCTCTTCATTTTCCTTCTGCCAGTTTTTCTAGAGCTGTGCTGGGAAATGATTGCATGGCTAGAGCTTTATTAGTCAGCCAAAAAGCTGAACTCAGCCCATGAGCTGATCCTCCTGATGCCCACGTGTGCCTGGGCTGGGGCAGAAGACAAGAGCTGTCTCCTGGTTGTTGCTTAAGCACCTCCAGCTAAGATGACATTCCCCGATGAAAAGTACCTACATTTTCCTTCTCACCTGCTGCCAGAACAGCTCAGGTGCTTTCCCAGAGGTGCCACCTTCCTCTTGCTCCTTCAGCTGGGAGAGATGGATACGGAGAGGTCAGGGGCACTTGTTCCCCTTTCAGCTTTCCTCACAGATGGAATGTCATGAGCAGTGGATATTTTAGGATGGTACAGTGCCTGCTTTGGTAACACCCCATCCTCAGCACTGCTGCTTTGTGATGTGAGTATCTCCATCATTTCCTTTATCTCTCCACCATTCCCTGACCACATACACACACTCAGCAAAGCAGGTCACCAGAATTGCCCTGTCCCTCTGCCCCCTCCCTCCCCAAAACAAGCTCGAAAGGTGCCAGGCCCCCAATTCTATAAACACAGCAGAATTTCACCCTGCAGGTGAATGACCCCTGAGTGTGGAAAAGCCATAAAAAAGAAATGAAAAAGCTTCTCATTTTCGCATTACTGCCGGAGCTATCGGAACGTCAGCTCCATGCAGAGTGTGCTTCTGATCCCTAATGAGGCAGTGGCAAATACAGGAGTTGGAACAGAAACTGGAAACATAATCAGCTGCCTGTGTGATCCATCAACTCTCTACCACAAAATAGCAGGTCAATTAAAAGAGAAGGAAAATCCCCAAAGAATTGGATGTTTCTGCCCTGGTTTCACTGTGCCCACAACAAATGTAACTTAATAAGGTAAATTCAAAAGCTCAGTTATTTGCTGTTGAGTGACACAAATGGCTAACGAGGAACTGAAGCAACAGATTTCTGTGCTATGGCAGCCTGCATGGAAAATTCAAGTCAGCCTGACCTCCTTTTTTCAGATGTAACTCAGATACCAGAATTACTGTAGCATAATAGGAATTCCTTCCAAATCCGCAGAGCACTGACTCCGCTCCTTTCGCTCACATCATTTGCCTTTGGAAGGCAGGGCAGTGGTTATGAGGACTTCCAGGGAGCTGGCTTTTGGGAAGGAGCAGCCAAAATTTCACACCCTCTCTCTACGTGGCGTCACAGGCAGTCTAGCCTGGGGTAAAAAGGTCCAGGTCATGTTTTAAGTGGCTTGAGGACACCCAGAGAGTTTGTTAAGTAAACGGCAGAGGCGAGACCTTTGCCTCCATCAGGATGGGAGAGGATATGCATTTGGTTTTAATATCTGTGTATTTACTGACTTGGGGCAAATTTCCATGCAGATGACACTGGGGAGGCTCGTGCCCCTGGGCTGTGCACTCTCACCTCTCTCCTGACTGCTCTTCGTGCTGCAAGGTGGTTGATGTGATGTTGGTGGTCCCTTGGAAGGCCAGGGGAAGGTGACAATCCTCTTCCTGAGCCTTGCAGGGGTACCACTGCTGTGGCGCCGTGTCCCCACACTTGATAGGTCTTGAAGGGCTATGAAAAATTCCTAATAAAATTACTTTGCTAGGTGATCTAAGTCACACACCTGGATTAGCTGGCTGTTTTACAGTTGAATACGTGTTATACAGTGATACGCTGCAATGTGATTAGCACAGAGAATGTTACACCAAAAGCAAGTGGCTAGAAAAGCTCTAGAAGTAGTTACAGCTGCTTGGATTGCTGGTGATACCTTGTAGTAACAATAAAATGGATTTGACAACTGAAAGTCTGCAAAAGGCATTCACAGACAGAAAAGTTCGATGCTGGCTTCTCTCTAGTGACCAGCTTTTTAAAATATGTGTGCCAGGGAATTGTGCCCATCACCTGGGAATGGCACACGTCCCGTGTGGATGGCTCGCCAGGAGCGCAAGGCATGAGAAGAGCTTGATATCTTTAAAACTTGTTTTCTTTTCGGGATGTCCTTCCAGTCTGTGCACATCTGTGCTGCATTAGTTTTTCACCATCCTGCTTTATCTGCGACAGCACTGCCAAAAAAACAAGTTTACCCAATTTTTATCTTCTCATTAAGTTGATCCATGGCTTTCACTAACTGGGGAGGGTTCCTGGGTACCCAGCAGCATTTTAGTGAGGGAATGAAGGCTCCAATTTACAGTCTGCTACATGT
This sequence comes from Hirundo rustica, assembly GCF_015227805.2. Classification (NCBI taxonomy): domain Eukaryota; kingdom Metazoa; phylum Chordata; class Aves; order Passeriformes; family Hirundinidae; genus Hirundo; species Hirundo rustica. The sequence goes on from NC_053458.1 coordinate 4,338,917, forward strand.
GTGCAATTACCCAGACCACCAACGGTGAGAGAAAAATATTAATCCCCAGACTTTTGTTGGTCCCTGTTTAAAATGGTCACATGCCTTTCCCCAGCCCAAGAGCCTCAGGTCTGCATGGATCTGTTTGTGAGTTTGCAGTAATGGCACGTCTCTCAGTATCAGATATCATCCTTAATTTGTCTGTTCTTCCCTCTGTGAAAGCCATGAGTTTTGAGCCTCAGAACTCCCCTTCTTGTGGATTTAGGCTTTTGGGAGTGGACCTGCCCTTGTGCAGGAGCCTCTGTGTCCATCCAGGACAACCTCCCTCTGCAGGCTTCACGCCAGTAGATTTCCTGGCTGGCAGCTTGTGCTGGAACGTGGTTCAGAATGGAGATAAACCATGGTCTTTGGAGACTGTGAGGAGCAAAATGATGCAGCTCCCTAAACAAGCCTTGGTCACTACCAGATTTCCAAGAGGACATCTCAGCTGTGACATGTAAACCCCAAATGGTGGTGCAGCCGCCCAAAGCATTTCTGTGCGTGGTAGAAGAGCCTGCTCTAGCTTGGCATTTATTTTCTGTTATTACAGTTGTATCTCTCTTTGATAAAGCCTGCTTAGCTGAAATTTCAGCTGCCTTTGGTCAACCCTTGTTTTTCCAAGCCGTGGGTCGAGTGAGTTCAAACAATGATGCAGCTTCAACTCTTCGTAGTCTAATTGCCATACTTTTCCAGTTTATTAGTTTCCAAAGGTTGTGCCAAGCTTTTAAAAAAGGTAGGCAGGGGAGCCTCGTCTCCTGCTTATGGCTGGCAGGCTGCCACACCAGGAGGGATATTGCTGGCTGCTCCAGAAAGGGATTAACATGAAGGCATTTTTCCTGACAGTTAATTTTACGTAGCACAGTCCCCGTTACTACAGAGAGGCAGAGACAAGGGGGCATCCAAAAAAAAAAAAAAAAAAATCCAAAACCTCTGCCTCGATTTATTACTCAGGTATAAAAACATTTGGAGTAATGAATGAAATCCTAAAGCTGTAAATCTGGAGCTTAAAATTTAGGTGTGTAGCGTGACGAAGAACAATTTAAACCTTTGGCTCTTTGGGAGAGGTGAGACATTTGGACTTCATTTCGCAGCCTGATTTTCATTAACCTGCTTTTTTAGAGTCATGAGTGTGAGAAGTTGGATCCTGTGCTCCCTGACAGTGATTTATGGCGATATTGTCAAACCTCAGCACCCCTGACACAAGGAAAACATAATCTGCTGCCATGTTATAGCAATACCCCTTGAAATGCCCCCAAAATAGCTGGACTTTATGGAGGCCTTGAAAGTTATGGATTGTGTGTGCTAGCAGTAAGTTTTGGGCCAGAATCTGAAAAATTTTGGGCTTTCTGTTTCTTCCCCTGTTGTGTTAACAATTTTAAGAGAGGAAGATAAGCAGGCTGTGGGTTTATTTTCTTCCAAAATCAGTTTGATAAGAGGGTTGTGGCTGTGGCCTCTCCTTCCCAACACACACTAATTCTTTATCTGGTTTATGTCAATTTTCTTTTCCCACTATGCTGGGGTGTTGTTTCGCTTTTGTAAAGATATGCCAACATGTTAACCCAAAATCTACCCTTTTCTCCTTTATTTCTTGGATTTTTCCATAAGCAACGTTCTGAGCATTGGGAGGGAAGAGGGGGAGGACGGAGGGATGTTGGCCATGGCTTCCCCTTCCTCACCACAGAAGCAGATTCCTGATTTGAGCTCCCAGGGCTGCCTCAGCCCTGCACTCACACCCACCCCTGCTTCTGCACAGCGTTTCCCCTGCTCTCTGACCCCTCTGCTGTGCTTCCCTCGCAGATTATAACGGGAGAGCTCTACCGCATCCACTACCTGAAGGAGAAGTCCCGCTCCTTCATCCAGAACCCCTACGTGGCAGCTCTCTACAAGCAAGTGGGCTGCTTTGTTTTCGGCTGCGCCATCAGCCAGTCCTTCACAGACATTGCCAAAGTGTCCGTCGGGCGCTTGCGGCCGCATTTCCTGGCGGTTTGTGACTTGGATTTCTCCACCATCAACTGCGCCAAGGGAGTTTACATCCAGAACTACACCTGCAGGGGAAGTGACAGCAGGGTGCAGGAAGCCAGGTGAGAGCCCGTGGCACCTGAAGCCAAGGGCTGCTGCCGTTAAATGTGTCTCGGGTTTCCCTGTCAGCGACAGAGGGTTCGAATCAGAAGCTGAGAGTGGGGTTAGTTTGGATATTATTTTTGGATATTAGGGTGAAATTCTTCCCTGTAAAGGTGGTGAGGCACTGGGACGGATTGCCCAGAGAAGCTGTGGATGCCCTATCCCTGGTAGAGTTTAAGGCCATCTTAGATGGGGATCTAAACAACCTGGTCCAGTGAAAGCTGTCCCTACCCGTAGCAGGGGTGTGGAATGATTTGGTCTCGGATGTCCCTTGCAGCACAAACCATTCTAGGACTCTATGAAATGCTGCTTTTGCAGCGGAGGCCATAAATACATTTTTTCCAGTGAGCAGCAGTTTCCCTTGGGAAGTGTGGCACCCAGCTGAATAATATTTCTTTTCCTTTCTCTTTACTCCTACACTATTGTTTCCCTGAGCTGCTGCTCTGTGTGGGAATTCACCCCCAGAGCTGAGCTCATGGTGAGCTGAGCTGTCCCGTGTGGCAGAGCAGAGCTTCTCCTCAGGAGAGGCTCCACCACACAGGCAGGGCTGCCAGTGCCTCCCCTTGCAGCTCTGTCAGATCCATCAGATGCCCAGTTTGGACTTTTCCAAGGGCACATTCCTCGTGCTGCGGTGAAGCGACTGGAAAAGTTGCTCTCCCCTCATTTCTTTCGGGTTTCCCGGTTATTTGAGGCGAGATGATGAGTTATTGGGCTATCCTGGAAAAAACTGCTGCCCCATGAGCAGGCCAGGAAGGGACAAACAATGCGAGCATCCTGTCCATCCGTTCGCTTTCTGCCTCAGCAGCAAGCAGGGCGGATAACAGGGGATTTATAACCCAGAGAACTGGGGGTTGTGAGTCCCTCTGGTCTGGCACCCTCAGATGCCACAGGCAAGTCACCGTATTAACAGGGAAAATTGCAATATTGAGGATTGTACTGGCTGGTTCTGAGCAGCTGCTTTGTTTTGCAGGAAGTCCTTCTTCTCTGGGCACGCGTCCTTCTCCCTGTACACCATGCTGTATTTGGTGGTAAGTGACCTCACTGAGCTGATTGATCCCCTGTCCCACATTCCATGGCAGCATGAGCGTTGGACATGGGAAGTTGGTTGAAAAGGAAGAGTCTGAGCTGTTGGTGGGAAGATCCACCCTCAGCTTCTGTGGTGTTATTTAGGACAGGGACTCCTGGTGATAGCTGATGATAGATGAGCTGTGTGTGCAGCTTTGGGATGTGGCGAAGGTGGCAATTAAATCCAAATCCTGCTAAATTTGTGGACGACCTGCGCAATTCTTATTCGCCCCACGTTGTGGCTTCCACTGAGGAGAGTTTGGGGCGAGCCGAAGCGTTCCATGGATGGAGAGGGAGGATGTGCTGCCGTGGCCATGTCAGGAGGTGATGCCTGGTTCCGAAATGTGCCAGAGGAGCAGGTGGAGCAGCCTCTGCCCGCCTGGTTCCGGAGGGGAGGGCTGGGTTTTGACTGGTTTTCCTTTGTCAGTGAGGAATGGCTCTGCCCTTCCTGCGCCGGGGCTGGGGCTGGGGCCGGGGTGGCTGCCAAGGTGCTTCCTGCCGGGACTGCGGGAGGCAGCGCTGCCCACATGGGCTGGACACACACTCATACCCTTCTGGGGGGCTGCTCAGAGGGATTTGTGTCTGGTTTTCCTTTTTTATAAGCTATTTATTTCATTTAAAAAATAGCAAGCTTTGTGTTGCTTTTAAGATTTGTGCTCCTCCTCCATCCCTGGTAGTATCGGGCTTGCGAGCAGAGGAACAGCACAGAGCTGATAAAAACACGAAACATGAGCTTTTATCTATGAGCAGTGCTCTCCCCCATCCCTCACCCTCTGGAAAGATAAGGACCACTGCTCCCTCCTGCCTTTTCAGCCTTGGATCCCCCTCCCTGTGAGCAACTCCAGTAACTGAATCACTGAGCTTTCCAGGCAGTTGTGGGCGGCATATTAAATTCTTTCTTTGTTTTCCCTCTTATTTTGTTCTTGGAAAACTTTTGAATTTCTTCAGCGAACGCTTCGGCCGTTTCCTCCCAGCTGTGTTACGATGGAGAGCTGCCTCAGTGATGCTTCACAGGAGGCTCAGCCCATCGTAAAACTTTCTGAGCTGAGTTTGGACTGCTCACACGGGCAGTCATTTATTTCTGGGGAGGTCTGTGGGCAGTCAGAAAAGTCAGCCCTGAGGTATTTTCAAGCCCAGCATATGGGAACAGCCAGTCCCTGTTAAGATGGTGATGGTTTTTCTACCAGGGCTTGACTCATTTTCTGCAGGATGCTGGGCAGTCTTTCTTTTTTTCATGTGTTTTTCTGAAAATCCAGCTCTTGTGGAGCAGGTGAGAAACAAATGGGAATACAGAGCTAGGGGGGATGCTGGCAGAGACCCCAAAACTGCAGAGGATGCACAGAAAATCTGTGTGGTTCATTTTCCATTGCTGCTTTGCACCAGTGGCCACTGCCTGATGTTCTTCTAAACTTTGCAACAGGCTTTAGAAGTGGTGTTTAGCTCCTGTGTGATGCTTCAGAGCACAGAGATGCCTCTGGTCTCTCTTTACTGCCCTTCCCTGTCCCCATATGGGAGCACTTGAGCTGTCAGCACTCACCAGACTTTGCCCCACAGCCCCTGATCCAGGACAACAGGCTGCTCCACTTATCCCTCTCTGTGGAGGGGACAATCCCTTCAAAATTACTTTATTTTTGATTTTTGCCTTGTCCCAAAACTGTGATATGGCTGGCAGCAGACTCTGTCTGACCAGCTGTCCAGTTCCCTTGTGCCTTAAGAAGTCAGGAAAAACTACATCAAGTATTTGGTGATAAATGAAAGGGAGAAAAAGGCAGCTTGAGACAAGCCAGGTGAGGCAACAAGCTTAAGGCTCTCTTCCACCTAAATGATTCTGTGATTCCAGCTTGGCTGTCAGCACCCTGCTCTCCATCACTCCCTGGTCACTGCCAGAGCCTGACAGAGAAAACTCATGGAAAAAGGGAGGCAGAAAATCTGACATATTGGAGAGGCTGACAATATCAAAAAATAATTGCAAGAAAAAAGAGATCATAGTAAGCCAGAGGGATTTTATTTGATGCAAGATAAACCCCTCTGTTTCGCTCGCCTCAGTGAATGCGTTGGGGTTTTGAAAGCCAGGTTAGAAATGTGGCATCCACCGTGCCAGTGCCTGCAGGAGGTGTGTTCAGTGGATTTAATCAGGGAATCATCCCAATCAAGACAACACAGGTGCTCCCCTGTTCCTGGGAAGTGAAGGCTGTGCTGCAGCAGGTTGCTGCCTACACTTTGGATGGCAGGAGTGTGCCAGGAGCTCCTGCAGAGTGGAGGTGTCCATGGGGCTGAGCGTGTCCTGCAGAGGTCTGGCGGATCGGCCGCGTCCCGAGCGTGTTCCTGATGGAACAATACTTCATATTTCAAGGATAAGTCACTTCCCGTCTTTCCTGACGTTCCCTGGCTTCGCTCTCGGAGCCCATTCTGAATTAAAATGTTTTCAAGTTTGTTTCACCTGGTGGAGACGGGTGCCAGAAAATTCCAGTCAGTCTATTAAAAGATCCGTGGATTCCCACGCACCCCACCGGGCTTTGCCTGCAGCTTGGGGCTGGATTTATCCAGATATTTGGTGGGCAGTGGATGAGTGACCACAGCTTCCCCAATTCCTGGCACGGCAGCAGAGCCCTGTGCTGTCCATGGGTTCTTAGTAGGAAAACACTGGTGGATGCCAAGCCCTGGAGAGCTTTGAGGGAAAAGCCCCAGGGAAAGGCACTTGCAGCACAATAAAATCCCCTGGGATTTAGCTACAAATGCTGACACTTCAGAGCTAAGTTTCTCGCAGCCTTCTTGTCACCAGGAATACTCAATTAACATCAGGCCTTTGTATAAAAAAAATTAAAGGGGAAATAACTCTTGGGTAATCGTCTTTGTCCTAATTTTCCTTGCTTTGTTACTCCTTGGCTGAGCGAGCTGTAATACGTATTTATAGCAGGCTGAGGAAAGAGGAGGTATGGAAAGAGCTTATTCCATGCAGCCCTCTGGAGCTGACCCACACCTCTGTTTTGTTTCTGTGGATGTGGGGGAGTCTTTGCAGGGAGCAGTGGATGCTTCCCACTCCCCTCGAGCTTGTGAGACCTTAACGCTGGTTTATTCACAGCATGAAGTTGCCTGAAATCACACAAAGGGAAAAGCTAAATTTAAATACCAGAAAAGCTGAATTAATATCCCTCAGCAAGGTTGGCTGATTCTGGATAAAATGCAAGCAAAACTTGTGTATTTAATATGTGCCAATGGGTGAGGCAGAAGGCTTCAGGATGGGTTGTGGTGTGTTCTACTGATGTAGGTGGAAAATGAGAGATGGTGCTGGGTTTATGTGTCAGGGGAAGCATGAGGCTTCTCCCTGGAGCTCCTTGCTGAAGGGTGGAGAAGGTGCCCTGGTACAGCTGAGCAGTGATGTGCCCTTGTGAAGGAACCTCTGTGGTGGTTGTGGGCTTGGAGGTGAGTTTAGTGGTGATCTAAGGAAGAGAATAAAATGGAATTTCATCAAGGCTGAGCTGTGAACTGAGCTGCTGAGCTGATGGGGGTATTTCTGATGGGGTGAGAGGGTGCTGTGCACTCAGCAAAGGCAGGGGAACAGCAAACAGCACTTGCTGAGAGGTCTTTGCCTATATCCTGTCCTTCCCTTCTGGCCAGCTTGGTCAGAAAAGCCATGTTCTGCATTCCCCAGCCTCCAGCTGGCTTTGCCCAGCCAGAGCAGTACATTACACTGGGATGAGTTCGGGCTGGAGAGGTCTGTAGCGCTTTGGGTACCACTCTGCTTGCAGATGGGGCTGCAGAAGGAGTTCACTTGGGGTCAGGCAGCCAGGAACAAGCCCGGCTGTTTCCCAGAAGGAAACTTTAGGTGTGACTAAGGGCCGTGGTTGGTGGAGTCCAGCCCTGCGGCAGGGAGAGTGTGAAGGGGACGGGATTTCTGGAGAGCAGAAAGCTCCGGGAGGCTGGAGGTGATGCCCTGAGCCTGTGTCCCCTGCCAGCTCCTCCTGGGTTTGCTCAGAGGCTGTGTGTGGCTGTGGGCTGTCCCCACCAGCACTGTGGAAGTCCCCTGGCACAGGAAGAGTCCCTCGAGCCATCTGCTTTGTGGTAACTCAGCCTCTGCCAGGAGACAGCGGACGGGAACTCCAAACAACTCCCACTCTGTGATCCCGATTCACCCACCCTTGCTCCTGTTGGTGCTCCTGGTTTTCTCTGCCCTGTGATGATCTGTGGTGGAAATAACCCTGGCTGTGGTCTTGCTCTTCCACCCCCTCCCGGGAAGGGCTCCATTCCAGCTCCACATTCCCACCCAAATCTGTCAGTCTGTAGCAGGCAGCATTTCAGATTTGCTCCTAGGAGCAAAAAACAAACACCAAAACAGCATAAACACCTTCATAAGCAGATTTTCAGATAAATTTCCAGGAACTTCCCATTTCTTGGTAATAGCACTAATTCCTGCTTTAGGGAAATTCTGATCCTTTCAGCCCCTAGATTCTACTTTGACTTTTTGACCTTGTCATATTAACTGGGTTTTTCTTTCATACTGAGGGCAGAGGCAAAGTTTGGAGCTCCCTGAGTCTTACCTTGAAAGTATTTAGGGATTCCTGGTGGTTTTTGAGCAGCTTTTGTAACACTGCACGTTCATAAAATGCCTGTGGAGTGCTTTTATCCTCTTTTTTGTCCTTATGAATGGGGAATAAAGAGCAATTTTTCCATCACCTTTATTGTGGCAGCAAAAGGAACTCAGTTGAGATCCTCACACTGGTGCTGCAGTCTCTGAGGGGCACCTGTTCAGGTGGGTTTCAGTCCTCCAAGATACACAGGTGTGGGTGTGAGCTGGGTGCTGGGGACTTGGGGCACACCCAGCACACCCCATATGGTGCCACACTGCTTTTTACTCCTTTTCCAGGGCTAAAGATTGCACGTGAGGGGCACAGTTCAGCCCCAGAAGCGCCTACTTCATTGTGTCTTCAAACTTGCTGTTGGCTTTTAATTGCTAATTTTTAATTGATGCTTTGCACCAATTAAAAAAGAAGACTTTTTTAGTCCGGGCTTGTGGGATGAAAAGATTTGAGAAGATGTCCAGACTGTGCGAAAGTGGCAAATGTCAGATTATACAGCAGCAGATTTCCTTCCTAAGGGATTTGATGGGGCAAAGACAGAAGATTAAAATAAGACATCAGGTTTCAAATCTTCCTGGTAGAACTGAGAGTGATGATTTATAATATATAATACTTGGAGATACTTTTGCTCTGCAGCAGCAGCAGCACCACCACACTGAGTTTTGCACTGCCACCTGGGCTGAGCTGAGGCTCTTGAACATGAAAATAGCATCATGGAACGGTTTGGGGTGGAAGGGGCTGTGGTGTGGGGTGTGGGATGTGCTCCATGGGGCCATGACTCTGTTTCCAGGCTAGAGCTGGTTTACAGATACATTCCCCAGAATCACTATGTGCATTAGCCAGCACCGAGCTGTTTGGTGCTGCTCCCTTCCATGTTAATTGGCTAACAATCTGGATAATTTGGAGCATCTGCTCCATTCAGATAATGGGATGTTACGTTTCTGCTGAAGAGCCCGGTGTGTGTTCCTTCCAGAAAGGGGTAGATACAGTGTTTACACAGCAGCCAAACATACTAAATTGGCCAAAATGATGCTTAGCGGGGGAGGGAATTATTCCCCCTTCCTATTTAGTTCTGCTTTTACAGGAAATTTTATGCTTTTATGTTGTCATTAAGTTATTTGCCGTCTCAGGGAACCCAGTGACAGCTTCATTCCCTTTCGCATCAAGGCGGTGCAAACTGCTCTGGGTGTGTAAAAGGGATCATAAACGGGGGCTAAAACCCCTTTGCAGCCCTCTGATGCAGCAGAGCCCCTTGAAGGACCCCTTGAAGTGTCTGACTCCAGTGCTTCCTTTAGGGACAGGCAGGGCAGAGCTGCAGGAGCCGAGCGGCTTTTGCCGCTCACTTTCACACCCTTTGAGCCTCTCCGCTCCCTGAGCCTGGAGGCCGCCGTGGTGTCCCTCCCTTCCCTCAGCCTTCCTCCCCGCGCTCATCCACGGCAGGAGTTGCTGCTTTCCTGCCCTCTCTTCCCGCCCAGCTTCCCGGTTCCCACAGGAACCGGCCGTGCCCGGCAGCCGCAGCGGAAACGGGCCCGAGATAGTCACGGCAGGGCTACAATGTCTGCTTGACATCACCCCAGCGCCGTCTTCTCGGGCCGAGCCGGGGCTTTGCCTGCCATTCCCACCCAGGGAGGGAATTCCCAGGCCGGGTAGTGGGGCGGCTGCTCTCTGCTTCCCTGAAAACCCCCGGGGCTCGGGGTGGGAAACGTGGTGGGAGTGTTGGAGGGTGGCATTGTGTACGGTGTCGGTGGTTGTGGCCGTGTCTGGGGGCTCTCGGGATGGCTCTGAAGGTTTAGCGTGCTTCCTTTCCCTCTGAGGGATGGTATGAGTCCTAAATACTCCAGATTTGGGACCTTGCTCTTGTTAGGTATTAATGAAGCTGGGCAGGAATTTCTTTGCTGGGATGCAGTGTTGTGTGGAGGCTGAAGGGCGCAGAGGGTCCCAATCCCCTGCTCCTGGCTCACGGGGGAAGGGCTGTGCCCATCCACCTCTGTCCTCATCCCCTCCATGGGTTAAAAATCCAGAACATCTCTGGGCACTCCTGGGCCTGTATGAATGGGCCCCAGGGGGATTTGTACCCCAACATCTCCCCCCTCTCCTTTGAGCCCTGAAGCCTCCCTTAATCGCTTTATTAATCATTTGTTGAATGCATTGGAGTAAACAAGGCATCATTATCAGCACAACTGTGATGATGACTAGTATGTATAGACTCATTCTTAAAAGCTCTTCCACCCATGATGTTAAGTTCCATCTCTCTAATAGTCTATCTATCCAAATCCCATTACAAATTCCAATTTTGACACACCCTCCTTAAGCTGTTGTGTGCTCTTATGGACAGATTTTGAGTGATTAAATGAATCCATACAACACATCCCTCCCAGAATCCAGAGGCCTCACAGGTGCAAGGAGCATCCTTTTTGTCAACTCCCCCTCCCTGAGCCACAGGGCCGTGGATGCCCCACAGCCACCCCCACAGAGCAGCTGCCTGCTGCATTTTGGGCAAATTCGGGCGAATTAACGCAACCTTTTTTTTGTCTGTTTCCCTCTCTTTTCCCACAGTTTTATCTGCAGGCCAGATTCACGTGGAAAGGAGCCCGCCTGCTGCGTCCCCTGCTGCAGTTCACCCTCATCATGATGGCGTTTTACACCGGGCTGTCCCGCGTGTCCGACCACAAGCACCACCCCTCCGACGTGCTGGCAGGCTTTGCACAGGGAGCCCTGGTGGCTTACTGCGTGGTGAGTGTGGAAAACGGGGCTGGGAGAGGTTCTGGGGAGGTGCTGTGGGAACAGCAGAGCCTTTGAAACCTGCCAGTTCAGCTGGGGTGATTCCCTGTTCCAGCAGGGGGATGTGCTCCAAAGGTTTGGTCCAGGCAGCTTGGGGCACTGGAAAGATATTCAGTCAAGGGAGGGTGTTTCCCTCTCCACCAGTGGCTTTGGCTTCTCCAGCTGTTCTCAGTAAGGCTCGTTAGCAAGGTTTTCCAGTCCTGGAGCTGAGCAGAGTCTGGGGTGCTTGGGATTATGGCTCATTGGCGCACAATCCATCCAAAAAGTGGTGTCAGCCGATGAGACGAGGCTGGCTGATGGCTGGCGGATTTTCACGGAGCAAAAAGGCTCCTGAGAAAGCACCCAACAAAAGCTGTGCCCACCTCTCTTCAGCTGCTGGGCTGCTTCTGGTGCCACTTGCTCTCCAAAGGGTGACCGGGTTGCACAGCCCTGTGACTCGGAGTGACGCATGAGGATGTTTTAAGTTGGCAGGATGGAGGGCACCAGGTCAGGCAGCTGCCTCAGATAGAGGAGCTGGGAGCTGTGTTGCTTTCTGTGTCTGTGAACTCCTGAAATCAAGATTTTTACAGCTCACCACTTTTTATAGGTTTTTTTTTTTTAAATCTGTGTGTGTGTTTTTTGTTTGTTTTTTTTTTTAACTGTTCTAAAAGTAAACCAGCCTTGGGAACAAGGAGTTAAGTTCACCGATATTACATTTTGCAGGGAGAGAAAATAGGTTATTTATGTACTTCCCACTCGTCGATGATGTTCCAAAGCCAAAACAAAAATGTCATTGTTGGGAAGCTTTTATGGAGCATTATTAACTCTGTGAGCAGTAGCTGCTGGCTTTTGCCATTGCCTGGTGCCCACGCCCCATGCAGGGCTGGCAGATCCCGGGGGGAGGTGGGAGAACTGTGTGTGTTCATGCTGGGAAGTGGGATAACAGCCGTGGGGAAGGGGAGTGGGGATCACTCAGTCCTTCCCTGGATCCCAGCAGCGGTTCCAGAAGGACAATAGCTCTCCGGATGCTTGGGATGGGTGTCCGGATGAGCAGCAGGCCTGGCTGTCCCCTCCCAGCCCTTGGGCAGCTGGAAGCTGTGCTGGGAAGGGGAGGCTGTGGCAGGGCTGGGATAGTTTTCCTGTTTCATAGGAAGCAGCTGCCTGGAGTTTCCCAGGCATGCTCAGCCAGGGGCAGCCTGAGCTGCTGTCCCAGCCCGCTGGTAGAAGAGGCAGTTGTGTCCAAATGCTTTGCAGGAATGGTTCAGTAACCCGAAACACCTCAGGGTTTGAACCCAGCCCTTGTCCCGTTCCATCAGCCTGCAGAGAATCAGCAGTGTACTGTTCCAGAACCTGGCTTTGCTGGTGGGAGTCTTTGCCTAGTAGGGCCTGGCAGACTTTCCTCCGCTTTGGGAGGTGGCAGCAAGGGACAAGAGGAAGAGTCATCCCAAAACACCCCGGAGTTTGTGCTGAAGGAGCAGTTTAGCAGCTTCTTGCTGAAATTCCTGGTGTGTCCTGGGGGTTCTCGCCCACCTCTCCTCCACAAGCTGCTCTGAAACAGAGGGAGGGACCTGGAAACTCATCACCTCAGACCCTGGGTGCTCCCAGCCACCCCTTCCCCCAGCAAAGCCTTCAGGGTCCACCCTGGTGATAGTCAAGGGCTGTAAAAACACCACAGTTATCAGGCCGTAATTTTCAGTGGAAACCAATCGTGGATTTCATCTCCGAAGGTTGCCTGAGCTTAAACCCAGGTCGTGCTGCAGCAGACACGTTTGTCTTCCAGTGCCTGAAATAACAAGCAGAAGACATTAATGTCAAGCACTTCCAGCTGATGAAACATTCAGGCTTGGACCCAGGGTGAAATACAACGAGAATTTCTCATGTAGAAATTGTTTCTATGCGCCTTGCAGGCAGCTTGCTGTGTGTTGTGTGGTTTATGTCTCATCTGAGGGAGAGGGAGAAGGGGAGATGTCAGAAGGACAAGCTCCCAGTGTTGCTCTGGTTAGCTCAGAGGAGTTGTTTTAACCTCCCTCTGTATATGATTAAAAATTGCTTCATGTAGGATGAAAAGTGATAGGAATTGTCAAGTGGGAATGTGAGATATTGGCTTAAAATGCTCTCAGTCTTCTCCCATCAAGTTTTCTTTATGGGTGGAGAGCACCTTCTACAGGAAATGGAGCTAATCCAAGTGAAAAACTTAGCACGTTTATTAGTCCTTTTTTTGTGTTAAACAGTTCGAGCATTAGAAGGATTTAACACGCTTTTAACCCCCAAAGATCACGTTTCATGATTCCTATAAATGTTTATATAACCTCCAGCCATGTTAAAGTGAATTACAGTTTAAAAAGAACTGAAACCTCTTAACCGGTCTCAGAATGAAACCCTGAAAAGCAGCACAGTAAAAGCAAAATACCCAGGATGACTCTCCACCGTAACTCATTCCTGTCAAAAATAAGGACCAGACTCAAAGTAATCCCCAGATGCTTCTTGCTCTCAGCAATCTCCTCCCATAAATTGATTTGTCATGGCTATCTTGGTGCAGAAGTTGGACACCTTTTTGATTGAATCCAGCTCTCAGAGGTGGACAAATGAGCAAGGTGGCACCAGAAACACACCAAACCAGACAAATGGGGGGTTTACAGTTATTAACAACCCAAAAGAGAGCCAGTGCCAGAGTGGTTCAACGTGGTTTTACACTGGGATGCTGCAGCAGGAGGCCAGACTCCAGCCTGTGATCCTTGGGAGCATCCTGTTATTTACCCAAACATACAAATGCTGCCACTTGGATGCCCTGTAAACAGCTTTATCGACTCTGTTGTACAACCAAACAGCCAGACACCAGCACATACATCAAGAAAAGAACTGTTTGTACATCAGCTCCTTCTCAGCTTTTCCACAAAGCAACACCAGCTCAGGTTCCTTCATCCTTGGTTACAGCTGTAGGAGTAAATTGCTGCTTACAGCAGCTTCGCTGCCCGTCCAGCTTGAACCTTATCTGCTGTGCTGATAGGGGCCTGAAAAAGTTATTTCCAAGGACAGCTTGACCTGCTGCACAAGGCTCTGGGTAGTTAGAAAATGTGGAGATGCAGGTAGGCCAGACCTTTGCTTTCCCCCTGTGGTACCCAGCCTGGAAGTTGTAATCTAAAATTATTACTTTAAGCACCTTGGAATTTTTTTTTTACTCTTATTTATCTGGGTGCTTAAATGTTGCATTTGAGTAGTGTGGGAGAGAAGACAAATGTACTGCTGATTCCGTCAGCCGTGTGCTGCTCATTCTGGGATTTCAGCTCAGCAAACCCATGGCTTTAGTCCAGATTATTGGGGTCTAAGGATTTCTGAGATAAGCTCTCAAATTGGGGCTGACAGAGGCAGTTGGTGGCAGGACAGAAGTTTGTGGCTGTGGCACCAGGTGACAAAATGATGAATCCTTGCCACTTCTTGCTCCATCCAGAGGATCTGTGCTGACTCTTTTCCCTTCTGGCACGGGGCTGAGGTTTGGCAAGGGTGAAAGTGCCCCAGTCCTGGAGGACTGATAAGCTTCGTGCTGCCGCTGCCAAAGGAGGATGTGGAAGTTTCCTCCCAGCACTTTGTTTCTTATTGTGTTGCTGCCTTCCGAAATTGCCAGGCTCTGGCTTTTTCACATCCGGGAGAGGGGTTACATCACGGCATATTTAGGAAGAAGGAGTCAGGAATAGTGCCTCCTCTCCTTAACCTTCCACCAGACCCCAGCTCTGTACTGGTGCCTTGGTTGGGCGTGAGGAGCATCACTCACCACTGACTCACTGCCGATAGCTTTTAACACAGCTTTGACTTGAAGGCTTTTAATTGCCTACCTGATGTCTGGCTCAATGAATTGTTTCACACCAACTCCATCCCTGAAACCACTCAGGATGAGTCAGGCCAGCCCTTTGGAGACCTTTGTTATTTTATTGGAGTGCAGGCCGTGGATCTGTTTCCTGGCTTTTCAACCGGTTCAGCAGAGGTCTCGGTGTTGCACTCGGTGATTACGCAGTGAGAAATTAAGTTGTCCTCTCATGTTTTTGCAGTTTTGTGAGGTCTGAGCCTTTTTCCCTGCTGTACAGAAAGGTGGTAGCAGGCACTTGGGATTTCACAGCTGTTACAGGCAGGCTTACAAAAAGTACTATTTTTGCAGCTTAAAGATGTGTATATGTTCTGTAAAACAACTTTCTGAATAAAGCATCGCCCAGTGTGACTAAGTTTGCCTTTCCCGCTTATTCCTACAGGTGTTTTACGTCTCAGATCTCTTCAAGCCCAAGACAAAGACTTGCCTGCCTCCACCTCCCATCCGGAAGGAGATCCTTTCACCTGTGGACATCATTGAGAGGAATAACCATCACAACATGGTGTAGAACTTCGAGCAATCAGATGGGTGTTGTATTTTAAACTTTTTTTTTTTTTTTTTGCAAAAAAAAAGTGACTGCTGACAGCAACTACCTGCTGCTCTCAAATCTCATCAGACAGTAGAATGTAGGGAGAGACTTTCTTGCCCGACCAGTAAAGTCTTACTCTGTGGTCTTTTCAACTTGCGACATTTGGATGAAAGGGGTGGTGGTCAACTAAGGCAAAGGCGACAATGAGAAAGAAAAGAAAAAAATACGAACAAAAACCCACACAACACAAAAAGCCGAACAAACAAAGAGAGGTGCCGGAGTTCTGGATGTGCAATTGGTTTGAGTGTTCATGTTGTAGTGAACGCCAAATTGTTCCTAGCCCAATGAACACTAAGAGATTTTTTTTGGAAAGCTGGCCATCCTAGATTTTTTTTTTCTGACTACGAAGATTTCCGATGCCTGCGAGGAAAACAAAAAAAACAACTCACGACTAAATTGTATAGCACTATGTATGAGCAACAGCACTGAGTCAAGATCTGGGATTGGTTTGTAAGAGTTGCTTTTCTCTCTTTTTGATCCTATTTTATTTTTGCCTCCTCTCTTCCATACTGTGACTTAACTTAGGAGAAGCTTGCCCAGTCCAAGATCTCCGAAGGGTCTCTGTTCTCTCTGCTCACAGTACACGCCTTTAACCAGCGGCCCTGAGACGCGCAGTGAGGCCGGAGAGCTCCTTCCTCCGTGCAGAGAAGCCACATTTCTTCCTCCCCGCTCACTCCCTGGCCAGGGCTCATCCCACCCGAGCCCCAGAGCATCCGCCACTTCCCAGCCATCCCCTTCCACCCCCCAAAGGAAAAAAAAAACATCCCAGCAGGTTTTGTGCGCGCCCGCCCGCGGGAGCCGGCGGTCTGCGCGAGGGGAGCGGCGGCTCTGCCGAAGACTCGTTCGCACTACGACCCCGGGGCTGAGTCCCGGGGAAACTTTTATTTCTGCAGTTTTGGGACGGGCTGCTGGGCGGCACGTCCCGGCCTGGGTGTCAGTCGGTTTGTGCATCCCCTCCTCTCCTCCTCCTCCTCTTCCTCCTCGTCCCTGGGGCACCCCGGGGTGCGCCATGGCAGTACCAGGTCCTGTGCTCCGCTGGGTCACTCCGGTGGGAAATCAGCTGTGCCTCTCTCGGGCGTGATGATGAATTTATATTTTTTTTTTGCCCAGAAGCCACAGGTGCTTGGTTTGCAGCCCTCCCACGAAGCGCGTTTGCAAAGGGATCCCGCAGAACATGCAGAACGGCCATTTGCACATCCTTCTCACAGAATCCGTCCTATCATTTCAACTTATAGCAAGCTATGATTTTTTTTTTTTTATATTATAAATATTATATAAATAATGTATAAAACCTTAAAAATTAACTATGTAAAATATTATTTCTGAAACAATTTTAGATATATCCACTATGACTATAAACTGTGTCCTGACCTGTGTTATTTACATTTTGCTGCTTAAAAAAGCATTGAATTAATTTTTTTATAGTCGACTAAAATATTGTAGTTCTGTGGTAGTAATATTTTAATGAAAATAACTACAATTAGAGACATTTGTATAAAAAAAACATATTAAATTGTCTGTATTTTTGTAATGTTCCATTTTGTAAAGAGAAGAATATTCAAAGACTTTTGTAGAATACAAAATTGAAGTTTGTATCTGCGAAATTATTGCTGTATAAATGTGCTTTTTAAATAAAAGCTCATAACACAACTAAGCATCCTGGCGCATGCTGCATTCTGTCTTTGGGTTGCCCTTTCCTTGCCAGAAAAAGAGGGTCCTTACCCAGTGGATGTGTGATGTGGACGTTGGATGGCATTTTGGGATGTGATGGTACGGGAGGGCAGCCTTTTTTGATGGGAGTGATGATGAGAAGGTCCCGTCAGCTCCTGGCTGGGGGCACTTACGGGTTTGCATTGATCCTTCCTGTTCCATGTCCAGCCTTAAAGCAAATCCCATTTTACTGAAGGCATCCCTCTTTCTTTAACAATCTCTTTAAAGAAATACTACTGAAGTAGAATAAGGTTTGAAGAGCCACAGCCCAGCTGCTGGTTGTCCTGGGCAGCCCCAGCCCCTGCTAGGAGGGCTCCCAGCTACGCTCTGCACAAACACCTTTCCCATGAAAAGCAAGCACTTGGCGGCTGAACCAAAACCTTGCAGCTCGCTGGGTTGCAGGTAGAAGGGAAAAGAAGACAAAAGAAAATCTCACAACAACGTGTGCTCAGGGAAGCACATGTGCACAGCACACGGTTATGAGGCAGCCTGGATCTTTTTATTATTATTTTTATTTTTTTATTATTATTATTATTGTTATTTTCCTCCTCCTACAGAGGCAAATGAACTTGTTGGTGGTGACACACGGTCAGAGCCGCGTTTCAACCACTCCTTGAATGAACCACATCAGCGAGATAACACGGCACAGAAATAATATGCAAGAATGCATGACAGGAAGCAAATACCACATCAAACTGCAGAGAAAGAGCAGGTGGAAATTAAGCCAGCAGAACTGAGCTAGCACTTGCTATTATTATCCTAATTAGGAGTAAAATTTTATTACACATGGAAAAACTTCGTAAACCCGCACCTGTCCCAAATGCAAAGAGAGTTTTCATGGTGCCACGTGGGATCTGTGCCTGAGTGTTTGGGGCTTGAGGGTGTTGCAAAGGTGAGACTTCAGCTGTGGGGCAGTGGCTGTGAGGACAGGCTCTTAATCCCCAGTTTATCTCCAAGATGCATTGCCTGGGTCTAAGTAACCCCCACGGGAGGAAACACTGCCCCATCTGCCTGTGGAGCCCTCCATGTGCAGAACCAGCCCCAGTGCAGCGATCACTGGGGGCTGAGAAAAGCGTTTGCTTGCATCTTAACCCCGGCTACTTGGATAAAAACAGGAATGCAGATGTCTGGGTGAAAGAGGAGGGCTCGGAGAAGGGTCAGAGGGGAAGCAGCACAGGAGGCAATCAGAGCCTGGGCATGGCAGCAGGGCTGGCTAGTCACGGGATCTCACTCAGGATGTGTGGGTCAGCCTGGAGAGAGGGAGAAGAGGCCATGGATAAACCTGTGGGAAGCAACAGGGTTGAACTCTTGTGATGCGGGGCTGAGCATCAGCAGTGCCAATTCCTATTTGTGGCTGAGCGATGGTTGTTTCCTCCTCTGCTTCCTGCCCGCCTCTCCCGTGCTGTCCCATTCCATCCCATTCCATCCTGGGAGGGTAAGGGCAGCTTTGCACGACACCTGGGGGGCGTAGGTAAGTGGGTGCAACTTTGCTGGGGCTCACCCCTACTCACTGCCTGAGGATTAAGAGAAGCGATCATTTCTGGTGGGAAAGGACAATGTCCATGGACACCTCTGGGCTAGCCAAGCACAGAGGAACATCCCAGTGCTACAGGAGGAAAAAGGACCGATTTTAAACAAGCACTTTCATGAAACCCCACGGACAAGTGAAAGGCAGAGGAGCAGAGCTATAGGTACCACAAACCACGGGTATGGTGACACCTACTGCCATTGCTTCCTGAGGGGCAGGAAGGAAGAGAAAATAAATAGGTGAAATGGAAAGAAACCCAAACCCCAAATCCGTATGAGTGCTGGGATCCTGAGGCCGCCACTTCCTGCAGTGTCTGCAGGTGCAGCTGGAGCTTGCACCTTGCGCTGCTGTGCTGCTTGGTCCATCCTGCTGGGCTGCCGAGCAGCCAGGAAGGACACTTTGGCGTTTGCCTGCTGCCGCTCTCTGCAGCTCTCCTGAGGAGGCAGATGGCCGTACAAACCCAGATGCACTCATGCAACCCAGACGCGTTGCTGGAGCCCGGGGCTGGCTGCTGGTTGTGGCCTTTAGTGCTGCAAAGACTGGGCTCTGCTCATGCTGATGCTAATCAGGGGCTGCGGAGCACCCAGCTGTCTGCCTTTGATGCTGGGGCCTGGCTGGCAGAGCCTCTCTGCACAAGGGGACGTTCTGGTCAAACCTGTCTTTTTTTGCACAGAGACCGGTTGAACACGTTTTCAAAGGCGGGGATTCGTGCATGCACCTGACTGCCATGGGAGCAGGTCTTTTGTTCCAGGGGAAGGGAGGTTTACGCAAGCCCCAGGTCTGGCCGTGTCTCGGTGCACCTAAACAGCTTCACTCAGCAAGAATGCCTTGGCAGCCTGCAGAGGCTGGAGCTGTTGTACTTCTGCTCGATGATTTTCGGATATGAAGCTCTCAATCAAGGGAGGGGGAGGGAGGAGATTTGCCCCACAAGCAGGGACCTGTTTTTCTCACGCTCCGAGCCTGCCTTGTTTTGGTTGTCCGAAGGTTTCACCCAGCTCTTTGTAAAGCCGAAACCAACGTTCATCCGTGGAGCCAGAGGACGTGCTGGGCCGAGGCTCTGCTGCACAGAAGGACTGGTGTCAACCCACATCCATGGCTGGGGTTCAGCACAGCTGTCCCTGGAGCCAGCACCCCACTTCAGCTGCATTTTTTGCCCCCCATCTTTGCCTTGGCACACCCCTTGCCTTCATCCACCATTCTCCTCTCAAAAACCAAGCAATTCCTCCTTTGTGTTTACCTTTTTTTCTGGACACCAGATCAGAGGTTCATTTTAGGAATGAAGTGATTCACTTGCCTCCTGGCTTCTGTAAACATGGTCCATACACCTGCCCACAGACAGGAGCTATTGTCCATCTCCAGACCTCCCTACCCTTGTTCCCTGGGTGCCAGGTGATGCTCCGGGCTCAGCCTGGACTGCTTGGATTACCCAGCAAAACTGAACAGAAGTTGTCACCTTCACTGGAGGAAGCAGAAAGTAGAAAACAACCTCGTGTTGACTCAGCGTGGCGGGGGAAAGACACACAAACAAACCCCAAAACCCAACAACTTTCAATTATCACCTTTGCACGCCACCCCCACTGGCACCAGCCGGCGCAGGAGTGCCTGCGTTAGCTTGTCTCGAGTTACAATTTCCTCGGGGCACAGACTACACCTATGTGTGTGTTTGGGTAATAATGACCCGACTGGTTGTGATGAATCCACGCCTCATCCTATCTGTAGCTAGAAGGGAGCGAAGTCACCCCGGGAACATCTCCCAGTTTCCTTAGAAAGTCTCGTTCTGCGAGTTCCTGCCCTGCCGGAGCCGCCGAGTGCCACCGTGGCGGCACCTCACAGGCAGCGCTGCTTTTAATATATAGTGCCGTGGCCTCATGGGGCGTTTGATTCTTGTCTTGAACCCAGAAAATAACCGTCCTGGCTTCTTTATTTATTTTTTTCCCCCCTCTAGTTTTGAGTCAGGTGACTCTCAGAGCTGCGTTTTGGGGCACGTGAAGCGCAAGACTGCCCGGTAATTCAGCGCTGGTGGCAAAGGGCACCTGCGGTGTCTGAAGTCATGAACTCTGCAGGGTTTGACCTGGCTTGGTGCAGGAATAACCAGCAGGAACAATGGGCTGTTATTTAAGAAAAACACCTTTTTAGTGTTCCCACGTGTCAGCAGAAAGTCGAGGAACAGAACCACCAAAACACCGAACGGTGTGCACACGCATCCGCGGATGGGATGAATGGGAACTGTGGTGGATTCAGCTCGCTCCTGAAGTCTTTGAAATGACTCAAAATGTACCAAAACTTGAAATAAAATGTGACTTCTCTTTCCCTCCTGAAAAATGGATAAATTGAAACAAAGCCATCTGCTCTTTTGTGCAGGAGCTGGTGTGAAAAGCTGGGTTTTCCCACCACGCTTTGACATCTCCATTTCCAGGTGTGTGGTGTGAATGCATGTGAGCTGAGGTCAGCCTGAGATATAAATTAAATAAAGGAGCATTTAATTCTTGCTAGGCTGATCTTTCCCCTGGAGAAACACCATGAATGGAACAGAAAGAATGGTGCTGTTTCAATAAGGAACTCAGAAAGAAAACTAAATATTAAAAAGAGAATAAAATCTAAAAAGAAACACTCTATTTATCCAAAGAAGAAAGGCAGCCACATCTCCTGTGAGCACCATCCTTTCAAAGGGATCTGCCCTCTGCACAAGTGCGTAATTTGCTTATTTTCAAAGAAATTTTAGTGATGTTGAAGGCAAATTAATAACACTGCTCCAGCCTCCCAGGGCTTGTCTGAACAAGAAAAGTTGTTAATGTTTAATATGAGGTAAAATTTTAATCCATTTCATTAAACTGAGTAGATATTCTTAGTTCATTTTTAAGCAGGATTAGCCGTGTTTACCTCAAGTCAAGTAAGCACAAGTATAACCTCAACTGATACAAGCCTTGCTTAAATTAAAGGAAGAATAACTACCAAGGCTTAGGGGAGAGAGAGAGGGGGAAAAGCTCGTTTAAGTTTTCATTTAAAACAAAAAAAAAAAAGGGGATTTTTTTTCTCTTTACAAGGTATTTCTTTCCATGGGAAAACAATAAAACCCAGAAAAAGTCTATGAAAGTTTTGCTTGTAAATGATGAGACGACTGCAGCTGAAAAAACACTGCTTAATTCAGGAGAGGTAATTCCTTTCAGCAGGGCCAGCCTGAGCATCCCCTTGAATAGATCTGGGCCTGTTGGACGTAGCAGTTCCAACTCGCCCATCTGAGAGTCCACTGTCCATCAGCAAATTAATGATGCTCCAGCCCTCCCTCAGGAGTCATCCAGCAGCTCTTAGATTTAGATTTGTAGCCTATGGCCAAGGTGCTGCAAGTCCTTTAGGAAGAAATCCAGGCTCAGTGTGAAGGTGCCAGATTAAATGGGATTTACCACATCCCTTGGCCAGCTGTCCCACCAGATCGTTGGCCTCACTGTTCAAAACATGTTAATACTTCCCTTGGTTTTCATTAATAACTGCTTCTGTGTTCCCATGCCCCATATCCCTCTCCTTTTATTTATCAAAAAAGAAAAAAAAAAAAAAAAAAAGCCTTTTTATTATTAAATTGTGTTATTTTCCTGGAGCTGAATCCCCTGGTTAACTTTTCATGGGATTTCCTCACAAATAATGCTTCTTGCTTTAAAACTTGCTCAGGTTTTTGTTTCTCCTGCAAGAACATAAGAAATGCTGCAAGTCAACACAAAGTCAGTGGGGGAGGGACCAGCTGGGGACCAATTTTCCTTTGTACAAGCAATTAAGCAGGAATACCTTCTTGTAGGTCAGATTTAATCTGATGCCCTTCTAGAGGAGAGATTCCTTATCAGGTCTTAACCTCTCCACCTTCCAGGCCCTGAGAGAATAAAGGCTTGACTTTAGAATAAAGAATTTGCCTTCCTTCAGTCTTCCTCAGTCAGGCACCTTATCTGCCAGACCTAGGGGTACTTCTGAACTCAGGGTACCCCTGAAAAGCAAATAACCCTCCCCATGGGGTTTTCTGCAGAAAAATCCCCTTTTAAAAGTGAGCATTAACGACTTCCAGTGTGTAAGATGAGTTTCACCAAGCAGTGTTGAGGGTGGGCAGCGTTTCCCAGCTGGTGTGGGGTGGGATAAATCACTTTTTACCTGGCATAAATTAGGTACAACACTGTTAGACAGGCAAACTGGGCCACTATGAGTTAGGGTAGTATTTAGTAAAACTCTTCGAGGTTTGGAGGTGACTCCTTTGGGTGATGTGAAGCTGCCAAGGGTTGAGTCATGGGAAGAAGGTTCTGTGTGGATCGACAGGCACCTTAAAACTCAGCTTTCCAAAGGGGCTACAAAGGAACTGGAAGTTACCTCTGTGCAAAATTCTTTCACTGCAGCTGATGTTCCAGCAGAGACAAATGCAGATGTGACCTGGCAGTGAGCACAGAGCAGCACGCTGGGCTGAGGGTGGATAGCTGCACGAGCACCAGTGACTATGAGCTGAACAAAAAGCCTTCAGGACACTTTCCACCCACTTTCCACCCACCCCGTGCTGCCAGGCTGGAGGGGTGAGGGATGCCAAACACAGAGGCACATCTTCGCTTTTATTTATTATGGACAAAATATTCAAATAACTGTGTGCCTGCTCCCTGCCTGAACTGGCATGAAAAATAGGAAGACAATTGCCTGGCTGAGCTCTTGGAGGAAGATTTGAATATAGAAGGCAAGTTGACTGGAGGCACCAAGCCTTGCGTGTCTTATCTTGCAGTGAAGCTCTGCAGAAGCAGCCGGGTTAGGCACCCAGCAGGTGGATTAACTGTTCAGGGGAAAGACATGGAAAGCAGCTTTCTTGCAGAGCAGGTCTCCTTACAAATAAGTCCGAGGCAGCGTGGATTAGTGCTTAAACTAATGAACCAGCCGCCAGACCTCGCTGGGAGAAGATATTAGCACATAGCGGGACAGCCTTCGACAGGCTGGCACCTCTGCAAGCAGCCAGAGGCTCTGGGAGGGAGCAGCCTGCCTGTAGCCAACCTCCCAAAAATACACATGGTGCTTTAATGGCAACCTAACACAAACATCGACAGCCCAGGACCTGTAATGAGCTTCCAGTTTGCCCCAGGACGTTTTTCTCCCAATTTGGTTGTATTTATGAGCAGCTATTTTTGTTTAAGCGGAGAGAGGGGGAGAAAAAAATGGCATGGGCAGAGCTCCACTTACCCCTGCACCCACAGTTGTAGAGGGGTGACCTTTTTGGGTGGTTCATGTCCACTCATCACCTGTTGTGTTTTATTTCTTTTTCTTAGGAGGGGAAATATATACATTTTCACAGATAAAAGCCAGGTAATCGAGGGGTTTATTGAACAGAAAATGAGCTTGAGAACAAAGAGAGGCAAAATTAAGGTGCCAAGGTGAACAGGAGTGAGTTGAGTTTGGGGAACGGAGGTAGGTCTGGTGTAAAGCAGTCATCCTGCTCCACCCATGGAAAACCTTTGCTGGGTGGGTTTGAGTTCTCCAGGAAACAGGAGCGGGTGGCAGGAGTCAGAAGGGAAGTGTATCCTCAAGGGACACCCCTGTGGCATTTCCCCCCATCTGCATTATCAGCCAAGGTAGGTAGGTAACCTTGTGAGGGGGAAGCCAATCTGCTGGTATTTCCACTTGCCAAAAATGCTTGGGGATTCTCCTCGCCCTTCCTCACGTTATTAAGGCAGTTTGGGGGTTTTCCCTTGTGAAATGCCAGTGTTTCACTGTGTGATTTCCTTCTGAATTGAGTCAGAAAATCAAAATATTAACTTTTTATTTTCCTTTTTTTTTTTTTTTCCATGGAATGGGAAATCCAAACAATCTCCATTGGGAAATGTTAAACTGTTTTGGGGTTTTTTTTGCAAATACATTTGCCTATCTAGTGCAGCCCCACATAGCTCCAGACACCATGGAAGAATTGCCCTCGACTCCAACATCACTTACAACCTCAAAGCAGTCAAGGAACACATTTTTTTTATTTCCTTCAGTGCTTCAAGACCTGGTACGAGCAGGGAAAAGATTAATTATTTTAAAGTGTGGTGAGCTCCTGTACACCGACAGCAGCTGCGTGAGTGCATTTGCTTGCCACCATCCTGTGAGACATTGCCTGGAGTGTCACTCCTGAGCTCAGGAAAGCTTGGTCCCCCTGGCATAGCTGCTGGCTGTGTCAGCAGGGATTACCTGCCTGCTTCTCCCCTCGAGCTGTGCTAATCCATCCTCGGGGTTTGGGGGATGCTCAGCAGTGGCGAGGCCCCTAAAAACCCTCCGGGGAAGGTGCTTTTGTTGTAAAGACCCATTTCCTCTCCCTAGAGCAACGCGGGGAGGTAAAGTGGGAGCAAATATTCCAGCGGTAATGAAGTGATGGGGTTAAAATGACTCCTCCAGTAACACGAGTCGCCCAGCTCTGGTTTCACGTTTAGTTTCGCTGTGTAGCATCCGCCAAGCACCTAAAGATCCCAGCGAATCCCGGTGGTGTGTCTGTGAGGTTGTTCAGGCACTCTGCTCTCTCAGATTTTAACAGGAGCTGGGGCTAACTGGGCGAAAGAGGCCCAAACAGCCTTTTATGTGCAGACCCCAAGTCCTGAGCATGAGCCCTGCGCGCTGCATCCATACTCGCCCATTAATGGCATGAATCACAGGACGCTTAGCCTGCACAAACCCATCTGATCTGATAAAACCAAGAGAAACACCCTTCACACTCCTGCAAATAGCTCAGGCCGGAGACAAAAATAAGTGCCAGCAGAAAGAGCGTGTTCTTGCAGCAATGGGGCTTCCAGGAATGCTGCTTTCCTTTCCCAAAAACCTCCCTTCTCCGAGGGCTCTGGGTGTTGGAGCGAGCCGGGGCTGAGCCCAAGCGAGAGCTCGCTGCCGGGGCCCAGCAGCACATGTTTCACATTAAGGAGCTGTTTGAGGGGCCTGTGTGGCTCAGTGGATAAATTGTCAGGTTTGTCCCCTTGCAGCTCACGTGTCCAGAACAGCCTGTGGTCCTAAAGGAGGAAAAAACCCTCAACCCCAGCTCCCGAGGTTTCCATCACGGGGGTTCTGCTCTGGTGTGAAACGGCCGGAGCTGTGGAGGCCAAGCCTGCGGGATGGACCCGTGGGAAATCCCTTTCCCACTATCACGTCCTAAAACTTCCCCCAAGGTCCTTTGGTGGGGACCCTGGGAGAAGTTTTGGGATGTGACAGTGCCAGTCCTGCCATCCGCGGCTTCTCTGCGGGGCCCCTCCTGCATCCACAACCTCGGGAGGGGGCGGAAACCCGGGGAAAGCGATGGAAACTCGTTGGAGAACAAGCTCGAGGATCTAGCACGTAAATAGCAAAGGAAGGAGAGATAAATACTATTATAGTCTTTAAATATCTGCGAAGGAAACCAGCCAGGAGCCAGTTTGGCTACAGGGGGACGGCTGGAAGCTAAGGATGGGTGATCCCGATCTTACCCAGCGGCTAAGTGGATTTCTAACCACCGTTTTCACCAAAAAACAAACAAACAAAACAAAACAAAACAACAACAACAAAAAAAAAACAAACCAACAAACCAACCAAAAAACAACCAAAAAAAAAAAAAAAAAAAAAAAAAAAAAAAAAAAAAAAAAAAACACCAAACCCTGAACGATCCGGTTAATTTTCCTGGGTGGGGGAAAGAAGTGCTAAAAGCCTTTAATAGCTCCTGTTCAGTCAATCGTGATTATGAGCAGCTGGGAGGAAGCCGGGCCTGAAGTATGAGATGCCAGACTTGAAGGTGGTAAACAGGGGCAGGGGAATATTTGTTTTGACAGCACCCTCAGTACGCAGGAAACATCGAGCAATGAGAGGGACGACTCTGCACAGGAGTTCCCAGTCCTATATTTAAGAGCAAATCAAAGTTAAGGGAGGACCCTGCAAATTACAGACATCTGCAAACAACCCCAGACCTTTTGTCTGAGCTGTGGGAAGATCCTGAGGACGCTGATAACAGACACTGCATTGCACAACCTTGGGAAAGAGGGGCCCTGGTGGTGTGTCCACTCTGCCCAGGATCTTGGCTCTGGTTACAGGCTGCAGGGGAAGGTGGAGAAAGCCCAGGAGAGGATAATTATGGAACTACCTGTTGATGAAGGAAGTGGCTTCCCAACCTCCCTTTACTTAGCGCCTGAGTCCTGCTCCAAAGCGGGAAGATTTATAGCCCTCCCCATGGTTGTGCTGTGTTCTCCTTCTGGCCAGATTAGTTTAATAAATGAGAGGTAGGGGGAAAAAGCTGCTGAAAAGCAAATCCCCTGCAGCCACGCTGTGTCACATCGTTAAACAAGGACAGTTTTTACTTAAGAGGAGTTGCTTTACCCGTAATTACAGCTAAACTCCCATTTGGTTTTTCTCTATGGGGGCTTCTCCTGTAATTTTTAACTGGATGGAGCCTTTGAATCCTCACCCTCCATTTTCCAGGGCAGCAAAATTGATTATATAACATTAAACAGCAGCTGTTTTTCATGCTGGAAGGGGCTCTTCACTGCTGTTATCCACAGCCCCTCTCTGAAATCAGACACTTTCTGTAAATGTCAAAAAGCACTGGGTTCTCATTCCCGAGGTCTGCACACAATTCCTTGTGACAAAGCGCAGGCTGAAAACTGACCTGACTCGTGTGACACAATGAGTATCGACTGGGAATTTCCAGATCCCAGCATCACTGGGGCACCTGGATCTCAGAAGACTGTGACGGTGTCGCAGTGCCCTGAAACATGGGTTAACAGCATATTTACAGTCCTCTGAGACTGGATTGGGCATAGCAAGAATGCAGTGGCATGTTTAGCCTTGTTGCCTCATCACCATTTTGATCTAAACCAATTATGAATCTATAAACCAGCTCTGAGGTCAGCAGGCATCTTCTTTGGTGATAATAATAATTACATTCCTTGCATTTACACTGTATTTTTCGCTTGTAGATCACAGGAGACTTCATCAAAGCAGGCAGCACTCATTGCTTCCCTTTATTAGCAGCAGGGAAAATGAGGTGCAGGGATGGTAAACACCAGGTTAGTCCCAAACTTGGGGTCAGGTGAGGGGGGTAGCAGCAATTAGGAGCTCTGTGGGACCTTACTCAAAGGAGAAGCCATAGCTGCTGACCCACTCTTTCAAGTGGATTAGCATGGACTGCTCAAAATCTAATGGTGAGAAGACAAATGGGAAGTCCTGGATTAACTACCTCAGCTTTGTCCTTTATTTGTTCTTGTTTCCTTCCAAAAGAAACATTTCATGACAACCAGCTCTTTCTAACTGACCTCCCCTAAAGAAAGGTTTCTTGGCACCACAAGATGCTTTGTGGTCCAAAAATGTGTGTATTTGGCCACAAAGGCCTTTGACGGAGATGTGGGAACCCCAGACCTGTGTCAGAATTTGTGGCCAAATCTCCCCACCCCTGACGAAACTTCTGGTCTCACCAGATCAGTGCAGCTGATCTGGGTTGCTCACAAAAGTCTGGTTCATCCAGCCAAAATAATTCTGTTCCTGCTTTTTAGCTGTTGCTTAAAAAAAAAAAAATTATTTGATCCCCCAGTGTTTGGATTGTGACCATTTGTGGGACAAGACAAGAGCTGTCTTCCTAACTGGAAGCTTTGAAAGGTGTTGGTCTCACATCCACTTCCCGGAGAGCAGGGCCACGTTTTGATGCCTCAGCAAATTTTTCTGCCTGTCCTCATGTGGGAAATTTCCTGTCCATATTTAAGCCTTGCACAGCCTCTTTCTGCTGTCACTCCCTCTAACAATAGAGTTGCAAAAAAGGGAGTAAAACCCAAAAAGACAAGCCTGTAAAAATGTCCCCTGCATTAGACTCTTAAGAAAAACATTAATAGTGCATTATCCAATTGAACATTTTCCTTTCACATCACTTTTAATCAGAACTCCAGTCTCATTTCAAATTTGAGGTCTGGGAAAAATAGCAATGTTTTAAAATAAGAAAATCTTGTGCTCTTAGGGGGAAAAAAAAGCCCACCCAACCACCAGAAAAACTCCTCTTGATTCCTTTTGAGCAATTCTGCAGTACTTGATCTGGAGTGGTTTATAACGCATAAAGGCATTTGTATTTTGCACGCAGCCATCTTTGGGCTTTTGCCTGTAGTTGTACAAAGTTCTGACAAAAATATCCCCAGCAAGAGTTATTTCAGTTTTTGATTCACATTTTGGTGTCAGCAAGGGACTGAGCTCTCAGAGATGGAAAAAAGTAATTTTTCATAATTTTGCAAGTCTACATGTCATTTATTTGTGCAAATCAACTCTGTGAAAGCTTTATTGCTATTATTGTCCTGGCCTCCTTCACTGAAGCAGAGTACTCCCTGAGAAATGAGGAGACAAAGAGGGAAATTAGGGACAAGAGAAAGTGTGACACCCCAACTTCTTCTATCCACAAAGGTGCCCTTTGCAACTTTAATTCTTCTCAGCTGGTTTCTACTCCTTCAGTGTTGCATTTGAGGTGAGGCGGGTTCACAACAAAAGCCAAATAAGCTCCGCAGAGCCCTGTGCACCGGTTTGATTTTTCTACTCCCCCAAAAACCAGCAAACCCCCTGCAAAATGAAGAGTTGCAGGCTCACAAACTCCAAACAAAACCCTGGCCTGGAGCAAAAGCCCCAAGCAGCCAAGAGTTTTATGGCCAGGCGGAGCAGCGGCTTTTGGGGTGCCAAGGCTGTGCTTGCTGGCAGCTCCCAGGACAGATTTGTGTTTTTGTGCAACCCTCGCCAAGTTTTGTGTCCCCAGCGGACCTAAGTTGTGTGTCGTTTTCTGCTTTCCTTGGGAGAGGAACCAAACCCCATCTTCAGCAGCCCCTTGCCCCCAGTGGAGGAGGATCTGGCGTGGAGGTGCTAATGCGCCGAATAAAACCATCGCGGTGGGAAAGCCCCTTTTGTCGGTGAATCCCATCTAAATACCAGCTCTCCGTGACATGCTTGGGCTGTATAAACTAGCAAAGAGAAGGATCTTTGCACCGATTTCACTTCCTTACAGAATATTCTCCATATTCCGCCTCAGGAGCATCGGCAGCTGCCCAGGGAACCCGTGACGGAACTGGAGGAGAGCACAGTGTCATGCAAAGCAAAGCAACCGCCAACTCCTCTGGAATCTGATATGGAGGCAGAAGGGAGAAGAGGAGCCAGATTTTCCTGGGAGATAGGAGTGGCAGACCCGGGAGGGGTGGGGGGACAAATCCTCCTCACCTGACAGGTGATTGCCATCCCCAGAGGAGGCTGCAAAGAGGAGCCCCCGACAGCCAAGCAGCGCCAGTCCTCCTCCGCTTCCAAGGAGATAAAACCAGCCTGAGGACAGCGTAAGTTTAAGCTGATTTAGACACAGCTGGTGTGCTGGGAGCCGAAGGTAATTTATTTCTCTTGGCTGATGACCCGCTCCCTTCGAGGGCTGCGTTTTCCAAGCGCTCTCCGCTTGGCCGCAACGTTTGTACCTCTGGCAGTTATTGTTATTTTAATATTAGGCTAAGAGCTAATGTATTAGGCTAATATATTAAGCTGGTAAACTCTTTAGCCGTCCTGTCCTGGTGACACATGAAGGAGATTTTATAGATAGGCTTTTCAAACCCAGCTCCGCCCCGGTCTGGCATTTAACCGCGGCTTGCAGAATATAATGGCGGAATGCATTTCGCCCGTGCCCACGATAACTCTCTTTGACGGCGGAAGAAGTTCCAATAAATATGTCACTCAAATGCGGACATATTTCGGTAAAAATTAGTGAAACTGATGCTGTGAATAACCTGCAGTGCAGTTTCTATTGCTCTCCCATCAGCCAGGACCGAGATGATTAACACCAGACCGGCCACGATATTTATACTGCTCGGATCATGGTGTGTCATAAGCAAATGTGAAATTGGGTACTCTATCAGAACAGCAGGGACGGGAAGAGCCACATAATAGCCTGGTTTTACAGGGAGAAACAAATGGGATTGTAACACAACCCTGGAAACAAGGGAGGGCTTCCAGGAGGGGTGGGGGAGCAGGACAGCGGTGTGTGAGAGCAGGACTGAGGATGACTTTGGGGTTAAATCAAGACATTTATATAAACAGAGGTGCTGGGTGTTTTCTTTTCATGCCATGACATAGCACATGTTTGAAAAAATGCTGTGAACAACATATTCCCAAACCTGACCACCTTGGGACAGCATTTTATCCAGTCAATTATTTTTGTCTATTTCTGCTAAAATAATCCCCTGCCATTTTTTTTTTTTTTTTCCCTATTATACTCTCTCCATCCCTTCTATTTTATCCGTGATGGGGCTCCTGTGAATCTGCCCCTGCAAGCAGCGAGTCCCTCCCCCACCTGCGGCCCCTTTCCACCGAGTGCTATTTTGTAAGATCTCTTGTCACCAGGACTCTGTGAAGACTTAGGCATGTAATGGGAAACATGTGTCTTTCCCTGGCGCTTGCAATCTTACCCCGAGGAGCTCCAGCGAGGGCTGAAATGGGAGTGCTCTCTGTGGAGTCAGGGAGCTGATGGTGAGGGGAAAAAGTTTGGAGCCAGAGACGGCGACTTGGGTGTTTTTTTTGTTGTTTGCTCCCAGAAGTGTGGGATTTCACACCAAAATGACAGTGGCAAACGGTGGTTTCTGCTGAGGAGGTGGGGGGATTGTTGGGCAACAGTGCTTTGTGACGGGCAGCCCAGACAAAAGGGAGCAAGGGAGACATAAATGGGTTTTTGGAAGATGGCAAAAGCAAAATGATGGGAAAACAACCCCCAGATTGGAGCCTCAGCCCACCACAGTTTTGCACATTTTCCTGAGCAAGAGAAAAACACAGGAAGGAGCTGAAGAAGATACAGAGAGGTTGGGACATCATCGGGGTTGTAAAATTATGTTTTCATGAATCATCACCATTAAAAAGAAAAGTGGCCATCATGATACTGCATGAATGGTATATGACATATATCATACACATAATATATGGGATAGCTGGCCTCATTCCTCATTGTTATTCCTTCTGGGTGACTTAATCTGGACTCTTCTGGACAAAGTTGATCCTGCAGAGAAAGCGGTGCATGCACAAGGATGTCAGGCTCAAAGTAGATGAGGTTTACTCCAGTTATTAAACCTACTCATCACCTCGGCCTCCTCCTCCTATTTTTCTGGGTTGCCAGCCAGAAATGCAGTCCAGAGCAATCAGGACCCAGACCCAACTGTCATATCTAAAATCTGTGTGTGACTTGGCCTCATCTGGGATCAAACACCAGAATAACAAAGCACGCAGGATCTGGCTGGTGTCTGACAGCCAGTGCTTCTGGGTTTCCAACAGCCAAATTCATTCTGAGGAAAAAAAAAAAAAACAAAAAAAAAAACAAAAAAATCAGGCTAAGGCTGAGGCACGTTGTTGTTTCCTTACGAGTTCACTTGCAAAGGTCACTGCTCCTCTCCCCCTCCCCAGTCTCTCTCTCTCTCTTTCTCTGCAACTCTTTTGTTTGTGCAAGACTTCAGGAATTAAAACCTCATTTCAAGGGTTATGAGTAGACCACAGCAGCGATACATTGCCCTGATTATCAGCAGCAGGCGAGTTTTTCCCCAGCAGCCCTTTAGCTGTGCAAGTTCTCTATGGCTTACACCGATTTTTCCTGCCTGTAAATTTTTCTTTAGAGTTAACAGGGACTCCATTGCACAGACTTACCGTGATAAATTACACAGGATTATACTGTTACAGGGAATTGCCATCACCTCAGCAGTAATAGAAAGGAAAGGTTAAAAAAAATATATAAGTAGATAAAGAACAGCAAGATAGCTGGGAGTACCGTGAGAAGAGAAATGGCCCTGGTGGGAAGCTGATAGATGTCTTCCTCAGGTGAAAAGATTCATTTATGGAAGAGCCAAACTATAGGAAAGTCATTGTCTTTATAAAAAAAGTAGAGATTTAAGGGTTCCTAGGGGCTTAAGTTTTCTAAATCTGGAGTTCATATTTTGGTGCAATGATGGGAACACCATTTTCAGAAGTGAACAGCAGTTTTCAGTGACCTAACATCTGGGCAGATAGAGGGAGAAACCTCAGAAGATGCTGGATTTCCCAAAATAAGCCGTTCCCCACTCTGGGAAATTCAGACATCCTGCAGCAGGACCCCTGAAAACTGAGGGAGACCCAAATCATTCAGTGCTTTTAGCAATTGGCACATCATTGATTAAAGGCCTAGCAGAAATGTTATCTTCCCTGGCCTCTTGCATAAGACAGGCTAGATAATTAAATTGTATAATCTTTGCATCAAGCCTGTAATTCCCTGATTGCATTAGAGTATGTCTTGGAGAAAAAGCCCCAGCCTAAATGCCCCCAGAAGCATTTTGCCTCTATTATCAGTCTTTACATTTAGAAGGGGTCAGACTGGAGGTGATTTCCACCTCCCATTTGCACTGATTTTATCTGGGTTCAGCTTCCAGCCCTGGCACCGTTTCTGATGGCTCAGAGAAAAGCTGATTTGCCACCAGCAACCCTTTCCCTTCTGCGAGCACCATCCAGCTGTGATGGAGACAACTCCTGCCCTCCTCAGGGCACTCCGTGGGTCTGAGGTGCTCACCCCAGCCGGGTTTTCAAACATCTTTTTCCAGGCATGCTTTCCTAAGCCCTCAATAATTCACTGATGTCCTCTCCAAAGCCCAGCTGAGCCAGGCACGTTCCCAGCAGCTCCACACAGGAGCAGCGACGCTCACACGCTCGTAACGCCAACCTCTGCCTCTCTTTTATTTCTCTGTATCATTATGGTGATGCAATAAATATGCAGAGGAGCTCCAGGCACTGGCTGCCTCCTTTGTTGGAAAGGCTGCCCCACGTTCTCCCAACTGGATATTATCCTCTGATTATACAGATGCCAGAGGAATGGCTCCCGATGTCCGCGCAGCTTTTACACCGTGTCCCCGCCGCCCCGTCCTTCCCTTTGCGCTTCCCATCCCACATTCACACGCTCCCATTACATGCCAAGCCTATATTTTGCTCCCTCTGTTTTTGCTGAAGCCCTTCTTGGTAAGGGAAGTCTTGATTATACGTTTGGCCAAGTGACTTAAATCATAGAAGGGGGAAAAAAAAAAAAAAAAAAAAAATGAAAGAACGTGCAAGAGCATTGCCTTGAGGTCAAAATCCATCAGTATTTAACCTCCATCCCGGGAAACACCAACCCCCCCTCTCCAAGCCAGCCCAGGATGAACTGGGTGGAGAGCAAAATCTTCCACATGGGCTGCAAACTTGAGGCACTGGGAAGATTCCTGCCTATTTCCAGCAGTGGGAAAATGTACGAGCGGGGAAGTCGTATTTACATAAGTCAAGGAAAACACTGCTTCCTTCTTCGGCAGGAAACAGAAGTTATTCTCAGAGCCTCGGCAAAAGAACGAGAAATTAAATAAAGTGCTGGCAGCCTGAGCTTGTTTTATTCCTGTGGTTTTACAATCTCTGAGTAAAAATAAACACATTTTCAATCTCAGGAGAATTATTAGGGTAATAATGGCACGGGGTGGGGGGATGTTATTTACAGGCTCCGATGGAATCGCTCAATGAATCATGCAAACTGTAACAACAGATCCAGGGCAAGAAAATTCACATTTATGCAACTGTCTGGTGTGAGTCTTCTGTACTGGGTGCTCTGATGCAGCAATACAACACTGGGCAAACCTTTGGGTGCTCCCAGCAGGAGTTTTGCCTGGGAGAAAGGTAATGATCAATACTACAGCACCCAATTTCTGTCATTTGGGGTTTTTAATGGATTTTAGTGGTATTGTCCCTCCTTAAGCCTGAGATGGACTCCCCTTGGTGGGTACCAGAGCAAAGTTCCTGGGTGAGAGCTCCCATCCCATAATGTGGTGCTAATTTACATTGCCTTGTGATACCCAAAGATTAAAAGAGGAATTTGAATGCTCACAACCTTGTACATAACATCTCAGCTATTAAAAAAATAACCCACTGTGGCATGGTTTATCCTCAGGACAAGAGGCCAATAGTCCGCATAGTCCTTCATCTTCTCTTCTGCCTGGAACAGTTGTGTTTGCCCAGGATATGACAAGGACATCCCTATGGGCAGCACCTTCCCATCTCCTCCAATTTGTGTTTTTCCCATGAAATTCTGTGGAATTGCTAAGACACCTCTTTTTTGGGTTGAAGTTCTGTCTACCACTGTTTATTTTCTAAACGCCCAAAACACTCATTGTGGATGAATGGAAGAGTTAGGTGTTTATCTCTCTCTCTATGTATATGTTTATATATACTCACAATATATAATAAAAAATATATTAAGGCCTTTCACAGGCTTAAAGATGAACAGCACCATTAATACATATATTTATATAAAAATAACATATATAGATATATTTGTATAGCATGGTTTAGGCATTTAAACATAAATATATCCTTCATAGGTATCACATAACCTGTCTACAGCCTGCAAGGGCTGCAGGTGCAAGGACAATCCAAAGCAATTACAAAAAAATAGCTACAAGAGGTAGTTACAATGGAAATTATAAGATGTAAGTACAAGGATAAATACCAGAAGCAGGTTCAAGGCTGTGGGATCATGAAGGGCACAGGAATAGGAGCCTGGTTTTGGGTGCCAGGATGGGAATGATGCAATCAGAGAGTCCTGCAGCTCTTTGCAAAGCTCTCACCTTTCTCTGGAATCCCGGGAGGCAAAAGCAGATAGCAGCTGAGCGAGAAAATCTTCAATTGCTCAGGCCTTTCAAGGCGGGAGGAACAGCTCGCCCTGCGCAAAGCAGTTCCTAAGCTTAGGCTGCTGCTCAGAGGGCAGGGGTTAAACTCGGATGCAAGCCTGTAGTTTTTATAAACAAGGCTCATGTTTCCCTTCTGGCAAAACGTGTGTGGAAGCCCACGCACGCACGGAGCCCAGGACACGCAGAGAGGACCGCTGCAGCCTCGTTATCTTTGCTTTTGTTCTGCTTTCCTGGCGCTTTTTAAATCCCCGCACCGGCACTGCCTTGGGATCGACTCCCCTTTTCCAGGACGAGATTTTCACAGGGCTGAAGGGCTCTTTGTTCTGCTCGGCTGCCCCTCGGCGCTGTTTGTTGTGCCGTCCCTGGGGTGTGCTTTGCTCTTCCACAGGGCCAGGAGTGGAGAGGAAGAGGCAGAGGATGTGAACTCCCGCATTGGAACACAAAGAGAGAGAAAGGAGGACCTGTTTATCCTCCTGCTAAACTCTGAACTCGTGTTCAAGAGTGAAACACTAAAAAAAAAAGGGGGCAAGGCAGAGGGGGATGTGAGTTTTTGGGGTGCTGTGGTGCTGGATTCCTCCCCACGGGTGAGTCTGCAGCCCTTTCTGGCTCTGCCATCATCCATCCCAGTGCTGGGGTGAACCTTCAGACTTGTGTGGGAGTCTCCCGTGGGACTTCCAGGTACAAAACCTGCTGGCTCCAGCAGAGCCGCTGCACATACCACGGCAGGGAAGGGAAATACATCCGTGCCGATGGCTTGGGAGGGAGCCACGGGCATCCCCAGGCGCGCAGGGCTGGAAGGGACCACCTGCATCACGGGGCTCAGTCACCAGCTCCTCACAAACACCTTCCTCAAGCTGGTCAAGCCCCGGCTCCTCGGTGATTTCCTGGTTAGTCCTGCAGCTGCTGCCCCTCGCTTATTAAAAGCTTGGCATAAATATTGGAGTCCTTCGGTTCTCCTCAACATTTGTTTTATTTTTCAAACTGAAGTCCATAGAGCCTTTTATTTGAGGAGCGCCCTGAGTCCACCATCCACGTGCCATCACCTTTTTTTTTTTTTTTTTTTTTAAAGAAAACTAGAAAAATACAGCTAGGATGCATGCTCAGCTCACTTGTTGCGCTGTTTTACGGGTTGGTTGGGTTTTTTTCTCCCCTGCACTCTTGAGAACTAATACCTGGCGAGGATTTTTTGTTTGGTTGTCCACCATAGGGAGGAAAGTCGTCAATCATTTCACAGCCCTCCTCTCCACGTCCTACGGCCCTGGTGGTCCACAGCTGAAGCCTGAGGACTGTGGGGTTGGTGGTTAGACCAGCCAAGTGCTCTTGTGCTCCTCCCAGCAGGTTGTCGTGACTGATTGAATCATTAAAGTGAGTAATTTGTTGTAACACAAGAACAGCTGAAACACCTTCTGCATCTTCACAATGGTGTTGCTCCACCATCCCCCTTGCCCAAACTGCACAGCCAAGGTGTGAGTCAGATCTTGGAGGTGATCTGGGCTATAAACAATATTTTAGAGGGAGAAAGAATTCATTTCAGTGGGGGCAATTTCTCCACAGCCCAACGTGCAGTTGGGAGAACTGGCAAGACCTCAGCCTCGGAGAAGGGCAGGAAGGAGTTTCTTAATTTGGTTCTATTTGCAGGCAGGGCCACCATGAAACCATAATCAAAAATAGGTATTTCAGGGGAAATATGTATATATATATGTGCAGGATTGAGCTCGAGGGGCTCTCCAGTGTGTCAGCCCTGCACAAACATCATCCCGGGGAAACAATGATGGGAGTTGGGTGTTCTCAGGACTCAGTGAAACTGGAGTTCCCTTACATTTGTTGTGGATCAAGGTGAGGACGTGGACAATTAGTCCGTTACAAATTGGCGCTGTCCCTGCCTGGTGGGAACCTGCTGGAGAGGCTGTACCCGTGGAAGGAGTGGACGGTGGTTATCTCAAGGTCAGACAGGCAGGAAACGACCAGGACAACGTGAACATTGTGTAGGTGGGAGCTGCTGGTGGGGCTATCAGAGCTTCCCAGGTCAGGCAGGACACACAGGGAGTCACCCCGTCCCAGAATAAAGCAGGAAGGAGTGAAGATGGCGCCAAAAAGCCTGGAGAGAAGGTTCAAAGTCTGGTCAGGGCAACCAGCTCTTGTCAAGAGAAGGGGACACAAGCTGAGCAATGCCCATCACCCTTGCAGGGTGTCCCTGTCCTGTAGAACCTGCCCTGCTGAGGCTGGAATCCTTTTTGGTGTCTCCTCGCTTGATATTTATTTGTTCCTTCATCTGAGGGTATCGTGGTCCACAGAGGAGCTCACAAGCAAATAACAACAGGAATGGTAATAAATCCACCAGCAGCATCTGGACCTCCTCGAGGGTGAAAACAAACCATGATGTGGCTGCACAGCCATAAAATCAACAGCAGCTCCCAAAAAAAGCCTGAGGACAAGGGCTTTGCTGGAGCGCCAGACATCAGGAACGTCTTTAAGGGTTAAGGCAGAAAGCTGACAGAACCCTTAATGTTTTTACAGCACACAGACATGTAACATACAATACAGGACAATTCGTTCTATTGATGTCTAAAAATTCTTAATGGAGAAACAGGCTGTTAAAATACAGGATACTTTATAGGTTAGCTCTTCTCCATACTTCATCCTCAGGTATTTGCCAAGTTAGCAGAGGATCTGACTTCAAGTCAGATTTGGGCTTCTTTAGAGCAGTTTTTCCACTAAAAGCTTAGCTCAAAGACATACATATTAATGAAAAAAAAAAAAAAAAAAAAAGAGCCATTCATTCTTGTCACATATTTTGTCCTCAGAACAGTTGCAAATCCTGCATATCATTTTTTTTCCTAATCAAAGGGAAATAAAACATCTTTTATATAGTTAGACAATTGTCCACAGTCTTTCCCAAGAATGGAAAAGTGTCCTAAAAATGGAAAGCAGGTGGTGTTTCTCAAAAGCAAGTTTCTTCTGCACCAGAACAAGAAGGCTGCATCTCTGTTTTCTGTTTAAAAAATTCCATAATCAGTGTGGCTACTAAAAGAGCCCTGTGAGCTGGGGATCTCTTGGAAGTGCTTTTTGGTGCCAATATTAGTTGTACTTATTGACAGTTCCTTTAACCAGATGGAGAAAACTTTCCTGCTTTCCTACTGTACCACAGCAACCTTGGCATCTCACCTTTCCTTTCCACTGCTGCTGACTTGGGAAGCTCTGCAGATTTCTTTGATGGTGCTGTTGGCTTGGCAGTGTCACAGCTGAATTAAAAACAGGGGACAACTTAAGAGATTGTTGGTGGGGCTGGGGGAGAAGAAGCAGTTTGTGTTTTGCTTGAAAGACACAAGAGAAATGCAGAATATAGGAGGGAGGGGGAATGCTCAACAAAATAATCCCCACTGCAGGACTTGGGGTCTGACTCTCACTGGTATTTCACTGAGGATTTGCTTCATTACAGCTAAAGACCTTCAAGAACTCAGCAGCCTCCTCAGTAGGAACAGAGATGGCAAAATTGCACCCCTCTGGCAAATCCTTTTTTCCACACCCAGGTGAATCCCAACGAGGCACAGAGTCATATCATTATTTCAGACATGGGTTATCAGCAACACACACAAAATGTGGGGCTGGAGGAGCAACTTCTAGAATAAAAGCGGATGATAAACGTGGAAATACTCTCAGACCTCCCGTAGCACAGGAACAGCCAGGAATAGTTAAGTGAGTGCCAAAGCAAAACCCTTGACCTGAACAACTGCATATTTCAGAGACATTTAAAACAAAATCTCGGGCTGAACTCAGAGGCATGAGAACAGGATAGAAAACTGAGATTATATTAATGAGGCACAAAAACAGGCCAGAGTTTATTTTGGGGTCAAATTTTGGGACCTTCCTGGCTTTTCTGGATTTTTTTTTTTCTTTTTTTTTCTTTTTTTTTTTTTTTTTTTTGTGTGTGTGTGTGTGTGTGTGTGTTTGAGTGCTCTGACGGGGTGGGAAGCACTCGGTGAGCGTCTCCAGCTTGTTTTCCATTCAACAGCACAGCATCCCTCCCAGATAAACCAGCCTGAACCACCCTTGCTTAATGGGGGGATAAAAGCAGACGAGATGGTTCCATTTTGGTTTTTTTTTCCCTCCCACCTTTCTTCTTCACCGCCTGCCACCGATTCCCTTTCCTCCTCCTCTCCCCCCCCCCCCCCCCCCGCTATTAAAACAAAACATCTGCCACAGTTTTAAGACACTTTGGGCCTTTTCAGGCTGCTACCAGCAAGGACAGGACTTGGCAGGGAGGGGAGCTGAGCGAGAGCCACAGCAGGTGAAGGGTTTTTATTCCCCTGTTACTTCAATCAGCTGCCACGGCCATGGAGCGTCCACAGGAGGCAACAGTAATGATTTCCAAACCCAAAAGAGAGCCCTGGCAGGCTGGACTGGGGCTTGGCCCCATCCCTCGGAGCTCTGCAGAGCTCAGCTGGTGACTAGTCGCTGCGTCACTCCTTTCTGATTAAATCCCCGTTAAGTTTAAAATAATAACACATCCTTAGTGGAATAAGAAACTCTGGAAGGAGAAAGAAACAAGCCTTTGTGGGGTTTCTTTGGCCAGCGGTGAACTAAGGGCCAGCCCTGAAGAATCATATGGGAAA
The DNA here is from genome assembly GCF_015227805.2 of Hirundo rustica. Classification (NCBI taxonomy): domain Eukaryota; kingdom Metazoa; phylum Chordata; class Aves; order Passeriformes; family Hirundinidae; genus Hirundo; species Hirundo rustica. Next base: position 4,378,397 of record NC_053458.1, read on the forward strand.
AATGGCTCTTTGGATCAAGCTTTTCTTCTGTTAAGGCACAGGATTTATCCTTGCATTTTCTGTGACCACAGATCCAGATCCATCAGTGAACTAAGACCCTTTATACGATTACGACAAGGAAAAAAATGCTGGACAAGGCACAAAAATTATGATGTGTGAACTATGAGGTACAGAAGCGCCCAAGTCTTTCACCAGACAATTTCTCAGAGGGGTTGATCAGAACAACCTGCGCATTTCTGTCCAAGATATTTGGTCTGACATTCTGTTCTCCCAACTCCCTGACCCTTTTTTTCATTATCTGTCTGCTTGCCGTCCCGTGAAGGAGCCAAGCAGATGGAGTAGAGGGGTCACCAACTATCTTGGCATGCCCAGTCACATTCCATGAAGGAAAACAGGTCCATGCCACTGGAACCCAGGTCAGGGAGGTCCTACCACCTTGACCACCAGGTTTTGCCCATGTAAAAAGTTGTTACAGCAGCGATATTGATAATTATACTAATAATTAATAACCCTGGCCTGTGTTTCTTCCCCTGTAGTTCTTACAGTCCTGCTGGGGAGGGACTATCAGTTTGTGTCTAGCCCAACAATAATACCTTTCTTGTTTTAGCACTGAAATGGAAGAAACAATCCTAGAAACTTTCATTAGTGGGTTGAAATGAAATTTTTGGCTAGACGTGAGATAAAACTTTTAACTTCATTTGGGGGCCATATAATCTTTTTGGATAACCTTCTCCTTCGGTTCAAGTTAATTTTTGAAGCTGAAGCATGATGAAAAGCAGATCTGAAACAGGTGAACACTCAGAAAAGAACAACAAAATGAAACATTGCAGCATTTCCATTTCCAAAGGCCAGCCTTTGCATTTCAGGAACACTGACAGAAAAGCAGAGATGCTTTCCAAGGCTCTCCCTTTTCACAGGAACTACTCACCAGATTTGAATCCATTCACTGTCCTTCTCTTCCCGAAGCCTCATTTGGAGGGGTGAACTCATGGTAGAGCTTCACCAGGAGCAGATGTGGCTGTGGCACTTTGGGTCAGCCCTGCCTCCTCACCGTGGACCAACACCCCACACAGAACCCCCAAATTTTGCATGGTGAGTGGCCACATGCATCATATTCCTAGTGGAGAGTGGAGGAGCTGCTGAAATTGTGGAGGTCATGTGAATAGTGACACCATGCTCAGCTAATTACACTAAGTGCTTGGGTCCGAGGTGTGTAAATTAGGTAGAGGAAGTGTAAGACTCTGGCAAATACTCAGTTTTGCTTGTGGTTGCTCACATCACTTCCCTACTCCTTCACATCAAAGTCAGGTTACATGGGAAGAGGTTTTTAAAAAAGCAAAAGAAGGAGCTGTAAACCATCTGGAGATCGGGTTGGATTCCTCAGGACCACGGGGTTGGGGCCAAAGGCAGGAATGCAGCATTTAATGGCCTTGCTGGTCCCCTCAGTGCTGTATCCCAGAGTTCCTCATGGTGTGCAGTGACAGTAACATCAGCCTGAGGGACAGCACAATGAAAGGGGGTCCCTGCTCCAGGCAGCACAGCCAGGTCACACCAAGGCATCTCAGCCTCATCCCTGCTGCCCAAAGACATGTCTCTGCTCGTCTGCTGCTCCCACCATGTGTCTCCTCTGGACACTGATGGCTCCCAGGATGATTTGGCTCAGATTAAGGAATTTGGAAGCCAAAGAGAGCTCCTCAAAGTCCTGGGAAGCTCCACCTGGTTCCCAGCCCAGAGGGGCTTGCAACACCACCCTCTGCACATGGGGGCAGGGGGGAGAAGGAGCAGAACTATTAATCTTCTGTAATCTAGCTGGAATTAAGTGACAGTGATGGAGTGCTTTGTAATGGACTTCCTGCATCCTCATACAAACGGAGGAAGTGACCACCCTTGACCAGGTTTCTGCTCATGCTGCCTGTTTCCCTGCCTGCATTACACATTTTCCCTTTTGCAATCAGCTGCGACCCCGCTTGAGCAAAGCCAATGAGTCAGTGCTCAGCCAGCCTGTGGGAATGGCTTCTGGAGGGGCCCTGGGGGTGGTTTGCAGGGTGCCATGGAGCTGAAAGCCTCAGAAAGGTCTGCTGCGTGCCAGGAAGGCAGCTCTGGGATAGCCAGCCTCGAGTCACCACTGCCTGAGGAAACCTGGCCCGTCCCAAAAGGGCTGGGCTCTCCTGGGTACACCAAGAAATGCTGTCCCTGGGCTGTCCCTGTGACATGGAGAATGTCTGGCATTCCTGGTGCCTCCTCAGCAGCAGGGAGATGTCCAACAGAGCCAGCAGCACAGGAGCTGTTGGAGCCTTTCAGGCCTTGCTGGGGGAGAGGATGGCGTTATTTTTGGAAAGTGCCATTTCGGCTCCATTGTCCTGGCATATCCATGTCACAGATCCATGTTGGGGACACCTCCCTGCCTCACGCTGGGCTTGCACAACCCTCCTTGGTGCTGACAGGGCACCACGACCTTCCCTTTGAGGAGCAGTGCTGCCCTGCCAGCTGGGAGCTCTGTCAGACAGGATTGTGAATTCCTTGCCTCCCACCCAACCAGGATGGACAGACCCCGAAGGCTCCCGTGGAGGAGTCAGTGTGAAACAAAAGAGAGACCGCAGCTCACGGCCCGTGGGAACTCCCAGCCACTCCAAGGGGAAGAGCCAGTGGATGCTGCAGCCACAGAAGGAATATTTGGAGTCTGTTCCCAGCATCCCAACCTTGGGCTCGAAACAGTCTGGCAGCCTGTGTGGGCTCTGCCTCTGGCATCAGGGCTGGCAGGAGGGGGAGAAACAGAGCTCGGAGAAATAAATCCCTTTTCCAGTCTGGCCCTGGGAGTCTCGCAAGCACAGGGACAAAGAGAGGGATGCAGAGAGGGAGCAGAAGTGATCTCACGAGAACAACAAGCAGCACAGTGAGATGTCTCACCAGCCAGCCCAGCCTTCATTAATATCACCTCCAAGACCAACAACCTCAGCTCAGGTGTGGGCTGTGATTTTTACATCTTTTCCCACATCAAACTCCCAGGCACGCTGAGCAGGAGGGAGTTTGAGAGAGGAACACCCCTTGATACCACCTCTGGATTTGGCCCCTTGGCCCTGATATGTTCCAAAACAAAAGTTATATTATCAGTGGTATTTTGCCTCTCTCCTGCAGCCTGTCACTTAGCACAGAGCCACCTCTAATCTCCACAAATGTGGATTCACTCCAGGGGACGGTCAGAATCAGGCACTCAGTCTGTGCTACCTTTGTTCTCTTTCTTTGTTTTTCATCTTCTGTTCTTCCCTCAGCTGGTTAAACTCCCACTTACTTGCTGCCTGAATCAGGAAGGTCTAAAGATTTAGTAAAGAGATCAGGCTCGGGTCCAGTGTTTTTTTGTCACTCACTTGTCTAAATAATGCAGGAAAAGCTCCTGCTTTGCAAGCCAGGAGCTCCATGAAAGGTGTAGAACAGCAGAGGTGCAAATGGAAACCTTGGTGGCATTAGGTGTTGTTTTTCTAAACATTCCCCATCAGTAAGCACAGAGTCTCTCAGCATTGCACAGTCCCACCGAGGTCTTTAAGTGGTATTTCTAGGATTTCTCTGAAACAGGGGCCTCAAGCTTTTAAATACAAAGGGAGCTGGGGTATGGTTTCCTTAGCAAGAGATTTGAGCAAATCAGTAGTTTTTTTCTCTCTCTCTCTCTCTCTCTTTTTTTTTTTTTTTAATGGACATCTGCTGGGGTTTGTTGATTTTTTTTTTTTTTTTTTGAGTTGTGGGGGTGAAGGAGGTTGAGGGCAAAAGAGAGGTTTGCAGACAGGGTGAGCACAACATATACTGGAAAATATCCCGGATGCTATAAATGGGAGCCCCCTAACAGTGCAGCTCATCTGAAGCAAAATGAAAATATCAGGATCAGGCATCCAAGAAACATATGTGCAGATGGCTTGGAGCCCAGTCTCCTTACTAGAGCTCTGCATTAAATAAAATGCACCAGGTCATGTTGCTATAGATATAAGAGATTACTGGGTGCAATGTGCACTTCGCTGTGAAGCTGCAGGTTTTCAAACAATTGCAAATACAGACCTTGTTTATGGATCAAGTAAATGACTTCGGTCAAGCAGAGCAGCACTTTTTCTGAGTTTTTGTGGGGGTTTTTTTGCCAGGGTTGGGGTCAGGAGGCTCCTGCTCTGTGAGGTTGTGCTGCAGTCCCTGCTCAGGAGAAGCAGCCTCTCCACTCACGTGAGAAGCAGCCTCCAAGAGGGCTCTTGACTATGACCTGTATTTCTGAAGGATGATATGAATCAACCCAGAGCCTTGGCAAGACCTCGCTGCTGGGGCTCTTGCTTTCAGCCAATGTCAATTATGTCATTACTGAGCCTGCAGAAGCTATTACTAATGTTACTTTTACAGTTCACTGCCGACCAGAGAAAAGAGTTTTTCACACTGTTGTCGTTTTGTTGGAGCAAGACTATACGAATCACAGATGGCTTCCCTGCCAGATGTAGCCTCACAGGACGGCAGTTTGGGGTTTACAAGAGGTTTAATGAAAACTTGGCACTTTACCAACTTTTGGCAAATACTCTTGGGCTGTCAACTCACACACAAGCAAATCAAGGCCCTAAAAACAAAAAAAATGTCTAATGACTTGTTCTCGCCGAACGAGGAGGTGAAAAGTTTTACCTGAGAAACAAAACTCAAATGAGCGAACCAATAGTCAATCACAGTGGGCCTGAGCTCATGATCACTGAGGTTGCTGAAAGCTCTCACTGCGCTCTGGATCTGTTCCCAAGTCCTTGCTGTTGCACTTGAGGGGTCCAACATATTTCTGCTGACACAGAACATGGACAGCAAGCTGGAGGGGGGAAGTGACATCCAGGTGTGTGTTGAAAATCACCTCATCCTTACTTTGATGTCTGCTGCTCCTTTCTTGTTGAGTTATGGCTTTGCTGCTCTGCCCTGGCTAAGAGTTCCTTTGCTGGCCTTTCCGCTTGGTCGGTTTCTTCCTTGATGACATGAGCGGTTCATTAAATCTGTGCTAAAAGAAATTCTCAGGGGTGTGCCTTCGGATGTAGGGCTCATCCCCTACTAAGCATGCGGAAACTGTGCAGAAATGTCCAACATCTCCGGATGCAAGCTAGGAAAAAACTCTGCTCTTTTTTTTTTTTTTTTCCTTTTGAGTTTTCAGGCATATTGCTTCCTTTTCTCCGTTAATGAAAGTGTGTGCTAAGTGAGATTTGCCATAGCACAGTGTCACTTTAGGCACAGCTTTTCTTAGTTTATGAGTCTACACATTTATCGGCTCTCATCATCCTGGAGCAAATATCATCCTCATCCCAATGGCCAAACGGAGTCAGCTGCAGCGATTTGGCTGTGAAGATCCTTCAGTTATGGTTTGGATGAGAGATTATTTCTTAAATCCCAGCTGCCCCAAAGTGCTGCCTCATGGGTGCAGCTTGTGCACCAGTGGGATGGAGCATAAAGGGGCCTGGATATATAAAAAATGCATTTGAGCCATTCAAAAATCTTCTCCAGCAAGCAAACCCTGAAGCATTATTCACACCACAGCTCGAGGCAGTCAGCCTGTCTCATCTGTGGGCCTTTAGCAGTCTCCCAGAACCAACTGCCTTTACCTCAGCCTGTCTGCCTGTCTTTAAATATCTTCATCCTGAGCCTTGCTTCAGTGGTAGATCTTTTTATCACCACTGGTGCACAAACCAGATGACTGAATTCTCTGGAGGGAGGAGGAAGTAACGCTTTACATCCAGGTGGCAAAGGAATTAATAAAAGGGCTGGAGAAACATAATCACAGAGATGTCATCCTTTTTCCACTGGCTGAGGTTTGGATGCAAACCTGATACCTAACCCTCCTTAGAGTTCCTGTGAATTCATCTCCTTCAGAATCTCTCTTAAACAGACTTATTCTGACTTTTTCTGTGCCGGGGTGCTCCGAAAGTTTACAGAAGTGAAGTTAGTTTGTAAGATGCAGACTGAAACCCTCCCTCCCTCCTTCCCTCCCTCCCTCCCTCCCTCCCTCCCTCCCTCCCTCCCTCCCTCCCTCCCTCCTTCCTTCCTTCCTTCCTTCCTTCCTTCCTTCCTTCCTTCCTTCCTTCCTTCCTTCCTTCCTTCCTTCCTTCCTTCCTTCCTTCCTTCCTTCCTTCCTTCCTTCCTTCCTTCCTTCCTTCCTTCCAGAGTCACCAAGGTGATCATGGTCAACACCAACATCCAAGAGTGCTTGATTGCTAATGTTTAACATTCCCCATTAAAATCACAGCATTATTGACTTCCCTCCTTTATATACCTCTGAAACGGCAAAAAGCAAGAGGAGGAACCTGGCCCAGTGATCCATCATCCAAGGCTTTGAAACAGAGCCAACTTCAGGGAAATTTGAACGAGCCCTGAGAAACACAAGGAGGGCTGGAGCAGCAAGTGCATTCAGTGAGCAATGATATCACCCCTCTGCTCCTTTCTGCAGGGGAAGCTGTTTATCGGATGTGTAGGAGAGAAGAAAGAAGCAGAAAAGCACACACATATATTTAAATATTAAAAAGCTGCCCCAGAAAAGAACTTAAAATATGAGGTCATTTCCTCGTTGAGTTTAAAGCATTATTTGTCATCCACGCTGAAACAGGAGAGGAAGGGAAATAAAAGAAGGGCAGGAAAAGCACCCTGGGCATTTGTGGTTTGAAGGGAAGGTGCTGGGTTACACCGAGAGCTGAGACAGCCCCGAGGGTGTCCCTTGGAACTGCTCCTGGCTGGCTCTGAGCACCACGGTGGCAGAATCCCTGGGAGGGAGCAGATGAGCCTTGGCAAGGCCCTGGCAGCACCTGTGCCTGGTTTACATTTCCTTAACATCCAGGCATTTGTCAGAACCTCCAGCCAAACAGCCTCAAAGGAGCAAACTCTCCTGTGGCTGGTCTGGGCTGTGGTTAGCAAATCCCACCAAACCCCTGGAGACTGCCTGAGCAGCTTTAGTTGTGGATTAAGGGGTGTCTCACTGGGTTCTGGGCTGGATTTAATTGATTCCCCTGCATATCAGAGCAAATTGGGTGCAAAAAGGTGCCATGACGTAAGTGGAAAGTTAAAAGTTTCCATGCAGGGGCTGTTGTGGCCCAAGTGCAGGATCCAGTTCTTGGTCTTGTTGAGCCTGACAACAGCCACACTCTCCATGGTTTGTATTTTCTTCTGCTCATGCTGAACTCCCCGCAGAAGCTCTGGGCAACCCCTGTGGTGGCAGAGCAGCAGGATGTGAGCAGTGTAAAAGGACAGACTGGCACAGGCATCTGTGGGATGCTTGGCTCTGCTCCTGTTGCGTTTATTGCCGTGGACACAGCTGAGATGTCCTGGAGAGGATCATGAAATCAGGAAACCACAGCATGGTTTGGGATGGAAGGGAATTTAAGGCTTATCCCATTCCACCCTCTGCCATGAGCAGGGACACCCTCCGCTGTCCCAGGCTACTCCAAGCCCTGTCCAACCTTGGGCACTTCCAGGGATGGGGCAGCCACAGCTTCTCTGGGCACCCTGTGCCAGGGCCTCCCCACCTCACAGGGAAGATGAAGCCATGGAGAAGGCCTCTGGAAGGGGCCCTGGAAACTTTCCGCTTCAATTTGATCTGCCCCTGAACAACACAGCAACACTTGCTCCACGAGGAGCCTGTGGTCTGCCCAGCAGCCCTGAGCTGCCCTTTGGAACCAGGGATTTCTTTGGAGCTGAGCAATCCAGCTGCTGTTTGGCCTCTGGATTGTGCAGCTCCAAACGTAGCCTTGGTCCCCTGTTATCAAGGGCTCTGGCTCAGAGCTCAGGGAAATATTGCCATTACAGCCTCTGGGAGCTGGATATTTTTTTCCCCCTGGCAAATCTGGCTCGAGCCACACCAGTTTTGTGAAAAATCAGAATGCCTAAGGAAAGAGGAGACTGTTAATTTTTGCATATTTGCCTGTTACAAAAGCTGCACTTCCTGCATCTTGTGACTCCTCTGAGGGAAATTTCAACATTTCTTTTTACTCCAACAAAGAAAATAAAAAATGGTGATAACAACTGGTATGTGAGGTATTTCTCTTTGCTGAATCTTGGACGAAGAACCAAAGGATGCTGACACAAGTTGGCTAAGCAGTGTTAGTGCTTGGGACAGCAGCAAGTGCCATCCTTTCCCTTTCTTGTGCTGCTGGAGATCCCAGCATGTGCTCGGCAGCACAGCTGAGTGAATCTGCTGGCAGAGCACGCCCCTGGCAGCTGGAGCAGCCTCTTGTCAGCCCTGCTCTGGACAGGTACCTCACAGCCTCACATAAGGGAACAACATATTTTAGCGGGGTTTTTGGACAGCCTGGCCATACCCTAAGCAAATCTGCCCTGCCAGGGAAATGCTCAGGCCTCTGGGTGCACCCTTGGTGCTGCACAAATCACAGAATTAAATGCAGGGAGCATTTAATTCTCAATAAATGCTCAAATGCAGGAGAGGGGGGGGCTCGAGTGGCTCTGCAGCCCCTCTGCAGCAGGGGAATGTCACACAGCCTGCAAGTCCTTGCTGGCAGTAAGGGAATGAACAATTCCTGTTTGTCTGTGGGCAGCAGATGGGAAAACAGCAGGGAAGAAGTGGCCAGCAAGGCAGCAAGGGGTCCTTAGCAAGTCAGCGCCTGGAGCTCCGCAGACATTGCTCTGGAGCAATAAATGCTGCCAGTTTAATACTGCACAACCCCATAGGGATGTGAATGCACCCTGGGCACTCCCCGAGTTCACTTCAGCTCACTTCAGCTTCTTCTAAAGCACATTTAAAAAACAATAACATTTCCGAAGGGTTATTAATCCGCTTTGGGGGCAGAAGGACCCTGCAGTGCAGCCACCTGCTTTACATGGATCACATGGATCATCCATCCAGCTTCAATCAGCACAGTTGTGACTTCTGGTAGAGCAAGAGTCATTTCCATCAAATGTGGAAAACATTGGTTTATTCCCTGCTCTACATAGTCTTTTTTTTTTTTTTGTGTGTGTGTGTGTGTGTGTTGGGGGGGGGGGGGGGATGTGGTGTTGGTGTTGTTGTTGTTGTTGTTTGTTGTTGTTTTTTGTGGGTTTTTTGGTGGGGTTTGTTGTTTTTTTGGTTGGTTGGTTTTGGGGGGTTTTTTTTGTATTTGAATTTAAAAATAACAAAGTGGATTTGTTATACACTTAAAATTGTTACACCCTTCAAATATACGCTACAAAAGCAAATAGTTGCTCAGCAGGACGAACATCAGCACTAAGCACAAACACAGACCTGGCTGCAGGAAGCAGTGAGCTTGGAGGGCATTACCACGTTTTTACTGTTAAAAGCAAGAAACGGTGAGGAAAATCTGTTCCCTGCTCCCTCCAAGTGTGCTGATCTCTGGCCAGCCTTCCCAGCCTGGCAGTGTGAAAATCAGCAATGCCCAGCCAGCCATTTAAGCCTAAAGAGCGAAGGGTGGATTTTCAACAGCACATCACTAGGATTGATGACATTGCCACAGTGAAAACCTGCTGAGACATCTTTCCGTGCTCAGAGCCAAATGAAGGCTGACTGAGGCAGGTTTGGTGGGGCCGAGAGGCAGAATTTTCACGACTTGTGACGACAGACAAGTGTATGTTTGTGCACCTGAACTCTGGGCTTTCCTTGCTCACCTCTCTGCTGTCCCCTCGGTATCCTCAGGAAGGTGTCAGAGCCACTCAGGTTTCAGGGGATCCTGCCTTACATCCCCTGCCACTTCTAAAAATAGAAAAGGACCCAGTTCACCTGGCACTTGGCAAGATGCTTTGCTGCAGGAGCATCCACGGGAAAGCAATTCCCCAAAGAAAACCCACTCAGTATCTTCCAGATTTGCATTGGCCACCCTTTGCCTCCTTTTATTACAGACACCATGTTTTTATTGATATTTTTCCTTCTGCAAGAGGTCACCAGGCTAAATCAGCTGTGTCTCTCTCCAGCAGCCTTTCACTCACAGCAAGTGACAATTCCCTGCAAAGTGTCTCAGCCTCTAGCCCTGGAGCTGAGTGGGTTTGTCAGTCCAGAGGAAGAAATTTTAGCTGCCACCTCACGTCAAGGCTCACGGGCCTGGGAGGAGGAGGGTGAGAGCTGAGTGACTTTCTGCATCACCCTGAGCAAACAGCAAACAAAAACCTCTGAGAGTCCCATGTCTGCCTCCAGATTTGCCCTGGGCTTTTTTGTTCTCCCTTTTGCCCTTTTCTTACCAGACATTGCACCCTGACACGTGTGCTCTTCTTGATCCCAGCAGACCTTCAACAAGGCAATGCTTTTTCAGGCAATTTCCCCCCATCCCATTTATTTTTTTCTGACACCTGGGTAAAAATTCATTTTTTAAAATCAGTTTTCAGCTTTGTTCTTGATTCTTTTGTGAGAAGAACAAGTTCCCTGGTTGTCCTTTACTACAGCCAGCCCATGGCCACCACAGTTGCTCAGGACACTGTGAGACCATGCCTGCCCTGTTGTGCCCTTCTGAGATCCCCCATGCAACACTGTCCGTGCTTTGGATTGACTTTTCTATCAATAACCTTGGTGGAATGGATCTGGGATTTGTCAGGAGGAGGATGTTTCCTCACACACCACTTAGGACTCAGTCTGGACCGTTTGTGATCCATATCTGCCTGACATTTTCTGCACTTGGGGAAACCCACAGGGCCTCAAGTGGAATTAGATAACCCTTTAATGGTGCTGTGGGCAGCAGCGCCACGAGGTCGGGGTGAAAAGTGTCAGAAGTCAGTTTAGACAATCAAAACAGTTGCTTTGAACCAAACCAGGGCTTGTTTATATCACAACACAAGGTTCATCCAGGTTAGGTGTGCTGGAGAGCGGAGCACTGCACTCCTCCTCAGCTTATCAGCAGAGAAGATTTTATTCATTCCTCAGACAAGCACTTGGACCCAGTCAGAGCTCCCAAGAGGAGACACTCCCCGGACCATGTCAGATTTCAGAAAAACACAACAACAGCAGCCTTGCTTCGCAGATACCGATATTTCGGAGAGGAAAGTGCATTTTTTCAAGGCAGAAGGCAGCAGCCTGGAGTTCAGTTACATTGTCTGGGTGATTAATGTGCTATTTAGGGAGCAGGCAGAAGCAAGGAGCCTGAGAGAGACCTCCTCCCCTCTATGCCTGCCTTCAAGTGCAGAAAAAAAACCCCAGAGCCAAAAAAAAAAAAAAAAAAAAAAGGGGGGGGGGGCAAATTAACTCATGTGGATATTGTTTTCTGTCTATCTAAGGAGCATTTGAGGTACCTTGTGTGTATAACAGGAATGACCCAAACTTGTGCCAACTGAAAGAAAACTCTCCTGTTTAATCCCTTCACAGACACAGCTTATCAGAGCACCCAGGTTAATAACAAGCAAAAGCAACATTGCAAACAAAAATCCCAAAGGAAACGAGCTATGCCTGGTTTATCCCTTTATGAGGGGCAGGATCCAAACTCATGTGGGTTTCATAGCAGAACCACCAAATCTCCTTCCCCAACTCCACCCCTTTGTGTGACAGAGGTGGCTGAAAGGAGAAGGAAATTTATCCCAGATATGAGGAGCCTTTAATGACAGAGATTCAGTAGAACTTCTCAGCTTTAGGGTCTCGGGGAGGAGAATTTGCAGTCCATCTGGGGGTGTCCTGAGTGATGGAGGTGGGTGCAGGACAGAGTGTGGCATTTGACATCCACATCCAGGGATGGATGCAAGAAGTAAGGAGTAAGGAGTAAGGAGTAAGGAGTAAGGAGTAAGGAGTAAGGAGTAAGGAGTAAGGAGTAAGGAGTAAGGAGTAAGGAGTAAGGAGTAAGGAGTAAGGAGTAAGGATCTCATTTTCCTCCTGGGCACCAGACATAATCAATACTCTCTGCACCAACTCAGAACTGTCAGGCTCTGATTCCTAAGCGGGAAGCAGAGACCTCTGGGCGTCCCCAGGGAGATTTTCTCCCTGGAATCCTGTGTCCATGTCTCGGATGTGCAGCTCTAGCACGTGTATTTTGCAGGGTATATTTTTCATCACATGGTTTGCCCTCTCTCCTCCCCTCCCCTCATGGGGAATACAGCACAGCGCACGCATTTGGCCAATGCTGAAATGTATAAATAAACCAACATTTTGCTGGGTCAGCCCTCTGTTGGCAACTTCCTCATACTTTGTCACTGCAGGCCACAACTCCACTTAGAGTGACCATCCTGTCTTGGCAGGACTCGTTTGCTTATTCACTCCCTCCTCAGCCCTGCTGCTTGGTGCCAAAGCACACCAAGAGCCCCTCAATTGCCTTTGGCTTCCCCTCTGCAGAGGAATGCTGAGTTGTGGGGACAGCCCGTGCCATAGAAAAGGAAAAGGGATGGAAATGTTGCTTGCCAATGTCGGAGGAAAGGGAGGAGCTCTGTGCTCTCAGGTCCTGCTCAAATGTGGTCCATAAGGAGAGCTGAAGGGGATGTTTATGGCCCCACCGTTGGCTTCCACATGGGGTTTCAGACACCCTCACAGAGTAATTAGGATAAATATCCCTTGGCCTCGATGAAGAGAGATTTTATGGAACGTAAAATCGTTAAAAATGGAAAAGACCCCTAAGATCATCTATTTTATTCAATCCCCCAACACTGCCATGTCCACCACTAGACCATGTCCCCACGTGTCACATCCATGGACACGTCAAGTCCAGTGTTCCTTTTTGAACACTTCCAGGGGTGGCAACTCCCCCACTTCCTTGGCCAGTCTGTTCCAATGCCTGATCACCCTTTCAGTGAAGAAATTTTTCCTAATATCCAATCTAATCCTCCCCTGGCACAACTTGAACCACAACTGCTCATAAAATTTCCGAGGTGAGTATCATTCTTCTCTTTTTGTCCAGATTGGGAACTATCTTATCCCTTTCCCTGCATTTAAAATTAGAAATTTTTTTCATCCTAACACTTATATGGGTTTGATCTTTTTCAGTGCTGCATTTTTTCCAAGGTGCAAAGCGTCTGGAAATGGAAAAGAAGGAAGTCACAGGTACCTGTGGGACAAGGACAACAGGCTGCCCATCACTGGAAGGGTGCTGCTGTGAGCACAGCATCCCTAGACATGAGGTGTTTAAAGAGGGAGGCTGAAATTTGGAAAACAGGCTGTCAATTCCAGATGTACAACCTCAAAGTAGCCTCATTCTTCGAGGACAGTTCTCTCAAAAAATCACCCTGATCCCAAGCTGGACATTGCTCTGGAAAACATCAAAAATTTTGTGTGGCATTTCAGAGGCGCGTCCAAAACATTTGTGTTTTGTAAACAGGAAGTCACTTTGTCTGGAGAGGACATTTTCCCCCCTTCAATAGCTGCATGCAGCCTTTTTACATAACCCCTTTTTGCAGTATTTTGGGACTGAAAAGCTCATTTCCCTCTCATAAGCACAGAGGAGAATGCAGCTGCCACCCAGACATCCTTTAAATGGGACCACATGTAAGCCACTTAGTCTCCAAAAATGAAAGCAAAACACAGAGCTGTCATCACTGCACGGCACCGTCAATCAGAACTGCACATAATGTGCTGTGCCATGTACATCTTACACCACGTCCATTATGAGCTTAGCCTAATGTGGAATAGCGCAGCAGAACATTACAAACCCTAGAAATTCTGCTTTAGTAAGTGAGGGATAAACGGGAACACAAAAGTTCTGATCCAGACTTTTTTGCCTAGCAGTGAGTGTTGGTGAACACAAACTCCTCTAATGGTTTTTATTCCCAGCTTCACCCTGACTGGGTTGGGTGCAACCTCCTGAAAAAGAGCACTCCACTGAACAATCCCAATCCAAGAATTTTGCCTGCAAGTTCAGCCAAATGCTCTTGCCAGGGTCCGTCACCCATGGTATGGATGGGAGACACCAGGGTGGGTCGTGCCCAGCTAGTTTCATCTGCTCCCTTGTCCTCTTGGTCCCACCACAGGATGCAGAAAAGCCACAATGGGTTGTGCTGTGAGGGCAGATGGTGTCTGTCACCCCCAGGGCCAGGAGAATGTCTACAGATAGGCCTGGGGCTTTGTGCTGCTGCTGGGACTGACAGGGAAAAATTGCCTGGAAAACACATCCTGTGCAATGAAATCCAGGTCAAATCCCTGTGTCTCAAAACTGCTGAAAGCTGGGAAGGCAAAGTTGTCTATGCAGTTGAAAAAAAAAGTGTCATCAAGGCTCTTGCCTAGTTTAGAGGCATGAAAGGCTGAGATGGAAAAGGATGTGTGCTTACATGTAAAAAAGGGCTGACAAAAGTAAAAGTTATTGATAGTTGGACCTTTCCTGCAGCTGCACACCTCCTAAGACTTCTGAAAGGCCAAAGAGAAAAAGCCATTATTTTTTCCTGCTTAGCATCATTGGTGGGATCCCAGGTTTGGCATTGAAAAAGGAATATCTGGGGGCAACAGACGACAGGAGAACAGTCGTCGGAGAGCAGTCGCCAGAAAACAGGAGGAAGAGGACAAGGAAATGGGTCAAGGTGAATGCATGTGCAGTGGAAAAAAATGCTCAAGGAGGGAGTGAAACCACAGAGGAAAAATGGTTTTGTTCATAGCATGGTAGATCTATTGGAAGTATTGTTCAAGAAACACAAGGAAATTGTTAAAATCTATTTGGTAGTTTGCGTAAAGCTCTTCAAGTACCTTAACATCACTGGTAAAGTGCCTGAAAGAGTGAGCAGAGTTCATTAAGAAGGAGGGTGGGGAAAGAGGAGCCAAGGCTCTCTGATGGGGACTGGTGGGTGGGTTGGTTTCATCGTGGGAAGGCGTTTCCCCTCCTTTCAACATGCCCTGGCTGCAGAAGCAGTTATGGTCTTAAACAAACCAGCTGGCACAGGTTTAAAATTGTGTTGTTATTCATATGCATCCGAGTATAAAACAAGGACTGTATGAGCTGAATAAATAAACAGACTCACTGGTCTCTGGTGAGGAGGTCTGTGTCGTTTTATTCACACTTTTTGCCATGTACTCTGGGGTCATTTGCCAGACTGGGAATAAATGGCATCTGGTTCTTTAGCCCAGGCTTGATCTGCTCTCTCGTAAAAAGACTTTTCTTTACTGGCTTCTGGGATGCAAAAACCAGGTGAAATGGAAGGAAAATCTAGCCAGAAAGTGTCAAAAAGATATCAGAAACATTTGGGCCTGATTCTGGCTGTGTTTATTCCCTTTTCCTGCCATCATAACAGGGCAGAGAATACGACACCCTTGGTTTAATTTAAATTCAGCAAGGAAACTACTGAGATATTTGTTGTAAACTTGCTAAATCTCAATAGAACTAATTCAACTAAATCAGCTGCTTTCAAAAGCTCAATACATCTACAATCAAACACCAAGCATGTTTCAGAGGGAGGTTGTAACGAAAGTGATTTTAGAGAAGGAAAAATGCCATTTGCAGGCAGAAGAAAACCACCCATTTCAAGTCAATTTTTTCAACAGTCACACAGAATTCACACCAATTCACCCCAATTTGACTTTGCTCAAGCTGCTCTGTGTCAATGCCTCTGAGAAAGGCAAGTTGGCCGTAGCGAGCTGCCTTTGTGGAGATTTTTGGACTCTGTTCTTTCAACAAACCCATTTTATTGTTTCGTGATGGGGTTTGAAATGAAAGACAAGTCAGATCTGGCTGCAGCTGTGCAGACAGTGGAAGGCCAGAAGTAGGAAAATGAATGGTTTTGCTCATTAAACCAAATTTTACAAATATTGCTATATTTTGAAAATAATATGAAGAGGAAGGGAAGGGAAGGGAAGGGAAGGGAAGGGAAGGGAAGGGAAGGGAAGGGAAGGGAAGGGAAGGGAAGGGAAGGGAAGGGAAGGGAAGGGAAGGGAAGGGAAGGGAAGGGAAGGGAAGGGAAGGGAAGGGAAGGGAAGGGAAGGGAAGGGAAGGGAAGGGAAGGGAAGGGAAGGGAAGGGAAGGGAAGGAAGGGAAGGAAGGGAAGGGAAGGGAAGGGAAGGGAAGGGAAGGGAAGGGCACTAACAGAAGAGTGTAAACTGACATTGCAGGGTGCCAGGGAGCAGCAAAGTGGTTTGGATTGAGATGTGGGGGCCTGAAGACCATGGTCAGAGCTTTGACCACCATCCCTTGTGCCAAACACTCACTTGCTGCCACCTGAAACCAGAGAGATTCCTTAAACCACGGAACAGGGAGAAGTAAAGGGGACATCTGTGAACGCTGCTGCTGGCAGTGCTGGATGGCCACGGCAGGAGGAATTGTGGGCACACTGATCACCCACATCAAAGCCAGGGCGGCAAAGTTTGGGCTCAGGCTGGTTTTCCATGGAGCTCGGCAGGCGCGTTGCTGGAAAATGCGGCACGCTGCTGGTTCCATCCAAAACCTTCCCCGTGTCATTAATGCTGGAAACCCCTCATTATGCTCTCATTAAACCTCCCTGAAAATGCCCTCTCTTGCATTTTCGTGCCGAGGGCTGTGCATGGCACGTGCAGAGGCTCTTGCTGGCGTTTCAGGTGCAAACTTTTGGCCTCCTGGCTGGGGAAGGAAAAGAGCAAAACCAGAGGCAGAGCAGCTTCAACTCCCCCAGGTGCTGAAGGCCGGGTGAAGGTGGGTATTTGTGGTCCAATCCTGCTGTTGTTGAAATGAATGGCAGCAATGTCTGAGGGAGCAGGATAAGGCTGAGATGCAGACCTGGAATCAGAGCGGGGCCCCACTGCATCCATCAGGGAGTGGTTCATGGAAAAGGCCAGGTTAGTACAGATTATTTAGTGATGGAGTAAAGAGGATTCATGACTTCTGCTCTTGGGCTGCTCTCATCCCATGCTCCGTCCTGGCCTCCCAAAAAACGCTTTTGTCCTGTGTGAGAACACGGCACGCAAACACATTCCCGACGACAGCGTTGTGGCTGGCTTGACACGGATTTGTCAAGGATGGTGACAGGGGAAGAAAGGCTCATGCATGCCACAGATGTATCTTTGAAGACAGAACGTGGGTCATGGCTTGGAATTTAGGGGCTGTCATATGGGAATGGTTTACTGGGCTTTTAGTGTTTCTTGGTGTTTCATGGCAAGATGGATCCTCACCTGTCACCCTTCACACAGACCTAATTGTACACATACCACAGAGAAGCATCTTGTTTGTCTTGATCTTGCCACTTTGCCTGGCATTTTTCTCCCACCTGATAGAGTTTCAGATGTAATCTTTATTCTTATGCATCCCTCTGTCTGTGCATCAGTCTCTCCCATCATCCTGAAAGCATCTCACCTTGGTGAAGCCCAAAACTCAGCTCCATCCTTCACGTATTTCCTTGTGCTGCCTGCTGTGCCATGCAGAGGAGCCCAGGCAGGGCTGAGGCAGCTGAGAACCCAGCAGTTGTGCACTCGAGTGCCTCAGCAGGGTTTTCCCTCCCATGTCCATGTTTCCAGGATTCAGAATCTCCTTTCTGACATGCCCCAGCAGCATTTATGATGTCTTAGGCACAGGGAGCACCCCGGAGAAGCCCCAGCCCAGAAGGCTGTGCCCACAGCAGGTTTCACTGAGCAGCACATCAATCATCTGCTGAGATGAATGTCCTTCCAGATATGCACATGGAATTAATTAATTCAATTAAGAATTTTTGTTGTTGCTGTTTCCTGGAAGCAAACATGGCTTTTAGCTCTGGGATATACTACTATTGCACAAAGGGATTAAAAAAAAAAAAAAAAAAATCAAGGGGATGATTTTTGTGTGTGTGTGGTAAAGAGAGAAGCTTTTAAAGTGGATTAGTGTTATTGTTGGGTGGTGGGAAACATGAGACTCACCCAAGTACAGCTTGGAGTTCACTGTGATTGCAAACCAGGCGAACCTGGGTTAAGGCTCTACATCAAAACCATGGCAGGGGCGTGCTAGGCTGTGGCTGGTGCTCCAGGAAATCACGAGAGCTTGGCTGGGACATGTTTCAGGTTGGGTTAATGCACGTGACAGATGCTGGGACATGTCTGTGGCCACTCAGTGCTCTGGACACTGTGCCCAACTCTGAGGAGCTCCAGTGGCAGACTAGGTTCTTTTGTTTTGGAAAAGTTCATTCCAAATGCAGCATTGTGTAATATTCACTCCTCTGTGTATTTACTCCCACAGTGTAGCAGTGATTCACAAGGGTAGTATTACATTATTTACTTTTTTCCCTCAGTTTTTTCCCTTACCAAATGCTGCTCTTGCGCTGCTTCTGCTGGGTCACGAGGCTGAAATGCCCAGTGCCTGCTGGCACATGACCCCTTTCACAAACAGACATGATTTTATTTCAAAAGCAGGTTTTCAGAAATGATTCCCCCCGACATCAGTGCCCCCGTGGTTGCAGAAGAGCTGCAGGGAATTTGTTCAGAGCCCCAGATGGTTTGGCAGCGTGGCCGAGGTGTTTGATCAGGGTTTGGAGGCTCTCAGGGGGCTGGGTGGTTTGTGCTGTGATAGCCAAGGACTATTGTCTGTCTGGGCACACGTGGGACTCGTTTTGAACCCGTTTCCCCCCAGCAGTGGGAAGAGCCCTCCTTCATCCTCACACTCATCCAGGGACGTTGCAACAGCCCCAATTCCTCTGGGTGAGCCCAGGCTTGAAATAAAGGCACATTTTCCTATCGCCAGGACCAGTCATCCAGGGAATGATCAGACAAAGCCAAAGCCTGGAGGAGTTGGGTAAGTTTTGGGAAAACCTCCCCATGTCGCTGTCGACATTGAACACTGAAGGTGGTTTGGAAAGCCAGGAGGGGATTATTTGGGTTTTCTTTTTGCTGGTTTATTAATAAAATCCAACAATAACAACAAAACAAAATAAATTTCCCTCGTACCAAGAGTGATTTCAAACAACAACTCGAAGGTGGTGACAAGGCAAGAGGTGCTGTAAACCTTTCTGTGGACAACATCAGAGCCACCATCTGAACAAAGTGAGCTTCCATCTGAAATAAAAAGAATGGGATTTTTGTGGGAAAAAGTAGACCCTGGCACTTTGCTAGGACAGCTGGAGAGGACAGGAAAGAAACTGGGAGTCTTAAGGAACAGAGGATGATGAGAGGTCTAGAAAATGCGATTTCTGCGGGAAGGTGACAAGAACCAAACTTGTGCTGTCCTGAGCAGGGAGTCTGGAGGGTGAAGACACGACAGTGTAACTCAAATATCTAGACAGAGAGGAAATTCATAAACTGGTTTTGTGTCCACTGAACAACAAGGAAAGAAATCACAGGCTTAATCATAGGCAAAGGAGACTTAGGTTAAAATCTGTAAAAGAGACTTAGGGATGCCCTTGCATGGATTTAGCAGGCAGACTGTGCATTTGCCACTGCTGCAAATCCACACAGGGCGCCTCCACCTCCCAGGCATGGCTCAGAGAGCTTCTGGCACCCATGTAAACTCACAACGTCCCTTCCAGCGCCGTTTTCTCTGATTTTGAAATAACAACAAAATTACAGCCTGGCAGCATAAGAGCCGGGATTATTTGTTTTAGGATTAACGTAATTAGGCTAAGCATGAATCAGATGCTTTAGCAATTTGCAATTAAAGCACACAGGAGAGATGCGGCTCTGTCTCTCTGTCCCTGAAAGATCTACACGCAGAAAGGAAGTGCTGACAGACACCTTCCTCTCACCTCCACACACGCCAGGTAGGGCTGCAGGAAGGATTAGGCCTCACCTTTTAATCCCGCTGTACGGTGCCAGGCTGAGCCCTGCTTGTGTAACCATAGCCTTCCAGCAGTCAGACATTCGGTGTCTTAATTAACATCAATAAATGCTAACAACTCGCTGGATTCGCTGGGAAGATTTGAACTCCAGCTTAACTCAGTGCTGACATATCAACACTTGAACTCGGAGATCAGATCCCTCCTGGAGCTGCCTGTTTTAAGATCACAAGGGATTGCTCTTGGCTGCCTGCACCTCCTGCAGTGTGGAGCCCACGTGCAGGAGCAGAACGATGCTCTGGGACTGACACCCCATCTTGGCTGGAAACCTTTGATGAGAGTCAACCACATCCCTTGGGACAACCCCAGTGGATAATTACACTCACAGCTCAAAATGTGCCTGGTTTATGGCTGGAAGAGCTTTAACTCCGTCTGCTGGATATACCTGGGGCTCTCTTTATCTGATAAGTGCCTGTATCAGGAAGAAGGTGCTTATCCCCCATGGGTGCACACAGCAAGCAGTGATCAAGCCAGGAAATGCAGAGGGGTATTGTGATAAAATTCTGTATTATTATTATAATATAGAGACTATTCCAGCCTCTTTATGACAGTCAAACCATGAAGGCTTTCCCAGTTTTCCCCAGTTTTCCTCCTGGTAGCGTGCTGTTGGCTCATTACTGCTCACCACTGGCAATGAGTTGGGTTCAGGGAAACTCCATCCTTGCTGTGCAAGGGAATAACATTTGGTTCTGACTGCTGTTGAGGGATTTATTTTATTTTAGTGGCTGTTTGAATGCAATGCTAGCTGGCAGTGCACCACCAAGTGCAAGGGAGGGGGGCTGGTGCTCTTCAAACTTGTGCTGTGGTGCCTTTGGTGGGACCTGAATGGAAAACTTAAGCCAAACATGTACCTGTTGTTGTTTTGTCCCTGTTTTAAAATCAGCATCACCTTTCATGTCTGTGGCAATGGATAAACGAGGTTATAGAGCAATATAGACTCAGGAGAGTGGAAGCCCAACAATGTGCCGTGGGTGTTTTTTAGAGGCAGCTGGATCTATCCATCCCTCCAAGCTATGTGCACACGAATCTTTCTTCTCCTGAATCTCAGCACTAAAGTCCAGAGAGCTCAATTTTTCCCATCCATCCCACTTCTGGCACAATTTCCTCAGGAGAGGACACTGTGCTGCAAACTCTCCCAGTGGCAAAAACCACAGAAGGTTTTTGAAGGACTACATTTAAATGCACCAGCCTGCTGCTCAACACCACTGGTTTGCTGGGAGTCTCTCTCACTCACTTTCATCAGCATCAGCTATAAAAAAGATGCAGAGATGGGCATTTCTCTGAAAAAAAATGCTTCATTTCTTTAAGGAAGAATTGTCAACAGAAGGCTTGAAATCAGGCTGGAGTTCCTAAAGAAAAAAAAAAAAAGGCTCAAGCACCAGGTTTGGCTCCCAACATCAAACTCCTCTGAAAATCCTGGCTGGAGACAGGGACATGCAATCTCAAGGTCCAGGCTGCTGTTTGCAGACCAATTTAGCAGCATGCCTGCTCGACCCCTGGCTACAGTGGTACCATCTGTGGTCTATTACTGGGGATTTTGTACCAGCTGGGCAGCAGGAGCTTGTCTGAACTCCACTGCAGCTCGGGAGCTGATGAGCTATTTAGCTACTGCTTGTATTTGTCTTATAAAAGTAATAATACCATGTTCTGTTGCCATTAAGGCCTGACATTAAATGCATTAACTTCCTAATAGATCTAAAGTAAGAGCTAGGACGGCCTTTTATTTTTAATGAACTGAGGACTGCTGTGATCCCATTCATCCACCCATGAAATCCACTGACTGACAAGGTCCCATTTCTGGGCAGCGGGGTTAAATGTGCTTCAGACAAAAGCCAGATTTTCCTTTCTTCTGCATGCCATGGGCAGGATCAAAGGAGTGGGGAAATGGACATTAAAGCCCTTGTAATCAGGGACACAGACTCCATCCCAGCATGGGCCAGCCCCCTCCCAGGCTTATGGGAACACTGCTGTGGGTTATTGCATGGGAAGCCTGGGAGCTCTGGGGAGAAAACCGGGCAGGTAAATGAGGCTGGGGGCAAGAGCTGCGTGGACCAGGCTCAGATGTCCTCACCAGGAGCTTCTCCACATGGGAGGAAATATCCCTTCCAGCTCTGGGGCTTCCTCCCTGTCCAAGGCTTTCTTAAGGAGATTGTAGTAACACTGGGACTCAGCAGATGGTGCTGCTATGGATAATACAGGAACGAGATGGATGGAAAGATAGGGAAGAAGAACTGGGGGGGAAAGGAAAGCAGGAAAGCAGGAATACCAATTTGGTTACGTTTCTCTTTAAAAGATGTGCTAATACACCAGAAAAGCTGTTCTCATTAATCATACCTCCCTGCAACTGGAACAACCCTGTGGGAAATCCACGTAACTCTGGGATGGAGACCTGGATGGGTGGCAGGGCCATTCTCTTTGGCTTGCTTGGCAAACCACAGGAACTCAGAGGTGAGGATGAGAGTCACCTTCAGAGAAGCTGGGGAGCCAGCCCCCCTCTTGCTTTTCCCTTTGGCCTTTCCAGACACCCTTTTTCAATAAACCCTCTCAAATGGTCTTGAAAGGATCAGGGCAGAGAGGCTGCTGATGCCTCCCAAAAGACGGCAAACTGGGAATGGTTTGTTTTCCAAGCACATATGAGTTCATCTACTTCTCAAAATTTGCATTTATTTTTAACTGGATTAACATCCAGCTAATGTGGATGTCAACCAGTTGGAATGCAATTTTGGGAATTATGGAGGAATTTAGCACTGTTGATATAAACCATGTGATGGAGTTGGAAAGCACATGATGTTTATCTGCATGGGCTTGGTGTCATTAGTATGCTCCGTGTTTCTCCTAGGTTAACTCTTAGGTGATCCAAGTGGGAAGAAATATTTCTACCACAGCTCCCATATGGCTAAAATGAGAGAGTGAATTACTCAGCTTGGGGTTTAAAAGAAATAATAGGGAATTTATTACCCAGATCTTCAATGGCACTATATATATAAAGTAGGTTTTTACTTGTTGGGCTGGTTGTTTGTTTTTTTTTTTTTCATTTGTCAATGTTTGAATTATTGCAGCGCATGATGATTTGTAAGCACATATGTATGAGCATAAGCAGGCAGCTCTCCTCATCCTGCATCTATTTCAGGCATGTTCAGAGGAGTTATTGTGGCATGTGCTGAAACTTGAAGCTGATAAGTCAGGAGAGGACTTAAACATCTTCAGTTCTGTGTCACGAAGGGGGAACCACCTTGCCTTTAAATGGATGAGCCCCAGTGGGTGAAATCCTGCCCCCAGGAAACAGGGACCAGGAGGCATCAAAGCAGACAGGACGAGCTGTTCCTTAATCAAAATATCGTGAAACTGTGGCTCTGCCAATGGTTTGCTGCTCGGGGTTTGCAGATACGTAAGATGGTTGGGGAGCTTCAAAGAAAGATGTCAACCAAATGTTTCCCCTAGTCACATGCACGGCAGAAGGAAATGTGCTTCCTAAAGGTCCCACCGGCAGATGAATTATCTTTCTGCAGTCATTAAAGTTGTAAAGTTGTCCCCTGCCCCCCTCCCTACACACACATGAAAGATGAGGGGATTTGCATCCCAGACAAAGACAGATTTGGGATCTGGACGTTTCCCTTCGAAGGAGCAGCACATGGATCTTGCAGTGGATGTGGTGGGGAAAAGCACAGCCAGGACCTGGTCATGTTGGGCAGCTTTTTATGATCTGCTGTTGTGCTGCTGTGCCCCAACACCTGCTGGCAGGGACCCCACCACAGAGACAGACCAGCCCTGGGACACAGGGACACTCCTGGCCACTGCTTTGCTGCCTCTTCCCACACATGTGTTGGAAAATCGATGGAAGAGGGGTTTGGTTGGAACTGCCTCCAAAGCCCTGCATTTACTGTGTAGAAGAACATTTCCTGACATGTCCCTGCTCCACAGAGGGCTCATTACAGCACAGAATTCCCTGTAAATCACATCAGAGTGTCCTTTCTTCAGGATGCTCCAGAACACCTGAGCAGAGGATGCTCCCTGCTGACAAAGGTGGGAGGATTTCCTCTGGTAGCATTGCTCCCTCCTTCTCCCCAGGCACAGCCTCTCCCACAGGACATCATCCTGGACAGCAGCCTTCTTCCCAGCTCCATCATCCATCTATATTCCTCATGAGGAAAAATTTACTTGGGAATGGTGAGGCTGACAGAGGCTTCTCACATCTCTGTTTCCACAGAGTTGTGTTCACCCAGCTGTACTTTCTCACCCCAAAAAATTCCCAGAAAGATGGGAACTCCTTTCATAAGAGGACAGGAACATGAGGGAGGAGTTTGAGACCCACAGCAACAAGCTAGAGAGATGATAAAATGATAGTGGTGCTCTTTTCTGTAGTATCAATGGCAGCTCCTTTGATGGATGTGGATTGGAAAACCCCAGTTTCTCAATTTGGGCCAAATTTTAGTTCTATTTGATGGTCCCTGGGAATGCAGAAAGCTGATTTATGAATGGCAGTATTGGGAAAATGACTTAAATTCATCCTAACTCCTCTTCCTGATAACTCCTTCCCTCCCTGAATCTGTGGGAAGCTTGAGTCATCATGGCATTGTGGCATCTTTAGTGTAAGGTTGGATCCCAGGCTACTCTTATTTTAATATTTATGCCTAATTCCTTGGAACTGCAGGCCTTTGGAGAGATATTACTTCTGCAACACAGAGCAGTTGAGCTGTGGTGGAGGTGGTGGCACTCTTCAAGATCTCACATGGACTCTTTACTCTTGTCTTGCAATTAACAGACCCGTTCCCTATTACGACCCACAAATGGCTAGAGGGCATTAAAAAGTCTCTTATCACCAACTAATCCCACAATTTTTGGAAACAGAACCCCCACGTGTTTTTTCAATAAGCTGTTCTCCTTCTGACAGCGCTACATCTTTCACAAACACAGCAAGAGTAACCTCTGGACTTTGCCTGCAGCAGTGAAGTATGAAATTTTGAATTCCATGGGTCACTGTTTTCGCTGCAGCCAGATGTGGATAAAAGGCAAAGGGTGTTTTATTGTTGTTTTTTCAAGAAACAGAGAAAGGTTTGTACTAAGGTACACCCTCTACCCTAAAAACAAGTGGCTAACATGTGGCTTGAGTATCACCAATTGGCATTTCAAAAGATGAAACTTCAAAAAAATATATTTTAAAAAAATAATAATTTAAATATTCTGTCTGCAGCTAATAAAGTACATTATGACTTTAAATTGAGTTTAGGAAAACACACAGGAGAGCTAAAACCTTGATGCCAAACTGTGCGTTAGTTGGTGGTTTCACTGGCATCACAGGTACCAATGAGTTGTGATGGATATAAAAGGGAGTTACTCAAAGGCTCAGACCTTCCTTCAGTTATGAACAGATTGGGATATCCATTGGAAATAAATTAACAGATGTATCCAATCCCTGCGTGCAGTGATGGATGAGTTTATGAAAGCCTTCTTTATTGGTATGCAGTTTATGCAAACTCTTCTGGCGACTGAAGCGTGTTAAAAAACTGCTTAGTTTAATTTCTCTGAAGCCCCAGTGTGCCACTGATGATTTAAACCCTCTGTTTCCTGCTTGGGGAGCAGAATATTGAGCAACCAGGAATGAATATCTCACTTCTGGAATTTTATGAGGAAAGCTATCTTCGTGGTAAAATTCCGGTGGACGTCTTGGAAACACTTCCAGAGAATATTTGAAGCTATGAAACCCATAAATAACAAACTGAGGAGTTCACTGTTTGTTTGTGGGGGGGGAAAAAATAATTGTATTTCTCTTTATTATTCGATCCAGCCCTCCCAGTCTCACATACACTGGACAATATTTGGGTTCCCAGCCACGGTCTGTGCAGCCCAGCAGAGTGACACAATTTTGGCTTCCAGCAGTTTCCCCGCTGTCTCCTGAAATGCTCTGTTATGAAACAAAAAGATAAAAATGGTGATCACAATGAAACACAAACCAGAAATATTTGATCATCCTCCAGCTTTGATTGCTGCTGCTTTTAGCCTGGTGCTCAACAGCACACTCGCCAGATGCACAAGTAGCAAGGTTGTGACAACCCTGAGATTTTACTGCTGCACTACACTTTTAGGATGATGTTCTCTAAATGTTAACAGCTGTAAGTTCAGGGTTTTGGCAAGGGGAAAATTCTGTAGAAAGTTTGGTTTTTCTTTGTCTTGTTGCCCAAGTTCCTCTTGTCAGAGGGATGGAGCATCTCTTCCATGGAGATGGGCTGAAAGTGCTGGGGTTGTTCAGCCCGAAGAAGTGAAGGCTCCAGGTCAATGTTGTTACAGTCTTTCAGTACTTCAAGGGGACAAATTTTTTAGAGGACAAACTTTTGAGCAGAGCCTGACAGGACAAAGAGTGATGTTTTTAAACTAAAAGAGAATCGATTGAATAAAATGAATAAAGTTAAGAATATTTTAAATGAAGGAAGTTTTTACAATGAGAGAGGTCAAACACTGGCACATGTTGCCCAGAGAGGTGGTGGCTGCCCCAGCCCTGGAAACATTCGAGTCCAGTTTGGATGGAGCCAGTCTGGACTGAGAAACCTGATCTAGTTAAAGATGTTCCTGTTATTGCAGGGGGTTTGGACTAGACAGCCCTTAAAAATCCCCCCCAACCCAAATTACTCCGTGATTCTCTGACAATGGGAAGAAAAATATTTAGCTGTCTATCTGTACCTGTTGAGAGCATTCATCTCTTCTCCAAATTATGTGATTTCTTTGCTTGTGCCTTTACAAGATTTTCCACCTCTGTGTGTTGCACACAGAGCTCCAGCAGCCAGACCACATTTAGCAGGAAATATGTGGCCCCACCTTGGATGAAAATTATGTGACCACAGAGTGGTTTGGATTGGAAGGGGATTTAAAGATCACCTGGTACAGCTCTGTCACTGTGAACAGGGACACCTTCAACCAGGACAGGCTGCTCAGGCCTCATCCAGCCTGGTCTGATCACAAAAATAGCTGGTGAAGGAGCAGAAGAAAGTAGAGTAGGAAAAAATGTGGTCTGTTCCAGATGGAAGCATAGAATAGGGGAGGGAGGAAAAGGATTTGGAGACAGGAGTCTTCCCTCTTTGGTGGCAGGGGGAGGGAGGACCACCACAGCCATATGAGGGGACACAGCTGGCCTCATGCATGTCCCTGCTCCCTGTGTGGAAGAGGCAGGTGGAGGAGAATCAACTTTCCCTGCCTCCTCCTGAGCTGTGGGGGCAGAATCACCCTTTCAGATTTACCACCTTGTGTGCTGCACAGGCTGGTCCTGCTCCAAGCAAAGCCTCTGGAGCAGCAACTGCACCACGCAGGATCACAGAAACTCAGCCTCACCCCTGGTACTCTAATGATCTCAACAAATGAAGCCCTTTGAGGAGCAGGTATTTTTCATCCTTTTCTAATTTGCAGTTGGGACCTAGGGCAATTTTTGTTCCTGAAACTTTGGAGTTCCTTCAACATCGTAAAGCCACAACCGCTCGTGTTCTCGCTCTGGCATTTGAAGTCCCCCCATGAAACAGCTGGTCTCTGATGTGCAAGATACCTGCTTCCCACTATTTGGCTTCCAACAGCAAGAAGATGACTTATGGCCATGAACTATCCCTTAATTTAACACATCAAAACCGAGCAAAAACAAACAAAGCGGAGTGAAGAACACATGTAGACCATGAACTCACATTCTGCACCTTGCACTTTTGCCCAGAGCACATGTTTTTGCAGCTTATCTCCCTAGGTATCTGTGATGGTGCCTTCTCGTGTGTTTGTTTTCTTTGTGTGGGGATTCTTGGCAAGAAACTGTTTCTCTGGGAGAAAAAGCAGTTTTTGCTTCTCTCTGGCCATGGACCAAACCAAGACCTTAACTGGACACTTAACCACGAGCTTGCTGCAAAACCTGTCCCGGTACATGAAGTGGTTTGCTCAGATTCCAGAGGGTCTTGAGGAAGGTTATGTCCTGACTGCTTTGTCCTTTTGAGCTACATTATCCATCACTTACAACAGTTTCCTGTCATTTCTCTCTCTGTGATCTCATAAAGCCCTTCTGCAGCCCCAAAATTCAATGTAATGTCACAGCAGCAACTTAGTTTGATTCTTGCCTCGGTCTGAAATGGGGCAAAGATCCATCCATAGGTGCAGCCTTAGGCAGCTGGGATTTATCCCACAGTGAGACAGGCAGTGATCATCACCTCTTACTCCTAAGAGACTGTCAAAAGCTAATAGGATGGTTCCAACCAAAAATGATCCATTAATTCTTATTTTCATTTCCACGGACTGCTTTTTTTCTCTACTGCTCTTAAGTGAAAGGCTCCTGAGGTGTCTCATTGGTAATATCAGTAACATTAATATCAATAATATTAATATCAATGCATCCCTCTTGGAAAAAAGATTGTGTTACTTGCAAAGACAAAGCTCAAATATGCTTTAGATCAGAGATTCCCACTATGGACTCCAAGTCCTGCAGCTGATTTTTCAGCTGGAAAACAGACCTGGTGAAGCTCAGCTTCAAGTTGACGGAAAGAACCTATCACACTTCCTGAGAACACTTTTAACTCGTTTCTAAATTTGTACTCCTCTTTGTACTGGAATAAGTGTCATTTTAAAAAGATAGTGAGGAAAAGAGTCCCAGTTTCTTCTGGCCAGCAGAAAAGCAGAGCTCTTCCTGTCAATGCTGGGTTTGTGCTACAGCTGGCAGATGTTGTCCCTCACCAAACGCAAGAATTCAACTCCTCAGCTGGTCCTGCAGGGCCCCAAAACTTGCTCAGAAACTGCTTTGTTATCAGCAGGGATCTGCATGGATTTGTGGATACAAAACCGTGCACGTACAGCCAAGAAGGTGCCACATCCAGAACGTTCCCACCACTGATAAAGAGGGAAAATACAGCCTTTCCTGTCCTCCTTGTGACGAATGCAGAATGAAAGGGTCAAATCCAAAAACTGATGGCTGGCCAGAGATTCAGCTGGGCCAGGGTTAAGATCAAATCTTGTGGAGTCAGGAAAGAGAAAGGCCCCAAGTGCCCTCAAAATTTCCATATGACATTTAGGTATCAATAATGGCATTGTTCGGGAGCAAGAGCTCATTTTCTAAACAAGGCAGCTTGCTCCTTGCAGACCACGCTCCCTGTGGCTGGGGATGCCAGGCTGCTGCTTGGCAAGGAGGTTGTTAGTTCATTTAAAAAATGCCCAAGTTAAACGCGGTGTAAATCAACGCCGGTCCACTCACATTAAGACACACCGACTTAATCCTGCCAAGGACACTGACCTGAAAATGTTTAACAAAGTCAACATTTCTAGGGAAAACTTTTCCTGTGCGGAATTTCCAAAGGCCTTTGGTGTTTTTGGTGGTTTATTTTTCATCTAGAAATCCATTTGCCGTATTTAATTTTTTTTTTAAGGATTATCTCTTAATCTTACCCTGTTACAAAATGTATTCATAATCCTCATGGCAGTTACTTAGCAAGTCTTAAACCTGTCATTAAAATACCTCCTCTTGTTACTACAATCAGCAGCCTTAATCCACTGCAAGTCTCTCCTTTTTTTCTTTTTTTTTCTTTTCTCACTTTGTTCCCAAATGGCTTTAACCAAGGTATGACAGGTAGCAAACAATCCCCCCTCTAATTACTTGGAAGAAACAAATAAAAGGAAGGAATACATTTGTGTGGCAAATTCCTGAGAGTTTGGAAACTAGAAGCTTCAGGAATGCACGCTGGGAAATTTTAAACCCACTCCAAAGCTGTGGGATTGAACAGTGGTGGATTTAGTCCCTGGAAGGCATGGATGGGCAGAGGTACTGCCAAAAGAAGGGGTGGCTGCGAGCAGTCCCAGTCCTGGGGCGAAAATGAGGGATCGAGGTCCTGTGCCAGAGGATGTGCAATGCCTGGATGCAGGGAAATAAACCTCGAGCTCTACCTGGAAGTGCTCAGCAGCCTGGTGTGGCTCAGCAGTGCCTGAATCTCTCCCAGCACCCAATCCCCTGGGAAAGCCCAGGCTTGGGAACTCCAGGAATGGTTGGACACCGCTGAGGAGGAGGGCGAGTGGTGGGAAACAAAGGGACCACATTTCTGGAGAAGTGGGTGTGAGTATCAGGGAAAGGAAGGCTGGAAGCAGGATGTCTGATTCACGGGAGGGAAAAAAAAGCTCCTGAATTGGAGAGGAGCAGAGGAAATGCTGCAGCTCTGCACTGCACATCACTGGAAGGGGGAGGATTGAGGTGTCGTTTGGTCAGTGCTTCAGCAGGATGTGGCCCTACGCACAGGCTGAAGGCGTTAAGCAGATCCCACCTGCTGGAAACTCAGAGCTTGTTTCACACCCAGCCCCATCCCAAACCTGCACCTCTGCAGGGCTGGTGTCCAAAATTGCTGCCAGCCTGTGCTTTCTGAGGTTTTTAGGGGAAAACACGAGCTCAGGTTCAGAGTCCCCAGGGACCCCACGCTGTCCTGGGAGCTGCCAGGTAAACACAGTGCTGGTTTGAAATCAGATATCGCCTGCACAAAACTCCTCACAGGACAATCAGGCTCAACTGGGACTTCTTAAAAAGGCATTAACTCCATGAACTCTTCAATCTAAAACAATGACCACAACGACCACGCTGGGAATAAGGCATTCTGGCCCTTCTTGGGGATCGTGTGTTGAAGTTGTCTTGTTAGCAGGGAGGCGTTGATGCAATAAAGGAAAGCATTGTGGCCTGGAACAGCTGGGCTTTTCTAACTGCTTGCCTAAATGTGGATGATTAATGACCAAAATGCATCCTTGCTGAATGGCATTGAGAGGCTGGAGGTATTTCATGGCATTTTCCTTTTTCAATTTTTGTAAGAGATTTCTTGCAAACAAAGCTCCATTGATGTGGGTCCATTACAGATATGCAAAGCGAATTCCAAATTATTGCCTATCTGATGGGTGACAATAATGTTACATTGTTGTTGCGTGTTTCAGGCTGCGGGATCTGAAGATGCTCAAAAAGCCACTTTGGTGCTTTTGGAGACTGGAGCTACTCAAACATTTTAATGAGATTTGTTGTGATTGTTGCTGGAAAACGCTGCTTCATCCAAACCAGAACATCTTGCAGTGAAATAGTCCCATTAATAACATTTTCATGGGAAAGTGTTCAGATTTTCCGGGGTCAATTTATAAGCAGAGAAGAATCTAAATGAGAACCCCGATCATCTCAGTCTGAAACCAGATGTCTCAATGGCAACAACGACAACAACAAAAAACATTTTGGGGAAGCGTTTGAAAAGTTTGGTTCTTTTTCCACACCGGAAAGAAAACACATTTCCAGACCTCAGAGACCTTTGTGGAAGTGCGCTGCAGATCTCTGGCTGCCTCAACCAGAAACTTCTTGGCCCATCAGGAAAGGGGCTGGCACGTAAGTCCTTTGTTAGTCCAGCCACCCCACTCCATCCTTGGACTTGGGTGGGGATCTCACCCATCTGCTGCCATCTGTGCTTCTCCCCATCTGCCCTGAAGCCTCTGGAAATGCAGAAGGGCTGCCTTGCTTTCCTTCACCTGTGGAAATGTGCAACGTGGTTCACAAAAAGTAGGAAGAGTTCCTTGGACGCGGGAGTCTGGGGGAGAGGCAGCACTGTGGAATCACCAGATGTGAAACCCTGTCACCAAATAAAAGCACAGAGTAGGTTTTTAACATAGCCCCCAGAGGTGCACGTGAAAGGCAAAGCTGAAGGCTGGACAAGTCTGCAAGGGATGTCCTAATTTCCCAGTAGTCCTCTCAGTGTTGCCATCCAACACCATCCCACGGCTGCCAGTGTGCAGGTTTGAGTGTCACCCGTCAGTGCTGCACCAGCACTGGCTTGGGCACTCCTGGCTGGTAGGGTGGGTGAGTGTATCCATGTGTGTCCCTTTAGGGTGGAACAAACAGTTCTTAACTTCTTGCTGACACTGTGTGCATGATTGCAGGTGGATGGGGAAGAAAGGACAACATTTTGACACCAGTTCTGCTGGCTGACCCTTCTGTGCCCACAAGCAACACGTGTGAATGACAATTTCCTTCACCTAAAGCCACTGCTGCAGCCAGGCAAGGTATATCACGCATTTATCCAATGCACTTAAAAGCATTTTTTTTTTTTCCCCCTCAGCCAGCGTGTTGGCTTTTATCATTCAACAGGCCATGGAATTGTTTTCCCTAACATCCCCTTAAGAAGGATGTATTTTTCAAAATACTGCCATTCCCTTCTCTAAAACAGGTTTTGATGTGGCTACTTCAAATCAAAACCATGAGCTTTCCTCTCCTCACGCCCACTGACTTAAAACCTGCCCCCAATGCCAGTGGTTCAGAACTATCCAAATAAAGCAGTTGCTTTAAGGAGTGTTTGCTTTTCCTCTCAGCCTCCTTCTCCTGACGCTATATTGTTTGTGGAAAAAGAGTTCTCTGGGTGGGTCATTGAGCTGTCGTGGTTAAGAAGCTGTATTTGAAGTCTGGTTCAGTGTAGAAGAAAAACATGTCAAAACAGCCTTGAAAGTACAGCTCCCTTTTTTTCCCTCCTCCATGTCAAGATGTTACCTTTCTCCCCTCCATGTAGCTGCTCTTTCCCATGAAAAAACAGCTTCTTGAGGACATTTGCTGGGTGGCTCCAAAATGGAGTGAAAATAACACTCTTTTCATAGCAGGAAAACAAATTGCTTCTGGAATAAAGTCGTGCCTATACAGCTCTGAATTTTAACTTTGCTTGAATGCTCACTCCTGAATATCTTTATATCAGGGAAACAAGCTCAATTATTCCTGAGTAATTTTGCCTGCTGGACTGCAATCCCTCAAATAAATGCTATGTGGGATTTTCCGGGTGATGTTGTTCTTTTCGTTTGAAAGGATGCCAAGGAGCAGGTCTCCTTCTTCCATCTTCCCTCTCTACCTTTTGACTTTTAAGCAGATTCTTGGTGCTCCTTAAATAAACACTCCTCTGAGGTACTTTTTCATGGAGTGGCATGAATGCCATGAGCCCAGAAATGGCATTAATACATTTTTCTTCTGCGGCTTTGGAATGACGTGCATCTAATGTGGATGTGTGTTACCTCCGAGAACGCTCTGTTTTCTATTCCTGCGTTTGATTCTCTGCAGCTGGGGAGCCACATTTCACAGGTGGTTGGGAAGCTTATTAGATTATTCATAACTGGGTTTATTTCTTTTTTTTCCTTTTTTTTTTTTCCCTCTAAGCAATTAAAAACATGTGTCAAAGGAGGCCTGAGATGATTAGAAGCACTGCTGACATCTCTTTCCCATTTACCTTTTACTGTTCTCACTTGGGTTACACAGAGCCTGGTGTTGGTACCCACAGATGTGGCCCTAAAGGAGAGAGAAGTGAGAGGTTTTCTTCCCATTAGAAATAATTAAAATAAAAAAGATTTGCTGCTGGTTTATCAGGGAATCCTGTGTGAGAAAACTCTGCTGTTTTCCTGGGAATGAGCAGCGATCGCAGTCACAATTATCATAATGATGATGAATGTTTTCAGGCAGTTTTTCTGCTGGTGACCACAGAGCAGTGACAGACTCTGGGCAAGCAGCAGTTCATCTGAAGATGGATTCCCAATCCATGGCAGTCTTAGAAGAGGCACAGACACCAGGAAGGGGAAAAGTACTGAGAGAGTCACTGATGGGGAGAATTCTCTGAGCCACCAGAGAATTACTACACGAATCCCAGGTGAAATTCGGTGTGGACGGCGAAGCTTTGCAAGCGTCTGGACCAGGATGCTCCAGACCATGTGTGAGCCAGACACCAGCTTGGCATCCCCTCCAGAGGAGGGCTCTGGTGGCTCCCACGTGGCCTGTTCAGCTCCTGGTTCCCAGAGGAGCCCAGGCTGACTTTTCAGAGCTGTTGAGCTCTGACTGGCTCAGGTTCAGGCTGTGCTTGTGAATAGTCAGGCCTCAAAAAGCAAAAGGAATGAATTCAGTGTTGTAAATTGTACACAGGCTTTTCAAAGGGTTTTTGTTTAAAAAAAAAAAAAAAAAAAAAAAAAAGTAGGATGCATATTTGATTGAAACTTTGATTGAAACTGATGGATTCTTAAAGGATTGATACATGTAATGGAAGGAGTAGGGATAAAAAGATCAATATCAGAAGTAGCAGTGTTATAAACAGAGATCATAAAATCATAGAATCACACAACGGTTTGGGTGGGAAGGGACCTGAAAACTCATCTAGTTCCACCCCCTGCCATGGGCAGGGATGCCTTACACTAGACCAGGTTGCTCAAAACTCCATCCAGCCTGGCCTTGGGCACTCCCAGGGATGGGGTGTCCTGCCTGGGGAGATGGGAGAGGTGCCCAGCATACGTGTGGGCTGTGGGGATGGGACAGAAACATCTCCTCACATGTCTCAAGTTCAGCTACTCACCAGCTATTCATCCTTCTCCAGAGTACCTCCCATCCCTGCAGTGGTTCCCACCAAAACCTGTCAGGCAGAAAGTCTTTGTCTTGCTCACAATGTGTTAGTGACAACTACATCTCCACAGTGCAGCTGCCTGTTTCTACCGTCAGCCAGCAACTTCCTCCTCACCTCCAACTCTTCTGCTGCTAAATAATTCAGATACTGAAAAGTTTCCCTTTAAATTGCTCCTGGCTTATATGTACCCCTCATGCATCCTGATTTTCTGCATTATCTCCTCCTCTGCCTTTGGGTCATTTCTTACACACAGGAAACAAGAACGGGATGGCAAAGCTTGCATGAAATATCCATCCTTGTGTGGGAGAAAACGCAGAAAGCTGAGTCAGGCCGTGCTCACAAACAGTCCAAACACTGCAAAATATCTAGCCCCACCACTCCTCCAGCTGCAGGTTTTCCCAGTCCAACCATCCGCCACCACTCATCTGTACAATCAGCCTCTCTGGAAATCGCCCACCCCGAGGAGCTGCTCTTTGGAAATACCAGGGTGAAAACGACTTTAAAACAGCTTGGACAGCAGCGGGTGTCTGAGGTTGAGCCTGGATTTACACCTAACCTCACCCTAACTCGAGCTGGAGCCGTGGAATGTGCTGCCTGCACAGAAAATGTCCCTGGCAGCAGGCTGCTGTCATGTTCAGTGGCACATCCACACTGCCATCAGCTGTGCTCCTCGGTGACCTTTCCTTCACAGACGGAAATGAGCTTCTCCTTCTTCTCTCCATCCTGACATCTGCCAGCAATCTGAGGCTGCTCTATCCCGCACAGCTTGGTTTCCTAAGGTCTTGGTGAGGAAAGGTCACGTGGGACGAGCATAATAGTATTTTTCAGTTAACCCGTGGGTCTCACCTTTGGTTCTAATCACCTTTTGGTGTGGAAACCAGCAGCATGTCTATGGCATCCAATCAGAGAAGAGGCCAGGTCCACTCAGCTTTTTGTTATTTCCCCGCCCCCCCACCAATGACAATTCAAACTTGTCCAAATTCCTATTTTTCAAGAGAGGAGTTAGTGGGAAGGCTTCATCCAGTAGCCGTGGGAACACACAAAGGAAAGAAGCAACCTAACAGCTGACTTACATGGAAGGAACAGAACAAACCTGGTGTCCATCAGGGGAATCTGGAGTTATTCTGGGATTTTATTGTGCAGAATGCCAGTTCTTCTTATCCCAGAAGTCACCCACTTTCCTCTGTTCCTCTCAGGCACTTTTCAGCTTTTCCACTCGCAGGTTTTGTGCTCTGAGACATTTCCCGGAGGGTGAGGAGAGCTGCAGCGCTTCTCACAGGTCTGCCTCTGACCGCCTGTGTAGCCTGTGGAGGTCACCAGCAGTGTCACTCCTCAGAACCTGCTTTTCCAGCTTAATCAAGGCCAGATTCCCTGGCAGGGCTGTGATCCAGGAGACAATGCTTCCCATCACATCCATCCAGGGAGCACTGGCTGATGCTGCACAACCCTGGCTGGGATTGCCCCCAGTAATGATGTTCCTCCAATTAACCCGACTGAGATCAGACCTCGTTCAGCTCAGAGTGATTCTGAAAATCCCATTTGCCCCCTTTTCTTGGTCCACAGGTTCCCCCAGGATGATATCACTTCCTCTGCCTGCACCAGAGGTGGAAATGTCTTGCTGCTTGCTCACGCTCCTGTAGGGCTGCTCAGCAGCACCAGGAGGCACAAATAAATAACAGTGTCCAGCACCAGCTGAACTTTACTGGAGCTAAGATTGGGGGGCTGACTGCCTAGAGCAAGGAGAGATAGGCTGGGTTTTTTGGGATGGCTGGATTTCAGGGTGAAGCGAGAAACCCCCATCCTACCAACAGCTGTGCCAGGGTTTATCTCCTTTCCTCCACTTCTGGTTTATTAGCATCAGGTCCTGATGAGCTGAGCTGCCAGCAACGCCTGTGCTTCCCTGCTCGGATTGCTTTCACAAATGGTGTGACCTCTTCTTTCTCTGGTTACTCTGCAAATATCATTTTATACCGGGATGTTTTCCAGTCTGCCCAGCTGCATCAAAGTGACGACTTCTGGAGGAAGAAGTCAGCCCAAGGTGTTGATGCAGCCTGACTGGAGCTACAGGGAGCTCTCAGACTACACATTTTCTTATGTTTCACTTCTAGATCACTCTTTTTCTGCAGCTTGAGCTCTCTATTTTTCTCGTGTGGACCCTACCTGTGCATTTCCTAGGGATCAGCAGAGCCCCCCACCACTTCAGAGCAGTGAAAAGATGCTTCTCTTAAACATAAAAAGAGTAGTTGGTGGCACAAGCTGCAGAAAACCAGCTTTTTCTTCCCCCTGCTCCTCCTCCCATCCTCCCCATGGGTGCTGCTGCTCACCCAGATTTTCCAAGCGCTTTATTTTCACGGAGTCAAGGAAGCAGCTGGTTCTTTGGGATTTACATGCCTTTGAGGTAAAGGCAGAGCAGCTTTGAGACCTGACTCCTCCTCTGTGCTACCTGCTTTGTGGCTGGCACTACAGACCACAGGAGAGGGATTTTACCCAAACTTTGCAGCTTTTTAATGTTCCTCTCTGAGCTGACACCTTTCCTTTGAAACAGGGAACATGACAAGCACTTTTTACCCAAAGTCTTGAATCAATCTAGTCCAATTTTTGCAAGGGATTAAAAAATTTTGTGGGCAGGTGCTTTTCTTTTATTCCTGCCCTCACCAGCTTTGCTGCTGTGCTTGGACAAATAATTTCTGAAGGGTAGGAAGTGCAGCCAGAGCAAGTAGTTTACTGTCTTTTCTCAGCAAAACAATAATAATAAAAGCTATCAGCCTCAGATTTGTTTTGACACAAAATTAAAAGTACATTCAGACACAACAGAAAAGTATCACAAATAAAAACTGTACCAAGAGCCTGGCTCCAAAGAGGTTGGTTCCTTTCTGAGTTACTTTATGCAGTAAAATTGTGATTTCGGTGGGAATATAAAGGCAAAGATGGTGTTAAATCTGGAAGTGGTGTGCACCCAAGATTTGCCTGGTGGCTCCATCAATCTTGCTTGATCGATTCGTCCCGTGTTGTCCTGGTAGGGAAGAATGCAAAGGGAGCAACAGAGGGGTTTTGGTTTGATACCATATCAGGTTATTCCTGAGGGAATCCTACAAGGGCAGAGGAGGGATGTCACTCCCTGCTAATCCAGGCTGTGCACAGGGTGCAGGCTGGAATATCTCAGGATTTGCGTTGGAAGGTGCCTGCAGTGAGCGTGGCACTCGCACAGCCAGAGGCACACATCAGTCAGCTCCTGAGACACCAGGACTTCCCTTTTGCACTGAAATTCAGGAATGAGGAGTGCAGCTCAGAGCCTCCCTAGGAGTCCTCGGTGGGTTTTGGCCTCTCACAGGAGGAGTGATGGGATTCCTCTTGGGGTACACGGTAGCTCCTCCTGCAACCAAACAAGAGTGTGTTCTTAAAAGGACTTTGCAGCAAGAAAATTACCAAGACATGGCCAAATCTGAAATACGGAGGCACCAGGGTCCTCTTTTTTTCCCAGCCCTCCAGCTTTTTTTCCCATTTGGTCAGTAGGTGATGCCATCACAAGGAAAGGCAGGGATTTTCCCTGTCACCAGACACCCGGATCCCTCGGGGCAGATACCTGATCTGCCTCCACGCACTGCCAGCACTCCAAAGAAGCCCATCTGTAGATCTTAAAAAGCCTGAAGTTACGTCTTTGCTGGCTTCAGATAATCATGTAAAGCTATATCCATGTCCCAAGGACAGACAATAAAATAAGCAGAGAAATTCAGATAAACTGGAGGCAAAACATCACCTCAAACTCACATTTGGTTAATGTAAATAAAGGTGACATTTTTCACTGTCATTACATTTCAGTTGAGTCCATGTGCTGTCCTACCTTGCCTGCATGGCATTAAGGACCTTTGCAGAGATTTTTAATAACCCTAAAACAATCTGGTAAGGTAATTTCATTTCTCCCTTCCATTGTGGAAAAGACTGTGAAACATGCACTCATCTTCCCCAATAAAAGCCTTTATGGGGTTGAGGGGGGAAAAGTAATGTTTTCCAGTACTTACCAAAGCTAGAATTTCATATGAAATTTTAATTCATCGTGTATTTTTAACCCTGGAAACCTGATCTGGGTAGGATGGTGTTTGTATATCATGGATCACACACGCACATCGTTTGCCAGCAGCTATTTTGCACTTGGCAATGTGTTCCATCCCCATATTGACGTATTAATGTACTTATTTATGGGATTAATAGGATGAACTCCTGCCAGGAGCAGAGTGCACGGCTTGGTGGATTGGCACATTCTGCTGCTGTCCCTCCACCTGGGACTGCCACAGGAAGAGTTCCACACAGACTCTGGTGCCCCAGTCCTCCCCACAAAGCCCCAGTGCTGGGCTGAGTGGCTGCACTGGGGTCTCCTTTGGGTTTTACACCCCATCTCTTGAGCCCAGCACATTTTTGGCTCCTTCAGAATTAGGGTTTTGTGGTTCCCTGTGTGAAAATGATGCATGGCAAGCTTAGCCCAGGCAGGTGCAGAGCTCGGTGGCCTTGAGCTGGAGGCCAGCTCTTCTCTTCTCTTCTCCTCCCATGACTGCTTGCTCACCGCCCCATCAGCACAGATTTATTTCCATGTTCGATTTGTAGGAATAAAAGAGCCAGATAAGAAATATGTTTTTAATAGTCATGTCACCAATGAATGCCGAGCATCTCGGTATCAGCCATTAAGTAAAAGCAGGGGAGGAATGAGCATCATTTGTCTGTTGCCAGCTTCTCTCAACTGGCTTTCATTTGGAGGAGAAAAAATCCCCAATCATTTCTACCCAGGTAATAGTGAAATATATTCTTTGTCAGCAGCAGGTCAAAATGCAGAGATATGTTATTCACAGCAAGCTGACTTCACATTTTCTAACCTAAATGCTGGATTGCTTTCCTCAATTATTCACATATGTTTTCTGGTTTAATAATAACCCACATGCTGTCCCCTAAAGAAAACTACAGACTTCATGATGTTCAGCTAGAGTACATAAGTCAGCTCAGCCATTTCTTGTTCCAGAAGCTGAACCAGACAGTCCCAGAGATGAAATCGAGAGATGTGCCCGTGTAAAGTGCTCCTGTTAAAATATAAAAATGTGCAATTTACCCGCCAGACAATTGGAAGTACAGAAAATTTTGATGAGACAGTGACTCAAATAAGAGGTAAAACAAGCCTGATGGTCACACTGTGATTTCCAGCCCTTGTGTTCTCTGCTCCAGACCTTCTGCAAAGCAAATTTAATTTCTGCCCACATAGATCTGGACACTTTTCTATCAGCTCAGCTGCTGCTGTTGCTTACCCCTGGAATTCTGCAGGGCTGCAAGGGTTCATTCACTTTGGAACTGCAAAGGCAGAGTTAAAATAGCAAGTGTGAGCTGGCCTTGTGCAATGCCTTCTTGCACACTGCTTTGGAGCTACATGTAGGCAATGGTGACAGCCATGAGCAGGTTCTGCAGCTGCTGCTGTGTGATACATGAGGAAATTATGGTCTGTTACCCCATAAGGATACTGAGGGTGGAAAAAAAGGGGCAAAGAGCATGGTTGGAGCTTGATATGAAGTGATTTGTGCAGCCAGAGATGTGCTAGGCAAGAAATGAGAGGTGGAAACAGTCACAGTCAGAAAGTCACATTCCTGCAATCTGCTCATGTCATCATTCATAGAATCAGAGGATCAGAGAATCAGAGAATCAGAGAATGGTTTGGGTGGGAAAGGACCTTAAAGTTTATCAAGTTGCATCAGATGCACCTTCCACTAGACCTGGCTGCTCAGAGATCCATCCAGCCTGGCCTTGGACACTTGCCATAGCTTCTCTGGGCAACCTGTGCCAGAGCCTCATCACCCTCACAGGGAAAAATTTCTTCTTCATACACTTCCTAAACCTACTCTGTTCCATTCTCCCTTATCCCAGCACTACATTCCAGCCTCATTTTCAGCTCTGTGGCAGCAGGGATGTGCCAGCTCAGGAAAACATCACCAGGGTGGGTGATGCTGTGCTCATCGCTGTTCCAAATCCCTTTGTCAGATGCTGGATAGGAGAACTGGGCTGCTCACCAGTGGGGGTTTCAGTTTCCAGTAGGAAAAAAACCAAACATTCTGAGATCACAGGTGGTGTTGACATAACCAAACACCATGTTCTCCCTGGAAAAAAAAAAAAAAAAAAAAAAAGTTTAGTGGGAGATTTTTGACCAGCACCAAAGACACTTTCAACCCAGAGAGCTTAGTGATCCCCCTGAAGATGAAAGACTGAGGAGTTCAGATTCCCTTCCTGCCATGCATCAGCTCTGGGTGATGCCTCAGCAGTCTGGCATTGAACGGTGCCCTGCGCCTCGCGAGCCCCCGCGTTCCTGAAGGGATCGCTTTCAAGTGCAGTGCACTAAAACCTCATATGATTTCCATATGTCCCACTGCCTGAATACTTTGCAACTGGTTCACAATGGAAAAAAAAAAAAAAAAAGGCCAACAAAAAACAACTTATAAACACATTACCTTGACAGGAACAATTCCTGGAGTAACAGGAGATCCGATAGCAGAGACTCTGAAAGGCGATCGTTATTATCCAGTAGCGTTTTTCTCTGTAGTTTACGAAATTTATGTCAGTGAGTCACATCCTTTCAAAGCAAAGAATGAAAAGTGCCCTGTAGGACAGGTGAGCTCCTCCCCAGGCCTCTCCGTGACTGTTGAGCTCCGGAGCTGCTCGCAGCGCTGCCAGCAAGGCTATTAGCTGAACAAGCCACAGAGCCAGATGCCTTGGCTGGGAGAGAAAATGATCCAAGCTTCCACATATGGGGTTTGCTGCAGCTGTAGCCACAAGTGCTGACTCCTTTGCTGGAGGACACAGAGGGGCCAGATGGAGAGAAAGGCAGCTCTGCCACTGCTGCCCCCCAACGTGGATGTTTGGAGGCAGGGAGTGGTGGAACAGCCACTGACAGCACAAAAACATCCTCAAAAGTGTGGCTCAGGAGGGGACATGGCTCTTTGAGCACCAAGTGCTGTGCCCAGCATGCAAAAGCCTCAAGGTGTGCCAGTCTGGGCCTTCCCAGCATTTCCCATGAGGCTGGAAATTGGTTCTTTTTAAGCCTTGGACATCTCAGTCCTCTGTGCTGATTTTGGGTGATTGGACCTGTCTGCCTGCTGATGCTTCACAGCTTCATTTACCCCCTCCCCAACACCTTCCCCACTTTATTTTCTCAAAAAAGAAGCAAATGTTCCTCTCTGCACCTGACTTCAAATATAAGAGACGCTCAATCTCTCCAGAGCAAGATTTTTCAAATTATTCTTCTGCAGTGCCCAACCTGAAATTATCCACAAAGGGGGGATCCTAATGTTAGGAATAGTTGCAATGTTGACAGAGCCTGGAAACCCCTTAACCCCACCCTAGCAGGGTGGCATCTAGATGATCCAAACACTCACGTAGATGGAGGATTTGAAAATTCAGAGCAGAAGGGTAATAAAAAAGCTCTGACCCTAGCCACTGCTCCAGAGGACTTCTCCTGGTGCACCAGTGGAAACAGCTCTCGCTCATGGACATCCCACCACCTGCCTTGTGGGGTTTGCCGTCGCCCCAAGGCAGGTCACAGGAGTTCAGCTGGCCCCTGCACATCTCTTGGATTCCCACACACAAACTTTGGGTTAAATCAGTGAATCCATGAGAAGAGCCCATCCCCACTTTTAACAGGGAATTGGAAGGATAGCTAATGTTACTGGGGGAATAATGTCGTGTTAACTGCTAGAAGCCCCCGGGAGAAGGCGGTCAGATGAACCTGCTTTCAGCGTGAAGGTTGGTTCAGCTCTTTGTGAATTTGTAGTAAATCAGCACTTCATAATAAGAACAAATGTTTCATTCTCACTTAAAAATTACCACGGTCAGAGCCTTGTAATGTGCAGTTTTCATGCAGGGCTTACATGACGGGAACTTAAATCTGTCCCATTTTCATCTGTAATTTAAAACGTGTTATTTTGATCGATGAATTAGTAAAGGAACCCGGGATAATTTTGAAACTACCAGCTTAGTAAAGTTGCCTGACCTTGCAAATAACCTTTCCAGTTTAGAAGATTTTAATAGCTTAACTATTAGCTAATCTCCTGGGAAACGTTTTCCCTGGGCAAAACTGGTATGGAAATACAACACCAGTAATAAGGTTTCCATCTTTCTTCTATCTTGATCTTTTTAATTAATTGCCACGCAGTAAAAACACAAGATTGGGAGGCAGGGGGTAAAAATCCTTGCAGGAGTTAACTCTAGGCTGTTTCTAGGATTTACCTGCCTTTTTTTTTTTTTTTTTTTTTTTTTGCATGGATTCATTAGGTGCTGAAATATATTAGCAATTGTTAAGGCATAACTGCTGCTTGATTGCTTGTCACTCTGGGCTGAAAGCTGTGAAATAGATCACTTTGTAATGGAAAAAAGCTGCTCCTGCTCATAATGAATAAACATTAAAACCCGGAATGGCTTGCGGGGCACCTCCGCAAGCCCCCGAGAGCGCTTGTGTTGCAGTTGCGAGGTAGCTGATTCTTGGGGTTTGTGGGTTATTTCTTTCTGTGGAAGGGCAGGGGGTTTTCCGAGGGCAGGAAAAAAAGACGGGATTTTTTATAGGGAAGAACAGAGCCGTGTATAAGTGAAGGGGATGGAAATTCGTGGCTCAGGTGGGATGTGGACTGAAATATGGTATAAAACCTCGGCATCCTGGTTGGTTGATTTTCCTGAAGTTTCTAGTGCCCTTTTATCTAGTGGCCCTCTAACACAAGTGCCGTGTGGGATTGAAGAGAGGATCTCCCTGTGGTATTATCTGGCTGATAAAGGGGTTCTCGTTTTATTTCACACGTGTTTTGCACCGTGGTTTTCGATGTTGTCTGGGGAAAACAAACAAAAAAATCTGCTTTCTAGGCTAGCAGCATGTGACTTTTTCACTCCTGTAGCTTTGCAGCAGCACGGCTCCAGGTACAGCTGGGGGCAGTCCAAGAAGGGTAAGAACGAGGACGGGGCAAGTGAGAACAAGAACAAGGATGTGCCCAGCGCCCAGTGGGTGTTTGCTGTGCTTCAGGTGCTGCTTCACCTTCCAAACCCCATTAACTGTTACTGTTCCAGTCACAGGAAACCAGGGGCAAGCAACTGAAATAAAAGGTCTTTTCAAACCACAAATATGAAGAATTTTAAAGAGAGGGTTTGGGGGTTTTTTTCCTTTTTTTGGGGGGTTTGTTGTTTTTTGGGTTTGGTTTTTTTTGGTTTTGTTTGTTTGTTTGTTTGTTTTGTTTTGTTTTGTTTTGTTTTGGGGTGGGTTTTTTTGGTTTTTTTGTGTTGGTGAAGAGCTTGTTGAGATCTACGCTTGTCTGCGAACACTCTGCATCTTCCGCTGGGGCAAAGATCACCCACCTGTGCAGGTGAAGGCACAGTTTAGGGGAAAAAGAGAGTGGTTCCTGCATGAAGGCAGTGCTTTGGTGCAAGGGAATGGACCGTGGGGCTTTCCCTCGGGCCGGGCTTCATTTTGCAGGTCTTCGTTTCAAGCTTTTCTGCTACATGAGTGAAGATAAATCCCCATCTCAGCACGGTGACACCACCAGCACCTGCTCTGGCACCACCAGTTCCAGGTTGCTGATCTCCAAACCTCTTCTTCCCTGCTAAGGGGTGTGAGGAGCTGAGAGCTCTGTTTGCAGTGAAAATGAGCTTGGTCCTTGTGAGGTGACCTCTGAACCAGCGCTTCAGCCCCTGGAGCACAGAAATGAGGCATCAGCCTGGAAGGCCTTGGGCTGCTACAGATGACCTGTTGTTTTATCTGGAGCTGTTGGCACACGGCTTTTAGAGCTAATCACTCAGGCTCTTTGAGGAGAGCAGGAATTTCCCTCCCTCCCCCTCCAGCAACCTGGGACTTAATTGTGTGTCTGGATCGTTTCAGGCTGATCCTTCCTGAGCATTTCCCGTTTATTTCCCCCAGGTTCAAACTTCTGGACCTCTCTGGCATGTGTGATGGAGGCTCTTTGCCTGATCCCACTGAACCCAACCCTTCAGTGCTGCAGGTCCCTGTTATCCCACTCCTTGAACCACCTACTCTGTTTTTCATCTTCTTGGGATCTCCCTGCTGAGCCCTGTGTCTCTCATACCAAAAATCCTCGGGTTTTGCCTCTTTCACCATCAATGTTCATCCTTGATGATGCACAGGTGGCAATCCAAGGAAGAGGTGAGAAGCAGCAGCACTCTCCTGTTTCCTTTCTCTCCTATGAAGTCTATAGGGAAAGCCTGAGGCTACAAACAAAATACAGAAGGGAATCCTTTTTTTTTTTTTTTTTTTTTTAATTTTATTTTATTTTTAATGCCCTGAGGTTCCTAAGTATTTGTAGTTTGCTCAGTCCAGTAGCTCAGCCCTACTGAACGAGGGCTCCCTGCAAGGACTGGAGCTCAGGGTAGAGACACACAGGGCTGTGCCAGGAGGAAATGGCAAAGGTCTGAGAGGCTGACATTCAAACCAGGAGCCCTTGGGATTAAACTGTGGGCAGCCATCGGTAATGTGCCCAAACTGCCTCCA
Source organism: Hirundo rustica (assembly GCF_015227805.2). Classification (NCBI taxonomy): domain Eukaryota; kingdom Metazoa; phylum Chordata; class Aves; order Passeriformes; family Hirundinidae; genus Hirundo; species Hirundo rustica. The sequence continues at coordinate 4,422,842 of NC_053458.1, forward strand.
AAGCTTCCATGGGAGCCGTGGTGAGCAGGGAAAGCCCCATGGGTGCTCCAGCCACCCTCCTGTGCCATTAGGGTGAGAGCAGCTGTGGGGTCCCTGCAGGGCTGCTGGTCACCCCCTCCACCCATCAGGGTCCAGGCTGGGGGGATAAGCCCTAAACTGGCTCCTCCCAGCAGTGCTGAAGGCAGGCTCATCCTGGCCCACAAAGGGCAGACTCACAGGTTCCCTGGGCAGGATGAAACCTTGTGAGAGAAGTGCTGGTGTGGCCTCCTGGTGTTGCTGGCTGGGAGATGGGATGTGGTTATTACCCCAAATACATCCAGAGATGCTCAGCGTGGCAGGAGACAGAAGAAATGAACCTGCTGTGCCCGTCCAGGGTCTCACGGCTGTGCACCTCCAGCGTGGTGGCTGTCACCTCCTCCTCTAAGTGACCACCTTCAGGGTGAGCCTGCACTTCTGTCCGGGGATATTCCCAAACCATTCCCATTCTGAGGCATGTGCACAGTCCAAACACTGGATGCACACACAGAGCTTTCCTGGAGGTCCCTGAGCTAGTGTGACTGTACCTGTCCCCAGAGCAAACTGCCCTGGAACCCCCAGAAAAGTCATTTAATGCAAATGCTGCACTGTAAAGCTCCTGTCTGCTTTGGCACACTGCAGCTGCAGAACAGAATTCAATGCCTCTCGCAGAGGACTGGGCTCAAAGTAAATAATATTATTTCAGAAAACAAAATTCATTTTGCAGCCCGAGACCAACTGCAACAGGATACGAAGCAGGGGGAAAAAAAGTAAAAATGCCTTGCCCCCGGGGCTATTTATTATTTATACACCACTGTGCCTAGATAAACTCCTCCTTGAAAGAGTAGGATGAAAATAATTCTGCAATGTGGAAACAAACTACCTATTTAAAGTGATTTTATGTCTGAATGGCCTCATTATAAAAACAGCCTGCATGCAATAACTTTTTACCTTTTTCTACAATATCCAATGAACTGCTTTTTGTCACTCTCACCAGTCTCAGTGCTTTCATGCAACCACCTTGGTGGAAAGCCTCCGTGGTTTCCTTAGAAACGTCTTCCTTCCTGGATGTTGACCCATGGTGGTTGAGGCAGCTAAAACCCTGGAGAGGTCCTGTTCAAACAGGAAAGAGCAGACAGTTTAATGGCCAGCTTTGCAGCTCTGCTCCTCCACAGTTTACAGTAGTTGGGAGTTATAAAAGAAAAATATCACAACGAAGGTTTTTTTATTTTAGGGTCAGCTCTGTGTGGGCGTTTTTGACAAAAGCTGCATCTGCAGCTCACGGGCTGTTGTTGGGCAATGGTGGGATGGAGATGGTTCACTTGCAAAGTGCTGGTGCTCAGGAGATGGCTCCTCATGTGCAAATAGGCTTTGTCCTTCGGAAAAAATGCATCCCGTGTCCTTCTAGGTGCATTCATAACTCGTTGGCACAAGGGGCAGCCTGACAAGCTATAAATAATGTCACTTTTCAAGTGTCTTGCAGTGAATGCTGTGCAATGTCTGAGCAGGAACAAGAGGCCAGAGTCCAGCAGTCCTTGAGAGAGGTGGGAAAAACACTTGTCAGGCTGTGACGTTATTAGACCAGGCTTATCTCCAGCTCTGCTTGAGGCCAGACAGTCATTCCCGAGGACAGGGATCCACCTCATGTGTTGGTCCCTGCCACTGGCATTACTGGAGACTTCAGGGTGCTCCTCAGGTGAAGGGACCTGGTGAGACCTTTCTAACCTGCACTTCCCACAGAAGCACTCCTGTCAGCAAGAGCAAGAGGATGGGTAGGTCATGCAGGTGTTTTAAATTTGCTGCTTCCTTTCATTTTTATTCACTTCCAGGGGAACTCATGAAACCTCTCAACTATACTAAAACCTACAAAATTATTTGGGGTTTTAGGTTTTATTTGGTTTGTTTGTTTTATGCTGCCTAAATAATGTTTCTCCAAGAAAGCTGGAGAGAAAGTGTTTACAAGGACATGGACTGATAGGACAGGTTTGGATTAGGGATTAGGAAGAAAGTCTTTCCCGTGAGGGTGGTGAGACCCCGTCACAAGTTGTCCAGAGAAGCTGTGGCTGCCCCTAGATCCCTGGAAGCTTCCAAGGGCTTGGAGCAACCTGGGGTAATGGAAGATGTCCCTGCTCATAGCAGGGGAAGGAACAAGATGGTTTTTAAGGCCCCTTCCAGCCAACCATTCTCTGATTCTATGATGACAGCTTCCAAGTGGTGCTTCTTCTCCAGGCTTTGCTACCTTTCCATAAAGAATGGAAAAACCAATGGCAGTTCCATTGCCAGCTCTAAGCTGTGTGACACTCCAATGTGCACTCCCCAGTCTTGTTCCAAATCTTGCTCCATGTAGCAGCCACAGGCTTGGGAAATCCATGGTATGAAGCAGAGCAAAATACCCCCAGGCTATTCACAGTCCAAGCTGCCCAGGAGCTCCGTGGTGAGCATGATGCTCATTCTATTCCCATGCAAAGGAGCAGAAATATCTGTTAACTCCAGTGCAGTGCAGCGCTAATGCTGGTGCACCAGGTCAGAGAGGAAAAACCTGGAGAATTGTAATTAACAACAACAAAAATAAATTACGCAAGAGCATTTCTCTTAAAGTTTTTAATAGCAAATGTTAGAGAGAGCAGGTTTTTCAAGCCAAACAGGAAGGAAAACAAATAAACAACTGCAGTCAGTGAATTCACAGGCTTTTAGAAGTCAGGTTATCAACCAGGGACCCACAGACAGGAACTGATGAAGCAGAAATCTTCAGGGAAACAGATGAGGTTTTCAAAGAACACAAACACATAAAACCCTGAGAAGTGCATTTATAAATAAGCCCAGGGAGGAGCTGGGCACACAATTCCCAGGCTGAGGGTTATGAGCTGGAAGAAGAGTCTGAAGATTTGTCCTACACAAGTAGAATCTGTAAATGGTTGGGGAGGTATTTTGGGCATGTACGGATTTGGAGAAATCAAATAACCTAGTGAAAGTCACTGCTGCTGGTGTGGGTGTGACATCAGAAGGGAAGGGCAAAGAAAAGCAGAAGAAGCTCCATCCTCTCCAAAGGACAGTGACAGCTGTGGAAAAGCTCTGCACAGGATTACACACGATCCTCAGGGCTGAAACACTGCCACGGAGTCACATCAGGAAGCACAAAGCTCTTGGGGCATCTCAAGCTCTCTTTAGGATGACCTGCTGTGGGCTGAGCTGCTCTTATTCCAAACATCTCTCAACCTCCAGGCACTTTATATTTTCAGTGGCACAGTAATGGATAGGGTTAATACCTACAGGAAAAGGTTCAGTGGCCTCTTGGTGATGTGTAAATTAGCAAGTGGACAGTTGCCCCACAGAGAAATGGCAAACAAATATTTATTAGTTGTTTCAAAGAACCGCAGCCATAAAACTTTGCCATCTGACTGCAGAAGTTGTTTGTGTTTTTACTGAAACCAATGCTAAAGGTGATGGCTTTATTCCTAACTGAGGTAACCTCTGTAACCCTGTGATTTACTGCCTTCAGGTAACAGAAAAAGCAACCTAGAATGCGTTTTAATGTACATTGCTCTTGCAGTGTGACAGCAAGGTGTCGAGAATGAATTTGAATACCTTTTTTACCTTATGAATGTGGATAAACACCTGATGGGGCAGCCTGAAGGAGGCTGAGCCGGGCTTTTCTCTGTGACACCCAGTGACAAAGCCAGAGGCAATACAGAAAAACAGAAAATTCCATTTGTATGTAAAAAATGATAGCTTTTTATAAAGTGAGGGTGGTAGAACACCAGACCAGGTTGCCCAGAGAAGTTTTGGGGGTACCTTTCTCTATGTATTCTCCAGACTATCTCACTATTTAAACTCGAAAAATGTATGTTTAGACCCACACTTACATAGCAGGATATTTAGAAATATATAGCTTCAGTAGAAACCACAAGTAAAGTGAAGCACAGTCTAACAGGAGTGGAGTCGTCAAAATCTAAGGATACATATAAATTATTGTATAGGTACCTTAAACCTATATATGTGGAGATATACTGAAATATATGTGTGTGTATATATATGGATATAGATATATCTGTAGGTATAGATATAGATATATAGATATATATTAAAAAACAGATCCATCTCCTAAATTGCAGTAACTTCTAATAAGGTTCATGTTTAACAATGAGCAGTTTATCATTTAATTCAATTAATTTCAATTCAATTTGATTGAATATTAATTTTTTTCCTCGCATTTTTAAGATGTCACCAAAATGCACTGGTCAAGGTTAATTTGTAGAAAAAACTGAGTTTCTAAACCAACATACAGGTTTGTGGGTTGGAGGTTAGAGAGAAAGGCACCGTGAAGGATAAGGAAGTGGTGAAGGCACCTGGGTGTGTGCCATAGCTGAAATCTCTGAGTTTGCCTCAGTGCATCATCAATAAGTGCTTGAACAGATGAATGGCCTGAGCAAATGCTCAGTGTCAGAGTGTGCATAAATTTGAGCTGAACAGCAAAAGTTATGGAGAGGCCAGAAATCCATTCCTGTCACCGTGTGCCGTTTTCTTATGAGCCCCCAGAGACCACCGTAACCACCCCTGATCTGAGGGCTGTGGTTTAATTTGGATTTATAGGAGATCATGGCATGTACACTTTGGTCCAGCCTTTGAAACAACTTGTGTTTCAGTGACCCCAGCATCCTGAGTCAGCTTGGTTAAGGAAATATGCACTGAGAGGTCATAAAAGAGGCCAGGCCCTCTGTAACTCTGTGGAGATTCCTCAGTGCCTGTGAAAAGCCAACCCAGGGTTCTGCCTTCCCACCCTTTCTCTCCTACTTCCATGGGTAGCACAGTCACCCTGCAAATGGGTACTGCCCTTTAAAATGGATGGTCTCTGAATGTTTGGCTTGAGGACTGCAACAAAACTCAGGGAGAATATTCTGATGATCTCCAAACACAAAAGGAAGTTTGATGATAATTATTGCCTCCAAGAATTTCCCTGTTTTGCAGGGAAGCTGGTTTTTTTGGCTGTCTGCAGAGGGAAAAGGTGTAGCAACTACTATGTTTAGTGGGGAAAATACATTATTTTCACTATGCATGAGTGAATTGTGACTAAAGTATTTCACTGCTCATTCTTGCTAATTCACCTTCCCGGGGACTCTATGACAAACAAAAGCCATCCTCAGAGGAAGACTTCATTTCCCTGGGAAGAGAGGAATTAGCACAAATTAAAATTCTATTTGCCTAATTCACTTGGAATTCCAGTTGAAATGCTTTTGCAATCTTAATTACACCACTTGTTCCCCACTTATTGCACAAGTTAAAAAGGAAAAGCTGCGATGCGACTTTCTTATGGGACACCTAAGCCTGGGTGATCTGTTCCTGAGAAGCTTTGAGTGTGTGTCATCAGGCAGCTGGTCCCAGCCTCCCGAGGCCATGTATCCACTCTTCCTCCTTAGGATGTGAGAATATTAACTTGGAGAATCCCTCTATGCCCCACCAAAACCCAAAAGACCCAGGTGCCTTCAAGGAAGGTTTTACAAAATGAGAGGGAAAAGGAGGGCAGGAAGAAAAATAACTCCAGGAGGAATTTAGATGAGCTGTTCTTAATGATGAAAATTCTTTTATTAACCCCTCCCCAGCTTTGCTGCTGCCATGGCAGGAAGGGGAAAGTTGTAACGATGGTGGAAGATGCTCCTGCCCATCGCAGTGGGATTTAGAAGAGGATGATCTTTAAGATCCCTTCCAACCCAAAACTTTCCATCTTTCTATAAGGAAAATACATTAAAGGAGTGAGCTCCACAGTTTGTGCTAAAAGCTGTGACACATAAGAAAAATCCCCGTGGACTCTGCACACTTATGCTTTTATATCAAATAACTGCACTGTCACCCACAGAGCACTCTGCTTTCCAGGAGTGCCAAATCCAGAGCTGAGTGATTTGGCCTGAAAGTCAGATCAGTTTTGCAGGGTCTCTAATCCCCACAGATTACTCTGCTCCATGAGGACTACTGCTCCATTGGTGCAGGAGGTGGTTTTTATAGCAGCACCAAAATCCCTTCTCATCTGTTATCTTTGCCTGGAGAATCGGACTTTTGACATAAACCTGGAAGGTAGTTCAAAGCCTTGCTGCATAAACACACATCCATTTTTTTGTACTTTAGGAATAGGTAATGCAAGAGTTGAAAGGTGAAGGTTATGGCAGTTCGTGTTTATTTCACCAAGAGCCAAGAGATGGGAAACATCTGGCACTTACACACCAAGCAAGTCTTAAAAACAAAGAGATCTAGACTTTAGTCCGGCTGAGCAAGCACTGGGATAAAAGCTAATGACAGGCTGCTTATTTAAAGGGATCATAATACAGAGCAGCCATGTAGGGAACCAGGGAGGATTCGGGAGGGGGAAAATGAGGGGAAAATTCAGCTTTGTGTTTCCAAGTTAAGGGTCAAAGCCTGCCTTCAGTTACACTGCAGTGTCAGTCTTGTCCCGCAGGTCTCACACAGCACGTAGGGCCTCCAGAGTTCACTTTGTCCTGATTTCCAGCGTGAACAGATATCCAAAGCAGTGCTCAGAAGTGCTGCTGGTGTGTTTCAAGTGTGACACTGTAGAAGTCCTCAGGATCGATTTTTTTTTTTGTGAAGGTGAGCAGAGGGCTGGGCACAGAAGTGACTTGCAGTGAGGTGGGCTGGGTTCATGTGAAACGTTCATCAGAGATTCTTGGGAATGATGGAGGTGCTCAAGCACATTGCTGCAGCTTCCCTGGAGCAGATCTTCACCTGCTTTGCGTCTTCGTGCAGAGTTTTGTCCTGAAAAAGGTGCTTTGTAGAGTGGGGCTGTATCCTTTTGAAAAATCCCAGGCTGAGCTTGCTCATTCATTGTGGCAGCTCCTCTTCAGAACACATCACCTCCCATCTCCCATCTTCATTGCTCAGTCCCCAGAATAAATTAGTCCCTTCAGCAGGATCCATTCTGCAAGCAGAAATTTACCCAGAAAATGAAGAGTGAAGACTCTTTTGCCCCTTTTCCTGTTGATATTGTACAGGTCAAGCTCCCACACCAACTCCATCAGCATGGATGGGACACATGGTGCATCCTGTCTTCCCAGCCTCCTGACTTTACCTGTCCTCTTTACTTATCCTCTCCCCATCCAAGCTGTTATGTGAGAGCTTGATCTCCCACCACACAAAAACAACAACAACAACAACAACAACGCCAAACAGCAAACCAAACTAACAAACCAAACATGCAAAAGGGAAAAATAGCATTATTTGTAGTCCCTTAACTGCTGTTCCATGACCTTGGAACAAAGGAGAGCCCCACTTTTTGCTTTTGGAAAGGTAAGTTTCCAATCCCAACCCCTCACCCACACCAAGAATAAATGTTTAACCTATCTCCAGAATAATGGGGAAATGAGGACTCCTCCTTCTAAGACTTTAAAGTTCACTATTGAAACCAGCATTGTCTGCATTGCAGCAAACATGCGTGAGAGTCCTCTGCAAGTTGGTTTTTCAAGAGAAAAGGCCTGTCACAGGCTTACAAGAGGCTATCATAAAAACCTCTTGCTCTCAATAAGATGTGATAAGGAAACAATGGCTACTGCCCTGGAAAGAGATTTCCAAGGGCAGCTACGTGACAGGAGCTCAAGTGCTAATTCTTAAGGCTGCGAGTTGCAGCCAGCTGTAAGATTTGTGGTATCACACCACCAGTGCCATGTGCCAGATGAGCGACACACTGCTAGAGCATAAAAAATCTCCAATCAATGGCTCACATTTGTCAAAACAACAACAACCTAAAAAACCCTTTATAACAGCAGGTTTTTGGTGTATCAGTATTTTTTAACTTCGTGTTGGACGAGCAATCTCCTGCCTTTCCACAGCAGGAGTGCAGCTAGCACAGGAGGATAAAGCTGGTATAAATTCCACATCATGTCCCTTGGCTAATTTGACAAAACACAATCATGTGTCCATGCCTGATCCACATTAGATTTATAGTCCTGGGTGAGCTGGCAGTGCACAGATCTGGTATTAATAATCCTGGAACCACAGCCTAAATCTATTAGCTGGAAGCAGTTATACGATTCTTAATCCTATTTTGTGTCAGAGCAGATGACTGCAACCAAGATGGAGCAGAAATTACATGGTTTTGCATGGCTAAACTTGCCCTGAGCTGAGCTTTCAGAGAGTTCAAACCACTTCAGGTACTGATCTTAAAACTGATGTTTTGGGGGTACTTTATGGGAACTGAACCTAGAAATCCAAGAGCCCAAAGCGTAAGGCTTTGTCCTGTAAGAAATAAAATTCTTTTATTTGAAAGATGTTTAAATCCCAAGCAAGAAATATCATCCATGCTTGAGAACCCACTGCTGGAGCAGGATGAAAGCTTAACAGTTTAACATCATTTGGAAGCACGGTGAAGATTTGGAACAGTATTCCTTGAAAACTTAATGAGACTCGTACAGCAAGACTCCACCATAAAAACACAGCTCCCTTGCTTAGAATGATTTTCCCATTCTAAATAACTGAAAATCATAATCATGCTGTTTCCTCAGCAATTAGACATTTTTTATATACTACGTTTCTTTCATAATACTAAAACTCTTTTTTTTTATTATTTATAAAAGCTGTCCCCTGACAAGCACATTATTAAATTACAGTTTATAGCTCTTGCAGTGGGGTAAATTATAGTTGTTTTATTAAAGTATTTTAAAGACTGGAGTTTTACCAACATCTTGTTCCTATAGTTGGCCAAACCCATGAAGGCTGTGAGGTTGCAAGTTGCTTCTCACAGAATCCTTGTGCACACCAGGAGGGAATTTAGGTTTGATTTTCCAAACGATGGGATGCCACAGGAAGCAAGTCTCATCAGACTCCAAACCTCTGGTGTTTAATCTCCATTATCTGTGTTGGGGTGTTGCATTTTCTCTCTCACAAGCACTGAGAGGTGGTTAGATCCAAGGAGGAGCAGGCTGGGGCCTGTTGGTACCCTTATTGTTTTATAAGTTTATTCTTACTGCATTGGTTTTGTTTGCTTCTTCGCAGAGGACCTTGTTTCTCCACAGGTGCTCTTCAAATGGAAGAGCTGCACAAGTTTAACCACCTGAAAGGCAGAAATAAAAGACTGGCAACATCCAGGCTGCATAAATATGCCATGAAAATGCAGACTCGTGCCACTAGTCCAAAGGGCAGGATCCAGGATCCACTTTTCCTGTGGGTTACCCTCTCTGGAATTACACTGACTTCGCATCAACAGCATCAATGGAAATTCTCATTCCAGCTGTTACATGGAGCTCCTGAGCCTTGTTTGGAGCCTGTGGAAGTTGGGCGACCCGGGACCAGGAGAAGGTTGGCCCTGGTCAATAACGATGACCAATATCAATCTAAGGCCATGGGAGAGGGGATGCTAGGATGGGAAACACCTCGTTAGATTATGGAGGTTAGAAAGGGATTACGGGAACAGTTATGTTAACGTAGCTGATCCCTATATGGCAATGTTTCGAGTTCTTGTCAATGATAGGTTGGTAACATTTTACATATATGGTAATGCAGTCATTCATTAGTTCACGGTTCTGTTACAAAGGTTATACATTGCTATGTTTACCCTGCTGTCGGGTCTTTGAAGATGGTCCTGTACAGTGTACGGTTTATTCTTTTGTTGGCTTCTTTATTAAAATTGGTTTTTTGGACAACCTCTGTTGTACCTGTCCCTATTCAGCTGCCACTCCAGCTGGTCCAGTTGAGTCGCATCAGCGACAGAAGCCAAGAGTTCTTTCCCTTCCATAGGCCTGTGTCAGTAATGGACCGCTGTGTGCTCGTGCCACCCTGTTTTCTGCTGGCACTCTGGGAGCAGACCTGCACGCAGCAAAGCTCCGGGGCCTCATCCCAGGGGAAGGCTCCCTTGTCCCCTGCTCCCAGCAGCTCCTGAGCGCGGCGCTTGGCACAGCAACAGGAAATTAAGGGCTGTAGGAAAGCAACCTTTGGCCTTTAATTCACTTTTTAATAAAATCATTAAAAGAAACCTACTCCCTGCCAGACATTATGGGAAATTGCTTTAATGATACTTTGGAGCAGAACACGTTCTCTCAGCTGCATGCGTGGCTTGCTCCCTAGCTTTGTGTGCTTGCAGCATGAAAATGGTTTCAATTACAGAGCCAGGCTAGAAAATTTTATATGAACCAGGCCATGATAACAACCAGGGGCCAGACTCTGTCCATTGCACATCTTACACACAGACAACAATTAGGAAGTTCTGCTAGAAAAAATTGAAATATTTGAGCCAAAGACAAGCTCCAACAAAAGGACAAAGAAAGCAGAGGGATTATGTGTTTTTCCAGTCTCTCCTGAGAAAAAAAATCAGTGCCATTACCTGCAAAAATGATGGGCACACAGCAAAGAAGTTTGTGAGAACACAAACCCATCTAAAAGCATCAGGGTGTAGCTCATAATAGCTCTATTCTCTCATTGATTTCAGAGTTTGCCATTGCACTATTACACAGGTTCTTGTGAAGAAAGTTATGGCCTTATTGTCCTAGAGAAGGGACAAATCTTGCTTTATAATTTTAAATTCATAACTTACCGCTTGGGAAAGTATAAATCTAGTTAGGAAATTGTATTAATTGAACAAAGCCTGTGGATAGGTAGATGGTTACTGAGGACACTTTAAAAATTACAGGAGAGACCTGTGCTAGAACAAATCCATTGTTTAGTTACAGCAGTGAAATTTTAAGAGACTGAATAACTTATGTCTAATACAAAATTTGCCCTCATGTACTTTGATTGTTTCTGTCTTTCCCATTGTATAAAAAAATCTTAATCAACAAACCTGGTAGTCAGTTTTCTACAATCAATAAATTCTACGTCCAAGCCACAGTAGCTTTTATGTCTGTACGTTGTAAAAGTAAATTTACATCATATGTCAAACATTACACACGAAGAGAAAAACAAGGCTGATTTCTAGTCCTAAAAGATATATGTGTATCCATAAAATCAGCAAGCTGTGTCCTGAATACAGCTGGATGATCATACTCTGACCAAATGGCTTTTTGTCTCAGCCTGGAGATCTGTCAGGCTCAACTGTTTTCCAGAACCGCATCTGTTTCAGGGAGCTCTGGGGAAATGCAGGATAACCCCCTGTTTTGCTCCAGTCCTATGGGAATAAAATTTTCCTTCTGGCTGGGCTGTGGAGCAGCCTGCATCCTGCCAGGTTCCCAGAAGCTCCAGGATGGCAAGAATTGAGCCCAAACTGGAGCTGAGAGCCAGGCAGCCTGGTGGAGTTTGGTCACCAGAAGGAAATGAAAAAGGAGGAAAAGACCCAGCTGTGCTAATTAATCACAGGGCGACTCCAGAGCACCAGCTTTTGTTGGGAGGAGCAGATCTGATCTTGGGAAAGGGGACTGAGCAGACACGAGGGAGCAGGGAAACCTTTGCAAGAGGCATCAACAGGAGCAGCAAAGGGAAATCCCAGCCAGAAAAAGTCTAGGGAAAGGACAACCAGAAACACCAGGGAATATGTGACCTTCTTACAAAATGAAACTCAAAACCTGTGCTACCTCTAGCCTACTAAATGACCTCTAGGATGAAAACAATACCTGTCTATAAATACATCGGAGGAGAGGGGCAGGAAGGAGGAAAACTCTGCTTTAATTTAAAGACCAAATGTGGCACAAGAAGGATGGAATATAATCTCTGCCCATAATTACATAAACATTCAGGGAGTTCCAAGGACTAAAAAGTGATCAGCCAGATTTAACAGTCATGGTTTTACCCCAGCTTGTTGGAGGTCATTGCAATGACCATAATTATTTCTTCTTCCCCCTCCAAGAATTAAGATATATTTCTACTCATCCTTCTAACTCCAGAAGTTCACGCCTTGGTAGCTGAGGGTCACAGCAGAAAGGGAAAAGCTACAACCAGCAGAGAAGATCTGTTCATGGGCTCTTCGTGAGTGGGAAAATCCTCTGTGAAAACACTCTGCTGCTGGAGAACACGACATGAGTATTTCCAGAACATTTTCCACTGTTTTCCAATGACACAACAGTACTTTATTTGGGTTAGCTCCTTAATTTGGCTAGTTGTGTCCCTGTTTTTTGGCTGGAAATCTCCATGGATGAGTAGGAAAGGAATGCTACTTACTCCCACAAGTAGTGTTTTGAGCTGAGAGTCTCTAACAAACTATACATTTCTCATGGAAGGAATTTATTAGAAAATCCCTACTGAAAATTAATATGCCTCTGAAGTGAGCTCTTTATCTAATAGCTCACCAACTTCCTGGGAAGTGATGAGGTGGATGCAGTTGAATTTCAGGGTGGATCTGGTTAATATAAACTGCCACCTGGTGAATGCTAAAGAGTATTTTTGCCTTCACTAGGCGTGGTCTGGTTTACTCTTAGGAGGAGAAGAGATCCTCAGATACTCATGTTGTACCATTAGGAGTTACAACACAAACATGAAATGAAATCACTGCATGACTTTCTTCCAGCCACATTGCACAGAGGTTATTTTAGCGCAGTGGTTCCTTCCAGAGTCCCCAGGTCAGAGCAAGCTGAAATCAGGCATTCACAGTTCCTGCAAATCATCCCAGGTAACTTTTTCATCCCAGACAAGGAGAAGCCACCCTGTGCTTAACCTGTGCTACCTGCTGGTAACACAGAAATGACACTGCTTCCTTACAGAAGGATGCTGAGGGCAATGCAGAAAGTGTCCAGATCCTGTGGGGATGAGTTCACAGCTGTGTCCAGAGGAGTTTGGGGATGCCAGGCTGCAGCAGCTCCTTTCAGACAGCTCGTGGCATCACAGACCTGCTCCCAAGCCTGTGTACACTGCGGGACTCCCACTGGCTTTTATCAGCTTTGGCTCACGTCCTTGGCATCTGGTTTGTGCCTCTTTATTTATAAGGTCATGCATATCAGGAGCAGCCTCCCAGAGAAAACAGGCCAGCTCATCTCCTTGCTCAAGGAAGCCATTTAGCCGTGCTTATAATCTGTGATTTCATTGCTAGCCCCTCTTTGCCTCCGCAGTTGGGCTCTCCAGGGAGGGAATTTTATTTCTTTGGCACGGCCTAAGCGCTGCACTGAGCAAATCTCTCTGTCTATTTATCTCATGCATGCCTATATAATAAGCATGGATGTGATGAATAATAAGTACATAGGTGCTATGGGTCTCCTTTGTATTTCTTTGGCACTATTAATAGCCTTTAAAAGTGGGAATACCTCTCAATTGTGCCAGCTCTAAGCTGTCTTGATACGGTCCAAGCATTGTAAGGGAGTTTTATTTTAAGCAGAACATTTCTGAATAATTAATCACTCCGATATAAGACACACATAACAATTCCAAATAATCTCTGCATGTGTTCTTAGTTGAAAGGGGCAAATGAAAGATGGGGGAAAAATATGGTCAAATCAAGGAGCTGAGGTGCAGAATCCAGCCAGGAAAGCATGGATGAGGTTTTTTTCCCCCTCCGTACTCAAACAATTCAGAACATATTTTCCCTATAAAGTAAATGGGTAGGATGTCCAAGTGTACCTCTGACAGTATCTCAGCTGCATGTGCAACTGTGGGGTGGAAGGATGGGGTGCTGGACAACATCATCTGCTCCAAACCACTGAGCAAGGTCCCAAAAAATTAAGTGCCAAGCTCTTGGCACTGCAAACGTAGATGTACAACCTGTCAGGCTGCCCAGAGCCATCTGTGCGCATAAACTGGTGCAGCCAGTCACTTGTTTCACTTTCCAAAACCCAAACAATCACAAACACAGGCGCTTTTTAACTTCAGCAGCTGCAGCAGAACTCACAGGGAGTTCTGGGAGGCAGGAAGTTTGGTGGCTGCTCTTTTTCTTCGGTGGATGTTTCTCTGTACTCTGGGATTTTTTTCGGTACCAGAGTGAATTGGTGTGTGACACACTCTGCCAGAGGAGGATAAGGTCCATGAAGACACATCTTACAGAAAACTCACTGCTGTCTACTCACTGTCCAGCTCATGGTGCTGTCCCTGCCTCAATCTTCATTATCATATGGAAAGAGTGTTGTGGGATGGGATCTGTATGGCAGTGAACATGTGAACTGACCCTGAGTCTTTAAACATTTCAGGAGCCCATAGGATGTGTTATTTTTGCTGGATTCTTCTTAAGAATGAGAGCTAATTTCTGCTTTTTCCAGTTGTCTCATCTGCTTTCCCTCCTGCCCTCTCATACCCAGCCAATCACATCTTAAGTAAATAAATGTTGAAAGAGTTTTGTTCCGCAGCCATGTAACATAAAATTATGTGTAATATATGAGTAAAAAACAAACAAACAAACAAAAATTGGAGTGGTTTGGGTGAACAACACATATCTCCTCTGACTCATACAAAAAGACTTTGTCAGAGCACTCCCAGCACCAGCATCTACAAATGGCCTCAGCCTTTGAAATCCTGCTGCTGTGTATTTCTAAAACCTGGGTGCCTTCCGTGCCATGAGATGTGGAATGAAGGTCTGGAGGAAATTTCTCTCTCGCTCCTGGCAGGTGATGGCTTTAAGTGGAGCAGATCACAGAGATTTATCATAATACACCTGTCCATGGCCAGAACAACCCTTTTCTTGGAACTCAGACCCAGTCTGGGCTCTCAACCAGCCTTTGGATTGTGTGATTTGGATTATCCTGTTCATTTCTGCTCTCACTAAGCTGCACAGAGACATGAATGGCCTGACTATTGCTGAACCTGTCAGAGGAAGCACACAAAGATCCCAAGACACTGGAGTTTAGACAGCACTCCCTCAGATTTTAGTAGTAATTGTGGGGTTTTATATGATTTCTTTTCCCTAATGGTTTGTGTTGGAAGGGACCTTAAATGCCATGTAGCTCCAATCCTCCTGCCATGGGCAGGGATGCCACCAGCTAGCAAAGTTTCTTGATTTTATATTTTTTTTTTTAAATAGAGAATTCTTTGTGATGACTTTAATAGGAGAGGTAAATTGAGTGTCTGACTTTACAGCTTTCTTTCGGGATTTGGAAGAATTTTTTTTTCCATACTAGGAATCGGGAGTTTTACTACAAATCAGCTCCAAACCCCATCCAGCTCCCTCCGTCACAGGGATACCATGCCTGAACCGTGCTTTGTGCATCCTGAGGGCCCTCTAAACCTTAACACCCCGGTCCCTGGTGCTGAGCAGCTGGCAAGAAAGAAAACTGATTTAATGCCATGACAGCAGGGCAGCTTCTTACCACACAGAGAAATCACACAAGGTCTGCGTGGCAAGGTTATAAATCAGCCCCACTTACACAAGTGGACAAGTTCAAGTTGAAGTTATCGAGTGTGACGGCTCAAGTGGCATCCTGTACGTCAGACCCAGGGCTGGATGACCCCTCTTTTCCTTTTGCCAAAGAGACAAATAGTGAGAACGTGTCAGGCTTTATCTCTGATCCACATTTTTAGCTGGGGACATAGGAAATTTTAAGCTGAAAATAATGTCTCTTTCTCGGGGCGTGTTGCAACCTTTTCCTGAGGAGGTCTTTATTTTTAAAAGCGGGACAGTAAACAGAACAACACCCAAATGATGACAAGATTGAGCTGCACAGATGATCTTAAGCATTTGTCATCAAAGAGACACCGAGCCGCTCGTCTCCAGAGGCCTGTGCATGAATGGCTTTCCTCGCAGCAGGGCAGCAGAGCACGCCTTGACCTGTGCCACCACCCTGGCTGAGATAAGCCCCTGCCACATCTTTCATCCTTGTCCCACTGACAGAAGGTCCCTGGGGATCCCCCTGTTGGAATATCAAAGCACTGATGGCATGCTACATTCATCCTCCCACCATGAGCCTCCCCAGCACCATGATTGTGACGTCTTCTAGAAGCCAGCATTTTCTGTGGCATCAAAACTGATCTGTGGCTGGGTTGGAGCAGCTATATGTGCTAGAGTGCTGTAAATGGGATGCAGCCTGGTGGAAGAGGGAAATCTTCAGCCTCCATGCTTCTCTCGGCCAAGGAAGTTCCCTCACATTAAAAAAAAAAGCACATTTAAAAAAAAAAAAAAAGGCAAAACAAACAAACAAAAACTAAAACAAACCAAAAAAAAAAAACCACCCCACCCTAAAAATAATGAAAACTCTCAGTTCTTTACTTCAGAGCAGTCAGATTATGTAATGTTAGTACACACATCTCGAGTAGAGACGCACTGCCCTTTCCCTCTGCATTAGATAAACAACAGCTTTCCTTTTTCCTTTTTTTTTCTGATGGAAATCACAACTGTGAAACCGGCTGTGTTACTTAGAGCCTGAGTTACTAACAGCCTCCACAATCCCTTCGTTAGGAAGCAAC
The DNA here is from genome assembly GCF_015227805.2 of Hirundo rustica. Classification (NCBI taxonomy): domain Eukaryota; kingdom Metazoa; phylum Chordata; class Aves; order Passeriformes; family Hirundinidae; genus Hirundo; species Hirundo rustica. The sequence goes on from NC_053458.1 coordinate 4,439,096, forward strand.
CAAACAAACTTGACAGGACTGCCACGTACTCAGTCACTTTTACTAAATTCTGTTTATGTTATTCTTAAAGTAGTTTTAACATTCACAAGACTGCACCACTCGTTGAGATGAAGGCAACAAAATCTCTTGCTATTCACAGGAAAGGGACAGGAGAGGTCCTTCATGCATCCTTGAAAGCTCTCTGCTGCTCTAGAGGCTCTAGTGACAAAAGTCCAGTCAGGTCTCACACACAGCCATGGAAGTTCTGCAGAATCACCAAAAACATGCCCAGAGTATTGGCTGGTCCCAAGAAAGTGACTGGGAAGGTCAATCCCATTGACTCACTCCACAAAAAAGTTGACAGCCTTGTGGTGGTGACTGCCATCACCCCCAACCTGGACTCGATTCATTTGAGCACTTCTCCCTGCAGTGGGAATTTTACCAGCGGCTTTAGTGGTACAGCCTTTATGGGGGGAAAAATAGACAGCCAGAAGCCTTACAGCCACCCAGCTTAAATCCTGTATCAACAGCAAACACGGGGGATTCTCTTTGGTTTCCTATCTGCAACTGGACCTACCACAGCGGCTCATGACAGCCATGTGCCACATCTCATCTCTGGGTTATCCTCCACAAAGCCACTGGGATTTCATCCAGAGAAATTCTGCACAGCGTGGTGAGTGGTAGCAGTAGCATTCTGTAAAATGTTTCATTTCACACAATTAACTTCTTTGCGAGTATGTGAGAGAATTCCCATTTGTCTACTGTGCAGTAAAGCTAATTCATTTCCCCTGACAATATTGCATTTTCAAGCTGGAAATCCCCCCCTTTTAAAGAAAAGCTTTGCAATGAACCAGGCCCATGGTGAAGTGGCACTTATTGTTCCATAGTTGGGAGAAACTTTGTGCCATGTGCAGATAGAAACATAATCATTAACCCTAATTCCTCCACCAAACACCTCACCAGTCCAGCAAACAGCACTCCAATTCCAATCAGGAAGGAAAATATCAATGCAGAATTTATTGGTCACCAGGCAGCATATTGTGGCTGGAATTTTCCAACGAGCTCAGTGTCTTTAGTAGTGGCCAAACATTTGAAAGAAGCTCTTCATAGTCCAAAATAAATGTCTACATTTTCAGAAGACAGGCAGTGATTAGGCACTGTCTGGGAAGAGATTCCATTTTTTTAATCACTTCCAAGTTTTATTTTTGCACATGGATTTTGTCCTCGGGTCTGTCTGATCTGGAAGAAGCCTGTGGCGCTCTCTGTCTCAGAAGGGTCAGCCAAGCATGGGCACTGCTGTGAGCTGGATGAGCTGCTCAGTGGCACTGAAAATTTGAAAACTGCTTCCCCTGCAAGCGGCTTCAGAGTGGTCTGGCCATATCCTCCACGTCTGGGCCAGTCCAAGAGAGATACAGAGTTGGTGTAACCTTAAATCAGGAAGACTCACCAGCTTTGCGCTCTTGAGTGCTAGAGAAAAGCCTGGCAAATGCTCCCCCCACCCCCCAGAAAAGCACACACAGCTCAGATCATTTTGCCTATTGCAATGCAAGAGAAATGAGGAATCTAAGACACTGGAGACTTTTATTGTTCTTTTTAAGCCCTCTCCCAGCAAATACGGTGCCCATATTTTATACGGCTACAACACAATAATCTGCCACCACCGCTTTAACGACCAAGCAGTTGCAGAGTTGATCTATAAACTGATGTTGCCATTTAATGTGGTTTCCAGTGAACTGTAAAATTTATAGCTGTAACTAACACCCCCCCTGCCCTCTCTCTTTTATGTTCTCCTCAAAAAACAAGCTGCTCCACAGCTCCAAAAGGCAACACGCAGAAAATCAATGTGTAACCTGAAGTGAGCTAATTAGGATCATATTCACATACCACGGATCCTCTGCCTTATGGTCAATTAAGCAAAGATTAATGTCTAACACTGGGTGGATGAATGCCACCAAAAGGCAGGCACAGAAATATTCAGATATGCTGTTGTTGCACAACATGAATAGCGGCAAATCTTCTGTGCAGAGCAGAGACCCTCTGTGATGTTTCTTCCATGGTTTTCCCAATCTTTTCCATGCAAAATTCTCAACTTCCCCCCTATTTCCACCGTAGCATGGTGCCGTTGGCACGACTTCTTTGGCAGGTTCCTGGTGTGGGTGTCCCTCCCCTAAACCGTGCTGATAAGAGCAGCTGTAAGGTGAATTCCACCTCTGTTCAGCCAGCCTGGCCCTTCTCCCATCCCCTTTGTCGTGACTGATGGGATTTAAATGGGCTTCACATCAAGTCCTCCACATGGGGAGAACCTGGTCCCAAACAAACGTAATGTTGGAAAATCTTCTTGGGCGCTCACAAGCGCACGGACTGATTTAAGCTCACTGTTGTGTAGGCTTGGAATAAAATCTGAGGGCCTGATCCCAAAGCCCATTAGCCTTTGGAAAGGCTTCCTATGATGTCAGTGGATTTTGGAACAAGCTTTTGATGCTTTCTGGTAAGGGCTGATGGAAAAAAATCTCCAAGCTTAATTGGAGTGGGGAGGAACCTGGTTAGGAAAATGTTTTTAGATGAGCACCTCTGTTGTGGGGGATGCATGTCCTTGCTTGAGTTCTACTGATGCTTTCTGCAGAAAACTCACACTTACTGCTGCTGGCTGTTTGTTTATAAGGTGCAATTTCTTCTGTGTGAAGGGGGTGTATTAACTTCTGGACCTCATGAAAGATCGCATTTAATATTTTAATCTCCTCAGCAACTTCCTGATGGGAAGAAGGATCTTTTATCTGGATGGTGAATCAAAACTGTGGCTTTCACTTCACAGGTTGATGAGAGAAGTCGGGTCTCCTGAACCTCATGGTTGCAAGCGTTTTTTTAATCACATATTTGCTTCAAGGTGTCTTTATCTGGAGCCAGAGCATGAGAGGAGATTTGGCTGCTTTATGATGGTTTTGTTAAGCTCATGTTGGTGGTGCCATGTTTTTTTTTTTACTTAAGGACAGTGCAACACAAAAGCAGAGGGCCAGATTCTGATGTCATTTTTGCTAGGAAAACCAGGCATAAGCCAAGGGGTAAGAAACCTTTTGCTGGGGAACCACAGCGAGGTGCCATGTAATCATGGTCAGGCCCATAAAAACTGGTGGAGGTGGGAATGGAAGACAGCTGCTCTCTTAGGGAAAAACAAATTAGGAACTCTAATAATAGGGGAAAAAGGAGGGCTAAGGAACAAGGATACAAATCCCTGGTTAAGGATATTCAGAAGTGTTAGATTATTATTTTTTTCCTTTAACTTGTTGCCTAAGTTAATTTGTTGGGCTGTCTACTGGAATTCTCCCTACTCAACACAGTGAAATTATACCAAGATATTCACAGAACCATAAAATATCCTGAGCTGGAAGGGACTCACAAGGAGGATCACCAACACGCTGTTGTGCAAACATGCAGGGACACAAGGACCGGCTGTTTCCTCACAGGGATAAATGTAGAAACACTGAGAAACTTGTGCAAATGATTTTGCAGAGCTGTAGGGTACTGGTGGAGTACTGCTCCAATGTGCAACGGTCCAAAAAGCAGGAACAACAAAAGAAATAGCAACAGGAATTATCTCTGAGAATTTGCTCTGAGCACTTTACAGCAGGGAGAGCTCAACGCTAGTTTTACAAAACAGCCTGGCAGCTGTGCTATTTATATGTTCACCACCAAGCTTTCATTAATTTTAACATGTGTTAATGGACACACTGTATTATTTTGGGAGGCTAAACGTGAGATTTGTTTAATTTCCTTAAATATCAAATATGGGTCAAGTAAAATAAACTGTGGATTGTATTTTTTTTTTTTTTTTTTTTTTAAGGGAAAAAAAAGTGTCAGTGTAACAGAATTCAGACAGAGCAATGTCTGATCATATTTACAGCATTTATAGGTTTGGAAATCTCCAAAGAAATCTGAGGAAACCTAAAGGCTGCTTGACTACATTGACTGAAATTCTTCTTGGTAACGAACAAATACTCCACAGGTCTTTACAAAATCACCTTCTTAACTACATGTAAATATTCCACAATCTTTCAGAAAATCTCCCATTTAAAGGTGATTTTTAAAACAGGTTCTCTTTTTTTAAATATTTTTTTTTTTTAAAATGTCATTTGCAGACCCTATAATTTCTCTCAGATTTTATTCTCTTTGCTAAAAGCACCAGTGTTTCCAAACAGGCATACAAAGACTTTGGAAACTGAGTCCTCGTGTTGTTCAAAAGAAGTTCTCAAATAAGAACTACATGGACCTAAATCAAATTGCAGCTATGAGTAAATTTATTTCTCACCTCATCTTGCTCCTCAGGATTTAATGGAAAACTGGTATAAAGCGTGGCAACAGAATAAAAATACCTGCCACAAAAAATAAATCTGTCAGACTTCAGAAAATCCATTCATCAAAGGAGGGAAAAATACAATGAAATCATGAGAAGTTTATGGAATAAGTCTGCAACTGATTTGGTTATAATATTTAATCTCCTTCTGCTACCTTGTAGTGCGAGGTTGTGCTCACCCTGTATAGCTTGAACATGACAATGGGTTTTTAGTACCAAATTTATAACTTAATCTGGATATTGCCAGCAAGGTAGGACAAAGCCAGCGTTTTCTGAGTGTTTCTGATTCTGGCCAGAGGGACAGATGCTCGGAGAGCTGAACCAGACAGATTTTGACTGGTAACACATGACTTTATAGAAGCGCCATTGATTTACACCACAGAGGAGCCTGGCTCTAATCTGGTCTGGAAAGGGCACCTTCAAAGTAAAACCTGCCCCTGGTTCCAGTTAAACAAAACCTTGTTCTGTCCCGAGAGCCAGGCTCTGGGGATCACAGGTTTGCAGTAAACAAGAAAAAGTTCCAGGAGAAATGCCCTTTAGCACAATAAACCCCTCTCCCTCACACCCCACGACAGCGATGCCGAGCTCGCTGACACCCCAGGCTTCAAAGGGAGCTGAGGGGTGGCTGTGAGGGAGTTGACCTCGCACAGAGGGTTGTTTATTGGCACAAAACAGTGCCCTCCTGCAGCCAGCTGGGTCAAACAGCTCCTGTTGGAGCCCAGAAACTGCGGGAAGCTGGAGAGCCCATGAGAGGGCTGCAGCGCCCGTCCGGAGATCTGACTTTCTTGAGTGACAGCTTGATGAACTCAGGCATGGGGAGTTGGCCCTTTGAAGAAGTAATTATGCTGCTAGTCGAGAAAAAAACAGCTCTGGGTTGTGCTGTGCGTGTTTACACAATGCCAAAGGGATGGGTGCCACAACAGGGAAGACGCATTTCGAAGAGTTATTTATTCACCGGAGATCCTGAGAGGAAGTTTGTTGGATCAGGCAGGAGGGTGGAAGCTCCTGAAATCCAGGATGCCGTAAGTTCAAGTAGGAGCAGGCAGCAGATTTATCTCTCCGGGCTGCTGAGAGCTTGTCAAGTGCCATAATTACTATTTGTTCTCATCCCACCCGTGACTCCTCCATGGCAGTGACCTTTGGAACAGCGATTATTTATGTCATGGAAACAACATATGCTGGCATAGTCATCCTTCCCTGCTTTTTAATTCACCAGCCTCTGAGTCTTGCAAAAGCGAAGGGAATGGGAAGGAAAATGATCAGTGCTGAGCAAGCCAAGAGGTTTGTCTGGGCTCTGCTCCTCGATGAGGAAGAATGAGTCTCTGTGTGGAGTCTGCACAGTAGTTCCCACTGTGTGGCTGGGGTACCTAGCCTGGCCTTGTCCCCTGGGATGCTGATGGCTCCCACTGCTCCTCAGGACATCATTCGGCACAAAACCAGTAAAAAAGTGCTTGTGTGTGTGGCTATTTTTAGAATGAAGCATCCACCTTCTGCCTTCCTGTGCTTGCCCTGAGCTGGATGCCTCCCTTTTGCCAACCCTTTGCCTGCAGCCTGCTCCTCAATCCCCCTTGTTTTGTCTGCTCCCTGATAAAGGCCTGCATTAGCACGCTGCATTGTTTTAATTCCAGCCACCAGCCAGATAAGGCTATCAGCATATCACAACTCTTGCTGGGGATAATCTGCTGGAGCTCTTGTGCAAGGAATTCTCTGCCAGGCCAGGGGGGCGGTGCTGGGTGTACCCAAGGGATGCTCATCAGCCACAGCCTTGCTGCACAACCTGAAGCAAATCTCTGTTTTTCCATTTTGACTCCATCTGTCTGCATATTTTTGAGAGTAAAACTGACTTTTAATCCAGATTGACAGATGCTAAGCATGGGCTGGACCGTGACTGAATCTCTGCTGGCTACTGTAATCTAAATCACATTGTAATGGACAATATGTTGTCTTATATCCAACTTGTAGGCAAGTATTTGTGTGTAGATAAGCTGACATTTTGTTTAGTACATGCTCTCTAATTTCCAATAAAACCTCCAATAAAGAATTACAAAGTGAATTTATTGCTTTGCTTCAAAGCAGGGACATGGTGCCACTTTGAAAGGGTATTTGAAGTGTTAAATCCATTTCTATGATGCTTTAATACATTTTCTGTAAATTTCTTTTTTTTCTTAAGTTATTTGAATATTATTGTGCCACCCTGTTAAAAGGCCATAAAATATTTTAAAGAGCAATAAAAGTAAACACAAATGCTAGAAAGCCCATTCTTCTCCCTCCAGCCCACTGAGAGAGGAAGAGACAGAGGATTTAGGCATAACAAAATTCACGGCAGCTGTGTAAATAAAATAAAAGAGCGCACTGTTTTTCTGTTGATGATGATTCTTAACATCATGCTATCAAGCAGGAGCCCAAGACAAGCCATGGGAAGGAAGCAGAAACAGCGAAGGAGAGCTTGCGAAGGAGGGCAGGCTTTGCATCCTTCCTGAAAACGGGAGCTGAAATAATGGAACAACAGAGGAAGCTTTCCAAGGCAAAGCCTTCATCCAGCAGGCTTCACCTGCTGCAGGCATGAACCAGCTGAAGGATGTTATTACAACCAGCAGTAATAAGGATGTGCTCCTTGCCAAGCCAGAGCAGGCTCTGGTAGGACTGACCTCCCCTGGGACAAACTCCCTCCTCCTGCCTGGTTTTCGTTTGCTTTCTGCAAAGTCGAGCTCTGTGTGAGGTACCTGCTTATGGTTCACTGAAGTTTTAGAAAAGAGGGTTTAAGGAAGATGTAACTCGATGAACTACAGGGTCCTTCTCAGCCCACACATGGATTTCTCTTGGTGTGGGAAGAGGGAAGTCTGGTCTAGCTGCAAAACTGAAGCTAAAGAAGGATGAAAATGATCAAAGTCGTTCAAAAATCTGAATAATGACTGTTGATGCTAAGAATAGAAAGACAAAAGCCCCTGCCAAAATGGGCTTATCTCGGGGAAATTGGATTCTCAATGTCAATGGTCTCTGCAGAAATTTACAACAGTTCTCATAAAAGAAAATAATAGATTTTTAGCCAACATCTCTCCTTCTTGTGAAATATTCCTCACAAAAGTGATTCGTTTATTTCCCAGCCTGAGCCAGTGCCGGGAGCCCCGCACCTCCCCAGGCTGCATCTGACTGAAGCAGATCCTGCCAGCTCCGTGTATCACAGAATCATGGAATCACAGAATCCTTGGGGCTGGAAAAGACCTCCAAGATCATCGAGTTCAGCCTTTGATCTCCAGCTTGTCAACCACATCAGAGCACTGAGTGTCTTGTCCAGGAGTTCCTGGAACACTTCCAGGGATGGGGACTCCACCACCAACCTGGACAGACCCTTCCAGTGCCTGACCACCTTTTCAGTGAAGAAATTCTTCCTGATGTTCAATCTGACCCTCCCCTGGGGCAGCTTGAGGCCATTTCCTCTTATTCTGTCCCATGTTCCCTGAGAGCAGAGCCTGACCCCCCCACCTGGCTGCACCCTCCTGCCAGGGAGTTTTGGAGAGCGAAAAGGATCCCCTTGAGCTTCCTTTTCTCCAGGCTAAACAACCCCACAGGCACCAAGGAGCGGACAGAGCCATGGCCAGATCTCAGCCCTCCTGCTTTTTTTAAAAAATAATAGATCTGCCTGGGTTATTCTATTTAGAGCATCTTAAAATCTAAATTTGTAGCTGGGTCTCCAGGTACAACCCCAGGCCCTGGTTTACCTCTCAGGATGAGCACAAAGCCCCAAAATACAGCTTATGTTTAGCATTCAGCAATAATTACCCAAGAAAACCTCCCAATCTGCCACACTGGAGATTTTGGAGACATCAAGAACATCACAGAGAGGCTGCTTATTTTGCAGGATGCTGCCACAAACCTTCCTGGTCTTGAGGAGTGTTTCACCAATGAGGTCTTACAAATGCAGTGCTTCACGTGTGACAGTCATCGGGGCGATGGCAGCAGTGAAAAGAAATTAGACTGCAAAAGCCAGGGTGTGAAAGGAGCGTAAAATAAATGTGGGAGAAGTGAGGAGAGGGAAAGCTTAGTGGGAAAACTAATGATCAAGTTTGTCCAACAGCTAATGAGCACTTCCTTCAAGAGCCAGAGATCACTTGGCTCATGTTGGAAAGGTTTCCCAGGTAGGGAAGAGCAGCAGGACCCTGCCCTCAGCAAGCACCCCAAGCTTGGGGACATCTGAGAAGGGACCATGCAGGGACTCTGCCACCCCATTGCACCCCAAACTGCCCCACCCTGGGCAGAGCACCGGGCTCTCCCATCCCTGAGGAGTCTGCTGCGGGCTGTAATCACAGCACAGACCCATGCCTTCATGAGTGCAACGCTCCACAATGTTTTTCTGGAAGTGATTTCATCTGGTCTGAGACCTTCAGGCAGGATTTGGTTGTATTTATTTATCTTTCCCCGTCTTCTCTTGTCCTAGACAACGCACATGCAGCTGCAAAGTGCTGATGACTCCCTTTGCTGGGTTTCTCCTGAGAGCCTCCTTTCCGCGGTCTCCATTACGAGGATCTGGATTTTGCATTTCCGCCGTCGCTCTGACGAATGGAGTCCCGGCTCCTGGAGTCACTACAATGATCCTGGGTGGGAATCACCGCCAAATCCACCGGCACAGCTCGCTGGCCACTGATTTATTTCCCTCGGCGACTTTCACGTGGCTGCGGGCCAGGCGCAAGCCCGCATCTTGCTGGAATCCTGCTGGAATCCTGCTGGAATCCTGCACATCATCTCGGGGCCTTTGCTCAGAGTTTACTGACGCTGCTCTCTGAGTCCTCAGTCGGGTTTCCAGGAGGGAGAGGCTTTGGTTGTGCTCAGCGTGGATTTGGCCGCAGCTTTCCGGAAGGACGGGAATACCGAAAATCCTGACGTCCTCCAAGTTACTCACTCCGGTGTGTCTGCGTGTGGAAAATTATTCGTCATTTCCTCGCAGACTCAATTTTCAAAGGGGAGATGGATCACCCTGGCAACAGTGCAGCACCCTGATTTAGGGGTTTATTTATCACTCAGCCCAGCTCTGCTGCTTAAATCAACTAATTTAGTCCTGTCCCTTCTTCCTCTCCCTTTTTTGTTAGGCAGCAACGCAACTCTGGTCTAATGAGACTTGTTCATGGAACAAGATCCACTGACATGAATGAACCCTGGCTACCAAGGGAAATGAAGAATTGCAGCACTCAGAACTTCATTCAGAGGGATGCAGTTGTTTGAAAACCTACAGCGACTCCAAGAGCTAGAGGGATTTAGGGATGGGAATTCATCAAAATGTTTCACCAGTGGGACACGGTCACAGCGTTGGGGTGTAGAGGTGTTGGAGGGGAGCATTGCTCTGGGAGAAGATTTCTGGGGTAAAGAAACTATGGAAATCATTCTCTTCACTCTTATTAGGGGAATAAGTAGAGAAAAGGGATATGAATAGGGTTTATTTGTAAGATTTCAAACCAACCCTGGACCTTTTCATCCATCCTGATAATGGGCGCCCCTTGACACCCCTTATATCCAACCAGCCCAGTGGTTTCAATCTAAACTGTGGGCACAAGCGCACTTAAATTTCGACATAATTTCAGGATGTTCTGAGCACTTTTGCTCTTATTTTATAAAAGAGGCAGAACACTTCATTTTCTGTGTTTCATAAGCATCAAAATTACAAGGGGCCTGACCTCGTGAAGGCTCAAGGGCACTTGGCTTTGCTGGAGTTTGGCCCCAACATGTACACAGAGCCTAAAGTTTGCTTTGAATAGAAGTTGAAGTGCCTGTAAATTCTGGCTACAGAAAAATCATGGATGTAGTCAGACTTCTTGCAGGAGAAGTCAAATTACATCCTTGGAATGGGAACCAGACATTTTAGAGCTGAGACAGAAATTCATTAGAAATAAAGACAGATGACCATGAAGTCCAGGGCTGTGACTGGAAGAAGTTAAATAACCTCCTGAAACTTTGACAGGCCAGCAACCTCCTCCACCAAAACACTATAGATGTCTCCTCACAAAATAAAAAAAAATGTGGATTTGAGGGCTTGAGAGAGGTCTGTCTTCAGGAATCCCTTTGTCCATTTGCCCAAAAGTCTCAGTATCACTCACAGCCTGTGAAATACTCAAAGCTTTCTGGGATCTCTTGGCCAGCAGATTCCCTCTCTCTGCTTCCAAGGATTATTTTTTTCCCCATTAGAATACAAATTTTGGACAATTTCCCTCTCATCATGCACAAGCATAACAGATGATCTCTCACTGAATTATTTTAGAAATGCATTCATGGAGTCTGTTGTCTGGGGTATAGAAGCTCCATCTTTCCTACACTATATATTATCAAATACTATTAACACAGTCCAAAGCATTGAAGACTGGCTTTGCAAAAGAGAAAAACCTTCCACAGTGTCAGCCCAGACACTGAGGTGCATCTGCACTGGGCTTGCATCTCTCTCAAGGGCCTCTTGCACGTGGAGGACAGAAAACTGCTACCGACACCAGCTGAGGGAGCTGCTACCAGAGCTCAGGTGACAACAGCTGACACATTTTGGTGGCAGAGATCCCATGTCTGCTGGGATGTGTGGATCCCATGCACTGTTGTGATGCTGCCTGCTGGCCTGGTGACACCTTTGGAAAAGGGATGGCTTCCAGCAAAATGATGTGATGGAAGAGGAGGGCCCTGGCCACATGTGTGCTCACCCTCTGCTCCCTGGATGCTCAGATTGGCTGAGTCCTGGCTCCTTGTTGGGAATTGACCTGAGCACGGGCTGTCTCCCTCATTTCCTTGGGAAAGAAGGGGTCTGTGGGACATTTCATGAGGTCCCTTGGCACAGACAAGCTTCAGACATGGGCTAGGGACCTCACCATGCTGAATCATTATTGTCATCTGTGTCATCGGCTGTGCTGGAATCAGATACGGGAAAGTCATTACAAGGATTTATTTACAAAGAAAACAAAAAGAAATCACAACCCCAGTGCTGTACAATGGGTAGCGTGGAAAAAACACTGCCCTGAGCCAACTGAATATTTGAGCTGATATTTAGAGTTCTCTTTGTTTTTAAAATTGTGCATGTTCAGACGTCTGCCCCTGGCCACTGAACGTCTTGGGCAATTCAGCCCCCAGCACTGCTCAGGACATTCTTTTGGGTTTACAAGAAATCTTTATTGAAGCAGTACACAACGATAAGCATTAATAGAAAGGGCATTCCTCTCCCATAGCTTTAAAGAGAAGCCATTAATTCCCTTTGCAGAAATGTGTGCAATGTGAATTCCTGGAAGGGTGCGGCTGGAGGGAGAAAGGTCTGAGAGATGAAAACCTGGGGGAACAGTGTCAAGAATAAAATGTAAGCTGTAATTGCACTATGCAGATTTAGAGAAATATTGTGCCTTGGGGAAAAAAAGAGCTGGTCAGCCACCAATAGTGTCCAACTCGATCACCCAGTCCTCAGCTGGTATTCTATGTGCTGCTGCCACAGTCAGCCTGTTCTCTTCCCCACTTCTTGTCCCCTGCGGTGTCCCAGCTCCGTGCCCATGGGTCTCAACCCTGTCTGTCAGCTCCTGCCATCTCCTCTAGGATGGGTTAAGGCTGACATAACCATGGTGGTCAGAGCAGGTGGAGAACAAGGAAATGCTGGCAAACGTGGTGTGGTGGGAGTGGGAGCATTGTCCCTGCATCAGTTTGCTGCTTTTGCAAGGAGAATCACTTCTGCAGGTGCTGTGAGTGCCGGTCCTGAAGTGCTGATGTGCTGCCATGCACAGGGTTAATCCCAGGAATAATGGACGGGTGCTCCAGGACCCTTTGCCACAACCCAGTGACAGCCCCTCCGTGGGGCAGGAAGGGAAGAGAGGAGCTGGAGATGTGAGCTGGAGAAAGACAATTAACCACTGCCTCAGATAAGAGTAAAATATTCCATCTGCCTCTGTTTTAATGGCATTGATCTAAAGCAGAGACGCAGCGATTTCCAGTGCAGAGGTTTGCGATCTGTGCTTGCTGGTGGGAATGTCTCTCTGTCCTTGGGAGTGGGAGTGCTCCATGTTGGTGCAGTTTATCTTCTGGTGAGTTAAGGACTTCAAGGAGATTGCTTTAACGAGGGGTTAGCAAACTTCACAGTTGTCTGTGATATTTTATTGGAGGTTGGGGAGTCTCTGCTCAAACATCTGTTCTGGAGAATAAACAAACAGCCCTGCCACGTCAGTTACAGCTGAGCCACGGGTTTGGGGAAGGAGGTGATCCATGGGCTTCAATTACAGGCCCAGCCTGGCTCCTGGGGTGTGTCTTATAAGGCAACTGAGAGGATGAGGAGTGTGAAGAACCTCCCTGAGATTGAGTCCTGGCCCTCTCCATTGCGTCCATACTTTAATATCGCATCCCAGAGGGGAGATGTGGTCGGTGGTGCTTGTTTCTCAGGATAAACATTCTGGGTCGGGAGCAATGATTAATACAGCAGAGATCTGGGAAAATATACCTCTGTAAACAACAATGTTTTATAGCCATGAAAGGAACTGTGTGTTCCTCTGCCTGTATGCAAGCATAGCCTCCTCACAGAAACAAATCAACAGGGAATTCCCTCACCTGGAGGAAAATATTCAGTGGACTCCATCTGGACAATAAATTTTACATAATCCATATTTCCCTAGAATGAAGAGACAGAATACGGACTGTGGTAGGAAATTAAATGCAAGAGGAATCAAAGCAGGAGGCAGTGAGATTTCTTATGTGGACAGCTTAAAGAAATATATTAGGAAAACTTAACTTTGCTATCAGCCACAGAAGAGAGAGTTTAAAACATGGATCCTGCCTGTCACAAATTTCCAATGCGATGTTGTTGTAAGGATGTTGGACAAATATATCTATATCTGTCTATCTCTCTATATGTATATCCCTCTCCACAGAAATACAGACATTTGACACTGAAAAAATGCGTGTCATACAAAAGAAACAGTGGAACACGCAGGGTGCAAAGGCACTGGTGATGTTATCTCTTATCCAAGTGCCAGCCCTGCCAGCAGCTGGGAACACGAGCTCCGTGGGGGTTTGAGGTCAACAGAAGAAGCCCATATGGGTAACCTAATAGCACAGCATGGGCAGGAATGATTTTCACTGTACAAAGGGCAATTTCATGGTCATGTCCCTTGGAGAGCTGGTGGGAGTTGGAAGCTGAACTGCTATTTGTGTGTTTGAAAACCTCTCCTGTAATATTTACATGGAATGGTGACGGGCTTTTATAAGAACACCCCAAAACAGGTACCCGTATTTCTCTTTGCCAGGGTGACTTTGCTCACTGCCCTAGAGAAACCAAGCATGCAAAGTCCTTTTTTATTGTAGTTATTCTCTCTTTCAATAGATTTCATAGCATGCAGGAATCTTATTTACTTACATAATCAGAGAATATCCCGTGGGATATTCCCTTCCTGTGGGAAGGGACCCACAAGAATCATCGAGTTCAAGTCTGAAAGAAATGGCCCATATAGGGATCAAATCCACAGCCTTGGTGCTATCATCACCATGTTCTTAACCAACTCATTCTAGGTACATTGTTTCACAAATAAAACAAGGTTTTTCCTTTAAAAAGACTGTCTCATTCAGAGAAAGAATGTTGGGTTTTTTTCCTGAGGAAATACAAGGCATCATTTGTGATGTGGCATCATTTCCTCCAGGAAATATTAGGGCTGATTCCTTCTTCTGGCTGCTTCTGGTGCCAGGGGTCTCCTGCAGCTCTCCATAGCATGAATTTCCACAGTGCTCAAAGACAGGAAGGTCTGTAAACCCAGGAAAGGAGGAGGAAGAGAAGGAGGAGGAAAAGGTGATAACCATCCTTGCTGGGCGAATGTCAACCCCACGGCTTTAAATTACTGTCTCAAATATTTATGAAAATTAAACAATTGGCTTAATAACAGGAAGTTGGGAGCTGGCAAATTACCATTCTTATAATCAGAACAGGAGGTTGAGAGAAGGAATTACGTTTTGGCAGTGACAGCCAATTTCCACGTCTCATTAAAGCGATGTGGCTTAATCATTGATGTTTAAGGCTGCTTTTCTTTGAAAGGATAATAGAGTAGATGGCTCCTTTTATTAGACATTAATCTACTTTGTCTGAGTCATTTGTATCGATGGAGGAAGGTGGGTAAACACAGCACCAGACTTGTGTCCCTCTGATATCTGGCTGTTACTGGAAAAGGCATGGAACACGTCACTTCCATGGTGTTAGTCTGGGCTTAGCTCTGAATCAGCACAGGGACTGTCCCAGGAGCAGTTTCATGTCTCTATATTGGGGTTTTTTTTCCCAGAAGAAGCTCAATGTTTTGATGTGGGTGGACTGAAAAGGAGCCAAAAGGATAAATATGGGCTCATGTTGTCGGGGTCCAGGCAGGCACCTGCCCCTGGCCCAGTCTCCAGTCCCCATCCCATCTGTGCAGAGCACACTTTGTCACCAGTAACATAAATAATAATGTCAGTCATAGAATGGCAGAATCCTGGAATGATTTGGGTTTGAGGGGGCCTTAAAGCCCATCTCAGTCCACTTCTTGCCATGGGCAGGGACACCTTCCACTATCCCAGGGTGTTCCCTTCCACTATCCCAGAGTGCTCCAAGTCCCGTCCAACCTGGCCTTGGACACTTCCAGAAATGGGGCAGCCACAGCACCTCTGGGCAACCTCCAGGACCTCATCACCAGTCCAATATTTTCCGATATCTCAGGCACTCTGAGGGTATTTCAGATCTGCAGAGTCCTTCTTGCTTTCCTTGATAAAGTCCCGACTTATGAGGGCAAAATAATTGGTCGTGAAGAAAGAAAACATGCAATAAACCAGATTTCTTAGTGACATTTCCCAACAGCAATCCTCATCAGTGGAACTCTCTTCTTCCTACCTGGTTCAACCCTCCCAAGCAAGGGCTGAGAGATGTGGTGGGCAGCAAGGGCTCTGCACATGCGCCAGGGAATTTTGCAAAGACAGCTCAAAGCTCTGTGCAGAGACACAACAGTGATAAAACAGAAACAAGGGTCACCCACAGTTCGGGCTGCCAAAGGTGTGGGTGACACACTTCTGGAGCACAGCCTTTGAAGGGACAAGGCTGTATTTTGACTGAATTCTGGCTGAATTTTGGCTGAGTTTTGGCTGAAGGCTTTGTGGTGCGTTTCTCCGCTATGGCCACAGAATCAAAGGTTTAGCGAGAAACCTCTTGCTGCAAAACAGCAGGACTTAAGGCAGTGCAAACTGCACAGTAGAATGCTCAAAAAAAAAAAAACAGAAAAATGGGTATAATGTCCATCCAAACAGAGGCTTTATCCTTTGAATTAGGTTTAAAGATAAGTAAAGACCAAACATCTCTTCATCACTTCTATAACATGATCTGACGCAAAAAAAAGTTGGGATGAGCTATTCAGGAGCAAGGAGAAATTCCTGAAAAATCAGATTTCTCCAGTTTTATATATGAGCTAAAGAGCCTAGAACAGAAGGGAGCCTGGTCTCTGAGGTCCAGCACCTTTTGCTAGATGACAGATTGGCTGTCTGCACAACGCCGTAAAATAATCCTGTCCACTTTATCTTGGGTGGAGCAATAAGGGAAGGAAAGTCACAATAGCTCTCCTCCCTTTATCAAAATAGTCTGTGCCTATCTAAGGATCAAGGATAAATTAATCACAGGGCTCCTCTGGGATTTGGGCTGCTGCTGGAAGCCAGCGGGTGACATGGTGAATGTGCATGTTTGAATACCATCCAAACACTTAACACCCTCCAATCTGAAACACGTGCCCAGGCAGCATCGCTCCAATCAGCTCGTGCGTAGCCCCATCAAATATGTAAACACTGCATTCCTTTTTTTTTTTTTTTTTTTTTTAAACCTCTCCTTCCTCTCATATCCATTTTTCACAGCCCTCACCTCCTCCATCTCTCTTCTGCCGTGGAAGATCCAGCAGCTCCCAGCCCTGCAGCCTCCCAGAGCCCCCAGTGCAGGCAGGGATTATTTGGGGTCATTTGCAGCTGATACCATCTGACCCTAATTCACGATGAAGTTGTAACTTGTGTTTGGTCAAAGGTTAGAGTTGATCTTGGGGGTCTTTTCCAACCTTAATGATTCCATGGTTTTATGAACTTGCCCGTTGCCTTCTCTAGCGCTCCAGGGAAAGGAGTGGAGGTGACAAGTCCTGCATTTAAACAGGGGCATGCACACGTGTCACTTGTGTTCATGTTTAAGGGGGACAGCATCTCCAAAAGGAGGGAGAGAAAAAAAAATAGCACATTTTCTCATGATTTATGCAACTGATACAAAATATTTGTTATACATTTCCTTTGGGATGTATTTTGGTTCCAAACCTGGGATACCAGCTGATAATGAGTTACACATTTATTTTGAAACAGCGCAGGCCGACGCTAATTGGAAGCACGTTCTGTTTGACTAAGCAGGTACAAGAACTCTGAAATATTCACTGCCATTTCACAGGCTTCTGCAATGGTATTAATCACAGCACTTTTTCCAAGCTTAGAAAAATTCAACAAAAAAGCGATTAAGTATGATACGGGGCAAAGCAACAATCAACCAGGACCAGCCAGGCAGATCTTCCTTTTTTTTATGTTACGCTTCCATTAAAAAAAAAAAAAAAAAAAAGCTTTTAACCTGGGAATAGTAAATTTTTCATTGCCAGATGAAAACTTATGTTGATTTCAGGGAATGTCAGGTTCTTTCCTCCACAGAAAGCAAGTCTTATTTTTGGGCGAGAGAAAAAAAAAAAAAAAAAAAAGGCGAAAAGGATAATTTACATTATAAGCCTGGCTGGAAATTTGTGACTATTCCTTAAACATGTTCTTTCTGGGTCCCCTAGCAATCGTGTTGCATCCGCATTAGCTCAATGCTGTGGCCCAATGACAACTGAGTTGCAGAAATGGAAACACAACCAAGTTTTGTCAGCTACTGCTACAAATCCAGAGCAGCTGAAAGCCTGAAAACACTGTTTTTCTTCTTCATCATCATCATCATCATTATCATCAACATCATCATCATCATCATCATCATCATCATCATCATCATCATCATTTGTATGACATTATCCTGCACAATCACACAAACTACAACAATAGCCTATTCTATCTCTTGGGACAGGATTTAATGTCATCTAAAACAAGCCAGTGGTCACAATCATTATGCTCAAAAATAATTAACATTCGTGGCCAGGGAAGTGACAGACAAAACTAACCCTTGGGGTGGCAGAGTAAGTGTAGAAAAAGGATACTCAGCTCTTGAGGTTTTGAAGCCTTGAGAATCTAGATTTTTTTTTTTTTTTTTTTTTTTTTTTTTTTTTTTTTTTTAAGGAAAGCAGAGGGATCTGCCTTTTATCATTCTGCTATTTATATAGATAAATGGACAAAAATTATATACATGAGTGTGGAGGATGCAGGAAGCTTTTCCATGGTGAAAATGTATTCAGAGAACTACTTGATAAACATTACCGCAGGCAGCAAGAGCTGCACTGAAAATCAGGTTGCTATGATGAAGGAGAGGAAATGGGCAGAATAAGACTTGCTTGCAGACCTTACAATCAGATTCCTGACACCCCAAGATGTTCACGTCCATCGAAGTTACCCATCCCTGTCACAGAAATGTGGCTTTTGTGGTGGCATTCCACGTGGGGAATCATCTGCTCATTTCAAAGCTACAGCTGGGTTTTTCCTATTGCCACATCTTGCCAAATACTTGTGGAGAAAAAAAAGTAAAAGGATGTTCCCAAACAGATTTATCTGAATTTTTCAGGTGTTAGACAATGTTTCCTTCTCCAAGTATATGAAAAAAAAAAAAATAAATGTGGTGGTTTCTTTTCTTTGCTCTTGCAGGAAAAGAGTTCAGCGAAGTTTCACTCCAGCAGGAAACTTTCTTACCTGTCTAAGTTGTAAAAAGGGCCTTTCCCTCTACCATGAGGAGAATTTAATAAACCATTGAAACCTTTAACCACACAGGTTGGAGGAAGAAGCCAACAAGGAGGGATTTAAGGGGGAACCGGGGCAGAATGTGCTGGCACAAACACACATGCAGGGATATTAAGTCAACAGGGGGAAAAAAGGTATGCAGAGGCATAATTAGATCCTGCATAGATCTATGGCCAGGGATCCATTGAATGTAAAAAAATCCAGGTTTCTTGGTGCTGCTGGGCTGGCTCCAAGCCTTGGAGAAACACAGAGAGATCTCCAGCAAGGGAAATTTCCACGAAACAGCTCTGTGAGGACATCCTGCGCTGGCTCCACCACATTTTTTTTCCAAGAAAAGCAGCCAGCAGCCCAAACCGAGTGCCAAACAACGTAGACCTCAGAAACGTAAATAAAAACAAGCAGGAGAAAGAAGCCTTCAGAAATTTAGGGAAAGCAAGAAGAGGAGCAACCCAGTGGAAGGCACCACAGCACTTGAAGACGTCCAGTCTGCTATTTGTTCCCTGCACCAGAGTAAATGCAATGAAACTGCCCCTAGGAGCAAGACACTTGGCTGGCACAAGAATGTTCCTGTTTGCCAGAATGGGAGGGATGGTGTGGACTCCATCACCAGGCAGCAGGAACTTTCCATTTGAAAGCAAACTGGGACATTGACCATGCTGGTGGAAGTCCTTCCCAAAGAAACTAGGAACTGTACACTGCCAGTCCCTTGCGTGATGGAGGCAAGCCCGTGGGATAAAGTGTCCATTTCCTGACACCACACAAATCCACTCCAAACCAAGGGACCTCTCGGTGTCACACACGTGGCAGTGAACAACTGGACGTGCAGCTGACATCAGAACAGAGCAGCCTCCAAGAAAAGCAGCACAGGCTCAAGCACTGTGCCTTTAAATAATAACTTCTTCTCTACCAGATGATTTTAATAAGCCCAGGCACATGTGTTGTAACCCCTTGATGCAGTACAATATGAATAACCAAATAAAAGATCTCTCCAGATTTTAAGATTTACTGTTTGCAATGGGAAGAGGCCAACCAGATGACATCATTATATTTCAAATGTGAAATACTGCCAAGTTTGGTAATTCTAAACTGGAGAAATTGATCCTCTATGTTTTTGCAGAAAAATGATTTTTGGATTTGGGGGTGATCTTTTTCTCTTGTTATTTATGTAACTATAACATTCATGTTGAGCAAACCTCAATTTGACTTAAAACTAAAGCCAGAGTACCTTATCTTGCAGATTATTTATTTTCAGCTATCTGCTTAGCTGGAAATAATTGAGTTTGACAATTTATGGGTTAAAGAGTCAATGGATTGTGTTGGATAATTCACAAAGAGCCAATTTCTAGCTCAGGCAAAACCATACTTGGCTTAGGTGGAAGTCTGCCTGCTGAGGATGTCAGGATCTGGGTCCCTGTCTGGAAGATGCTGCTTTGTTTGCCTCTAAGGAGCTTAAATCCATACACACGTAGAAAAAACACCCTTTTCATCTAAGACATCTGGATTTCTGGGGGGATAAAGCCATGATGATACTATATTACATTTACATGCCATCTTTCTTCAGGGGCTCTGCAACTTCTCATGTCTCGTGGCTGTTTCACTCAGCCCCTTATTTGAAGTCCCCTGAATGCTGTTCAGCCACTGCAGAGCTGCACACATCAAGCCCCCACAAGGTTAAACCACTTGCCCAAGACTGCAAAGTGATTCACAGGCAGAGCTGAAACAGAAAACCACAAAGCTCTTTTCCCACACCCCTGCACACCACTTCTTTTAGAGTGTTTGTTGATGATGTGAATAATAACAGTTGCAAAGTTTTGTACTGCAGACAATTCCAGTGACTGTTTTTCTTCTTTTTGTTTTAAATCAAAGTATTTGATTTAAGAAAGTATTTGATTTAAAAGAAAAAGATAAAAACAGTCACTGGAGTTGACTAAAATCTTCTGGAGTTGAGTTAAATTCTTCTATTTTCCACTGCAGCAAGAGATTCTGAAATTTCGTGTCACAGCAATGCTTGCAGACAAACCCATACCCTGAGGGCCAGGAAAATATTCTATTTTTACAGCACATATAAATATATTTATTAAAGTAGCCATATATACATGGAATTATGTTGGGTCTGTTTTCTTCAGAGAGGAAGCTCCAGGTGAAACTCGCATGGTTCACCCACCGCAACAAAACAGGTCCTACTTAAATCTCAGTGCTGCCACTGCTTTGGTGCTTCATATGCCACGTCTGACCCTTAGATACCAATCCTCCATCCAGGATGCCAGTTCAGGAGCTGGCACCAGGAGGTGGGACACACCAGGAGGTGGGACACACCAGGTCCTGCTCATCCCAAAATCCTGCAGATCTCCAACAGTGCTGCGCCGATGCTTTTCCTTGCCAACATCCATTGCCAAGGGACAACGTGGTAGAAAATGGTTTTGCTGGGGTGGAAAATGGTTACCTCAGCACCTCAGAGGATGGGTTGGTCTGAGGTGACCTTCTTTGGCAGGACCCTGGACTCCATCCCATCACGGACTGGGGGATAAGCTCCTGGTGGACGTGGCACTGGGAGGAGCGCCTGGAGTGTGCCCGCAGCTTGGAAGCAGCAGCAGCAGCAGCAGCAGAAGAGGAGGCCAGAATAAGCACAGGAACTGAGAATCTCCAAAGGGAAGCTTCTGGGGCCAAGAGCTGGTTGGGAACGGCGCTTGGCTCTCGGAGGCAGAGGAGCCTTTCCGGCTCTTTGATTCCTGGAGGGAAGCGGGCTTTCATAGCCTCACACGGAAGAAACGGCCCACACCACCCCCGGCCCCGCTTCCAGGGAGGCATTCCTCTTCCCACCAGCCCTTCCAAGCAGGGAAGAAAGGAGGAGTGCAAAGGGAAAGCAAGAACCGCTAAGCCCAGAGTTTTGGCGAGCTGCTTCAGCCCCCCCCCCCCAAAAAAAGAAGCTAGAAAGGCTCTCTGGTTACAGCAAAAACCACTGCTGGAACCGTGGGCGAGTTCAAACCCGGGAAGGTTTTTGCAAGACCAGTTCTGAGTGGGTTTGGGGTGGTGCAGCTCCCACACCTCAGGGACCAGTGCCTGGGAAGGAGCGGGGCCAGTTTTAGTCACAGTGGCTGGTGTGGAGACATCCAGGGAATCTTGTGTGGTTCTGCTTTACTCTCTTAGATTGTCTCAGTCTTAAAAGCTGATTTGACAGAAGCACACGAGCAGGCCCAAAGATCTTGTTGTTGTCAAAACCATTACCAGGGGGTGAAGTTCAGGAATGCTCAGCTCTTGGGCATGGAAAGAAACTCAAATATTTGCTGCTTTTCTTTTGAATATGGATTTTTTTTTTTTTTAAATATGGATTTTTTTTTTTTTTTTCTGCCCAGATACACAGATGTGTTCCACAGATCTCAAGAGTGGATGGAGATTTGGGATGGGAGAAGCAGAAAAATCTCTGTTCCTGCACTCCTTGTGCACTCCCAGGTATTCTGCTAGTTAAATTGTTGGCAGATACGGGAATCTGGCAAGTTCACCCACTGCCACATGTTTTAACCAAAGAGTTAGGCACTTCACCGCACTCGGAATCTACCACTGGCTTGGCAGGAAGGTCCCCAGGAGGGAAAAGAGAGAGGAATACAGAAAATCCTGAATTCACACATCCAAACGCACTGGAACGCAATTCCAGAAAGTGGAAACTAAAGAATTAAAACACAACATTTAGTAAAAGTTCTGGGGGAAAAAAAAAAAAAAAAAAAAAAAAAAAAAAGGCATTAAGAGACATCAGGGACACATTCTGCCCCATAGTTTTATTTTTAAGTGGATGTGTGGAGGAAGGAGGCCAGGTTTGCTGGCATGGAATATCACAATGGGAAAGGCCATCCCACTGGGAAAGATCCTCCCAGTGAGGGGAGGCTGAAGGAGCTACAGCAAAGCCCCCAGAGAAATCATTGTTCCTTTCCTATAGCAGGGCCTTTATTTGTGCTCCCTCTACCCAGACCTGGATCCCGGTGCTCTCCATGAAAAACCAAGACGTTGCCTTCAAGTGCTGCCCAAACCAAAACACAGCAGGAAAGATGAAGGAAGGAAAGGCAGGACAACCCTGCATCCCAAGCCAAAGTCCTCATGACACGAATTCTGTCTGTGTCACAAAGGGAGAGTAAATCTCAGGATAAATGGGTCAGGGACCACCGTGGGAGGGTGTTTACAGCCAGGAGGATGCTCCCATTTACCACTGCATTTTTGTTTATGACAACTTTCAGATTAATTTTATTTTGAAAATAATCGTGGCTGGTTGCCCGGTTTTTAACTTGGGTCGGGTGGTGTTTTGCATTTCAGCAGGAGCCTTCTATTTCGTGGTGTCCAACTAAAACATGTAATGTGGTCAGAAATGTGTTTTCCCTGTTTTAAGAGGAGTGGAAGAAGGAAACTTGGAGGAGCTTCTGTTCCCTTTTTTCCTCTGCTTTATTGGATGACTTAGAAAATGAAAGAGAATCAGTTTCTGTGTGAATTTATCTCTTTGGACTATTTCTGGAACACATTATTTAGAGCCATGCAAAGAATGGATTTTTTTTTTTTTTTTAATTTGGCTGACAAGCCAGACAAATAAGGAAAAATAGCTCATTTCAGATTGACTAATCTGCTTTGCATGACTGCAAATTAATGATTCTGTTTCATTTTCACATTCGGATTATTATTTTCTTAGCCTTTGGAAAAGAGCTGGAGTTGTTTGTTCAGGGGAAAAAAAATTCTCCAAATAGAGCAGGAGAAAAAAATCTATTTAAACAAGGTAAATGTAATATATGAAAGTTATTCCGCTTCCTCCCTGATTTGCAGGTGCAATTCTGTGGAAGTCGCCTGGCTAATTTGTCATCTCAAAAGAATATTTTAGCAAATTTTCTGCTCAGACAAAACTCTAAATTTCCAATAATGAGAAGATGGATGTAGTGTTGTTTCCCAGATAAATGTCCCATTTTAGGATTAAGAGGATAACACAAAACAATTTTTCACTGTTTCCTTAACTAGCAATGTCAAAATATTAAAACCACACATTCAGGGCTGGGTAGTGAACCTCCAGCAAAATCTCACCAGCTTGAAACAAAAACACAGCCAGAGTGCAAAACCTTTCTGCAATTCAATTTCCTTTTTGGGGCACGCACAAATCAGTCGCAGATGCAGCCGCGTCTCCTCATTTTTCAGGTGTGGAGCTGTGTGTGACTGCAGTGGGCATTCACAGCCCACCTTGACTGCAAAGAACTCCAGCACTTGGGGCTCAGCAGGATCGTCTGCTTCTCTTTTTGCTCTTCCTGTTGTTGTCCGAGCTGGGCACTTTGAAAAAAAAATAAGGGGAAAATGGTATAGAACCTCATTGAAATGAAATAATGGTGTGCACTGAACTCCAGCTTGCCAAAGAAGGATTTCTTGGAGGTCCCTGACCTAAGCCATGCCCCAGATGCCTCTTACTTTTCCCTCAAGACATCACAGCCCAGGCTGGAATATTCTAAACCCTCCCCATCAAGGTGCTTAGGAATGAACGAGCCCTCTGGACATTTTTAAGCTGTTAGAATAGGATTTGGGCATCCAGGGCAGGCTTTTATGAAGCCTGCATCTGGGGAATGAAAACACCAGGAACACTTCTCCAAATTGCCTCCATTCCAGCACCCAGATCCCTGTCAAAGCACCAATATTCTGGAACATCATCTGGTCGCGTGAGGTTCGAGTTAAAACTTTCCAACACGTTCTTCCTGTCAGCAGTTGCACGCAGCCAGAAATTAATATCTAGAGAGTGCACGAGAAGAAGCTAACCACAATTGGTGTTAATTTGGAGGTGTTAGATTTTAGGGTCCGTGAGATTAAACTCCCCTAAATGGACCTCAGTTGTGGCACCAAGTCAAACGCAGCGCTTTGTGTGAGGTGTGTGAACTTGAGGAATTCGAACCAAGAGTCACAAAGACACTAAGACACACAAAAACCCCGTATGAATGGCAAAAATAATTTTTAAGATCCCTCCTCTTTTTCCACATTATTTCAGTGAGTATTTTAATGGAATTTTGGATTACATTCAGCTAATGCTTGGAAAGGTTTTTGGATGTTTTACTGTCTTAACCATATGTCAGTACTGCAGTCCTTCTCTGTTAGATTCAGGTTGTCTACAAACCAGTAAAAAGTCCAATCAAGTGTGTGCAGAAAGGGACAAATCCTGCAGTATGTGACCAACACCGTCCCTTTTTTAGCTCCTTTTTTTATTTTAACTTCCTGGTGTGCTAATAAAATTATTGTCCATGGACACAGAGTCTTTATTTTAGGGAAATGGAATGGATTGAAAACACAGTCCTCATCTTCTCCCTGAGAAAACATTTATGCTTATTTTATGGTTGGGTAGTTGTTCAAATGCCCATGCAATGCATCCAAGGGGGGGTGGTGTGTGGGAAGAGCAAGCCCAGCTGCTTGAGGAAATTCTCCCTGTGCAAATTGTTATGGAGTGGGCAGGGTGGGGTGGCAGAAATGCACAGCCCTCACCTCTCCCAGAGGGGCTTTTCACTTTGGAAAAGAAGAGGCTCATCTCAATTTTTTTTTTTTTTTTTCTTCTTCTTCCTGGAGGATCCTGGCACACCTTTCTTTCTCTTTACCTCTCCTTTTCAATTTACAATAAATTAATACAGCTACTACTATTATTTGAATGACGTTTGAGCAGCCCAGGGAGGCTATTTAAGAGGAGCTGGCGACATCCTGAGTCTCACACAACCTTTCACCCTCACATCTGCGCCTTTTCATCAGCCGAGCTGGGAGTGAGTGGAAAGACTCACACAATTACTTTATGTACTTAAGCTTTTATGTATGAAACGACCCACGTTAGTGAGTCCTGTGCCAATTCGCTGAGGCACAGCGGAGTGGTTCCAGCTCATCCACATAGCACAGGGGCACTTCATCCTCTCAGCCCTTCCCCTCTGATCAGGGCTTGTGATTTGGACACAGAGTTTGGTCACAATTTGTTAAACAGAGCACGCTGCAATGTGAAAATCCGGCTGCCATCTTCCCACGCGATTTCAGGGGGCGCATTTCTCTCTCAAGCAAGGGGATGGGGTGATTTTTTTCTGGCAGGTTGTGAATATCTAAACACCTTTGTGAGTGCAGCGGAGCGATGTCCCAGTGAGCCCAGCAGCACCATGCTGGGAACTCCTGAGCCCATCTACCTTGGGAACCGATGGCAGAGAACTCCAGAGTCAATGCGTTGCATCGAAGTTTTAACCAAAACACATCCAGGCTGCTTTGCTACTCCCCAAGGGGCAGTTGGCATCTGCTTCACAAAGGGTCCCACGCGGTTCCCTCTCTCTCGGAAGAGTGCAATTAAAAAATAGTAACTACCTCACTAAAAAAAATTAAATATCGATGGATCTCCTGCACTTCCATAGGATCTCTGTCCCTGAATCACCCCCTCATTGTGATGCCTTAAGTTTTAGCTTTCATGTATTTCAGGTTCTGTGCTGCCCAGGGGTGCAGTTCTGAGCTCACATTCAGTGTCAGTCAGCTCTCCTCACAGAACAGGGACACAAAACCTTTTTCTGCTGAAGACCAAAGACAGCTTTTAAGCCCAAAAGCACAAACAAGGGTGGCTGAAGGGAAGAACAAGAAGGATGGGACCTCACAACCTGGAGCTGTAATTGGACAATTAAACCCCAATATGCAAATAGACCAAAACCTGTAAAGTATAATACTTGGTGACCGGTTAACCATTTTGTGACCATTTTAAGTCCACCATGTGTGTAGCCCTGGTCAGGCTCTTGTCCTGCCCAAGGTGTACCCTAAAGACCTTTCAATAAATAACCTACTTTATTCACTAGCTCTGTCCAGTCTCTGTTCCAGGTCATCCTTCCCACGGCATCAATCACTCCTGTTCATCCGACACTTCCTTGTGCCCTTGTGCAGCACCTTGACATGTCGCTGCCTGTCCTCAGACACGCCATCTCTGAGGATGACACCATCAGGGTGCTCACCCTTGGCTGCTGGAAAGAGCTGGAAAGGGTTCAGCTGCTTTCTGCGCAGTGACCACTCCATCAGCAGAAAGTGTGATGTGAGACATATTCCAGAGCAACTGCTCTGCTCTGGGAGGCAGCAGAACATCCTCCAGCCTGCAGAGCTCAACGCAATCCATCTGCTCCCTCTGACATCCCTGTGCTGCCTTTTGCAGAGACACATTCTCCGGCATCTCTGTACTTGCCAAATTCTCCGTGACTCATGTTCTTCCCAGGTAAGGCAGAGTTGTGAATTCCCCTCAGGCACTACAGGGGTTCTCGTGTTTTGATGGTCTCCTGCTCCAGTAGCCTTAGCAGGGTTTGACAAATGGAGTTACTGGTGTGAGGAGGAAAACAGATGTTTTGCTTTGTTTTCCAGCAAACAATGATGTTATTTCTACAGAACGACCTGACAAGAAAGCAAAATCCTTCCAAATCTCAGAGCACTAACATGCAGCTCTAGTAGTGTGTGGCTTTTCCTTTAACCCACTATGAGCCAGAAAAAGGAAATGTGTGTCAATGAAACACAGGTAAAACTGGCAGATGTGATGAATGAGATCTTTTTCCATGGATCCACTTCCCTGCTTCTTAACAATAAACAAGGAAGACTTGCATGTGGTGAGAGGTTCATGGTGTCCCTCTTAAATCCATGGGCAGAAACAGGTGAATTTAAGATGCTGTGGCTACTGCAGAGGAAGTGGTTGAGGTCCTTTAGGTTCCTGTTTCCCTTTGCCGACTCCAAGGATTGTCAGCTCAGATTTTGAATCAGCACACATTGGGTCAGGTGAGAAACACCTTTTAAGGTTGTGGGGCAGGCTGTGTTCTAGGGAGAGTTTTCTGCCTCAGCCCTACAAATTTTGCTGGAAGAAATTGTTCCCCCCTTTTTTAAACCACAGAAAATGATACCAGGGCAGAGTGGCATCTCTTTCTGATGACTAAGGTGACAGCATAAAGTATGGCAAAAAGAACGAAGTCTGAGATTTAATACAAGCAAAATACAACAGAGCAGTAATTCCTGCTCTTTTTTGTGTGCAGCTACAACTTGTGTGTGTGATTGCACAGGTGACAGAAGATGTGTTGGTCCCTGACTGCTGAACTGATGTAATGCATGAATCTGTAACAAAACTTTAAATTTATGACACCAAAGTAGGATTGAAGCCTCACATTGTCTCAGGTGTCATTTTACCTGCTGTAAATTCCTTTGTTCTACTCCTGCAGTTCTTCAATGCCTTTCACTCCAGATGGGTCTAAACCAGAGAAATTTAAGGTGGAATCATGGCCTTCTAATCCAGTTGTGAGGTTCTATTTAATTGTTTTTTGTAGGCACAGCTGGTGATGATTTCTTGATTCCATCACAGAACAAAGTTAAATTGCATTTCCTGATGGTGAAGGCGACTCATGGACGTTGGGTGATGATGAGAGGAGAGAAGGGGACTTTTCTGTCTCGGGAAGGTGAAGGGATACCATGGTCCAGTAGCTAAGTTGTGATACCTCCAATAAAATGCCTGAGCTCTCTTTGCCCTGTTGACTTTCCTCTGCAAACAGAGTGGGAAAAGGCCTTTCTCTGCAATTTGTCTCATGTTTCTTTTCCATCCGAGGAACGGATATGAAAATACAAGGCTTGCCACCAAGGATGGATGTACATTTAGGCTCTCTCAAATAATCACTCATCTCAGGTTACTGAAAGAATACAGATAGCTGAGCTTTGCTGTTTGAAAAGGGTCACATTTTCAAACAAAATTGCTTCCAATCCTCCTCTTAACCAGCTGCTGATTTCCGTGCTTACAAACACAGACACGGTTTCTCAGATAAACCAAGCAACTGAGTAATATTCCCAGGCAGGGAAGATGTTGTTATTGAATTATGTCTTGCCAAACAGTGTCCAGTCTTGCAGTCTCTGGGCTAAATGAACAAGGATTTCCATGGAAAAATGACCTGGGTTCCTTCTCTCCCTTAGCTTACTGTAGAGCTGTCCATTGGAAGATGCACTGCTGGGAAAATACTACAAAAAAGGTTCCCAGGAATACTCATTTTAATGCCTTATTGAATGCACTGTAACTGGTCTTACATTCTTTTAAAATTTCTCTTTCCAGTAATGAACACGTTTACTGACAAGAACAATTACAGAAGCAACAAATTAATGGAAAAATATTTTTATAACGCAAGTATTTATATTGGAAACTTGGCACTAAATGGCGTGTTCCTTTGATCATGGAATGAAGTTTTATTACCCTCTCCTGTAAACCCAGTGGCTAATAAAAACAAAACTAAAACCTCAGATGGTATTGCAATATTGATAAGAAAAAATTAGCAGGTGAACAAATATTTGTGAAGAAAATTTTGTACTGATCAAGAAGGGCAATGCTGTTCTTTGGTTATTCCAGATAAGGGATAAAAAGACAAAAGGATTATTCAGTGGATTGTATCTGATGAACAGACTTTTGGGGGCAGGAGCAGAGTGTGTTGTGCCTATCTGGAACACTACCACAGTAATTATGGTGAATTCAAAGATGAACATCCAGAAAACATAACGAAATTTCAGCCTCTGCTGTATGAGGGCTCCTACATTAGTCAGAGTGTCTCCACTGATTCAGATGGAAATAGGGCTGTTTATGATCGTTATGACTAATCATGTGAATAGGGGAAAAAAAGATCCCACTAGACCAACCAAAAAAAAGCCCTCAGTTCAATCCAGTTGCCACCATCAGCATAAAGAATAAAAACTAAGACTTAACACCTTGGAAACGGCAATACAGACTATTTTGTTAATATGGACACAGTGATGACTTCTCAAAACAAAACAAACCCCAAACTGTATAATTAAATTTGAACAAGGCAAAAGTATTTTAAAATCTGCCCCATCTATGCAGTGTAATTAAAAATCTGGCCGAAAAGCCACTTAAACCATCTTGGTTGTTGTATCAGTAATTACCGAGCTCAAGTGGTTAACCCTTAGTCCTGCAAGAGTAAAAAGAGAGGCACCAACTTGAATTGACAGGAAAAAAAGTCTCAATTAAAGTTTTTCTGATTTAAGTTTTCTTTTGCAGGGCCCGTCAGATCTCTGCATTAAATCAACGATAGGAAATGGGGAAAAGGAGAAAAAAGGCCAATAGTTTCTGCTGTTAAAAATGCCCTAGCAATTTAGTTGGGCAGCTGGGAATTATCCATAGGAAAAATTGCCTGGTCACCAGTGGTAAGTCAAGAAATGTGGCAATGAGTAACAGGGGGATCTAAATTGGGATCTAAATTCCAAACCCCACCTAAAACCCAGCACAAGCCTTGACTGTGCTGAAGAGCTGGTGAGGGAGGGCAGTGGTAGGGAGTAGTGAGGGAGGGGAAGGGTAAGGAACCATCCATGAGGGCAACCGAACATTCCCCCCTTTTCCTATTTGAAAGCTGCTTCTCCTCAGACACAACAAAAGTGGAGAGAGGTTAAGTTGACTAATTTCAGAGGGAACGTGGCCAGAAATTCCAACGAATGCCTAACACCACCTTGTCAGCTCCACTTCATACTTACAGTCAACAATTTTTCATGGAACATGCTGAGATTTCTCAAGTGTTTCATTTTTCTCTGTGGAGTGGAAAACAATCTTTCCATGTAACGGGCTGGCTTTTCAAACACTTAGGCCTGATCTGAAAACAGGCCAGTATTTTCTCTCTCAGCAGATAAGGAGATGCTTTTGTTCAGTCTTTATCTTCCATCTTACCCCTGACCTGGTGGAGCATGAAGTGGGGTGTAGACAAATGTGAGGCTAGATGGAAATTAAAACCTATTTTTTGTCAGCCCAAAGGTATTATATGCCCACCTTTTGTTTTCTGAGGCTGACAAGTGAAGGTGCAGTTGCTTTTCTGCTGTTTTTCTGCCCAGAATCCCCTCCTCCCTGCATTCCTGAGCAATACAAACCTCACAAAACTGGTTTCCCAGTCATTTTTTGTGATGCAAAGCTGGGACTGCCAGGTCCTGGCCTAGGGACTGTACACAAAGCCTTTAACCTTTTTACCTCCTCCTGATGTTTTTATATTGCTTTAGAGTGACATTAAAATATAAGAGGAAAAGGGCACAATCTTGAAGAAGACCTCAGGTATGATTACACTTCTTTCTCCA
This sequence comes from Hirundo rustica, assembly GCF_015227805.2. NCBI lineage: Eukaryota > Metazoa > Chordata > Aves > Passeriformes > Hirundinidae > Hirundo > Hirundo rustica. The sequence goes on from NC_053458.1 coordinate 4,469,394, forward strand.
AAGGGAATAGACACAGAAAGTCCCTGCATCATTTATTCACTACTTAACTTCCTCAGATTTCCCTGAGATTACCTGAGACTGGAGCCATAAGTCTTTCCCTTCCCCCTTTTTACTTCTCCCTCGCTGAAGTATTTATTTCTCAGAGTTTGGGACTTGGTAGCTCTGGCATCTTCAGAAGTGTAGTCAATCTCCCACGAAGAACCCACCAACTATCAGGCTGATGTGGATGGCTACATTTCTTTTCAATATTTGGATAAACTCTCATTCAACTTACTTTTTAAGCATGTTTACAATGTAGTTACTTGGAAAACAGAATGTTGTATCTTACCAGCAACATCTGAAAATAGAGATTGAGCAAAAAATGGATTATAGGACTTGATTTCAAAAGAATGCAAGCAGCAATTATTCCAGGCTGCATTAAATTACAAAAATTGAGAAAAGCTGTGACCTAGATATTTCTTCTCTTCAAATATTTTTTTTGTTTCAAGACTCTACTTCTTCTTCCTTTTTTTTCCCCAGCCTCCATTTTGTAATGAAAGAAGTATTATTTTGTTGGTGAGGTTTTTATCTTTGCAAACCCATTATGCTGTATTAACAGGTTGCAGGGGATAGTTAAACACAACAGAGACATATGTGGTCCCAGCAGAGCACAGAAACAGATTTTGAAACAAAGATACCCTATAAACCATTGGGAGTTATACAAAACAGACAGGGGAGCTATTTAAGTGAGGAAATCTGATCTGGATCCAGAGCTGGAATTGAAAGGCTGGAAAGCTCAAAGAGCAAAATCCGAGCATGAAATGTTATCTGTGCAGGAGGGGATTAGCTATGAGTTGAATTATATTAAAGCACACTCTCTGCTAAGGAAAAGTTCTGATACACGTCTTTTTTCATAGCAAAAGCAGTAACTTCTGAGAGATTCAGAATTCAAAAAGCAATGTCATGCACTTCAAATAAAAGAATTGTTACATATATTCAGAAACAAATAGATTTTTGGGTGCAGTTGAGTGCTTTAGAAAGGGAAAAAATACTCAGACAAAATTTAACATCATTTCACAATAGTCTGCAAAACTGAATGAAAAACACCAAACACAAGGACATTGTAACTGGAATAATTACTCTGGATCCGTACTGGCTGGGAAATTATGTGGTGAGTCATATTTTTTTTTAATCTGTTCCTAAATAGTGTTTAGCAACATAGGCCTAAATTCATCTGTAGATTAATCACTACAGGATAGTGACTTCTGACTTAAAATTTTCAGTAAATTTCAATTTACTGAAGATTTACTCATGTCTACAACAGAGTCCAGTACTCACTGTCCATACACAAACTGCTTTGCCTGAGCTGGTTTATCAGAAATCATTAATAATTGTCCTGTAATTGCTCCTGCATCCTGTTGAAACAGTTTTGCCAGTGCTTAATTGGACCATCTCAGTTCAAAAGCGGTTTTCTCTGGGATCTTGTTGCCCTTTTGAAGCATTAACCGGTAGCAAACACTACCCTTGCACCACACCTACCAAGGTTAAAGTCCAGCAGAAATGTCACTGTGTATTTGGGATGGAGACACTCAGGTGGGGGCTCTGAGAATGTCTTCAAGCCTTGCACTCCTTTCCCAGAGCCAGAAGTGTCCTTGGCTGTTCCCCCTGCAGCTCAGGGATCCCAAGCTGCATCTCCTGTGCTCCATGGGCACAGCAGGAATGTTTGGAGCCTCCTCACCCCCTCTGCAGACAAGAGGAGGGGGTAGAAGAGCTAATCCCTGAAAATTTAATCCCTAAATTGGATACACCAATTTCCTTCCAGCCTACCCCCAGCTAAGAAAGCCCTTACCAGTGACAGCAAAGGAAACTGGTGGCAAAAAGCAGATTACTGCAAGAAATATTTGTGATTTCCACAGAAGCCCAGCCATTAAAAGCAGTTGGTCTTTACCAGAAATCTTGGGTAAGAGGAGAAAGATGCCCAAGGACCAACAAGGTTTCAGCAGGAAGTATTGTCCTTGTGCCACCAGGATTACCCTAAGGCTGACTCTGTAACTGTGGCAAGTGGGAATTTCTGGTGATTTACGCTGGGAAGAAAGAAAAATCATCCCGTGGAGTTAATTTCTGGAGATCAGAAGATCGCAGCCCTGCGCCCACAGCTCCCCCAGAGCTCAGCATCTGCAGGTAGGAAGCATTTTCCTACCTCCTGAAAAAATGGCTTTACCCACTCAAAATAGATTTTCAGTATAAATATGTCCTACATGAACCGAAAGCACTTAGGCTTGAAAGAGCCATTCAGGTCTATTAAGTCAGACAAATGATTGAAATTTAACATTAGAAGTGCAACTCCACACCTTGTACCATTTATCGACAGGAAATTAGGAACAATTAGATCTCTGTAAAACAAGGCAAAGCCATGATTGCTGGAGGTCAGGCTCCAGGAAAACCCTGCAGAAAGCTCCTCAGCAGAAATTCTTTACAGGTACGCTCCTTTACACTTATATTGTGCATATGGTTTCAGCGACAATCAGGTAAAAAAATGGACAAAACCAGATTCCCCCACCAGCTGCAATAAATTCAACCCTTCTCCTCCCCCAGCCTCCTGTTATAAACAAGTAGAAACGTTGCACAGAGCAGACGCTCTTCTGCTCTTTTATGGGCGTTGCTGTGCTCTGGAGTGGAAAGAGGGCTGGCAAAGATTCCTTGCAAGTACCGAAATGAAAGCAAGAGAATTAATTTTACGCAATTCGCTCTGTGTATTTCTGGAGTTTTAATGCTCTCCCGTTCTGAGAGCTCACAATGAAACACCTTGTGTAAATATTGCAAGCTTCTACCTGGAATTCTCACAATGAGCTGTCAGCAGATAAACTTTCACCCGTTACTTTCTGTAAATGGATAAAGTTGAGAACACACACACACACACACACACAGAGTCAGATCTCCTGATTTCTTTTCTTTCAAATGGACTGAAATTCTGACTCCTAGCAAGTTGGTATATGCTAGGCTTGAAATGAGGAACCACTTTCCAAAATGTCATGTCCATCTCAGCCAAATTGTGAATAAAGCTTCATGAGGGTTCTGAGGGTTTGAAGTTTTTTGGACACACACTCAGACATAAAATATATTTGATTGATAGAAAGATAGAATTATAGAAAGATAAATAGAAAGATAGAAAGATAGAAAGATGATAGAAAGATAGAAAGATAGAAAGATAGAAAGATAGAAAGATAGATTAGATAGATAGATAGATAGATAGATAGATAGATAGATAGATAGATAGATAGATAGATAGATGATTTTTCTTCCAACTTCCAGTTCTGGCTAGCACTAGAGCCAACCATGCCAAAACACAGCCAAGAGGACTATTCTCCTGATACTCCCAGCTGTGGCCAGAAGAAATTGTGCCTGAAATGGCGTGAGAAAATTGCAAGACAAATGAGCTTTGGCCGGTTCCTCTGCGAACGTTTGGATGCTTATTTAAAGTCAAGTGACCCCAAACTGCAAAGCACTGGATGTTCACTCATCACTAATTCCTAATAGTCACTCTGAGACCAGGTGGAAGAGCCAAGAAAGGGCTACGGGCTCCTTGCTTGCACAGAGGATTGAAGAGACAGAGGAAATGCAAAGTCTCTGGGGTCTGTAGGCCGTGTTGGCTGGAGAAGTTGTTTTTCCTTGGTGTTATGCAGGAGTTTTGATGTTTGAATGACACCAGAGTGATGGCAGACATCAGGGTGACATCATGTTCTTGCACACAAGCCAACATCTTTTGCTGTGGTCTGGTCCTTCATCTCCTACAGGATAGACAAGACAATCCCACTCTCTTTCTCCTGCCACCCCCTCATCCCCAAGATGCTTTTTCTGCTGCATGTTGGGACAGCTCCACGCAGCCTTGAGCAAGGCCAAAGTGCTAGAGAAAAACACTGTGTGACTCCCTTGGAAAATCTTGGGTTTGAGGTTGGGGACAATGAGAAGTTTAAGGAGAATAAGGAGAACTTGCATTTTGGGAAGTCAGGGAACCTTTTTTGTCACTGGTCCCTCAGACGAGTGCAGCTGAGACAAGCATGTGTTTTACAAGCAATTATTTTAAAGTGTGCCCAGAGGATGCAATAGTCAGGCTTTACTGGATATGTAATACACACTGTGACATTATATGGTGGCCAAAATTGCAATTCTGGGACCTTGCAGCCTGCAGCTGTTCAGTGAAACAAAGGAAATTCCACCAAAAGAAAAAAGGGAGGGGGGGTTAACTCACTTTTAAGCCAAATCCAAAACATAGATTATATGACTTCCCTCATTTCAGGGCTTTTCTGTGCCTCTGGGGGCAGCTGGAGGAAATAGGAAAGAGCATCTTCCCTAGAGCCTTTCCCAATGAGGAGAGGGGGCACAGGCACACCTCATCTTTGCACATCTTGGCAGGGGCACTGGCATCAGAGGGGCCACAGCTGACAGTGGCCCTTGCTCTGGTCATGTCAGGACTGTGATGTCCCCGTGGGTTCCTCAGAGCAGCTCTCCAGAACCAGCCCAGTTCATTCACGTGTCACTGGCCAAAACAGAGGAGCATCAGATCCGATATCTGCCCAGCTGGAAGCAAAGGAAATCATCTTTTGGGAGAGGTCAGAGCTAGTCCTGGAGCAGACCAGAGCAGGACAGTGCCTTGGGAACAGAGACAGCCGAGGACACAGGCTGTGGGACATCTGTCCCACCACAGGAACCACACATCAGGCTTTCTCCTTCATGGTGCTTATTATGACCCTAACCTGATTAGTGAGAGGCAGATTGTTCTGCGCTCTAAATCCCTTCCCATGAATAACTTTTGTTTGTTAGTTTGTTTGTTATTCTGGTTTGGGGAAACTTTGTTGCTGTGTTCCAGAAATCAGGCTGAAAGTTTGCCTTGCGGAACAGAGTGCGCGCAGATGCTGGCAGGACAACCTCAAGACAAACTGGGATCTGATCAGCCACTCCTGCAACCAGAACAATGGATACAATTGCAGAGATACAAAACAAGATTATGTGATTCAAATCTCAGATAAGGCGTGAAAGGCCTAAGAGGAGCACTGGAGCATAGAAAGGGGCTGGTTAAGCATTTTTGAGTGCTCTGGGCAGGGACAGCAGGCTCTTTGTGATTTACATGATAAGCGGAGTGATCAGAGCCTCCAGAAGCCATCCCACAGCTCTAATGGCAAAAGTGAGGCACAGATCAGAAGGAGCTTGTGCTTTATTTCACCACAGCAGTTTTGCTGGGAGTGTGTTTCCAAATGGCAAGGGTTGCTCAGCTGCTGGGCGTCAGCTATTCCTTACCTCAAGGCCCCTCCTGGAAATAAATGTGCAGAAGTTTCTGCCCACAACCAGCCCCACATCACATTCTCCAGAGGATCCATAGAACTGAAGGTGATGGCTCTCGTTTGGGAACAGCTGCTGCAGTGCATGGATCCACTGTGTTTATGGGAAGCAGAAGATATGGAAAGGGGATTTGGGGTCCGGGTGAGTCGGTCTATCCCTGGGATCACACACCTGTCCACTCCAGGCAGCATCCTGGAGGCATCAGGGAGGACACGTCAGGATACAGCACTGAGGCCCCACCCAGAGATGGGCTCAGCACTCTGCAGTCCAGAAAGCACCTAAGGACTAAGCAAAGGCTTTCCAGACCTGTTAACTCAGGCCCTGGATGCAGAGTTAGGAAGTCTGAAGTAATAGATTAAGTCAAAAACTCCATTAACTCAACCCGAACAAAAACACCACCGCTAAGCGCTATCTGAGCTTAACACAAAACCCCTCTGGCTCCCCGGTTCGGGCAATTTTATCAACACTTGATCTCCTCTGACATCAGAGCTGGCTTCTGTCTGCAGATGATTTTGTCTAGACTCGGTGTTTACGCGAGGCTTACCCAGATTGGCACCGCGTGCTTGGCAGCCTCTCCGCGAGCGCGCGCGTTCGCTCCCGGCAGCTTTGTTTGCGCAGCCTCCCGCCGAGCCCGTGGCCAGAAACAAACACGGGATGGATTCAGCGTTAGCAGCACTCGGTGGGACACTAAACATGCTCTGTGCAGCTTGCCCACGAAGCAAAAGGGTATGATCTGATTTTCAGACATCTACAAAGGGCCCTAATCAATCCCAGATCGTCGGACGAGAGCGATTGTTCAGGTGGGCTCAATTTCTGCTGTTCTTCACCACTGAAACAATTACCCAAACTTCAGTCATGTTCAATATGTAAAGTGGCAGCAAAACCCAACCTCAAAAAATTTTCAAGGCAGTTTTTTCTGTGTATAAATGCATCAGCCTAAGGCCAGCAAAGGTCAGTGAAGAGCTGCATAGTTCAGTGGACTTTGAATAAGAGCTGTAATGATGTTGGTAAAAGAGGCATTTCACAGCTTGTGTTGGCTGGAGGGAGTAATTCCGCCCAGGAATCAGCAGTTTATGTTCAGCTTCTTAAAATCCTCAGGAAAATGCCTTTTTTTAATGAGAGGATACATAGAGTCATGGATCTGAAAGCCAGAAAGAGTTTCTACAGCCACCCAGCTGCCCTCCTGCAAAAACCCTGTGATGTTTCCAAAGGTAATGCAGATGTGCATGGCTGAGTCACAGTGTCCTCTAGACCAACATCTGTCCTCTAGACCAACATCTGTCCTTCATTCAACGTGCCTGAAGATTTCAGGCACTTCTCCCTCCATCATTATGTTTTGTTTGTCCTTGGCAAGAAGATGAAAAGATTAATCATAACTATAAACCCAATATTTGGTCAGTGTGACTATCCAGGTCCTGAAAGGAGTAAACAATGTGAACATTTGGGGTAAGAGCAGAACTCAGCCAGGGAGCAGAACAGTTCATGGGAAACAGCATTGTTTGCTTTCACCCCAAACCTCCCAAACTCTGCTTTTTTTTTTTTTTTTTTTGTGTTGTTAATATTAATCACTCTAATCAAGTTAATTACCAAGGTTTTGGGTAGTCCTTTCTTTAAAGTGTCCCTTCCCGCTCATGTTCCCATGATACACACACTGTCCACAGCTTGGCTGTTCATTTTTTGGAAAAGAGACTGCACAGGAGTACTGGGATGAAATTTGGTCTAGTTAGAAAGAAACAGCCCAGGGAACAGAGGCAGTAGCTGCAAAATGATTCAATTCTCCTAGTAAAGAAGTTGTTCACACCGGGGTTGAGCTTTCTGAAATTTGCACCCATCTCTTGAAAGGGTAGGGCTTGCAGCAGATGCCGTTTGGATCATTCCTGGGCTGCTCTGTAGGGCTTTTATTGATTTTCTCAGACTCATTTGTCCCTCTGGCCATCAGATGTGCATGACCTCCGTGGCTGATGGCAGATCTGCAGCAAGGCAGCTGGAATGGCACACTTGAGGTTTGCACACATTCATGCAGAAGAAGCAGCTCCTGAGCCAACCTAGCGAGTACAAGAGACAGCTGAGCTGATGGGGAGCTCGGCGTGGATGTCAATTTTCAGCCAGTAGTGAAGTGTCAGGACACAATTTTTTGGCAAGTCCTTTGCCCTTAAGCTGTGTCCATGCCTTTGTACAAGAGAGGGCTCTGGATCTCACAGGGTGCATTCCTTGCCGCTGTTCATTCACTTGTAAAAAAAAAAAAAAACAAAAAAAACACCCCAACAACTGCCAAACCTTCCCAAATTAGAAGTGAATCAAGGGTCATTTCTATTGCAAAACCCCAGAGATAAACCCTGATAGCTGAAATCTCTCCTTTCGCGTCCAATGGCATCTTATGAGCTGTGGTGTGATGTTCCCATCATGGAGATGGAGTAAGAAGAGATGACTCACACCTTTTCCCAGTTGTTGTGCAGACAGCCTTTCCTGTGTAACGCTGTGATATATATCTGATGATGCTGATAAGAGGCTCAAGCATGTTTTAGCTCCTTGTGTAATTTCCAGCTTGTTCCATCAGCCTTAAAATGGAGCATATTGTGGGCATCACTGGGAAAAGTGCAGGCCAAGTTTATTAAAAGTATGAACTTAGAAACCTGAAAAGGAAGTTTAATGCCAAAATTAATGTACAGACTCTGGAGAAAACCTTGCTGGTGTCAAGATATGCAGAATAACTGAACAAATTTGCTCAGATCCTCACACAATCTTACCTCTAATTAGAGCTGCCTCAGGCAGAATCTGCCAGTGCAGGGATGGAAATATCAGACTGGGGACAGGCTGCCTGCCCTCACACTGCTTGGGAGCTCACAGGCTACTTTTCCATGGCTCTACAGCATTTAATTCACAGGCATTAGGATCCAAAATAAGGCTGGAAAATATTTTCTGCAGAGTCAGGTTGGAGGCAGGTAGAGCTGAGGAGCGATTTTGCCATGGAAATCTGACAACTGCTGTACACGAAACCCCCTTCTGTTCAGCTGACCACTGATTCCAGGGAGCTTAGGAGAAATGAAGCATGGATCTAAACTGAAAGAGGGTAGATTTAGGAAAAAAATTAGGATAAAAATATTAGGAAAAAAATTCTCTCCTGTGAGGGTGGTGAAGCCCTGGTACTGGGTGCCCAGAGGAGCTGTGGCTGCCCCATCCCTGGAAGTGTCTAAGGCCAGGATGGACGGGACTTGGAGCAACCTGGGATAGTGGAAGATGTCCCTGCCCATGGCGAGGGTTGGAATGAGATGATCTTCAAGGCCCATTCAAACCCAAACTGTTTTATGTTCTGTGATTCTAAGACCAATTCAGCCTTACGATTCCAGGAACAGTAATTCCCATGTTATTTTATTTCAGGCTAGTTAAGCTTCCCAGGAAGCCTCCAAGGAACCCTGCCAGGGCTTCCTAGCCATGGTGAGCAGTCACCTTGCCTGCACATGAAGTCATTGTCTGTCATTCCCACCTCACCACTGCAACACGCTTTTCCAGGAACCTCCCACAGAGAGTTTTCAGGCAGATAAGAATTAGTTTTTCTTGAGCAGGAGCCATGGTTTGTACAATAGCAGTCATCACCACCATCTCCTGTGCCAATGAGGGCTACAAGCTAACTATAGGATGCCTGAAGATCTATTTCCTGCTATTCTTTCACTTTCCACCAGCTGTTGTTGTTATTTAAGGTACTATTAGTTTCAAGTATGATGCAGCATCAAGCAGTTGTTCTTATTAAGGAAAAATAATTGGCTGTCTGGCCCACGCTTGGATGGAAGCTCATTTCTCTCTGGGGAGTTTTCAGCATTAGTCCATCTCCTGCAACAAAAGCTGTGATTTTTAGCATCCTCCAAAACATGGGATTACAGTAAAAGTGGAAATGGTGTAGTGAAGGAAAGTTCTGAATTAGAAGTTCTTCATATGGACAGTTAGCAGGACGTTCACTTCTGTGTACAAAAAAATCCTAGTAAAATAAACACACCCTCCAAACTTCCTGGGCTCTAAATCATCCTGCTAAATTTGATTATCACTTAAGTGATTTAGAAAGCAAGATGTTCTCTGCGTTATGAGAGTTTATTCACAACGTCAGCTAAAACTGATAGACACTGCAGTAATTCAAACCAGAGGGTGGGGGAAAAAAGGAGTTATGAAAACTTGGCTTAGGCTGGAGACCAGAGAAGAAATTGAAGGAAGAGCAGCATTTTTGAGGGAAGGGCAAATTGAAGGAATGAAGTTTTGAAATTCCTGTCTTTCCTGCCTCCCCAGTAAGCAGGAGAATCTAACGTCCCCTGGCTTCACGGGGAACAAAGCAGAGCTTGAAGCTCTCAGCTCCGCTGCTCCCGCTGGCCGTGGTTCCCTGCCTGCCCAGCCTGAGCCCCAGCTCCTGTGTACGCACCAACCAGCCTGTGGCTGGCTCCAAGCTTGAGCCTGGTGAAAGAAAGGCTCTGCAGAGCGCTGGGCAATGCTGGCACTCAGCACTGAACCCCCTGGATGTCAGGAATCCCAGCGCCTGAGCGCTGAGCAGAGGAGGGTCTCCAGCCCTGCCCCGGGGAAAGGCGGATCGCTGCTGCTCCAGTTCTCACAGGCTCTGAGTGGAACCACTGTGGGTGTCTGCAGCTCTGTCCCTTCTGCTCACCCTGTCCCAGGAGATGAACATCCTCTGCCCACCGCACAGGGCTGAATTAACAACGGGAAGCAGTTTTCCAGGCTGGCGCTGACATCCCGGCCAGGAAGATGACACGGCCCGGCAGCAGCCACCACAACAAAGAGGTGTGAGGAGAAGATGCCACCTCTCCTGCACAGGGACTGCTGAGCCACACAGCTCTGCACCAAATGCCTCAGGAGACTTCCAGAACGCCTCCAATAATTAACAGCGTGAAGTTTAATGTATGTCAAACATTTCACGGCAGATATCCAGACTGTAAATGAGGATCTGTTAGAATTTTACTTGGAAAAGAAAAACAATAGAGGAAGATTGATTTTATATTCATGCTCTAGCATACTTCCTTACCTATCACCCTATCCAAGAACTTTTTCAGTTCAGTATCCCATCTGGGCTCAGCACCATCCCTCTTATATCCCATTTGCCTCTCCTTAGCTTCCAATAAGTTTTGAAACAAATCAGCAAAGGTGGGAGAGGCTCTCAGCATTTTATGTAGCTGGAATAAAAGTGGGAACAGAGGCATCTGTGTGATTTCCTTCCATCCTGGTGAAAAAATCAGAGCATGAGAGTAGACCTAGAGACATGCCTGCCATGCAGGGGGCAGAGGAATGTTTGTGAAAGCCTGGGCAGCACTGAGCCTGTGCCTTGCTGCCCTAAGATTCCCAACAGCAGCTCCAATCCACAACAACAAACTCAAGCCACAGCATGGGAATAATGAAGAATGTGGACATCGACTAATAAACTCGGGAGAGAGAAAATAATGTCAAGTGCCAGGAAGGGTATGAACCAGGAACCCTATGTATGGGTTACCTGGGGATCTTAAACCTTCATGCAGGGAGATTTACACTGATTTATCCAGAACAAGATATGTGGACCCACCATGTCCAGCCTCAGAGATTTAAACACCTCAGCTGTAAACTCTCTGGGATTTTGTGTCTTGGTCAAGAAAAAGGTTTGTTTGTTCTTTTGTAGCGTTTTTTTCTAAATTTTCTGTGTAAGACAGGGAAATGAGCAACCCGATTAATCTGCCGTCAGAAATCTCTTTATTGAGATGCTCTGGAAAGGCCTGGCAGTGAACATGGGCAGATACACAGCTGCCAACCCAGGACATGCCCAGGTGTCAGGGGTTACCCTGGCACCAGCCCAGCCCTGACATCACGTCCTGACTGTTCTCCAGAACATGAACTGCAGGAAGCAAAGGCTGGCACTGCCAAACTCAGCTTTGTGTCTTTTATTGTAAAGGTCTGGCTCCTTTTTTTCCTGCAGTTCTTAAGTGTGGCCCCTTTGAGCATAATTGAATGAGACAGAAGCAAAAATTGAGAGGTTTCTGCTTTGGAAAGAGATGTGACACTCGTTTATTGTTAACCACAAAACACGGGCCCCTTTCTTCTTTTTCCTTTTTCTTGGTGTCAACTTCACAGCTTTTGTTACTTCAAAATAACTTGGGGTTTAACAGAGCCCAAAATGTCCTCATCAGCACTTTGGGATGCCCCTTCTTCAGGGATTGGAGACACCAAGTATCCTGACAATTTGGCTGCCACCAGAGCAGGACCAGACAAAGCAGAGCCTCATTTTTACCTGCACCAAACACCTCATTTATTCCACTTTTATAACTCCTTTCCACCTCCCACACCACGCTGCTTTCCAGAGGCTGCAGCAGAATTTCCCTGTTTTCCAGAACATTTCTCTGCCAGCAAAACCTTCTGCCACGTGCGTGAGAACTGAGATTTGAAGTGCATGTTGTCAGTAATTACCTACTTCATGCAATTCTGTGATTATAAATTCGGGGTGGGTTGTAATGATGGTCTTTTGGCACCTCCTGCACAACCCAGGATGACCTTTGTCCTGAATTATTCCCTACCCAGTGGTGCCTCTGAGTCATGCTGAGCACCCAGAAGAAAACAACTCAATTTTGGCTTCTAGTGGTGGAGAATCCAACATGTCCCATCCATAACTCAAACCTTCACGAGGTATCTCATAGTTTTCTTCTTCCACCCTTGACATTTTGGACTGTTTCCAGCCCAGATTTGTCTGGATGTTGTGTCTTGTTATATCTCCTTTTGCTATGCAAAGGAGAATCCCATTCCTAAATCAGTTTTCTTCAAATTTCAAGTTGATTGGCCAAGCACTGTTTTAAAGTAAACCTTAAGAATATTGGGCAGCCTACAATGACAACAGGGGCAAAAGAGATGTCATTTCCATGTTAGTGCTTTGTCCTCAGCAGTGTCCAGACCAAAGTCAAACAGTGATGCTGGAGCAGGAGAAAAATTCTGCAAATGTATGAGCCAGCATTCGTCTACTCTTTGGATATAAAGAGTCACCATTTCCTGAACTCTGAAAGCATCATAAAATAAAACATTTCTTGGATGTTCTCTGACACGAGCAAATCTTTCTCAAAGTCAGTGGGAGACTTTCCACTTCTATTAGTGGGCATTTTGTCAAGTTCTGACTTTTTTTTTCTAAGTGAAGCTCCAAATCCTACAATAATTTGAAGTTTATTGCCTATGGAAGAGAAGAACAGCCAAGAAAAACTCCCAAATAAATGTATGGAAAAGAAACAGCAAAACAAGGTTTCCCCAAACAACATTCAATGGTAACAATACAGCTTTGTGACTGCCGTCATTTTTTAATGTATTTCCAAAGAAAAACTAAAGGAAATATATGATTTGTCCACATTTCTGCCAAGAAGGCGGTTCCCAGAGTATGCATCTAACAACAGCATCACAGGAAGACTTTTTTTTCCCATCCTTTTGAGCTCCCTGTCCACTGCAAAAAGAACATCAGCAGGAAAAAATCCCACACAGAAGGGGCTGGGGATAAGGACACATCTGATGGAAGGGAAACAATTCTTTGGAGCTGAGCTGGTTTGAAAGGGCTCTGGTGAGCAGCTCATCATCTACTGGAGATTGCCCAAATCCAAGGTCTCACTGGAGCTCATCAAAATAGGCTGTCCATGGATTCAGCTGACAGGACAGTGCCAAATATCTGCCCCAGAGAAAATTCCTCAGACCTGCTGAGATCATGAGGTTTTATCTTGGGTTCTTTGGGCTTTGTTGTGGGGTTTTTTTTGGTGTGTGCTTGTTTGTTTGTTTGGTGTTTTGTTGTTGTTGTTTTGGGGGGGGTTGTTTGTTTGTTTGTTTGTTTTGGTTTTGGTTTTGAGGGGTTTTTGTTTGGCTGATTGGTTGGACTTTTTTTGTTGGTTTCTTTGTTTGTTTTTGGTTTTTGTGGGTTTTTGGGGGGGAGGAGGGGGAGGGATTGTTTCATTTTTTTCCCCCCCCAAGTTGGAAATGGAGACATTTATTTCCTTAGGAGGAGAATTTGCAGAAGGACAAGTTACCTGGGCCCTGGGCCATGAAGCAAAGCCAGGCTCAAGCTGCTCCACAGCACTCAGTGGAAAGTGGCAGTGATTCCTGGCTGGTGGGAGCTTAAAGGTAACTTGAAGTGAGGCAAGGACCACCCCTGGTGCAGCATTTCCAGCTCAACTGAAGTAGAAATGTCGGCTACAAACAATGTAATACATATAAACCTCTCTTGTGCTAAAAAAAGGGGCTTGAAAAAAAGTACTGGTGGAAGAAGAAACACCAACAAATCAAAAGTGGCAGAGGATAAAAGGTGGATTTTGGAGAGGCCTGAACAAGAGGGCTCCCATGGAAGGGCAGACAGAGCACATCCATGAGCTCACGGGAACTTTCTCCCCAGCAAGGGAGGACTTAAAGAGCCAAATAAGTCCATGAAATTCACACAGGGCCTGCAGGGATGGAAGAAATATAACCTGAAGAGACAAATTCCCCAATCAAGACTACAAAAGCTCTTAAAATTTTCACAAGAGCTGGTTCAGACTCTCTGGCAGGACTTCTGCAGAGCAGCAGGAGCCTCAGTGTGGGGATCTGATAAATCACAAGCCACTGCTGTACTGCTGATGCATAGAGCAGAGATCCATCAGGGAGCAGTCAGAATCTGCCCAGGACAAATTTGTGCTAAGACATGACTGTTTGACCGAGACTGGACCTTGGCAGTGACCTCTGCAGGGTGTTGGAGAGAGGGAAGCTGCCAGGAGTTGTGCTCTTGATGGAGATTTCCCAGGGGGAAATTGGAGAAATCATTCTGCTAACCTGATGGAGCCCAGTTGTTCCTGCCTGGGGTTCCTCAGGAGCTGCTGTTTCTGCCCTGCTTTTGGTTAAACACTGCAAAAGTGCTTCCTAATTTGTGGCAAAGAGCTTTAATCTGAGTGATCACCACTGACTCACTCTAAGTAACACCGTGGCTTCCAGTATGAAAAAGGATGTCAGAGCTTGAAGGGCTCAGCGACTGCTGTGATCAAGGGCATTGGAATTTCTACTAGGAAACACAAAAAAAATGCTGTCATATCTACCACCCCGCTGAAGAGAAAGGTCTCCTCCCTGTCCCACGTGGGTATCTTGGTGTGGCAGAATGGAGGGGGTCTTATCAAGTGCTCAAAAAGGGGTGCAAAAGCAACAGGGGGGTGTCTTGGAGGCTGGGGAGAGGAGAGGTAAAATAGGAACTGTCAAAATTAACCCAGATGGAAGTTTCGATGAGGAAAACAGTCTCAGATGTTTTCCAGCCACAAACATGGAGAGGGGAAAAAGTGTTTGTGGTGCAGAGAAAATGGAGCAGAAATCAGAGAACTGAGGGTTACTCCAAGCCCGTCACCCCTCCCTGGTGCTCAGCAAAGGGCTGCTGCAGAGCCTGGGATGGAAAATGAGGGGAGGATGTGGAAAGGATGGAGCTGAGAGGGAGTCACAGCCACAGCATCACATGGGGAAGTGGAGAGGGGTGGGGAAATCTCCCTGCTGGGGTTTGGAAAGTGTTTGAGAAACTGCACATCAGGAGTGCGGATTTGTAACCCCTGAAGGTGCAATGACTGCATTTAGGGAATGGAGCAAGGAGAAAAGGACAGCTAAGGCACTGTCAGGTCACTGAATCTGAATTGACAGCAAGGCAAGCTTTCAAAAGCGATTTTTCAAGAAATATTAAGACATTGTGAATCAGGCTCTGCTTCCATTCCTGTTTCTTCCAAGAAATGGGTCCCAGCTTTTTTCTGGCAGGACGTGAATCATTCTGCCCACCCTCAGTGAAAGCCTGACCTGTCTGGGTGGAAAGAAGAAAGCCCCTGGCACACAGAGGTTTCCTTCCTGGGCACCCTCTGGGTAACACGCTTCGAGCCTGAGCTGCCATTCATTTTTGGCGAATGACTAATAATGACTTGCAAAATTCACCACTATGTTTTTCATCACAGCTGCTCTGGGGATATGTTTTTGGCACTCAAAGCACTGCTACCATCATGACAAAACCAATTATCCTAGTTATAAAAAAAAGGGGGAAAAAAAAAAAAGAAAACAGGCCAAAAAGATATAAGGTTATTGTCGGGGTAAAGGCAGGGGAATTACCGAGATGAGTTGTCTACAAAATCACTTAAGAGAGTTGATTTCTTATTATGACATCATGAGTTAGGCTGGCTCAATTATGATGAGTGATAATCATGACAAAAACTGCTCCAGCTATGGCCTTGGGAGATGAAAATTGAGGGGAGGAATTAGCGGGGGGCTGAGGGGGAAAAAAAAGGAAATAAAATTAAGTCATCTTCAGTATATATGAATCCAATAGAAATTGGTTTAACTTACAGTGTGCTAGTGGAGTAGCATGAAAAGTATCTCCACAAAAGCAGGACAAGGTTTATCTTATGGTGTGCATCTATAAAAAGTCAGGCACCCTGAGGAAGGATTAGAGTTTAAAGGGGTCCTGGCAGTGCAAAGAACCCAGAAAAAGTGAATCAGAGGCATGTTTCAGATTGGAACCGCATCCTCGAGTCTTGTCCTCATCACAGAGCACTTTCCAGAGATCCACCTAACATCATTATAAAACCAAAGGATTTTTATGCCTCCTTAAGTGCTCAAAATCACACAGACCTGTTTTTCAGAGATCCCTTTTTTCTCCTGAATATCCTCCTTGTAAAGCTATACCTGGACTTCAGGTGACCTCCTGACGCTGTCCTTAGGATGCTGCAGAACTGTAACACCCTCAATATCCTTTTCCAATCCCTTTTGCTTGGATAACCAAGCCAGCATCTCCCAGTTCCTTCACATCCTTTGGCCCTTCCCTTCCCTTCCCTGGGGCTCTGCGGGCTGCTGAGCATCATCCAGGTGGGAAACCTGACCCCTGGAGGCTCCCTCCGCCCTGGAATTAAGGGGCAGCTGGGTGCTGAGAAACCACCTCTGAGAAAAGGGCTGAAAAACAAATAAAACCCCGGAGAGAGCCAAGGAAAACTGGAAGTAAGGAGATGATTTGTGTAAACTTTAAATCGAGCAAGTTTCATGGGGGTAGGCTCGGGTTACATTTTGCGGGCAGGGAGAGGAAAACTCCGGCACGACAGCGGCGGCTTCAAGGAGGCACGGACACGGTTCTATCCTGGCTACCTCGGTGCCACCACCCACACCATGGGAAAGGCAGGCAAATGGATCCTTCCAGGTTTTCTCTGTGCTAAAATGAAGCAGGGAAAGGGCCAGAATATCTGAGTTTTTCCTGTCAATCCCGGGCTGCCGGAAACAACCGAGTGTTTGTGACGGGCACGGCAGCACGAGCAGGCAAGGAGCAGCTTGCCCGTTCTTGGCAAAGCCTCCCATCTGGGAGCTCCAGCTTTACCTGGGGGTAAGGAAAGGAAAACACATTCCTGGGTCTTGCAGGACATTTTTTGCCCGAGCATAGGTGGGGGGCTAAGGCACAGCTCCCCTGCGGACCCCCCACTGCCTCCTCACAGCCAGCGCTTGTTCTCCTGCCGGTGTCTTCAGGACACCAAGAGCAGCTTGGAAGCCAGGAAAACATAAACAGCTGCAGATTTAGAAAACAAGAGATAGAGATTTTTGTGATAGAGCTGTCGCTCCAAAGAGTCAGACAATCTGTGAAGACAAAATGGAAAACCTGTCTGGCTCCGGAGCATGGAAAATGCACTGAGGACGGGAGTTATGCAATGTGGCAAGATGTTTATCACTTCTGGGGTTTTTTCACCTTTTTTTTTTTTTTTTTTTCCCCCTAAAATTGAAGATGAGAGTTAGAAAAGGGGCTGCTGGGAATGAGAGAGAAAACAGGGACACTTCCCTTCTTGGACTGACATTTCAAAAGCGTGACATGGCGTGATGAGACTGGGGAAACTTTTAAAGGATGCTCTGGTTTGCTCTTCTCTGACTATTTTTGAGGAAGATTCAGATGAGAGAGTGGTGAGGGAAAAGGGGATAGACCCTCTCCCACCCAACAGCTCCTGGATATCAGCAACTCCTTGATACCAGCACTAACAGAGTCAAAGCTCAGTTCAGGAACAGTCTGTGCCACACTTGGTGTCATTGGAAACCTCTCCTGTCTCCACACTCAGCAGCACCTCAGAAATGCCTTTCCTAGGAGTTTAAAACCAAACCCAAATGCTGCTGCCTGCCCAAATCCAGAGGAGATGACAGCCGAGAGGTTCGGGAAGGAAAGTCGGGAAAAGTTCACAAGAAACACTTGTGGGTGGTAGAGTGATGTAACCCTCTAGGTAGCTCCCAGCATTTTGAGGTCAGCCATCCATTAATTTTCCATTAAAAACCTGGCAATCTACACGTGAGCATTGCAACATCCGCTTTCTGTGTGCCAGAGAGGGTGTGCACCCGTGGGCTGCCCCTGCACCCTGCTCCCCTGGAGGCACAGGAGCTGCTCGGGACGTCCAGAGCCAGCGTTCCTGGGAGAAATGAGTCAACACTGGGACCAGAGACACATTCCAGTGTCCAGGAAAACAGCTGAAACCTTGAGTGATCTTGCAACATCCAACCACTCAACAGAGTGAAGCAATCGCTCACATGAGCTGGTCTTCGGGGCTCGGTTCAGCCACACTGCAGTGCCCAGGAGCAGAATTTGTTCCTCCATGGTTTACGGGTGCTGAGTGACCACCAGTGACCTCTCCCAGTCCACCTGTGGGCAGTGGGCTGTGTGCTGGGCACTCCTAAAATGCAGACAGAGCCCTCTCTGGCTGCTGTGTGGGCAGAGACAGGCGTTTCAATCTTCCCTTTGCAGGGATGCAAAGCTGCTGACCTGGGAGAAGGAACCACCTCCTCATCCTCCACCCCATGTACTCCGAAACAGCAGCAACAGGAGATTTGCATTTCTGACACTTCAACAGTTACATTAGATTTGGCTGGGTTTTTTTTTTTTTTTTTCCTTTCTCTTGCAAGCCTGAGAAATGTTTATGGTCTAAGGAAAATATATATTAAAAAAAAAAAAAAAAAAAGAAATCCAACAAAACCTAGCAAAAGCGAGTGCAATTTTTCCATGCCAAGGAGGGGGTTTTTTATAAAATCCTAAGGCAAAACTTTTGTAGTTGCAGTGGTACGTTTATACTGCAGAAAAAGTGGTGAAAAACAAACATTTCAGAGGTAAAAGCAGCTCAGCCCTAGCAGGTGTTTTGTGATGTTAACAGAGCCAAGTGAGGAAAACATCTCTCCATTACAGATGCAATTATCTGTTTGAACTGAAAACACAGACTTTGGAGAAAAAAACAGCGAAACGCTTGACTTCCAAAATATTTAACTTATTTTGAGCATTTGACCAGTAGGAGGGAGCAAAGCAGGGACAAAACCACTCGTGTGGTGCTTCCAAATGTACATATACTATTCACGCTTTTCATAGCTGAGTGGTTAACAACAAAGACAATCACATTCTTGCTACAGCTGATTAAACAGTTGATCCCACGGACCCCAGGCTTCTCAGACACGGTTGTTTGCTGTAAGCAGAACCAGCAAAACAAAAACAAGGCTGAGGTGGAGATGTTCATCTGCCGTGGCTCGGGTTCAGGACAGCAACCCCAGCTCCTGCTTAAATATGAAACACGTCCTGTTTACACTAAAATTAATGCAATTTAGCCAGAATTTTGTGGGGCTGGGAATGTGGAGGTGTGGATATATTTTGTAGCTGAGCTAGGATCTGAGTTGTGCCTCTCCTGCTATCATCAAAGAGCTGAAGTTGCCAAGTCCTATGCACAGGATTCCTGGATCCCTGCTTTGTTTATGGGTTAATGTCCCAGTGTTCAATCCATGTTTTCTTGGCTGTACATAGAGTGTCCCACCAGCCCAGCTGGGCAACTTTAGACGATGTCTTAAGCACGCAAACAGCTCTCAATTTGGAAAAGCTTTGATTCCTGTTGAGCCCGTGAATAAACACATCACCCAAGAGTCCATTCCCCACCTACAGCCCCTCCCATGGGGCTTCCTGAATTATGTTACATGGAATATCTGGCTTGTGGAGAAATACATCCCATTGAACTTAAATGATCTGTCCCTTCAGCAGGCATGCACTCATTCCTGGTTACATACCACAAATTCCTCTCAAAATTATTTTACATCCAGCTTTGTTTTGCGTTTTTGGAAGCACTGAATGTTGTTTCCTTAATGTGCCTTTGTGAGAAACAATTACATTTGTGTTGGCAATCCTTTTTTTCTAAGATATTACTAAATCTCCAGTCTTCTCCCTGTGGAATGACAAATTGGAAAAATAAGAAAGCTGGCTTCTCACCACTTTTTTGCAAAAGAGGAAAAAAATGTACTTTACTATGTGGCATGAGAGACCGTGTTTCCACATAGCAGTAACCCTCTCTCTGGAAAAAAAAAAAATCCTGCAAGCTTTTCACATTTTAGCCCAAGCAGAGTATTTGCTCCAAAGCAAAAACGCTCAAAATGTTCTAGAACTGAATCCACATTAGATATTCAATATCCATTAATTACTTTTTGCCCGTGTATCATTTTTATTACAACAAATCTGAGACCTGAACCCTGCTGATATTTTTTGTATCTCCCCAGTGGTGTAAGGACTATAAAAAAAAACATTTCCCATATAGATAAAAGAGCTGCAGTAAACTGAAAAATTTACAAAATAAAAAATAAATAAATAAAAAAATAAAATAATAATAAAAAAAAAAAACCAGGAGAAACAGTGAGGGAGAGCTGTGACCACCACTGAGCTGGAAACTTGGAGCACAAGACATGAAACAACGTCCCTTTGCAGGAAGCATGTGGAATTTGGAGAAGACCACCACAAGCAAAAGCCTAATATCCTTAATATATCTCATGGTATATACACACACACACACACACACACACACACACACACACATATATATATATACATGCACACACATTTGAGAACAATGTTTTAACCTTGGAAGAAATGCCATGTTCCATTTCTCGGTGTGTTTGGTGAGGGAACTTAAGCAAGAGTGAAGGGGTTTGTTCTTGACTTTGTACTCACTAAACCAAGATCAAGTTAGTCCTTCCAGGGCTTGGCCTTTAACCTGAGAGAGGAGACAGTTCTACAAGTCATAGTCACCCACAGCCCAGAGCCATGATCTGTAGGGTCTGGTGTCCTGGGGTTTGTGATTACTGGAGTTTTTCCATAGTTAAATGCCTCTGGAGCTGCAACTCCGTTTTATATTTAGTTAATGGAAACCAACTGGAAATATTCCCGTTGACTCCCAAGGGCCATGCCTCAAAACATAATGTATTAATGGAATAAACCACCCTGTTAAATCACCAGAAGTCATGGACAGGCTCATTCCTCACCCCTAAGCCCCTGTCCAGATGACACAACTCTGTAAGGGAGGAGCAGGAGGAGTTAATCCAGGGCTAACCTCTGGGCTGCTGAAACGCAAATTTCACACTCCCTCCAAACAAACACCTCTGGACATGGGAAAAAGGAAAATCAGAGCGTGGTCCCCAGGGTCAGACCAGAATGATCCTGTGACACCCTTACAGCAGCCAAATCCTTCCCTACCTATCCCAGAGGCTACATAGGTATTAAGGAATGTGCAGGCAAGAAAAGGCTGCCACGGCTCATTAGAGGGCGAGGATGAAAAAAAGAAAACAGAATCAGTGCATCATTTAGTTTGGAAAAGACCTCTGAGATCATCAAGTCCAACGTTAGCCCGGCACTGCCAAATCCACCACTAACCCGTGTCCCCAAGTGCCACATCCACAAGTCCTTAGAATGAGCTTACTCTGGAAAAGGTGGATTTTGCTGCCTGGGATACATCTCCATACACTCAGCCCAGCTTGGAGCTAGAGAGCCCTGCAGCTCTTGGAACCTTCTGCTGCAACTTTCCATCCAAAAGCTCCACGTGGACTCACTTGTAAATGGCAAGAGATTAGAGAACTTCCCGTCGTCATCACTTATTCACCAAAAGTTTGGAAAAATCTGGCTTTCTGCAGGAAAAAAAAAAGGGAAAGGGATCGGATCTTGAGTGAGGGGGAAAATAAAATGTTTATGGTGTGCGTTACCTAAAAAAAATAATTCCTATGATGAATCTTTATCTTAAAAGCCCTGGACTAAAAACAAATAAATGAATCATTGAAATTATTGTGGAAACAGGCATGTTTCATGTTATTTATGTGTTTAATGTTCCTTTTAGGGTTAGGTTTTTTCCTTCCTGTAAAGAAAGGCAGTTTTCTTAGCATTGCTGTGAATACCAATGTCAAAATCTATTTTAACGGTGTTCAGTGATGCATGAACATCCCAAAGGCAGAATTTCAAAAACACTAAAACCATTTGTTAAAGAGCAACTAGACAAATTGAGCAGTTCTCTTTCCCTGCAAGCTTTAGAAAGACAGGTCAAAATATGGTTCCACATGGAGAGTGCCTGAGGAATATTTTTATTGACTTTACCTGAACTTTGGATCAGACCCACAGGAGCATTTTTCTGTTGGCTGTTGGGCTTTTTGAGCAAAATCATTGATAAGATTATAAGGAACCAAAGCACTTATTAGATGGCCGGGGGTTTTCCAGCCAGACAATGTGGTGCATTCTCCAGAGACCTTGAAGTTGCCACTTGAGGTGGGGCATGACTTTTGCAGCAACACAGCAGCAGTGATGGGACTCCAGGAGCTCCTGAACAAAGGCAGAAGGTCTTCTGGCTCTTTTTTTTTTTTTTTCTTTTTTTTTTTTTCTTTTTGTTTTTTTTTAAGGAAAGGAAGAAGTGAAGGGAAGCCTGCTATGAAAACAAAAGGAACTGTCTCAAATCCAGCCATGTCTTTTGAGAACATCAGGTTTCTTTTCACCAAGACAGCAACCTCATCTTTGTTAGTTCCTTCTAGGTTACCTGGTCCAATTGTTCCAAGGAAATCCCTCTTCTCTCTTCTGATGTGATATTTCTGGCCTCATCCTTGTGTACTAGCTATTAAAACAGGAATTTTCTTCCTTGTTTCACGTCTTCTCATCTCATTTTTGGTTTCTTTTCCTTTTCACTCCATGTGATATACCAAGAGTACAATACCTTTAATATCCATGCCCCACCTGACCACCAGCCCAGCGAGGGCCTCACACATAGGCCTAATTTTAAGCACACATTTAGCATCTGTGATTTAATGGGTGCATTCCATGACTCTAAAATTACATATATTTTAGAGCAGTGCTGGCTCAGGGGGTATATTCTTGTATTTGTGTTGTAGCTTCAAATTCTTCATAATTACATTGCCCCTCCTGCTCTCTATAGATATTTCCACCTTTCCTCTGTGTCAGGAAAAGTCTTTCTTTTCACAGTTTGTTCACCAGTTTGTGATAACACAATCTCTGTGGCGTTTCCCTTGGCAGCAGGCCTTGGACTGAAATTATTTAATGATCTGATCATTAATTGATTACTGTTTGTGGTTATGTGCACTTGGTGTCCCATGGAAGATGAACCCACCAGAGCTGGAGAAATCCATCTTTTCCTAGGATAAGGAGTCCAGATTTCTAAGGACTGAAGAACACAATCATTTCCCTCTGCTGCCATTATTCCCCTGTGATGTTCCTCCGAGGAATACCTGCTGCAGGGACCTAGCAGGATTTTTCCTCAGCCAGTCACCACAGACTACATCATTTAATTTAAAAAAAAAAGGGGGAAAATCAGTGGTAAAAGTATTTCAGGAAGTGGAGGTGATGGCTTACTGATTCTTTTCCTTGTAGCAGGAAGATGTGGTTCTAAAGAAAATCAAAATACAGATTAAAAAAAAAAAAGCTTCAAGAAAATCGTAAAAAAAAAATAAATGAAATAAAATTAAAATCCCAGTCTCCCCAGTAAGGTAAACGAGGGAAATGAATGCCACTTGGTCTGCAGCAGGTATTGCCTTGCTTAGATTTTCCACAAGAGGAAAAGAAATTCACTTTTCTCCCCTCCTGTGTCCCCACTTTTCATCCGTCTTAATTTGGTCACATTACTTTGTCAGACATCTTCCCGGCTCCAGGTCAAATAAGCTTCCTCCTTCTGCCTTCTGCAGGATACAACAGATCCAAACCAGGGAACACGGAGTGTGGATCTGAGCACTCCTGGCACCTGGGATGGATAAACCCGAGTTTAAGCCTCGCTCAGTTCAGGCTTGTAAGTCCCCCCTTCAAAAACCTGCTGAAATACTTTGAGTAGCTGAAATTAGCCTTGTAAAAACCCTGCTGCCCTGCCCCAAAAAAGCCACAGAACCTTGATTCCCACTGAAATATTGAAGCATTTTGTTATTTTCTTATGCTGCTGCTGCCTGTCAAAGAGCAGGTGGCCTTAGCACAGATTAGTTAAACAAACACATGGAAAGGAAGAGTTATTCCGGCAGAGGGGGGGAATGGAAGCCAATATTTCTTCTCACTGAGGTCCAAAGTGTGTGCCTGTGAACCCACAGCCAAAGTGTGCGCAGGAATTTGTCACCGCTTTGCGTGTGACATGGTGACAGGGATTTACCAGCTCGAGGGGAAAGTAAAATAAAACCCTCTCCAGAGGCAAAGCCTGGCTAAAAAAACAGAACAAATTCTGTGTTTCCCTAGGGAAGATTCCTGTGGAAACAAGAAAAATATAAAAATAAAAATAAAAATAAAAATAAAAATAAAAATAAAAATAAAAATAAAAATAAAAATAAAAATAAAATCACAGGTACCTGGCAAGTGACAATGACTGAAGATATAAAGTGGAAGAGAGATACCAAATAGTCACTTTCTGATGAAAATAAAATGAAGAAATAGCTATTTGGGGGGGGTGAGGGGAGAATTAGTGCCCAAAACATTAGGATCTACTGCCTAAAGCTTGAAATAGCAAGGGCTAAGGGCTAAGGATTTGAATTGATTTTAAAAGGGCAAAGGATTTCATGCAGTTTTTTGGTCTTATTGAGGGGAAGGGGAGGGTGGGAATGGAAAGGAAACAGGGGAAAAGGGGAGAAATAGGTAGTAAAAACATCATGAGAAATATCACAGTAGCGAGAAGGCAGCTGAAAAAGTCAAGGATAACTGAAGAAGCACATGAAGCATGACCTTGAAATGAGACTGATGAAGTGAGTTTTTTGGGTTGAGTGCTGGCTGGAAAAGGGGAGTTGAACCACTGCCCAAGGAAACTGCCTCCTGCTATTTAATTCCTAATGAGTTCAGGGAACAAGGATTTTGTCCAGGCTTTGAAATAAACAGGATTGTGTTAAAGAAATACTTGAGACCATCATTAATATCTACCTCTAGTGAAAAAAAAAAGCCCTGAGACCCCACATCCTGCCTAAACATTTGGGTCAAAAAGGTAACATCAGATGAATTTCAGTTCTTTACACTATTTTGTAGGGCCAAATAATTTCACGTGTTTACTTCATGCCTATATTGTAGGTCTTCAGAACAGAAGGGTCATTTCTAATAAATTATTGTATTAATTAATTCTGTAGGACTTCAGCATTGTAGTTTCTTATTTTTCTTCCTTCCCGTGCCAATTTTTCCATCCCTATAATCGTCCTTCCTGTTTATGCAGTCCCATATGCACAGTGGCTACTAAAAGTCAGCTGTTAAAACTGTTTACTGTAAATATTTACACTGTGGCCATTAGTGAAATCTGTATCTCTGAATGGATGACGGATGGCAGAGGGGTCTAATCCGGGAGACACTGTGGGATAAACAGGGGAAAGTCATGTGTGTTGTCTGGGAATGCTGCTTCCCACTCCCTGGAAGGCAGAAAGGAAAGTCATGTGCTTGGGACATTTGCTCTGAAAAATGCTGGGAAGCACAAGGTTATTTGCTTGTGATCCACTTTGGATCCCCTTTTCTCCAGGGTATCCTGGGGTCTGGGCTGCCAGTGGGCATCCAGCAGCTCCTGGATGAGCCATGGAATCCATCAAATTCTGGAAAGGATGGATCCTAAGCGTCCCTGTCCCTCACATTCTTTGTGACCTTTCAGAAGCAACTGGTGTGGCAAAGCAGATTTTCTCTTGAGAAAGAGACAACATAACGAAATACCCTCCAAACAGTGAACTATTTGGGAAGAGCAGGAATAAAATTATTTGGGAAGAACAGAAATAAGCAGACACCTAATGTCAGTTAAATATTTGCTGAAGTAACGTTTGGGCTTTGTTAATGGGAGTTTTTCCACACGGTGCTGTCACATCAAGCTTCAAAGAGGAATCACCTACACAGCTCTTCCAGCCAAGCCTGACATCCTAATGGCACAAAAGGAGAGAGCTGGAAAGGTGACATTCCCTGGAAACCTCCGAATAGACAAGTCAATATATCTCAGCACAGAGACCAACCTCGTCCCGCGCTTCTAATCAGGGTTGTGGGAATTATTTATAAATCAGGATAGCACGTAATCCTAAAGCACGTGCTCGAGTTCCTTGTTTAAGCCCCAGGATGTGTTTAGATGCTGTTTTGCAGGGCTGGGCTCTCCTGATGACCCAGCTGATGCACGTCACAGAGCGTGTCCTACGGGGAAATAACTTGGCAGTTTACTCTGGATTTAAGATAGGACTTGTGAGCGCATGGAAAACACTGCATGACTTATGCCTGCACGACGTGAGGGTTTGGGAAATGTTCCACGTGTTACTAAACCCATCCGAGACTCTGAACTCTGCCTCCTTTGTTTTCGTTTCAATTTGCAGAAAAATGGAAAATCCGCAGGGAGATGGCCGGGCTAATAATGCTGACGAATACCTGTTCTTGGGGATCCATCCTAGAGAGCATCATTCTCCCTGATCAACAGCGGGATGGAGAATAAAGACAGGCATGGGGCTCCTCTGAGAGCTGAGAAGAAGAACGGCCTGGAGAAAAGGAAAAAGAAAAAAAAAGAAAGAATAAGAAAGAAAAAGAAAGAAAAAGAAAGAAAGAAAAAAAAAACAGGAAAAAAGGGGGAGAAAGGGGAAAAAAGGGGGAAAAAAGGACCTTCCTTGAAGGGAGGAGGAGCCACATTTTGGTGTTGTTCACATCCTGACCTGTACCTGACGTACAGCAACGTTCCCCTCCCATGTACACACCGGCACACCTGCAACTACAACTACAGAAATCTCAGTTTTGGTGAAAACGCTCTTCTCTGCCAGCTGCATATCCATAAACTTGTGTTTTCCTCCATCCACAAACCTCCATTTTCCTCCTTGCTGCCCTCTGATCAAAGGGAAAGCAGCTCCTTTTTTCAATGTTCCCTTTCATTTGGCAGAAGCGCCTTCCTTCCCACACCAGAATTAACTTCAGCACAGGTATTTTTCCATTTGTAGCTCAACCTTCTTTGTGGGAAAGTTTATTTTGCTCAGCCCAATTAGGCACTGCTGCAAACGGTCTCTTAATGGCAGCCAGGGTGGGATTAGTCATTCCCAGGTGGGAAGGTTTGCTCCATGTGGCACCTGCCAAGCTCCAGACAGCCTTCACTTTACAGGAGATGGATGGAGCTGATGGTACCATCTTTGGTTGCTGAATACCAACATAAAGGCATTTTACCTAAAATAAAGGTATTTTATTTCTGCTGGTGCTCCCAGAGCTCAGGCTTGGCTGTGTTCATGACACAGCTTGATGTTAACGTGCGTTTTCCACGCTCCACCACTGCGTTCTCACCTCTCCTTCCCTCATGTAATTCCATTCGGATCTACCACTTGTATTCATCCTTTCCCCACCTCTTGGCTGTATGACACACGCAGAGCAACGGGCAGAAGGATCAGAGCAGAAATCTGCCTTCTGTTTGGCAGAGAGCACAAAAGTGGGCTCAAAACCACGGCAGGCACACGAGGTTTTACCATCCATGTCTCACCTGCCCTCCCGGACTGCTGCTGGAGCATCACAGCATCCCTTTTCCTTCTGCCCCGAAACAACTGATTTAACTGAAAGCCATTAATTTCGACTCAGCAGACCCAAAGCTTGTGTGGGAGGGGTTCTCAGGCCTGGCAGATCACCCTGACCCCGGGATGCACCGGGAGTTCAGACACAGGTACGAGGGCGAGAGCTGCCAGGGCTCCCAGCCCGCTCATCCTGGAATGCGGTGGGGAATCCAAGGACAGCTTCCCGCAGCCTCTTAACCCCTCGTGCCTCAGCCCCCCACCCCAAACAAAAGCATCAGTGGCTCACAATGAGTGCCATTGAAGAGATAAACCACCTCCACTCCCCGTTGTTGACTTTAGAGCGGCATTTCCTCCATCGAGAATGAGCCCCACAACAAGGTGTTTGTACCTGGCTGCCAGACAAACTTGCATTTTACCGGTGCCTGCTGCACATACCGCACCGAGGTGTTGGGAGGATTAATTACTCAGCTCACGCAGAGGACTTTGAAGATAAAACGTGCCAAGTAATTACTATGTGTTTTACTGATTTGGGCATGCACGGACATTTTTTTTTTTTTTTCGTAATGGTTTGTTGATTTTGTTGACTGGCAGTCCAGGACAAAGCTGCATTTCTTGCGAGGTTTCTTTTTTAAATATTATTTTTAATAGGATTTTTAAATTGCAGTGTTTACTTTAGTCACCTATTAAATAGCTAATTACTTGTGATCCTGTTTAGATTTGTGTTTAGCGCAGACAACAATTACATCTTTTCTCCCACAGCCCGCAGTTACTGCGTTACATGCCGGGCTTGATCTATTTTTTTTTCCCCTGTAAACAAGACTTTCTGACTGTAATATCTTATTTTCGTGCTTTTCTTCCTTAAGGTGGAATGAATCTCAGCAAATGAATCTCCCCGCTTTGCCTACAGCAAAGGAACCATGGCCAAAAGCTGTTGTATAAACATGGGAGGTTGATCCTTTGTGTCGTTAAAAGGTGTAAATGGGACATCAGCGTAAACGGGGGAAACAGCGGGGTAGGGAAAGCAAATGCGTGCGAAGTTCGGTGTTGTGCGAAGGTGCCGGTGATGCCGTCTGGGGAGGTGATCAGGTTTTCCTTCCAGGAGAATGAGCGGGGAGACTGGTGGCTCTCACCCATCAGAGCCTTACGAAGAGCACTGATAGCAGCAGCAGAGAGCCCTTCAACCAGGGTGACCCAAAAAGCTCTGCCTGGAGGAGAGCAACCCCTGCACCTCGTATTTAAACTACCATTAGCGCTTCCACAAACTCCCAGGTAAGGAAAAAGGCTTCGTGAGATAGAGTCTGACAGATTGCATCTGGCAGGTTATTTCTGTTCTGCTCCCTCACCACTTCAGGCCAGCACTAAGCTCCTCTGCAGCGCTCAGGAATTTGTGAAAAGGTCAAACCTCGTCAGAAACAGCCACCAACAACATCCAGACAAGAAAGGTCTCCTTTCTTGTACGCCTTAACCTCCTTTTGCTGCTGCAGGAGGATTTCTAAGCTCAGCATTGCAGATAAGATTGCTTTTTTTTTTTTTTTTGCCTGTCCTTAGTCCCAGCCCTGCAGGCTGGGCTGAGGATTCTCCCAGGAGCAGAAGGTGAACATTAGATCTTTTTCTGACAAGATGACCTGTCACTGCGTGTGTGGAGCCTCTGCCCAGCTCTACTCTCCAGTCTGAGCAGGCAAAGCCTCTGTCTGCCCCAGGAGATGCTTTTTTCCAGCGCATCTCCTTCGAGTTACAATCCAAAATAGTGTTAGCAGATGGAAACTCTGGATTTGCCTCCCTGTGATGCCATCCAGAGGCCAGACAGCTCCGAGGGGGGATCCTGCCACAGGCACAAAGGGGGCCGGTGCCTTACACCCTCTCCAGCGGGATCTGAAGGGCTCATTCAGCCCTGCCTCTGTATTTACTTTTCACAGGTTTTATGGCTGTGCATTGCAATAACCCTTTTCTTTTTTCTTTTTTCTTTTTTCTTTTTTCTTTTTTTTTTCTTTTTTCTTTTTTTTTTTTTTTCCTTTTTCCTTTTTTCTTTTTTTTGTTTTTTTTTTTTTCCCCAGGAATTCACAGCAGGTGCAGGATTGTGGAGGATACTTGAAGGAATAAGCCGGGCTCCAGGGGAAAAAATCTCCAACCCTGCCTATCCTGCTGTCTCCAATTGAGATCAAGGCAATCCTGCTAATTATTGGATACGTTAAAAGTCTTTACAAGCACAGGAGCCCCTCCAGGAATCTTGCAGTCAGGTTTAGCAGTGCCACGCATCCCAAAGCTTTCAGGGCAGGCAAGCTTCAGGGATATCATGTTTTTCCAGGCACAGTACTGAAAGTAATAGGAAAACAACTGTCTCATTGTTTAGAGCATCCCTAAATATTGCCAGTAAAGATCTGGTCAACTTTCCACAGTCTGCGGCTTTTGAGATTTTTCCACCGGGGTGATTTATTTCATCAAAACAGCTCTCGGGCCACCAGCTGTTAAAGCACTTGTGGAAAGGGCCAACTCCATTCTCATTCCTCACTGCAGGTTTCCCTTAATAGAATCAAACTGGATAATAAGTGCTAATACTGTAATACAGTTCTCTATACTTTGACCTAAATTCTCCTCCAGCTCCCGAGGGGGTGGACACAGGGGGAATGCTGCAGTGTTTCCTCCGGTGCATGGACAGGCAGGATTAACCCATACAGACAATCCTCATCCCTGTGTTTTGGGAACACTTTGAGGTCTAGGCTCTGTTGTATCAGATACTGTGCAAAATCCTGTCCAGTATCTCTGATCCCAAACTGTTTGAGGTCTGTTAATATCCAAACAGTGCTTGGTCCCAGAGCCCGTTCTCCAGAATGACCTTTCCCTGCTTCATGCAGCAAGATCAGACAGCCCCAGCTGGTTTTTTTAATAAAAAGATAAGATACGGCACAATTTTCTAAGTTTGGTAACTGTACTGCCAGCTTGAGCACACAATAAGAAAGCAAATATCGTTGTGATTAATTAATATCACTAAGGGAGAGGGTTTTATTTTTTGGGTTTTTTTTCCCCTGAGAGACTATCTAGAAAAGTCAGATTGGTGTAAACACCACAAGGGTATTTTGGTCAGGTTCATTTGGCAGGTCGGGTTCTAGTGAAATTGTTCATTTAACTGCTCTCGTTGCTACGTAACCCAAGCAGCAGTTTTAGACACACGAGCCACATGTGCTTCTCTAGGACATGCACAGGACAAAACCAACTCATCCAAGCTGTGTGGAGCAGATTAAGGTGGTTCAGGAACGGGATCTGGGATGGAATGAGGTGACTGGCTCCTCCTGGTCCTAACCCCAGCAAAAGCACGTGTGGTTGCCCAAGAAATTTGGCCTAAATCACTTCTCAGGTAGAAATGGGCATCCTTAGACTTCAGGGTTAAGGTTTCAGGGTTAAGGCTCCAGGTTGTGGAGCAGGGTGAGTTTGCAGCCATTGAAAGGCATTCCCACACTTCCTCCGGCCAGGTCAGGGACAGCAGGAGCGGCAGCGCTGACCTCCCACATGGCTCAGCCTGCACTTCCAGAGGAGTTCTGGCAGCCAAGGGGAGGAAGGAAGGAATGCAGACTCTTCCAGCCACCAAGCTAATGGGTTTCAATGCATAATTAGTGTCATTCTTAAAAACCCACGTCTTGTCACCACTCTAAATGTGTTTAGCTTCTGTTTCCTCATTATTTTAGGATCTTGTTTTTCCGCTAGATTAGGGAGATGCTTTTGTTTCCCCCCCTCAAAAAACTCTCTCCCATGTGGGTGTTCATAGATGATTAAGAGATGATTGGAAACCTCTTGGCCTGCTCTTTGCATTAAACATTTGCCTGAGGAAGGACAAATATCCACTTATGCAATTTGGAAGTTTGACAAAATCTGACGTATTAAGCAGGGACTAACAAATCCCTGGTTTGTATCTCATCCTGGGTACCACAACTCTTTGGGGCTACTTATGCATAGCAATCATGAAATTAATTCAAACTAATTTCCCTATATTGCCATAAAAATTTGGGGGGATTTCAGGCTGCCCTGAAAAGCCCGGAGTCGAACACCCCAAGGGAGCTGGTTTAGGGGACTAGTCAGGGAGAGCAGGGCTGCTCCCTAATGGAAAAGCCAGGAAAACCAAGCAGCAGCCCAGGAACAGGGCAAAAGGCAGGCAATCCAGCAGCTCAGGCTGGGCTGAGCTCGGTGGGGACCTCTTGCTATCATCAGGGAAAAACGGGTGTCTTGAGATGTGAAGTCATCTTTGAGTAAGTTGGTGGAGAGGAGCTATCTCCTCTCTTCACTTTCTCTGTCCCTATCAGAGAAAACCCATTTCAACTGATGCAGCGAGAAAACATGACTTGACATCTCTGACTCTAATCAAAACACGTGATTTTTTGTTTTAACACCACTGGCATGTCAGGGTACTTGTCCTCCTGCAGCCACAATAGTTTCCAAACTCCCTGTGCCTGCAGCCTCTTCCACCCCAGCCAGAACGTGCAGCAGCACATGAGCCTTCAGGCACACCACAGGCTGAGGAAAAGGGTTCAACTCCGCAAACACAGAGATCTAGAGTTACACACTACATGTTTCTTATCCTATTCTATTTTTTATTTGATTTTTATTCACAAGCCAGAGCAAATGCAATGTTCTGCAGAGGGACACGCTCTCTTTCCCCTGCCTTGAGACAGACAGAAAGACTTAGGAAATGCCACAGAAATAAACTCCGCACAGAAAATGCAAGAATTGAGCAGTTCAGCTTTCAAGAGTCAGATAATGGCAAACAGAAGGTTGAACTTTTCCCCTCGTGTGCATATGCATCATGATTCATTGCATACTCCTCTTATGCTATTCCTCAGCTATTGCAGCATGCCATAATTTGTCTCCAGAGGCAAACAGTAGTTTGCAGAGCTGCATACTTGTCTCTGCGCGGCGGGGCAAGGCTGAGTTCACAGCACATGCCCAAGGCACTGCACACCACGGCAAGCGTGCTGGCGTCAGGGAGGAGCACAAGAGCAGGGCTGCTCCCTAAAGGTAAAGCCAGGAAAACCAAGCAAGCAGCACAGGAACAGGGCAAAGGGCAGGCAAGCCTGTGATGCAGCTCAGGCTGGGCTGAGCTCAAGTGGGGCACCATCAAAAGTCCGAGGTGAGGCAGGGCAGGGAATGCGTCAGGTTGGAAGGGGCCACAGTGGGGTCACCTGGTCCGACCTCCCTGCTCAAGCAGGGTGATCCCAGAGCACACAGCACAGGATTGTGTCCAGGTGGTTCTGGAATATCTCCTGCAAGGGAGACTCTCTGGGCAACCTGTTCCAGTGCTCAGTCACTGCACAACAAAGAAGTTCTTCCTCATGTTCATGTGGAGCTTCCTGCGCATCCATTTCCGTCAGTTTGCTCAGCACCACGGGGCAGAGGCTGCTCCATCCTCCTGGCACTCTCCCTTCAGACACTGATAGGTATTGATAAGATCAAGGTCTGTTCCTGCCCTCAGGGCCACCAGCTGGGTCAGGGATGTCCCTGAGATGCGGCTGCCCTGAAAAAATTCCCTGAGGTACGAGGGAGATTGCATTCCGAAGGTGGATGAATTACACTGGGTCAAGTGGCCCGCCCATGGCTAAGCCAAACCTGCCCCACACATCCAGCCATGCAGGATTTGGTCTTGTGAGGTGAGAAGTAGTGGCAGGTTTGAGTCGCTTCTGGCAGCAGCACGAGTGGAGCTCCTCATCCCCAAAGCACAGCTCAGAAAAAGCTCTGCTAGAAGAAGAGCCTGAAATCATGGCTTTGTGTCCGTGCATCCACATCACCGCCTCTCCCCAGCCAGTTTGGACCAGTGGAGTCTGGCAGGCTGGTATTGCAAATTCCTCTGAAAAACATCCCTGAGCTGCCTTCTGACAGGAGTCCAAACTCAGTGCCGGTGCTGCTGAAGTCAGCATAACCCTGAGCTCAGGCAAGAGCGCTGCCCAGGGAGCCTGCCTGTGTACTGGACACGCTTCCCAGCGCTGCACGCTGAGTAATCAGCTATTCCCATGCAGATGAGCCCTGGGAGATGAGCAGCAAGCAGCACTGGGACCCGGAGTTCTGGGAAGCACAGACCTCTGCTTTCCCAAATATCTCACCGCGGGAGCGATGCCGCTCGAACCTTGCGAGTAATAAAAAGTAATGGGAAACAGATGCTGCTGTACCTTAGATTAGAATCTATGTTTAGATTTCCAAGATAATTTTTATCTCTGATACTTTGGCTAATGTAAGGCTGATATGATAAATGGATTTTCTGCGGAGTCTGAGAAGAGCACGCTTGCTTCAGGACGCAACCTGATACGGAATTGTCTCGGGCAGGGAGACAGAGAAAAGAAACAGAGCTGGCCTGGATGGGTCGGGATGGAGGATGTGTTACATGCACGAGGTCAAACAACCCCGGACTGGTGCTGGAGAGGGAGGAGTCACAGCTCCTCTCCCACCTTCCCTGGGCAAGGTGGGAAGGAGTATCCCACAGGGCTCAGGATCTTCAGATCCTGAAGGAGATGGGCTCAAACACGCAGTGCACTGGATTAAATCACACACTAATGGAGAGAAGAGGGCACCGCATTCCAACAGTCTGTATTTCCACCGGCCCACAGTACCAGGATGGGGTACAGACCTCCCTGTGCATCCTCATCCTCCTCAACTAAGCTGAACCCCATTTTCTGAAACCCAATTTTTCCATAAGTCCTCTTCCAATATTCCATGTCTCCATCACATCTCCTGAGGCCAGGCACAGTTCACTGTCATGCTGTGACTCCTTTTTCACTGTCCCTTTGAAGCAATGACCACAAACAGTCCATACACCCTTGTCTTGGTCTGCAGCCAATGGGGACAAATAGCAAATGCAAAAAAAAAAAAAAAAAAAAAATTAAAAATTTAAAAATGGGGGGAAAGAGTAAGAGAGATTTTATTTTTTTGAGATTTTTTTTTTTCATTATTATTTTCCTGCCTGAAAACTCTTGGCAGAGTAAAACTCATCAGTTCCTTCTAGCATTGTAAGCCGAGATTATGTAATATTTACAGTGATATTAATGCAATCAATCAGCGTCAGCAAGTGGAGATGTGGGAGCCAGCTATACACACGAGAGAAAAGTGGGGAAAAGGGAAGCACAAAGGGGTCCCTGTGATGGCCAGGGAAAGATGCCAAATAATTTCACCGCTTTCCAAACTAATATGTTACAAAATAACACAATCAGCTTTGGCCCAGTTCATTAAAAATAATTGACTTGACTGCTCAGTGACTTCCCGGCAGACTGGAGATGCCCACGAGCACCCAGGCGTTCCCATAAACACCTTTCTTCCTCCCATTTGAAGGGAGAGACTTTGCCCAGCCCGGCTCCAGCTCAGCTCCAAATGATGTCAAAGGAGCCCTTGTTGGACCCTGGGCTAGTGGGAGTGGTGAAAGAGTCATGGACCAAGAGCCCTCACTGAACAGAAAGGCTCGACCACCTCTCCCTCCACTTCCAACAAAATGCCAGTGCCTGAAAGGGGCAGTCCTTCCCAAAGCATGAGCCTTGCAGCATCAGGAAAGGGACTCTGCAACCCTGAAAGCCCCATAGACAGCAACTCCTGCTGCTTTATTTTCCTTTTCTTCTTCAGATGGAAATACTAAGAGGGAATTGCTGCCAGAACTTGATTTCTGCATCGCCATTGGAGAAGTTTTGGCAGCGGGGAAGAGGCGTTGTTCTGCTATACAAAGGGTGGCAAGTGGGACCTGCAGATGATCCGAGAAAGGCTTCAAACCCAACCGAGCCAGCTCCCAGGTAGGCTGCAAAGGGCTCAGCAGCTGGCTTCCAAGGAGCTGGGAATGTGCTGAAGAACAGCAGCTGGCAATGTGCTCTGGTCCCTGTCTCCCAGGGTGGAAGCACTGCAGGCATTTCTAAACCATATCTTGGAATAAGCCTTCCCTAATTAGTTGCTACTGATGTTTGGACCCCAACATACAGTTTGGCAGAGGCCAGTCTTGGGATTCAGGTCTTATTGTGGAGTGTCTCAAGTTCTGATGATGCTGGAATGAGGGATCCCTGCTGCTCTGGCTGGTGGGCCACTCTCACTGGGGGGAGTAGGCAAATCAGTTTAGAGGAAAGTCAGGTCACATCCTCATAAACCCATGAATTCTTTCTTGAAAACAGGCAGGAAGGGATGAATTGTCCTGTTTTCCTAATTTTAAAATGTTATGTAACTGTTGAGATACTGGGTCAGATGGTTCTCACATCCCAGTAGAAGATCTGATCTCTGACTTCTGCTGGACCACGGAAGAGTTTCATAGCCAAATATGACTAATCCGAGAAATTCAGGTCTGCTCTGGACCAGTCACTGCCTGTTGATGTGTTTGCTGAACTGAAAAATTTCAGCTTACACAATTTACCCTGGCCTGCTACCTAAAGGACAAAACCTGCATTTCTTTAGGAATGTCTCACTTGAAAAACAGAGGCAAAGACCCCAAAAAATTAAGAAAAACTCAAGTGATGGAAGGGCCTGAAACCTTACAGCATTTTCTTCAGAGGACTTTTTCGACCAAGAATTCAGTTTAACTTCTGGAATAAGAAATTCCAGTTGTGCTTCATTTGGAGAGAGGACAATCTTTATATTTTAAAACCCATCAAATGCAGTACGAGAATACTTTTTTCCCATAGCATTTTTCCCATGTTCTTCTTTGTTATGTTTCCCCAGACCCAGAGGCATGATCAGGCCAAAGTCAAAACAGGACATACTCAGGGCAGGTTTCTTTTTCTCTGCTGACCTCCTGCCAGAACCCACCTGAGGAAATTCCCAGAGCTCCAGAAAGGTTTACTGACACCCACCTGGGTTGAAAGGGAAGGGGCAGCTGAGTGGCAGAGCACTGCTGAGCTCCTGACCCCAGTGCAGATGGAGATAAGGCCGGGGATGATGATTCCTGGAATGCTAGTTTTGAGAAGAGCAATTGGCCTGGCTGTGTTTGAGAAATGTTTGTTCTCCAGAGGAGGATCAGCACGTGGGCAGCAGAGAATTTTTCAAGAGCAGCCCTCCCCTCCAGTTTGTTTGGCAGTAAGAGCCACTTGTCTCTGAACAGGCACTCAGCGTGTGATCATTTTGGGCTGCTTCCCATCTAGGAGCATGACTCTTGGGGAAAACTTGACATCAGATTATGCCCTTCTCAGAGAGTACTAAACTCTGTTTCAGGCCAAGTTTTGTGCATTTCTGACTCCTGAGCCATGCTCTCACTTCTCCTCTGTCCCAATGAGTCTATTTTGGGCTGAATTCCTAGTGACATGAGCAAAAATTCCTAGAAAAAGACCCTTGTGCGCAGATGGAAGAGCAAACTCTTTTAACCACAACCACAAACCACTTCCATAAACTCCAACCTTTAGCTCCAGCTTTAGGTTTCCTTGCAGAGAACTTTTCTGGGCAAAGTTTAGTGCTCTTGGGGAAAGAGGGCCCCTTTTTTATTGCTGTAGAAACCTGCTCCTTGCACCACGGAGGTGCTCACCAGATGCCCTAGAAACCTTTGTCACTGGGAGCAAAGGAAAAAGAACATTTGCCCCAGACAACTTTAATCATGCAAGCAACTAAATTAGGTGGCTGATCTGCCTTTGATCTCTTTGTAATCTCTGCAGAGATATTTATTTAAGTGAGTATAGAGCAGGAATTAACCTCCTGTGCAGAGAAGAGCCTTGCAGAGTAACCTTTGTCTCTTCTCTGTGTAGAGGAGCTGTTGAGCAGTTTAGCCAGGCAGCTAAACTGACTTAGAGACTTAAGGACTTAGACAGCTT
The DNA here is from genome assembly GCF_015227805.2 of Hirundo rustica. Classification (NCBI taxonomy): domain Eukaryota; kingdom Metazoa; phylum Chordata; class Aves; order Passeriformes; family Hirundinidae; genus Hirundo; species Hirundo rustica. The sequence goes on from NC_053458.1 coordinate 4,506,176, forward strand.
AAGTAGACACCTGGAGGTGTCATCACCTTCTGGAGATGAATACTTTTCTGGTACTCTATCCTCTGCGCCTCCATGGGGCAGGAAACACTTCATTTCTGCTTCAAAATCTGGACAACTCCTTTCCCAAGACTAAACTGACCAAGAATTAATAGTGGAGAGAAGGGTGACCTGGAATGTTTGTTCCAGGAGAGCAGCAGTCGCTTTCCCTGGTCTGTGGTGATATTCACAGCTTTCTGTGTATGTCACACTGAGGCAAAAATTACGCAATGCCCCGGCTGTACATTTATCCACACTTCTGGTGCTTTAGCAATCTGGCTTCTCAGCTAGAGGCTGGAGCCAAAGCATATTAAGAAATGAGCCTGTGTTTTGAACATATGCTATCAGCAAAGTCTCATTTTTTTGTTGCCACTTAGTATTTCTTAACAGGAGGAGAATGCACATGGGGCTGTCTCGAGGCAGGAACGATGCAGAGCAAAGCCCTGGTTGGCTTTACACCTTCAGGCCTCTTGGTCTGCAGTGCAGAGGTGTCCAATTCTGACCCACCCCAGTCAGGACCAATGGAAGGAATCATCAACAGCAAAAACGCCGCAAGGACCCAAGATGCTGCCAAATCACCCACCACCTTGTTGCAGGCAAATATGGAATTAAAAGGACTGAGCTGCACATGACCTCAGGATGAAAGATGGATTGGAGAGAGATGTTCACCCCAGCCCTGGAGAGCCATGGGCTTGGCCAGCAGTCCCTGGCTCAGTGATGAGCCCATCCTGTTTGTTGCAGACACAGAGCAGCCCTTGGCTGCTGCTCTTGTCTGTATTTCTATTTGTGCCGATAATACACATTTTTTAAAGACGATCTTAATTGCCGCGCTAGATTTATTAGCAGGGATATTATGCATCCTTTCCTTCCACCCCTTCCCCCCTCCAGCTCAATTCATCATTTTTACGAGAGGGCAAGCTGAGGAACCACACCTCCTCTGCTTCCCAGGGACAGCACCGTGGACATCAGCTTCACCATCGCCCAAAAATCAAACAGAGTGTGTTCACAGGGAGCTGATGAATGACTGAATGGGAGCACAGGGAGGCCAGTTGCATTATTTCCACCCTGAGCAACTCGAGGTGCCAGTACCATTGCATCTATTTTGCAGCAGGGTAATGAGAACAAAGAGCTTTTGGGGTAGAATCCAAATCTCATCCTCCTATCCAACCCTGCCGAGCCAGGATGCTGAAACGGCTGAGCCTGCAGCTTGGGGCTGTATAAAGCTGCAGGGACAGCAGCCCTTGGCTGGTGCCAGGCTCCAAGCTAAAGTGAGTTCTCCAGGAGGGAGGTTACAGGCCTCTAACGGGATGTAAAGTGTGTTTCTGGGCGCAGCAGAAAGCCTGTGGCTGGTGTCTGCGCAGATCCTGGCAATCTGCATCTTTTGATGTAAGCATTGGTGGTGCCAAGCAATTACGATGTTTATAGAAACTGATGGCCTACATCTGTTTAAAATACTTCCCAGTGTTTAGACTGACAGGATAGAAAACATTCTGCAAGGAGTAAGCAGAAATTGGATGGTTTTATATATATATATGTTTTTGGTTTGGGTGGGTTTTTTTTAAACTTAGAAGAACTCACACCAACTTGATTAACTACTCAAATTCATTAGCACTGTAAGCACTGAAGAGCGAGCACAAGCCATAAACCTGCCTTCCTGCATGCTAGAGAATTAACAAAATGTAAGAAAACTCTTCCAGAGGGTGAAGCCTGTTTGGAACCAGACTGAAGCAGGAATGTGGTCTCATACCCCAGCAGCTTTATAACCTTCCTGCTTGATCTTCATCAAGACAAACCTTTCTCTCCACTGAGAAATCAGCCAGGATGGCTGATCCCAGTCACTCCAACAGAGATAGCAACCATTCTCCCTCCAGTGTCGCTATCTACAGATGGAGCAGAAGAGCAAGCTGAGCTCCCAGCATCACCTGCTTGCAGAGGCTGACTGGATCTGTTGTACTGCACGGAGAAGCCTGACCAAAGCCCTTGGCCTTACCTCATCTGCCAGTGGTGGCTCCTTATCTCCACCCCAACACTGCCCTTTACTGCTTTGAGTCCTTCCAGGCTTTGACTCCTTCCTGGAGGTTCTGCAGGGTCAGTGGTCCCTTTTCACACCAACATGCTGCTGGAGCCATGGGATGTGCCTTCTTGGATTCAGGCAGCTTTGGCCATGAGTAAAATGTCTAGATGGTTTAAAGAAGCTGAGATTTCATAGATGGAGGCCACGACAGCAAAGAGAGCGGATCTGTGCAGTGCTGCAGTCCCACAGCCCTCAGTGACCCAAGGGCTCTTCAAAGACCTCAACCAGCCACTGCAAACTACAGCCACATCCAGAAGCCCAAGGACTGCTTCAGAAATGGCCAACCAGGTCAATGGTCAACCAACCAAACCCCAGGACTCCATGGCCAAGCCCAAGAGCTTTGGCAAATCACCTTCCCTCAGCTGCAGTAACTCTCTAAGCAGAGTACAAGAGAGGGATACCCAAATATTCATGCACATACCCAGGGGCTGGTTTGTACAGCCAACCTTATCTTCCTCTTCCTTGAGCATGGGATGCTGTGCTCTGCTACCTGACCACTGAGAGAAGCCTTCCCTCATCAGCAGCTCGGAATCTTGCTATGAATCTCCCTGTAGGGCTCACTCCTGGGTGACAGTGTCCCAGAACAAAGAGCCCCATTCACCAGTCGAGCCTTTGGAGTTCATTTTCCTGGTTTTTAATGTCAGTCCTAGAGGCGGGGTGCAAGTTTTACATGCCAAGCACAAGGAGACCCCAAAGGGGACACCCTGATCTGGAATTAGTTATAACCAAGTCCCCTCGGGCACAGCTGCTGCTCAGCAAGTGGGAAGGTCTCTCCTCACTCGGTTATACTGAAAACAAATGCACGGCAGAAGAAAAAAAAAATCCATCTCTGGAGCTCTCCCTCAGCTCACTGCCAGGATTATTTGGTATCTAGTTTAGTAAAAGACAGCTTCCATTCTCCTCTTCCTCCCACCCAACCCCTCGTCTTTTAAAAGGCCACTTATGTCACACACACTCATGCAAAACTCCAGCACCAGAAGGCAGCCACATCAAGCACAACATCACAAAAAAAGGCAGCCACGGTCCCTTCCAAGCCCTCCTTCCTTCTGAGTTGTAAATTAGTACGCAAATTATGCAAATCAGAACCACGTGCGGAGGGGAAGTTGCTCTCCCTGGCACCGAGACGGGAAGGACTGCATCTCCCATCGGGAAGTTCTGTGGGGCACTGGGATGGGGTTAGGACTGTGCTTTGCACTGATGCTTCATCCTCAAGGACACACGGGGCTTGTCTGTGCTCCCCTTGGAGCATCCTGCCCTCTCAGCAATGTCTGTGCTCCCCCTGGAGCATCCTGCCCTCTCAGCAATGACATCTCTGTGCGCTGCTGCAGCTCCGGAGCCTCTGCCCCGGTCCCTGAGCAGAGCTGTGTAAAACATGCAGACGTTTTCACCACTAACCTTACGGCTGCCCTCAGGGCATGTGCATAAGTTTACCCAGTGCTCTTTAAATCCGTCCCAGAACAACCTTTTCCAGCCACTGCCAAACAAAAGCTTTTCCAGCAGAACTCCATTTTCCTTTTCTCTGTAAGAAACCCTTCTTCTCCAGAATAGTTCAGCTGTTACCCTTGAGCACTGACTGGTGGAAACACACACAAATCCCTGCAACCTCACTGAAATTAATGGAAGAAAACCTGCTGTTAAATTCAAAGAGGGTGGAACAAAATTTTGCAGTATTTTCCTCCCCCCCCCCCCCCCCCCCGGAAGGTTAACAAAAAGGAAAGAAATAAAAAAAAAAAAAAAAAAAAAAAAAGGGAAGGAAAAGATCTGTTGAAACCCAGCTTTTGTCTCTCATATTCCCTATGGAGGACATGTCCATGCTACAGAAGTGAGCTGCTGCTCCACCACAGCGTAAGAGCTGTAAGGATGCAACCTGCTCTAGGCTGAGGCTCCCAAATTGCTCCTCCCGTGTCCAAAGTGTCCTGTTACTCCTGCACTGCTGCTGCAGAGGTGTAAACACGGTGCTGGTCACAGGCAGAGCCTGGTTTTGATGCTAAAGCAGGCTCAGGGCGGGTGGGCACAACATCCACCAGCACACTCTCAAGGGGTGGGGTGCCTTCAGACTTTTATTCTCCTACCAAAATAGTCCAGCCACTGACGTCTCTGAGTGGGCTTTACAGGGTGAGGCTGTGCTCTGTTTCCATCTGGTGTGACGATGGCCAGGGAATGCACTGTCCCACACCCAGTTTGCATCCGTGACCACCAGCCCAGAGGACAGCCCAGGCTCCCAGGGAATGGGAATTCCTTTGTTTCCCAGAGGAAACCCCCTGTTTGAGACCCGCTTGCTCCATCTTCCCTCTCTGATCCTCTCACCCCCAGCTGCAGCTTCACGCCAGTGACCCAGAAATGCCTGCACCACATGAGAAAGGGTGTCCCTGGCAGGGAAAGGAGTGCCATGAAGGGACAAACGATTTATGGCTGTTTTATGGCGCTGATGTCAACCAGAGGTTGTTCTTTGCACGGGGGTGGGCAGGAGAGTTTCAGACAGAGCCAACCCAGCAGCTCTGCTGACATCTCAGTGTGGCTACACAACCAGTCCCAGATATCTGACACGATCCCACATACTGGACCCTCCAAAGCTTCCCTTGGCATCCCCTGGGGCTGGGTAAATCTGAGGCTCATGAGGTCCAGCGTGGCTGTGCACCGGAGCAAGGCCAAGCCCGTCCATCCCATAGGGACAATCCTGGGGACAGCTCTGGCCAACGCTGAAGGACCTCAGCAGCTCCAAAGGCCACCTCCATCTGTGTGGGGACCCAGACCTGGGTCAGGTCTCTGAGGTGGGATTCAGCCAGTGGCTGGATCTGCTACACGTTGATATTTCTGTACAAACAGGGCCTGGCAGCCGCTCACATCGACGTTCAGCTGGAGGAAATCCCAGCCACGAGCCCACCGGGATCAGGGGAATCAAAGTGTTGCTAATAAAGAGCCTTTTCTCACCATCCCAAATCCACGCTCCAAACAGTAGGATGCAAGAGGGAGGATTTCTCATAAGCTGAACGACTCCAGCAGGAAATGGCACATTTAGCACTTCTTTCATGACTTTCTTTCCACCAGCTTCCCTCCCAAGCTCTGTCCATGGAACCACACTATCTCTGGGAGCAGATCCCTTCATTTTTAAGAGCAGCAGCGCGGTGCACTCCCACCAGAGCAGCCAGGTTGGTCCCCAGCCACAGCCACGTCTCTCCAATTTAGCCCTGCAAATCACAGTGGCACCAGATTAAGCCTTTAGCCGTGTCATTTCATGAGGTTTACTCATCACAAATGTTGACAATAAGGATCAGCTTTAAGTAACAAACCAGAAAACCAATTCCCTTCCACATATTCAACAAAATCCCGTTGCTTCCTCAGGAGAAAACATGCTGCACTGCCTTACTGTACAGGCACAGGAGGAAATCACCCTCTGGATTTGGAAAGTCAATATTAATGGGCTCAGACTGCAGTAGAGGTCATGTTCATTTTGCAATCGAGTTACTTTCTCTGGTTCTCTCTTGATTCTATTTTCCTGGCAAATTGTGATTGCTAATAAATTGCAATAACTTTGAGTTTACATTATGACTCGCAGAAGATTATTTTGGGCAGTAATGACATTCCCAAAGTGGAGGGTCTCTCCAGTGAAATATCTGGCATATGGAAGCAATTCAGTTTTTACAGATTCAGATGAAACCTACCCATTACTGATGAAGAAACCGTGTTTTGATAAGATAATAGGCAGCGGTGTGAGCCAACAGGGAAGAAAATATGAAGTTTCTAATGCCTACAAGGAAGTCAGACTTCTCCCAAAGCTTATTGAAGCCAGTGGACTGAGTCCTCCAGGCTTCACTGGGGTTGAAGATCAAGTCTTCACCCTCCTCACAACAGGAACATGTTCTGGGTCACCTTGTCCCATCCCAGAACACTTTATCCTACAATAATATTCCAGACTGCCACTTATTAAATGCTCAAATCTGTTTATTTCCTCTAGTGTCCAAGTCTCTCTCGGTGTCTCCTTTTGAAACCCCCAGGGCAGCCGAAGTGGGAATTTTAATTTTATTGCACTATTTGTCAAACTTTTTTTTCCTTTTTGTTTTTTTTTTTTTTTTTTTGGGGGGGGGGGTTGTTTTTTTTTTATTTAAACACTGTTTACACAGAGCAGCTTTCCTCCCTGATCCCCTCTGGTTTGTCTTTTGCTTCTCAGGCATTTCGTAGCTGCTGTGCTTGGGCTCCACCTTGTCATGTAAATCCAATTTAATTTGCACAGTTCTGCTTGACTGGGGCTGTTTTCTAATAAATTCAAGCTCCGTGAAAAATTCCAACCAGGTGATACACTCAAAGGCAACAGCTCCGAACACAGTATGTGGGAAGGATCTTCAAAACACACTCTAAGAGGAGGCAGGTGGCTTTTGGGGCTGATTGCCCTTTTACTTCTAATATTAACTTTTAATTTCCAACAGCTAAACCTTGTTTTCCTGTGTGATCCGTTGCCGCCTCAAAATCTGTTGTGTCCTGGGGTTATTGACACAGTTGGAAAATTTACTGTGTTTACTCTTTTGGAGGAAACAGTTTATTTTTATGCATTGATTTGTAACCACACTCATAGTGCAATCTCTAATTCTGCTCTTCTTCATCCTCTACCATTAATATGGAGCTGTCCTCAGAAACCTTTAGTGCAGAGGTGAAAACATGCAGGAAACAAGGATGAAGAAGAAGCTTTATTTTATGGGTTTATGGTTTTAAAACTTCTGCTTATCAGTGAGGGAAATTTGGGGAAGAGGCAACATACTAAAGAGCAAAAAAAAATGCTCTTTGCAAAAGGGGGATGTAGAGCCTATAAACCCCAGTACAACACCCTGAGACACCAAAGCAGGGTCAGAACTGGCTGGGAAGAGAAACAGTTGAGCTCTGTGCCCTGCCCAGCCTAACATGGGCCAGGAAATCAGAGCCCAGAAATTCCTGTCTGCCATGAGCAGGGGCAGGGAGGATTCTGAGCAGTGCCTAAAAATGGAAGAAAGCCCTTTTCCTCATGCCCCACATCTCAGTGCAGGCTGGTGCCTCCCCTCTAACCTATTCTTGGCAGCAGGCTCAGCTCCAGCACAGGTTGGGTGATGCACGTGGCTTTTTCTGCCAAGCAACCGCTGCACCCCCTCACCTCTGAGCTGGGCTTGATCCCCTGTGAAGCACCTCCAAAAATAGCAGCGTTACATACCTCAGGTACAAGAGGCCAGCTGGAGGTTTAGGTGGCATTTATCTACTCTCCTGAGCTAAGGAAACCCGCCCCCAAAATTCCCAAGAAATCCACAGAACGCAAGAATCTCACTTTTTGTTCCACCCGGTCAATAAAACCAAAAAAATACTCCTCTAACAGCTTTGTAAATAAATATAGGACACCACGACAGTGCAGGTGATTTATTGGCACTTAACGTTATGGGGGTGACAGAAAGCACTGCAATAGTCAAGTGCCATGGCCATTGTAAACATTTTTTTAAAGGGGTTTATTACAGAGCTGTAAAAGTCAGCTCTAGGCTAGAAGTTGGCATGCGAGCTCTCTCTACCTTTGAAGTGTTTATTGACAGCAGAGATTTGGAAGGGGAAAAAAAAAAATATTTGGAAACTATGGTTTCATCAGGCTTTGAATAGCAAGTGTAAAAAGGAAAGGAGATAAGAAAGGAGGGGAAGAGGAGAAGGAGCAGCGCTGTGAAGGATGGATAATGTCCAGCAGATCTTTTGCCTGGGATATCTTTTGGGCTCACCTTTTTCCATCCATGAGCGACTCACAAAGCAGTGGTTTCTACAAAGTTTCTCCCCTCTTTCAAAATATTTGCCCAGCCATTTCCACGCAGTTATTGGTGTGTAATTTACAGCTTTTCACAGTAGGGAATGCGAGTCGCCCTGAGGTAACAGATGCCTTTGAGAGCTGCTGGGAGAGCTGCTGCTCTCTGGCTCCCTGCTTTCACCAGGGGAGAGGAGGAGGAATTTCTATCCAAGAGCATCAGCCCTGCCAGGTTACACATTGGCAAGAGCAAGGGGTAAATCCCACCTGGCCCGATTCTCCAGCCAGTGCTGGAGCTTCAGAAGTCTGGTCCAGGTGGAGGGGCTGCTTTTCCATTCCTGCGAGCATTTGCCAAATGCAGGTACCTCTCGGATTTCAAATCCAGAAGGGACCACTGAAGCTGCTTATACAGGAAAGGCAGTCTCATTTTTTGTTTAAATGTCACCTCAGCACTGCTCCTGTTCACCAATCACCTGCACAGCACCACTGTACAAGAAACTGGGCATGATGGAGCATCCCTGGGAGGCCCTGTGCTCAGGGGTACCGTTAAAGCTAATTTTAGGGAAAAGTTGCCCAGAAAACACTTGGGAATGGGTTCACCACCCAGGAGGAACAGTAAGGGAGCATTAACTCCTCCACTGGCACCATCCAGGGGTGCACTCTGAGCATGGTGCAGCTCAGCACCCCATTTTGACGCCTTGTGTGTGCCCACTTGCACTTGGTGCATCACTGAGCTTGGATCAGATAGTCAAGAATCAATCCCTGAATTGTTTGGCTCCTCCAGGAGAAGCCCCACAGTGAGACCAACTTGGATGGGAGAAATGAGCTGGAAAATCAGCTTGGAACATCTCAAAGCAAGCCAGTAAGGTTTGGTGAAGATGAACCGCACCTTGAGCAGGCAGAGCAGGAGAGGAGAAACAGATTAACACCCACCAGCGGCCTGGCCTGACTCCCTGGGAAGATTATGCTATTTTTGTCTGCCCTTTTCAGAGCCACGTTCACCACTGAAACCCTGCCACATGCTGACTTATGGGCTGGATGGATGATTCCAGCGTGGAGCAGATGTTTATTTCATTTGCGTCCACACTTTTTTAAACATTTCACGTGTAGGAAAATGATAAAAGCAAGAAGATTAAAACATGGACGCCCAAAGTCTAATTAACATCCCCCCCATTAAGCTGGGTGTGTTTTATCTTTAAAGCAGAGTGATTCCAGCTTCCTTTGTAACGTGCGTGATTCCCAGGGGGAGCAATCAGAAATAACACAATGATGTTGTTAAGAATCATTTATTACTGTTATTATTACTGTGAGCTTGGGTGAATAAACTCAGTAAGACCAACACAAACTCTGTGAATAAGCTAAACTCTATTTTAAGGTCTTGAATAAGACTTTGATGGGACTGAGTGTAAAAACCTACATATGGGTGAGATGCAATTATGGAATTTTGACAAGGGCATTTGACCAACCCCCCAAAAAATCCATGCATCAAACTGTCATCATCACCAAATGTGCACGCCTCAGATTTTCCAGTTCAGCAAGGTTATAGAACATTACAGTTTTTTATGTATTTAAAAGTGAGAGTTAAAATATAATTATAATGTAAAAACATTATAAAATAAAAAGCTTACTTTTTATAAGCTCGCCACGCTGGAAAATTTGAGGCACAATAATCTTCTCTATAGCAGTCTCAATATTATGGTTCCACGTTCCTCACACCTTGTAACATAATTAGGCGTCCTCCCGAACGCTTTGTCGCGCTTTGATTTTTGGGGAACCTCGCCAGGAATGGTTGGTCGGGCTCCACTCCCTCTAACCATCCTGACACTTGCTGGCTTGGAAAGGAGATCGCTCCGAGAGCAGGTAGGAGAAGTGAGCCCTAGGGGTAGCTTTGGGTCTATAAACTGACTGCACACAGGGAAAGAGAGTGGTCAGAAACATTTTCTTCCCAACGTGCACACAGGTGCCAAAGGGCTCTCACTACACCACTTTATTTAGCCTGGTGACAAAATAAACCCTTGTGCAGGAAGAGAAAGCAATAGGTGAGGAGTTTCTTTGTAAGCAGAGCCTAAATAATTTCTTTATCAGAGGGAACAGTATTAATATATAAATATTCTCTGTCAAAATGTTACCCCTGAGGTTATGTGAACTGTTTTCTTTTTCTTCTGTCCTGCCAGTGCTTTCAGGTGTCCATACCCTGCAGCTGTGGCTCCCGTGTGAGCTTGGTCCATCCTGCCTGTGACAAAGGGATATTAGCACCTCATGGAAATTGGTTACTCCTTGGCTCAAAGGCTCATGCATCTTGGAACATCTGGGCCGGAGAGGTTCGTGAAGTAAATCAAAACAAGCTACAGGAAATTCTAGGCATGGTAAAGGTTCCTTGGCTGAATGATTGATTCACAGTTCACAAGAAGTGTTGCGCTGGTTTTGGCTGGGGTAGAGTTAATTTTATTCATGGTAGCTGGAGTGGGGCTGTGTTTTTGGTTTGAAAACAGAAGACAGAAAATTTGGAGTGATTGTTTGTCATCCCAAGTCAATGTTACACATAATGCAGCTCTTTTTTCCTGGGGATTCCTAAACACTTTCCTGCCCATAGGAATGAATTCCTTGGTTTGGTTTTCTTGCACACATGACTTTTGCTTTACCTATTAAACCATCTTTATTTTAGCCCATGAGTTCTCACCTTTCTGTTTCTCTTCCCCATCCCACCATGGGATGGGAGGAGGAAAGGAGCTGTGTGGGGTTTAGTTGCCAGATGGGGTTAAACCACAGGGGTCTTGCATGTCAAAAATCTCTCCAGTTATGAGCCTAGACCTTTACAAAAGAAGCATAGAGGATGTTTGGAGTATGGAGGAGACCATCCTGCACCATAAGGACACCATGTCCTCCCTGTTTCTTTCTCCTCTTTCTGGCACTGTGGATGGGATGATGCAAGCAGAGCGTGGTTTTCTCTCAGGACTCAGGTCTACAGTTGTGATGAAATCACATCTTGAATTTTCAGGGTATTGTGAACCTGGGAACCAGGAGATGGAGTGGAGAAAAGAACAGAAAGGTTGTGCTGTCCCACCCAAATAAGGGGGAGATGAACTGGGTCCGTCTGTGAGAGCAGACGTGTCCCAGTTCTGCTCCCCAGGTAAAAACCCTGTATATGTGCTGACTCCACGCCATTCCTCCACAGAGTTTGGGTTTTTTGTAAAGAGATTCAGAAGTGGTCATAGATGAGCTACAAGAGACCCAAATTCTGGATGATGTGATGTACATTGGCTGTTTCCCTTTTGATTCAGGTCCAGCTGATCCTGAGGCAGGAGAGACTACATGGTTAAATACCATCCTTGTTACATCTCTCGGGATATCTCACTGGGGGTGGACACAACACTGCAAAACTGGCTGTAATACAGCAGCTTAGAATAGATAAAAATAATCTTCAGCGTGTCCAGAACTGACTCTTAGGTGTTAGGGAGGGCCATGAGGAAAGATACTCAGCTTTTGGAAGACAGAGTGGAACGTTCCAGCTCTTCCCAAAATATACAGTGGAAATATTTGGGCTCAGAGAGATCAGCTAGAGCCAGGGCAGCAAGAGAAGCAGTCCTGGCAGCACTGGAGAAGCTGAGAGCTGACTCAGAAGGAGGATTGTCTTTCATGCTGCCGATGGCAACGTCCTCCCCTGGCCTTTGGGGCTGCTCCTCACCCGTGCTCTGGAAGCCAAATCCCTGGGGAGTCCAGCCAAGAGATGGCCTTGAACGTGGGGCAGCTGGCACCAGAAGAGTTCCTCCAGACTCTGATTGAGGGCCAGAGGTGAGCTGATCCCTGATTGTTATTGCAGAGGTGTGGTGAGCTGGGCAGCTGCTCTTTCCCTCTGCCTGCATGGGCTGGATGGGGGAAAGCAGGGGGTGAATCCATCCAGGCCACTCTGTCCAGCTGCCCAGGGGCCTCTCGAGGATCCTTGCCTTCTGAACAAATAAACCTCCCACTGGGACAGTCTAACCTGGTTTTTGCCTGAAAAGGTCACCAGTTATTGATGGAGCATTTCTCACAAGGACATTACAACACCACAAATCACAGGACAGAGAAGTTTATTTTTTCATTTGCTTATTCTGTTCTGCCCAAACCGTGATATGGGTTTCTTTGTGTTTTGTTCCAAAACTTGGACCAAAGACAGTGAACTGCTTCTGGGCTGGCCTGCAGCTGACCGTGCACCCCTGCATGGACTCTGTACATTTCAGGCGTCACCATAAAACAATTAGCCACAAAAAAACCCCAAGTTATTAGCAACTAATAATCAGTTAAACTGATGGATTACAGCGAGCATCCCATCAAGGTGCCACCAGCTTCCTGGGCACCAAGACTGAGAACTTTCTCAGAAATGGACACATATGGGACCAGTAGCATAAGACTACAGAAGTCATTCCTTCAGTCTTTGGGAATTTAATCCAGGCAGCAGCCAGAAGACAGCCTGGTCCTTTCTTTCTGGCCTGTGTCATACCTAAATAAGGGTTAGAAAGAAGAATTTCAGACAGCTTATTACAAAAGGGGCACATCTCACCCATCCTGTCAACTCAAGCAATCAACTGAAGAAGGACCAGAGCTGATTTTAGGGCCTCGAATCCTAATTCTCTTCCCATAGCAACCAGTTATAAAATGGAAAACAGTCAAACATCCAGGGAGGGCACCCGAGTCTTGATGTGTGGGCATCACCATGGGCTTGCTCCAAAGAGATGTGGTGGTAATGCTATTTATGAAATGAATTTCTCCCCACCCTTACTGTGTCATTTTACTATTTTTGATCACCAGGCAGGAAAGCATGAATAAAATCTTCTTAATGTCATAGTCATTTTTCAAGCAGGAAGTGACACAGGTTGACACCCAACCATTAATTTGACATGGGGTAGTAAAATCACTTGATTCTGCTGGCAGAATTTCATAAGAATTAATCAACTTGAAGATTTATTGCTGACATATTGCTTTCACTGTAAAAGCTGGTATTAAAAAAAAAAAAAAAAAAAAAAAAAGAAAAGAAAAAAAGAAAGAACAAAATGGACCATTATCATTACTTATTGTAAAAGGGATTTTTTTGACTATGGAAACAGGGCAACTTAGGAAATCTCTGCTTTCTATAAACATACTTTCCCCAGTTTTGCTTTTTTCGTGATTTAAAAAAAATCATAAAATGGTATTTTAGGAGAAGTAGTTAATGTAAAGAGACAGAGAAATAGATGAGGTTTACTGGGACGTGAATTTTGCTTCCTCCCAAAAAATGAGCACATGTGCTACAGCCAAGGGGATGGCGGCCATAGCTCATGTCTTCAAGGATTTGGTTTTTCCCACTTATCCAATGAAACCTCAGGAGGTCAGGGAGGCCTTTGGGCTTGATGAACACCTTCAGCCAGGCCAGGGAGAAGGAAGGACTGAAAAGGCCGTAGTCTACTTGTCATGCCATAATCCCACAGCCCTCTTAGCACAGCCAAGGCCAAGGGAAGGACTCTTGTGCACCCAGACTCTGGATTTTCTCCTCCAGGTCCCGCTCTGCAGAGCACACACCCTCTTCCTTCGGTTAAACAAACCCTTGACAGGCCCGGGGACTCTCTCCCCAAGGAAAAGCTTGCAGCTCAGGCTCTCGGCGGAGGCGTGTTGGAATAACAAACGTGGTTGTGTGCACGGGCCGGGGGAGCTCTGCCAGGCAGCAATCCAGCACATTTTCCTTTGCAGCAGGCTCCAGCCTGGGATGGAACAGAGCGGGGCTGTGCTGTCCCCCACCCTCCCGCTGGCCCCGAAGTTTTGCCTCCAGCTGGGGGGAAGCTGGAGGGCAGGAGGAAGCACGTGGAGATCCTCATCAGGCTGCAGTCAGCAGCACCGCGTCAGGAGTGTGCCTGATGTGCTGTACCACCCTCCGGAGATGAGCGCCCTGAGCCAAGCCTGTGCTCCCCGCAGAGCATCACTCCGTGCCTGCAGGGAGATGTCCTTACCCCACCGCCCTGCTCCTTCGTGCTCAGCCACGGCTTCGCTCACTCAGCCCTAACGCTTGTATTCCCGGTATTATTTAAAATCCTGCAGGGAGATCTTTCCAGCACCTCCAGACAGGAGTGAAAGCTGGATGCTTGCACAGCCGGTCTGACCAAGAGGTGACTGAAGCACTGATGATCAGCAGATGAAGGATGAGGTTGGAGTTCCTGGGAAGGGGTGGGCTGCCAGAAAAGCAGGGCAAATCCCACAACAGCTATCCTTGTTCCTTGAGCTGTCGCCTTCAGTGCAAGGAGCACCACAACCACCACGTCCAAATCTGATTGCTGCAGCGTCTGTGCTAACAGGGTGAGAGCTGATGTCTATTATTTTGGGCGCAGCTGAGCATTAAAAATCTCTGGTGACTCCTGGCTCACATCCCATCCCCTTGGAGCAGGGCAGAGTCGGTCCTGGATCTGCAGGCAGAGCCAAAAGCCGGTTGCTGCTCCGGTGTCTGCCTCACAGCCGAAATTCCTGCACAAACCGACCCGCAGCGAGAGGGCCTCTGAACCAAGGAGATTTATAAGCCCAACAGCAGGAGATTTTGGGGGAGCAGATGTAGAGAGAGAGAGAGGGTCAAACAGGGTCACATTGGAAATACATGGCAGAAGGAAAAGTTTAGCCCAGTTGAACTGAATTCTCGCTCAATGGCAAAACCATGGGACCATTCTTCCTCTTAAGAGTTTTTCCATGCCCTAACAAGCCTGGTGAGGAACTTAATGACATCTGTGTGTTCTTGCCTGAGCAAGGACCTCATGATTTTGGCTGGGTGCCATGAAAAAAAAAAAAGATGTCCAAAAGTTATGAAAATAAAGGTATTTATCTTCATTGTTAGGAAAAAGAAAAAAAGGCTGAGCCTTTTATTTCCCTCTCTTGGAGGATTAAGCTCACAGATTTACAAAGAACTGGTTGATTACCAAAATAAATACATCGGCATGCCAATTTATAGGACACAAACGTAGGAAACCCATCCAACCAAATCAGGCAAAGTGTAATTCATGTGAGAGCCCTCAGCATGTGCAAAGGGCACAGTGCATGTAGAACAAAGTACATAGGGAAAGCATGCTAGAAACCTCTATCTGCGGGAACAATTCCCAGTGCAGCATACAATGGAGCTATAAAATAAATGGTTTGGCTCTCCACTGGAAGCAAAGCCCAACTGTTCTCAATGAGAAGGAGGATCATGTATCTTTATAATGAGAATTCAGTCATTTTTAAATGTTGGCTTTGCTCATATCACCACCAAATCTGTCTGCGGAGCTGACAGGCTGCAGACTTCATTTGGGTTTCTAACTGTGATTACACATGGCAGTGATGGATACCACAGGGTTTTCCGGGGCTTAGGGTTTGGGGCTGGCTTTTGTTTTTCAGTTGTTTGGGGCTTGGGATTGAGAGAGCTGGCAGGGGCATTTTTAGTGTCACTGTCCAGTGAGGCTTAAAGGGCTCCTTCCTTATTTTAGTAGCTCTGATAATGCACGGAGATGAAAGCAGCCCCTGAACAAGTTCTTCTTTATATTGGCAAAGCTGCCCCTTCTGCGACGAAACCCAAGAGCAGTTTCTGCTTTCAGTGCTCAGTGAGATGGAGCAGAACATGTTTACTGAGCCTGAACATACCATTGCCCTCAGAGGTGTAAGCACCACCCTTTGCAGCAAAGGTGATCCTCAGAGCACTAAAACATCTGCTTGCTCAGTGGAAAAACAACCCCACAACCATGTTAACATTCATGAGCGTGGCATATTGGGGGGTTAAGGGAACTTCCTTTCCTCCCTGTTGTTTCTTACAAGGCAGAATCACTTTTCTGTAGCTGACAGCACACACAGGAGTGACGCGTTTCGCAGCCAGAGCGGCTCCTTTCACAGTCCAACCCGAAGAAACCTGAAGTTGTCCATTAGGAATGGAGCAGCCTTCACACAAGGCTCAAAGCCCCTTTTGGAATCTCTTTTTCCCCAGTCCAACCACAGGCTGCAAGGCTACAGACAGGCAAAGCACTTGTATTACAGTGGATGCGAAGCATCCATAGAAGCCCAGAGCTGTCCAAGGCTTGACAAGACAAACTGGCACAGGGAGGGCATTTGCAGTTTAAAAACTCAGTTTCCCCCAATCTTTGCTCCTACTATTAAGACTAAAGAGAAGAAAGTTGTCTGCTTCCTTCTGGGGAAACAAAGTCAACGCTATGATCCACAGGGATTGCAGCCTGGACTAAAATGGGAACGCCAAAGGGAATAATTTTGTCTTCTACAAGGTGCTTCTCCACGTAACCTGGGGAAAACATCCCTGAACTTGTGACATGAGGCATTTGGAAGCAGCAGCTTGAGTATTTAGCCTGACTGGGGGCACTGTTAGGCAGAGTGGAGCTTTGGTATGTGAGAAAAGTGCCTGACCTGCCTCTGGAGCAGTGGAGACACTGAACTGACAACATGCATGGAGTTCACAGCATGTTCTTTGCAAGTGGACATGAAGCAGCTCATAAAAGTGGTTCAGATCAGTTGCCAAGATCAAATGTTCTCAACTGAGCTGATCTGGCACTTCACAAGGCTGGGTCTCATCAAAGAGAATCTCTCTAAGTTCAGAGCATTGTGTGGTCAGAGACATTCCAGCTCTGCACAGGAGCTGGATAACACCTTGGGTTCCAGCCTGCTGTGGCCTTCAGAGCAGCAGTGCATGGCCAGGGAGTGTAAAAGCAGCTCAGGAACACCTAGATCACACCACAGTCCTTGTGGAACCATAGAGTCATTAGGACTGCAAAAGATCTCCAAGACCATCATGTCCAGCCATTAACCCTGATGCTGTTTGTTCTTCCTGCAAGCATAGAAGTCTGGTTGCAAAGTTTCTGGGACTCCCACCCCTGAAAATCATCCTGCCACTATACTGCTGGAAAATTTAAAGGTGATGATCACAAGTCCACCCTTGAAATCAAACAAAAGGGCAGTTGTCTCAGCAGCACACAGCTGTGCTGCTCCCTGTACCCCAGTGAAGTGCTGCTGGGCCACTGACCAGCTGCAAATTCAATAAAGGGCACAGCAAAGCCAAGCAGAGCTCCAGTTCTCCCCAGCAGCATGCCAACTCCTTCATCCCAGCACTTCTTCCCAAGCTTTAGCCATTTGCCCACAGGCCTGGAGGCCAAAATAAGAGGAGCCTTCCCAATTGCAGCTTTTGGAGGAGGCCAAACTCTCTGCACATCGTGGGTTGTGAAATATATGAACTCCCAGGCTCCACATGAGCCTCGCTCTCCTGTGCAATATCACACGGCTTTTGGATTTGCCTGCCTTGTCCACCTCTCCCACGTGTTTCCAGTAATTGCTTACATATGGAGGGGCTTCTTTTGTTTGCCCTGAGAAGCGACAGGCTGTTGTTCCCGCTTCCTAGATGAGGCTGCAGACGTACACATCATTTTTACTGCTGTGTTTTATTGCCCCCGCTTCTTCACCGCACACGCCACAGGTCCCCTCCAGCCTCCCCTTTCAGGCCACTGTTTACCCTCTCCCCTGTTAGGTCTCCTCATTCCCCATCCTCTCTCAGTCAAAACAGGGGCCCCTAATTAAGAGAATGCCTTATAAATCTCTCTGCATCCAAATAAGATCCAGAGCCTGGCTGGGGAGACGGCCCTGGAGACAGTGGGTAGGTCTGGCATTCCTCATGCTGCACACACGGCTCTCTCCAGCATCCCTGCTTGGCACGTGGGCTTTGGTCCCAGCTCTTGTGACCACCATCCACAGCCAGCAGGTACCAGAGGGACAGGGTGGACAGTGCCCACCTGGGCCCACAAACCCTTGGTTGTGCAGAGCAAAGACCCAAATTGCTGAGCCTGCAGGAGAGGGAGTTGTGTCCCCTAAGGACTCCCTGCAGGACCATGGTGTGCATTGTAGGAGAGGTGGGAGAGCAATCTCTCCCCCCAGAATGCTGGGGGATTCTGCTTTCCCAGAGATGTGGCCAGCAGACCCTTGGGTCAGGAGGTGAGCTGCATTCTGAGCTTGTTGCTCCTCTGTTAGGGCACATCCTGCCCTCAACAGCCCCAAAAAACAACGCAAAAACCAGGATGGAGGTTCCTGCTACCAGGCCCTGTCTGGATATGAGTTTGTGCCCTGTTTAACGCTGGCTGGTGCCAGGCAAGTCCCAGCTCAGCATACCCATCACCCAAGCCCCCGATGGAAGTACCCAGGATCAGAGCTCCTGAGTGGCTCTCCACTCTCTCCATCAATCCTGTTTGTACAGGGAGCACAGGTCTAAACCCAAACAGGGTGACCCTGCTGAGACATCACTGCTGCATCACCCAAACTGTGTGTGTTTAAAGCAGACGGTGCAAGTACCACCCTCAAAACTCACAGTAACACCAGGAACACTGCTGAAAACCTGCTCCTTGTGGGATAGCGGGATTGGAGGCCCATTATGCAAAAAACACAAAGGATGAGAGTTGCCTGAGACAGAGAAAACCCACCCCACGATGTCACCATGTTACTTTGTCCATGCTTGCTCACAGTCCTGACTTTGATCAATACCGTGCCTGCCCAGAGACTTGAGCTCAGCTTGCAGTGGTGTCTCTGCATCATGCTCACACACAATAATTTCCTCAGTGTGCACATCTCTGGAAACACAGCCGGTGCCAGAATTCCTCGATACCAAATCCCTGCTTGGGCTGGTGCCCAGTGCTCTGAAAAGGCCGTCAACATCTGGAAGCAGTGACACTGCACATCTGCATCAGAATTGCAGGATGGAGAGAGAACTACTTACAGTGTCAGTTCTGCTGATAATTAAGTCCTAAATAGGAGGGCACTAGATATACTCGCCTTCCCTAACACCCCAGTGCTTGAACCGACTCGTACATGCTGCTGCTGCTGCTGTAAACAGGAGGAGAAGCAGATGGACTATTCCTGCACTTGTAACAGAAGTGCAGCTGGGGAGGCTGAACAGGTAGGATAAATCTAAAGGAAACATCTCTAATTATCAAGGGGGTGATTTTGACTCTTATTCACATGGAGAATAGAAAAGCAGATTGTTGTGCTCGTTGTCAGCGTGACTCGGGGGATTAAATCAATGCTTTAAACAGAACCAGGACCTCTAGGACCAAACCAAGATCAGACAAAGCTTCTTCAGGCTTCCCACAAACCTGTGGAACACATTTTCCCCTCAGACTTCACAAGGATTTTCTACCATACCCAGCAAGATACCTTCCTGCTTCCAACACACTGGATGCTTGCCGTGGAGGAGCACAGAATACCTTGTGGTTTGGCTGGAAATATTCCCTATTTAGAATTCTGGCATCATTTAAACCTCAACATACGAGATACCTTTCTCCAAGCCACGTGACACCATATTTCATGATTATTTGGGGGTTTTTTTGTTTGGGTTGGTTGTGGGGTTTTTAAGTCATTTACGTTTTTACTACTAACAAAGTCCCTATTTCTTGGCAGTGGGGTCAGATTTAGCAGAATGGAGGAGAGGGCAAGAGGGAGTACGAGCCCTCCCTGAGATTCCTGTCAGCAAGGCTGACAGGGTCTGAAGTGGCTGGGATGGGTGACAGGAGTTTTATCAAGTCAACCTAAAGTCAGTGAAACCAGGAGAATCTACAAAAGGATTGCTCCAGCTGCTGTATTTGTGTACTGACACCTCCTGCGTGGCCCCAGGAGGATGAAATTTCAAAGAGGCATTGCTTAATTTACGTATATTTTTCTATCACTTTTACAGTTTTTTGTAATGCGAAATCTCCCCTTTGACAGCCAAGATCAGCGATCTCGAGCACCCCAGCTACCCTGGCAGCTCGAGGAAATGTTTCCCCATGGTGATTCTGAGCAGAGAAGGCATCCAGACCAACATCCCACTGGTGCCACAGGCTACATATATATATCTCTATATGCAAAGCATTATTTATATATATATTTAAAATATATATACATATTAAAAAAAAATATATGGCAGGAGCCACCTGTACACCCTGCAGGAGCCACGCTCTGCTCACAGCACAGACAGACAGCAATATACACGAAGAGGAACATTTGCAACCCTGTGACTAAACTCGAGGTAATGAGGCTTCCTGATGCTTATCTCTGATCTGAGAATTAGGCTCATTCCACTTGTGTTCTAAGGCGTCACAGATAAAAACTGCTTTGCATTCCCAGTGACCCCAATCCAAAGCTTTTCCAAAATCAGAAGCTCTTGGGGCAGCAGCACAGTAGCCTTCAGGAATATATTTTGGAGAGGGTGGGGCAGATGTTTGTTTTTTTGCTTTTTTGCTAGTGAACAAACCCATTCTGCGGACACCCAGCATTGAAACAATGAGAGATCTGGGTTCAAAAAAGGTTTTTGTTTCTCTGTAAATCCTATTTATGGCTTAGAGCGCAGCTGATATGCCGTTAGCTTTTATTTCATTGATAATTCTGTGATTGTAGTTGAAACCTTGCAACTTAATGAGCTGATGTTATTACTCATACTGTGTGGCCATCTGGAACCAGTTTGGCCAGAGAGCCCAAAGCACCACCAGCCACCTGTAATGCATTAAAGCCTCAGCCCAGTACCAGCTCCGTGGATTGGAAAAGCCAGGCCTGCATAAATACTAACCTGTGAGAATGTAATTGGAGAAGTGATATTTAAGAACTTAGAGTTTGCCAGAAATGCTCACTCTCAGGGGAGTGCAGGCAGAGGCTTAAAGTTTAAAGCGAAGCGGTTTTTAGTTTCAACATTGTGAATCAAGAGAAAAAATCGTTGCATATGGAGTGTCCAAACCACCAGGTCTGTCCAAACAGACCAGGCTGTGCCAGGGATTTCCAAAACCAAGGTTCCCTCCTCACACCTGAGCTTCCCACTGCACATGGTGCTCTTTTACCATCTCCAGACATCGCTCCAAAGGTACTGAAGGAAGGAGACAATGCTCCAGAATACCTTGCAGAACATGTTGCCACAATCATTTAAAAAAAACCAAAAAACCACCAAACTCAAAAGATAACACCCAACAATTTGGGAAGGCACAAAACCAGTGTCTGAATATCCCAGGAAAATGTTCTGCTGAATATTGTGAGCAGACATGAGCAGCCCCTGGGTCAGAAAAGAGGAGGAGCAACAGCCTTCCCTGGAATTCTGTGCTGTGTCCCAGCAGACCCAGCCTTGGTGCCCTCCTGGAAGAGCTCCTGAGCTGGAGTGACTGGTGAGCAGAAAAGGTGGCTGTGTTGGCAGAGACATAACTTAGCATGGTTAATTATCACAACTCATTAACATGGATCATTAGCGTGGTTGCTCTCTGCTCATTCTTGATCACCACTACCTGGGGGTTTGAGTCACTGCTCGGGTTTCAGAGATTTGGGTAAAATACAATTCAAGTTAAAGTGGTGTTGTTGTTGGGGGGTTTTTTTGTGTTTTTGTGGGGTTTTGTTGGTTTTTGGGGGTTTTTTTTTAATTTTTTATTTTTTATTTTTCCAAATCTTTTTGGCATTTCAATGGTAAAATATATGTTGGGAATTGCTTCCAGAGACTTCTGACACAAACGCTGATGGCTGCAATTCAGATAAGCTGTGACACTGACTGAAATCAGTTTTCCTGGGTGTTTTCCAGTGGCTCAAGGACAATGGCTTCTCCTGCTGAGGCTTGATGGAGTTGGGCTTGATGACCCTTATGCGTCCCATCTAACTTGAAATATTCTATGACTCTAAAGCCCCTGGTTCAGTTAAAGGCACATAAAACTCAAATGCCTCCAGGCAGGAGTGTTAATCCAAAGAAACAGAGGTGTGCAGCCCTTGCAAGGGTTTCCATTTCTTTTCTTCCCCTGTTTGTCCTGCACAAGGAAACTTTGCAGAGCAGATAATCAGGATGTCCAGTAATACAAGCCTACATGAAGACTTGACGGGATACTTGAGTATTTTGTCTTAAAAGAGACCCGTTAATGTTTCACGAGTTCTGTGTAAATATACAAACATTGCATTTGTGTGAAAATCTCATTTTATTCAGCATGGTGTATGTTTCACACACTCAGGATACATCACAATGGCTCAGCATGGCCAGCATCATCCAAAGTTCAGCCATCACATCCACATGTCTTGCCTGGATCTAGTTTGTGTTTTATTTCTTTATATTTTTAACGCACTTTGGTGACAGAAATTAATCCGTTTTAGATGAAGGCTGCAAGAGTACCTTTTTCTTTTACCTCTGCCTAATCCTGAAGTGCTTTGAAATTCACACAGAGTCATAAAAGAGAAAAAAAAAAAAAAAAAAAGAATGGGCCAAGGAGAATTTTTCCTGCTCTGGTTTTGATATAAGAGAAGCAGTGCAATATAAAAGAGTGTCTGCGGAAAGCCCGCGATAACGGCGAAGAGGTGAAGAGGTTTCATTCTAAACCCCAAAGTGTGGGGAGATGTAGAGTTGGGGGCAGGTCATGCATTCCTCACTCACAGAGGCTTTCCAATCCCATCCCACCCCAATCTTTTCCTGCCCATCCCCATGGCCGAGTGGGAGCTGCACTGGAGGTGGTCCTTGGAGAAGACGTTGTCCCTGGGCCATGTTGACAAAAGCCCTTGAGACACACAGCAGAACATGGAAAACAAAAACAAATTCCAAGAGAAGAGATTCATTTCCATGTGGATGTGCAGAAAATGGATCCAGAGACTTTTTTTCATTTATTTTCTTTATTATGTGTCAGAATGTGTTATGATACAAATCTTTTTTGGCTTGTAGTCTTTTATTCATGCTTTCATGTCTTCATGATCCTTCAGACTCTCTCTTTTTTTTTTTTTTTTTTTTCCAAATTTCAGCAGATTTTTCAATATTTTGCGGTGGAGTTTTGAGTAATTCTGTGCATAAAACTGTCCAAGGAATTTTTCTTTGTAATAGTTCTTCGTGGGTTGACTTCCTGCAAACATACTTGAGTGGCAGCTCCATCAAAAATGCTGGTGTCTCTTAAGTTGGGTGAAGATTAGGATGGGAGGATAAAAACCCACAAAAATTTTGAAGCTTTCGCAAAAGCATTTAGAAAAGTTACTGAAAATTCACCATATTTTCTGGGAAATTATGACTTTGAAAAAAAACCAAAAAACAGCAATGTTCCTCTTTTTCCCTGAAATGTATTTGTGTCTTGGACGGTGATAAAAATCCCTCTTGCCAATTTTTTTCGTCTGAGCATCCACAACTCCGCTTATATCGGGGCAACAGGAAGAAATCCCATAAAACCTGATCTAGTGGAAGGCATTGCCTGGGGCAGGGAGGTTGGAACAAGATGATCTTTAAGGAGCCTTCCAACACAAACCATTCTGTGATTCCGTCATCATCCCCTGTATTTTCTTCTTGCTGTAAACGTGGGGATTCTACCCTACATTTGCACCTCCAGATAAATTCTACTTCTTCCCTACTTTTTATTTCAGATCCCTTATCCCAGGTATGCATACCACACATTTATTTGCCATTTTCGTGACCTTGTCACCATCCTCCCAACCCCTCCTCTTGCTATTCCACTTGCCTTTCTTTGATATATAAGATCTCAGAGGCTGGGATGGAAAGATTTTTTTATTCCAAATTTCTTTCACACTTAATCAGCTTCGGGGAAAAAAAAAAAAAAAAAGGGGGGAGAAAAAGAAAAGGAGAAAAAATAAAATAAAGTAGGATTCTTGGGAAGCTCAGTTTGGAAAACATCAGTCACAACACCCTGAAATCCTCCCTTTTGCTGATAAATATGAGAGTGGACAGTGGATTTGCTCTAGGAACAGCAAAATTGCTTCGCTATTCTGCAGTTTTTTCATTCCCGGCTCGGATTTCCCTGAGCTCAGAAGTGTGGGCACGCAGGAGCTGCTCACAGGCAGCCCAGCATTTGGCTGTCAGGATAAAAATTCAACCTACACTCAATGCCTACGAGGAAAGAAAAATAAGGAAACCCGTCTATATTAACTGGCTCACCCCGGGTCCCACAAGTTTTCATTCACAGCTTTCCCTGCCAGCCTCGCACCGTTACAAACTGAATGGTTCAAAGCTTTGTTCCTCCAGAGGCTTTTCCCTTCATATAAAATCCAGGTTTATTGCAATGCATCCCCGTGGCACCGTGCCAGCCAGGACTGGAAATCTGCACACACCACAGCAAGAAACTTGCTCAAAACGTGGGGAGGAAAATGTTCCTTCATAGACTGCACTGTGTTCAGTGGAGGTCCAAGGGCTGTGTCTGCCCTGGGTGCCTGCTCAGGGTCTTCTCCAAACCTCAGCAGGCTCTGGGACACCTAACTTAGCTCAAACCTGTCCTGCAGTTCCCCCCCCAGCTGCCCCAAAAGCAAAAAAATCCTTGCCTTTTCCAGTGGCAAAGCCAAATTCCTGGGTTTGGGTCTCTGCAGAGAAACCGAATCTGGCTCAGCTTTTCCCAGTAGCTGCCTCCTCCTGTTGTAGGACTTGCACCTTGCTCCCATCCCTCATGTGGTGCATGAAAACCTAGAAAAAAAACCCAAAAACATTTATGATTTATAAATAATGTTGAGGGGAAAAAAAACTAACAACAAACCAAAGCAGAGAGCTTAATGACACATCCCATCCATGGTTTGGCCAATAATTTTGGCCCCTTACGTCTTCAGGTGTCTCTGACCACAGGAGGGGGCTTGAAACAAGATGATCTTTGAGGTTCCTTCTCACCAAAACCATTCTAGGATTTTATGATTTAGACTCTAAATCACCCTGTGTGTAAATCGCCCCACCAACGGAGCTGCCTGTGCAGCCCAGCACCAGAAACTGGAGAGGAGGGCAGGGATTCCCACCCTCCTTCCACCAGCACGTAAACCACTCGATAAAAGTGATAAAAATCCAGTACAAAATTACACCCCCACTTTGAGAAAAACCAAGCACCAATGCTGCAGCATTTATCCCATTCCTGCTCTGGGCTTTCTGCTGCCACACGCTGTCGTTCATCTCCCAGCAACATCCACTCCCACTCGAACAGCACAACACCAAGGGGAGAAAAAAAGCAGCATTCCACATCCACAAACACATGTTCCTCTGTAAATATTTGGAGAACATGTGAATCCCCGAGGGAGCAGGGCAAAGCAGCGAGAGCGTCAGCAGTGGTTCTTGCTGCCTTCCAAACCCCAAACACGAGCAGTTATGGTGTTTCTCCGTGCCTTTCCTGCAAGGAGGGTTTGTTCTTGCTTTATTCTGGTGGTGTGGGGATGTCATGCTTGGCCTGACGCTTTATGGGACTTTTAAACAGCAGGTGTGCAGGATGCAACCTCGGGTCAGCCAGGGGGGATGAGAGGCTCCATCCAGCCAAAGGGAACAAAACAAAACAAGACAAAACGAAACAGAACCACCCCTTTTCATGGCTTGCAGCTGGTGGCGAAGGTGGTGTCGGGCGTGGGGCAGCTCTGCCCCCACGGAAGTGCTCATCGAGTGGAAGGAAGTTATAATAAAATCTACCGCGGTTCCACAAAGTACCGCTGCTAGTGCCTCGCGAACGCCTTGCCGGAGGAAGTGGCAGTGATGGATGTGCTGTTTAGATAACCTGAGCTCCGTGCCAGGGCTGTTATCTGCCGGGGGTGGCCCCTGCCCCAAACACCCGCCGTCCCCTCGGACCCTCCCTTCCACCTTCAAAGCCACCGCGGGCCTTATCAGGGCCGCCACCAAAGCTGTGCTTTCCAGAGGTGTCCAAAGGCAGCGGCTTTTCCCATCGCTGAGATCAAACGCTCCCTCCTGCCTGCAAATGAAAACCTGGCTGGAAAACAAAGCGGCCACCCCCTGCCTTGAGTCCTGAGGGATGTCCAGGGCAGGCACACAGCACAGGTCCCATCCTCCAGCCACTCCAGCAAGGGACAATCCCACTGGGATGTTGGTTTTGAAGGGACAGGATTGTTAATGGAAGATGTCTGTGTCCTGTCAGAAAAGGAGCAACATTTAAATGATTTATGTTTTGAAAAAAGAAAACAACCACTTTTATTTTAGCTTGTGACTTTGGTGAGCTCTGTTTGGGCAGCAGCAGATGCTGGGGTGGCACATGGCAGAGCAATGCAGGGGGGGATGGAACGGAGGGGACCAGAAAAGGGACCCTGCTGCTTGCTGGCACTGAGACACAGTGACCACATCGCCCCATTCTCTTCCCAGACATGCCTTCAGCAAAGCTTTTCCCACTCACCCTCCCTCACCCTGCATCTGCAGAGCTCTGACTGCTGCTCTGTGCTCCTGCAGGAAGAGATCTTGCTCTGTGGTCCATCTTCAGATGCCCAAAAAAGGACTCACAGTGTCAACCCTGCCCTCTCTGGGCTGGTTGTGGCTCACTCTGTCTCCAAAAACCCGCAGAGTTTAGGTTTCTTCTCTTTTTCCCCCCACTTGCCTTCTCCCTTTGGTAACTTCAGACCAGCAGCAAGGCCCAATTTCACACATTGAGTCTCTACTAAAATATTATTCTGCTCAAAAAAGCACTCAAATCTCTCTTTCTACCATGATTTTTTTCCCCCTGTGATGTGGAAGTTTATGTATCCTTGAAAAATCCATGTCCCTGTTTCTAGGAGAGCCTAGAGGAAGCAGTTCAGAGGACTGGGCAGCAGCATGGCTTGTCTCACTCACAGAAAAAGGGTTGTTTTTCTTGCCCCTAATCTCTTCTGTGTATTGCATTCCCTATCTGTTTCATAAATGAGCAAATTTACTGTAGTCATTAGAGTTTTACTTCAAAATTAAAGGCAGGCTAACACTAAGCTGCTCACATATTAACTTTGCTTTCGTTAAGTCAGATGTTTCTTAATCAGAACCATATTTTATGCAAAATCTGGTAATTTTAGGCACCTTTCAAAAAAAAAAAAAGGAAGAAAAGGAGTTAACCTTCCATTAAATTTCAACCCCTCTTCGTTGTAAACAGCTCTAGATCAATGATGTGCCATTTGCTTTCCCAAATGCAAGTGTTTGTTTCTGCCTTTTTATAAATGATAACGTCTCGGTGGCCTTTCCATTTTAGTTGATGCTGAGAAATGGAGTACAAAGACACAACCCAGGCTGCTCTGGCTGCAGTGCTGGCTCTTCTGGAGAGGTTCAGAGCCCCATGCTAAGGGTGGCTCTGAGGTTCAAGTAGAGCTCCATGGATTAAAGTGCTTGAAACCCAGAAAATTCCTCAGCAGTTCATTTGGAACCCCAGCACTGATAATTTGGCCTCTGCATCGCTCCAGCTGGGGATGCAGAAATGCTGCCACGTGCAGGCTCCAGCCAAGCCCCAGGCAAGCTGGGGACGCAGGACTATGCATCCTGTGGGGCATCAGCCTGGATGACAGAACACAGATTTCCAAGAAGCAGCCGAGCCTGGAGACAAATGTTGGAGAAAAAAGGCCACCCTGGCTTGGAGGCGTGCTACACCTTGTAGAGGGCTGCTCCCTGTGTGCAGTAAAGGTCTCCCTTCCTTCCCAAGTTCCGCCCTTCAGTCCCATGAGAAAGGTTTGGGTACCATTAGAGACTTTAAGCAATATTAGATGCCTCTGTTCATCTGGAACAATCCTTTATTTTCCCTGGATTTGCAGCTTGCATCAACCTCACCCTTTAAAATGTCCTCTGTGCCTTTCCAAAACAGGACCCCATGCAGAGGCCAGGGCAATTCCCTCAGAGCTCATAGAAGGACTTGTCTTTAAGCCTGGAAACACCAAGAAAACCCTTCCCCAAAGCTGTGGCCTCGGTGGCATGAGTTCTATTTCACTCTCCTCCTCTGGAAACACTGAGGTTCCCCAAACAGGACCATTACCCCTCCTGTTCAGTATCAGGTCTGAGCACACACATTTCCTCTTAGGAGCAAGTGCTGTTTGCTGGAGCTGCTTTTGCCCTGGCCAGGTCACAGGAAAGGGGAGGCAAGCACAGCAAGGTGGAATGTGTCCTCACATGGGTCAGCTCCAGGAGAAGTAGGGTCAGAAATAGGAAGATGCCAGCTGTGAATGAAAGGTTGCCTTCCCATTTCCCCCAAAGCCTACTGCAAAAGCTTCCAGTGGCATGCATTTCGTGATTCTCAAAATTAGAGTTTGAACTTGAAGCTGTTGATGCCAATCCCACTTTTCCCATTTTTCCCCATTATTCCCTGCTGGAGCTCTGAGCTGCTGCCTGACACAGGTACTTAAACTGCCAGAAGAAGGATTTAGCAGCCCAGGAGACTTTATCCAGCCATTGCATCCCCATCTCTGCTTCAGCCACAGGCTCCCACGCTGGCCATAGGGCTAAAAATAAATCAGTGGTGTTTAAATCAGAAAGCAAGATGTGCATTTTCTCTCACCCTGCAGGTTTGAGTAGTCACAGCAAAAATAACAGATTTGTTTTGTTTTCTTCCTCAGCTTATTTTGATCCTCATGTGGATAGTTATGGAATTGTGGTAGCATATTTATTGACTCAAAGTATTCTCTCAGAAGCTTCAGTCCGCTGAAACCCACAATTTTACTCAAGAAACAATCTCTCTCCAAACAGCAGCCCCAGTTCCATGCTCATAAATAATAACAGTAGAGGAAGAAGAAAAGTCTAAATAAGATGGAGAGAGGGTTCAATAACAACCACAGCTCGCTTTTCAAAACAGCCTTGCAAAAATGCTGTTTGAACCACAGGTCTCAGCTGGACAATATGAGGAATGTCAAGAATCTGATTTCTAGAGACCAGTCTTTGGGGGAGAAGGCAGTTTTTAGCACATACTTGATGATACGATCCTGAAAACAGTTCTATAAATCACAGCTGACTCAGCCCAAACAGCTTCTTTGGAGATCCAGAGCTGTGACAAGGGATGTACATTTATCTGTTGCTTTGGATTTGTGTCTCTTACATGAAAGTTTACTCCAAAACCCAAGTGCTTTAGAAGTATCTTAACTCTTCCAACCAACAGGAGGAAGGAGTTTGTGCTGAGCTTGTATGTCCGTGGGTTCATTTGGCTGGTGCACCAGAAAGGAGAGAAAAATAACATTTTTGTGGTAGCAACTCTAACTTATTTACGCCCAATGTGAAAAAATATTTACCTCCAGCACAAATGACCTGCTTGTGGTGATATGAGTGATCTGTGACTTGCCAGTGTCCTCAGCAGCAGCAGCAGTTTGATCCTGTGCTGAGCTGGTGTTTCTGAGATGTGTTATGGGCTTGAAAGCCATTTCTGAAGGTGAGGAGAGCGGGAGGTTTGTCCCCGACCTGCACCCTCCTGAAGGAATTAAGAGCGCTGCGCTCATCTCTAAGCTGACATAACCCAGCAATGATTTCTCCCTCGGTTTTCCTTTCTATTATCATCTCCTCACTGAATTTTCCTCCTCAGCACACAAAATCGCTGCTTTTCCTCCCTGGCTCATGGCCACAATCCCGTGGGGCAGCAGCGAGCAGGGTCCCTCCTTCCTCACCAGCATCGCTGACAACCAGGGGAGCGCAGAAACCGCGGGAATTCAGCCCAATTTCACACGTGGCACCTCCTAATTGGCAGCACCGAGAGGCAGAGGTGCAAAGGCATCTCCTACCCGGGTGAACTGCCCCAGCCCAGGGATCAGCCGTGCCGGCAAGCCGTGAAAAGAGACATCCAGAGGGAATCCAAGATGTGAGCCTCTGTCCATTGTGTGCCTGCAACGCAGAGCAGAGGTGTGACACAGGGGCTTCCTGAGGATGGCTGGAATAATTAACGTGCTGACTGTGCCCTGGGCATGCCAGTGTGAGGGGAGGTGACCCTGGGAGCTCCATCTCCTTCCTGGAGCAGGGCATGTGCTGGCCACGAAGCCAAGGGTTCTGCAGGCTGGATGATTTGACTTCCCCCTTCTCCCACCTGGGGAAAATGAAACAGCGTCAACAGAAAAAAACTGAATGAGGCTGAGTGTTGGGAGATGTCCCCCTGTTGTGTGGCCTGTGCAGGAGGAGCATCACACCACAACTCTGACACTTTCTCCTCTCCGGAGCCTACCCCACACTGTCTGCACCAGAGCGGGGAGCAGAGGTTACTTCCCGTGGCAGACCGTCATCCCCAGGGGCATGAGCACTGCAGAGAAAACCAGCAGGTTCTCCAGACACATCTCATGCCCACAGATGTCACAGAGCTGTTCTCCTGCTCCCCCATGAGCTCTGTGTGAACACCTTCCCCACCCTCCATGCTGGGGCCCAAGATCATTATCCCCTCACCAAAGCCCCAGCTGCAGGACATTGGGATGTCTTCACTGGCGCTGCCCCATAATTTCAGTCATATCCAGCTGTCCCCAGTGCCAGTGGCTGAATTCCCCTAATCCAGTGCTGCCCTGAGTGATTAACCACCCCTACACCACCCTACAGAGGACCAGCTGGATGGGTGACTCGAAAGCAGCTCTGCTCCTGACATGCCTGGTGGGATCGAAGGGTGAAGCTAAAAACATAACTCACCAGAGAGCACATTTTTGCATTTCAAAGAAAAAACAATTTTACTTGCTAATAAATGATTTGTTTATTTACCCTTTCCTCCCAGAGAATGGTTTCATGGCTGTGAGTCCAGATAACTTACGCTTGTCTTTAACCCGCGCGTGACTTCGGGGTCACACGTTTGGGGAAGTGTAGTATTTCTTGCCCTGGTAGGCAGCAAAAATAGGCTGGACTCTTGCCAGATGGGAGGCTTGCTGGAGACACCCAAGTGGCAGTCTGGCTGGTGGCCATGCAGAGCAGGGAGGTCAGGGGGCCATCCATCAGGTTGGGCCCTTTCTGGGTGAGCAGGCTCGAGTAAATAAGTAGTTAAGCTGCCTGCTCCATCCCTGGAGTTGGAAAAGCCATCGGGAGTGGTGCTTTCAGTGCAGCACAAACTGTCAGCCCAGTTTGTTTTGTTTGCTAATGCAGCCCAACAAGAGGCTGGCGGGTGAACGCAACTGGCTTGAGAACACGCAGCTCCTGGACAGGTTTTGAGATGTGCCCAGTAGTGACCCTGTTCCCCTGGACTGCCATGAGGGCTGGGGTTTTGGTTTGTTTGCTTCCCCTCTGCTTTGTTTCTAACGCGGAGCAGACCTCGTTTATCGTAACAGGAAAACCGAGGGCTCTATTAAAAGTCGTGATCATGCAGCTGCCAAGTATTCGGGGTGTTTGAGTTGGGTTTTTTTTTTTTTCAACAAGAAAAAAATCCCCCCCCACCCCCCTTCACAGGTAAACCTATTAAATGCTTTTCAAAGGTCAGTTTTTCCTCTCTCTTGTGCCAGAAACAATTGCTTCATATTTTGGTAATTCTGAGGCGAAAACAGTAACATCACAACAATTCAGAACTGAAGTGCCCCTATTCAGGCTCTCAATGGAAAACAAAATTTCCCAGTGAGACATTTCAGTTTCTCCAGGAGCTCCAGCCACCACCCAAGGAAAAGGCTGCGGTGCTCTGGATGCCCTCTGATTAATCCTCCTTGCACCCTCGGTGTACAGAGGGTATTAACCTCATTTTACAGATCAGGAAAATGAGAGAGGAGGGAGATGAGTGACAGCCGTAATGAACACACTGCTTCCCTCAGCCAAGGATTACAACCCATGGACCCCCAGCTCCCAATTCCCTAATTAGCAAATGTCATAGCTCCTCCAATGGAGCAGAAATGAGTCCTTTTGGAATAAAACAAAATATTTCCCTTCAGATGCCTGGGTTCCTGCAAAATACCTTGCTGTTAGTGGTGATTACAAACCCTGATTCTGCCACTGCCACCTATCCTGGTTTTGTTAGTGAGAAATTCATCTTCAGGGAGGAAATATCTGCTGTCACACCACATCATAGGAGGAAGCACTACAGAAATGCAGCTATTCAACACGCTTGGGGGATCTGGCTGTGCCAGTGGCTGTTCCTCCCAGGCTGATTACAGCTCCCATGCCGGTTTATTTGCTGAATGTTTAGGTCTTGGTGCCAATGGAAACCCAGTTTCACCAACTGTGTTTTTTGGGGTTTTTTGGTTTTTTTTTTCTGGTGTGAGAGCACAAATTTGATTAAAAATTATCTCAAGTCACTTCAGCAGCATTGGAGAGTTTTGTACAACTCTGACAAATGCAAAACTTCTCAGTGGATGGGATAGTTCTGTGTGCATGCTGCATGCAAACAGCGTGTCTCGGTTCAGGCAGCAATCCCAGCCAGGAAAATCCCAGTGATCCCAACGCATCGCCCATGACACCTGATTTCACTGTTACATCTTTTCTAGCAGTCCAGAAGAGCAGCTCACAGTGCCACAGTATGTATGACTGAGTATTTACGGCCACATCTTACCCATATCCACTAAATATTTCTTGTCTATGCACTTTCAAACCTCAGACTTCCATAGATGTTTGGAGTTTAGCAGAGTGTTCGGCACATTTTCCAGAAGAAAGTTGTTTGGTTCTTATTTCGCTGTTCTGACGGGTTTTCCCCGGGAAAAGAATAATTTTCTAGAAAAATACTTTAGCTTCAAAATGTATTAGCAACAAAACTTATATTAAAAAAAAAAAAACAAAAAACAACACACAAACAAAAAAACCCTTCACAAAATGCATTCTGATTTTCCTGAAGTGGAAGGGTTGATACAACACTGGCTGGCACATCTCATCCTTCTCCTTCATTTGCAATACAATGATGTAATCTTAGAGAAAGAAAAAACACTTTTATTGGTGAAAAAAAAAAAAAAATCAGTTTATTTTTGGGTTTGAGATTTTCTTCCCCTCTGGAGAAATGTTTTCTTTCCTGTAATTTCAGAACGTTTTCTCTAATTTCAGGGTTTTTTTTTTTTTTCCATAAATAACAAGTCTGATTCCTGCCCTGCTCTATTGCATCCTTTATGCAGGATCCTCCCAGGAATGGCATGCCTCAAGGATTAAAGAGATGTAATGTTTGGAGAGAGATAAAGATTAAGTTCTGCTCGGTTCCTAGACCTCATGCCGGCTCCGAGCACAAGACTGAATTTCACTTTGTATGAGTTATCACAACTGAAACTGCTCTTCGGTGGAAACCGCTCTGCAACCATCCATTTGCAGTTGTAAAAGTCAATATATTTAAGCCTGCGGTGCATAACAATGACCCCTATGGATCCTCCAACGTTTTTCTTGGATCTGTGTAAGCCTGTTTTTAATATATTACTCATCTAAATTGTTCCTGGGACTTGATTATTTGCTGGAGTTAAATATCCAATCTTTAAAGATTTTTAAGCATGTGCACGTTGAATTCCCTACTGCAATAAGCTTCATTTAGCTCAACTAAAACTGCCTTGCCATAAAAAAAAAGTGCTTTAAAACATCCCAAACTAACTGCTCTCTTGGTTGGTGGGAGCTCCCCAGGCAGGATTCCTTAGTGATGATAATCTCTGGTTTTGGCTGGCTCAGTTCGGTCCCTGGAAGAATAAAAATCCAGTTTTCACCGAGCTGCACATCGAGGGGGCACAGCCATCCCCTCTCCCCCTGCAGCATCCTTCCCGTCGTACACGGATACTGGATGTCCCCCCAGGGGAAAAAAAAAAAATAAAAATAAAAACAAAACAAAACAGAACGTGGCAAGCCAAGCGATCTACAAAACAGTATTGATTTATGCTGTGTTCTCTGAAAGGCGGATGAAATCACCCCGGTTTGTCGGAGCCAGGGCTCGCCGCATTCCTCGCGGTCACCCCGGCCCTGGAGAGCGTTTCCTCGCTATTCAAAGGCAAATCACCGCACACCCAGCCCAGCGCCGGGTCCCTCCCTTTGTCACACCAACTCCTGGGGCAAAACCCGCCGGATTCTAAAGCCCATCAAAGGCTGCTCAGCCTTTGCCTGCTCTGCTTCCCAAGCCCCAGCTCCTTTTCATCCTTTTGCTGGTGCAAATTAGGGAGCAGCCTATTGAAGGAGATGAAGCCCTAGCGGAGAAGAGCTGGGCCAAAAAAATAAACCAAATTCAGAGTTCAGCAGGCGGCTGTTCTCTCTGTGTTTCTTCCGCAAAGAAGGAGAACTGGGTCATCGTGAAAATCACCGTACAAAGCCTGGCATTTTTTTCCCCCTCTTCTCCTATATGGAAAGGCAATTGGGCAATCATGCGAAAAACTGCATAAAGTTCAGCAAAATGTGGGTGGTTTTTTTTTTCCCCTCCTCCTCCTCCTTCTCTGAGTAATCTCCCCTTTTGCTCCACAGCAATGAATACTAACAAGGTGATCCCAGTGTGTTTTCCGGTTGTGTTCAGAGCAAGTGCCAAACATTTATTTCCAAAACTTGAAGTTTCGCAAACTGTTCGCCTGTGTGGCTTTGAAGTGTGGGGGGAAACACCCTTATTTATGTGCCTTTGATTGATTTTTGTGGAAATTCAGAATGTCTTTATCTCAACCATACAGTCAGATTTCTGTGGTTTTGACCACAGAGCCTCCCTACAGTTTCAACAGCTTGATATCCAGAATTAATAAACCTGATATGTACATGCTTTCACAGCCCCCTTGTCTTATTTCCCCAGGGAAAAATATCATCTGCCCTATTGTTGACTGCATGGATTTACCCCCACAATATCTCTCCCATCAACATGTGATTAATCACCGTAATCCAGCAGGCACCTCTCAGGAGCTCAAGATCTTTTACAAGCCCTAATTAAGCCTTGCAACATCCCCGTAAAATAGGTTGAAGCCAGGGTTAAGTGATTTGCCTGAGGTGACAGAGTAAATCAGAAGCAGGGATAGAAACGAGACGAAAGCTGCTGCTCCTGAAGCACGTGCCCGGCTCCCAGGTTCTATGCAAGATTCCAAAAATCTTTATATTTCTCTTTGGAGATAACGTGCTACAGGCACAAAAGCCACGGCAGCCGTGCCCTGAGGCTTCCCTAGCTCTCAGGAATCTGCCTCCATCCCTTCAGCCTGAGCATCACCTGCGAGTCCAACACCTCTCTTTGCCCATGTCTGTGCTTCCCCACCCCACTCCTGGTGACTGCTGTGAGCTGACAGCTGAGCCCTGCCCCAGACCTGTCTCTCATGAGCCACCTCTCCCTATTTGACACCCAAACTGAGGTCAGACCCTCGTCACTTGGCACATCATCCATTCTAGGGCTCCAGCCGGGAATCAGAACCAGCTGTGAGGATGTTGGGGTCTGGGCTTCTCCCCCGGCTCCTTTGGAGGGGAAAATCCCCCCAACATAGGTGAATCCAGTGACACATTCTGGGAGGCAAAAGCAGCAAGGAGGAGGGAAAATCCATAACTTTTTTTTATGGCCTGGGAGGTCCTGTTACCTTGCCAGGGGTCTTTTTGTGGGATCACTTATTTTTTAGATTCAGAATTAGTCTCAAGCAGGTGGTGGGGAGGGCTGTCCATGTGCTCTCTTCTTCCTCTCCAGAGTTATGAAATAGAGTGTGGGTTTCTGAGGCTGATTTTCTTTCTTCCCAAGAAAGGTCTTTCCTTTGCTTTTTCTTAATTTGCCCCAGATTTTCACATCAGAGTCCAACACTAAGCAAACAAACCAGCGAGGTGAGCTCGGTTGGTTAGAGCATGGTGCTGATGATGCTAACGACTCCAAGGGTGTGGGTTTCATCCCTGCTTGGGCCATTTACTGAAGATTTGGACTCAATGATTCTTGTGGGTCCCTTCCAAATCAGGATATTCTGTGGCCCTGTGAACTCAAAATCAATGTTCCCTCAGCTGGTTTAGTGGTTTCCTCAATGGCCCAGCAGCAAAAACAGACTGGCAGAGGTAGGGAGATCCCCCAATTGTACCCACCAAAGGGAGCTCTCTTGGGAAGTTTAAATGCCCACAGCTCCAGGAAAGCATCCCTTTTCCTGGGTAAACAGATTTCCCTTATCCTTCTCCCCGCTGCTCGTGTGTATCCTAAAGGTCATCCAAGGAGATGTCATTCCTAGAAAGTTCTTCCTCCCTCCCCCAGGGCTTTACATCTCCTCTCACAACCTTTACACAGCTTGGCATGATACTGAATAAATAAAACATGACCAGTTCATGAGGAAGTGATGGTCTGAAGCCCTTGGCATGCCTGATCAGCCAGGGACAGTGGGAAGGAGCAAGAGGATCATCCCTGTGTGGCATTACTGAAAACTTTATTGAGAGCAAGGAAAGCCAGCACATCCCCACTTCTGATGTCTACTGTCTCTGCTGCTTTCTTGGGGGTCAGCTCAGATCTTTGGGATTCTGCTTTTCTGTGGGCCAGCTCAGATCTCTGGCATATATTTAGGCTGGTGGTCATCCCAGGGACATCTTTCCAAAGAGTTTAATTATTCATACATAAAATATTACCCGCTGCTGTGACCCCCTGGGCACAAAGCACCTTTCCAGCCTGGTCCAGCCCCTGTTTCTGGAGACAGCTGATGGGGACAGGACTCTGGTGGAGCTGGTGGCCCCACACGGCGTCCCTGGGGACAGCCTCGCGTGCCTGCCCATGTCCCCACTCCCAGGAACAGCTTGTGTGCAGGTGTGCTCTGCTCCAGCACAGCACGGACATCTGGGTGAGTGGCACACCACAGCACTCAGGCATCCCTGCCTCAAGGGATCTCCTGGGAGCTGTGTCCAAAATCCCCCTCTGCTCGGCAGTTGCGGCAGCCACGCCGTCACACACGGGCTGTGCACCATCAGGGCGTGAGTTCCAGAGGCTCAGACCATCCCTGTCCGATGCTCCGGGTCTGGAAGCAGTTAATGCACAAGGTGCCAGGAAATGGGGCTAAAAATACGCTGCGTGTTTGCTCTGTAGAGCATGCCACGCTATCCACACTGCTTTTTCTGCGGGGTTCTTCAAATCAGCCCTTACAGAACGTGGGGGGTTTTATTTTATTTTTTCCCTCCTGCACCTATTTCACCGTCCCAAACAGAGCCACAGGCAATGGGTGAGTTGTCTCCTATCCTCCTGCAAGGCAAGAGTGTTCCCAGCTCTCTCACTCCTTCTGGTGGGTTTTGCAACATTTGGCTATTTTGAAACCAGGATAATTTTCCAGACCCATGTTTACAGCAAAAGGCTTGAAAGCACAGATTCTAAATCCCGGAAGGCCAATAGACACAACTCTAATTGCAGTGTTATTCTAATTCCAACTATTTTAATTAAGCAGTTGGATTGGCGATAGGATTGTGCTCTTTCCTCCTGCCTTTTGGAAACCTTTCCAGAAACATGAATAGTCTCAACAGCTGGGCAGGAAAATCGGAAATCAAAATTGTGCAGAAAATGCTAATTAAAATGGAACCAAATAGCGGAAAGCTCAGCATTTTCCATGCCATGCTTTCCTGTCTGGAATGGCTGTTCCGAATTCACCTTTCCATACTGCAGCAGGAGCTGGGCTGGCAGCGTGCTAGGGATCAGACTTTGGGAAGAGAGATTATTCCTTTTCCTTCCCTTTTCAAAGACACAGGTCCAAAAGTGCCTCCTGCATGGATCTAATGGCTGGAGTACAGCCATCCCCCTAAGCCAGCCTTGGAAGTGTTGTTGTTATCAACGGGGCAAAATAGCACTTGTTCCACAAACAGCAGCCAGGAAACAGTTAATCCCAATTAGCACAAACCAGCAGATATCATTCTTTATATTTTGGCAGTTCTCGTTTTGAAGGAAAAAATATGCTTGTGTTCTTGGAGCCTGCCTGAACAATAAAATCAGATGCCAATTTTCTGGTCTAAATTAGGTGAAAGACCAGACTTTTTATCATATGTGTGTGTGTCTGCGTGTGCTGTTGGGTTACACGTTTGTTTTACTCCTCTGCGTATTTACCACGGAAATCACGGCCTGCCCTGCACATGGCTCAGCCTGGCAGAGGAGCACGACAGCCTGGTTCATTCACTGCGGCTGGAAATTAAACCTGGCACCGGGAAAACCCGAGGCTCTATCAGTTGCACAAGGAGATATTGCCAAAAGATAAACATAATAAAGTCAGTCGTTGTCGGCATATCAAGCCGAAGCCTTTCCAGGGTGGATGAATAAGGGGTTTAAACTTTTGCACCGGTTGAAGTGTTTTCATGTCCGATTTCAGTGGGAGCTGAAAGACGTCCAAACCCCGGGCTTCAAAGAGGCTAAAAATCAAAAGGATTAATGAGTGGTAAAATACCATGGGAAAAGAAGTGAAGCTGGCACATCTTCCATGGGACATTGTCCGTTGTGAGCACACAGCCAAGGTGCAGGCAGCACTGCCCCCATCAAAGGGGAGGCAAAGGAAAAGGCAAGGAAAATAAGCACGTTTTCAGCTCCATCCCACACGCTGTTCCCATCTGCTGGGATCAGCCACGGGGGCCTGACCAGGGGAGGACAATGCCATGTCACCACCTCTCTGTGGAGCAGGTCCTGAGCCCTGTGCACACCGGCTGGCACGCGATGAGAGGGGCACAACCCAACCTGTGCGACCCACAAGAAGCCTCAAACACCCAGATTTTTTTCCTTCCACATGCAAATGAGCTTCCCATATCTTGTTTTCATCCTTCCCTCTCTTCAGATGTCACTAATTTCCAGGAGAGGCGGGAGCGTGCCAGACTCACAGCCAGCACAGACGCCGGCACGCAACGGAGCAGCCATCCCTGCAGCAGAGCAGGAGATCCAGCAGAACCCGGCCAAAATGGGGCTGATTTATCAGCCAAACCCAGTCAAATGGGGCAAATTTATCAGCCAGCAGCAGTTCTGCTCACAGCACGATGCTCCCCATCCAGAGCTCCTCCAAGCCCTCTCCTATCCACAGATTTTGCTGGAATCTCTTTGCTGCTCACTCAGCTGGGAGAGCACCTCGGGCACTGAATCACTGGCACCCTCCTGGACTCCTTTTCCAAGTGTTTTCACAACGCTAGAGGGAGACAGGATTCAAATCAGGCCTGGCAATCACGAATCCGTGTTTACCCACGACAGAGACCATCCCAAAATCCTCACAGAGCCCATTGCACCCAGGAGAACATAGGTGCCAACTCCGAGCACAGGCCCTGTGCAAAACGGGGTAATCCCCTTTGCAAAAGGGGATTCGATATTATTTTGGGGACTTCACTCAAGAGATGCACATAAAACAGACAAAAATTCAGTGCAGGCTTAAATTTAAGCACATGCTTAAGAACTTGCTGGCACAAGGGCTCAAGCAAGGAGTGAGAGCCACACACCACATTACTTTTAATTGAGCTACTGTCTTCCCATATGGTTTTCCTTGGGAAGACCAGTGGCTGGCTTATGAGTTCAAGTAACAACATTGGTTAAAAGAGCACTCGAACAATTGTGGTTGGCAGCTCCCTGAATAATATGAATGTTATGGAGTGTCGGAAAATGTCGTATCATCAATTTTCTGGTTTCCTGCACTCGTTGCTTTTGATCTCCGCTAAAAGATTTATTGAACGGCTTTCGTTTTTACATTAACCTTTTCCAAATCACACCGATTTAGAGCTAGGGATTTTTTTAAAAATTTTTAAATTTTTTTTTAACATACAAATCTTTTTAAAGCTGAGGCTTTCCATTCCTCCCAGCTTTTATTGTTTGAAGCAAAGGGCTGTTTTGGCAGGTTTATGAGATGGAGTCTGTTTTGCTGACAGACATGCCTGAGAGATTGCTTGTCCGTGTTTTATTTTTGGAGCCACTGCTGCGTTTATCTGCATTTGAAAAACAATTCCATTTGATTAAAATTTAAATCAAATATATGGTAATATCAACCTTGCTTACCATCAGATCTTACTCTCTCCTGTGGAGCCTCTTGCCCTCAGTGTGAGTGAAGTGTAATGCAGAAGAAAGTGATTCCTTCCCCTCCAGCAATGGCCACATTCTGTCATTATTGCCCACAAATGAGAAATAATTCCTCCCCATGAACCATATGATGTCTTGAAAGGTGAATAAAGACACTTCTTGTGCTGCCTGGCTAACCTAGACATGCCGTTGATGAGTGTGAAATTAAAACATTCCTCAAAAAATAAAGTTATAGCAGCCAGGACATTTGGCTTGGATGATTTCCTGCAGCAGTGAATTTTAGAGTGACCACAGAGTGCACAATTAGTGATGGATTGGATGGATTGGACATGAAGGACGATAAAGATTATTACCTTTAATTTGTCCCATGTATTTAATCATTGTAGCTTTTAAGCTCTGCCTTGGGATCACATCCCAAGAATTTGTTGTTGTTTAACAAGACCATTTTCACTAATCTATACCACACCAGAAGTTTAAGGTGACTTAGAGAAATAAAACTGAGAACTTTTAACGCCAACACTTCTACACAAGCCAGTTAATCAATGAATCAAGAGCATCCTGAGCTGGAAGGGACCCCCAAGGATCATGGGGTCCTACCCTGTGCCTGAGGGTGCTTTCCAGTGCTCTTTCTTCATGTTTAAATGATACCTGTTACCATTCTGGGAGGTCTTACAACCCCATTTTGTTCTCGCAAATAAGAGAATAAGTTAAAAGAGGAGGAAAATGGATCTTTCATTTAAGTTTTACAAAACAGAGGTGGCTCCTGCAACACAGTGAGACCTGCAGTGGCAGTAGTGGGGGAAAAAAAAAAAAAAAAAAAAAAAAGAGCCCATCTTTTTCCACTATTCTTTGCTTTTAGACAGCCCAAACATGTTAATTTTGATTTGCCAAGTTTGTTTTGTTGTTTTTTTTTTTTGATGAGCCAAGTTCACCCCCTCAAAGTCCATGTGTGACAGCGCTGATGAGCTTGGCCTTGCTGATGCCTCTTGAAATAGCCTCCAGCCCCAAAATAACCCTGTACACACACCAGCACCACTTCCTGAGCGAGAATTGCAGGGATGGGGTGAGCAATCTGGGCAGCTCAGCACTCAACAAGGATTGGGGATGGTCCAATTTTCTGCAAACACAGCTAAACAATGCCCCTCCTCTCCCTCTCAGCATTCTTGCTTTCCCTTCTCCTATCTCAGCTGAATTTTCCTACCAGCTTCCTGAAGACACTTCCTGATGTCACACCATAAACCTCCTCCACTTTTATTTGGCCAAAGCTTCCTACGCTTCAAGCCCCCTCACCCAGCTCCTCCAGAGCTGCTTCCATGCTTCCCCTGTCCTTGATATCTTAGCAATAAATGAAAAATCACCTTTCCTGTGCCAGGTACTGGAATGCTCCAGGCATTTTCATTCCTTCCCCGCTATGTAGTGAGTGCAGGTCACTCCACGCCAGGGTTACCCAGCTGCTTTACAAGAGGTAGCAATGATGGTGGAAGGACTTATTGCTCCCAGATCTAGGCTGGGAAGGGCATCAGGCTCAGAGGGAGCTGATGTGGTTCTGGGGGTTGCTGCTGTGCTGTGAGAGTCCTTCCAGCCTCACACCAGTGGGGGCACATGAGGAATGAGACTGTCCCCTCTTAGGAGGTCGCAGCCACCGTGGTCTCCAAAAGGAGCGCTCCCTCCCAGCCACATGCACTGTCCTTGGATCAGCTCTGCTGGGAATGCCCAGAGCTCAAGCCACGGCCATGTGGAGATAAGGGATGCGTGTGTTGACCGCACAAGGTTTCCTAGCTGAAGAGTTTCCTGGAGAGCCAGCACTGAAGAACCCAGGGATGCACTTTTTGGGACATGTTGCTGCCAGAGAGGTAAGATGCAATCTTCATGCTGCTTCTTCCCCCTCTGGAGAGCTTTAGTCACTGGTGGAGAGCACCCATGCCCTGTCATACCACTGGCCTTTTTCCAGCTTTTTACTGCGGCTCTCAGTAACACAGGAGCTCCCCAGAACTCCAGCTGCGTGCAGCGCTTTGTGGAGATGTGAGTGAGCAAAAAAGAGAAAGGGCACATCCTCCACTGCAGGAAGCAGAGAATCATAGAATCGCTTAGGCTAGAAAAGACCACTGAGTCCAACCATTAATCCAGCATGTCCCTGAGTGCCACATCTACATTTCCTTTAAATCCCTCCAGGGATGGGGACTCCACCGTTGCCCTGGACAGCAGTGTTTGACAACCTGCTTGGTGAAGAAGCTTTTCCTGATACCATATCCTTTTGGTCAGCTGGGGTCAGCTGCCCTGGCTGTGTCTCCTCCCAGCTCCTTGTGCCTCTCAGACCCTTCACTCATGAACTCCCAGGACCCATTTTTTGGTCTGAGGGGCACAGACTGGGGCTGGCAGAGCGGTGTTCACCCATGCTGGGAGTCAGCCCAACACCAGGGCTGTGGTGGGACGTTAAGGGCTAGAATGTGACTCAGCATTTGGGTGCTCTGGTGGCCTGGCAGGAGGACCTGCAGCAGGCAGAAGGGGCCTGATTTTTGGAAACAGCATCACATGGAAGGCAGACACACTCCAAACTGCTCAGCTCTGATTTAAGGAGAGGCTGTGTAACCTCAGCTTCTGCAAAAGTCTTTACAGAGGCATTTGGCGCTTCAGCAGCAGCTTTGGGAAGGTCTTCTGACACATGAGAAAGCAAAAGATTTTGCCAGGAAAACTAGGTTGAGGAGCAGTAAGGCTTATTTATGGAGAGCCTGCAAACTTTATTCCCCACAATCATATCGGAGCCACCGATGGACAAGTGCCCTGCTTCTGATGTAAAAATATGAAAGCAAGGGCTGCTTTGAGAGCGTTGTATTTTGTTTCAGCCACATTTTGCTAATATCAGATGTAGCCAGGGATATAATACCCTACCTCAGAGAAGCCAAGGATAACAGGCAGAGCTTTGCTATGAAAGATGAGCGAGTGATGAGGAGGATACCACATCCTGCATTTCACCAGCAGCAGACAGGCACAAAATCCCTGTCCCCTCACCTGTCACCCACTGTCTCTCCCCTCAGGAAGACATATTTTTGCCACCCTGGTATTCATAAGTAACTGTCATGTTGAGATGTCATTTGAGTGCATGTAGCATTGTGTCTTTTAAAAAACCTTGAGCAGAAGCCAAGAGCATCTTTTGATTGTTTGCCATTTTTTTTTATTTTTAACCAGGGAGGCAGCAGCTTTTCTGACTGTTCACATAACATAACACAGGAAAACTGGCAAAGAAAGCTTGGTGGCTTTAGGTGCAGCACTCCTGCATTTACTATTGCAATTAAAGCACATTGTTGAGAAGAGCTAAGAGCCAGAAAGCCCCAGGATTCAGAAAAAAAGTACTGACAATTTTTGTGCTTTACCCAACAGTTTTTTCTTAAAGGGAAAAGAAGGTGTTCTCTTCAGGCAGGATCTTAATCTACCTTGCACCACTATGAAAAACAGACTGGTGAACAAAAAAAAAAAAAAAAAAAAAAAAAAAAAGCTGGTTACATAATTTAAATATTTCTAATACAACATTAGAGCAAGATAAATATTTCTCTGATGTAGCATTAGAGTGAGATAAAGAAAATCCAAGCTGTCCTTGCTTAATATTTAAGAGATAACAATTATGGAGATATTTAGGAGCCAGGGCAGCTGCATGCCCATTGTCCCATCGTGGAATTTACATGTACACTGCTGGAGGCTTCCTGAGCTTCGAATGTGATGTATTAAAGAGAAGTCATCACCTTCATCCATCTATGGCTCTTCCAAACAAAGGAACAGATGCAACGTCGATTCCATCCTGACCAGGGCCACCATGTTCCTCACAGCAGGGAAAAGCAAGACAACACAGGACATTTGTCAGCAAGCCCAGCCAGAAACACAGAAACTGTCAGAAACACAGCCCAACCCAGCTGGACAGGGAGCTCCACCTGAACAGGAACACACTCTGGATAAACCTTGATCAGCCTCTATCACATGAGCAAAGAGCTTCAAGGAGGGACTTGTAGAGGGACGTCAAGGAACTTGTGCTCACTGAGCTGCCTTCAGCCTCCCAACACCACACCAGAGATGACAG
Organism: Hirundo rustica; assembly: GCF_015227805.2. Taxonomy (NCBI): domain Eukaryota; kingdom Metazoa; phylum Chordata; class Aves; order Passeriformes; family Hirundinidae; genus Hirundo; species Hirundo rustica. The sequence continues at coordinate 4,549,525 of NC_053458.1, forward strand.
CAATGTGAAGGTCAGCCTCAAAGAGCCTCACAAGAAAAAAAAAAAACAACTCTGAATTCTTTTTTCCTCCAATAAATCTTTCCTTGTGGTGAGAATCACTGGAGAGTTTAGTTATTTTTTCCGATACGCAAAACGCAACTGCCCAGCCCAATGTCTGTGTAATATTTACAAGAACAAAACAAATGAGGGACAAAATTAAGGCTGAGCAGCCCCAGGAACGGGCTGCAGGAATCTTCGGGAGCAACATGCTGCCACACACGGCATGCACACGGCACGCCAGGAAAATACTGCTAATGAAAAAACAAGGAAAACCATCCGTGACAAAATACTGAAGACTCCACCACTTCAACATCAGTGTTGAGTACACACCACACCTCAAGGGCTGGCTAAAAACAAGTTATCAACACCCCAAAACAGGCAAGTATGACTTTTTCAAGAGAACAGAAAGACTGGAACTAAAAACCTAAAATACTGTGGTAAAGAGTCAACAGGTCGTGGAACGAAAAAACCAAAACCAGTCTGCATTTTCCAGCTTCTCCTTTTGGGCCAAAACTTTCCAGGCGCTGCATGAGCCAACTAAATTTATGCCTTGAAAATGCTCAGAGGTTGCATTTTATTTCCCCCAGGGTTGGAAAATGCATCTTCAGATGATGTTGTCCATCGGAGTAGTAATGGGTGGTGGATGTCCCCCCTTCAAGGGGGCCCACGCTACAATCACAAGGCTGGTGAGCAAGAGGAATAGCAACACCAAGAGTCTCAGACTGACAGCAAAGACACCGTTCTCCTCCTCATGCCACCTTCACTGGCGTGTTCCAGATCCTTCCAGTGAGTTCACCAGCTCCCACAACAACCTCCCAAAGCATGGAAGCTGGGGTCATTAACACCAGTGGGGGTGAAGATCCCCTGGCCTCCTTTGGCACAGCGGATTTTGTTCCTCGGTGCAGGCAGCTCATCCCTGCCTGATCCATCATTGCCTTCACGTCCTCCCAAAACCTCCAAGCCCACCAGGGCTTTTTGGCTCCCAGCAGCTTTGCTGTATTATTAAAATAACACCCTTTTGTCATCCAGGCCCTAAACACCTCTCTGGAGCACTTGTGAAGGGACTGAACACCCAAGGGCTTCTTCAAGGGAAGAAGAACTCTCCCTTCTCACAGGAGCTGGGCTGAGGAGGCTGATAATCATCTTGTGATCACAAATTACTTTTCACTGGGTCCATTTATGAGGTAACATTGGCATGCGGAAAGCATTTCATTTTGCCAGCAGCTCGCTGAAAACGAACCATCGTGAACCCTAAAAAGAAACCCTGAATCAAAGGCTGCATTCTTCTCTCCCACAGTGACCCCTTTGTTTGGATCTGCCCAAAAGTTTCATTACGAAAGTCTGATACAGGAGCCTTATTAAATTGTGATTGAATGACGTGTCCGTGTAGAGGCCTGCTCTCTCTGCTGTTGATGTGGGCTGGATTTCTTAGGCTTTTAAAACATACAAGCTTATGAAATAGCTGTAATATCTTTTCCCATGATTTCTAGGGAAAGGAGAGTCTTTGCTCCTGCTCTAGCCGTACCTGGCCTGGCTCCAGAGGATAACATTTTCATTAAAAGTGCATTAGGTGCGCAGTTCACCACGCAGCCATCCTGACGAAGAGTTGGCCTGGCTCAGGAGCCTTAATGGGCTCTGCTGAACTTTTCTGGCTTCTGTAAAAACAGGATCACCCATCACTGGGTTGACTTTGAGCTGTTTTTACCATCATTTGGATCCAGTTTGTTCACACCTAACTCTATCTCTGTTTGGGTGTTTAAAAGAAGAAGCACAAGCTTGGCTCAGGCCAGACAATGGCTGATTACTGGAGCAGCAGAGCTGACACTGGGACATCTCAGAAAGGGTTAAACAGGAGAAATTCAAGCCCAAAGACCTCCCCATCATTTCTGACCAAGTGTGAGCTCTGAGCCACCAACAAACTCGCAGCAGTGATGCATCTTTCCCTTCAGATGACTCACTGTAAATAGTGCCTGGTGATTTACACACAGAAAAATGCTTTTAACATGGAAATGCACAAATCTGTACATTTTAAGGCCAGAGGAGCCGTCACAAATGTTCAGTCTGGCTCTCTGGAGAGTGCAGCCTCACCCAGCAGCTCCGGCCCGAAATGCGCGGCTTCCGTTGGAGTGAAAGCATCCACAGGGGAATGCTTTAAATACTTTCTCCTAATATTTGTCAGTAGGGATGTTGTAAAAACAGAATCAAAGAGTCACAGAATGGTTTGGGTTGGAAGGGACCTTAAAGATCATCCTGTTCCACCCTCTCCCATGGGCAGGGACACTTTCCACCATCCCAGGTTTCTCCAAGCCCTGTCCAACCCAGCCTTGGACACTTCCAGGGGTGGGTCATCCACAGCTTCTCTGGATAACCTGTGCCAGGGCCTCACCACCCTCTCAGGGAAGAATTTCTTCCTAATATCCCATATAATTTGCAGCCATGCCCCCTTTTCCTGCCACTGCAAGTCCTTGTAAGAGCAACTCTGTGGTCATTGAGTAGACAGCAGATGAAGATACTCAGAGAGGTGGCAGAAACTTTGATGGGAATGTGGGTGATTTCTGGGAGATGCTGGCAGCCTTCTGGCTGAATCAGCAGGAATCCTCTATGGGACTCAGCCATGTCCCAGCCTGGCTGCCTCACAACCCCGGGACCAAAAGGTTGGATCACAGAGGCACCGCCTCAATTACCCAGCAAAGGCCACTCAAAGCATGCCTTGCAAAGTACAAATGTGTGTAAATATTTGTGCAAGATAAGATCGGCGAGTGGCCGAGCAATATTTCAAAGAGCCGAGCTAAGGACAAACAACAATTTATATGTACTGCTCCAGAAAAATAAAATTAGGAAATGCAGCAGTGTGTTTATGTTAGGGTAACATTTGCTCTGGAGTGGGTTTCTGTCAGTGGACGTCCCGCACATGGGACAGGCAGTGGAAATACGAGGGCAGGGCATGAGAAGAGATTTATCTGAAGAGCAGTCCTGGATCTCCTGAGGGACTCCTAATCAACCAGCCACAGGACATCAAAAGGCTTTCAGGAAAGGTTCTGTCAGATTGACATACACAGGCACAGGCAGCCGGTTGCTAAGTTGTATTTTGTTCAGAGCAAACACCCAGTGAGCATGAGTTAATCTCAGATAATCAATCTTTCTTTATTCAGAAGACAAAGTGTTATCCAAAGTAGCTGCAATGCTCTCTGAAAAGGATACATTTAAGATTCTTTCCTTTTAAATTAATATTTGTCATTAATACTTACAGCCTAAAGTCACAGCCCTGAGGGTACCACCAAAAACCACCCTGAACTGGAGGTTCAGAGGTGCTGTCCCACCCTGCCTCCCTGCAAACACTGCTACTGCTGGCCTGGGATGCCGTGAAACAAAAGCAGAATCTACGCACAGAGAAGACAGAAGAAAATCTGCACAGTTTATAGTTGGGAGGAAGACGCTACCAGTCTCTCTAATGGTTTAGCCCAGAGAAGGAATAGCAACCCCCAGCTTTTCATAAAACCCCCTGGGGGTGACCACCCTACAGTATCAGGTGACAATGACAATCAGCACACCATTTTTATCAAGATTTTGTGCACCTCAGTCGCATTTTGTATCACAAACCAGATTCTCTGCATCCCTTAATTACTCTAACTTTTTAACTACAGAAGTCAACTGAACTTCTTCTGCCACAGCCACCTACATCTCCACATAGGGAGCCAAACCCCATGACCCTTCTCGTCACCTGGTGTTCAAGCCCTGCACAGACAGCAGGAGCTGGTGAGCAACCACAGTGCGGTGATTTGAGCTTTCAGTTGTAGCCATCAGGTGTGAAAACATCATGCTCCATGAGCTGGGCAAGGAATGAGAGAGCTGAGAGAGCCACTGTGCTCCAACCACCAAACAGCTGCCTCCTTCCCTCCCTCCCTCCCCAGCCTCCCTTCTTTTTCCAGATGCTTTGCATTTCCCCCTTTCTTCTGCCAGGTGTTTTTAGCACATCAATGCTAAGAATTTCTGTGTGTCCTAGGATTCCAGCCTGCTTTCAACTGAGCTGCCACAGATTTGTCTCCATGGAAGACGTTTCTTGCCAAAAATATTTTCTAATTTATAAGCATTTTATGATTTTCTAAGAGTCATAAAATACTGTATTAGGAAACAAACAGGCAACAGAAAAGACTCCTCCTGGTAGCCAAAGTGACCATATAATTGATTTTTATGAACAGCATCTGAAGAAATGAGTCACAATCCATATGGCTCTTTTGGAATCCACATATACATGGTGTTTTAAGCCTCTCAGAAGATTTATCCAAGTTGGTTTTTTTTTTTTTTCGCATATAATCAATGGTCATTAGACGAGGGCATGAATCATTACAGCTCCTCAGGCTGAGCACATGTTTGAAGGGTGAAGGCTTCACACGTTCTCGCTCTATAAATACCCATCCAAGGCTGTCCAGAGCATGAGCAGCTCAGATGGCAGAAAGTGAAAAGGTATCAGGGAACAAACTGCAGACTCATTACAGAGCCGAGGCCTCCTCCCTCCGATGGGTGTAAATGTTATTAGCTTAGGACATGGTTCAAACTCCAGCTGAAGTCAGACGGAAAAACTTTACCTCCAAGTCGGGCTGTGTATCCTCTTTCTCCATGGCTTTAACCATTTTCTCATAGCTTGGCCCCAGCCAGTGATGAGGTTGGGTTACAAGTTTTGCTCTCTCAGCTGTGATGCTACACAAATAACACCCACACAATTCACATGTGCACATTTCCCGTGCACATCTGGGCTGTCCAGAGGTGCAGAAACATCCCTCCTGCGGGCCTGCGTTTGCACAACCACACACACCTCACACACAACACACCAGCCTCACTCCTGTGTGCCTTGTGCAGCTCCTCCATCTCAGTCCACACTCCCTTCTTCAGTGCCAAAAGATTCACACTCACCCAGAGCTGACACAGGAATGCATCCTGCATCTTCCAAAAGATGCTGAGAGCCCTGTTTGCAATGGCTCCAGACTTTCGCTTTCCAACTGACCCAGCAGCAGTGTGAGAATTTTATTAACAATGACAGTAGATACAAGAGATACAACCGGGCAACTCCACAAACATGATTGTTAAATTAAATCACTTCACATTCCAGCCCCAGGTGCTGGTCCACAATATCCCTCCTCATGACAGGCAGCACTGGAACTTTTATGTATCACACATTGTGCCAGTTTTCAAGGACTCCCAGAGACAAATGTGTCTCCCAGTACAAAACAGCCCTCTTGTTCCCATGGAAATCTCAGCCAAATAAATATTTTGCAAGTTCATTTGCTGCAGAAGGAATAAGTTGGGGCTTATGCACGATGCTCCAGGCACAGCACCTCTAGTGCATTTCTTTCATGCATCAGGCTTCCACGCAGCCATCACAGCTGCCCAGGAACACCCGAGGTGTTTGGCCTAAATTGCACATTTTCACCTTTGAAAAACTTTTAGTTCCAGGAGGGGATGTTATGGCCCCATCCAGCTCCCTGTGAAACACAAACCAAACAGTCTCAGCTGATAATTTCTGCACCAAGCCCCGTGGCTTCCACTTGAGCTGGCACCAGACGCATTCCTGTGGTGCTACAGCTTCCCTGTTATGTACCTTACAGCTCCTGTGCTCCTGCAGGTACAGCCAAGGGGAGCAGGGACCTGCAGCCCCTCTTGCTGCCTTTTTGCCCTGATAAATGAGGAAACCGACTGAGTGCCAACAGTATTTTTAAAAGCTGTCTGGTCTTGGGGGTGAGCAAAGCCTCTGCATTCCTCGGGAAGCGACGATGGGCTGGTGGAGAATAGACCAGGGCCCGTAATCTGTTACACAGGTTTCACTCCACAACACCAGCACACACTCAAATCCCGCTCTGAAGGGAAGCTGAAGGATTAACATTGGCTCCCAGACCACTCCTGCTGTAACAAAACCCTCGCCTGCAGCTTGACAGAGGCAATAACGGGGTCTTTGATGAAGACTGCCAAGGGAAGGCTCCAAGACGGACGAAAATTCTGAGGTTAGAATTTGCAAGGCAGTCAATCTTATCCTCATATTCGTGTTACAGCACATGATAAACTATTCCAGAGGGAATTCATACCAGGATGCTAAAAGAAATTTTATGAAGAACTAGAGTCATTCATCCAAAATGAGGATGAAAGAGTGACATGTTACCTAGGAGGAAACAAAGAAAGGTAATATTTTGCCCTCAGTTTTATTTTCTAAGTTTCTAAGGCAGTTCAGTCAGATAGAATTTGGAAAGACATCTGAAGATGAAAAGGCCTGTACAAAAAAACAGATCCAGAGGATCATAATTTAAGGAAATACTATGCCAGTTGTAGCAAAGTAGAAGTTTTCATATTTAAGTTATTTCATACTATTATGAAAGATACCAAGACTAGCATTCTTCCACCAGGAGACTTCCCAGATTTCCCACCCACATAGAGTCTGAAATATCTCTATAAGGAGTTGTTCCCTACTCAGAGATCAAAGCAACCGTCCCCATGCTGGCAGCCCAGCTAGAAATAGGGCTGACATGCACTTTTGCATCTTTAGTCTTGACTTTAGGAGATATGCAAGCCTTTCCGAGAACATGGAGGATGATTTTACTCCTTGGATGCTAGGGGCATCTATCTGGTTGGCTGCCCATTTATCAGAGACGATTAAATCATCTCTCCAACATAGGTCAGTGTTGATGTGGGGCTGCGGGGATCTGTCCCCTCTGGTGGAACACGAATCCTTGTGGTGCCAAGGACACATGAGAACACAGCCAAACCCAGGCTCACAGCCTTGGAAACGCTCCCATGCCAAGAACAACAGTAAATAACCTGCTCTCCAGCAAGAAGCACATGAGCATTTCCAAGCTTAGCTGGAGCCTCTTCCCTTTTTTTTTTTTTTTTTTCTTCTTTTTTTTTCTTCTTTTTTGCCTGAGAAAAGTCAAAACACTCTGGGATGCCTTGAAAATACGGAACAGCAAGTGCTGCTGAAGGGGATATTTGCAAGGAGCCCTGCCATGACCTCAGCTTCTAAATCATTTCAATCAGAACAACTCAGAAGTCATGCCAACGTCAAATTATCCCCGTGCAACACAAGAAAGGAAGCTAATCCCCACTCCTTGATGATAATTGGCACAATGAGAAACACCTTTCTGACATGATTTAGCCCAGGGCCAAAACACAGGCTGTCTCAGGAGAAAACCTCTTCCAAGGAGCAGATGATGACAAAGTCTTGAGTGGTGCCTTACCCCACACCAGAGGTGTTCAACGAAACAAAACACCTGGCCTTCCTGGCTCATCTCTGCGGCTGGCCCCCAGCCATGGCTCACCTCCCCGTGGTTTTGGATACAGGGAGGAATTCCTTCTCCTTTCCAGTGGCCAGACATGCCTGATTTTCCAGCTATTCCACAGAGGAAATAATCCCCCAGGTGATTATGTGCTATGAGGGTCTGTGCAGTGACTCAGCCCTTGTGGCTTTTAGTGGAGCCGACTTCACAGGAGGAGTTTTAGGGAAGGAAAGAAATAATTCTTAATTAACGTGACAGGGAATAGATGTGGTGGTGAAACTCCAGGCAGATGCAGGTGTCCAGGCAGTCCCAGGTGTCTTTCCATGCACCTACCCTCACGCCCAGGCCTGAACTGACTCTTTTTAAGGGAAAAGAAATAAAATTTTCCATGTAATTCAGAGGGGTGGACTGAAGTTTTGTCACTGGCACCCACAAGATGACAGGTGGAGGTTTCAACCAGAGTGCTGCCAAGGAACACTGGAGAGAGGATGTACGATGAAACAGAACCACCTCAGCCTCAAAAATCTCATTGCTGCTGTTCCTCAGATGGTTTGAGTCTGGGAATCCAGAGCTCCTTCAGCACCAGCCATGCCCCAAGGTAGGGGCAGGGAAAGATGCATTTCCACTCTAACTTGATCACTCCTAACATTAAACTGGTAAAGAACAGCAGGACCAGAGGATTAAAAAGGTCCTGGCAAGATCTGGGAACGCTTTTTTCATGTGCAAAAAGCCCCGGGTGCTGATGCAACCCACCACACGCATCAGCTGCCTCCAAAGGCAGAGAAAGGGATGCATCTTTAGCTCAGCATAAGCAACGAGTGGGGGGCACTTGCGCAGAAATTTAGAAAATCCACCCCAAACTTAACCGGTTTCTATTCAGAACCAGTTCTCCTCTGGGAGAGATAAGATGAGAAAGAGCAAATCACTTGTGACAGATGACAAGGTTGGTGGGGAATGCACTAATGGGAAGCACACACATCCCAGGAGGATGAAAGCAGTATAAAACCTTATTTTAAAAAAAAAAAAAAAAAAACACCAAAAAAACCCTGCGTGTCTCATTGGGCTGCTCACTGTGGTTCTTTTTACAAAAGATATATTCATTTAAAAGCAAATCGTGATTTCTGCCATGAGCCCAGTATTACACCAGTGATGTGAACTGGCATTAAAGGTACACTGATTCTATGTACATCCACATGTGGATTAGACGCAGATTTATACAGCCTGGAGAAGGCTCCAGGGAGACCTTAGAGCCTCTTCCGGTGCCTAAAGAGTCTCCAGAAGAGCTAGAGGAGGACTTGGACAAGGACACAGGGTGAGTGGACAAGGGGGAATGGCTTCACACTGACACAGGGCAGGGTTAGATGGGGTATTGGGGAAAAACTCTGTCCTGTGAGGGTGGCGAGGTCCTGGTACAGGGTGCCCAGAAAAGCTGTGGCTGCCCCATGCCTGGCAGTGCCCCAGGCCAGGCTGGGTGGGCTTGGAGCAACCTGGGAGAGAGGGAGGTGTCCCTGACCATGGCAGGGGGTAGAACTGGATGATCTTTAAGGTTCTTTCTAATCCAAACCAATCTGTGATGTATTGTTTGCATCTTGTGACACAAATATCCCCAGTACCTGCTCCCAGGATGTGCAGGCATCCCAGCAGGCTGTGAGATACAAAAATCTATCAAGGAATACTGCATGGAGAAAATGGCATCCCAGTCCTTAGTCGTTTAAAGGACTGATTTAATTTCCGAGACGCAGCCCACTGCTTTCAAACAGCTCGTGCTGCTTTTATGAGATGGTCCAGAGGAAAACATCCAGAACAGTTATCAGCTGAAACCACAGGTAGCAGCACACAGGGGAGCAGAACAAGGGAATAACATGTTTTCCACAGGCAGCAGTGCCCCATGCACACATGGAAAGCCCAGGGGACAGTTAACCCTGATTGCAGCTGTTGGGTTTAGTACCACAGACCCACAGAAAGTTTTATCTCTAACTCTCAAAGAGGCAGGAGTTTGGTAGGGATTCAAGGAAAACAGTAATGGATCCTCCTTCATTTAGCATCCTGAGGAAGTCTGGGCAGAGGACAAATTTCAGCATGAAACAGCCACAGGTAGGAGCTGCTAATTTCTTGAATGAAGCTCAGACTGTGGGAGGTCAGTAGCAAACCTTTCCTGTCACCCCCTCCATAACACGTGCAAACCAGATCAGAGAGCTCAGGAATCCTGGGACACCAGAACCAAAAGGATTTTGTGTCATTGGAGCCAGGAGGTGATGGAACCACCTTCCACTCCGGGAATTGGAGTTAAGAGGACATAAACAGCTTTCAAGATGGGTCTTGACCAATTAGTGAAAAAAGATCTGAGATGTGGACTTCTCCAGCAGCACAGGACACTGACCCACCACATCTCTCAATCCAAGCACCCAAACATTTGTGCGACTCACAGCAAAACGTCTTTCAGTTGTATATTCTCTGGACCAGCTGCAAACTGTCATCCTGAACAATTTTCTGCGATTCCCGGCTATAACATGTTGCTCATTTTCGTTACATCCCGGTTTTCCATCTCTGGGCGTGCCTTACCGTGGTGAAATCCGACTCTGCCCCTTAATTAATACCATAACTGCAGACCGTGACTGCCTGCCCTGTGCTGAGCACCATCCCCATGCTCCGAGGTATTTGTTGCCGCGACGAGGGAATACAAAGCTTTACACGCAGGAGATGGAAAAGGTTAAAGTCAATATTTTGGCTGGTGGAAATATTTATGGAAAGAACCCGTGAATTAGTGAGCTGAATTCATTCCACTGACATTTCCTAACTGCGTTAACCTTTTATATTTCTTGTGGTTGGCTCCTGTTTAATACGTTCTAATTATATGAGAACCAGGAAGCAAATGAACGGCTGAGATTAAAGCTAAACAACGGCCGTAAATACTGCAGGACAGATTCTCAGCACAGAGCCTGTAGATTTAAGCCTCTGAGTTCAGTGCTGAGCAGATGAGACACATAAGGCCATCAGACACACGTGCAGAGCTCGGAATCTTTTGCCCACTCGCTCGTTTGAGGGCAGAACTTGTCCCTTTGATGGCACGGTGCTGTTGTTTCATCGAAGCACATCAGTTCACTCGAAGAGGGCTCACAAAGGACAAATTACTTCTGCAAGAATCACCATTTCCTCTGGCCTTCCACCATGGGAAAGGCAGGAAAGGAAAAAAGGGATTCAAAATGATTCAGTAACGATGGGCAGATGCTCTCAGAGGTTTCAGCCAGCCCTCAGCACTGATCAGGTAGAACTGGATGCCCTGAGCGCAGGGAACATTCCACATCACACACAATCAGGCAGCCCCTCAGCAAAGATTCACCAGCACAGCAAGATCTGCCACAAAACACACAGGATCAGAACTTTCTCCTAGCAGAACCTGACATCACAGGCAAACACAGACAGTTGCAAAACTCAGCTCCAAAGAGGGAAGATGTTAACAATCTGTCCCTGTTCTGCCCGATGCATGGAAATGCCAGATGGTCACACTGCTGCCTGCTACCTCAGAAGGGGATGGAGGAGGTTCCTGTGGGCAAGTTGTCCTTTTTAACAGAACACAGCTGAAGATGGTGAGGAAGGGAGCACCAGCAATTTGCTGACACGGCCACAAACTCACACAGTTAAAGCCGGCCAGAGATGCTGACCTGTGGAGCAGTTGCACCTCTGCTGGAGAATTATTTCAGAGGGAGACATTCGACCATCACCTCTGCTTTGAGGGTTAAGAATGGCACCACCAGCTCCACCAGCACTCACACGTGGCCAGGGTGCTCTCAGTCTGCAGTGCTGACCCCACTGCCATCCACACCAGCTTCCTTTGACCACCCTGGGATTGAATGGCTCTGATGGGATTAAATGTTCTACTTTTCAGCAGCCAGCCTCCTGCCTCCCCGCAGACAAAGCAACAAGGAAAAAGGGCATCATCTTTCATCTCTCTGGCCTATGTAATCTCCTCCCAGCTCCTTGCTCCCCTCTCTATCCATGGTCCATAGGATTGCTCAGTATTCCTAATTGTTGTCTTGTAGCACGGCTTCCGATGTGATGCAGCATCAAAGGGACTCATGCACGTGGTTACAATTAAATCCATGCTTAAACACTTTGCTGAACCCAGGCATTCATTGAACTGCAGTTGTTCCTGAAGTAAGGACCATCTTTTCCCATAAGATGCCTCATACAGACCATTTGACCCCAGTTGGCCTTATCTACCCCACTAAAATAAAAATAAATATCTGAGAGTAATAATAATAAATGCTGTCACCCTGGCAAAAATTTATTTCTTTTGTGTTTCAAGAACAGTGCACAACCTTCAAGGAAGGATGTTGTTGTCTCCTACCATCAACAATGCCAAAAAAAAAGAGAAATTAAGTTAAAGTGTCACGTTTTGAGAGGCACAAATTCAACAACAGCAAATATTTTGTGTGGATGCAGTGTACTTTAGACTCCAACATGTTTCCTTAAGATCTATCTACTTCCTCTAAAAATATCAACTATAACCACTCCAGCTAAGCCTAACACAGAATAACAATTCAACAATAATCTCCATTCTGCTGTTGCTTAGGGGGCAAAAGGAATCCTAGTAGGTCTGCAGGGGATTTTTGAGAGCAAATCTCTCGGCTGATCTGTTAAAAATCCCAGTGTTTGTCTTGCACTGCACTAGCAGAATCTGTTCGTAGCCCAGACAGTCTCTGCTTTATTTTCAATAACTCTGATTCCTTCCACATGCACTTTAAAAAAAAAAAAAAAAGGAAAAAATATTTTTTAAAAAAGTTGTTTGCTGCAGTGATTCTCAGTATTTTTTGTGCATCTGGGAAAGCCTCTGCCTCTCGTCACAGTTTGCCTGTTTGTAAAGCTGGTGTCATTAGAGACTTGAAAGGCTTAATGCCTTAACACACTTCGGGATAAATACTGTTACATTAGCACAGGTGTAAACTGCTTTCTAATTATTATTAATTTAATAATGCAGTGCTGCTGGCACATGCTAATTAGACCCATGTTGTCCTATATGAGGGGAACAACACCAGGAATTTCCACAGCTGTCAGCTGCTGTCTTCTCCCAATTGCTATGGAAAGCAAACAAACCATGAAGGCAATTCATAGTTATTACAAACACTCCCTAACCTAAACCATGTTCTAGACATTTCTAAATCAGAGCTGCTTGCTTGCTCTTGTCTGTGGTGTCAGAAAGGGATCAGAGCCAGCTGCAGAAGGACAACCAGCTATCAGAAAAATTGAGGACCAAGCAATTAGTTTGGTATTAACAAGCTCTTTTAGCTTGCAGGAAGTGCTTCCCCCTTCGTTCTGACCAGCCCATCCCACCTCTCCCTCCATCATGTGCATCCTAACATAAGACATTTGACTTTCAGTATTTTCTGGACTTTTCTGGACTCAGAAAAGGCTTTGCCATTGTTATCCACAGGGATTCCTTCCCCCAGCTAGAAAAAAAGGAAAGAGAGCTGCAGTTTCTCCTGCCTGCTGTTGAGTCCCTCTGGGTTTTTCTCATAAATTCATTCCAAGAACATGGCTTAAGCTCTTAAGTGATATTCAAAGCCCTCAGCATGAGGTTTATGGCTTTCAACGTCTGCTGAGAATATAGTTATAACTGACAAGTTCTGAGGCAGGTATTTGGATGCTTTTCTACAAATACATCCCTATAAAATAGATCTCAGCTCTGACATTGACCAAGACTTAATTTAAAGTGGTTTAGTAGAAGCAGCTGACAGATGAAAATAAAAAAAAAAAAAAAAAAAAAGGTCTACATGCAAAGAAAAGCGTACAGGGCTAAATCTGCAGCTGAATGCCTCTCTGGCAGAACCAGGACTCTCTGACTCTCCTTTGAACTGTGTATCACTCGCTGATTTTGACTTTCTAAATTTAAATTGCCAGCTCTACCATAAAAGGGAGGAAACCCCTGTTTGCTATTTCTCTCCTATTACGGTTTAATTTAGATTTCATTACAATCATTTGGGTTTTGATTTGGGGCACTTCCTGAATGAATCCTTTGTCTTCTGTGAAAGCCCCCAGAGTGCAGTCAGGGTGTGGGGATCAAGAGGCTTTCCCAGGGGACCCACATCGCCCTGCATGCTGCATCCTTGGTGGATAAACCTGGCTTGTGCAGGGGGAGGCAGAGAGAGGAGGCTGCCAGGGTCAGCTCGTGCCAGTCTCAAAATTGGGGTGGCCCCGTCTGTCACCCCCTCAAAGGGCACTACAGAGGACTCCTCAAATTCAGCAGCATGAGAGGGAGGGAGGAAGGGAACCAGAGAAATGAGTCCCAAGAGAAATCAAGTCCAAGCAAGGACTGATGTTCACTCACACATTCCTAACCCTCCCTTCTGCAGAGGGAAAAAATGACCTGCCAAAGAAACCCAAGCTCACCTAGAAGCTTTTTGGCTAAAGTGTAATTCTGAACCCCAGGTAGTGCACCCTGACTTACAGCAAGATATTCATAATCCTCAAACCCTTGTTGAATTTGGGTGACAGCAAGGGTCATAGAATGGCTTGGGTTGGAAGGGACCTTAAAAATCATCTCATTCCACCCCCTGCCATGAGCAGAGACACCTTCCACTAAATCAAGTCGCTCAGAGCTCCATCCAACCTGGCTTTTCAGACACGGTAAATCATTCCAAAGTCTGACACGCTCTGTCCCGAGGTGTGCTGAGAAATGCTGAGAAGCACCAGAGCCCTTTTGCATGGGGAGTAATGGAGCCTCCCAGCCTTGAAGAGATGATGGTTTGATCAGCAGGATGTCAGCCTGGAAGTCATTGATGCAAACATTCACTGGAGTCACGGCAAAAATTTATTGGCATTTTCCAATCAGCAGAATAACCTCAGATCTCCTGCACACTAACAAGTGTGCACGCTGGAAAGCAAAATCAACTGCCTCGTTCAGAAACTTTCTTTTCTTTTAAACCTCACTGGGGAGTTTGAAACATCGTGTTCAAGACCTCCCATCAGTGTGAGGTATGCTGAGAAAGGACATTTCTTCCCCACAGGCTGATTCCCACTTTGAACCAAAACAAAGCCAAAATGTAGCACACTTTACCTAGGAAATTGGATATGGACACTCTGCTCACACACGTTTACTGGGTCTCCACATGAGCACAAAAGCTTGACTTTCCAGCCAAGACCAGGTGGGAAAGTCCTGCTATTAAAACACTAACAGGAAGCTGTGGGGTCATTCAACATCCCTACCCTCAAATAAAAGCTCCTCTTCCACTGACACGTAGCTGAGGGCTCTTGCTTGTCTTTCCCAAACCACAAAACTGGCCTGGATGTTAATTGGAAATGGAAAATGTATCCAAATGTGACGACAGTCTATTAAAAAATAAAATAACCTAATGTAGTAAACTCTTTCTGAGTGCAAGAACCGCATGGTATAAACACCGTGGGCACTCATAAACCTTCAGCTGGTTTTAACAGCTTTTCTTCCAGCCTAGTTTACCCTCAGCAAAGGGGATTTTTTTTGTTGGTTTCTTTTTAGTTCATTGTGATCACAGTGAAACATCTTTCTTTAACATTTCCAAAAATTAAGAATATTTTTTTTAAAAAAAGTATCTTATAACATTCCTTCAAAAACTCTCCTTACCCAAGGTGATATGGTGCCTTTGGGAGCACAAAAATCTTCCCCTCCAGCCTTTGCATGGGCCAGGGTTCATCTCCAACAATGTGCCAGATGCTGTCCTGCATCCTGGGAAATAAGGTGAGAAACAGCTGAAACCTTCACTGCTGCAGCTCCCACATGCAGGCAGTGCCTCTAGAGCGAGCCTGGGGAGAGGAAGGTGGCATTCCTGAACGAAATTTGTATCAGAACTGTGTGTCCTGCCTCAACATTGATTTTTCTTTACCTGCCTGGAGTTAAAAATTCACACCACGGAGAAATGTTGCTGAGTTTTTTAACCCTGGTTTAGAAATTGGCATCAAACAAGTATAGTTCAGCCACAGTTTGTTGGACTGAAGGATTTAGGTCTTCTGTTTAATATGGGAATATTTATAACTGGAACATAACTGGTAGAGAAGAATACCCTTCATTTCAGTATTTTACATCACCTGCTCATACTGGGCCAAACAATCCTTCTCAAATCAAAATATGGCAGGAGTAAAAGGGAGAGAAATGATGCTGAGCAACATTCTCCTGTCAGGGACGGATCATTTTGGGGTGGGATAATTAATCAGCCCCTGTCTAAATGGCTTCTGTCTTAAAGGGCTTCCTTCTCCTCCTGGCATATTCTCAGTGGGTCAGAAATGCCAGTGCAATATTATCATTCTGTCTTTGCATTTGAAATACCAGCTACCACGTTGATGAAACAGACCTTTATTGAACTTCAAAGGCCCATAATTATATATCCTCTCCTCGAGCTTTGATATTTTAATATTCAGCTGGTGAAATTATTATCTATTCCAACCACAAAGCGTTTATTTATTTTGCTAGCTTTATCTCTGTTATTTCTGCGGTGGCAAGAGGCTGAGGAAGAAGACCCCCTGCTTATTGGCAGCAGCAGAAAGTGGGAATTGAATGTACCAGGACTTTTATCTCCAGCAGCTGAAGAACGAAGCGTTTGAACTCCTTCTCGAGCCCTCAGAAACCTCTCCCTGCATCCAGTTCCTCTCATTTATGCTTTTCAAGAGCCAGCCAAATTTCTTTATATAGGTTACCCTGTGCCATGAGGGAGCACAGGAGTCGAGGAGACACCAGTCAGCACTAACGATGGCATGAATTTTTTCATCTGAAAAAGGCACTCTGTTTTTTTGGGAGCTGCAAAAAGAAATTTTTGCTCGCGTTTCCTCAGCCCCAGCCCCACCAAGGTGGAAGAACGTGCAGCAGGGGGCAAAAATATTTTATGTATACATCTAGCCCTAGCATAAATACACACAGGTAGAGCTGAGCTCCCTTGCTGGCTGACAAAACAAGGTGGTGTTTCAGGGCTCTGCATCCCTCCCTCAGCTGAGAAAGCCCCTGTGAATATTCTGTGCCCTTCTTCTCGGGCGTCTCAACAACAGGACTGAGCTGCAAAATTCAGAGCAAACCCGGATGTTCCAAGCTCAGCTCGCAGACCTGGCCCAAACCTCCAACAAAACTAAGGGAAAAGTGCGTTTACATCACCAAAAGATTTCAAAATTTGGTAACCTCCCAGACATTTTCAGAGATCTCTGCATCTCATTGAGACAGAGTTGTAGCCAGGAGGTGCTGGAAATCACACCAGAATGATGTTATCGAGAAATTGCAGAGCAATTTCTAAACTAAATCCCGTCAGATACGCCTGGGTCCCTCTCCTGGTGAAAAAGGATGATGGTTGATCCTGTGCAGGCATTACTCAGGAGTCCTCACAAGCCTTCCCTCTCTCCATTGGGTCATTTCCAAACAATCCTGGAATCAAACCTCTCTTAGATGAGCCCAACATCAGCATATGGCTTTCATCAGGTGATTCCCATGCTCTTCAGGAACGTGACTTAATTGCCCTTCACAGCAGCCCCTGACAGGATTCAGCAGCTTTTGCTCTGCCTTGATGAGCTGGAAACTGAGAAAAAGGGTCTCTGTCATCTTTCCAAACTTGCAATGTGAAACAGCAGAAGTGATAGAAATGCCATTGAGAGGCCTGAGCTCCTTGTCTCACACTTCCTGGGACAGGCTTCCCAAAATCCAGCTCCATTAAGAAAGTATTTCCCCACAAGGGAGACAGGAAAACCTAGCCAGTTGGAGTAGGACATTAACGTCAGGATGTTCCATAAAATTGCAATCCTTCCCTTTAAAAAAATTAAATGATGGATGCTTACCGTGGGTTTTCCCAGCATTTAAGCTGAAGAAGGTCTTGCTGCAACATATGGGGAGGGTGTCCAGGCCAGAAACCCTTCTCCTTCAGCCCTGGGATTCCAACCTGACGATAAGGGGGAGGTAATGAAGAAGCTGGAAGACTCCGGAAGAGGTGCAGGTTTCCCATGTCCAGCCGAACACTGGTTCTGCGTGTGGCCATGTTTGGCAGCTCTGGACGTCTCCTGAGAGGAGTCAAACCTGCACCAGAGCTTGCCAGGGAACACTGGTGAACATGGGCATGTCCCCTTCCTATGGAGCTGTGCTGTCCTGCCCACACAGGGAACCTTCCAGAAGTGGAGGCAAATGGCCAGAAGCTGCTCCCTGAGCAGCAGACAGGGCTCATGGTGCACAGCTCAGTGTCAGGAGGCATCAAAGTCCAGACTATCTACGCCCCAAACCTCAGCCTTACACCTCCCAACCCCACCAAGCATCTCATTTTTCTTTTGCCATCATTTACCCAGCATTTCCCAGCCACTGCAGAGCATATTCCTGGTCAGCTGCAGGAGCCTGCCGTCTCTTTCTAGGATTAAGTTGTTTATTTTCTTACATGGGCCTTTGGGAAAGCTATGATCCTGTTTATGTCACGGTCAGTGTTACCATATTCCAGAAACTTTAATGTCTGGGTAAAAAAAAAAAAAAAAAAAAAAAAAAAAAAAAAAAAAAAGAGGCACCATCTGGGAGAATGGGGACATTATTGAAGATGAGAGGTGACCAGGAGCCAAAGCTCCTCTTCACTGAGCAATGGCTTGGCTTGGCTCTCCAGCTCACAGGGATGCTCAGCACAGGAAAGGCAAAAAAGTCTTCTTAAAGCCAAATTGGGTAATTACATATTTACCAGGAATTTGGGAAGAAGGAACAGGCGGAACCTTGTAGGGCGCATTCTTCTTTTGCCAACGAAGGAACTCGGTTTCTAGTAGTACTACAAAATCTTGGGGGGTTTATTAGCAAATTTTCATACAAAAATGACTCTGTATTCGGAAATGTTAACGCCTGAATTTCAGCCCCTGAAAAGATGCAAAGGAAATGGAAATCTAAACGAGTAGCATATGCCATCCCCTTGGCTCCACCAAGGAAAATATTTGGCTTCCACTTACAGCTACCCCAATCAAAAAGAAGTTTGGGTTGCAGGAATGTAAGTCAAAGTGAAAGTTAAATTTACATTAGACATTTGTTAATTAGCCAGCAAATGAATCACCCCCGTGGACTGGCATGGTCCACACAATTTTAAAGCAAATGCTGTTGTGTCGAGTGTAACTGTTGCCCTGGAGTTGACTAAGCAGAAACATTCCAACATGGAATTATTAATAAGATTTTCTTGTATTATTAAAAACATCATGATTAAAATACCATGGTGGATATTTACAGGCAGGGAAATAGAAGGGAGACTCAGTAGGTGTTTATTAAATCCATTTCCACATATACCTCCAGCCTGAGTGTGCTCTCCCTTCCCCTGCAAGCAAAACCCCTTTTTTTACCTGGCATTTATCCCTGTGGGTACCTCTGGTTGTTGCAGTCTGGTCAGCATGATTTGTTGGCTTAATCAATATTCAGGTTAAACACTAATTTCTTTTAGCAGGCAGGAACTCTGTCACCCTTCTCGGTGTGTCATGCGAGCACATTAAGGGACCAAAATATTTTCCTGGAGTGTTTAAGGAACTTTTCTAAGGCTGCGCCTCGGTGGGGACTGGAATAACGCTTAGAGCTGCTGGGTTGGTAGCATACACAAATCTTGGCCACTCAGCCTTCCTCTTCCTCCTGAAGTTGCTGACACCTTAGAAATGGCTTTGGTAGGTGTAGGATAAGGAACCACTGTGGCCTCAGTTCCTGATCCCACACGGCCTCTGGGCTGGGGTTTCCCCCGCAGTGAACAGCCAAACAACCCAAATAAAGCTATCGGGGATCTGGCTTTTCTATTGACACTAGGAACCTGGTAAACTTTCTTGTACACCAACATCTGAGACTCAAGTGCCCCAAGACCTTCAGAAAAGGATATCACTTTTTTTTCCTTTTTTTTAACCTTCACTTCCTTTGAGCTTAGGCCAAAAGCCAAAGTCATAAATGGAAACAGTTATTCTGGGCTCAATATCACCTTTTGTGCAATGACAAAAATAATGTGTTGTTGAACTATTTGGCACAGCTGCCCCAGCATGTGACAAGAAGCTAATTGCTTTTGAAGCCAAATCCACTCGAGAAAACAAGAATCCAACTTATAGCAACTCATATTTTGCCAGTTTTTCTGCTCCAAGCTCATATTCTCTTCCGTTTTCCCTCTCTCTCGTGACATCCTTTCCTTCTTTTTTTAAGCACTCCTGCACAGTTTGCAGCTGAACTTGCAGACAGTCTCTGCTGCCCCTCTCTCAGCCTTGCTCAACCCGTGATAACCAAATCCGTCCCGCAGAGCTGAGCTCTTTTTCCACCATCACACAGTACATTAATTCACTCAACACATTTGTTTGCAGCTGTCTTCCATCACCAACCCCACACCCATCTGGCTCCTCACAGCAGAGGGAAAGCTTAATTTTCCACCAATGAAGGTATAAAGCAGGTGATATTTTTTGTCCTTTGGTTCCCCCCCCCTCCCAGAAAATTTTGCTTTGTTTTACTGGGAAAACAGAAAGTGCAATAAAATGCTTGAGCTGCTGGTTTTGGTCATAAGATGGGTGAGCAAGTCTGAGCCTCTTCAGGGAAGGAGTAGATTTCAGATTTTTAAGCGAGTTTAGCCAAATCAAACAGTGTCTTCATAACACAAGCTGGTCATTCCTGCAGATGTGTGGCTCTTCTAGGGAAGGCACAGCTATGGATTTATTAGGAATTATTATGTGGCTTCTTCTATTGCTCCCCCCACAAACTATTCCCATGTTTGCTTTCATATACAAATGCTAAAGAAAAACAACAACAAAGAACAATATCAACAACCACAAAACAAACCCAAACAAAACCCCAACAAATGAGCAATCAACAAAATCTTGGACTCAGAGGTTTGCAAAAAGATATGTTTTAAGCGATTTCTCCAAATTTGAGGCTTCAAACACAGCTTGGGGTTTTCTGTCCCATGAAATTTGCTTTGCACCTGATATTTGGGAGGCATTTTCCTTTTTTCTCCCTCACTCTTCAGCTCTAAGTTCTAATGTCAAACACAGGCAGTAGCTTTGAAGCTTTTTCCAAATGAAAACGCCAGAAGAGTCCTGGTTTTCCAGCCAGCCTGCCAACTCCAGCAATCATTAATTTTATGTGCTAATTTTAAAGTTGATTAGTTTTGTGTCTCTGACTTCAAAGGCAAATCCAGTGTAAAACCTGAAATCCACTTGAAAAGGTAGAAATAATTTTGTAAAAATGTCCTTCTTGAGAAAAATTCCATTACTTTTATTTCAAGGAACACAAGCTTCCTTCCTATACCCTGCATGCATGTTGCTCAAGACCTCCATACCGAATGTTTGGTTTATTCCAAAGAAGTCTTTAAAAAAATTTAGGAAGGTTAAATAAATCAGACTGAAAGTGTTTTCACTTGTTCCACTGGTGGCACTGTGGATGCTGTTAGTGAAGTGTGCGTGTAACATATGTACCGAGCAATTATGTTTTGCAGTTACAAAACACTATTCGTTAGATTAAATAAAATGACAGAGATTTTGGTCTGGTTCTGCCCTCAGATATTACACAGTCACTTGACTGGAGTACAATTTTGACTATTTTCCCAGCTCATCAGCACATTAAAACCAGCTGTGGCTCTCGATAAATTGTTTCAGCAGAACCCACTGAAAATATCCGTATTTTCCTTCCTCCCAGCCCAACAAATGAAACTCAGGGGTCATTATGGTAATTTTAATTACGATTTGGTAGGGATGGCCTTCATTGAAATCTGTAGTTCCATAAACAACAAGCTTCTTCTGTCATATTAGATTTCTTTATTTCAATTGTAAAGTCACAAAACCATGTGCTTCCTATTTTAGCTCCTGGACCCCCTGCTAAATTTATACACATGAAGGAGTGGTAGCACAGGGAGAGCAGCAGCCAGGAGTGTCCAGGGCCTTATTCCTGCTTGTGGAAAGAGGTTTATTCATTCTGCAAACAACAAAAAGAGGAGAGGGAGGTTAAAAAAAAGAAGAAAACCAAAGCAGAGCTCAACAAACTGGGGGCAAAGCGAGGCGGGTGCAAAGGCAGAGCCCCAGAGTGACAGAGGTTTGTAAATGTGTAACAACTGCCTGAGCCGCGAGCGCGTACACGGCTCCAAAGTGAAACCAGCTGCCAGCGCCTGGCTCGCGGCAGAAGCTCTGGGACACGTCACAAAAACGTTCCCCAGCACTGCAAACAATTACCCTGGGCTCTTGTTTGTTCCATTTTATCAGAGGCTCTGGGCTGCAGGAGACCAAAGAGAGGAAAGGAGAAATTTGAATGGAAATGAGAACAAAATAGTTAAGAAGGGCTTTGCTTGGGTTTGGTTTGGTCTCATTGGTGTTATCCAAGCAGAGGTTCCTACATCCCACTCCCACATCTCTCTGCTACGGAAAATTCAAATCCCTCCTCAATCTACAGTAGCATTTATCCTGTATTTCAACAGAGCCCTTAAGCAAGTGCCTAATTTTAAGCACCTGATTTATTCTATTTACTGCAAGATGAGTGTGCCAGTGGGTGACACAATCTACAAAAAGTAGATAAACACTGATCTGACTTCACTCAATAACTCAAACAATTCAGTGCCCATAATACAAAGATGTCATTGTACCAGTTCATTGTTTCTGCCGTGTGTTTCAGCATCCTGGACACAACCAAGCAGTAAAAGTGCTGCTGGGAGAGGCCTTTCCCATTAGGGGAACACTGGAAAAACATATTGACAAACAATTGTCTTGAACAAAGCCCGAGCATTTCCTTTGACAATGTGCATTGCATTTGTAAGACAAATTTTGGCTGGAAAAGGGGCATTTTGACCAGGAATTAAGTATATGTGTGGAGAAAAAGTTCCTCTGGAAACCCAAGGAGCTGGGTTCGCACTGAGGAACTCACCCCATTGGTTCAACCTCGTCCTGATTCCATGTAATTCCACACAAACACTTTAATTCTCCCATCACAGACTGGAAGTCATTTAATGAGGGAGACATTTGTATCTGCCCCACCATAAAGTGTCACTTGTGATAATGAATTTCATGTTTGGCACAGGAAGAGTTTATGGCACCAAATCTGAGTTTGGGAAATATCTCAAAATGTCGAATTTCTCGGGGGGCAAAAAAGTTTGTGAAAATCAAAACCAGGAATGAACGAAAGCGGTGGAAACTCCAGCTGAAATTGTTAGACTGGTTCCCTGCCCTTTGTTGACAGTCAGATTTTGGAAAAGAACAATTAGTGTAATAGGTTAATAGTGTAATAGGGAGCTACTGAGCCAGAAACTGGGAAAAAATGGAAACCAAGAGAAACAGCTGAAATATCGTCTCATTCTCATTTAGCTTGTGGTTGGAGCAGCTGAATGGCTGTTTTTTCTGGTCCACTTGTGTAATACTGAAAACTGGGGAGGGGAGGAATTGTCCCAACTCGACCTTATGGAACAAAGGGGGAAAACCGTGGGACAAAGAGAAAAAGAGAAAGAAAAAAAGGAAGATTTTTTTTGGAGAACTGAGAAGCTTTTTCTGCTGAGATGAATCAATGGCTTTGCTCAACCCAAAATTAGATTATATATTTTCTTTACAGACTGTTTTTAGAGGGGAAGCAGGAAAGATACTCTTGGCTGTATTAGGAAATATTGAAGGATATTCCAGGAAAAAGAAAAAATAGAAAAAAAAATAATAAGCCAAACAAAAAGTTTGGATTGAGAAGCAGATTTTTTCAGAGGATTTTTTCAAGAGATGTCTCAAATAAGTAAGAAGGGAAAGCTTTCTGATTCAAACTTGTTGAAATTCAGCTGCTTTATTTTTTAAAAAAATTTTGTTTTCACAGGGTAAAAATGAAGATGTTTGATATAAACTTGCAAAACAACCAGATTAACCATAAATTAACCTTTTATGAAGGGAAGAAAAGAGAAAGCACCATACCATGCTTGGGGCACAGAGTGAGCCCAGCATACCATGGCAGAGCCCCTCTGCCCAGATCTTTCCTGGAGCCAGGATCAGCCCCAAGGCTGAGACCCACTTCCACCTGCTATTGTGGGATCCAAGGTCTGTGCCAGCAGGAGTGCAATGCCAACAGCTCAAGGCAGGAGAAAGTAAACATCCATGGAGAGCTGCAGGTGATGAGAAATGTAGGATTTTCAGGGTAGGGAGGAGACCTGAGTGACATCAGGGATCCCTCCAAAGAACCAGGAGAGGAAAGGCAGAGACAAACCCATTCCAGCAAGCCAGGTGCTGGTGCCATGAAGCCAAGCAATGACAACATCCACCTCTGAAAGCAAGGAGATTTGTTACCTGCTGAGTTGATGGATGCCTGTGCTCCTGTTTTGGGCACCCAGACATATTTAAATTATAAAACCCTTCTACACCATCCTGGCTCCAGAAGTGTTGCTGAGAGGTGATTTGGGATTAGGCTTTATCCTTCTAGTATTGGTTCCCTGTAGGACAGGGTTGTCCTGTGGAGGGGTCAGGTATCCAGAAGAAATCAGCCTTTAATCTAGACTAGTTGTAATCAATGTCCTTGAGTACAGAATCTGGTCAAGAAGAACTCACAGTCTGAGTGCTTGATGCTCTCATTCCTTGGGAACTTAGTTTAGCACCGTCTCAAGAGCCCCATGTAGTCCCATGGGAAGGCTGGGAGCAGCATTCCCACAACATTTTACCCCAGAAGTCTTTTACATCCACCAAGATGATGCCCGTGTGCCCTGGACCCACACACCTGTACTTTATTGTAGGGCTACGACTCCCCTGTGACTTGAAGGACCTTCATATACAGACTTCATGGGAGCTGGTAGCTTGGTGTCAGGCAGGTAAAGAGCTTAATTCCAAGCAAAAATGGTGCCTAAATTCCCTTAAAATACTGAACTTGCTTGAGCAAGTTCCAAAAGTTCCATTGGTGCAAAATTGAACAAGTATAAGGAGTAATTCACAGCACTGATGTGGACAGTGCTGGAAAAAACCTTACAGGAGAGGGCAGAGTCCTCCCCTCTGCAGAAAACCCAGCTGGCTTCAAGGGCACCAAAAATATCTTTTGTGGAACGAGGAGAGGAATCCAGATCTAATCCTTTGCTCCTGACTAAAAGGCATTACATTATAACATGTTTTCAAGTGGTGGTTCCCATGAGCTGCTAAAACTGTCCTGGATACGAGCCCTAGTGAGGGTCCATAGGTGACACCAGGGATGCAGCAGTGGGGCCGCCCCTCCCTGCAGCTGCTGCTGCTCTCTGATCCCAGCCTCGGGACACCTGTAACTTCAGCACTCATTGCTTCAAAGAGGGACTTTTCACAGTGGAGAAGAGCCAAACCAGGACCTTCCCAGGGCTAACAAATGGAGAATTCAGCCCCTCTCTGGTTCTCACGGTGGGGTCAGACACAGCTGTGCTCGGTCCGGATCTTGGGCCAAGGGCTTTAAAGCTGTTTGGATACATTGGCCTTCCTGCATCTTTGAAAAGGTTGTCAAAGCGTTCTGTAAAACAGCTGAAAAGATTTACTAAATTCGGCAGAAAGCTCCAGAATTTCAAAGAGGGCTATTTCATGTGTATTAAATGGCTCTGTCACTGATTTTCCCTGCACTCAATCCCAGCTGACAGCACCAAGGTCTAACATGAGCAGATGCATTTACTGCCTGCACTGAAATCTCCCATCAAATCATGCATTGCTGGTTCAATTGAGCTTTTATTTCTCCTTACATCCCTAAGATACAAACCCCAGCCAACCACCCTGATTGCCCTGCTGTCTCATGAGGTCATCACTTAACAGTTGTGACATCACCATCTGGAGAAGCCCAAACAGAGGCAAATTCCTTCGCTCAGGAACAATTCTCTTCATCCATGTGGATGGGAGAGGCACAGAGCTGAGAAATCACAGGTGCCTCCCAAAACTAACCAGTGATGGTGGAGGAGGCAGGGGAGGGTTCTGTGGGTTGAGGAGTAAGGGTTGTTCCCCCTCCCTGCTTCAGTGCCCTGCCAGGAACAGCTGGTGCCATGCCTGGGAACTTCCCCCTCTAAGCAGCTTCTCACCCCATCTCCCCAGCTGTGCAGAGGGACAGATATGGACCCCAGCTGGTGCAGAACTGGATGTGCCAAACCAGGAAATGTCCCAAATGCTTGGCTACACGCTCCCCACTATATCTGCCCCACCTCAGCGCTGTGGAATCTCTGCCCTTTGGCAGGAAGCTGTGCTGAGGGACTGTGAGCCACCAGACTTCTCCAGCCACAGGCACAGGAGACACATCCTTGCTCTGGCTCTTAGAAAGACCAAAAACCAACAAGGCCAAAGGCTGAAGGTGTAAAATACATAGACAGAGCTCCCCCTGCCCCAACAGGAATTGAAGGCAAATTCCTACAACTGCAGAATAAGGGAATCTAAGTTGCACAGACGGCTTGAGAGCCAGGGTTATAAAACAAAATTAAGCATTAAATATTCTTAACAAAGGCAATCTGGGCTCACTGTGTTCTGTTTTTGTTATGTTTTCCCCCTGTTTTATGCTGCTTTAACCTTCGGTTGTTGCTGTTGGAATACTCTTTGCGCTGTTCCACTTGTCATTCTTCTTATTTTTATTAGAGACACTTTGGCAGAAGACTTATCAAAATGCGCTGAGCTTGTCAACAAACGTCATTAGCAACGAGCTGAGGCAGACAGTGTAAGCAGGGAAAGGGCATGGGAAAATATGCAATATAAAATAATTTTACATCTCGAAGAAATGCAGCAGAATAATAATGGCAAAAGCCTCACTGTAAATTATTTGTGCTGTTATAGGAGTGAATTCCCAATGTTAAGTGAATTCTAGCTGGGCTTCAAGGGATCAGATGCTCTTTTGGAAGAAAATGGTGCAGCTTCCTCGAAATGAAGGGTCTGGCTACTCTTTGTGCAATGTAATCAGGTTGAGACATTCTACACCCCACACTGGATAACTTTAAAATCTTAAATGATGAATTAAGGACTGGGTCTCCTCCTCTGGAAATCAAAATCACTCCACTGGCAAAAGCACAGCTGTACCAACCTATGCCAAAATCATGCTTTCTTCTGAGCTTATATTACACCCTGCTACGTCCAAGACACCCACACACCCAGCGTCGTGCTGGGGTTCAATCTCAACATGCCAAGCTGTTCATTCCAGGACTAAAAAATCTGCCCTGCTCTCAATCCCCTGCTTTGAAGTTCCCCCAAAGACATTTGCTTACTTAAGCACATGCAAGAGAAGGTGAAGCCTGACCCCACCATCCACGGGTGGTGTCCACTTTCATAAGGGTATGAGAAGAAAAAATAAATCACTGCAAAACAAACGTAAGCGAAGCCATACATTGTGCTTACCCAAATTAGGCCTGGGGTTGTGCTGCAGGTTGCACCAGGCTCTACAAGAAGGGTTGGAATTCAGTAGGCTTAGGTTAATTAAAATAAATCATAAGGTCAATGGTAAGGTGAAAGCTGAAAGGCATCCCACCCACCCACTACAGCGCACCAGCAGCAAGCAGGAAAGTGCACTCCCGGTATCCCAAAGCACAGGGAAGATATATGAGCCCATGAGGATCAGTCCTGATTAGTGCTGATTGCAGGTCTTTGGAGAGCAGCTTCTCCTGAGTGAAGAGGTCAGGCTGCTCCTGGCCAAGGATGATGTTCAGGGGCGTTTCTTTAACCTCATGGGCTCCATGGGATGCCAGTGTGGATGGGAGGGTGATCCCGAGAATCCCCACAGCCACAGGGACACAGGGGAAGCCCCAAGGAGCCCAAATGGTTACAAGGCTGATCCAGCATTGGCCCTGGAGCCAGGAGGGGAGAGCACATGGTGGCTCATAACACTTCATAAACACTGCTGGAGGGAGGGGGCAGGGGGACAGAGTGAAGGAGGGGAAGCTTGGAAGAAAAAGCTGATTAAAATTTAAAACGTTTTAACTGATCACACCGCTAATCTCTGCAATATGCCAATAAGTGTGATGGGCTCTGGCGCGCCTCCTAAACCACACACAGGAACTCAAACATCTCAGATTTGGGAATGAGGACTGAAGACTGTTCCCTCCACAAGGCAGGGAACATCCATGTGCACAGCACTGGAGCACATGTATGGAACAAGGACACAAAATGATTTTGCAAACCTGACTCAGTCTTTCTGGAAGCTGATGGGATTTCATTGGGCTGAACTGAGGCTGTGTGTCTTTCATGGGCTGTTTTGCCTCAGGGAGTAGTTTTATGGCCAAAATAATATGTGCCATATGGGAAAACCCCACAGAAATTAATAGGAGTGCAACCAGTAGAGTTGGAGAGAAATGAAATAATCTATGGAAATGGCTGTGTAATCTCTAAAATTTGATAGAGAACGATCCACTCTTGCAAAGACTTTTTAAGACATTCTATAGAATTGCAATGATGTAATTCAGTTTTAAATCCTATTCAAAAACCTCCAATGCCTAAGAATGGTTATTGTTTTCTTATTAAATTCTGTAAGACTTTTCCATAAGGAAAGAGCTGGTATTCTCATAACATCTCCGCTAATGCCAATATGAAGGAATATAAAACCACTGGGTTTAATTATATCAGGCACATAAATGTCTTCCAAACCATTACATGTATCTATAGACACGAAAACACTCATCCATACAAATTAGGTGCCATTGGAATCAACAGAGTTGAACCCACTCCGATGGGACCAGCTACTGAAACAACTCTGGGTGACTGACATGGCTTTTAAAGGCCACAGGAGGGAATGTGCTGGAAAGCTCTTATGAAATGCCTTTGGAGGTGGAAAAATACCAGTGTATTAAGATGGAAACTGTTTGGAGGAGCACAATGGGTTTGCTCCCACTTCTTCTTTGCAAAGGTGAATTTTTGGTCGCGCACAGAAGGGGAGTATGTGCTCACCCCAGCCCAGCGCATCCTGCAGCCTGGGGTGGGGAGGCCAGCTGGGATGTGAAAGGCACAGCCTTTAGAGCTGGGAATGGAGCCTAGAGAGCTGGCAGCCCCAGCACTTCCCTCAGCAGGGGACTGTAAGGTATTTGCTCTCCTCCTTTCTCTCTCCCACTCATTCATTTTGAATGAGACCCCTTGGTTCACAGTGAGATAGAGAGGGGAAAACAGCCCTGCCATCACAAGGTGCAGTTGTGAGATGGGAAAACTGGGCATCAACCAGCTCTGCTCCCAAAAAAATGAAGGGAAGAGGTGAGAGTGGCTGCCTGAAGCCTGCCCACAGGTCAGGAGGGGGCTGGTGGAGCATGCCTGGGATTCCTCCACTGCCATGCCAAACAGGTCCTGGTGATCACAGCCAGCGGAAAGTTGCTAAATGTTGTGAAACACAGAAGGAGGGGGGAAAAAAAGTTATATTAAAGTAATAAATGAAAGCAAAAAGTGCTCTCTGTCAGGGGTCTGGGAGCAGGGGAAATCTCAGTGTGCGGTAGGCCGGTGCAAAATGCATCTTGGCATCGTTTTCTGCACTGGAGGAAAAAAGGACATAAATAGATGCAAAAAAAACCCTTATGGCTGGCTGGTGGAGTGTGCATGTACTTGTCATTAGGGAGCTCCAGTCCCTGATTTAGTGAAGTACTTCAGTGGATGTTTAATTCTCGGCATGTTAGTGATGAACTGGGTCATAGAGCACTAATGAAAATGACGGGTGTTGATCTAAAAATTACAAAAAAATAAACAAGGAAGAAAGATATGTATTTCTTTTTAATATTTCTTGGGAACGTTATTGTTTGAAAACAAAAAGCCCTTAAATATGTTTTACACAAGCTTTCAAATTTAGATTTCCTACTGAACTCAACTCCTGTTCCCAAAGGAACCCAGAAAAAAAAACTCCTCTTCCCAAACAAATCCAGAAAAAAAAAATCCAGCAAATTAGGGAATATTCTTGGAAAATACATGGGTTTGCCATTTCTTTAAACACAAATATATGGCTGTGGATCTCCTGACTGGGGTCAGGGTCGTACCCACAGGGTAGAAACAACCACACCAATCATATGAAAAAGCTCAGCACAAGCCTTTCACATCTACCCCTGACACGTGGTGAATTTGCCTCAATTTGACTTTTATTATTCAGTTCAAACAATGATCCCCTGAGGTGGACCAAATTTCAAATAAGTGCTGGCTCTGCTTCAAGGGAGCACAAGCCACTTTATAGCTTCAGGTGCAAAGACTCCATGATTTTCTTTTTTCACATAAATTTGACAAAGTCAGAATGTGACAATTTTAGTCACACTGCAGGAATCTTCCCAAATCCCTGCTTACTCCAAGGCCACCTGTCAGGGAATCTCTCCCTGAGCCTTTAGGCTGCTGTGATTTACATTCTATTATTTTATTGGACATCAGAAAAAAATCAGTTAAAAAAATGAAGAATAGATCATCAAGGCAAAACTTTTCCTTTAGTAATCGTGTTCAGCTGTCTTTTCAACAAAAGCAGTACAGGGTGAGGCAGCAATTTTGCTTTATCAGCCTAAATCTTAATTAAAAAATGTATAATAAATGCTTCTTGTTTGGGAACAGAGAGGGCAGAAGAAAGCCAGAAGTTTTCTTTATCCAACTGCCATCAGGAGTGAAAAATCCCAGATTATGCTTTGGATTTCATCACTTGTTTGTAAAACTAACCTGCCATCACCCAGTCTGGCTCGCTGGGTGCTGCCAGAGAAAACCCCTGCAGGAGATAAATGTTCATCTGGGGAGTGCTCAGTCTCTCTGGTGACCCTCTCATGGCACAGGAGATATTGTTATGGGCAGGGCAAGCAGATCTGCAGGCACTGTGAAACCTTGGAAATCAGGCTGCTCTGTTTTTCGGGAGGATGCTGAATGATTTGTCCCTTCCACACTTCGACTGGGCCATGTTCAGGGCTGAACAGGCCTCCTCAGTGGTCTGTAGGCCATCGGCCCCGAGGCAGGGCGTGGGAGCAGCCAAAGGTATTTGTCAGCCTGGGGAGTCTGGTGTGAGTGCAAATGGATTTTGGCTTCCTCCTGCCACGAATGACCTCCCAGCTGCCTGGGATCCGTCCTGCTGGCAGAGCCTGCCACAGGTGGCACCATCTGTGCCACCAAGTCCAACCCAAACAGCTCATTCCCAGCTGCAGGGAAGGGCCGGGAATGTGATAGCGACTCCCAGGCGGGGCAGAGGCTGGCTCACACACTGGCTCCCTTGTGGAGGAGGAACGGTCAATAATTAGCACCTGTAGGCAACTCCCAGCCCTGGCAATAAACATAAATATGTCTCCTGGCATGGTCTTCTAGGAAAACATCAGCTGAAAAAGGCCCCTGTGCCAGAGACATTCCAGGGTGTGTGTGCCACTGCCGCACACCAGCTGCTCACCGAGGGGACGTGAGCTGCAGATCCAGCAATCTGGTGGGAAGAGAATCCTTTGCCCTCTGCTGTTTTCACATCTCTGATAGTGTGTATGGACTTCAGAGAAACTCTCAGCTTCATATTTTTGTCCGTGACTGAAGGGAAGGCGTGACTCCAACTGGATTTGCGTTATTATTTTACGCACTGTAGGTTTAATTTGTGCTGTTACCCCAATAAAGGGGCTGACAGGAGGTCCACAAGTGTCATGCACAGCTTTCTAGCTCCCTCTCACCCCTCCTGCCACCTGGAAGCACCCACATTGCTGCAACGCAGGAGTTCTGGCCTGAGGAGCAGCAGATGTGCAACAGGCACATACCAAAAAAAGATGGTACATTGGAAGACGCCTCTCACAAGTGGTACAGAATCCTCCCTGGTGCCCAGAAAGAGTTTGTGGGATTTAGGAAAGACCTTGGCCATGAGAAATGTCATCACAGTTGATAGTCCAGGCATGAAGGACATACCTTTGGTGGTGGCAGGCTGGGGAAAACCCATCCAGAGGGACATTGAACAGGGCATGGCCATCAGCAGGCTCCAAGAGGACACTTCAGGCACTCCAAAAAATGAAGTTCTGGACATGGGAAGATCCCCATCCCCACTCCCTGGCTGAGAGGCTCTGTCAGAGGGGCTGGTGCTGCCACCAGCACAGCTGCAGGCACACGAGGCCCACAAGACAATAAACAAGAGGCCTTCACTCTCAGAGCCAGGGCTGGGCATGGGGTTATGTGATTTTTGGAAGCCTTATAAGAGGCTGTGTGTGACAGATGGAATTAAAAATCCCTTCACGTTGCACGGCCGCCCTGGAGCTCCCAGGCAGCTCTTGCTAAGCTCTCTGTTAGGTGGATACCTGCTGTGCAGGAGATCTTATCAGCGCCGAGCATCTCCAAAGGAAACAGCACTGAACACTTCCATTGTTTAATTTTTTTCTGCTCTGGGCCCACAGAATCCTGGTGCTTGCTCTCTCGAGTATGAAAAGGGAATATAAAGCAGGCTGGACTCAGCTGTGGCTTAGCAGGCAGCGTGAGCTGCTCATCAGTGATGGGCTTGCATATAAACCACTTGGCAGAGCTTCCAGGACAAGCCAATTCCTGGAAGGAAAAGCAGCTAATAGGTATGAAACACACTTTGCTTGTACCAATGCGCACCAAGACCAAGTGTCTGCCTGTCAGATAAGCCAGAAAGTGCTGACTATTGAAAAGCCTTTTGCTCCTGAGCAGTACACCTTGCTCTGCTCCCTGATCAAAACATGCTCTGGGGCTCAGCAGCTGAGATTCCCATGGCACAGTGTTCATTAATCACAGTTTACCTGAAATTCCTGCTTGCTTCCCTGCTGTGCCATTTTGGACCGCAATTCTAACTGCAACTGGCCTGGGAAAGTGACTGACTCCTGCTTATGTGTTTTCCCAAATAAAAAGAGCATTTGTATTCTTTCAGCGGGTGTGACTTTTGGTTTAGATTCAGGGGGAAAAGCAAACTTTTCCTAGCAGGAGCAAAGAGCGTGTCACCTCCATAACACGCTACATAAACAGAATTTTGCTTCTGGCGAGTGAGACCCACCTGAAACACTGAGGAGCAGCACTGAGAAAACACACTTAAGAGGTGATGGAGCTACTGGGGGCTGCCCAGTAGGCAAAGCCTGTACTCCAGTGCCTCCCTGACCTGCTCTAATGACCAGAAAAGTCCATGTGGACAGGCACAGGTTGACACAAGCTGTGATCATGCATCTGCTCTTATTCCTGGATGTTCAGATGATGTTCCTCAGCACTGCTTCTTTGATATAATTCTGGCAAAACAAGACAGTAATAACAGATTAATTCTTCCCACTGTGACTTTTTTTCTCATTGTCCTTATCACCCAGGATGGAGTTAGTTCAATTTATGTTCTTAAGTTCAACAGCTCTTTCAAGCATCTAGCTGGTGATTAAAATATCCTGCAGAATAAAGAAGTTGCAAAAGAAACTGTGGGAAAAATCATGCTGTCCTGCATCAGGGAAAACAACAGGAGTGACTGTTTCAGCATGCTGAGTTATTTCAGCTATTTGGTGACTTGGAATCAGATAAATTTGGCTGAGTATGGAACTGGCCTGAGGATTTAGAGATGGCAAAATTCAAAACCAAAGAATGGTGATCTTAATGGCTTTAAAAACCCCTCTCTCTCACTTGCCGTGATTAATGTTGTGCCATTGCCATGGTCCAGATAATAACCACATCAAAAGGAATCCTTTATTCATGTACAGATGGACATGACCCATGAAGGTTCTGAGGAAATATCTCCAGGTCACAGTCAGTTTTCCCCCACACTTCCCCCTGCCAAGGAAGGATTGCTTTCCCAGGAAAGGAGTGACTGCCCCAGTGACCGTCACGGCCCTGCAGCTGTTTTATGCCACAGCCCATGATTTATCCAAAATTATGCAAAGGCACAAAAAAGGCAACCAGCCCTGCTGTTTGCAGAGAACTCAATGCTAATTCGTGGTTCCACCTGGGCTGAAGACTTAGATTTCATTATGTGCTTTATAAACTTCAGCGTTTTAGAAATAATATATAATATTACTGGCTCAGAATGAATTTCCATCTAAAGGACAAGTTCTGAAAGGGATATATCAAATCCAAGGAAATTCGGCTTCAAAAGCTCCACACACTTCTGAACATAATATCCCAGAGTCATGCTCCAAAGTTAAAATTTGATAAAAACTGGAAATTACTTGGCATCTCAGCATATTTGGAGATACTGAGTAATAAAAAGGATAAGACCTGTGCCAAGAATAAGATTAATTTTCCCCATTTGTTTAAATATATAAACTTTACAGAATGAGAAAGGGCTGCTCAATAATTTAAAAGTGGCAGGTTGTTAGTGGCATTAGTTTATATGTCTTTATCTCTCCATATTTTTTCTGAGTTCAGTTTAGTTGACTGAGATCTCATCTCCTGCTAAAATTAACATTTAGGTGTACAGCCAGATACATTCATCTAGAAGACAATTTTAACTATTTTCATGAATCTGTCAACCATCAGAATTATTCTCCACAATGAAGTTCAGAAGAGATATGTCATTTTTTAAGACATTATTGTAATTCTGTATCCACAACCCAACATGCAACTACTTCTTCCACCAGTACAACCAACTGTTTTACGCCATTTCACCCCTCAGAATATAACTTGTCTAAGATTTGTGTTTTTCTTTTTTTTTCTTTTTCTTTTTCTTTTTCTTTTTCTTTTTTTTTTTTTTTTTTTTTTTTAGCAACTGTGTTGTGTTTCTCATGTCCAGTCCTCTCTAGGGTGATAAATACCCAACATGCCAGGCACAGGTTATTGAAAACAGAACAAAATAAATACAAGCAGGAAGAAAAAACATGTTTGCTTGGGGTTATTTCTGAGGGGGGTTTTGCAACTGGAAGAATGAAGCCAATGTGTTTTGTTGTTTTTTTTTGTTTTGTTTTGTTTTTGTTTTTTTTTTTTTTAATGAAGCCTGCAAACAGCATTATCTGAAATAAAAATTTCTTTGGAAATGCTAAGGAGATGTCATTAGATATGTTGGACAAGATCTTTTCCTGAGGCCACTTCAGCTAATAAAGGCAATCTTGGATTTTAATTGCCGCCCTGGGGAAAGGAAAAAAATTATTTGGTTCATCAGCATGTAACAAGAGTAATTAGTGAGTTAGAAAAAGGTGTGACAGGGGAACAAAACTGTGGGCTGACAGAAGGATTTGTACATCAGGAATATAGAATAGCAGGAAATCTGGAGATTTACCAGTGATGATGAAACAGAGAGTGCAAAAAATGGTTGTGTTCCTAGTCTGCCTGTTAACCCAGAGGTGTTTTATGTGTACTCACAGCAGGGAAACTCTCTAATCCAATTTTCAGAAGCAGGTGGGATTGGCTTGAAGGGAACAACATGGTTCCCTGGTCAGAAGAGCAGTCTGGGGATGTGACCAGTCTTGGCAGAACAAAGGAATCTCTCCCTCCTTGGACCTTGGACACAGTTGAGTTATATTGTTCCTTGGTAGTTCAGTTTGGTTTTCTCTGTAAAGAATTTTATTTGGGTTTCACCTCTGCAGCACCTCATTGGTTTATAAAACACCTCTGAGGGATAGATGTGAAGAATGGCTGCTAAAGAAGAGTCTAAAATTCTAGAAGACAAAAAGAAGACAGTGCTCAGAGCCTTAATTAATCTGCCAGCAGACTCAGATGGCATCGCTCATGACTTTCAGTCTTTGATTTTTGACAGCACGGCTCAATCAACTCATCCAATGCAATCTGTTTTCTCTCCTTAAGAAAATCCCTAAAACTAGTTTCACACAAATACCAAGTTGCTGTGGGCCAGCATCTCCTATTTTAACTGTTTCTCCTCTTCTTTGCTATTTGCACTGACACTGAAGAGCCATTGACATAAAAATCCACCTCAAATTTACTCCAGAAATGGAAACAGATGCATTTTATTAGGAGTTTGTACTGCTCTGCAGAGATGAGAAAATATTTACAGATAGCTCAGCTGATCTTTTAAAGTGGCATGATTTGATTGCCGTCGAATAATTACTATGAAAACATTTCCAAGGTTTTTGTTACCTACCTTCTCTTCTCTTTAGGAGATGTCTTTCTGGAAAAGATTTTTCCAAAAAAAAAAAAAGAAAAAAAAAAAAAAAAAAGGGGGGGGGGGCGTAATGTAATACATGGCTATAACATAGATTGTTAATTTTTAGTGTAGCTGAATCACAGCATGCTTTGATTGAGAGGAGCCAACAAAAACATGCAAAATATGTGCCTCTTTGAACAGGATACACCACATCCTGCATTTGGTAGCCAAAGGTTCCAGTTTGCATCACAAATGCAGTCCAAGATCTCTCTCTCCTCGAGGTATGTACCTCAAAAAGTGCCAAATCTGCAAGACACACCGCCTTCTTTTTAATTTATTTCTTTCATTCTTCCCCACTGGAAAAAAAAAAAAAAAAAAAAAAAAAAAAAAAAAGGAGAAGAGTTTAATCATTTGCTTGTTTGGGTTTTAGTAGAGACTCAGCAGGTGATTGAAAGAAAAGAGTTGTCAGGACGGACTTTGATTAATCAGAGACTTGATCGCTTGATTAATTGTCCCAGAAAGAGCTGACTGCAGCAGAAGTGCCCCAGCCAACGTGTAAACACATCGAAAGAACATTTTCAAAATACGTAAAGACAAATTGCAGTTCAAAGCTACTCTTACTGGCCTGTTGATTTGACTGCTAGAAACAAAAGCCCTTCTGCCTGGCTGATAGAAACCAGACCTTCCATGGGAGGAAACAATCGACTTCAGGTCCTTTCAAATTCTGAGTAAAAAAGAGCTTGACACTTTCTTTTTTAATTGATTCTTTTTTATTTTTTGTCCTCTCATTCTTGTTTAC
Source organism: Hirundo rustica (assembly GCF_015227805.2). Classification (NCBI taxonomy): domain Eukaryota; kingdom Metazoa; phylum Chordata; class Aves; order Passeriformes; family Hirundinidae; genus Hirundo; species Hirundo rustica. Next base: position 4,585,415 of record NC_053458.1, read on the forward strand.
AGTAATAAATTACAGCCCTTAGTCTTTTTATAAGGAAAGTTAAGCTTCCTCTCGTTTTTTGAGCAATTTACAACACATGTTTATGGCCTTCAGTTTCACAGAATGTCCCAGCAAAGCATAAATTATGACAGTGAGGTAGCAAACCAAACATCGTGCTGCGCATCGCCCAACCGCCACCACATTTTACCTGCCACTTAACGGCACCCAGCAGGAGACCTCGAGCTGGAAAAACACTCCAAAAGCCTGTCTGCTTGCCTAGCAATATCAACACGTGGGGAGGGGAGAAAAAAAAAAAGAGATTTGCGGATTCAGCTGGCTCCCAAGTGACGGGAGGTCATAAAAACCCTTTCTTGTCATGGAAACGCACGGAGGGCCGGCTGTCGCGAGCTGCATGGTGCTCATAAGCCCTTCACAATGTTTCTCCTCGAGTTCAGGCAAGCCTGTGGACATGCTGAAGGCCAGCCCTGTTGAGGAAAGCCAGTAAAAAGCAGAATTAGTATTTTGCAGTGCGCAGGAAACACTTTCCTTCCTGGAGCAAACGTAAAACTTGCCTATGGATTGTGCAAATCAGAGATTATGGGCAGGAAATCAAACGTTTCCCATGTTGAAGACAGCACAAATGGGTTTGGTCTCCTGGCCACACTACCTGGGGACACCCCTGGTTTTTGGGTGCTGTGCCCTCGCTGTGCTGCCCTCGCAGAGGCTCTGGTGGGAAGACTGGGAGCCACCAGCCCAATTCCCTCATAATCCAATTACTGCAAAGGGCTTAATTACTCCTTCAACCACAGCCGTCAGCCCACGGTGAGCCAGTTGGTTTTCCTGTCAGCAGCAACAGAAGAAATAATCTGAAATTTGGTTGAAGTCAAACCAAAATGGAGATTTTGCTTTTGCCCAGCAATAAACCTGAGTCAACTGAAAGCATTTGCCTGACTCAAAAAGGTGTAGTTTTACATTGAATGACACATGTTTTTCAGCCCGAAAGAAACCTATAAAGAAAAGACGTTTATTTAGCACCTGTTTTAAAATAAATGTGGATTTTGAGACTAAACAAATCAACGAAAGTTAAAATAATTCCTACACAAAGTTCCAAATAAATACATTGACACTTCCCAAGTGTTTCATTTTTCAAAATTATGAAATATTGTATCTTGCCTTTTACATTCTTTCCAATGGCCACCCTTCATCGTTTTGAGGTCCAATACTTGATTTTGAAGTAGAATTTGCCTTTCTGAAGCTGCAATTTTTAATACATTTACTATATCCAGCTGCAGGTGTCACAGCTACTTGATCTCATTCCAGCATGGCAAGTGGGTATGAGTTGAGCGAATTGTCTTGACAGTGCAACAGCACAGAGGAGAAATTTCGGTGAAAGCATTAAGGAAAATCTGCGCAACCAGTTTGAAAAGAGTCCACACACTAATAGGTAAAACTGCTTATTAGTATTTGCTGAAATACAAAGAGACAAAAAACCCCATTCCCAAATGTTTCGCTAAAAAACAGGGGATACACTAAAACATAGTGGATGCTTTCACAACAATTGATTTGGAATATATATTTTTGCTTTGGTCTGCTTTATTTTGCTATATCTTATCTTCACCATGTTTTATTTATCATTAATTAACCCAGTTTTTTCAAAGACCTTGGATCTCAACCCTGAATTCTAGCAAGGCACCACGGAGAGCTAAAATTACCATCCTCTCCTCCTTTCAGCCACAGAGCCAAGAGATGAAGATCTGCATTACCTCTTACAACTTCCTTAGTGGCAACAGAAATCCAAAGGAAATTCCTCCCTTTTTGTACATATCAATCGTACGTCCTTTGTCTTCCTTCTCATTCCCTATCTAGCCAGTATTTTAATTAATGAAATCAAAAGACCATCTAGTAAAATAAACCAGATTTAACGGGGGAAGAAAGTCAAAACAAACAGGCACTGTTTACTTCCTCTGCGCTGATTTGCCAAGAAACGAGCTCCACGTCTCATATTATCGATTCCTGTCAGCAATATTAACCTCTCGCAGCAGCATGAAAAGGAGCATCTGGGCCTGAGGGATGAGAAGGGACAGGCATGCAGTGAAATGAAAGCAAAGAGATTTTTCTGCACGCCTTGGTGGAGGACTTCACCCCCACAGGTAATGTTTGTGCCCTGCCCGTCAGTCCTGCAGCTGGAAATGCGACATCCACGGTCTCACACTTGGCTGTGTTCCCCGTGGAGCAGGGGTGGGCGCAGCCATGTGTTTGTTGTGTCCTCCAGAAAGTGCTCCTCCCTGCCACATCTGGAGTTGCTGGCTGCTCACACGGAAAGATGCGGTACCATAGGAGCAGAAGGACCATATTTCAGCTGTCACCTCCTGCTGACCACCTTCTTAGTGTGACAGGGCTTGGGTTTGGTGGCCATCACAGGCAAAACATGCCAGCCTTTCATGGGATTAGGTTTGTGAGGAAAAGAGGCGTCAGACTGCCCTCAGAGCAGGTGAAATCCTGCAGAAACATCTGTCTGATCTGAGAATCACCTTCACTAGCAATGCACATATATACCTCCAGCCTTTTGGAACATTTTGTGTGAAAGGTTTTGTTACTGAAAAATCAGGTTTCCCAAAATCAAAAGATCCAGTCCGGAAGCCTCGTTTCCAATCATTAGATCTTCTCTTTCACAGAGAAGGATTTTAAACCAAAAACAAACTAGGGTTTTTACATAAGCTTTGGGGTTTGGAAAACTGAAGTGCTACAAGTTTTTTCCTCATTTCCTTGATCAATGGCTGTTCCTCGTTCATCCCTGCCCCACCTTCCTTTCACCACTGAATGCACTGACAAGCTGTTTTTCTGGGGGGTTCTCTTTTTCCTTTTCCTTTGACATCTTCACAGTATTCCTCCGACTTCTGCAATACGCAGGGCAGCCAAGAGAACGCCTCCGGGACATACCTTCAACCATGGCACCACCCTGGGAAACAGAAGCAACACGAAGATCTGCAATTTTTCTTCATAAAACCCTATTTTCCTCCTTTTCAGCTGGCTCCGTGACTATTGCACGCAGATCTTGCCACACTGCTGGATTTCAGCAGCGCCCTTTGTTATTCCCCGTGTTTGCCCACAAACAAAGAGGGAACTGGATGGTTTCTGCAAGCTGGATGGGATGTTGACTCCCCACTCACTGCTTCAGATCTAACAATGAACAATGGTGACACACTGGCTCCCCGTGGCTTCTGTGCTCCGTGTGGTGTGAGAATGGGGCCAAGGGCATGGACATGGCACTGGTACAGGGTATTTTGGTTTCCTGCCTTTTTTGTCCGGCGCAGAGCAGGAGCCAGAGCATCCACAGGGGTATTCCCTTACTGCACTTGGTGGCATCTGCCCCTCAGGGGCTGTTTTGTCGCTGAGAATAGAAGGAGCTTTAAGCAGAGGCCAGGGAAGAGAGCGATGTGCAGATGTCCCATTAACTCCATCTCACACAGCCAACTCCCTTCTGCTGACAAACAGCAGCTCAGAGCCACTCCCTGCAGCATCTCAGCCTCTGCAACTCGTTCTTTGGGAGCCACAACCGACCAGAGAATGGTCCTGGCCCCTGGGAATGGGCTCAGCAACCTCAGTGTTGCTTCTGGGAGTAAATATCCTGTCAGCCAAAGCGCCGCAGCTCCTCAATGTCCCCGTGGGCAGACAGGCGCTGCGGCGGCAGACTTAGAGGTGGCCTTGTCACTCGGGGCTAAAACCTATTGTCAGCCTGAACCTCTGCAGCCCCGTGGATAAACACAGGACTGCCCGGAGCCAAGCATTAAATCCACGCTCACACACAGAATAAATAAAGAATTAAACGTGGCGCATAAATAAATACAAACGCTAAGCGGCACAGAACCTGACACAGCCCCTCTGTGTCCTCCCTCTGGACACACTCCAGCTCCGTGCCAGGCCACTGCCATCAAAGCCCAAATGCCAACCTGCTCTTTAATCCCCTTTTCTCTCAGATCTGGTCCCTAAACTCTCACTTTGCACGGCACACAGGGGTCAGCACAAACAGTGCAGATCATGGTGTGATGTGTTTGAGCAGAAGCGAAGCCAGCTAGGACAGTCCTCTCATTTAATTGGTCCAATGTGTTGCTAAAATCAGGAGGAAAAATGCTGACTCCCTCCCTCACCCTGACACCCTGATTTTTATTCCAGACTATAAGACACACAGATATTTCCCTGGGTTTCTTGTCCATATTCACAGAGACATTTATTTCTTCACTCTTCTCTTTTCATTTTCTTTTCCATTTTTCTCTTCATTCCCTTGGCTCTCACCAAGACGTCAGCTACAAATTATATATATTTTTTTAAAAAATGTATATAACGTGTGTGTACATACATACATACATACATACATATATAAAAAGATCAGTATCTATATCTTTTCAGTGATGCCTTTCAAACACTACTGTCCTCCCAATCCAAAAAATTAAGCAAGCAAGGATCTGGACTTTCTAGTCTTAAACTGATACAAAGAATGGGAATTCCTAGGGAGCTGGATATGAACTTGTTCTCTAGTCCTGTGCAGATATATACCTTACGCTCTGTTCATGGCACAGTTGTTTCCCAAAGGAAATAGGGCCGAGGAGTGAACCTCCAACAAACTCTGCAAATGCCCCATGGCCAGGAGACCCAGTGAAGCTTTTGGATGGGTAGTGCAGGGTCTCTGAAGTGATGGGAAATCCATGCTTCCTCTGCTATTTCCAGCCCAGTTACTCCAAATCCTCCCCACACTGTTCCAGTATCCCCAGATCCTCACCATACAGGCGCCACTGGGGGAACTCTTCAGTTTGCATGAAGACATTTGTGGACTTCAGCTGAGGAATTCTGGTTTTCAACGGTTCAGACAACGATTTTTGCTGCAATTAGCTATCAGATCTGTCTCCATTCCCCTAATTGCCTTATGGATTTCACAGTGAGCAACACGAAAGCCATTAGTGGTCAGAGAGTCGCAGCAGATTCAGAACACATTTCCTCGTGAAAGAATTATTAACTAAGATCTCTTCAGGGTGACATCCAAGCTCCACTAACCACTTCCCAAGCACTCAGGAAGGGATTAGGTCTGTTTGGAGGCACTCAGATTTCAGGGGTGAAATATCTTGCAGTTGCGTGGGGGGTTTAGGCCCCTCTACCAGTATCTTAAGCGCTGACTTTAATAAAGCTTGGTAACAATGGAATAAGATGAACTTCCTATTAATTGCAAAGCAGCACACACAGACCCCATATCCTCTCAGATCCCATATCTCCACAGGAATAAGGCGCCTTCCTGAGGGTACCCTGTGGATGCTGTGTGATTCCCAGAGCACCAGGCTGCGATGTGCACTGCTCACCACAGATGGAGTGGACTGGAAAGGCCAAACTTCCTCACTGTAGCAGGGTCCATTTAGTGATTTCATAACTCCAGCTGGACCTCTTTTGGCAGAGGAGAGGATTTTTATGAGGGAAAATGCTATAAATCTGCTGTCACTGAAAGCCATCAGACACCATGTGGCTGGTTCATGATATCACCAGTGTGCACCAGTTTTAAAAGAGGGATTTAAGCCATAAAGCTGCCAACCAGGAAAATCACATATGAGAGCAAAGCTGAACTTTTAACAGTGAAACATCCCTTTGAAAACCCTTCCTTTTCCTGCTTCTTCTCAACCCCAAAGCTTTGGAGAGATAGAGAAGGGAAAAATGAAGGGTGTACGCTTCAAAGTGCTGTGATAAACATCCCAGGATTAAAACAAAGTCAAACTCTGTGTCCCGTTTCTGAGCAGAAACAGCTGTCACTCAGCAAAAGCATTTACTTCATGATGAGGAAACCAATTTAAAAAAAAAAAAAAAAAAATTCCAGTCCTTTAAAGAAAAGGAGTATCTGTTTCATAGTGCTCATCTCGCCGTACCCTAAGTTAAAAATCAGGAGGAATCAGTGCAATGTGCCAGATAGGAGTCAGAGATGGAAATCTAGCAGGGTAAACGTGAGCCACGCAGCATAAATTGATTGCCTTAACTGTTTGTGACAATTGGTAGCAGACAAAGGTTATATATCTTCAGCAAACGTTTCTGCAGGACGCAGCTTTCCGTTCTGCTCCAGTTACCGTGGCCTTTCTCACCACCTCCTTGCAGAGCTGTTCCCTGTGTTTTAAGGAAATGCTGGAGGCTGGGAAGAGAGGGGAGCAGCCAGAGCTGGGCCAGGCCACTGAAACCCTCTGACATGGGCTATAACAAACGAAGGCAAAACATAAGGAGCCTCAGGGGACTCAGAGCTCCACGAGGCAGAGATTTTGTGCATTGATACCTGCAGACAAAATCCTGATTGTAGACACCAGTTCAGTGCCAGAACACTTTTCCGCTAGGAGACTTCAAATTTATGCTCCTAGCAGGGTTGAGAAGTTCACAGAAAGGTCATATTCATCTGTTTCTTTGCACTGTAATGCAATACCTCTCCCAGTGATTTTAATTAGGACCCTCACAATTAATTTGTTTCCCCATCACATGTGTATTTCACTTCTTGTCACAAGTAGAAGAAAGGCTGCTGCAGTTGCTGCCTTCCTTACCAAAGGAAAAATGAAAGCTCATTACTTCTGCCCACAATAAGGGGTAATTCACCCTACTGCTTCTACACCCTGGGCTTTTTCAGGCAGGTTGAAAATAACTGCTCCTTTCAGCTGGCTGCACAATGCCCAAGAATCTTTGCTTTTGGAGGTTTTGCCCTGTCACCCCACGGACTGCTATTGGGGTCCAAACCAGCTGGTTGTTTGTGTGCAGAGCAAACTTTGCACGTGTCAAGGTGGGGGAGAGCAGGAGGGAGAGGGGAGAGCAATTTTGCAATATTTATGTCAGTTATATGGTGTCACAGATGAAAGGGATGAGCAGGGATGTTCACATTTCCCACCAAAGAGGCTGCACAGCTTAGTTCTACTCAATGCTTTTGAGTAAAACCTGGGGTGTTTACAGCCTGGACAATAAAGACACTGTGATTGGGAAAATCTCTCTTAGCAATGAAACACACAGAGGGAATATATTTCCTGTTTATTGGATGCAGGATAAGAACATTCAGCTCCTAAAATGCATTCAGGTTTTTCTCTGCTGCTGGACAAACACCGTGTCTTCTAATTTGCCCACTTTTCTCAGTGTGTGGGTTTGTACAAGGCAAATGATATTGCAGAATTTGGCTCTGAAAGAGCAGAAAAGATTCAAAACAATTTTTTAATCCAGACACAAACTTTGTTTCTTACATTGGCCCTGATACAAAGGCCACTTGCCAATGGTTTTCAAGAAGCTTTTAGATAAACCCCATGCACAGCACAAATAGAGGAGCTTTTTGCTCTTGCCACTTTGAATGGACAGGCCAACATTTTGGGATTCAGATAAATGCCCATAAATTCGGCTGGCAACATCCAGAGGCCTCCAGCTGATATTTAGGAGCTGCCACGTAGGGTTGGTGGTCTGTCCAAGGCTTTTGTGAGCTCCCAAGGAGAGAAGGAACTTTGAATCATTTCAAATTGAGCTGATACAACACTGTCACATTACAGTTTTTCACCACTCTGTCCTGACCTGTAAAAGCCTTGCTCAGGTTTCTTTCCTTCTCCCAGATGAGCAGTGTTGAGCTACAGAGAATATTTGGATAGCAGCTTGGGATGGGGAACAAGAAATCATCAAAATTATGTGAAGCATGATGCAAAACTCTGAAATGTGGGGGTAAAACAAATAAGCCCTGCTTTTGCATAAGCACCAAGTTCACTCATCTGTTGAGGACTCATAAAAGGCACAAGCTGGATGGACTTAAGGCATCTATGATGGGGATAAGCCTGTGAGAAATCACAGAGAAACTCCTCAGAGTTTTCTATGAGGTCAATTCAAAGCTGTCCTCACTGGATCAGGAGGATGTATGAATTTTAACACTGCCACTGTGGGCCTAATCATGCTAAACATGGAACATCCTTAATCCTTTCTGTAAAGAGGTATTTCTACACTGGGCAATGAAGCAAGGAATGACCATGTTTGAGTGCTGTCATCACAAGAAGGCCAGGCAGCTTTGTGTGGGACAATCCTTGAGGCTCTCAGGGGAAGAACAGACCACCTAAGAAAACTAAGTCATGGTCAATGAGGATTTTAACTTCTTATATTTCCATATTTCAGGGACCTGAGGAAGGGAAAGCGATTGAACCTTAAGCAACTTCCTAATCAACTTGCACAGCTTGTTAATTATCCCATCAATATTCAGAACCATAGGATCATTTAAGTTAGAAAAGAGCTCTGAGACCACTGAGTCCAGCCATAATTTGAGCACAGTTTTAAGCTGGGTGGTGGAGGAGAGCAGACTGCAGTCACTGCCCAGCACAGCTCCTGCAGGACAACTGACCCCAGCCTTCCCAGTCTGAAACCGGAATTACTCAGCAGCAGAAGCAGTGGGTGCAGGTGTATCGTTGGCCTTCAGGATGAAAGCTGACTCTTACTCCTTCAGACCAGCTCTCACCCATGGCTGCACCTGTGTGCTTTGCCGAGTGTGTCTTCCAAGCCTTTCTCCAGCTTTGGCTCTTTTCCTGCTCCAGAGGCTCTTAAAAATCATTGGCCCAGAGAGCTATCCAGTGCCAGAAATATAATAAATTATCAGACAAAAATTAAGGTGTCAAAGCAAAGAAGAAAAGAAAGAACCAAGGGGAACAAAAAAGAGCATTGTGACCAAAGCCGAGGCAGCCCTCCCTCAAAGAAGTGGATACAAAAAGAGAGCGCATGTGTTGATGTTTTTACTCCTACTGATAAACATCAGAGGCCAAACACAAGCACCAACTGTTGCAGAGGCTGGTCTGCAGCACAATGGCCCGTGCACTTCCAGGATAAATTCAGCCTTCCTTTATCGGGGGCAGCGAGGATTACGGATTATCCAAACGAATTAAAAATCCAAGTGATACTTACTCATTCTGGACCATCCCACTGGCATCCCACAGGGGCAATCACCTCTCTGCAACTCGCAGTTCTGGTGGTTCCAGGAAGGTTTATTTCCTTAGGTAGAAGATTTCAAACTACTCAACTCGGAAGCGTCCCTGGACACCAGCTACCTCTAGAAGCAGTGGAGCTGCAGGTGGGCTGGTAAGCTCTGTAGAATTAAGGTCACTGTTTCAGTAAGACATTTTTTTGTCTGTAGATAAATATGGTTTTGGACAGTTCTCTCAGTAAATATTCCTTAAAGAGATCTGTGTTCAGTGCCTTCTTGTCACAGCAATAAATGTAATTCTGGTGGATGTATTTGCTCAGGTTTGTCACCTCCTGATTGATGAGGTGCCCATGATGGTTGTGCCACCTTTCTGACAGAAGGCCTGGACTTGGGACAAGGTGGGTGTGAGGGGCTGGTTTGGCCCACAGCAGGAGCTTCAAGGGGTGCATGACCACTACAGAAGCAAAATAGGCTGCTCTGACACACAGTAAAGACAAGGAGATGGAAAGGATGTGATCATGTAAAGAAAGAGCTGTTGGAGATCTACAGTCTCAAAGGTTTGAAGGACCCAATGTCAACCATCAGTCAAGACCAGGGAAAACTCTGAACTTGTAACCTCCAGGCTCAGCCCATAAGCAAATGTTTGCACAAAAAGCACAATGACAATTGTTTAAAGGGAAGATGTAGCAATCTACATGGAACTTTGAGTAGCAGATAAAATTTGCTCCTAACTCTTTGTGGTTCACAGCACTTCAGATCTATTGTAACCACTTTATGACCATGAAAAATGACATGTTGTCAGTACACTAAGCCCTGCAGTCAGATCCTAAAAGCACGATACATCACTTGAGTTGAAGAAAAATATCTTGAGAGGTTTGTCATTGCAAGATTCATGTCACATGCTGTCTTGGAGAAGATGGTGACAAACACATTCACCAGCCAGTCTTCTGTAATACACCAAACAGTCTGACAAAGTATTTTAACTCTTGATGTTTTTCAAGCGTCCAAGCCTGAAAGAGCCCCAGCTGAGTGGTTCTTCTAAATTGATTCTTCCCAAAGTAGTATTCAAGCAACAAAAGCAATGTGTCACTCCGACAAATTATATGTATATTATTATTTACAACAGAATCACTCTCTGTGTGGCTGAAAGGTGACACTGGACAGCAAACAGGGCACTTAGCTGTGTGTGGGGAAGTGTCCAGGTAGGGTTTTACTCGTGCAATGGGAACTAAATGGTTTAGTGCCTTCAAAAGAGTACAGTTTGAGTACAAGGAAAACATACAAAATTGGAGGGCAAATTAGTCCCAATCCAAATCTAAAATTTTTGGTGTTGGCCAAACTCTCTCTCAAGCTCATTACTGCTGATGGTGCACATTTCTTTTCTCAGCGTGTTCCAAATCATTTAGCCTGGTTTCAGTAGGAGACAGCTTTACAGTTTCGTAATATCACTGCTTATCTTGCCTTGCCAAACTTCTCCCCTCCCTCAACCTCCATTAAAACAACTTCCAAAGGCTTGTTTCTTCGAGCTCTCTTAATAGCTCTTTCCAACCAGTATGAAAATGCCAGGTTTGGAGAGCTGTTTTAAAGAGCAGGTTGGGATGAGGTTTGAGGCTCAGCATTTGACTGAAGCAAACACAGCAGCACCTCAGGAATTTATTGCTTGGATGGAGAGTTTGTTACTTAGCAAACTCTCATTTGAACATATGCTGCTGAGCAGGAACTTTGGATATATGCCTGAAAAGATAGTGATTTTTGTCCTGGAGTGATTACCACCACCAAAGGTCATACAGCGAACTCAAAAATCTGCAAATCCCTGGAAGATAGCGTGAAGGGGGTGGAAATGCTCATTTTGCCTTAAAACAAGTAGTAGCAACCTTATTAGAAGGGCAGCTAAGTGACAGCCATGCCTGCCCCCGTCATTGCCCAGCACTACCTGCGCTCAGCATCCAGCACAGCTTGTTTGGAAGGGGTGTGAGCTGGATTTCTGGATTTGGCTCTCAAACCCCACTGGCAGCGCAGGATAGATCACCTCGTGCAGATCTGCAGTGGCCCCTGGCTGGGCATGTCATTTTTTGGGGAATACAATTTGTTGGAGGAGGGCACCATATGGAGAAACGATGCTCCCAATTCTGCAAGTGCTCAACATGGAACGGCCAAGCTTCTCAGGCAGCAGCAGAAAAATAATAACAAGTACTAAGATATTGTTCACAAAGGCCTGCTCTAGCCTGTATCCTGCATTCAACTAAAGAAAGACAAAGTTTAGCAGTAAAGCAGGCACCAAACAATGTCGAGGCTCTCTAGTGAAACTCTTTTCTTTAAGTTGCTTTACATGCATGAAAAACCAAATCAGCTCTGAATTCCAGCTCCAACTGGAGACAAGGCAGGGGAGTAATTAAAACAGCATAGAACAGTAGACCATGTCAAGAGTAATCAAAATTTACAAGCTCAGTAGATAAAGATTGTTTGTTGTTTTCCTAGAAGCCGAGAGTAAAACTATCAGAGCGTTAGCGGATACCAACAAAAATCCCTGCGTTCTCACTTCTTTTACAGAAGACAGCAGCGGAATTATTCAGAACTACCAAATGCACAGAGCTCTGCCCGACCATCTTGGCAGATGGCCCATTCACCCTGAAAAAAAAAAAAAAAAAATCACACAAAGATCTCAGTGTCCAGAGCCCAGACTGCGATGGTGTGAAGCGGGGAAGCGCCGGGGCTGAGCCGGGACAGGGACCCCTGAGACCAGGGAGTCCTTGGGCCGTGCTACAGCAAGAAAATTGCCCAGGAGGACAAATCAGAGCCCGTGAGAATGAGGAGTCTCTGTCTCCACTTAATATGTTTGTTCTAAGGCTGAGTTGTACAAACTGTCCCTCTGCTGCCTCCTTGGAGGTGCTGAAGTCAGCCCAGATGAATCAAAGTTAGCTACAACAGGGCAAAGGGAACATTTGCTGCCTTTATTGCTGGTTTTTATTACACAAATTAAGTCTTATGAAAGACAGCATCATGCTGAGGATTGAAGATATCAAATGAAGCCAGCCGAAGAAACACGGTTTTCCTAAAACCAGATTTTTCACTTTGGAGTTTTAAGAGAACAAGTTTTGTTTTGTAGCTTTAATTAGAAATTCCATTTTATTAAGGATTCCTTTTCTTTCAGGGCATAAAAAGCACCCAAAATATAAACCAGAAAGAAAGTGCAGAAGAAGAATCTATCTATATATTTTTATTCCCACATCTAACACATATATTTTTGTTCACTATTTGATTCCTGGTTGCATGTATTTGGGGAGAACCTCTTCCATACTCCAAGGTGGATCCAAACAAATGGGAAGGCACAAACAGGGTGAGACATAGAGCACAAATAACCATGGAATATAGATGGTATTCCTCTCCTGATACAAGGCTGAGAAGAAGCTTTTTTGGAAGTGATTCTTTTGCCAATACACCATCTGCTGGTCTCCATACCAGGTTCACCACTGAAATCTGGGTTTTACTGCACTAGAAGGCCCAAGCTTTCATTTTAGTTATAAACTCCATGATTCTATGACCTATGAATGAACCATTTGAGAGGAGTGAGATGTGAACTCACAGTTTCAATGCCTCACTAGAGAAGCTATGGGTACCCCAACCCTGGAAGTGTTCAAGGCTGCACAGGGCTTGGAGTGACCAGATCTAGTGGAAGGTGTCCCTGCCCAGAAAGAGATGGTCTTTGATGTCCCTTTCATTCAATGTTTCTTTCAATGCAGCAACACTTCACTACTTACATTTGGTTTTAGGTCTTCCACTGACAGTTGGTGGCCAAAAACATCATTCCCATGTGCAGTCAGTGCTCTCCCATATCTCATCCTGAGCTGCAGGAGGCGGAGTTCCTCCTCCAAGCCCTTTTCTTTGGGATTCAGTTTCTGCAAGAGGTTGTTTTGAGCCTCACCACAGCACCCAATACTCCTCTTATCATTCCCAAGGCTTGCCAGACCATCCCCTCAGCAGCTCGGAGTGGGCAACACCAGTGGTTCAGAAACATCCCGAGCTCCATGCTGAGCTCCCAGATTTTGGCTGGCTCCATTTAACCATCACTGCATCTGTGTTGCAGTAGCACCTAGTGGCCAGGGCTATGAAAACACACAGAAAAAAGAAGAATTCCTGCCAAAAACCCCTAAATACTGCTGAGCTCAACCAGGGAACAACAGGTGGTCATGTACGACTGCTGCAGCCAGCACAAGGTAACTCAAGTTGACTCTAAAGGCCTAATTCTCATGTGAAAGTGAGAGTAAAAATAATTTACATCCTGTACTTTTTGGCTCAAGAGACCTCAGTATAAATGAGAATCCAGTCCTAAATCCTCTATGGGATCCAGGCTTCAAGAAGGATTTCAGCTCAAGAAGGGGTCTGGGTTCTACTTTGCAGTGTGTGAACAGCTGAATGGGCAATTCATATTATTTTAAGAAATGTCCTGATGGGTTTGGTATGGTTTTGGTTTTTCCTTTAATAATTACACCCCACTTATTAGGCTGTAACCAGGGGACCCATAAAGCCTGTTGAGCTAAGATCAGCACAAATCATCCCACCAGGAACACACAGTGGAAAACTGAGAATGCAGGAGGACGAGGTGTTGCTGAAGCGCATGAATCATGCAAGGAGAGCTACTTCTGGGAATCACACCTGTTGTATCCTTCCTAAAAAAAAAAAAAAAAAAAAAAAAAAGAAAAGAAAAAAGAAGAAAAAAAAAGTAAAAAGAAAAAGAGAAGGTGGTTCTTTCTTACTGGCAGTACAGCTGCCTTACTCAGGAGTGCAGAGTCTAAAAGCAAACTGAGCTCAAAGAGCAGCAAGACAAGAAAATATCTGATGGCTAAGTTTTCCTTTGCTGTTTCACTGTTTAATTAGAACTCAGGCAAATACATGTCATGCTGAAATTCTTGGAAGCAGGTCCTGAAGTTCCTTCTCTGAACTCCAAATATGTCCTGCTAAACAAGACTGGATTGAAACATCAGGAAGTTTTCCAAGACAGTGCATGGTTCACTTGGCACCGGGAGCTCAGTCTAACTCTTGGGTCAGCTCAGGGCTGGAAACCACGTTTGGATCCAACACAGCCCAACTGCCCATATTGCCACATTTTGCCTTCCTGTCAGGATGATGTCTGGATTAACCAGCCTGCTCTTCGCTGGGGAATCTGTGTCACTTTCTCTGTCTCCATGGAAGAAAGGAACAGGAGCCACCAGCAAATCCAAGCTTGGAAACAGCTACCAAGAGGAGAAAGCTGCAGACAGGGATGAGAAAACCATCCCTCCATGTCAAGCCTTGCATCAGCCTATAGCAGGAGGAACTATAGGAGTTATGTGAAATGGGCCATCGCTGATATATCTGAAAAATATTATTGCAAGAATTTATTCTCTTTTTCCCTGGTTGGTTACCTACTTCTCATTTAAAAAAAAAAAAAAAAGGAGAGGGGAGTAAACTCCTCATTTTTACCAGGAGTTCCTTTTTTTAAGATTTTGATTTTTTATTGGGGATGAAAGAAATGATCAGAGGAAAAATGAGCTAGTTTCTGTCATCTGCTGCCACCATCTGCAAACCCAGCAGCAACATCTTTGAAACAGAAGATTAAATCCACCCACTTCTCTTGTTTCTGCCTTCCCTCCCAGTGTGGTGGGTGGTATGAGCCAGTAAAGGGGAAGCTGGCCTGGAAATAAGGACCTAAAAAGGGCCAGTACGAGCCCAAGCTCCCTCCCATTGCTGTCATCAGGCTGCCCCAACAAATAAATTCATTTTTCTGCCCTTTCTTCTTCTGTAGGTTGGCTAAATTTACTCTTCCTCTGTGCAAGGATGTTGGGTCACTTTAGCAAGATTGTTGCCCCAGGAGCTCTGGGGGAACAGAGCACAGGAGCAGAGCAGGAGCAGATCCCATTTTCCGCTGATGATCAGGGCTTTCTGACACTCGAGCTGCTCTGCTGCTGAGTGCAGAGCTTGAGAAAGACAAGAGCGATCACGTAACACTATGAATATCCAGCCCAGGTTGAATCCTCCAGTATGGGTTTCAAAACAAATAATAGTAATGCAGCGTATTTTTTTGTGCCCCAGTGGTTCCAACCAGGACTGAGACCAGATGTGCCAGTTTTCAACAAGAAAGGCTACTCATGCTATTCTTGGCACGGCTTGAAGCAGAAAGTACCACAAATCCTATTTAATATAGTGCCTAAATGCCAGAGACCTATTTGTTCTCTGGGTTTTTCAAGCTCAGCTGGTTCTGATAACCATCTGACCTCCAGGGCCCAATTCAGTCTCAACCCCAACTCCCACCCCTCACAACTGCACCCATCACTAATGTTTTCCCTCTGGAAATGGGTTTCTTCCTATGGCTAAAGATTGCCTTTCAAATAAAGTTTACAGAACAAAGTGAGGCACCCCACAATTTAAATTGCATCACGTTTTCAGTAGTGAGATACAGACTTGGTAGGGTTGGCACTCCAAATTAGCAAGATGGGCACGGGTGCTACTGACAGATGTTTAGAAAACTGTTCACATAGCTGGAGATAAGGGGCTTACTGCCCAAAACATCCATGAAAATAAGACCAGATACAAGCATATCAAAGTTGCATGGAGAATTCATCCTCCCTTGGGTTCCCACTATATGAGACTGATCTGTCAGAGCTCAGATATTGAGTAAAGCAAATCCCTGTCTCACACTGAGCTCTGGATGATTACAACATCTTACCCTGCAGTCCCATTAACCAGTTCAAATGGAAAATTTGTCATTTGCGTGGCAGACAGCCCCCTGACAGCCACCACTTTCAGTCTGAAAAAATCCAAAGTACTAAATATCCTTTTTTCCCCCCTCTGTCTTCACCAGTAAATCTTCCTCCTAGACTTCAGCACAAAGCAGAATTGCTTGGGAAAAAAGGAACAGCCAACAGTAGAGGAGGAACAGTTAGAGGCAACACATCCATGGAGATAGATGGGTTTCACCTCAGGGTACTGAAGGAGCTGGATGATGTGTAAATCCAGTGTTTAATACCAGAAAAAGGTCCCAGTGATCAAGGCAAGTCCTTAATGACAGGAAAAAACTGACCCATCTATCAGAAAGGTGGAAAAAGGGTCTGAGGCAGCTGGATTCCCTCCATCCCTGGAAGGACCACAGAACACATGTTCTGGAGTCCATTTTCACACAGGGGAAGTTCTGGAAGATAAATAGGGAATAGCCAACACAGATCTACTTAGGGCAGATCCGTTTGATTGCCTTGTGTGGTGAGATGACTGGCTGTGGAGACAAGGTGAGAGCAGTGCTGTACTTCGCTTTTAGGAAGGCTTCTGACCCTGTTTCTCATGGTTGTGGGTTTGTAATCTGAGGAAGCATGGACTGGACAAATGGATCATTGTATGGGTGGAAAAAGGGACTGGACAGCTGGACCCAGAGCATGGCAATCGATGATGCAGCAGTTCATTGCCAGCTGGGGGAAAAGCCAGGGCACAGCAGCAGGGCTTGTACAGCCTGGTGGAAAGGAGGCAAGAGGGGAAGCGCACATGTCCAACAGCTGTGTGAAGGGAGGTTACAGTGGGCATGCAGAAAAACACTCTAGGTGAGGAGAGCAAGTTAATAAAAGGTGCAACACAGATTGCAATATGAGAAGTGTGTAGTGCAAAAACTTCTTATGTAGCTGGGTAATTCAGCTCTGGAAGGTGCTATCAAAGGGTGATCTTGCATCTGCTTCCATGGTTGTTTCCAAGCCATGGCTCATCTGACCTAAATTTGATTACGGCCCTGATCTAGCTGAGAGATCCCCTGCAATCAGGTTTGGTTTTTTTTTTTAATAACTGTGTGATTTGGACAAGTATTTCCACTGAGAAGGGAGGTGAGTTAGGAACTCTGTCAGGACAGATCCTGGCTCTAATTGCTGATCTATTGCTCAGTCCCCCACACAGACACAGGACAGGCCACAGCTACTCCCAGCACCAGGGGAGAGTGGGACATTTTCCAGGGGGGAGATGGTCACCTGCCTGGTTAATGTTAATGAAGACACCGAGCTATTAAGTCCATTCTGCCTCACTACTCCTCCCCTCGACCTCTTCCTCTCCCCAAACCTGGACTTGATCGTTTGCTGGAAGGAAACAGGCAAGAGGAGCTCCACTGCTAGCTGCTACTGACACGAGATGAATAATTTACAGAGCAGAGAGCCAAGGCCAGACCAGCTTTCATAGTAAATAAAAACACTCCTTTGTTGTCAAAAGGAGAGCTGGATCCTTGGCACGGTCTGGTGACAAAGCAAAGCTCCATATGTGGGGAGACAGCCGTGAGAGGCTGAAAGCATCCGCTGGGATACACCTGAGAAATAACCCAGTGCTCTCCTGGAGCAGAGCAGCGACCGCTCAGGACAGAGCACCTTGGTTTGCTGGGGGTGGAGGGGCCCCTGAGATGCAGAGCTTTGTATCCATGTGATTCCAATCCCACTTCTGGCGCTGGCTTTTTGTCCTCTGCTGGCAGAGCGGTGGCTCAGGGAGCCTGGCTCTGGTTAAGGACTCCCTTCCCACTCCCCCACCCCAGGCTGTTACTAAGCAGGGCTTTTCTGTTTCGTCTCACCTCGCTTTTATTACGGCAAAGCCCTATAAAATTATCAAGCAGAACTGGCCAAAAAACGGTGTTTCCAGTGCCTTAAATATATATATATATATATATATATATATAACATTTGGGTTTTATCCAAATTGAACAGAAACCTTTTTCAGGTTTTTGGGTTTTGTTGGTGGTTTTTTTTGTTGTTGTTTTTTTTTGAAAGGAGAGCAGTTTCCAGGAAGCCAGAAGCTCCCCAGACCCTGCTGCAGCCTCCCAGTGAAACTCATGTCAGAGCCTGTCAGCCTCAGCGGGCAGCTGCAGAGCTCCCAGCATCCCTGGCCTTGGGGCAAATCCACCAGGTGCATCCGCTCTGGAGCCAGGGACTTGTGCACACTGTGCTTCTCCTGTCCTGGAAGAGATCTGCCAGGAGTACAGGTGGGTTTCCTTAAGCTCTCTTCCTCAGGCATGGGGGAAAGTCAACCGTGATCAGCGCGGTTCCAGCAAAATAAGCCAGGCTTAAGGAATGATGTTTCATGGGAACATTTCTGACCAGCTCAATTCTCTGGGATAAACCATCAAAGAAGGAACTTGTCGGCAGAAGGAGCATTCTCTTTGCAGGGATATCTGATCCATCTGCTACCTGACTTCCCTCTCAGCAGCATCCAGTCCCAGTGATCCATCCTTGTTGGAGCTGGCTGCCAACAAATACAACTCCATGTGGAAATGACAAGGCCACGACCACCCCACCAGTGCTAATGGTTGCTGGGGTGATGTCAGAGGAAGACAATCCCAAACATCTAAACTGCTGCTTTTAAAAGCAGAAAGAAGATGCTGGTACCACCTTATGACCTCGCTGGGTGTATCTTCTCTTCATTGCACCCAGGCCAGGTGATGAGAACATCCATAAATTAATAGTTTGGATTACCTTAAAACAGATTCCTCTGAGTCAGCCCATATGGATGTGACGAGCTGGTGAAGCATACAGCATGCTACAGCTTGGCACCGTGCCTGCAGCTCCTTCCTGTAAAATGGGCAGCTTTTAGAGCCATTTAATCACACTTAAACAAGCTTTTTATCTCATTTGTTCTGCGTCATAACTCTCCCTCCAAACACTATAAACCACTGTGGCAATACCATGGAGTACAGGCCAGCCTCACATTTTAGAGTCATCTGCCTGGCTCTCACAGTTTGTTTAAATCAGTGTTTCATGACAAATATCTGTTTTCTGCAGATTTTTTTTTTTTTTTTTTTTTTTAAATGCAGCTCTTTTTCCACACACAGCCCTAAGTTCATTTTCTCATGGTGAAGTCATCACCCTTTCAAGCCACCACATCCTCAGGCTGCAGGTGCAATTCCAATGCCTCCAGCTGTGTGGAAATGGTACCTACAGGAACATGTCAGGATTCCCACTGCCCCAGAGACCCCCAAACATGGCACAGATGGCTCTGTGCCACCTGCTGCTCTGCACAGAGGGTATGGGTAAGATTTTTTGTGGTGTTCAGCCTCCCTGTGCAGCCTGAATGCCTCAGCCCCTACATGGGGAGATTCCTGCTAATTATTTAGATGCCGTGGGTGATACACAAAAGCCCCATAGTGGTGGGTGCAGGGTGGGAAATACACTTCACGTTGATAAGCAAACCAAGCAAGCAGCACCATGAAGAGTGTCTGCCATGGGGGCTTCACAGAGGCACAATGACCCAGCCCTGTGGGTATTTACAGGCCACCTTTTACCCTTCATTTACATTAAAAAACCTCAGCAGTGGCAAAACTTCCCTTCCACATTTGTCACACTCTGTTTCAGCCTGCGACAAATCCCCAGAGCACACCAGGATTAACTGGATGCCCAACCTTGCACCTGAAAGTGCCAGCTCCCTCTATCCAACAGAAGTTGCCTGTCACAGAACCTCAAGAGTTAAAATACCCTGATATGCTTTAACCTCCTGAGAGGGAGAAAGACATCTGCTTTTTATATTCACAGCCCAGCATCTCTGTGCTCCAGTTCTGAAAATCTGCATTCCATATCAACAGAGAAGTCCTCATAATTTATGCAATGATATACCAACATATTTAAAGGGTTATATTTTACTCTAATGAGAGAAATAAGATATCATTTCCTTCACATGAGGAAGGAAGAGTTCTTGTAATAAACACCAAATGGGCACCTCTTAATTTCTTTGAGAGCAAGGATATTATGACAGCAAAGTCTCTGAGCTTTAGCTACCTACCAAACAAATATACACCAAAACGTTGACATTGAAAGAACATCCTGGGAACTAAAGGATGCAAATTGATTTCAGTAACGCTAACCAGTAGAAAAGCAAGACTGAGAATTTGGTGCGTGTCTCCCTGCATCTTTGGGTAAGTGAGGTTATGCCCAGTGAGGCTGAATTAACCCTATTTGCTTGTGCTGCCTTTTCTGTAGTCATCATCCTTCCCATGCTCTCAAAATAAAACTTTTTCTTGGCAGAGGAAGGACAAAAATCTCCAATAAGAAAGGCAGAAAGGGTTTCCATCTATAGAAAGATTCAACATTGCAAAAGATCTGTGTAAATACAAATGGTAGAAGAGCCTAGAGATGAAGGAGAGAGATCAAAGGGCAGCAGTAATGTAGGAGAGGAGGTTCTGTTCTTTGGAGGGTTTCCTATTGGGAGAATATAACTTTTAGGCATCAAAAATTAATGGAGATCTTCATTTCTGCTGCAGTACTAAATGGCTTTTAGCTGCAGATGAGACATGCAGGGAACCAAAAGAAAAAGGCATGTTTGAGGAGAGGAAACAAAACAAATGGAGTGGAAATCACCCCAAAATACCCTGTTCATGCTGCAGATCCTGTCCAGCTGTAAAAGACATAACAGCCCTTCTGTGTAAGACAGCATTTGTTCATTTACTTGAGTATTTAAATAATCTACCTAAAGGATACTAATTTATTAATTTCAGAATTATTTGCACTGACCCACAAAACCAAACAAGTTAAACCATGAAAAGACAGAAGACTAAAATGAAAAATAATTTTAGAAATTGTTTTTTAAAATACCCAAATAAGGCAATAAAGGCAAGATGAAATTCCAGTTCCACTCTGTGCCATTGTCTTAGAGATGGTTACAAAGGTCCATTCAACAGAAGATCATGCTTGCATAGGAGGAAGTCCTCTTTATGCACTGTTAATTGCTTCAACAATCTATAAAATTAATGGCTAAATGAACTGCATTTATAGTGATTGTGTTCCAGATATTATTTGCATTTAACAGAATGCCCTTTGTTGGTAATTCCTAGACTTAGGGACTGTTTGGCACAAAGAGGGACATACACCAGGGAATGTGCCTCAATCCCACAACTGCACCACAGGCAGGGATACACATCTTTCATTCAGAGCTGCTCGGAGGCAGAGGCCTTTCAGCACCCTGTTGTTCCTAAATCCTGCATTTCTGTGCTCCTGGGGAGGAGGCAGGGGAGGTCAGGGCAGCCAAGATCCCTCCCCAGGGCTGGGAGAGCAGAGCTGCTCAGAGCAATCCTCGCTGTGAAGCACCCTCAGCTCTCCCAGCCTGACACAGCTCACTGTCCCCACTTGGCATGCAATGAACACCCAAAACAAAGATAGGGACAGCTCAGATTCGCTGACAAACAATTCTCTGCCAAACACCAGAGCCCAAGCCAAGCCACATATTCACCCTGGCAATAGTTCACCACCCATTTCAGTTCAAGTTATTGATTTTTTAAAAGGAGCAAAGAAATGTCTTCTTTTTGACTAGAAATTTTCAAGGTATTAAGAACTTATTTTGCTATCTCTTCCCCCATCTGTGATATAGAAATAAGTCTTCCTTAAATCTTTCTCTGTCCCTTGACTCATCTCATACATTCCTTCACTAGAAAATCCAAATTCTCATCCGTTCCAGGACTCTTTCCATGCCAGATTATTGAGGAAGAATTTTCTTTTCTTAGTAAAGAGCTGGATTTCTCTCTTCTTTTCTCCTTGCTTACTTTCCCAGGTCAAATCCACATCTTCCTGTTGGATGTACTAATTACCATTCTGTTGCCACTCTCCAAGCACGTTCCCATTTCCCTTCTGTTGCATTCAGCTTTCCATCTACCAGTCTCTCATTTCTGCTGAGTTTATTTAGGCTCTTTTTATTCTTTATCCATATTATCCCTCCTCCTCTCTTTTGGCTGGTATTTTTCAGATTGGACAAAGTACCCATTTCTTTTATTGCCAGCACAGGCAGGCGTTTTGCATGTTTTAGGTAAAGCTGTGGGCATCTGCCTGAGTTTGAATTAATAGATGTAGATAAAAGCCAAAACTTGTGTTTCCAAGCAGGAGCAAAAGCATGACAATAAATTTCCTCTTTTCAGAAGAAACTCCATTTAAAGAACATTAATTCAGGGAGCCAATGCATAAACAAATTCCAGTTTCTTCTCATGATGTGCAAGTGGGGAAAGGGGACAGATAAAATCTGGGCAGAAAATGCCATGGAGAAACGTGACCCACACACCATTATTTGTCTGAGAACCACTGAGGGGAAAGACAGCTCTTCTGATGCCTTCTGTAGCCCAGGATCCCACTTGGAATGCTGGGACTTGACCCTTAAATGTCCAGATGCCTCTGGAAACCTGAAGGTTCTCGTCACCATGGAAGGATTCAGTAGGCAGGTTGGTTACCTGCTATCCAAAGGCTTGCAAGCCCCACTCCAGAAAAGTGACAGCTGCATCCTGGACACCAAGATTCCCTTTTGGTCAAAGATTATAAATAGCAGCAGGCAAATCAGTTGCCATTAATCATTTCTAATAGCACACAAGGCTTTAAAACAGCAGTTAAAGGAAAGAGTAATTAAAGACATAAGTATATATGGGAACTGGGATGGAGTACAACTTTGGGATTTGCCAGACAGATATTCATTTCCTCTGGCTTCTTTGCTAGAGATTTCCTAGAGGACATACAGTGAATCCGATTGATCTGGACTTTGGTAAAGTATGTCACACAGGGCCACATGGAAAATGGCTCTTTACAGAAAAAAATAGGAATTTGTACAAGTTCTGAGAAAGTACATGAAGTGCTGATTTGTATGAAAGGAAACACATTATGTGAAAAGGAAATTCTTTGACTAAAGGGAATTGCTCTTGGAGCTCTTCAGTGCTGGGTATTGGGAATGTTGCCGGGAATTCTCATTAGTGACGATGGCATGTAATGTAAGAAATGTGCTAATGAAGATTGCTGATGACCCCAGGTTCAGAAGTGCTCCAGAGAAGAGAAAAAGATTAACACTGACTGGATGATCTTGAGGCAAGAAGTCACAGAAAACAGAGAGAAATTTGTGGTGCAAGATGTGATGCACCATATCACTGCAACCTCGCTGAGGTGGAAAGACCGGGATAACAACATCTGAAAGGAAGGACTGAGATTAGCAGAAAAGGAAACCATTTTCAGGAGCAGAAACCAGAAGAGGATTGCCTGATTTGTGCCCCAAATCAAATCTGGTTTAAATTAAACAAGGGGCTCCTAGGCCAGAAAACCTTGAAGAGCCTCATGCCATGCCTGAGAATGGTAAGGCAAAAGCTCCAACAGGCTGCTGAACCTAAAGATACTTGTTTTTATCATCAGCTGTCAGTGAAGGACCAGGATCTCCTCCCCCTGACATCAGCTTTCACGGATGGCATTTTCCTGGCCACCTGGACCCAGGTATTCTCTGCACGTGCCCTATCTGCCAGAAATGCCCTGGGCTTCAGAGGGGACAGGGGCAGCTCTGGGGTGGGACTTGCAGCATGTGGAGAGGAGGTGCAGCCTGGGAAGTGGGAAGTGTTGAAGACCTGGATGTCAGAAGGCCTTGCAAATGGTCTGTGAGGTGCGGCAACGACAGGGAGCACTCTGGGGCTGTGAGTTGGGAAGAGCCCAAATATCCAGGAGAACATTCGCAAGGGAGGGTTACAGCAAGCACAAGGTGCCCCCAAAAGCCACAGAGCACTTCAGCACCAGCAGGATGCTAAAATCGAGTGAGCAGTGCCATAAAAGAGGTGGTAAGAAGCCAAAATTGGGTGAGGTTCCTACAAAACTCCCATCATTCTGTGATTTGACATCTCAGAAAGAAACAGACTTTTTTTCTGCTTTTAAAGCAAAAACATCCCCTGCAGTGAACACAGCCTAAATATTCCAGCATCCTGTTGTATCCAGTCCAGGAAGGGAAACCAAGGCCCTGGGTCTGTAATTGGGGCCACATGGATGTCCCTGTGCTCGCGCTGGAATGTTCTGACTCCACCGGCCCAGCCATGTGGCTCCAGGTGACAGCTGAGCCAAGGCACCCAAATTGCTTCACCGTGACCCTGGACAAGTCATGATGAGCCTGTAACTCAGCTCCCCATCTGTCAGCCTGAGGTGATCATCCACATCTCACCTCCTTAGAGCCCATCAGGGTAGGGAATGTGTTTTCTGTCGTGACGAATATGCAAGAGGACCCTGATTTTGGCTAAGGCAACCAAGTGCTACAGTAATTATAGATATCATAGAAAATAGAGCCATATTATATAAATTATTATAATGAAGTAGCAGTGGCTATTCTCCTGAAAAGTCCCAGCACTTAGGGTTTTCATGTTTTTGTTTTTGGAACAGACTAATCACTTTCACATCATAAACAAATAATGGTTTTAATAGATTCCATACTTGTGGAACTTTTACAACTAACATGCAGCAAAGCTCTTGCCCTTCACAGGCTTGCTTTTTTTTTTTTTTTCAGAAATAGCAAAGTATATTCTGCAGCAAATTAAGTGTGATTCACGTGGCGTTTTGTACGAGCGCGCTGTGGACGTGGCCCATGAAACAAGCTTTGTTGGAATTCTGTAGCCCTTATGTTCTTTTTATTTTTTTTTTTTTTTTTTTTTTTATTTTTATTTTTTTTGGTGCTTATAATTCTAAATATGTTTTTGCTGCAGTTTCATCTAGGGAACAACAGGAGAGCCTTTCTCTGTCCAGCACAACACCTATGAACTCCCACCAGTGCAATAACAGATGGCAGGAGTCAGATGCTGCCCTGTCACACACACGGGCTTTGAGCTTCCATCCTGCCCCAGGGCAGAGTACGTGAGAGCAGAAACAACCCTCACAAAGGCACATGTGGGCTTCCACAGGTGAATTCAATCCCTGATGAACCTCTAGGACTCACAGATTAATGTCTGCTTTCCCAGATTATTCTGAATTTCTTGTGCTCACACCCATTGTATCTTCAGGCAGCAGCTGAGGCAGTGATAATCCCATGGGGATGAAGCTTGGGGAATTCCCATGGCTGAGGTGGCATCACCACCACAGAGATCTATTATTACTATTTTGCTGTATTCAATATCTTGCCATCTGTTTGAAAAACTCAGGTCTCTGGAGAAAAGCTCAGCTTAGAGTGACCCGGGCCAAAGAAAGGCTCTGTTGGGTGACCTTGCTTATGAAACCCAGAAATTCCAGCTACAGAACCTCTGCTGGCATGAAAAAAAAAACAACCCCAGCACTTATGTGCCTAACATAAAACATACTGGACTGAGAGGCCCAGAGAAAGGTGGTGGAGACAAGATTAATGGTTTTAACTGGGAGTGAAATCCAGTAATTAAGTAGTGACCCATGACACTTGAGAAGCAGTAACAGTTTGTTGACCACAAGAATGATTGCTCAGAGCACCTTCTTAATGTTGTAAATGTGAAAATGATTTACAGCATGACCAACAGGGAAAAAAAAAAGCAAGTTAGCAGGCAGACAGGATTGACAGTGGTAATTGTTCCTGACTGCATACATATGTGGAGGTAGGAAAGTAGAAATACTTTTGCCGTGTAGCATGGTAGCTATATATCAAAATTACCAACAGCAAGGGACTCAAACTCCTTGAGCTGAGGTGATTAAAAAGCATGCAAACACCACTCACAACCCCACAACAAACAAGAAGCCTGGAAGGGGTGCAGGCTTCGTTATGGATTTCAGCAAGGCTGGTTTGCTTTGGATCTGGAGTTGTGACAGTATCAGAGCCTTGGGGACAGAGCAAAAAAATCAAATTATTAATACCCAACATGAGCCTCAGTACACAAATGGCTCTGAAGAAGAAGAAGAAGTAAGAAGAGTCTCAGGGGATTTCAGCAACATCTGAAAGCAAAAATTGATTCAGATTTAGCAACAGTGAGATTTAACTGGAAGCCAACAGAGAACAAGCCAAGTGTTTGGGAAGGACACAATGCTTGTCTTGCAGTGAACTTTGCTCACTGGAACACTGAGGGTGATAATGTCCAGCCTTGCAGTGGCACCTTTTGTGGTCCTGAGAGAAAATATGAGTATCAGAATATCCCTGCTTCCTCTTTGCCTGTAAAACAGAAAGACAATTGAGTCTTCTGCCCCTCGGCCTCAGCTGGCCTCTCTGGCCATTCTCTGGGGGAGGGATGGTCTTCTACAGCACAGCCTAAGGTCTGATTGCCTCATAAAGCAGGATGAAGCCTTTATGTTACCATCAGAATAAAGAAAGGTTTGTGCTGCCCAAGTTTGGAAATGTTCCCTTTATTTAATGTCAGAGAAATTCCTCTGCAGCTTACAAGAGAGTTTGGTCGTGGAAAGAGCTGAAGAGCTGGAGAACTGTCTCCTTTACAGACATTACTTCTTTTCTACCTGAACCTCAGCTTTGTTTTCCTTTTGTGAATGATCACAACTTGCTGGGCCAAGGCAAAGAGGCGTTCTGAATGAACAGGGCTATTCAGTGCACCCCAGCAGGACACCAAACATCCCACCCACACCAGGTACCTCCAGCCACCAGCTCTTGGAATGACCTGGATTGCTGCTCAGCAACCCCAGAACAAAGCTGCTCTTCTCCTCTTTCCGAAAGGAAAGGCAGTGCAGGAGATGTAGAAGTGACAGGAGCACGGGTCACCATGAGGCTGAGCAGAAGAAAGAGCAGGGCTTTGTTTCAAATGTAATTATTTTTATGCTCGGCTTTTTCGGCATCTCTCAAGGCCTCTGTTCCACCATCTCCTGTTAAAAGCTACTCGGTTTTGTTGTGATTTTTAATATGGCCATAACCCCATTTTATGTAGAAGGGGAAACGCTGGCTCCCTGTGGCTTTCATGGATTTTCATATTGGTGTAATTCAAACAATATGACGGCCCAACTTGACGTCGTTTCCCGGCCGCAGTGGGGCTCGTGGTAAGCCAGAGTTTAAACTTTATTGGGGCGCATGATGGAGCAGCAGCGAGCACCACAGGCCAGGCTGGTCAACTCAGCCCAGCAAGGACACGTTGTACCCCAGGTTGGTGCCCTCTGGCCAGGTGAGCCACCCCAAAAATCTGCCATCTCCACCCGATGAGATGCAAACATGCAAAGGGCCACAAGCACGTGCACAGAGACTAAAAACACCAACTCCACTCCCACTGCAATGGGTACTAAATGTCTTTATTACATTCCCAGTACCTGCAAGCTGGCTTTTTGTGACCCCCTAAGCCAGTCTGAATCCTCCTCTTAGAGTCCTCAGAGTGTCAGGAGAGTTGGTGTTTTGTTCGAGTGAGGACAAGAAGCATTTGCACTCTGGTTTTAATTATAATTGGAGGTGGAAAGAATACCAAAAACTTGAAGAATTAAAGTTGAGGGGAAAGAGGTGAACAAAATGTGGCATCGTGGCATTTGTGCCTGTCTC
Source organism: Hirundo rustica (assembly GCF_015227805.2). Lineage (NCBI taxonomy): Eukaryota > Metazoa > Chordata > Aves > Passeriformes > Hirundinidae > Hirundo > Hirundo rustica. Next base: position 4,612,500 of record NC_053458.1, read on the forward strand.
CAGTTGTAAGCATTTTTAACAAATGCTTGTCTTTGTGTCGGGTGTTTGCACATCCCTGAACATGAACACATCTAAGAGGCAGGGCTGGTAGCACAACCTCTTACTCAGCTCGCCAAACATTTCCAATTATAAAGCCCTGTTTTCAATTGCTAATAACTTTGTTAAACTTAAACCACTTGGGCTTCAATTTTCCATGCCAAGTGTCTGCCTTGGGCTGAATTTTTTGTTATCCCTTTTTCGTTTTTTGGGTTTTTTTTTTTTCCTTTTTTTTTTTCCTTTTTTTTTTTCTTTTTTTTCCCCCCCCCAAGCTGTCAGCCAATAAAAAGGTTCAGCTGTTTCAAAGAAGATGGCTAGGGAAAATACAGGGGCTTGCAACACACAAATATCCTAGGAAACTTGTCTTGCAAAATCCTGAAGTCTTCCTGTTGTGGGGAAAGGACTGGAAATCTGAAGTGTTTAAAAAACCTTCTCAAATGTGAAACAGCAAAATTGCTCTGGAAGCCCTTTTTATACCCAAGCAATACCTCTTACATCTCTGCAACTCCATCTTTCCCGGACACGTTTTAGCCTTTAGCCCTGCTGACCATGGCAGGACAGTTTGACCACTCCATCACAGCCCAACTACACTCAGATTAGGGCCAGAGAACCTGGTTTTCTTTTATTCCAACTCTCCTGTTAGCCACCATCCTTCCCTTCCCAAAGGCAGCCATCCTTGCTTTGACCTGCCTCTGCATCCCTGCATTTTCCAGTTCCAGCAGGAAATGCAAAGCAAGCTGCAGCATAAAAATATAACCTCTCCTTATAAACCCCACGTGACAGCAAAGATTTCCCCTTCTCCCCCCGTGCAGCAGTACCTCCACATCCCTGCAGTCTGCCCACTTATTAATATCCCCAACGCTCACATCTGTTTCCGATCGGTTTATGTGGATGAGATTTAATAACAAATATGTTCCCCATCAATCCTGGCCCTTTGCAGTGCCTACAGTCCCTAACAGGCTTACGTACTTTCTGATCAGATCAGATGTTCTCTGTGGTTTGTTTGTCAGATTTGCTCTTTGGTGACTTTCTTCTGGCAAATCGGGTCTGAAACGTAAAACGTGTCAGGAAGCAGCGTGGAGCCACCAGCACTGCTCGGTTCAGGGAAAGCACAGTGAGACAGGCATCCTGCAGCCCCACGCTGCCTGGATTTACATTCCTGGCCTGATACACAGATATTCCAAATGGGAGGTTTGCATTCCTCCTTGTATCACGCTCCTGGGACTTGCTGGACGCGTGGCAAATGATACTTGTGCACCTCTGGGACCTGGAGGTGCCTCCCATGGCATCGAAATGCAGCTGAAAAAGTCATTCATACAAGCAAGTGTGGGAGGATTCCAGCCTGACAGGACTATAAACAGAGGGTGCAGAGTTCTCAGCTGTCATGTTTCTTAAAAGGTGGAGGAACCACTGAAATAATCCAGGTCTAACTCCCCTGACATCCACTTAAAAGATCTAGGAGAAATGCTACAGTTCAGAGGATCGTGAAACTGGAGGTGCTGTGAAAAGCACTGGAAAGGAGGAAAAGAAAACAGTTTAATGTGTTTTTCAGGTGGTCCTTCCCATGCACAGGTCTGGAAATAGAGCTGGACTAGGACGTCAGTGTGGTAGTTGCTGATATCAGGTGAGGGCTGGGAGCCTCAGTGTAGCTCCGGAATATTCAAGAGATGAAAGAGGCCAGAGATGGGAAAATCAGAAGCCCTGCAGTGGGGCTGTAAGCTGGGAGATAGGAAGTGGGAATGCAAACACAGTGGCTTCCAGCAAGGCTGACATGCTCTTATTGATGAAGATAGCACATCGGTGGGACAAAACACAAGTACAGAAACACAGATGCTACCACACTGCAATAAAGATTAAATGTCAATGTTTGTTCTGCTTTCTGGGGAAGATGCATCAGTTTGTGATGTTCTAAAATTAAAAGTCTTCTTGGTAAAGGTTATTTTGAGAGACACTACCACATACCCCAACTGTCCCTTTCCTACAGGCAATTCCATTTAATGTTGAGAAGATAAATTTTCTGTTGGGGACAAAAAGCCCAAACCCATGTTTTCAGAAAAAAAACTCACTAAATTTTGGGGGGAAAGTAGCTGCCCAAAGCTGAACATCCCAGCAAGGGACACACAGCTCCCAGCACAGTAGCAGCAGAATTCAGACTGAGGCATAGCCATCAACTGCCACCTCATACATTCAAGAGGCCCAGAGGGAAACCCAGAGCAGTTTAAGACACTGAAATATTGTCTGAAAAAGATGGGGGTTTTCTTTTCTTCATGGTGAAAACTGCTCTGCCCCCAGACTAGGTGTGCCTAGAGTCAGCCAGCAGGATTCATGGAAGATAACAGCACCACTGACCCTGCAGAACACAGCCTGTGAACATTTCTTTTCCTGTTTTGCTTTCAAACAACTCTTGCAGCACTGAGGAGGCTCAGAGGCAGAGATTACATGTGGTTTGGAGCTGCTCAGCTTGGGGGCAACCCAAGAGAAGGAATTGGAGTATCCTGGAGATAGTCCTTGCTTTGTCTACACTGGCAGGAGCAAACTGTCCCCTCTCACCTTTTGGGTTGACCAAACACAGGTTGAATAATCTAAAACCCTAATATCCATCATGCCCTTGGACACTGCCCTAGCTGACCATCCCTGGCTAGACCTGGCTATGGACAGGTACACATTCCCACATTCCCTGGCCAAAGTTGTGCTGATCCCCAATTTCAGATCCCAGTGAGCACGCTGGAAATCTGAGTGAGCTGCTGCCCCCCCTAAAGCCTTCTCAGCTGGAGACCTTGCAGAGTGCAAGGCTGAGACCAGGGGAGGCCGAAAGAATTACCCAGACCAGGTAATTATGGGCTCTAACGAGGAGCCAGCACAGTGCTGGGCAGTGGGGTGTGCATGGACGTTGCTATTAAATCCATGTGCTCTGCAGATCCGTCCCAGGGGAAGTACAGCCCACAAAGACAGAACAATGTGCATCACCACGAGGGAGAACTTAACCCACCCTCATCCTTCAAACGCCAGGTGGGAGGTTTGACCTTGGGCAGCAGACTCAGGGCTGGTCCCACAGATGCACAAGTGCACACGGCAGAGGAAGATGAAGTGCTTTTGCAGATGACCCCAAGCGAAGTGGCAATCCCCAGTCAGCCAGGGCATCCCAATACCCACTTTGGGGCTGCAAGCTGTCCCCTGGGCAGGATTTCCAGGCACACAGGGTCGTATCTTTCACACTTTTGGAGCGGGGCTATAAATTACGGCAGAGGAACTCCAGTCTGCTCCCTCCGTGCTCCTGGCGCCTGCTGGGGGGTTGCTGCTGTTACAGCTCCAAGTGGGGAATGTGTGATGTAGGGCTGGGAAGGGACTTCCCTAACTGCTCCGTGAAGTGGTCACAAATAGGAAGAAACTGCAGTTTCCTACAATATTTAGCATTATATAGGCCCTCAGCAGTGCCACACTTTACTTCTTCATTTCTAGCATCCCCCTTTGAGAGTTCTACCCCACTTCATCATCATAAACATGTCAACAATCGGTCCCTGTGGAGGGCTCTGCTGTTTGTTCTTTGGCTCACATGGAGAAAGCATGTCCCTGCTCCAGCCCCCAGCACACATTTCTGTATCCTCAAAGGGGCTGGAGTTGGAACGGGGCCATCTTGTGGCTCCCGGACCTCGATAGTTAAGGAAAAAAAAAAAAAAAATTTAAAAAAATTTTAAAAGAAAAATAAAAAGCAAGCAACATGAACTTGATAAATACGATCAGCTGCCGGGAACGTGCCTGAAGCCTCCTGCTGCTGTTGTTGACATCAGAAAGCTGCGGAGCCTGGGAGACGGGAGGAAGTTTTATTGTCTCGCTCCTACCAGGAGCACGCGATGCTGCTGCAGCTGCCTGGTGCTGTCCCAGCCACTCGCTTGTCACCGAGGAAAAAGGACATCACTTCTCACCTCCTGCACCCAGCAGCTTCCCCCTGCCCCTCCCAGAACCTCACGGAACCTTTTCGCGGAAACCAGCGCTGGCACGACGTTTCCCCAGACTAATTTTTTATTACACCTGAAGTTTCCTGTCAGCCACCTGACAGCTCCCCGGCCTCCAGGGCTGCTAATTGGGCTCAATTTTGTGGCCAGACAGCTGAGCCCAGGGAGAGGTGCCCCTCCAGGATGCAGCTGTGTGTTGGTGCTTTTTCTAGAGTGGCTTCAGCTGGTGGAGCTGGACAGCCCCAGCTGAAAGTGGTTTCATGTTTTAGGAAGAAAGAGGATCCAAAATTCAGCTTGCTGCTTTGAGCCTGTGTTTCCCATCAGAGCTTAGCAAGGAAGTTCAGGTTTCCTTAAACTTCACCGACGCAGCAAGTTGGTCTATCAAAGGACCAGGAGTGAATTTCATTAATATTGATGGAGAAGAAAGCAAGCCCATACGAGTTAATACATATATTATCTAAATACTAAATTGAGCAACTGAGCTGAAAAGAGGTGAAAACTCCTTGGGGAAAAGGGAATCTGAAGCAGTGCAGTATTTTAGCAGGGGCATGGTGAATAATTCTGCAGTGACAAGTCATGAATACATGTGATGAAGACAGATATACCTGAGAAGTTCCTACACAAATGCACTCTCAGAGCTTTTTCACCCTTTTATTTTCTTCCAGGGTGCAATGCTCCGGCACTCTTTCAGGTCCATGGCATTTGGTATAGGACAGGAGGGAATTATTTTCTTTCATATGCAGAGCTTAGGCCCCCTGAAAGGGGCTGGCTGGACAGTTATGAAGATGTAAGCACCCTGCATAGACCCAGAAAAAACTTTCTCAGTGCTTTGCTAAAAAAATATGGTGCAGTGCTTGGCTGGATGGAGCATGGTGAGAGCTCAGTTTTCATGGCTCATTTAGTCAGGGACTTTTCTTCAGGGACAGCCAGCAGGAGCACTGAGTTTGATGAGTTTCTTCTGATACAGGCAAAATATTTCTGGGTTTTGAACTGAAATTGGCTTAATTTACAGGACTTTTAAGAGGCTTCAAAGTGCTCACCTGGAGAAGAGTTTCCAAATCTGCCCCACTCCAAGACAGCCAAATCCTTTCTCACATGAACTCAAAGCTCTAAAGTCTTTGAAAAAGAAAACTTCTGTTCAGAACTACTTCTTTTAAAAAATTGCTTGTCGTTCAGTTATGGCTGCGTGGGAATGTCTCCTGGCCTCAGGTTTCCAACCCTTTTGTAGAAAATGTTCAGATCTTCCTTCAAAGTAAAAGAAAATAACTTTTCTCCTTAAAAAAAAAAAAAAAAAGAAAAAAAAAATTACATTTGGCAGAAACAGAGAGTTCCTCATGAACACTCTGGGCTCTTAATGGCCAAAGCCCTCTGGCAGCAGTGTGCAAGCAGCCCTGGTGTAGGATTGTCAGGGGCACTCAGGTGTGAAGGTGCTGAGAGACCTGTAAGTATCTGGACCAAGAGATGGAAAGAAAAAGCAAAATTAACTTTCTTGAGTAGCCAAGGGTTCCTCTTCCAAAATCACTAGAAAACCTTCAGTACAAATTCCTCCTCCCTGATTAAGCCAGAGACAGATTTAAGTAGTACTGTGCTTTGCTAGGGAGCTGTAAGGAACCAGCTGAGATAAAATGCCACAGCTGAGGGTTTCTGTAGAGACCAGAGTCGTACCAGAGACAGATATTCTGTTATATTTGTACGACATGGAACGTGGAAATGGGAGGAAAGGTGTCTTTGAGCACAGTCAGGGCTCTTCCCCTGCTGTAGGACATGCTGCTATCTGACACAGGCAGGAAAATGAAAGGCACAACCATCTCACCTGTGAGCACCCAGCCTCTCACTGCTGTCACCAGACTCTGTGAGTATCAAGGAGGGAAATGCAGCCCTGTGCTGCTTCATACCCCAGGTGCACAACCCTTCCCATCACAACTTTACTACTGATGACCCCTCCCTGTCTCAGCAGCGCACCTGGGGAGCATTCCCAGCTCCCTGCAGGCTTTATTCCCTGTCTCTCCGCTCAGCACTGCCCTGACTGCCATTGGGTGATCTCCTGAGGGACAGACCCCCCACACCTGAGCACACACCAGCCCAGCCATCAGGCATTAGCCCCTGCAGAACCTGCACCAGGAGCTCTTTTACCCCACATACACCTGCTCCCTAAATTCCCTCATAGTTCCTGAAACAACCTTTCCTATCATTATGCATTTATTCAAGAAAATAAACTTTCATGACCATTTTTATTATTCCATTTAAAACTTGTTTACCACCTGTTTCATTTCTCTGTTAAAATGTGACATTAATTTGGGCCCAGGCTACCCCCTCCCTTGTCATCAAATCACCGCACTTAGATTAACCAAGACAAAGGTTGGTTTTTTTTCTTTCCTATGTAAATCTACTTTCTTCTCCATGCTAGACATGATTCTTGGCAAAGATGCTGAATAGAAGAGCTTGGAGGAAATTAATAGTATTTTTCATTCTAGAGAAACAAATGTCAAAAGTCAGTCTTGACTTTTCAATTGACTCATGTGTTTGTCAAGATGCTGCAACTCCACAGAGCCCCAGCGAAAGGAAGAAGCTGGGATTTCAAGCTGCACAAACTGTTGATCTTTTGCATTGTTTGGACTTTTGCAATCAGATCTGTATTTCACTTAATAAAAATAGGGCAGTTACTCAACATTTTTTATATTCAGGGCAGCAAGAAGGCCCTGGGAGACACCAGCCAAGTGCCTCCAGTCAAATGCAATCACATGCAGCCACTCTCCTCCCTCTGACAAGGCAGCATTCCTGCAAAAGGGGCTCTCCCTCGCTAAGCCAGTCATTAAATCTGGAAACCAAATCCCATTATTTTAACATTAATTGAATTCACCTGGCTGTAGCTCGCCCCACTCTCGTTGCACACCAGGACAAATTGATGTCTCTTCATCCCGGGTGAGGAGAACCCCAACTGCACCTCGGAACTGAAACCAGAAACACACACAGGGCAAGTGCTGCACAGCCCTGTGCCATGTTCTGTGTTATACCTGTGCCTCCAGGCCTTCCCTGAGCACGCCTGCAGGATGCTAGAAGGGTTTAAGGTCTCCCTGGTAGAAGCTGTATTTTCCCCCAGGGAAGTCCCACACAGGGTATTATTTTAGTGGTCTGTCAACACAAAGCTTCAGCCTGGCTGGGGTTGTGCCATCCCAGGCATATATTAATGAAACACTCCAGCAGAAGCATCTTAGTGCAACCATCCTTTTAAAAAAAAAAATCAATCAGAACTAAATGTAAACCGCAAAACCAGCGAGTGGATGTATTGTTAAGAGGTTTTGATTAAAGCTTTTGAAATTAAAAGGATCAGACCGAGGATCACAGAAACATACCGCAAAATCATCAAAAGAAGATGAGGAGCAGATTTTGTAGCCTTTGCTCTTGAGGGAGATAAATCAATTCTTTATAATTCATGTAAGGAAAGAGCTGAAAAACTTTGCCTTTCCTACATGGAAAATCTTCTTAACTGATCTTGTGTCCTTGAAGCCTGTTCCTCCTTTGCTGTCTCCCCTCTGAGGAGTCTCTGGTGGCAGGACAGCTGCCACAAACAGAGTTTTCTCTCCTGTCACTTGGCTGGATGTGCCAGGGTGAATTTTGGGACACCACCAGCACGGTGACAAGCAGCAGATGCTGCAGCTCAGCCACCACTAATTGCTGGAAGCAGAGAAAGCTTTTATAAAGCAGTGATATCACCGAGTGAGAGAACTGCTTGTGTTGCCTGATGGGTACAATTTAATGTTTTTATGTCATAAAGCTCCTTGCATTGAATTGCTTATGGAATAAGCACTGGGCCATATCCTGTTTTTTACAGGAAACCTTCAACATTGACATAAAGTTTTGCTTCCAATCACACCAAAAATGAGTGAAGAGCATTAGGCCTGTAGGCACTTTAATATGGCCAGGCCCTCATCCACCCAAAATCCCTTCTGAAACCCCATTCTTCTCTTTATCTACTGAGCCTTCTCCTTCTCTCTTAATTTCATCTAATTTCATCCACTTGCTTGGATGTGCAGGTGTAAAAATTGAGTGTTGGATGCAGGTTCTGGCTGTGAGTCTGAATGTGCACCATGTGATCTGGAGGCAGAGAGATGTAACTGTCCTCCTGCAGTTATAAAGAGTCAGCAATTCCAGCACAGCTTGTGCAGTGAATAGAGCCCTAAATCCAGATTTCAGTTCACAGATAGTCTTTCTGTTCAATTACACCCAACTTCTCATTTTCAGGCTACCCAAAAGCCACAGAAATTATTCCGCTTTGCATTACGTCACTGCCAAACTAAAACCTGGTCAAACACGTGCTTGAAGAAGCCACCTGATTTTTTCTATATTTACCACACATTTAAAAGTCATATTTGTAAGTGACAGGGCAAAACAAAACTAAAATACAAACAAAAAAACCTGCTCTGCTGAGAATTTACGTGGCAAGCTTTGCCCCAGAGTGTGTTTTTATGGGCTGGTTGTAAACCCCTGGAAACAGAAGGGTACATAATGAAAACATTGACAGATCCTTACCTAGGATATTGCAAATGAGCACACCATAAAAATGACTAATTACAGTTATTGTAAAACTCAGCTTAGCTCTCAGGCCCAGCTGCTGGACTCGACAGGGAGATGCAGACAGTGATAACAGGATTTGGCCTCTGCTCCTGATGGGTTTTCCAACATACAGACAGGCAGCTTCTTGTTTTGACCCTAATGAAGGGTCAAATAAATGGCCACGACCACAACAGGAAACACATTTAATAATGCTGTGAGTTTAATGGCAAGAAGAGTGTCTGCAGGTTATCTGGCCTGCAAAAACCCTGCCCTTTTTCACTGCCTGCAACAAGTCCACTCATAGTCCGAAGCATGTTCTAGCTTGGTAGACCCCACCTGTCCAATTCAGGTGGGCTTTGTGGATGTGTTAGACCCTATACCAAACCTCCAGACTCTCTAAGTGGTTTTGTCTGGTTTGTGAGAGTGGAAGGAGGTCTCTCAGAGGCTCTGAAGAGTAGCAGAGGGATGAGGTGAGGAGCTGGGAGCTGCCTGGATGGAATCTGTCCTCATGAGAACACATGGGAATTAGGTAGTTGCTGCACTAGGGCTGGCTTCACCAAAAAAAAAGTGGTCAAAAATAAATGGAGATTAGGTGACAGGAGTACCCATGCATCAGAAGGGGTAGTTAATTTTGTGTACACATATGGAGAAGTGTAGTTATTGCAAACAACAATTTCTGCATGGCAGCAGGGATGGTGCACACTCTGCATGTCCTGGGAAGGGCTCTGCTGGAGTGGGAGACTGCTCAGAGCAGGCTCCACAATTCCAGCACTGAGGGGTTGAGGAAAAGCCTTGCATCTTTTCCATCCATGCTGGAAAAACTAATGTCAGCTGGCAAAAGTAGCAGGAAGGTGGCTCTGGACCTGGGGGAGGTTTTGGGGAAAGACAACTTCCAGCATTTCTATTTCTCCCTGTCCTTCTTCATTTCCCTCTGTGCCCGGGTACCTCACCTGCAGCTCTGGGGTGGGCTGGGCACAGATCCCCCCCAGTGCTTTCAGAAACCCCATCCCCAAGGTCAGAGCGAGCTGCTGTGCCTGAGGAACTGGCACTGTGTCCATTAGGAAACTGCAGTGGAGCCACTCAGCTTTACGAGGGATGGTGGATTATTTCTTACTGTTGCAATAAAGGCCTCAGCAACAACCAGGGGACAGAGCCTGGCCACGGACACCCCGAAGGCCTAAAGATAAAGGGTTGGATTACACAAAGCAGCCTCTCATTATCCACTCCTTGATACTGGTTGGTAACAGTGTTTTTTAAGGAATCCCTTAATTAGGTTTTACAGTGCATGGGTTAGGCGTTTTCCAGCAAGGGCTTTATTGTAATGGGTTACACATGTTCTCATACTGTACACCGAAATGAAACTTAGCTACAGGGCACTTCCTTCCGCTGCTCTTGCTGGGGAGCAGCTTTAACCTCTCTGCAGACACAAAGCCATATTTCACCCCTGAGAGGCCGCAGCCGCTCCCCTCTCCCGTCACTTGGGTCAGTTCAGCCCTTAGCTGTGCAGGGAGCTCGCCAAGGTGCCACGGGGAGCAGTCCTGAGGAGCTGGGGGAGAGGTGAGGCAGAGATGGAAGAGACCCAGGAGGGGAAAACCTGACTGCCAGCAAAGCCCAGGAGTCTCCAAGGAGGAGTCCAGGGCTGGTGGCCAGAGCACTGAGCAGTTCCAGACTGCCACAGGAATCACCTGGGAGCCTCCTCCAGCCCCAGCAGTGCTGCATGGCTGTGTCACACCTCAGTGCAGCGCAGTCAGGACTGCTGGAAAAAAGGTGGGGGAAAAAAGAGAATAAAAAACAGTTTCATGGGAATGAAGATTGAATTGATTGGTAGAAGAGAAACCCCAGGCTGGAATGGCCAGATTTGGATAGGATTTGCCCACAGTCATCAGCTGTGGTAAGATGTTCTCCTGACCCTAGGATCTGAACATGGCCTACACAGAGCAAGCAGAGCTGCTTTTTTGGCCTGTGGGGTTTTTTTTTTTCTGCTGGAGATTGCTGTGAGACTAGAGAAATGAAAACTGTATTGGGAGATGAACACTGCTGGGTCACAGGAGGAACCTGTGGATTCCTCTGCTCTTCCCTAACAATGCAGCATGACCATGAGAAAAAAACCAAAACAACTCCAGCTATGGCTTAAGTGTACAGAATTCACTTCAGATTTTGTGAACTAGACAGAACTTGGAAACTTCTGATCATCTTCATTTTTGAAAACGGGGACATTTAAGGGGACTTCCATATGGCAGATTCATATCAGGCTGAAAAAGACACATTAGCACACAACTTACAGGGGAGCAGTGGAACTCATTGCCTTGGGATGTAATAGAAAAAATATGTTTACATTGGTTCAACAGGCAAGTGGACAAATTCTTGGAAGAAAAAATCCTTCAAATCATCTTAAACACCTAAGTAACCACACTGTGTATGGTGTTTCTGCAAGGCCGTGGCATCATTTAGACACCAGGACTTCAGAAAGAGTTTCTGTGGAAGGTCCTGCAGGAAAAGGCTGACAACCTGCACAGCTCAGGGCACCTCAGCCCTGCCTGACAAGCGTGGGCCCTGTTCTGCAGGTCTCCAAAACCTCAGCCTGCAGCAGGGATGTGCTGATCCATCCAGCAGCCAAAATCCTCGTTCCCCTTAGAGCTGCTGTGGAGGGATTAAATCTCAGTCCCACAAAGAGGCAGGGATGTGACAGCTCTGTGCATACCAGGAGCCTGGATGGAATGTCATCTGTGAGTGTTTCTGGGAACTGGAATTTGCAGCTGGGCTTTCCATGGCACCCACTCCTATTTGCACTTGGACCTTTGAAAATCAGCCTATTAGTATGCTCTCATTGAAGAAAGGAATTTATTTGTCTTTATGCTTTAAGCCTGAATTTGTCCTGAGGGAACAGTAGCAGAAAAAACAGCCATTTATTTTTAATAGACACCAGCATTGTTACTTAGGTCTGGTGAGCTTAAAGGATTGAGAGGTGAATGATATCATCAAGGAAACAATTTCTTCCTTCACTTTTGTTTTTTTCACTCATCTAAGGAAAGAAAATCCCACACAGGAATACAAGGGCCAGGCTGCTGCATGCAAACGCTGCTTTTCAATGCTGCAGACCTAGTTCATCTTGCCTGCTGTCCCTTCCCCAAGGCACAAAGTTCCCTTCTTGTGCTGTCCCTTCACCACACTCACCAACAAATGAACCAGGTGACGGCAGAGGCGCCTGCAAAACCCCAAATTCCTCCCTCCCCAAATGAGGGGGAGGCTGCTCTCAGCAAAGGAAAAGTTGGGATTTATCTGTAGTGACAGCCCCCCACCCTTGGACACCTTGGGGTCACCACAGGCCAACCAGAGCACCTCGACTTGGCTGTGACCTTGCGGGAGCCCTGGCAAATCACATCTGGAATGTGTTTCAGCTTCCAGAGCAATAAATGAAAACACTGAACACAACAGGGTCGGAGCAATGTTGTTCCAAAAAAAAGGTAATGCTTTGACCCTTCTTTGGCCCACGACATGTCTGGTTATTCCACCACAAGTTGTGGAAATGCGGCTTGGGATGGGGAAAGGATAATAAAGTATTTTATCATCAAATAATACAATTCACTTCAAGCATCAGTGGCACCCAAGAAGGGGAAATATAACTTCCCCACACTCCATGCCACTTCTTTTGTCTCCAGATACTCAACAAGCAGTGGATTCACACAGAAACAACCAAGATCAGAAAAGTTCATGCCATTTTTCAAGTAGTTTAGCAAATCCTGATTTAAAAAAAAAAAATTATAAAACTGCAAGTTTAATTTGTAAACCATCAACAAATGGAAATCCAACTTATAGGCACAACGCCAGCATTAAAATGACACCTCACCTCTGTGTCATTTTTCCTTTACTTTTCACCACAGAAGTGTGATTCCAGCACCCTGCTCCCTAAAATGTGTCATTTTGAAGGATGAGACAGGGCTGGCTGCAGAGACCCCCATACCTACCTCTCAAGCAATGCTTTCTCCCCTTTCTCAGCATTCCTGGATGTGTGGCCACCTCCAAGGGCTGTTATCTGGGCCCCAAGGAAAAGCACAAGTGCTCACATCATTTCTATGAGAAAATCCATAATCAGAGGGGTTTTTTTCCATTTCCTGTTGTGGCAAAATCCAATTTTTCCTTGCACATGAAGTGAACAGCATCCTTCTAAATGAGGCAATGCTTGTTTATTTTTCAAAAACAACTGGAGTAAAGCCTTTTTCTTGAACCTAAAACGTTCTGAGATTGCAGGTCTAGATTTGAAAGTTGGCCCTTGCCCAGCTGATACCACTTATGTTTCCATTTATACTTCACTGTCAGCACTGACAGATGATCTCCTCTATCAGGTCCATTAATTTATTGCTTGAATGAATAGTTTTCCCTTCGGAAAGGCAATTGCTCCAAACTGTGAGTTCTCATTTTAGAGCACTCTGCCCTCTCATGCCCTCCCTGGATCCACCCTAGGGGTTTCTGACATTTCTCTTTGGGCTCTTTTGGAGGCTTCACCCGCCTCACACCAGTGAGGTATGGGGAATTCGAGCCAGGAAATTCCATCAGAAGGTCTGGGGGGTTAACTCAGAATATATCAGTGCTGTGGCTGGGAGTGCTGTGTCCCAAGGAGCTGATGAGAGCAGAGACAGGCAACAACTGGTGCTGGAGCCACCATACCATGGCACCATCCAGCTGCAGGGGACAGTCCCTTCCCCTCCTTTTCACAGGCTACTCTTACAAGGTGTTGCCAAGAAAGACATTCCCCAACTTAGAAGTTTTTGGATCCCTATGCTGTGGACCCTGGGTAGCCACAGATTTCCGTGGTGCCATTCCCACCACAGTTCACAGCCATGTAGCCTTCCTCGCTCCGTGTCTGCTGGAATTTCACTGCTTCCATGCTGCAGCGTTGTGGGTTTTTATCATTTTATAGGAGGAGTTTATGTCTTGCCCTTCCAGCCTGGTTTGTTACCACGTGTAGGGATGGGAAGGAGAAGACAAATGGCTTGACAAATGACTTCACAGAGGCTGCAGGGAGAACACAGCACACCACAGAAACCAGCTCCCCATTTTCATTGCAGCAGTTTCAGGTAGTACCTCACCGTCTTTTTCTGCTGGATTTTTAAATTAAAAAAAGAAAAAAAAAAAAAGCGCCCGACCACCCTCTCGCTGAATAACTGACTCACAGAAAGCTGTCGCTTTTTCTCTGAAAACATTGAGAACCAGGGGCCTTCAATAGCTTCTTTGTGCAGTTTTATTTTGCAGCTCCCAGCCCAAGACAGCATTTCCTGACCTGTGAGGATATGCTGCCCTCTTCCCGCCCGGGACGCTGCAGCTCAGCAGTGCTATGGAGACGCATCTCCAGGGATCTGCAGATTAACCCAGAGAATCAGCAATCCTCCACTCCCACAGGGACAGTTCCTCTGAGCAGTTAGGTAAAGGGTTAGGCAGGATATACTGAAGTGTAAGGGATGGGATGGTGTTCAAGCAGGCTCGTCCTGTCCTCACCTCCCCATCTGTCCTCACTCCTGCCCAGGCTGCAATGCCGAGCCCCTCCACCACCACACACTTTTCCCTGACACCTCTCCTCACTTTCCCCATCATCCAGGAAAGAGATCTCCTTCTACACGTAACGTGTCCTATAAAAACCAAGAAAAATTCCAACTGTCTTGCACTAAAATGTCATCATCTGTGAGACTCCACCAGGAATTTGAATGTTTTGGGGCGGTTGATGTTGATGAGTGAGCAGGAGAGAGCACCAGGAGCCTGCTCACCGTGTAAAGAGCTGCAAGCCTCTACCTTCCCTTCTTGAAAGGGGGACAGATGAGGACTTCCCACCCCCAGGTTGTGACTCTGGGTTGTCACACCTGCTGCTCCCACAGGTGCCTGTGTGACCCCTCCAGCAATTCCCCTGTGATTGTTTTTATCAGCAGCTGAAGATTAGAGGTACCTTGGAATAGAAACTTCAAGGTAAAAAAAAAGGAATGGGGTAATTGCATTTCAAAGAAAGTGCTTGAAAGAAACCTTTGAAGGACCCTATTCAAAGGTTCATTACTTGATAGAACCGTTTTAAAGAGACATAAATTCCTGTTTGGGTTTGGGATTGGCTCCCACCCCAGCAGGACAGAAAAGCTGCCTTCTTTGTAGGAACACAGTCCCAGCACAACACAGGAGATGAAATCCATGTGATAACATCTGGAATGGCTTTCAAGTAAAAGTCCAAAGGTAATATATTAAGGTAAGGTCTGCTCTGAGCTATGCATGAATAACTTCCGGAAGAAGACCTGAGCTTGTGCCCATGAGCTTTTAGGTAGCATAAAGAGAGTTAAATGTTTGTTGTGCAGGCTGTATATCAGATATCCCAGTGCAAATCCACAGCCAGCATTCACATCCTTTACTGCTGCAGTGTTTCCACCTGACTAAAACATGGCAGCCACTTCCCAGCCAGCCCAGCAGCTGCATTCCATGGCCATCCTGAACTGCATGCCAGATAGGGGCAAACCTTGGGTACTGCTTAACTTTGTGCTGCTCCGTGAGGGCACCCAGTCCTCCCCTCTTGTCCCAAATATCCACCTTCCTGGCATCACCATACATTCGGGCTGGCAAATTGCTATTAATGGCTCAAATCACCCCACAAGCACAAAAATATTCTGTCTGTCCAATTTCCTGGCACAGTTTCCTGCTGGACTTTTTCCTTATGTTTGGAATTTTATTTCTCTTGGGAAAAAAAATAAAATTGTATTTCTAGATGTACTGAGGAAATAGCTGATCTTATCTCCTCTATTATAGGTGACTTCAAAAATAATACCTCCAATGATGCACAAACCTCCATTTACGCAAGCCTGGGTTCAGCTAAGCCTTAGCCCATGAGCAGCATGAAGTGTGTGTTTAACAGGATCCAGCAGGATGTGTTTTTAAGGATATTCTCAACCAATTTGCTGATGTGGGGTCAGAGCTCTTCTCAGGTCCAGTCCCAGCCTCATTTTGCTACTTTGCATCATGGCTTCAGTTTGGCCACATCTGATCCTGCATGGGAGGAACCCTCCTCGACCCTTTCACTTGCTCCAGCAGCAGCCCCTCATCCTGGCTCTGAGCTCTGCCTGCTCCTGAAATTCCTGGAGGCAAACACAGGAGTGCCCCAACGATGCTGTGCAGTGAGGAGAAGGTCTCACTGCAAAGCCCAGCACAAAGAGCCTGAGGTCCCTGCTCCAGCCTCTGGAGACAGGACAGCAAAAGCATACCCAGTGCCCAGATTCTGGAGAATTCCTGTTCAGGTGCTGGGATACAGTGTCACTGGGATACAGTGACAGCACCGAGGAAGGAGTGCAAGCTGCCTCAGCGGGAGCCTGGCTGTGGCTGCTGTGACAAGGAGCAGACAGTGTTTCAGCCTCTCCCCTGCAGCATCAGCATCTCACAGGGCTGCACAAGTAGAGAACCAGGCAGGGAGCCAGGAAAGCTTGAGTTATATTCCTGATGCTGCCATTAATTTCTTATATGGCCTTGGGCAACTTGTATCACCTGCCAGTTTGGGTTTTTCCTTAGATAAAATAGAGAGAACAGTTAACATCGTGGATTTATGGAGCTTTAAGTTCTACAAAGAAGAGTCTGGTCTGGCTTCTCTATATCAAAAAAACCTTTAATTTCTCTCAGTTGTGCCTGAATCAAGGCCAACTGCCTATGTTTGACCAATATATATCTCT
This sequence comes from Hirundo rustica, assembly GCF_015227805.2. Classification (NCBI taxonomy): domain Eukaryota; kingdom Metazoa; phylum Chordata; class Aves; order Passeriformes; family Hirundinidae; genus Hirundo; species Hirundo rustica. The sequence goes on from NC_053458.1 coordinate 4,628,728, forward strand.
CCATCTCTTACAGAAGAACAACTTATCTTCATCTGAAACATCAAGAGATGGAGAAAAGCCAGCATTTCCCTTGGTATTTTTCCCCCTGTGATTAATTCCCATCCCTACTGAGCATTCAAGTTTCATTTCCCATTCGAATTTTTTGGGATTCTTCTTTCAGCCACTACTTCTAACAATGCTTTTTTTCTGCTAAATGAAAGTGTTTGCCTGATTCGGTATTTCTCCCCGTGGCTTACCCACACTCGTTGGTGGGCCGAGGGCAATAATGGCAAAGATAATTAAAATCTGCCCTGTGCTTTGAAATATTAAGCCCATCTCTAAGTCCCATTATCCTGCTCAGTGTCAGAGGTACCACTGACAAGTACTTGACTTCAGCCTTTCAGGCGACGCGCGGCTGCCAGAGAAAACCAAGAGTGGAAAAGTACTATCCCTTCAGAAAAACAGATGTTGCAGCTCCCATTTTTCTTCTGCCAAGACAAAGGAGATGCACCAAATTGATCTTTTGTCAGGGATTTTGTTTGCTTTCAAGATTAATATCACAACAAACTGGGAGGCACCGCTCCTCAGGGTGCAATGCTGTGCTGCAGAGCTGAGCCTAAATACCCACACTGAGCATAATTTAGTGAAACTCTGAAACTCTTTCTGCAAAGGGGGAGATAAACTTTTTTCATCCAGTAGCATGTTTTCTAAATAACCCCTCTGTCTCAGCATACAGAGGCTGACCACTGAGTTTCAAAGCCGGGCAGTATCTCTAGGCTTGATGCTGCTCACCACAGAGTGCCTGTGGTGGTCCTCAGAGCCCTGCCTGATGGCCTTCAAGGGGCTGCTTGGACACACGAAAGGAAAGAAGGAATGAAGGGATGGGAAGGACAACCTGGGGCATCCTGTGAGGTGGTTGGAGGGTTCTGGTTGGAAACAACCGCTTTTACCAACCAGAAACGCCCCCCTTAAGGCATGCAGCTGGATAAGGGACATGCAACACAGCATGTCCATGAAGTGCAGAAGGTTTCAGGACTTTTTTTTTATCCACAGACCAGATACAAGCTGGCTTGTCTCCAAGTATCATGTCTGCTTGTCTTCATGGATGGCATTCTCCTGTGGTACATTCTGCTCCATACACTAAGTGACAACCCCATTTTCCAAACAAACCCATCCCAGACGTGGATATTTTTCCCTGGCTAATGTGAAACATCACGCATCTTCACCAGCCACTGCTGTGTTTTCAGCAAAAGGACTAAAAAACCCCACTTGTACAACTCCCTCAGGATGAAGGGCAGCATGTAATTTAAACACATTGATTCAACGCTCTGTATGACAACAAATTGCTCCAGATTTTTTTACATGGCATATCCAATTAATAGATTGAGACAAGCACAATCACCAGATTGTGATGTTCTTTCCACTCTTCTTCATCCACCTGAATAACTGCAAGTAAATATCACCAATGCCCAAATCTCGGTTCTGAGACAATTTGTGGACAAGTTCTACACACACACTCAAGGTATGATGGATCAACAAAAATAACTGGACAAACCAGAGATTTTGGGTTTGATTTTTCCTCTGTGCTGTGGGGAATCTTTTAAAGGGGTAGAAAACGTATCAACTGCACTACCTCAAGACAACAGCAATTCTCACTAGTGCATGGAAGTGCTCCTGAAGAAAGCTGGCTCTTTTTTTCTGCTAGGGCTAGTCTGCACAAGGAAGTTTTGTAAGCTTAATTATGCCAGCTAGGAGTGTGAAAAAACAAATACATCATCCCTACAAGAGAGGGAGCTGTGCCAACAAAAAGCCCCTGGTTTGGATGCAGCACTACAAAAGGAGGGAATTATTTTTTTTTCTTCCTAGTATAGTTAATTTTGTTTGGGTAGCTCTGATAAACTACACCCGCAAAAGAAACCTCTTGGCTTGAACAACTGTGTTTCCAGAGTAGGCTGCCAGTCAGTGATATCTGTGTGTCAGCACATTCCTCCTGCTGGAGAGGAGAGACCTCACACCGAATTCCCTGAAGTCTTCACCTGGGAGAGAGGAAAGCTACGAGAAGGATCAGAATATTCGATATCTAAAAGGAAGCCAAGACACGGTGTGGTGAGGGGAAAGCTCTAGCGGCTCTGAGCCCATCCAAAAGCACATTCCTGCCTGACACACGTCCTCTCGGCTGCAAAACGAATTTCTTGGCAGAGATGATCCCCAGCCAGACAGGCAGCTGTTCCTGGGATTCTGGCATGACCTGCTGCCCACTTCCATGGCAGGTTCCTGCTTTATGTGAGGGTTTATGGTTGGATTTCAAGGGGTTTGGTCCTGCCTGTTGTGGGCCCAGCGGGCTGTGAGGTGGGTACCCAAGGTTGTAGCTATACCACAGTCTGGGGGTGTGATGGCAGAAAATATTTCTTTTAACCTGAAAAACTGCCTGGCTTTACCTGGAGGCTGCAGGCGAGGTATATTTAGGCAATTCACCTTTCCCTTCCAGTGCTACTGAGCCTAACATTTGCCTCATGTGATCCTGAAGTATTCGCACGGACCGCAGGCCTGACCTGCCGTCATCATGGGGCTGGAATGCAACACTGAGCAGAGCCAGAGCTGCCTCACAGGGAAGGTTTACCTGGACAACCCCGTGCCATTGATGTACCACCCCTCACTGCAGACGAGCACCTGTTGGGGCAAGTGGCACCCAGGTTTGTGTCAGCAACGTGTAGGTAAACTCAGGCAGGATGGTCTGAAAACCTCTCCATCCTTCCTGCTCCGATTCTCCACTGATCTCCTCTACAACACACAGATTCAGAGCTCTGTAGCAGGGCTTCCAGCTTGTGGCCTGGGCCCCTTCCTTCGCATCCTCTGAAGCGGCAAGTCCCACCTTTTCCTTCTTGCGGAGCCGCCTTGGCCCGTTGCCCTCACTAATCCGGAGGGAGGTCGTTTGTTGGGCTTTTCTTCCTCAATCAACCCACAGAAACGGGCTTGCACGAGGCTTTGTGTTTCTGCAGAGCGAATTCCACAAGCAAGGTGTAAAAGTAATTAAAGGCGCCAGGCCCCAGCGCCCCGCCACTGCCACCAGCGAGAGGTCCCCCGGCAGCCACCTGCACAATGAAAGCACAGCAAGGGGGGAATCTAAAATCCACAGCTTTTAGAAAGCCACATCGTTTCTCGGCCCAGCTCTCTGGGGGACAACAGATAAACAGCACTGCCCCGAGGAATTTCCTTCCTCCAAAGGTGGGAACTGCCCGAGAGGAGCCACGGCCTCCCATCCTCTGATGACATCAGCTTCCTCGGGCCTGGGGCGAGGGGACTTCAAAGGAGGAGTTAGGGGGAAAAAACCCTCCTGGGAGAATCAAGAAGGTTTGATTCCTGGCCTGAAGGCCATCAGGCAGGGCCTCGTTGCCAGTGGTTCACCCCAGCACTCCCAGGGAAACCATAAAAAGGACAGGAAAACTTTAGCACGGCAGAGGAAGCCACGCAACCGCGACCAGCAAGAAGCTGCTGCTCCAGAAAAATGGTCCCAGCACAGACCCATCTCCACCAACATCTCACTAATCCACGGATCTGCCTTGCCAGAAGGCCAACAGTTTCCCGGGACTCACGGCGGATTTTTGCGTGTTTAAATCGGGTTTATTCAATGCAGTCTCTGTCTAACGATGTGACACATCACTTCCTTCCCACTACAGCTTGCTCTACTCTTAAATCTTGAAGAACTGAAATATCTTTTTGGTCCCCAGCCCTATCCTAAGTTTTGTTGAAATGTTCCCAAGAGCTTCCTGGGGGAAGAGGAAAAAAAGAAGGGACTGGCAGGCAGACACGGTGACACTATGTTCACATAAGCTTCATTTCCTTAGGAAACCGGGCTAAAAATAATAGTCAAAAATCTTGGGTAATTGCCTTCAACTCAACATCTCTCTCTAGACAGGAAGAAAGGAAGGAATTAGGAGGCTGTAAGTTATATTTCAAGGTTTGTCTACATGATTTGAAGCATAGAAATTAGAAATGAAATTAAGAAGATATATTAGGTTGTCTTGCCCCTCCCTTGGGGAGCAAACCTACAGCTGTTTCCCTTAGCTTAGCATATATTTTAGTGAAGTGTGCAGCCCAGTTTCAAATGATCCAAATGATGGAGCTTCCATCAGTTTTCAACAGGGACCTATTCCTTTCCTTACGTATCTTTCCTTTTTTTCTTCTTCTTTGTGTTTTTTTTTTTTTCTTTTTTAAACAATTTCAACCTTTTTATCTATTGCCCATGTTTCATCTCATGACTTCCAGCACACCTCTTAATTGTTTTATAAACTCACTGGAGTAGAAAGGTAAATAGTTCTATGCATGCCACTGACATACTTCAAATAGCATCACAGGGTTCATTTCATGCTTTTGGCTGACTTAGATGTTCTTATTCACTACAGCTTCATGTTTTTAGCTGTGCTTTTCGTGGAAGAAAAAAAAAAAAAAAAAAGGTGGGGGGAAGAGTGCTTTGATTAATAAATTCCAGGGTTTTTTTCAAATCGGAGTTCTTCAGACTCCCTGCCCTGGCCACGTTTCAGCTTGAATTTGAAAGGCCCAGCCCACTCAAAATATCCTCAAGAGTTTTTTCTCATTTCCCTTGACTTTTCAACTTAAGTTTTCTGTAATAAAATTAAAAATTATCAAAAGGGAAAGGTTATTTTAATATGATATTATTCCAAAAAAAAACAGGTCTCCTTTCTTGGCCACACAGCTTCTTCTGCTATACAAGGGACTGTTGCTTTTTGGCTGAGTGGGCCCTGTAGACTTTTGTGACATTTATCTCAAGTTGTCAGGGGGAGAGGGTTGAATCTGTGCTATCACAGTTTTCTGGAAAATCTAGGGCAAACTATATTTCCCAATAAAATAACTTTTCTCTTCAAGATACATCCTTTGAGCAGGTCTGAATTTGAGAGCAAAAATCCAGCCACTGATCAAGCACAAAACTGAGAAGGTACCCAAGGATGAATTGGCATTGTCATATATGTATGACAGAGAAATATATTTCTTTTTGCTGCTTTGTAGTTATATAACATGAAAAATATTGTGAAATGCAAACAGTTCCTCCACCCACAGCATAAACACACACAGGCCTTGACCAAAACCTCCATCTTTAACCTGCCTATTCTACAACCAGAAGCAGAACATGTGAAGATGTGTGAGTAGGTGTAGTTTTCTTGGCCAAACTGCGCTTGTCAAGAGCTAGTTTCAGAGAATTTTATGAAAATAAGATTTCCCATCTCACAATTGCCTGACTCAGAAGACGAGCTGGTTTCTGGTATTCTCTCACCTCCCTGATGGAGAGCAGCACCTCCACAGCTGCCAGCAAACACAGTGAGGAAATGTGCACATATTTGGGATTCATCCCTCAGCAACCTCTCGCTTCCTCAGGCACCTCATAACCCACAAGAAGCACCAGAGGACAAATATTTCTGTTCCTGATCCCCTACTTACTTCTCTTCTCCCCTTGTTACTGAGAACTGCTGAGAGGAGAGAAAGCCTGGCTTTCTAAATGGGGTGGAGAACGCTGGGAATATTTTATGGGTCTTGAGACCTCCACAGCAGAGCAGAAGTTCCACATCTCTTCTCCATTCACACATCTGTCCCACGACTAACTCTACCGACGCCCCGAAACTCCAGCCTCACAGAGCCTGAACCCATGTTTCCCATAAAACCAAAAAATAGATTCAAGGCTATATTAGGCATATTTAGAGACTCTAAAAGAAGATTCCAAGAAGTCTGAGCCCTTTCCTGAGTGCTGACAGATGTGTCTGAGTCACCTTGTTCTCTGCCATTCTCTCCTGAGTCACTTTATCTCAAAGCATCAGCAGCAAGAGGAGAGCAAGAAGGAGGGAACATAGCCAGCAGAGGGTAAGCAACAGGAGCAGAGGGCACCAGGCTGGACCTCATCCCAGCTCCTCTGACGTCTGTTCCTGGTGGGAAAAGTACTCTGGGAACACAGCTTTCAGGAGGGTCAGACAGTGACAGGGAGAGAGAAGGATGTTGGTACCCAAACCCAAGCAGGGTACTCAGAAAGCAACAACATTGCACCAAACTGAGATTGTATTTCAGGGTGGCCTCGTGCCAGAATGTGTGTGTGTGTGTGAGAGGGCAGCTGTGCACATGTGTACAAGCACTGTGTGTGCATGCACACACTCCACACAGTTTTGTCCGGACGAGCCACGTTTGGCAAAGTCAACAATAATTAATTGCAAACTGCACTTTTATTCAGCCCCCAAACCAGCTGCTTTCAAGGCTGTACCAGTGGGGAGTAAAAGCATCACGGGCTGTTGCTACATGACCCAGTAACTTCAGATGCTGTACCTTCTGTTCCATCACAGTACTTTCCATTTTCTGGCCAAAATGAGCACTGAGGTGCTGAGAGTCCATTCATCTACTTCTTCAGGGCTCAGCACCACTTTTCAGGAGCACTACATAAACTCAGAAGTTGCCTGAAATAATAAATAACTGTGACAGGTACAGAAACAAAGCCTGTAGCTCTAAGGCTAGTGTTTCTCCCTCCAGAGAGGTTTTTGTTCCCCTGTGTCTGCAGGACAGAACATTCCAGCGATGTTTCAGCACTGATGGGCCCTCGAGCCTCAGCCAGGAGAGAAGTCAGCTTTCTGGCAGAAAACCCCGCATAGCTCCTGGAACTGAGTGAAGAAAAGGAGAAAAGATGAAATACTTTGTTTACCATATCATGACATCACCATCATCACTGGAGAAAAATGCAAGTTCATCTTTCTTCCCGGGGATGGTCCGTATGACCCGAGTGATTATCCCTGCTGGATAGCACGGCGTTGTCCTTCCCCTGCACACCAGCACATGCAGACGTGTTTGACCTCGTGGCCACCAGCTTCAGCAGGGTGCAGATGCAACCCACAAAGCTCCCAGTGCTGAATTCCCTTTGCAAGATGTGATTTTTTTTCCTCTTGGTTGAGCCTGATCGCGCACCCGGAGCTGCTGACTGTGGCAAGCTGTGCCATCCCCGGGCACAGCCTGTGGGCTCGGTGGAGTCAGGGAAGGATTTCTGCCCAGAAAGGCTTTGTGTTGCCCACTGCTTTAATCATCAGCATGTGCTGGCACTCAGAGCAGGGCAGAACATGCCCAGGTCTTTGCAAAAAAGCAAACCATTTCCTCCACAGGAAATAGTCACTTCAGCTGGCATCTGTCACTCAGGTGCACAGAGGAGTTGTGGTTCTCTGGGAAACACTTGGATCTGGGGAAATGTTTGGTTTAATTCAAACATGTCTAGCAAAATCTTTTTCATATAGGGTTTCTTCTCCCTCCTCCTTTCACTTCCCTTCTAACCCTGTCCCCTCAAACTCCAGTTATTTGCAAGGGCTCTGTTATTTACTATATATCTGTTCCTGTGCTCTGGTAACTAAGCAGTGTTTGAAGATCTCACGGGAGAGGTAAAGCCAGGTATCCCAGTACATCACATTTTACCTTCTTTATTCCTTCCTTGTTCTGCTCTCATGGCCTCCCAACAAATCTGGTCCATCAAAACCAGTTTTAGGCTTCATGACGAAGGGAAAAGGGTCTTTTCTACTGGAAAGAGGGGCCGCTGCTTTGTTCTGGGAACAAGGAGTGTCTGAAAGTGTGCAGAACTGCGTGACTGTTCTGACAACCAGAAATGCATTAAAAACACAGTGGTAAATGGCACTGTAGTCAGCTGAGATGTCCCTGCAGTGAGGATTTCTTCCACCTAACTGGAGCTCAGATTGAGTTGTCAGGAAACTCCAGTAAATCTTCCTACTCACACCCAACCAGAGCCAGGGGAGTGCTTTACTGCCCTGAGGTGGAATGGAAAACCAGAGCTCCAAAATGCTTGCAAAGGGATCATCTCAGGAGGGGAAATGGTGTGGATCAGCTGAAAAGTTCATTCTGTTTTTAATGCTACAGGCAACAGCAAAGCAAGATAAAACTGTTAAAAAAAATAAATAAATAAAACCCAGATCTCATGCTTTCCGTATTTGAAACCACTTGGAAGTGTTTTCAGGACTGGGATTTACTGAACTGGCCCTTGTACATACAAACACAGACAGGTTATCTTAAATTAACATTTTCTGATTACAAAAAACCTAGTCAGAAAATTCCTTACCAAACATTTTACATAATTACAGCTGCAAGAAAATGCCAAAAGAAAGCATAAATAAAAAAAAAATCCTGCTAGGTTCTCACCTGAATAGAAAAATAATGTTTTGAAGCAGTAGTTCATTAAGACATTGTTCCTGTGGAAGTCAGAGATCACCCATCTCAAGGCACTGGTAGGAGTCCAGGCAAAAACGTGTTCAGGGGTAACAGCACCCAGTGGAGGATTACCACATCCCTAAGCTGCACATGCCAGATGGACTAAAGATCATTTGGTCTCCAGCAACCCCTTTTTCCATTATTATCCTGAGGAAAAATATCTCTGTTGTGTGGAGCTTTGTCCTGGAAGTGAACAGAGCACCCAGACCTGGAGGGGCTCAAGTGATCTCATTAGGCACTGCTGCACACCCTCCCTGCACACAGCCTTGCACCAGCCCCAAACAGCCCAAAATCACCTGGGTCTGTGCATGTGGACAGGCAGAGTAATTCAGAAACACCAGCTGTAAAGGCCATTCCTTTGTGTGAATTCAAGGCACTTCAAGGGACAGTAATTCACTGAAATGTTGACTTGTTATTGGGCTGTCCTTCACAATTGTGTCAAGAGTAATTTTGACCTCAACAGTTTCTTTAATTGAATCCGATTTAGATGGGAGTCCACCAGCACTTCATTTTTATTTGTATTTTATGATTCAATTCAGCATTTAGTTTCAGTTGCAATCTTATTTTATTATTCTCGTTCCTGGTGGAAAATGTATCCACCTATTACCAGCACCACATAAATTCAGATGCTGTCTCAAGGAACATTCTCACAAGTGTGAGAGTCTACATTTCATATATAATATACCTACTTGTTGATAAGGCTTGTTGCACAACTCAGTGCCATAACCTTTCCAGAGGAAGTATTGTTTCAGTGCATAATATGTCACAAAGGCAAAGGACTGTGACTTTTCCTGCTGCTGTAACTCGTGTTATCTTTGGGGCTCATCCTCAGAGAGGTGGAGATGCTTCAACCACACACTGGGGTACCTGTTCCAGAACAAGTGTCGATTTGAGAATATGATCCTTCTCCAAGGAACTGATATTCACATGTCTCCAGGGCTTCTTTTTGTATGAATAAAGGGCTCTGTTTCACAGATCTGCTTTCCCTTCCCATGTGGATTCTAGATGCTGAAATAGCCTTGCAGTGGTTGCAGTATTTGCTCCCTGGAGGCATTCAGAAGAGCTGCAATATTTCCAGAAGGACTGAGTATTCGTGCTGCAGCACCACCACATCCACTGCGCTTTCAAGAAGCAAACTGGGGCCAGAAAGGCTGTGACTGTACTGTGGGGGACACTTTCCAGGTAGTGGGCAGAGGACAGGGTTACCTCAGAGTCTCCGTCACCAGCTGCTTTTGCTCCACGTCTGGCAGAACAAGGGGAGGAGGTGACTCCTTAAGAGGCTTTTCTGGCCCTGTGGTTTTACACTCACACCTGGGATTTGAGTTTTGGGATCTGCCTGCAGACAGGGTGAGTTATCAGACACATCTGTGCTGCTGCACATCAACAGCAACCACTGCCCGAGCTGCCTCACCCGATGCACAGCCTGGTTTCCCTTGCCACAGTGAGCTCCACACTCCTGTGATCAGAGTTGCCTGGCTTCAATTTAGGCTCACTGCAATGGAAAACAAGTAGATCATTCCAGATTCCAAGGCCTGCAGGCCAGATCACTTTTGAACACTAACAAATTAAGAAGAAACTCCAATTTAATTAATTCTCCTTCTGCCCCCCCTCCCCACCCCCCGATATAACCCAAGAGCTTTTGTAACATCTGAAACTTTTATCAGAGTTGACAATGGTATAAATACCTCCCTGCCAGCTCCTAGAGTGCTAGCAAACAATCTTTCATCAGGCAAATGAACTCTTACAGACGGAGCAAGATATAAACACCCATATGTAAAGCACATTCTCTGGACTGGATCCACCATGAGCAAAACCCTCCTGCTTCCCTGGAACCAGCAACACAAACTCCCTTTATACATCTTAAGTGTCCACAGTCCAAACAATAACACATTAGCATGCTCTTGACACTGCTGTCAAAATAAACAGCTATTTATTAACATTCTACAAGGCATCATTTTTAAAAGAAATCAATCGAGCAATAATGTCAGAAAATAATATATATCCCTCTGTTCCAGAAAACAGCATCTCCCTTTTACTTAAGGCAACATCTGGTCCAGATAACAGCTGCCAAGGGTAGAGCTAAGAGTCACTGTGATTGCTGTTGCTTGGTGGTTGCTCGAGTATTTTTGAGAACAGCATTTTTTCACAATATGGTATCACTGCCAACAATTCCCTGGGATCCCAGGAGGACAATGCATTCCCTTTCTGCTCTCACTGGGTAAACGGAATAAAGGCTGAACACGGTGTTTGCTCTCACCCATCAGACCTGCACTACATATAAAAAGATATTAAAAGCTGCCTCCCCCTCTCTCTTTCTGAGGTGAAAACCTCCCCATCTTCACACAGGGAGACTTTTGCTGCCTTTTGTTCCCCACAGTCAAGCAAATTTAAAGACATCAAGGAACCTCTTGAGAAAACCAAGAGAGGAAACGTGAATGCAAAGTGAACTTACAAACAAAAAGCTATTTTTAGTGCTGGGGGGAAGCTCTTAGCATGGGACAAACAATACAAGGAAGTTTCAGACACTGACAGCTAAGGAGAGCTAATATCCCCTCGCCGCTGCCCCACCTAGTCTGGATACAGGAATGCTGCTGTATTCTCAGGCTTCCCACCACCCCCAAATTCTCCACCTTCCCCTTGGCATGGTGCAAAAGTTCAGGGCTTGGGCTGAGAGCCCCTGGTGGGCTCACACTCACACAGAACCTCACCCTTCTGCTGGCAGAGGTGATTCAAGGTCACAGCGTGGCCCCAGAGTGGGCTCTGTAGCATTGGTGGGGGTGGCTGGTGGGACTTCCACTTCCAGTGCCACCAGGCATGGTAGCAGAGCACAGCTGGAAGCACCCACAAGGCTGAGGCCAAAGAGCAAAGCAAGTCCTGTGTACCCCAGGCACAGAATTAGGGCAGAGCAGCTGGGCAGAATCAGGAGGAACAACATGGATGGCCTTGGGACAACCCAAAAAGGACTTTTGAAAACACGGAGAAAAATGTCTGTGAGTGGAGTCTCACTGGTGCTCAGTAGCTGTGGATTCAGGACATAACAATGTCACTTTGGGAGCCCCCACAGATTCCCCTTTTCCTCCTAGAATTTCAGCTCTCCACCCCCACAGGCAACACAAATAATATATTTGTCAATCAGTTATCAATGTGCAGGTCCTTTTGGGAGTAGGAAAGCTTGTGCAGAGGAGTTTGTCCGGTCTGTTTGTTCCTTGCTCCAGCTGCATTTCTGTTTATTTATTCATTTGCAACCAGAGTAAGTAGTCAGTGGTCAAGAACAGCCAGATTTCCAAGATCAGTGAAATATGACTACGCATGAAGGACATTGTTTCCCTTGAGACCTCTCCCAGATCTTTGCATTTCTCAGAGACCTGAACCAGTGTTCAGGCAACGAGAGATCCTGGGACAGAAATTTCAAGGAGCAGACAAGTTTTTACTTTTGCTGCTGGTTCTCCTCTGAGCTTACAAACACTTAAATCCAGGCTTTGATGACAGGGTCAATCAGAGGCTGGATGCAACATGGAATTGCACAAAAAAATAGAAGGATTTGATATACAGTACAGGATTGCTTAAGTCCTTATGCAGCCCTGGTGCTTATATGGACTCACAGGAGGTCAGTCAGGGACATTTTGCAGATCTGCCTGACAGAGGGAGAGAGGGATATTTATTACTCTGCAACTAAGCCTCACTCAATGTGCCCTTCCAGGGACAAGATTCAGCTTTGTACTGGGCAGCAAAAGGGAGAGTGTAACCAGCAGGTTGAAGGAAATGGTTCTGCCCCTGAATTCAGCACTGAGGAGCTCACGTCTGGGCTTTGGGATTCCCAGGACACAACTCTGAGGAAGGGGAGGGAGCCAGTGAGGCCAAAGCACGTGGCTTGAGACAGCAGTGGGAAATTGTAGCTTCCATGAGATTATGAGCTAACAGAGAAGGTCGAACCTGCTCTCTCAAAAGTGCACAGCTAAAGATAATTTGCAGCATGGGAGATTCAGATCAGCTACAAGGAAAAGACAATTTTACCCTAAAAATGATAAAAGACTTGGACAAGAACTCAGAAATCATATATTCATGTATTCTTTCAGTGAATCTTTATCAGTTACGTAGGGAAGGTCCTCTACATCCACCGAGCACTCAACTCTCTTTGACCTGCCTAGGTGTGTCTGGCCTGCTCCAGGAAATCTGCTTGTCTTTTTTTTCAAATGGCACTTCTGTCACTGAATGAATCCCTTGGTCAGTTTACAAAGTCACCTCTGATTTTGGATTCAAACCCTCTCCTAGAGGTTTTTAAATCACTTTGTTCCATAGATACTTTGTCCTTAAATGTCACCTGTGGGAGAGGAGAGGGTTGTTGGTCGCTGCTTCTGTCTAAATGATTTTCACATGGTTTTTAGTGGTGTGGGGAAATAGTGATTGCAAAAATCCTCCGAAGAAAAAATACAAAGAATTTATTTCTGATCTGGCTCTTGATTCCAGCACAGGGTTGATCTGTATCTGCAAAGGGTTAAGGATTAGCTAATGGAAAACATTTGAGCAGCTCTGATAACAGAGTTTAGCAAACAGTGGGATCAAGCTCACAGCGCTGCTGGTCACACGTTACAAATCATAGGCAGTACCAGCCTCATGCCCCGCATGTTACTGCTTCTGGGCTGCACTGTCTCCTGCAAAAACTCCTCTACCACTCCTGGGAATGCTTTGGGATCCCTCTTCCACCCACCAGCTGACAGATTTGCAGTCATGCACCAGTGTCACCCCAGAATTCTGCCCACTGATACCACACAAAAAGGGGAAGCTGCTGCTTCAGAGCAGGCACTCCGAACTCCAGCAGTGAGGAGGTTTGGTGGAAACTGTGCACTGACTCTGAAACACTTTGGCTGTGGATGTGTTCAGCTTTTTGAGAAGAGAGATTCCTTGGTAGGGTAGCATGAGTGAGCTCTCTAAGTATAGTAGGAAGTGGTGCTCAAACACAAAGGTGCTGCAGCCTGAAAACTAAAATACACTGTGAAAGACATGACACTCACAGAAACCTACAATTCTAGGATATTGTCTGTCTTTTATCCTCACTGTTTTCTGCTCAGTTCCGTGGGTCTGTAATGCAGCACTGGCTTGACGCACAGCACTGTCCCCCACGCACACCTGGGGCTGCTCCCTGCAAAAGCATCTTTTCACAGCCAGGACCAGCCTCACACCCAGAGCAGCCCAGATGTTGGGCACAGCTGGCACCCACATTAGGAGAGGCTCTTGAACTTGCTGTGGAATTTGACCACTGTTGAAGCCAAGAGTGGAGTGGAAAAACGCCTTCTGCTCTGTCTTATGTTTAAATTCCGAAGCTGCACCTCACTCCTCTCTGTTTCAAAAAGAAACAGCGGTGCCACAATCATAATTCAGTGCAGCTGCTGTTGAACATGCTGGGGAGATGTAAAAACTGGTGTTACTATGAACACATACTTCACCTTTGGGATTAAGCTGCCTGGTTTCCTTCCACTAGCATGCAAAACTCACCTCTTTCCCCTTTTCCTCCAAAGATGAGCGCAGCCAACGGCACAGGTACAAAAGAAACCAATGGCACTGATGTCAGTGGGAAAACCCTGACCCCCACAGCACTTTGCTGATTCTCAGGGGCTCACTGAGCTGGGCATCACACCCAAGAGCACAGAGAGCCCCTCTGACAGTGACATGACACCTGATCCCCCACAACACCCTTTGCTTCTTATCCCCAGTGGTACCTCCAGGTCCGTGGCTACGGAAGGTGATGAGACAGCTGCTGCCACAGTCCCTCGGAGTAAGGAAGAGGGAATTTTTAGTGTGGATCAGGCCCACAGCCCCATCTCAGACATTGGCCAGCACCAGCTGGCTGTGGGGAAGGTGTGAGGCACCCACGTGAGGCAGCTGTGATGCCTTGCCGCAGCCTGCCCGCCTTAGGAAAAGTTGAGAACAAATGAGTTTATAACCTCTTGTCAGCCTGTCCCAAGGATGTAACTTCACAAATATTTAGGTCAAATGGGGCACACCCTGTGCTACACAGAAAGAGAAGGGAAGAAAACCCAGGGCTGCAGCTCTTGAATGCCACACTCTGTGCTGGATAAGATAAACTGGTGACAGTCACTTGCTATCGCTGTGGCTACTGCCCTGCTGGCTCAGCCTGGCAGCTGAAGGTGGCTTAGGACAAAAGTGAGGTGAACACTTGCCAGTGCAAGCCATCATTTTCAACATGACAGTCACAAAAAACTGTAGTTAATCAAAGGAAACCAAGTTTGAACGTAAGCTAAACTAAGCTTCTCTCTGCTGATGTTTTTAAACTCAATGCAGTTTATAATGAGGGATTCACCAGAGGGAAAATCTTGTTGGGAGCGCACCCACTTTAGCCATTAGTGCCCAAAACGTCACAACAATGTCCCCACAAGCATGTTGTAGAGGTGAAAACCAGCTGTAGAGGCTTGTGGATCCTTTCTTATCCTGTGTTCCTTTCTTATCCCAGTCTGCTCCTCACTGGGACAGGAGTTGGTGAGCTCTGCCAGGTCCCAGCCAGAGCCAAGAACAACTGACAGCCACAGGCTGCTTCTTACTAAGTCATGACAGGTTTCTCAGGTATCACAGGAAGTATCATTAAGGTTCCTAATTAGCCTGGAACTCCGTTTCCCCATGGCAAAGCCAGATTGGGATAAATCTGTCTCAGCAGTGCCTGGGGCTCTCATCCTGCTGGCTGGAAATGGGTGTCCACTGCCCGTTCCAATACATGATGGAGGGAGGACATAACACTGGCCACAGGGATTTATCCAGAACTGTCCTGAGGGCAGGGAACCAGGCTGGCTGCAGCTTCCCTGCACTGCAAATCCTGATCTGAGCACTGGGCAGGGCAGAAACCTGGGTGGGACAGAGGCAAAAGCAGATGAAAGCTCCTGCTCTGCCCCAGTCTGAGCGAGGGGGCAGGGAAGGGTTTTGGCACAGAAGGGTGTCCCGTGTCCTTGGTGTCCCCAGGGTGGCATCACAGCTGGCACTGGAGCACAGCAGATATCACACAGCTCTGTGAAGGGGACAAAGGCCAGCTCAGAGGCAGCCCTGAGAGCTGGCAGCCTGGCCCACAGCTCTTTTCCTCCATCAGCTGTTCATCATTTGCCTCGACTGTGTTAATTCACACATTTCTCTCTCCCGGCTCCCATTGTTTCCGAGCAGGGCATTGTCATGGGGCCAGTTCTATATTTACAACAGGATGTCAGCCTACGCTTGCAGTCGCCTCCTTTGAACTGGGTACTTTTACCTTCTATGTTGGCAAGGATGCAATTCAACAGAAAGGTAGAAAAATAAACACATGTTTATTTAAGACACACTTGGTTGTATCGAAATGCACAAGTGGCACTTCTTCCTATTGGCCCTTCCACCCTCCCCGCCAGGAGAGCGCAGGTTTTTTTTCATGACATAAACAAAAGATTATTTCCTAAGAAGATTGAGAGCTTCCTTTAAAGGGGAAAAAAAAAATAAAAAAGGAAGAAAGGAGGAAGGAATCAGCAGAATAGCCCTTAGGAAGCTGCAGCTCTAGAGGCCCTTTAGTCCTTCACCAACAAAATGTATTTAAATATAGCATGGCCTGCCCAGAGCACAGCCTGAGAAATGCCATGTGCCCAGCAAAGAAACCACTCTGCAGCCAGGGCCAGAGGGTGCCAGGCTTCCTACTCGTGCCCCTTGCCCTGACAAGGGCCCAGGATCTGCAACCAGGCCTAAGAGCTGTGTCTTTGAGCTGGCTGCTTCAAAGGGTTTGAATATGATTTATTACATTTTAATTTGCACACACTGCCTGATTTTTTTTTTTTTTGTACAGCAAAGCAGTCAAAGCAGGCATGCAAAAGCCTTTATCCGCTGAAAGATGCTGCCAGCCAACTTCAAACCAAACTCAAGATATGAAGCACCCACCTCCTCTGCCCCTCAGCCTAGGACCACCAGGCTCTCTCTGTGCTCTTCAGGAAAGGAGATGATTCCAGGAGATTTGGAAAGCTCCAACCTCATACTCCTTGCAGTGCTTTCTCAAGACTGCTCTCAGCTATGAGTAATTTCTATCTGTTGTTTCTTGGACAACCAGAGCTCTGTGAAGTTGTGCTTGCGCGAACCCCCTCACCTTGCTGAGATCATGAACCTTCGCGTTCAAATGCAGCAGGTTAGAAAGTGGGGCAGAAACTTCTTCTCAAAATAACAATTTTTTGAGGCAAAACTTTTTCAAAGCCCAAGTGCTGTTCATGCCTCATGGGAGATGCAGCTCTGCATCACATCCCTGTTTTTGCATGAATTACATTTCCTCTGGCACGGAGTTGTGATCTCCCCAAGCAGTGAAAATGGTGATGCACCAGTGACAGGAATGGCTGGGAATCCACCCAGGCAGCCTGGCCACTGATGGGAATAGGGACATGTGCAGGACTGGAAAACCCATGGATGGGAATTTCAAGACACAAAAGTTTCATCCCAGTCAAGATTACTGTCATAGTTTCCAATGGGATCAGCGCACTTCCTGGACTGAATTTACCTCTTTCCCCTCAATCTCCCTGGAAAGTGGCTCACTGTGTGGTGGTGGGATTAGCCAAAACTGAGCCTTCCAGGCAGCATGTGGGTAGGAGTGTTTTGTCCAAGGCTGGTTTGGGGCTCTCTCCTGTCACTGCAGTCTCCATTCCATGCTGTACCTGCTGTGGAGCCACAGGGTGACTTTGTGCTCCAGAACACTCTGACCTGTCTCCCACACACTTTCCAGAGCACACACGAGTATTAACTGCATTCAGCTGTGATAAGAAGCTCTGAAATAACTCAGGCTTTCTGGCAAGAGACTTCCGTTGTAACAACAGGCTTTGGCTGTGGATTTATCTGCCATGGATCCTGCATCCCATACTGCACAGGGCAGCTGCAGCAGGATGAACCCTAGAATGCCATAATATCGGCAGGAAGGGCTGCAATTTGAAGACCTTCCCACAAGAAGTAAGTAAAACAATCTCCTCTTTCAGAAGGCAACATGCTTCTTGAATAAGGGTCCTTTAAAACAATATACAGAGCTGCTGAACAGGAGTCATGGGGGGACCCTCTCTGATCCTCAGTTCATTCTCAGATTTAGCTGATAGTTTCTCTCTGACTGCTCTAATTCATACAGAGGAGCTCCAGGTTTTATTTGCAAATGCAGAAAAGGCTGCAGATCCCACTGGCTGTTTCCCCAGCCGTTTGCAAGGATAAAGGTACTGACATAGAACACGTGAGTTTGTTCCTTGCTTCCAAATAATCAGGGTCCTGGTAACTCAGTGTCCCCTCTCCAGATGGAAGCTGGTTCTGCTCAAGCTGCATTTCCCATCCAGAAGGACTCTTTGTGGAATTCTCTTCAGATATCAAAGATCAATATTAGAACAAGCTGCAGCTGTATCAGATGAGCTTCAATAACTGACAGAAAGCACCAGGACAGACATGACAATTGTCTTTTCTCTGTCCAGGCTTCCTAGTTGGGATCCAAAGTTAACTCTGGGATCCAAAGTTAACTCTGGAAAAGGCAGAAAGCCAGTTTATATTATTGTTATGTCAGGTTAGCTGTTATCCCTGGGTTCAGGGGAAGTAGACATACTTTATGGAATGAAACACTATTCTCAGCCCTCTACTGCAGTTTGCTCACTATTTCCTGGTGTCTTCAGACCTGGCCATCTTTTAAACATCCCAAAAAAATCTGGGCAGTAATGAGAGACTAGGAGACCATGAAAAAAAAAAAAAAGGTGAATAGTGCCATAATCTAGATATAAAGACACACCAGTAAATGGCTGCTAATTTATTTTGCAATTACACTGAAAAGGCAATATCTAATATCAAAACCTCACTTCTAATATCAGAAAAAGGTTTTCAATGTGCAAGAAGCCTTTGTTAACCTCTCACCCTGAGAAAAGCACTACTGGACTTCAGGGAGATGCACTACACAGAAAACCCTCTGTGGATTACATGTCACAAGAGCTTTGGAAACCCCTGTTACAGCTTGGGGGGGGTTCTAGCACAGGGACAGTGACAAGAACCTACCTTTGTTTGGTGCCTAAGTCCTAAATATTGTTAGTCTACTGCAATAGCCAGAGTTGCTGCAGGACATGACAGAAGCAGGAAGACCCAGGGCTTTGTGGATCGGATCACAGTGTCCAAGGAAAACCCCACAGCCCATGCAGACAGAGCCTCTCTGTGTTAATTCTGTATGGTGTAGCTCGAAAAAGGAATGTTTCTCAAGGGGAAAAGGGATGTTTCTCAAGGGGAAAAGGGATCTTTTTGTGCTGGGGTAAAGATTGTTTGACTGTCCACAGGTGAGCTAGATGAGAAGAACGTAGAGAATATTTCTCACTCGCTTATAGGATGGTTTGGGTTGGGAGAGACCTGCCATAGCCAGGTGGCTTCAAACCCTGTCCAACCTGGCCTTGAACACTTACCTCTAACAGGGACTAAAAGATCATAATGCTTGCAGAGTGCAAGCAGCAGAAACAGAGTAGGAAATAGCAAGTCCCAGCACTTCCACAGGGCCATATTTCATTGCTGCACACAGATTTTGGAGCAGTGGAATCAACACAAGCTGTGCGGCAGAGATCAGTCACCATGGGCGCTCCTACTTCAGAGAAATTCATGGCTAATCAGGAACATGACATTATTGTGCCCAGCCAAGTGCAGATGTGGTCTTGCATAAACCTTTCCTTATCATTCCTGAAAGGGATGTGCTGCAGTCTGTCACTGTTCAATAAACAATTCCATGGCCAAGATCTCTAGCGCTGCCGCATCGTGTCCTGATGATCTGCACTTTCCTTACAGGGTGTCAGAGAAAGATGCAACAACAAACACGTAACAACCACATGGCCGCAGCCCTTTTGGGCTGATGGGTTTCCAAAAAGGGGCAAATGTTGATTACTTGTGTGTGTTATTTTGCCTACAGAGTTAAGAGTCATCCAAAGTCTAAAGAATCCAGCGAAAAACCTCCCACTGGATTCACTGGGCTTTGCATCTGCCTTAAGAATATCAGACAAATATAAACTACCACCCAAGCACAGGCTGTGTTTTGGGGAAAGAGAGACAGCTAGAAAACATTCTAATTCACGTAGTCTTGTGATTTTGCTTTATATTTTTGTTAACAAATTTTCTCAGTTATTAAAAAAAAAGATTGAGCAAATGGTCCACTGACATTTCCTCTTCATTTTTTATAAAAAAGAGTTGCTGGGGTACAGGTGCATTGCCTTTACAGCCATTTTTCCTGATTTCACATTTCTCCAAGCCTTTGTTTTCCCCCATCCCTCATGTTTGGCTGGTCACCAGACTGGCTTCTCTGGGATGCCGCTCTGAGCATTCCCCATTTAGACACAGGGAGGGGCTGGAGAAGACATCTGGTGATTTTCTTCCTGCAGATTTAACATGAAAAGGGAATTGGGAAAAGAAAAGGTAGCCTTTCTCAGGCCATATCCTGCAGCAGCCAGGGACCCACCTGGTCCCTGGAGAGGCTTAGAAAATCCTCAATGTTTTGCTAACTTGTGAGCTGCCTCACACAGCCCCTGGACTGCAGGGAAGAGCCAGAGCACAGTTAACCTCAGTTAGCTGCTCCTTAGCTCTCACAGCTCCCGTGGTCTGCTCCAAGTGCAAGCAGAGAAGCTGCCCAGGGCATCCATCAGCCCTGGGGCAGGGAACAGAACCAGATCTCCCTTCTCTCCACTGCTGGAGCTTGAACTGACCGGAGGGGAGGCAGTCGGAGCTGAATGCACCTCAGTTTCCTCTGAGTGTGCTCAGAGCTCAGGGAGCTGTGGGCAGGGGGAGCAGAACCATGCCAGGAGCACATCTTGGAGGGCAGAAGGGCTTCTCTTGTGCTGACCCCATCTCACCAAACTCCATCCCAGCCAAACAAAATAATTACCTTTTGCCATGGAGGAAAACTCAACTGTTACAGGACTTAAACCTCTTTCTACCTTTTCTTTCTTAGACAAAGTTCCAATACCCACATACATGGACTGGAAACCTTTTGTGGATGATTTCAGAGACTCAGTCTGGAGAAAGTTAGAGCTCTGTTAGGAATATTTCTCTTCTCTGAAAGTTTATTCAGCTGTAACTCTGAAAGTTATGTAAGGGAACAAGACAAAATTAGAATATTGGATAAAAATAGCACTAAAAGAAATGTTCATCTTCCTCCAGGATTTTGAGGCCACTTTGGGGTATTTTCTGGTTCTTCACCTAAAGCAGCCCTTGCTCTAAGTTGGCAGCTGGCTGAATGCCATGGCATTTGCAACGCCCAGGCAAGAAAATCACCTAGGATGGTAACAGCGTGCTTTCACACATCCATTTGTGGCAATGTCCACGGCTGTGCTTCCCAGCCCTCAGTGCTCTACTACAGAGCATAAACCCAGGTCCTGACAGTGAGTCAGCACCGAGCTGTCAAACCAAGCTGAAACCTCCAGGAAGCAGAATGTTCTCTCTGCATACTTCTCGTACCACTCAGTGCATTACTTAAACTCCCAACGGGGAGAGCCATGGCAATGCTTTGGAAGGATGAATTTATTCCAGCAGTAATTCCAGCATTTAAACTTTCTGACAGCTGCTGTGGACAAATATGCAATAAAAATCAAGGCCAATTCAAAGCTGGTATTCGGAGGTGGGAGGCTGCATAAGCATTTGGGTTCTGGGCCATGCTGTGCTTTGTTCAGCCTTCAGACAGTGTAGAGGACTGCAGCATCCCTTTTCCACACTCAAGTCAAGCCCAAGCCACTTTGGCTTCATTTTCCAAGCTTGGCTGTGTAAAGCTCGAGCTCTGTCTCCCATTATCTGAGCATTTGGCTGTCGTGGTTTAAAACATGACTGGCCCACGACAAGCAGCTTGTAGGAACACACAATTTGAGCATCCTCAGCTGCTCCAGTTCACACCTTCCCTGCTGCTGGAGGCACCAGATCCTCTGTCAGAGACAGTGACCAAGAGCTGAGGCCAGTAAAAGCTCCAGTCACTGCCAGGGCCTGTCTGTCAGGGTATCCACACAATGCTCCTATTCACGTTCAGTAGAAATAAAAGCAGCCTGTGCTGCAGAGGTCCTGAGCTGGCTACCATTCCATCCAGGAATCACAGGAAAATGTAGGTCGGGAGAGACCCCTGGAGGTCAGCTAAGCCAGTCTTCCACAAGGACAACCTGACACTTTTCCAGATGAGCCCATGGTGATGCACTACTCCAAACCCGAGCCGGGTTACACGAGGCCAGGAGAGAGACCCTACAACCACCCCACGGGTTCCTGTGGGGAAGCCACAGTCTCCCTTACAAATCACCCAAAGCAGAGATGGCTGCAGAACTTCCCCTGCTCAGAGCATTTAGAGGAAGTTGGGGACATTTGCCACCAGCCGCCTGCCCACATGAAGTGATAAAAGGGACCCTACATGTCCGGGAGCCTGACTGACTTTGGGAAGTCATACATTTACCGAGGTTACATCGAATCACTGCTGTACACAGCGCTCAGGAGGGAATTCCAATGTTTCCCCCCTCAAAAGAGCTAAAAGTGTGGTGTGTCCGCAGCCAGTGGAGTGGTTCTTGAAGCAATCACCTCTCCACAGCTGTGCACTGCACCCTTCAAGCACAAATGGTTGTTCCTACCCTCAGTAGGGTACCCTTCAGAGGCTCTGTGTTACCTGCAGGGGTAAATAAGGGCTCATACACAGAAGCTCTGGATATTTCGTTAAGTAACGGGAGGTTTGTACCATACAGCCACCGGCACGGACAATTTGACCCCTTGCTTGTATTGAAGCCCTTCTTTCATTTGCAGCTAGCACTGAGGTTATCATGCTGCTTATGCCAGTAGTCAAATTAATTGGTTTTCTAGAGAGATCTACAAAAAAATAGTTTCAGGACCTGCCAGGACACATGCTGTGGAAATACTTTGCTATCTTTGACAGAAAATGCCATTTTTATCTGTAATCTTCTGTTACACTTTGTCTCAACAACCTGTGAAGGAAGAAAGAATTTGTACAAGATCTCTTACTGTTCTGAGCTGCCTTGCCAGTTTTCAGGACTTTTGCTGAGCTGGTTGAAAGAAAAATATACACAGCAGAAAAGGATCCGTCAGTAGAACGGGGAGGAAATTGCATCCTGGAGCAGAGAAGGTTTTGAGTGATGTTGTCTTCAGTCTCCTGTGAAGCCAGGAAATTCATGACCCTTTCCAAGCCCAAACTTTGCCCACCTAAGCTATCAGACCATATTATAGTTGCCATCAGTTTTGCTCTGATCTGGTTCGTCCCATGATGTTTGTCAGCTCTCCCTTGTTGTTTCTGCCTTCACTTGGACTTCCAGTACTTGAGACTGGGCCTGTTTTTTACGATACATGTTAGCAGAATCAAATAACTACACCAAAAAAAAAAAAAAAAAAAAAAAAAAAAAAAAAAAAAAAAAAACAAAACCTGGAAACGCACAAAGACATCAGATTTATCGCCTGTGTTGGATTTCAAAATTCTTTGCAATTATAGAACAAAGGTCCTTGTTGAAATGTTCACAGCGGAGTGCCTTCTGGGACTGACATTGTTTCAGAAGCTTCTGGAGGAACTGGATTCATCAGGTTTGGGGCAAGATAAGCACAGCAGGTGTATTCCCTGTCTCCAGCATCTTGGATCATCTCCAAGCTGATTTCCATGCTCCCCATTCCAACAAAACAGTGATCACAGGGGTCACAATGATGACATTTTCTTGGCCAAATCTCTCTTCTCTTCCACTTTGGCCTCTGTTTGTGACACCCTTACATCTTGTCTCAGCTTTCATGATCCCCTTCTCCAAATTCTTTCCTGGGGTGTTTTGCATATTGAGCAAATTAAGGGACCTTCCCACCAGGGATTGGATTCAAATCAAAGAGGTGTGGGGGTGTGTTAGTTCATCATTTTCTACTTTGAACCCAACTGCCATAGGAACTTCTGATGGTGTATTCTGGATTATCACACTGAAAACAGCAGTGTGATCCCAGACGCACATTCTATGTGAGATTAAGCTGAGGGGCAGAATACAGCAGCACTGGAGGTGGAGTCCAGATCTCTGTACTTGCTGTCCTCGCTCCAGGAAGACACCAGGTTGAGCAGGACTACTGACCAGAGGGAAATCCCTTCCAAAGCTGAGCTTGCACTGTCCGTTCTCAGTCAGGAATGAAAGTCTTCCACTCACTGCAGGTTCCAGAGCCACATCTCTGGTCAAATGAGGCAGCTCAGAGGAAAGTCTAGCAGAGAGCAGCCACACAGGTAATCCTAAGAGACTCCCAAAAATGCCCTAAAACTGCAACGCAAGTTTCCAAGGAGACCAGATAATGGAGGAATGATGTGCAAACAGCACAGATTCACTCAGCAGGAACTGAATGGCATTGACACCACCAACGTGTTGGTGATCACAAAATGACAGAACAGGTTGGAAGAGACTCCAAAAGATCATCTGGTTCAAGCTTTGATGGGAAAGGGAGCCCAGACAAGACTATGTAGCACCTCAAACACCTCTCTGTGGAAGTTTGACTGATTATCCTCATGATTTTTTTCTTCTTGCTCTGTAATATTCCTTTCTTGTATCAAGATGATGGGATCACCCTGCCAACAAGGAAGGCCTTTTCCACTCCCTAGGATTTATTACTGACAATCCAGACAATGTGAGGGATTGTCTCATTTTTCTGCTGCTTTTTCCTACTGTCTGTTTCAAGGCTGTGGAGTAAGATCCACCCAGGTGCAGATGTCAAAAGCAATATTAAGAAGGTCATCTCTGGTCACAGGCAGCTCTGACTGCCAGTGATAGCGGGATGCAGTCTTTTCCTTAGTCTCAAAGCACAACATTTGGAATATCCTGTAGGATGAAAACAATGCCCACTACATTTCTCCTCTAATTTTTGGGAAAAGGGCCAGACAATCACCACAATTAGTCATACATTCCAAATGCAGTCCCCATTCTTAGTTTCAGCCTTGTGCTTGTCCTTACATTAAGGATGAGGCTACGATATCCACCCCAAAGAGGGTCTTTGCCTCAGTCACACACTATCAATCAGTCTGGCTCTCAGTAACGAGGAAAGATGCTTTCCTTCCTTCCACCTTCTATTTGGACCTTCACTTTCCCAGTGGGATCGTTTTACTGGGTAAAGGAAGACAGGGGTAGACAGAAAGAAACATGTCAATATGTGCATTGAAGAGGAATTAAAAACAAAACATAATGAAATACCTGAAAGCACAAGGGAATTTGCTGGTAACTAGAGGAGAGAGGAAAAGAAGCAGCTATCACGCCTTTTACCGCTGCACATGGAGTTAGTTTTGAAAAGTTTCTTCTCCCTCTGCTTGCCCACTCCCCGGGGAGGAGAAGGTAGGGAAGGTATCATTACAATATTAATCACCTTGAAAAGGGTAGAAACCCAAGATTTTAAAACCATTGCGAGAGGGAGAAGCGTCTTTAGGGGAAAGTTCAAACAGCTTCTTTTGCTTGAAGACTGCTGGAAACAATATGGCAATCATTAGTTTTTCTCTCTCTAGTTCAGGGTCATTCATTTAATTCGCACATGATGAACAACAGACATGCTCATGGGTCCAACAGCAATATTAAGGTTGTCTCTCTTGCCAGGAACCATGCCACTAAAAAGCACATGTGTGAGCACATGTGGGTCTGGGAAGGGTTAATGGGCTGCTGAGGGCTCTCTTCTTGCACAGAGGTAAAGAAGGGACAGAGGTTCAGATGGAGAACATGCTTCACTCTCACTATCCATGGACATGGCAAGAGGAGCTGTCTGGGAGGGTGGAGAACCCTGTCACCTTCAGCTGAGCCAACTGCACTCACTGTGGCTGTGGCAAAAGCCTCCTGGAATGCATCTGAAAGGACAGCATCCTACCTGGTGTGAAGGCACAAGA
Organism: Hirundo rustica; assembly: GCF_015227805.2. NCBI lineage: Eukaryota > Metazoa > Chordata > Aves > Passeriformes > Hirundinidae > Hirundo > Hirundo rustica. The sequence goes on from NC_053458.1 coordinate 4,653,797, forward strand.
ATCCACTAGTCCAGCCTGGTTTTTTGGGTAAACCCTGAAGGCTCACAAGGTTGTTTAGCTAAGGCCTCACTGCCCATTCTTGCATAACTCCAGGAAAACTGGGTCATTTTTTACCCTTATGTGGGAGTATCTCTGGTGACAGCCACCCTTTGCTCCCCTCAGACAGGGTAGATTTCCAAAATGACAGCTCCCTTTCTACACGGACCACCAAACACTTGGGGCAGTCTGCAGGGTTTTCAGGACAACCCTGACTGCCAGCAGCTGGCTCTGCACTCTGCAGTAGAGTTAAAATGAAACATGTCATCCAGCCAGAGAGTCTCCTATCCTCCGGCATCAGACAGATCACTACAGAAACCAAGGCTGCTGTCTGACCTGAACTTTTCTTACATCTTCCCAGTGCCATGTGCTGTTTCTCCACACAAACAGTCCGTGCCACTGAATTCTTGGTGTCGTTCTGACCTGGAGCAGTGAGCCCTGTAGCATAAAAGTGATTTGATTTTAACCAGAAGCCACTGCATACTGGAGGAGGATATTTCCCACTCTGGCTCTGGCATTGTCTTCTTGGTGACCTTGAACAGGTAGTGTTATCTTTCTCCATCTCTTTGTTAAACAGAGACACTGGCACTGATGACTCCTGTAAAGCCCTTTGACATCTACCAGCCATAAAAAGCCAGGTGTCGACATTACTGTGCAGCGAGCATTTACTCTCATCTGCTTTAGATCTCTGCCTCCTTCGTTTTCCTTGAATAACCCCTTTGTTCCTGTATTATGAAACACTGTAAGTAGACTCACAAGTGCTCACAGAAGTGAAAAGTGGACTCAGACTGATGGCGAGCCCCTCCTGCAGAGCAGGACTTCCAGGGACGAAACCCCAGCTCCATCGACCCCAGTGGGAATGCTGCCAAGAGGGGAACTACTTTATTGCTGATTCACAGCAAATGATAGCAAGAGAAGCATTTCATAGCACTTTCTAATCTGCTTCTTGAGGGTTTAGTCATCCCAAAAGTCACCATGAGTAAGGATTACTCTTCCCTTTCAACGAATTGATCTCTTACGTAAAACTCTGCCAAGTTAACGATTTCTTCACTGCACGGTGAGGGGTTTTGTTTTTCTGGTGAAGTTACCACCATCTGTGGCCAAACAACACACTCAAGCCCAGTAACCTCTCAGAAAGATGACAGATGATGTCTGCTGCTCGTTTCATGTGGGTTTTTGCCCAGTACGGTCTCTGAGGAAAGGAAGAAGGTGCCAAAACTGAAATAAGAAAGATAACATTGGTAAATGTCAGAGCTCCCTGGTGAGCACAGAGATCTCAAAGGCTTGGGAATGCTGAACAGATGACTCACTGGGAAGGGTTGCCACACGTCCTGTTTTTGACAAATGGGACACTGATTTATTGTATTTAGGATCCTAATGGCATTATAGTAGTATCGAGAGGCCTTGATAGTGAAGGTGATGACTTTGGGGACTTTGTGGGGTAGAAATTATCATGCAGGATGAGGAAACTGGATTTAATGCAAAACTTTGTGGCCAAATCCTTGCATGATTATTTTGGAGCTGCTTACAACCAGGGCCTGGTTTACAGGTGCTGAAGGGCATCTTCCTTGCTTAAAAGACAGATTTTATCATAGTTATACGTGTAATTACACCAGTTCTCATTGAAATGCTATATATACATATATTTCACATTTCTTATAGAGCCTGCTACATCTCCCAGTCATTCATTTGTATGCACACTTCACACCTGTCCTGATCTTAACTGGCCAATGCAGAGATTTTGCCTTTGTCCCATGGACAGATTTCAGATCTTTCATTTCTGGCGTTGAAAAATATGTCATGTTGAAAAATTAGATATCATTTCCAAGTGAATAGGCAATGTATCCTCTATGTGAAATGCTGAAATCACAGTCCAACTTTCCCATATTTCCCTCTGCGTTTTCAGCCAAAACCACTGGCTGAACGCAAAAGTACATGAACAGCCCTAAATCCCACCCTATTCCTAACTGAGTGCACTATTCAACAAATAAATAAAGCCATGCAGCTCTAATGTAATGATGCTTGTGATGACATTTTCCACATTCTGCTCCAGATCTCTATGTCATTTATCCCACCGCAAGCTGGTGTAATACCCTACAGCAGGGTGAAGAATTTGGAGTCTGCTACTGTCTGTGAACTAAAACAGACCTGGAGTGAAATCCTGACCTCAGACAACAGCAGCTTTGCCACCAGCAGAAGTGGGACCAGTTTATCAGCCCAGGATTTCTAACTCAGGCATTAGAGGCTTGTATTTTTGACAGTTTTAATCCAGAAGCCCTGAGCTCACTACCATCATCTGTGGGTGTGATTACATGGGCAGACAGGATAAAGCTGGAGTACTCAGGATATTTCTGCTCCACTTCTGCTCACACATTTGAATCAGTAGCTCAGCTGGTCCTGTCCAGCCAAATAATTGCTCTTCTGGGGACAAAGTCCCACACTGAACACACCCCAGTGCCCTCCCATTAAACATGGTGCTGAAGGAATATTAATTTGTCCACTCCCCCTCCCTTTCTTATCCAGTTGAAATAATAAATATTTTACTCATGATATATTGGATTTCAGTTTGTTGAAAAGATCCTCCAAACAAATGAAGTTTTAATGGCAACAAACACCAGACGTAGTGCATTAGAAAATATAAACAACAGCGGAGACCATTAAACAAAAACCACTTTGGATATAGCTGACACAGTGCTCAGCAATCTTCACCTTCTGAGGCCAGGGCCTGAGACAGAGGGTCACAGACAGTCCCTCACTGGAAAAGAGGTATGGAAGGATCACAAATTTGAGTCCTTTGGATTCTGAGGGCTGCAAGAGAGACTTTCGAAGTGCCCAGTCCAGACTTGGGGCTACTCAGGACCGTCGGCGAGACCTCAAATGTTGAATCCCAGAATGGTTTGGGGTGGAAGGGACCTTAAGGGCCCTTCAGTTCCAACTCCCCCTGCCATGGGCAGGGAATTTTGCACTAGGATCAGGCTGCTCAGAGCCCCACCCAGCCTGGCCCTGGTGAAGGGATTCATTCTAGAGAGGAAGAGCCCCCACACTCTGCTCTCTCCCTTCTGCCGTGCCCACTGCACACCACTTTCTGCCAGCCCAGTCCAGCCCTCCAGCTCCTCTCCTCTTTCCTGTGCTCTTCTCCTAACAAAGAGCTCAGGATGGAGTTCCAGCCAGCCCTGCCTCACAGAGGAGGAGCACGTTGCCCTGAATTACCCTCACTGCAAGAAGGGCTGATGCCCACCTCTGCAGGGGGAAGTAATTTGGGTCATTTTACCCTGCTGTGGAAGATGGACGCGCCACCTGAGCACAGGTAAGAGGAGTCAGCACACCACAGAACATTTGTCACCCACTCCAGGGCACATCCAGTGTGTTCACAGCCTGTCCTGTCTCCTTGTCACACCTGTCACATCTGTCCCTGCATGGGTAGAAGTTCTGTGTGCTTGAGTTTGTTCTCAGTACACCCCTAGTTACTCCCCTGCCCTCCCATCACACAGGCCAGCACAACTGGTTGTGCAATCACCCTTAAAGCCAATGCTGTCAAAACAAACAGATCCCTCAACTACTTCTAGCAGGATGATTTTTTTTCCTGACTCATTTTGACAGTATCAGAGTAGAGAGTGTGTACTGGCACAGCTACATCTGCCTGCTCGAGGCTGGAGCAGGGAGAGATCAGATGGAGAGACAAAACACTCTATTCCTTCAGAGCAGTCACAGCAAAGTCCAAATAGAAAGGGATTAAGAAGAGTTGTCCAACAACACAACATTTGTCAAGCCAAGTCCGAGGATGTTTCTGCACAAATCCTAGGGTCTCATCCCTCTACAGCCTTTTCTTAACTCATAGATGCTATTCAAAACAGGCTTGAAGAGTGCACAGCTGGGTTTGCCACCTTTTATGCAAACAGGGGAAGCATGGACCAGTAATGTGTTCCAGAGACTGGAAATCAGGATGTTTTGATTTGAGATAAAGTACAAAACATGTGTGAGTGACCAAAGACACCCTGCCTGAGCCTTTCAGGAAATAAGTGATTTAAGACATTTTACCATAAGAGCAAGAGTTTACTGTCAATAAACCATTGTTTACTGTCTACACAAGAGCTGTGGCTACTACTCTATTCAAACATTCATATTTTGTCTACTTAATCCATTCCAAGTCACTGCAAACAATTTCCCTTTCATCAGCCAGGGATGCCTGGGAAAGGATCCTGTCTGTCTGTATGGAATCCAGGCTGCACCTTGACATTCCCAGCATGGCCAGGGCTCCAACCTGCCCCTCCAGCCCTGCATGTGCACTGACCTGAGCAGTCACCTCTGTCCTGCTCCCTTCCCAGCTCCAAGGGCAACCAGCAGGATTCACACAGCACTTTTGCAAGGTCATGAAATGAAGTCTGCTTTCCAGGAGTGTGGCCCCTGCCCATGCAGCTCATGCAAACTTCACACTTCAGCTCATCTCTGGAACTCCCAGTCTAAGCCCATGCAGTACCAGCATGGTTCAGATGCCAAGTAATGAAAAAATACTGAGTTTCATTTAAATAAAAACAACCTTAAAACCCACAACAATCCACAGCAAAATTCTAGTTCTACTCCAACCTGTGGTCTCATCATAGAAAGGCTGGTCCCACCGGGAAAAGTCATAATCCAGCTGATTGTAAACCACATACCAAATACTCACAATCAGATTTATTTCATGGTTTAGAAAATCACTAAGTCATCACTGTGAGTGCCACGCTGAGCTGTGTACTGAAACACATCATAATTAAACTGCAGCAGACCAGGATTGTTCCAGGAATGAACAATGTCAGGAGCACAGAGTGGCCAATGTGGATTTGAGAGAGATATTGTGCAGCAATGGATGTAGGGCAAAAAAACCACATTCATTTGTTTGAATTATGAGCATGTTAATTTCATTTTTAGCTAAAGATCAGGACACGATTCAGGTTAAGGAGAAGGCAGCAAGAAGGATGAGGTAGGTAAATGAAGTTATTAAAAAGAACCACTTATAATAGCAAGGGAGAAAATAAAGAAATCAAAATACATTCACTGAGGAAGATGTAGATATAACCAGAAACAGTTCAAGGTTCTGTGATGAACAATCCCACACCAATAACAAGCCTAATCCGGAGCCCATCAAAATCAAGGTCTTTCCACTGAGTTTCTCCTTTGTGACTGCACGACAAGCAAAAGTTTTCCCATTACAGACTGTCTGCTACAAGATTTTTTATGTTTCTCTACACATTTTTCCACTGATCTTAATAAAGTCATTTTCTTACATTATGTTAATATTAAAAAAAAAAATAAAAAGAGAAACCCTTCATAAATACACAATCAAGCCTGAGGTAATTTTCCTAAAATAATTTTTTTAAATAAACTGCTCTGTACAAACTTCAGTCGCTTCAAAATGCGCTTTGAAACTGAAGACTGTGGAAAAGTTAAAGAAGTGATTGCTGATAAATAGTTCCATATGATTTATCGAATATAATATCCTTCCCCCCACAACAGAGTGATTTTTCAGATCTTAGGGCATGGACTTTTTGCCTGCTAAGAGATGTGTTCTGAGGTTTAATAAGGTATTTATATGCTGAAGAGTTTCCTCCTGTTCCTGTATCGAGCAACAGCAGTATTCTCCTAAATAGAAATATCCCTTAGGATGAGATTGAGCTAAACTGGTGGAGTTGTATAGAAGTGACACCTAAAAATACTTTAAATGTTCCTCTTTGTTGCTGGAGCAGGAAGGATGCCCTGCTTTAGTTAGGCTGTGGAAACACCCAGTTTATCCTATTAGACATAATAAAATATGATAATGTCACATTTAGATGTCCAGGTAAATTCCACAGAGATTTTCCCGGGGTCTGAGCAAGAATGGGAGTGGCCACTGCCTGATAATATGGTCAAACAGCAGATGGAGAGCTTTTGATGATAAAATTACAGGATACCATCTCTAGGTAGCAGCTTGGAGAAGCCAGGACCCCCTTCCCTCCTTCAGAACAGGTAATCTCATCATACTGCACTGGGCATTAGGAATATGTGATCTGGAAAGACTCAGTGTGGAAAACAAGCCCCAAAATAGGCACTTTTTCAGCTTCTCTCTGTGGCACCAGTTGCCTTACAAAGCACTTGGAACACCTCCCTGGGTGAGCTGCTCAACTCTTCTTTAACATGTGCACAGATGCCTCACACTGGTGTAAAAGATCAGAACTTTCTGCCAGAAACTACCCAGGTTTAAACAGACCCAGGCACATCTCTATACAAAATCCTTCAGGTATAACCACCCCGTCTCTCTCCTGCCAGAGCAGCACGAATTCAGGCGTGGGAAATGAACAAAAACAAACGGAGCAGGAGCCCAAACACTGCGCTTGGGTAATTGCTAATCATGTGAGGAGCTGGAGTACAAGGACTCCAAACTGCTTGCTCTTAGGGCTTGTGTAAACCAACAGAGACCTGGTGTCTGTTCCATGGAGGGACAGCAGCTCCACGCCACATTCCTTGGTGGGGTGAAATCATATATGTGTTAATCCAGCTTTTCACAGCCTTGGATCTGGCCACAGTCCCCAGCCCCACTCGGGCAGAACGCGGGCAGGAACAGGCGGATCCATCTGTACCCATTTGTCAGATGTGAACTCAGACGTCTTCAGGGTGCATGGAAGGACATAAAGAGTGTTCCTTTCCAAAATCCTTGGCAAGGAAATGGCTGGGCTGAGCTCTCTGAGCTCTAAACAGGAAACAGGTTCTTCACTCTCAAGTGGCTCAATGAAAAATATCATCCATAAGTGACAGTAATGCCTCTGCTCACATGCAGCCAGAGGATGCCAGAAATTCAGGTGAGAACACACGGGAGCCCCAGAGGCAAAACACTGACACTGAGCAGAGTGGGGAAACTGAGTTCAGGTTCCCCTGGATCAGCACAGCTGATATCCAGCTGCTAGGATCTTCCAAAGGTACCGAATTCTGGGCATTTAGGAGAGTCTGGAAGGAAAAAATGAGAAGACAGTGAAAAATACGGCAAGTGTTCACCCTAAAACTTCCAAACTACAACCAGCACAAAAATCTCTTCTATAAGAAGATTGGATAAAGGTGCATTTGGATGGGGAACGTTGTCTGATTCTGCCACACATCTCTGCAAAGTCACAGAAATGTCCCCAGGTGAACCAGTAGACCCAGGATGTGGCTACAAAATGTTCTTGCAGCTAAAAATGGGGGGCTGGAACAAGATGATTTTTAAGGTCCCTCCCAGCCCAAACTATTCCGTGATTCTATGGGCAGTAATGGTCACAGGGGTGAGGAAGAAGTCAGCTCAGTATGAACATGTGGAATTCACTCACATGTTCAGTGTTCTTGTGTTTGTTATAGGAAAAAAAGGCTGAGCGTGGGTGGGCTGAGAGTCCCCAACCCCACTCACACAATGTGGAAGCAATAAATCACAGGAAGCCCTGGAGAGCCACCTGTGATTTTTACGTGTGAAAACCCCTCTTTCTCCTGACTCTCATTCTGCCTTCCATCCTATTCCCCACCCAGCACAGGTTTCTTGGGAAGGGTCTCACAGCCCACTGGACAGCGAAGCCCATTGGTCTGAGATAACTCTGTGTGAACCCCCCACGTCCTGTCTTGCCTGGTTTTAGTGGTTTTAGTCTTGACCCCACATGGACTTTGTCCCTTGACTATTACACCACTACGTCCTGCTTCGGCTATCCCCGATTCCCATGACACTTCAGCCCATGTAAGGAATGTCCCATCTTTCAGCACCCTAGTTCTGCTTCACTGACTACAACAGGCTTCCTTTGAGGCAGCTCTTGTCTCACCCTTCCGTGGCACTTTTTACCTGCCTCTGCCCTTCACATTTCTCTTTCATCCCGAGATCTCCCAGCGGGGACTCCTGAAAATCCTAAATGCTCGTCACGGGGCAGGGACTGGGGAGTTCATTGATCCCATCATGTCCAGACTTCAGACAGCAGTTTCTTTAATTCCTCAGCCTCCCCTCCATCCTCTGGAAAAAGGGTCACCATGTTGATTTATAAACTTAGGAACCAAATGCCTCTCCCAGGCCTGGTGGGTAAACAGGCCCAGCCTCCCCATGTGTGGAGCTACATATGGCAAGCAGAGCTTCACAAAGGCTTTTGTCCACATTTCCCATCAGGCGGACTCTAGGAAGACAAACTGTGGCCAAGGTTACCTTATCAGTGACCCCCAGCCTCTGGCTCTGCCTCAGTAGTCCCCAGAGGTCCCAGTGTCCATTCCCAGCCACACACAGATGCTCTGTCCTGCCAGGCTTTCTGTCCTGGGAAACATTTCGGTTCTTTTCCCTGGGAATGGGGGCTGCATGAGCATGGAATTAGCAGCATTAGCCTCAGGGGCATACCCAGGGGGAGGATATTAACCTGAAATTAGACACTTTTCACCTTTTCTCTAGGCTGTAGACTTTTCCAAGACAGTTTGGTCTCAGTGTCCAAGGAGGAGAATGTCTTCGCATTGTCTCCATCACCAAGACAGGGAGGAGATGTCCTACATGCACAGAGGAGCCAGTCAGGGACAGGGGGCATCACCCTGTGCACTTCTACCAGGAATAACAGCCTTTCCTTGGCTCTGCTCTCCGCCTGCCCCAGAAGAAATCTGCTCTTGGTTACAGTTTCCAAAAGTCCCCTCTGCTATCCTTATAAATATGAAATATGCGCTGCTATGTTTGCAATTATGGATGTTTAAATGAAATCTTAATTGCAAGAAGAAAGTATTTTTAGTCATATTTACACTACCTAGAATGAACAATGACAATCCATATTATGTCAGATGTCAGAGCGTTTGTTATTGTTGCTGTTGTTACTCTTTTGACCACCTCTTAAGCCATAATTGAAGCCATTTATAGAAAAAAGAAATTACACTGTAGTCTCTCTTGTCGTTTTTGCAATAAAAATCAACAGGCTAAACTCTGCCTTAGCTACAAAAGAGTTAATGTAAAGAATAACAGTGGGAATCAGGCTCTTCTCAAAGGGATATTTATTTGGTTTTAAAGAACTCGTTCTTCATGCAAAGAAAATGAAGGTTGGAAACAGAAGAGAAACATCTGCCTCCTCCAAAGTTATGACAAACCTTGCTGCACATTCCTAACCTTTCTGCTGTCCTTTTGGCCAAAAATCAATTACTTTTCTTTTAAGGTAGCATATTCATATTGAGCAAGTGGGCAACCAGCACATAAGAATCACTTTTCAGAGATGGACAGAAATGGGTTCACCAAAAAAGAAAGAGCAGAATATATTTTCACTTCTGGGAACAAATTTTTCAGTTACCAGAGAGACATCTTTCTGAACAAAAGATCTGATCTCTGAGATCTTGGTGAGGCACAGGATGGTTGCAGCAGACACTTAACTGCTTTAGGTTTTGGTGCAAAAGACAAGAAAAATGTCTTTCACACTCTTCTGACATAATTTTCCCACTCCTTTGGATGAAAATACTTAGCACAATGTTGATTTCTTTGAGATGGATGTTTATCTTAGCAAAAGATTCCAAATTTGTACCCATTTCTGCTAGGACTGGGAGTGGCCCTAGCAACACAGGTTTGAACCCTGCCCTGAGTCATTTGGGCTGCAGTGTCCACGTAGATATGACAAGAAATGTGGAGGAAATTGGACACCAGCTCATGTTATTTACTAAATTCTGTGGCCTTAGCCAGTTTGGCAGGGGAAGACTAGAATAAAAGACTGTTGAGAAATTCTAGCATATCCAAAATGTATTACCAAAATATTTTTATGCTTTCAACAAGTCAAACTGAATGGATATTTTCATTTAATCAAACTGCTTTTCCATCTTTTCAGCTGCCTTTCCTATCTATTTAGAGGCATTTTTCTTGACTGGCTGAATACAACTGTAAAAACATCAGACTAAAGCACTTAAAGACAGCAAATAATGCTTCTGAGAACAGGTAGCTTTACAGAGTCCAGAAGGAAATAGCTGAAAGCTAAAATGTTTAGTTTATTCTGCAGAAGTGGGGCATAATGAAAACAGCTGGAAACAATTTCCATGGCAAGCTTCTTTTATACATCTCAACATCTCCCTAACCTCAGCATTCACCTTGAGTACAAATTGCCCCAGCAACTTGCAGTCCAGGATTAAGAAACTATTGCTTATTTAAATACAGATTTGCTGGGGATATCCACAGGAAATTTGAGGAGCTACTTACTGAATGCAGACCATTGTTTGCATTGCGGCAGCTCGGAGCAGACTCCAGCAAACCAAGCACAGTGTGCAGGGCACAGTACAGATTTTGGAGGTGCCCTCCTGAGCTCAAATTGCCATAATTTTCCACGATTACTACATCACCTAAGCACTCAGATCTTCATGCTGAGTTGAAAGGCTCCTTTTTCTCCCCAAATCTGTCCCCATGCCATGCAGGTGATACCCAAAAAAGGGTTCAGATCAGCTGTAGCAGATGGAATCAGTGGGCACAGAGGTGAATGTAGCTGGTTCAAGGTTACCCAGGCAAGCTCTGGGAGAGCCAAGGGTAAATCCACATCTCTGGCACCAAAGCCTGTATCACAACCAAACCCAGTGATTCTCTCTGATCTTGCTTCTCTCTTGCTCACATAAATATTTGCGTGGCCAGAATAAAACCACATTGCATTTTTGTCCCCTTAGGAAAAACAACAACCACTTAAAATATTTCTGCAGTTTCCCCCCCACCTCAACCTTTTTAATGAGTTGGTGGGGGAGAATATATTTTTATTTTTATTGGCAAAGAAGAAAAGAAGGAGCAGCCCAGGTGGAGTCAGACTCCCTGAAAGCCCTTCATTCTTCAGCTCTGCCTGCCCTGGCATCACTGCAGGACAGCACAGGCACAGCTTGAGACCCAGCTCAGGTGAAGGGAGCAGGTCAGCCTCAGCAGGAAGGGTTTTGTGAGTGAGTCACTGGAACATTTTCATGGGAAAGTTGTGCAATCCATGCTGGATTACCCATGCCAACTACAGTTCACTTAAATTGACCAACATCTGATTTCTGTACAAGCACATCCTGAATGTCCTAAGCAGGGTCGTCACGGAGGATGAACGTGTTTAATCCATTCCTCTCTGTCCTTCCCAGGAGCAGGGAGAACAACTCACTCCCTTGAAAAACCATCCAGAGTCATCTCTGGCTCTGCCAGAGGAATTTCACCTGCCTGTGCCAGCAGTGTGCTCAGTTCTAGTACAAGCACCAGAACATGCTCACATCCACACGGAGCAGCACAAGGTGGGAAAACTCCACACTCTGCTCCAAGCCCGTCTGACCCTTCTCCTGAGAGGACAACCGGTTGATTGTGCAGGAAAACCAAGCCTCCACCCCAGCAAGGAGAGGCAGGAGAGGTGTTTCCCTCCTGCTTCCCTGTGAGGAACAGAGGGGGAGAGGGAAGGCGTGGATGTCTTCAATATGTTTGCCCATTTCAGGCCTTTATTCCTAACACATGTTTCTTCTTTTATGCAAAACATGTCTCCTCTGTTTTCTGTCTCCTTAATTTCATTTTAAAATGCAATGTTTTTATGGCATGAAGAGATAAAGATATGAGGAGGGGAGGGAAAGTGGTACAGAAAGCAATTAAGTGTGGTGGCTGGTTATTGTAATGCACTAAGGACAACCAAAACCATTCCCTTTGGAAAGGGGGGCCATTTCTCCTGCTGATATGCACAGGATTTTCACAGTTCCCACTAACAAAACTGGAAACTATCCAGGTAACACTCTTGTCTTGGTCAAAGATTAGACTATCATGTCTGAGATGAATGGAAGCCTTTCAGAGGAAGATGTAGAATCACTGCTGGATCACTCCAACCTTGTCAGACATTTATTTAATTTACATTTGTGCTCCAAAATTCCTGTATTAATACATGAAGGTTCATAACTGAAGCAATAATCTGCTTTAAGCAGCTTTATTAAGTACATCTCTGCTGAACAGCTGAGCAGAAAGGAGCACAGGGAGACCGTAGAAGTTCTGCTCTGGAGTAAATGGGTCACACAGTTTGGTTTTTATAAAATATGCTCTGGAGATTTCTGAGATTTCAGGATATTCACATCTGTCCATTGATCCAAGCCCTGGGGCAAATACTATGGCACAACACTTCCAGGATGTTACTGTCCTCTGCTGTCCAACACATCTGGTACTGCAGAAGTTTTCACAATTTGAATATTTTGTTGGAAATCAAAAAGTCCAGGTCCACAAAAGAACCCAGTCTGGAAACTGAGATCAGGCTTTCTCAGGGAAAGCACTGCAGGCACCTTCCACAGGAAAAATTCCTCTTGCCAAGCTGCAGGCAGCTCCCACAGGGAGTGCACACCTGTATCCGTGAGTGTTTTTGACTCAGGTTCAGTCCAAGGCCTCCTACACTGGCCCAGACATTGACACACCTCAAAAAGGCTCTGAGCCACCTCAATTCCCTCTGTGCAGGAGTTTTTCAGCTGCTCCTCCTTCCAAAAGCAGCAGGACCAAGAGTTTCCTTGGTACTCAGGAACCACCCTGAGCCATGAGGCTCTGCCAGACCCTTCTCTCTGGCACCAGGATCATCTCCCAAGAACCCTGCTGAGCTCAGCATCGGGTCGTGTCCGTGCCAGGAAGGATTTGGGAGGCACGGCTCCTTGCATGCCCTGGGCCATGAGCACATTCCCAAGCACAGACAAGCACCTCCACCCTGGTGATGGAAGTTAACACGAACTGCTGCAAGCTGAGACTCCTTTCCATACTAATCTGGTCACATAACATTAAAACAAACTCTTTCCGGACTGCAATTATTGCACCTCATAGAGAAATTGCACAACACTGGAATTAACAACTTCTCGAGTGCATTTAATTACTAACAGATACCTTTAAACTTGCGGTTAGGAAACTGTTAGCCATTCCCAGAGCATGTGCCCCACCATCCAGTCCTGCTCTGAAGCATTTTCAGAATCTGCTGATCCATAAAACGTACCATTGGAGAAGGTTTGTTTTGGCAGGGGGCTCGGTTTTGTCCAGCAAACTAATGGTGTCCGTTAACACACCATTACATACCTCGTTAACATACTTGGCAACTGGGATTTCCCCTCAAGAATAAAGAAATCGTGTGTAAATCATAATTATTGTCCGCCTGGCAGTATCAATCATCACACACAAGGCACTTGTTCTAATTCTCTGCCCACAAAATCGTTCCTTGCAGATGCAACTGGGGTTGTCCTTGCCCACGGCACCTTACGGGGAAATCACTGGCCAAGCCTGCGTGCTGTTGAGTTTGTAACAGGCAATTCCTACCGGGATGCAGAGCCATGGATCAGGACGGATTTGTTTTCCTTTCTTAGGCCACGGGCTCTTTTGGGATGCCTTTGGGAAAACCTTGCAGAGAAGGTTCTTTTATTAGAGGGGTCCATCGCTCGATTTTTGAATGAGTTCAGCTCCACACTGTGACATCCAAGTTGCAAGGTGGGCTTTCAGCAGAGCTCAAAGCTAGTCCTCTAAAGCTCTGCTGAGAGCCTGGCACTAGGAAAGGTGGCTGAGAGCCTGGCACCAGGAAAGGTGGCTGAGAGGTGAGAGCACAAATCAGTCCTCCTTTAAGTGTGTACACAGAGGGATTGGTCCCCGTTCCTAGCACTGAGATCCAGGACTGGTGGGTAAGATTTCATTCCTTGAGTTGACGCATCTAATCATGTGACAAAGGTTTTCTCACATCCAAAATCATTCTCAAACCTGTGGGTTGGACATTTTAAAAACATGCAGTGATAAAATAATAATCCCAACAATGTCGCCAGCAGATGTGGCTGCCAAGGAACATTATCTACTTTATGGTTTATGACATACACCGTGATAGAAAACACTTGCAGCAAGAGAGATTGGCATTACAGCCAAAGAAAAAATTCCACCGTGCAGTTAGAGCAAATAGAGCGTTGGAATCTCAAGCACTGCAATTTGTTGGGAATGGGAATGAGTAACCACTGTCACACACCTCTCAGCTCTGACATTGCTCTGGAGCAGAGACAGTGGGGACAATCTTGTGATCCCGCTGTCTAGGATTCTGTGAATTCCACTCTCTAACACAAAATCATGAATTGCACGACTCACTGCCCCACTCATCCTTTCCTGGACAGGAAGGGATGGATGAGCATTCCCATCAGATGATGGAACAGCATTCCTAGCACACTCCTGAGAGCCCCTGCCATTCAGGAAGGAAAGTGAAGAAGCCTGGACTCACCACCTCCATTGCTCGTGCATTTTCCAGAGAAAGAGCATTTCAACACAATTCGTGCTTCCCCCAGCACCCCTTGCCCTGCCAGTAATTTGAAGGCAGCATTTAGTTACAAAAACAACAACAACAACAAAAAAAGAACAGAGAATTTTCACTAGAAAGATAAAACTTCTTTGACAGTTGCAACTTGGGAGTCTCATGACAGTAAAAAACATTTATTTTCTGAGTTTGCATTTACACTTCATCTCTGATTCCTTCCCAATACTCCCAGCCTGTACTGCTGGTAGAAAAAGAGATGTACTAGAGACCACGACAACAGACTGTAGTATTTTTCAGGCCTTGATGGAAATCTGCAGTGTATTTTCCAGGCTCGTAAATCTCAAGAGAAGTGTTTCATTATTCTGTTCAGGCAGTGTGGAATAGCTGAGCTGCAGATCCTCTCGGATGTTTCCTTTCTGGGCCATTCCATAGACAGGCAACATTCATTTCAGAAGTGCCCTTAAATTCTTTCACCAGCCCATTCCTCTTAAAACAAGTTAGAACTGAAAATTCCTCTTTCAAGTCCCGCACGATAAATTGCAACCCCAACATTCCAGCCTGGAAGGAGCATTTTTCCTCTTCAAGCACTTTGCCTTGTAGGTAGATGAGGACAAAAGCCATGACCTTCTTCAGCAAATCCAGGACACCAGAAGCCAAAGTAAACAGCTTTTGCAGTGTTTTCTTGTGCTTAGGAGTAACAGGCACAGTTTTCTTTGAGAAAAAGCAGGATTAATTCTGATACCTGCACTGTAAGTTAATAAACACATTAATTGCAACAAATCCATGAAGTTCATATATGGATCCAAATTAGCCTTGCATTTCATAATCTTCAGTTCAGGACCACCTCATCCAGGCTCAAGAATCTGTGGGATCCTTTAATACTTTTATATAAGTGCAAAGGATATTAAATCAGTTTGTTATTAAGCCATCTGGAAAATGTAAGCTGCATTTTAGGAGTGACTGCATGAATTGTCCAAACGCAATGCATTTTTCCAAGCTACTCACACTGAGGAAACAAAGGAGACATAGAAATACCTCAGAGGGGGGAAAAAAAAGCTCTTTTTTCTGACCTAAAAATCACAAGGGTAGTGGCTTTCATCAAAGAAGACCAAGAAGGTGGTGCAGAAACGAGACTCCTCACTCTGTGCAGCCCGTACTCTCAGGAGCAGCTTTGCGAGGGTCCATGCTGTTGGCAGAGCCATCCTCTTTCTTTTCTCAGTGTCACAGAAAGGCATTTCAACCTGGGAGGAAAATGTTCCCACTCAGGTCTTCTCTCACCTTTTAAAGCACAGAGAAGTCCCCAGAAAAGTGACCGAAAAGTCAGCCGCTTTTGGACATGCAAAGATTCCAACTCCTACCATTCCTACGGAACTTGGAGGCCAACGGGGAGCAGGAGCAGTGCCAGTCTGCTCACAGAGGAACACGAGTGAGACAAGAGCATCCCCTTTCCTGTCCTCGCTGTGAAGCCTCTGTCAGGAGAAGGAAGTGGGGGAAAGCAGGGTAAACAAATCAGGTCTAATCATCAAGCGACGGACGGAGATTTGCTACACCTCTTCCATCTGTCTTTTTAGAGAAGAGTAGGCCTATATTGAAAGATGAAGTCTTTGACCTTAAGTGATGAATGAAAACATAACTGATAATTCAAACCTGCCACGAGGGAAGTTTAAAGAAGGGTTGCCCCAAATGGCTTCAGTATGTTCAAAAGCTACTGCCAGGAACACGGATATTTTTTTTTTCCCTGTGTTTGTTGGTTGCTCTGCATTTAAAACATCTCTGTATGTTTGTTTTTCTTCCGGTCTTTTGTGGTTGCTTTGTAAACATCTGGGTTGGGTTTTTAGTCCTTTGTACAAGAAGCCTGTGTGTGTGTTAGTTTTGCCAATGGTTCTTATGTAACATTTGTGGGGATGAAGGAACTGGTTAAATCAGCTCCTTTGAAAAGCCATCCCAACACAAAACTATTCCAGGAGCATCTCGTGAAATGTCCTCTTCCCCCTTTCATAATGTACCATCAGTTTTTCCTAACTGGGTTAAGAACAGAGCCCTCTCTTTCAGCAGTGATTACTCAACATGACATTTACTCCTTGCAATCCCATATTCCTGCTGAGCTTTGTGGTGGGTTTAAGTCACCAAAGGGCCCATATGCACTTTTAGTACAAGAGAACAGGCACAGGGGAGTGCATTTCCCAAAAATGTGGCCGTTGTTTTTTTTTTTCTCTAAGGTATGGAATACCTTAATCCAGCATAAAAAATGTTTACCCCTCCCAGAAGTGCAAGAGTGAAATTTAGCAGCAGAAAATAAATTCTTCCATTGCGTTTTCCTGCAATAGATATGACAGGCTTTTTGACAGCTAAGTTCCTGACTTTTAAGCCCCTGCAGTTAACATTTTTATATTACCTCACACTAATTCTCCCCCAATAAATGAAGAGTTTTGTAGCTTTTTAGACCCAAGGAAGCACTTTGTCTGTCAAACTCCATTTTCCTCTACAATCCTAGACCATAATTTTTTTTTTTTTTTTTTTTTTTTTTTTAACCTAGCATTTCCTACTGTAAACTTGGGATTTGGGCTGCTCTGTCAGAAGTTTTCACCAAACATTTGGTGTAACTAAGACGTCTCTTGTTGGTGCAGAGGGCCAGCCCATCCTGCCCTGTACCCCTGATCCCTTCCCACTGCCTGAAGTGACAGCTGCCTGTTTTCCAGCCTGAGGTGAGAGCCTACATCAGGTTTTTTTGGGAGATCACAGGGAGCTGGATTTTAAAGGGGAACCCCTCTCCTCATTTCCCTCATGCTCCAAAAGTAGGAAAGGCAGAGGAGATGAGAGAGATGAAAACAGAGGAGAATCCACAAGAGGAGAGTTATAAACACTGAAGGAAAAGCTCTGCAGGAGAAGGGGAGCTGAACAGCCTGACAGTAGAGAGGTCAATATTAAGGTGCTACGTGGTTTGTACGTTAAGATCTCTTAATGGGCCCTTTTCCTCAGGAAAAAAAAGAAATCTCTTTTCACAGCCTTTTGTGATTACAGGGTTCTCCCCTCCTCCATTCAAAAATGCCCCCACAAAACTCAGCCTTCTTAATATATTTGGTCACAAATGGGAACAAGCTGCACTTTCTAAATAAATATTTTATGAGGTTTTTTTTTCCTTCTCTTCAACAACGGAGTTCATGTAACAGATTATCTGAACCAAATGGGTTTACAGTTTCCTGCTTCCCCAGTTCCTCACCAGTAAAACTACCACAGCAGAGGCAGACCACACTCCAATGCCAGCAGCGTAGCTGAAAGAAAATGTAGGGTTTGCTCCACTTTGAATTTGGGTCAGTTTACCCGGATTTTACTTACCACTTGTCAGTCCCAGATACAGCCCTGCTTCTCAGGAGCAATCCACTCTTTCATTTTGCGCCCATGTCCCAAACATTTGCCAGGCAGGCACAGTTTTAGGGAGAGGGATGGATTGCTACAAATCCTGACCTTAGAGGACAAGTGTGGACAAAGGGCTCTGAGACAAACCTGTGGTTATCCAAGCACAGCCACCACTCAATATTTTACCTTTTGCTGTCTCCCTGGGGCTATGGTTGCAGATACGCAGGGGAATGAAAAAGTGAAAGCAAGAAAGGAGAAAAATTATTCTGTCACCAAGATAATGTCATTCCTACTGTTGCTAGAGTCAGAGGTAGATAAATCTGTAATGATGAGGAAGGACAATGATGGAGCACTACAGCCCTGACCTGAAATTTCCTGAGTTCATACAGCATCTTAAGCTTTTTTCCAGGTCACCAGGTGATTCAAGAGGTGTCTATTCTGATTTCTTCCATCGTTTCACCTTCTATTCCCCAATAACTGACTAACTAACCACCTAACTAACTAAACAACCAACTAACTAACTAAATAAAGGGTGATGATTTTGGCTGAATTTTGATTATGGAGTCCCATTGAACAGGGAGGTTGGACCAGAGGGCCCTCTGTGGTCCCTTCCAATCTTACCCAGTCTGTGATAACAGGATTTTGAAATGTTCGAGCCAACATTCAGGGGTTGCCCATAAAAGACTACATGACTTAATATCACATCTATGCTTGCCATGTGTGCATGAATCTAAGCCTTATGTCTTCTTTCTCACTATGCTAGAAGAATTCACTAAATAATTTCAGGATCGTTGGAAGAAAGCAAAGGTAGAGAAGCCAAAACTTCTGTTTCTGTCTCAGATTAACATTGTTTCTGTTCCTTGACTTCATGCAGGTGAAAAGGCATTTTTAGACAGCCAGAAATTTCTCTGAATGATGAATAAAACCACACTGGCTGTGAAGGGGGAAATAAACACACATTGGCAAGGACCACACAAGACTAAGACAGCAAATATTGCAAGAGAACAGTCTCCCCCCAGCCCCCTCCATGGTGTCCTGTCCTGTTCATGCCATAGATGCCAGCACACTGAGTGACAAACACACTATTGTAACCCTTCCATGATGGAGGTTCTCACTCTGTGTTGAAAAACCTTGGATGATAAACATCAGGGGTGACAAGCGCCCCACCAGTGACCCCTGCAGAACTCCATCCCCAAGGTTAAAAAAACATCCTTTCATAATTATGGGGTGAGAATAAACAGCCATCAATCCCTTCAGCATCTTGCTCAGCAGATATTTACCTTCCATAGTGAAGGTACCTCATGAATCCAGAACCACAGGTTGGTTGGTGATGGCTTGATCAGTCCTGTCCTGACCACAAAATGATGTGACACTCATACAAGCAAAAAGGAAAATCTCTGAAGGGATTAAGCACAGAGCAACCAAGAATGACATTAAAATGAACATGGTAATAAACTACAGGAGATTTGAGGGCTGCTAAATGCAAAGATCTGAAATTTGGAGAGTGCTAGTCACAAATATAAAGCAATGATCTTGTAGGCCAGACACAGGAGGTCTTAACAATAAAATGTGAAAGAATCATGAGGAGGAAGAATTTAACAAAGTAATAATAGGAGCAGTGGCAAAAACCCTGAACTCTCTGAGCCAAAATGGGAAATTTTCTCCCATACATTCGAATTTCTAAAATAATATATAGGGAAGTAACTAAGCCATGCTCATAGCCTGAAGAGTGAAGGTTTCTTAGGCAGGAAACATGCTGGACTCCTCTCCAAGAGTACATTTGAACCTCTCTACCTCAAACAAGGTCTTCAGTGAAGCCCAGCGTGTAGAGTCTCTGTTTCTGCTTGCCTTAATATTTGATCCATTTCAAAAACCTGCATAGGTCAAATGCAGAGCAGTACCCAATCATAAGAGTAGAATTCCAGCTCTTCTGTCTGTACATAAATCCAAACTTCGACAAAATCCCTGAACAGACAAAATCCCTGAACAGACAAAATCTCCAGGATAGAAAAAAACCCTGCATGTTCAGAGTCTGGAGTGTGTCCACAGCTCCACAAATGAGGAGAAAACCTCTCTATGTCCAGCCTGAGGGAGTGGGATCTGAATGTTTGTCAACAGGAGAAAAACTATGACATTCCAAAATGGGATTTTTTTAAACTTGCTTTTAGGCTGAAACATGAATGTCAATAAACTACTGTAACAACCAAACACACGGGTTTGACATTTTAAAAAGAGCAACAAAACTGTTTAATTGGAGTTTTTGCGCATAAACCATGTTCCCACAGAAGAGAACCAGTTTATTGAAAGCCGAGCGAGTACCAAACCAAAAGTCTGGATACTGACAAGAAGTCTCACTTCATAACTTGTCAAAGCTGATGAGATTGGCTCTGTTCTTTCACACAGACAGCGCAGACCACAGATAAGGCCTGAAATATTCACAAGAGGACCCAGCACCTGTAGGAAACCAATAGAACACCATTCACATGGACACAACTTCTTTTCACCTGGTGGGGACGACAGGTCCTTGCTAATCTTCCCACTTCCACTGTGGCTTTCTGAGTCATTCCTGATGTACACAGACCCATCTTTGGCCAACTGTTAAAAATAACGTGACTGTACAAGGGTAACAGAATGAATTTGGCCAGAGGCAACTGAATAAAACATGACTTCAGACAGAGTCCCTCTTGGTTTTGCACTGTCGAGCAGCCAAGGCTACAGCTTGTAGCTGCATGAGGTGCATAGCTGAGATAAACAACCACTGGTGACATTTTAGACCAGCTGAGGTAATAAATGAACATTGACCTCCATCACTATCTCAGATGAGTGGAAAATATTGGTCAATTAGCAGCAAGTTTCCACGAGCTGACTTTGGATAACAGACCATGCCCTGCTTTTTCAGTGTTTTCGTTCCGAGTTTTGAATAGCTTTTTGTTGCAGAAAACCTTTAAACCAGAGAGCACACACAGAGCTCCAAGGCATCAGAGCCAGAACTTGGGTCAGGAATGCTCTGACCTTGATACAGGACAGATATGGTGGCTGCAGATTACCTTTTCTTTTTTTTTTTCCATGCCAAAATGAGTTCTCCATGCCACACTCGGAAGAGGGGAAGTCATGATAAGCAATGTTTACATGTGGTGTAAATCTCTTTAACATGAGGGCATACCCAGGGACTGGCACCATTGTCTGACCCAGCACAAACCAGTTCCAGAGGTGCTGGAGGGGCCATTACAAGGCAATTTTCCCTGAGGGATGTCGTGCACCCTTTGATGGAGTTTGCCTAAACCAACCTCCTTAAAACCAGCACATCCTCTTGCTCTGCAGAGCAGGGTTGACCAGAAGCAAACTCTGTTGATGTTCACCTGCTGCATGTCTGCACGACAGCTCTGACAGTGAAAGACAAAATATAAATTCATCCAGATGAAGCCAGAGGGATAAAAAGGCAGCATTTGTCAACAAGGCTGCAAACAGTAGAGCAGATACTGGAGTACGAATGGGAGTTGTCTGGTACAAAGACACCCTCAAGGTGAAATAACCAGGCTAAAGAAATCTGGTCCAAAAGGATCTTTCAAACCACCATGTGACCCTGCAGATATCAAACAGTGATGGAGTTTGTCTTTAGATTTACAGGTTAGACAAGAGTTTCACTACATGGCTGTGCTCAATTCCCTCATACCTGGTCTGCATAAAACATTTCTGCTCCAATGGTGGGCCAAAGTGGATTTTGTGCCTGTCTGCTCTAAAGCCCTTCAAAGAAGGGAATATTTCCTGCAGATCCAGCCTTTCTTTTCATTTTGAAATCACAGAAATGTGAGTTTCTTTGGCAAAGTTTCCTGGTTTGCCCTGCTGGAGTTGGAGTAACCAAAGCAAATGAATCAGGAGCAAGATGAGTAAGTCCATATCTATCCGGTTGATAACCATCTTACAAAGCTGTTCGAGGGCAAAAAAGTACATTCTCCTGCATTGAATCAGGACATCATAACTAAGAAGTGTTCCAAGTTAAACACATTCAAAAACTGTTTGACTCATGTTTCACATTTAATTCTAGATCTCTAAAAAAGTTTACAATAGCAAAGCTTGCCTGGACTAAACAACAGAACTGCATGAGGCACGTGGCATTAGCTCAGGCTTCTCTGGCCAGCTTTCTAAATGAAGTGTTTGGAAAGAAGAGAAACACACAGATTTGGAAGTGGAATGGATAAGAGATTTAGTTTCTCCTTTTATAACAGAGTCCTGGGCAAATCTGAAGGAGCCTGCAAAGCCTCAACAAGACATGCCTTAAAAGCAGCAGCAGCTCTGTCCACATAGACTGGAATTATTAAAAGCAGGGCAAAAGAAAAAGATTCAACACAGTGCTGGAGAGCTGCCGAAAAGCCTACATCTGTGATGTAGTGTTTGGACTCAAATCATGTTAACAGGGCAAAATAAATCTGCAGAAAGTAAGAAAGTCTGAATAGAGTGGACATAGCCAAGGTCCAAAACTGGTCACAAATTCAAGTGGTGGGTAGTTCAAAAGGGAAGTATTAGAAACTCTAGTTCTATATAGCAAAAAGCTGGCTCTGCTGCCATGCTCAGGGTTTACTTTGAAGGTCACACATGCGTTAGAGTACCAAGGGAGCAAAATCTGAGAGATCAACAGAGTGGCAGAGCAAAGAGCGCTATAAAGACTTCATTTCCCTCACAGGTTCTACAATGGGCAGCTCAGTTACTGGCAGTGAGGACGTTATTTCTGATGTAAATATTTCACTTTCAGCACAGCTGAACTGGGAGGGTTTATAACAAGTAATGAATGAACTTCCAAATACCTCTCCAAGCCAAAAACCCCAGTGATGGTACGCAGAGCTGAATCCTTTCAATCATCCAGAAAGAGATGGAGAGGATTTTGCATGGCTCTTAGTAATCACTACCTCCAAAACTGCCAGCAATGCCTTTTCCCACCCGCCTTGGTCAAGGCAATTATTCTTCCAGGTTCTCACTCTTGGCCCACACCTCCATTGTCAAGTCAATGGAAGAATGACAACATCCACCAGCTGCCTGGACAACATCCAGCCTGGATTATTACAATGAGCTTGCATGAGACACAGGATTAGAAAAGCAGGGAAAGTCTACTGATAACGCTGCCCCGTTTGTTTTGATTCAAGATATTAAAGTTGTTCGGTAAATATCTGTGGTACGTGGGAGACTTCCCTGCATCCTGAACAGCTCCATGGGGTTTGATCAGCTTCTGCTTTATTGCAAAATCAGAGAGTTGGGGGGTGATGGCTGGGTCAGGCTCCGTGAAGATTTCCTAGGTTTAGCTTTTGTACCATTTTCTCTTTGAAACAGAAGAAACTATTCCTAAAAATCGCCTGCCATGTGGTGAGGATGGAAAGTTCTTTGTGCAGGACATTGCTATTTAATTTAACACACATCATAATGTTCCCATTCCTCGTAACAACGTAAACTAGCATCCATACTATTAAAATATGGTCCAACCAGATGTGTTTGCATATTTACAAGTCTAGCAGTGAAATATTCAATACAGGCATTGCTTATATCACATCAATTTTGTTAAAAGACACTCTGGAGTATTATTCTGAAAATGAAAAGGACCACCCTCTGCTGAAATTGCAGGATATCACTGGGCTGTGCAAACTGACTTGGGCTTGGAGAATTTATGAATGAAATTGCAGAGCGTGGCTGTCCATCCTGCAGTGTGCAGAGAGGGAGGTCCCTCCCTGTGAGCACTGCACATTTACCTGCCCACTGAGTTCATCCAGAATCACATCCAAGGGCTCAGCCAGTGCTGCTGTGTCTCTGGAAATCTCACACCAACAGATCTGAGATGAAAAGGCCACTCAGGCCTCTCTGGAAGGTGACAAATGACATAGCAGCAGAGAACCTATTGATGTCATAAATATGACCACCTCTCTGGCCTGTGACCATCTCTTTTGTCTGATTTTAAAACCTTTGTGGTGTTGATACCACTGATGTCACACCCAGGCAGAACCTGAACTCAAGAACTCCTCTTTTCTATTCTGTCTGCCTTCTCTCTCTTGTTTGCTTGCAGGTGCTTCACAGAATAAATTCTGGGGAGCAAATTTTGCATGGTTAGATGTGAAAAGAAAGACACAACATAAGAGAAATTAATTTTGAAGAAAACCATGGTGCTTGGCTGACGAAGAGCCCTCCCACAGCCCACAATGCTCTGTGAGATAACAGAGTTACTTTGTACTGTCTTCCAAAACAAGGTGTTTTCTGATCTCCAGGATCCTGTGACTGATGTGGCTTTTGTTCCCATGCAGATAAAGCCTTTAATCCTCTCCTTTAGCCTTGGTTTTGGACATGAGGCAGGTGAAAAACCAAAACTGTGATTACAAACTCTTCCCTGTTCTGGGCAGAATAGTGGCTGCAGAAAACACAATCCCAAGTGCCAAGCAAAATGGCTAAGGTTAGTGTTATTTTTCATTACAAGTGCGGAAAGAATACTAGCTGCCAGAAGCTCTGTGCAGGGATGTGAAATCCATATTTTTTTGTGCCTTTTTTTTTTTCTGTTTTCATAACTAGGAATAATATTTTTCGATTGCTAGATCAACCCAAAAGCTGTGGCTAAGCAGCCTTAAAAGGATTCAGAGCCTGCAGGAGCAGCAGAGAGGCAGGGATTTGTGAGCAGCTCCACACACCAACTTTGACCATTCCCGTGGATCCCGGGCCAGGTCCTGACCTCATTCAGATCCAGATAAATCCACAGCCATTTCAGAGGGGCTGTGGGGATGTGAGATCAGCGTTTGGCTGGTGGTGCTGGCTGAGCTGTGGCAGGCAGGTGGGCACTTGCCAAAGGGCTCCGTAATGGATGGTGTAAACACCAGGATTGCTCACAGGCATTATGTAACCTGCTGCTTTAGAGGGGGATTTACAAAAGGCGCTGGTCTCCATGGCTCTCCTGCTCCATCACAGAGATCCTGTGTCAGGTCCACCCTTGCTGAGCACAGGTGGGGTTGTTTTCTGGAATTTCACATGGACACTCTGTCTCCGTGCAGAATTCGTGTAAACAACAAGCCCAGAATGGAGCAGGCCTGGGCTGAGCTCTTACTCTTTCCAGCTCCTCACTTTAGTGCCTGCTCATCCCTCCTGGCCAGCACGGAGCTGCAGGGTTTGGGAAGAGCAATCAGCTCTGGGCTCCCTGCAGTCAGCTCAGCTCAGCCTGAGACAGCAAGGCAGAAAATGGAATATAGAGACAAAATAATTGTTTAGGCCACCGAGGCACACATGTCAGCACAGGAAGTGAAAGGAATGAGAGTGGGGAGGGTAATTCTCGGCCACCCTTGTTCATCCCCCACATCAGCAAATTCCTGAATACCTAATCCCTGCATACCTGCTCTCCCTCCCATCCATGCACATCCTCACCCCCACACCAGCCCCTACTCCACTCTACTTCCCTCTCGGTTCCTGTTCCATTGAGTCACGGCTGGTGACAATAACTATAAAAATAGCCCAAATTAAGAAAAACAATATTCTATTCTGAAAGAAAACTGTCCACAATCCGCAGTTTAATCTGATTCCCCACTCTCTTGCGTACTTTAAGAAACATGGCCATGCTGTAACATGCTAAAAGATTTATTTCTAATATGAAACCCATATTTAGTATTGGTTTGGCAATGGTAGGAAGGAAACCACAGGCAGCTGGCACGTATTAAGTGTTAGTTGCTTGATAAACCTGGAGTTGTCAGAACTTCCAACTTCCCTACTGAATCTGCTGCCATCCAGAGCTAAATATTTGAGAGGGGTGCCTTTGGATGAGCAGGGCTTTGTTCTTAACATCTTAGCTGCAGGGATACCAGCAAGAGATATATGTTTGCACACATAAAATTTCTATTAAAAACAAGAGCTGCCCGTAGCTTCTCTAACATTCTCTCTGTCAGCTCCCTGGGAACAGCTTTAGATGCACCAGCAGAATCCTTCTGGATCCGTCCAAATTGTGAATATTACAAACACAGTAGCTCACTGTTTCCTGGAATAGTTTCACTAGATGAAATTTCCACTGTTTCGAGTTAGAGAATTCTGAGACTTTTTCCTCTGAATGCCAGAGCCTGTTTATTGACTAATATTCAACTGTTCTCTAAGGGAAATGGGAAAAAAAATTGGGTTTATGATGCTGCCACCTGAATGACTGCAGTGCTTTAACACAGTGCAAAATCTGAATTAGATATTCCAAATTACTAAATTCACTTCCAGTGACTCAGTGGAAGTATTGCAACTCTAAAATCTTCATGTGGTAGTTAAACACTGGCACCCAAGTGTTTCCACAAAGCTGACATGGGAGGCTTTTGAACACAGGCCAAACAAATTAATTTTGGAATTTGAAATAACATCCATAAGGATTTTTTTCCTATTTGTTCAGCTCTAGTCACCACTTCTTACTACAAACCTTCTGACTTGAAGTAGAAGTGAAGACTCTTTAAAATGTCTCACAATTATTCATTTATGAAGTGTGGGACAGAACACTGAAAATTGAGATTATTGCCTTAAAAATGTCAGTGCAGGTGTCTTGACATTCTCCATTCTCTACCATGTGCCCCAGGAACAGGGGCTTGCTCTCCCTCCACTCCATGGAGGACTGCTTCCTCAGCCTCAGAAACTCCAAGCACTCGAGTGTCAGGACACTCAATCCTCCTGCAACTCCCAAGGAAATTATTCCGTGTACAGACCAACCAAAACTAATAACCACCCTATTCCCAATACTTGCCTTTTGTTACATATGGCTCACGTGGTTTCAAGCATTTTCCTGTAACTTGCAGTTCCACAAACTTTTAATTCCAAAAGCACCACAGGTACCCTTGATTCCAGGGGATGGTTCTTTAAGGGAAAAAAAAACCTCCAGAAGCAGCAAGGAGATCCAAACCCTTCCCAATAGCACTGGGGTGTGTCCTTTACATTTCACAGCATCATCAGGGATTTGTGCCTTTCTCCAATGAAGGGAGAAAGCAGATTTACTTTGGACAAAGTCACCTCTGACAGCCATTTGCTGTCAGAGTAAACAAAACCCTCTTAGGAGATGGTTCCTACCCGGGGCACCCTACTTGCCTGTCATGGGAGGAACATGTCAGAAAAGAGGCTTATGCTTAGCAAGTAATCTTGGATTTCACAGCCATAAATGCAATTTTATGCCAGGTTTTTGTCACCCAACCTCCCATTAAAGCTCAGATATTAATACTGTCAGGCGCCAAGCGACCTCCCACGACCCCTTGGAAAGCGACTGCCACGGAGCAAACAGTTTGCTTTTCTTGGCAGCGTTACAGGAGATTCCCAAGAGAATTGGGCTGCTTTGAGCTCATCCACAGTAGCTCCAATTCACCAGAGGCCAGCAAGGAATCGTCCACACAGCACTAATTTTGCACAGGAACCCATAAAAGGACCATGAACTGAGCACAGCTTTGTCATAAAGCCTCTTGCAGCCTGGCTTCTGTGCGTGGAGAAGACTTCACCCACCACCAGCTGCCAAGGCAGGTGCAGGCAACCCAGAGGAGGTTGGTCTGTGGGCATCCCTTCGTTCTTCAGGTGTGTTTCCAATGATGAAGTCACCACACCAATCCCTCCTGCAATTATTTCGGCCTTTGGACCTCTTTCCCCCACACACCCCCTTTAAATGCCACTAAATCAGAAGTGAAAAATAGGACTTGGAGAACGCATTTAACATAAGTAAAGAGATTAAGGGTTTTATCTGTCAACACTGGTTTCCAGATGTTTTTAAATTAAAAGAAAAAACAGAAGACTAAGAGAGATGTTAATTATAAGCTATTTTCTTCCCTTTAAAATGTTTTAAAATATTGCTTAAAATACCTAACTTTTTCTGTGGGTTTTGGAGAGGGTTTAAAAATATCAGCATACATTTCAGACTAAACTTCAGTGTCTGCACTGAAGCTTGAATATGTTTCTCCTGGTACATAACATCAGAGATTTTTCGCACAACCAAGATTCACAGGAGAGTTATTTCACAGAAATCTCTGCATATGACTTCACCAGTGCCAAAGCTCAGGCTCAGAAAGATTTTGAATTTCACTGGTTTTCATCCTTGGCTCTCAATTTCCATCCCTAGTCCACTTCTAGGAGCAGTGAAATCATGGACTTACAGCTGGACCTACAGCAACTTCCTGTGACACTGTGAGTAAGTTTAAAAAAAAAAATCTGAAAAGGGGATGGGACCAATTTAAAAACAAGCAAATCCTAAAAGTGGTTAAATTCAAATTAAACCCATTATAGATAGGGGAGCCAGCCCCTTCTGTTTTACCCATCTTCCACGTGGAGAACATCTATTTTAATGTTCCTTGGGGCCGTACCAGTGGCTTCTGGGATTTACTTGATCAGTTTGTTCTGAATTCTTACTACCAATTTCTCCAGGAGGAAATCTTTATTAATGTCCCATATCTAATACAGATTCTGCTCCTGTAAACTTTATGTCCTCTAAAAGGCAAAACAGAAGACAGGACTGAAATGTTACTTCACCGGGATTTCCTCACGGAAACATCAGATGGCACTTTACCATCTTCCTCTGGGATGTGAGTGCCATCAATCAACATGGTTGATAAAAATAGTGGGAAAAGCTTGTGCCAAGTGAGCATTTCTTAGTTTAAAGGATCTGATGCTGCAGTACTGAGACAGATGGCTTTGGATAAAAAGAAAAGATGTCAGACCAGTGGGTTCTCCCAGCACAGCAATTCCACTGAGACTGGGTGTTCTGCAAGAGCAGTCATTAATTCTGTGACAATACCATGTGATTTTGAGCAGCTAATGACCTGATACAAAACAGCTGAGAAGTTAACGTGTTTGGGGACTTTTGTTACAATAATTAATTTCAGCAGGAAAGAGCCCATTTTATTTCCTAGCTCTAGATTTGGATGCTAATCCCCAAATTTGGGGTGTGTAAAGAGAGATAAAAGCTGATTCATTACAACATTGTGCAGAGATTATATGGAAGACAAAGACATAATCCCTGATGTATGTTTCCTTTGAACACATGCCTTGAAAAATTTTGGGGTTTCCCACAGGATTTTAAGATGTTTTCTAGATTTCTACTCACACAAGTCAAGCCTGTCACCCAGACAAGGATTCTCACTGAGAAAGCTGAACATTTCCAAATGCTGGGTCATCGGAGCCTGTGGATGATGGAGGGCCTGAATCCTGCCCCTGATGCACAGTTCATTGGGTCAATGTTGCAGTGAGCTTTCTTAAATCAGGCCAGTTTTACTGACTGTAGCCCCACAGATGGTTTATTTTATCCAAATTAGTGATGTTTATTGCAAAAGGCCGCGACATGTCTCTTTCTACCAGAGAATTAAAAACGTTCTCCTAAATTGGGGATACATTTCTTCATACATTTAATATAATTCCTGCTGGCTCTGTTACTTGTTCCAGAATCACAAATTCTTGGAATACTTAACTATGTTCTGAGTCCTTTCCTCTTACCTTAGGATCTCCTTCCTGGTGCCATATTCTTTTCCACAAAGCAGGTAACTCTACCTCTCTCCTTGGCCACAGTTACTGAGTCTCTCTATGAGCAGCAGCACAGACAAAGGTTTGATCAAGAAATCTGATCAGCAGGTGTGGTGAGAGGTGACTGCAGGGCGCCCCAATCCAGGTGACACAACGGCACGCGCCTTGGAAAGAGGGATGGCAACACTGAGGGCACTTCCCAGGAAGTCCTAAGCAATTCATAGATATTTCAGAATTCAGGATTCATTCTCTCATAGTGGAGCTCCATTTATTGAAGACAATCAGTGACCCTTCTTACTGTTGATGTAAACCTGCAACATCCCTTATCTGTTCCTTAATGGAGTACCTTTATCTGGGCGAAAATCCATCTTCCTTTTTCCACAAAGCCAGCTGACATCTTGACTTCATATGAGGCATACTGTGTTTTCTCTGGCATATCCCTGAACCTTACTTCATTATTTTATATTTATGTGACAGAAAAAAAAAAAAAAAAGCAGCTTATGCCATATGGTTGCATTGGGGCAGGAAAAAGCAACCAAACTCTGATGAAATCAATGGAGTTAACTGGAATGCAGCACTGTGTATGAAGCTGTGGAGCACTCTAGGAAGATGAACTCGCAGTGAAGACTCAGAACTGTGCAAACTAAACTGCTTTATGAGGAGCTTTGGATGGAGTACAAGCACCTCTTTGTGTGTTCTCATGCCTGATAAATCTGTAAGTGGATCTGCCTCTCACACATGTACAGCTGGAAGAGCACTCAGTTTTTAAATCTTCACTTATTACAAAGCGTGGTGATCCTTCTTGAGATCCCTAAACATGTCCATATGCTACAACCATTTCAAACCGAATTGAAGGAAGATCTTATTCTCCTCAAGAGCTCAGGCTAGAAGGAGAAATGGGAGGATCTTTGTGTTTGAGAGTGATGCCTCAAGTTCAAGTCAAATCAGTGCGTTGGCTCCTGCCCTTTTTAGCCAGATGCACTAAAACAAAACTAAACCAAAAACTGGAACCACGTCCCCTGGACAAAGAACATCCTGTGGGCTGGAGGCACAGCACATCTGGGGGCCTCATGTTGCTGCTGAGTAATGTATGACCTGGGGGACACTGTCATTTTGTGCTTAACAAGTCTCCAGGGGGAAAGCTGACATTTGAAAGGGACCAAAAAGCTTCTTCATGTGATGCCAAGGCACCCTCTCCTGTTTCACTGGAAAGTGGGAGCATGTGAACCGCACAGACATGAGCTCATGTAGCTACACTGAGGCACAGCCTCCCAGCCTCGGTGCCAAAAGCCTGTGCCAAGACACATGGCATCTCACAGCACCTTTTATTTTTCATTTCTGCCCTGCCCAGATTTCCATCAACTTCTGGATTGAAATATCAGTCAAGGTGGAGGGACAGTCAGAGAAGCTTCACAGTCACTGTGTGGGATTAGTTCATTAGTCTCATAAACTCATGGTGAATTCAAATGAACTCATTAACTCAATTTTTAATCAAGAATTTCCCTGTAAGCCATGTTTTGCAACCTACTCACCTCACGAAGAGGTACCAGTTGTTTCTTGAACACTTCCAGGGGTGATGACTCCATCACTTCCCAGGGAAGCCCGTTCCAATGCCTCACCACCCTTCCAGTGAAGAAATTAAATTGCCTGAGGCTAGAAGCAGAAAAAAACCCTGTCCCTTCAATACCTCTGGGCAGGCACACAGAGACTGTGTGGGGATGATCCAGTAACTCCAGAATTCCTTCACATCTTCCTTAAAGCTATCTTGTGTATCTTTGGGAAGGTTCTAGATCACTGAGACTCTTTGTTCAATCTCTGCACAGTGGAAAATGTCCAAGTGTATGTTCAGACCTGGATTTTGTCAGAACTGGTTACAGTTTGTGGCCTCCACGTAGAGTGACCCAATTATTACCATGATCCCTTCAAGAAGGCTGCCTTGGCTGCTTGCACAGAGAACTGAAAAAAACTTTCTGGAGCAGAGAAATCATCCCCAAGACCAGCTAAATTTGTTTTCTGTCCCTGCCACTTCCAGATGAAGCACTGCTAAGAAGAGGTTTCACTTTTTAAAAGGAAACATGTTCTCAGCATGGTTTTTATAAATGAAACCACATCACTCCTTCAAAAGACGACAAAGGAACTTGCATGCATGATTGATGAAATATCCAAACACTCTTACAGGGGAAAATGTAACAGATCATAAGCAACATGTCCCAGAACAAGGCCTGACAAACAGCACACAGCAGTAATTCACATTTAGAAGCTGACAGTGAATATTTACTTAATATATGTTTATTTTAATTGGAAATAAAGGAAAGTCGGTGATGAGTCTTTAGGTACTGGTACAGACGTTTTTGAGTGTCACACAGGCCATGGCAGGCTAATTATTATTTGGTGTAAAACATGGAGGCCCCCTGGATGTGGCTGTGGAGGAAGAGAGCTTTGCTTTGGTTACAAAACTCATTTTGGGGAGATGATCAGGTTCCAGCAGTGCTGTGCAGACTCCCTGTGGCTCACTGGCCTGTGTGTCACAGTCAAAGCTGTGAGGTGCTTTGTTCCATGCAAGGGTGGGAGGCTGCCAGTCTTAAAAAGATAATTTTTGTTATTTGCAGGGCAAAAATTGCTTTATGCTCACTGGGCATGCCAAAGCCTTGATCAAAATGATGTCCCTTTCATGGGGACAAAAACATATGTTCACATTATCCCAAAGAGAAACAAGGGGGCATGGTGGAGAACGGGGAGGGGATCTTTTTATCTTGGTTTAGCATGAAAATACCATGCATGGCTGCCAGTTGTTTATCGGCTTTTCCAGATCAACAATGTGTTCTTCCTTAAGGCCTTTCATTGAAGAGCTTTCTGTTAATCTAAGTTGTATTAAATAACCAAAACCAAATGGGGAACAGTCTCAGGCTCTGCACTTGTCACATGACACTGCTGTTTTAAGAGCTTTTTTGGTCACCAACTCAGAGTAAGAGTATTCTGGAGAATCTAATTCATAAATTCTCACTGGGTTTGCTTTGATATTCTCTTTTTCTTTTTTTCCTGTGCCAGAGGAAGGAGCAGAATTTTTGCTTGGGTCATCTCCACTTCTCCAGTGGGTAGTTCTGCTGCTGGTCCCCTCTTTGCATGCATGGTCCCTTCTTTATATCTTGTGCCCAAAAAGTGAATAAAAACTCAAAAAAATGTAATGAGGGAATTTCAAGTCATGCCAAGAAAATCTGATCTTGAGAGAAGAAGCGCCAGGGAGAGAGAGAGATCAGGGAGAGAGGTCAGGGACTCTCTTCTAGCATTGGAATCAGGGAAAACAGCTGAACAAAGAAAAACAAGGTGTCCTTATCTTCTGAAAAACACACCTATCCCTCAGCTTCAGAAGATCCTCGGTGAACAAACACTGTGAAGGAAAAGACAGTGCACAGGGAGAAGAGTGAATCAAAACAGGCTTTTAACAACTCTCTCCCCTGCTCCAGTGAAGGCAGAAAGCAGCAAATACAATCACACAGGATGCATCCCAGTCGGGGGCGGGACAGAAAAGCACACAGGATATCAGCCTGTGATCACAGGGACTCTGTCAATCATTAAGGCAAGGCATCTGGTATTCCTTCCTGCCCAGGTGAGTTCTCACACTGCACCGTGGCAGGTCTTTCCAGATGGATGAGCCCTAAAAGGCCGCAGGCAAAGGAAGCCATCCGTGCCGCTAAAGCGATGCTGAGATGGAGCAGGATAAGGCTGTGAGGGGCTGGCATTTGGAGTGACAACAGCAATCAGGACACTAAAACAGGAGAAAGCCATCAGTCATCTCTGTTTCCCTCCTAACATCACCCTCCAGGTGGTCCCGAGCTTTAGGCATCTCTATAATTTAAGGGTCGCTGGTATGTGTTCTTTTATACTCTCCATCCTTCTGGCAGGGGCTTCACCTGATAACAGCCACAGATAACACAGGCAAAGAACCTCCAGTTCCTGCCAACACCTGCTCTGCACAGGGAGGTGTCAGAGCTCCCAGCAGGGCTGATTTGGGGCACTGTCAGCACTTGCAGGGCTGAGCCCTGACACTCTGCTGTCAGCTATAGGAGTTTTGAGTCCTGTCACCATTTCCAGAGCACTGAACTTTGCTGGATGGGGACATTTATTCACCACACTTACCCCAGAACATTCTGACCAGCCAGCAGTCCAGCAACATTATACATTTTAAATCATTACATATTATTAATATGAGGTTTGGAACTGTCCATAGCCCCACACAGATATTTTGCCAAAATGGTTAATTCAGAAGAAGTTTTTCCAGGCACAATATCTGCAATACCTCTTGACAAAAACTACTGGAAGATGCCAGTGTTCAATTAATCTGAAAGGAACAAACTACACTGAATTACAGCAAGCGAGGAAGTTAGTTCATGTTTTGAGCTCCTTTTATCTTTATCACCAGAGCTGTGGTTTTTTTGTCCTTACAGCTGTCTGTCAGCAGTGCTCCAACAGAGGGCACTCCCTTGAATTTCAATTGGATATTCTGTTTCTTGAGAGAATTTGAAAGACACTATTTAAAGATAAATAGCCAAAGAAATATCTAGAGTCAGTGTGACTGAAATGAGCTCACATAAAGTAAGGATGATGGAGAAGTGTTTTAAAAAGGAAGGTTTACCACGTCTTAGAAAACAGATGGAAGCCAAAGGACCTGCAGTTCTTACTCTGCATTTCTCACTCCCCCCTGCCTTCCCTAGTGTTTCTATGCCCAAGCACTTGCTAGCAGAGTGAAGAGCTTTCTTTGGGCCTTCTTCAGCTTTGGACTTGGCTCTCAGTCTGCTGGTAAGAACATGAGCATCGTAACTCCTACTTAGGACAGAAATTGTAGCAAGTGAAACTATGGGACTGTTCAATATATTTAGAGCTATCACACCCAGTTATTTCTCTGTCATTTTATCAGCCACCAGCATGGAGGGGAAGTGTGAACTGTCTCCATAAGGAGCAGGATGAATGGACACTTCATAACTCTGATTTCCCGCTGAAGTCACTACAGTAGATATCCTCAAGTTACTAACGTGACGTTTTCCAGCAGAGCAATAATCCAACTCCTTTAGCATCAGGTGTAGACACAGTTTTCATTTCTCATCAAGAGAACTGAGGCAAGGACAGAATAAATGGATACTTGCCCTCTGTCCCTGTAAAAGGCTATAAAAAGAAGTATCAGAGTAGGATGAGCAATAAAGCTGTTGAACAACATCAGCAAAGGAAGCCCAGTTTAACAATGTTTCTTACGCTAGAAGTAGCCTGAAATGCTCAGGAGGAATTATCTCATCCACTCATGAGGGATGGACAATATGAGGACAGTGATCAGAGGCTCTTTTAGACCTCCTGCCTGTGGTTCCTGCACCTTTGCTCCCAGAGCACACGCTGCACTCACTGCAGAGAGGGGTGGTGAGCAGCACAGGGGCAGATTACACATCCCCTCCCTCCCAGCCCAGCCCAGAGATGCTGTTTTCTTACTCCAGGCAGTCACTGCTCTGACAGACAACTGATGGAACCCCACAAAAGGGCTGGATGATGGCTGACATTCTGGCCTTCATTCCTGCAGCACTTCTGGGCAGATCATCAGCCTTATCTTCGAGCTTCCTGCCTCATGTCACAGCCCTACTGTTATTCAAACATAGTTTTGTATTTAATTTAATTTCCTTGTTTTTGTTTAGCTTTGATAAAGGAAAGGAAATCTTTTCTAATCAGCTCAAAACAAGACCATTGACTCAAGACCAAGTTCAATGAGCTATCAGGGGCAACAGGATACTAATGGCTAATGCAAAAGTCTGAGAAAGAGTCATGGGAACAAAAGCCACTGGAGGGAGAACAACTTGTCCTTTGGATCCATAATGAGGAAGTGGAGAAAAGTTCTGAGTTGAAAAGCCACTGCAAGAGGGGCTGTGACGGAGCTTGAGCAAAGAGCCAGGGTGAGCTGAGAGGGGAATCACAATGCCATGAGCTGAGCTTTTTGTGCAGGTACGTAGGTATGAAAATGTTTGTATGTGTACTTAATATGTGCACGTGTGATAAACACATAAATACATGTGAGAAGGGGAGGTTTTTGCCAGGCAAGGGTACTGGAAAGGAAGACTTACCTGCACAATCACATTAAGGAATTTAACCCAAAATGTTTCTGGAGTTGGAAAATGTCTCCATTATCTCCCCCAAGATGTAGCCACACATATTCTCAGGACACCAAACGATCACTTAGTGCTGATTTGATTGCGTGACAGTGCAGAATAAAAGGGTTTGAGTAGCTGAAAATATAAAAGAGTCAGTTCTACTAATCTAGGTCAGCATCTAGAGTTTGAATGTGGCAGAGAGCTGTGAATGCCTTCAGACCTGACAAACAGCCGTATGACAGAGCCTCATCCACAAGTGTTTCCAGGAGCTTCAGAGAACTTTGGCTCATATCCCAGAATCCCTGCAATTTTCAGGCTAGCTAAGGACAGAAGTGCTCCTACAAGTGAGCTGCATAAAGAGTAAGTCCAAGTAATAAAAATATTGTGATAGCAGTTGAGAAGGTTAGAATACAAATGCAAGTGGAGAAACAGATTAAGGTCAAACAGTCATATCAGAATTACCCCAGTGTGGTGCATTTACAGCTCCTAATCTCCAGCTGAGACAATTTTTTTATGTAAGAATTCACATGAAAACCAAAGCTGCAGCCATCAGAACCCTTCTAATAATCACCAACCACACTTCCAGCCAAACTGCTTCCTTTCACAGTTCTTGGTTCAATAGTTTTAACTCTTTCAAAGCTTCCCAAGCAGATTTGCCCTCATTTACTCATCTAAATTTATGCATAATATTTGGGTCAGGTCTACCTTCTGACCTACTCCATGCAAAATTCCCATTGCGCTTTAACTGCATCATATCTGCCATTACAGAAACCCTGTTATGACATCCAGCTGTTAATGCAGTGCTAGTTACTTATTTACTGGCTCTACAGGCCCAAAAATTCCCTGGCCCTTTCCACAGTTTGCTAAGATTGTCAAGGGCTTTTTTTTTTTTTTTTTCCATTAGGGCCTTTTTTTTCTCCATTGTTACTAATTCACATTAAGGGCCCTTGGTCATGCTCAGTCATGCTGTGTCTTTGATCAGCACCCAGGTGAAATACCATGAGAACAGCTTTTTAAGAAATGTTTGGCTGTTCTGTCTTCTATCATCCTAAATGCTGGCTCTGCCAACACACTGGCCAGAGATTTCATTACCTTTACTATATTAGGTTCTTTACAGACATCAAGCTCATCTTTATTAAATCTTCTCCACACATTTTCCCCTACATTCTCCAAAAACCTATCCCAGGGCTTTGTTCAAGTTATTTAGTGACCGTTCTTCCATCCAAGTAGAGATCCAACAACTTGAAACAGCTTGGTCTCTCTCTCTTTTGGACCTAAATGTTACCTGCAGAAAAAGTATTATCATTATCACTCTTAACAAGCCTTAGTTTCCTCTGAGGTGTTCAAACCCTTTAACATCAACATAATCTAGAGTCTTTATTGACTCCCAGAAAAGCATTCCTAAGATGATCTTAACCTAACAACTGGGCTTTATTTCCTTTCAAATTTCAGCACTGTTTGGAGTTTGGCTTTTTTATTTGCAATACCTTCTGGTCTACAGCTCTCTTCTGAGCTATATTTCTTCTCTCTCATGACAGTTAACTCACCACAATGGTCAAAAAGGAAACGTAAACCCTTCAAATTCACACCTTTCTGAGAATTTCACAATGAGTGTATTAATCCCACCCAGTCATATTAAAAGTTACAGGAACAATACTCTTAAGCATCTCTCTGACTTAACCCTTCACTGAGGTCAGAGAGGAATGTGCAATGTTTGCCATTACAATCAATTCGTATTTGCACATTTCTAATTAATTTTTCAAGCTGTGCCAGACCCCTTTTCTGCTGGAAGTCAATTTGTGACAAATACACAAGACTTCTTATACCCCCCTAAAAGGTAGAGAGCAAACATGCACACAGATAGAGATAGAGATAGAGATATACAGATAACATAGATTAAATAGATATAGATATAGATTAGATATAGATGTAGATGTGGATGTGGATGTAGATGTAGATATAGATATAGATATAGATGATAGATATAGATATAGATATAGATATAGATATAGATATAGATATAGATATATCTCCTTATCCCATTCCTGTCCTCTCCTGAGCTCTTAATGGATGAAGTCTCTCCTCTCCATGAACAAAAATAAGTTTTTTTATAAAGAAATTTGGACATGTTCGGCTGTACAAAGAAGGGAAAATACTGCAACATTTCTTCCATTCTGGTTTCTCCCTTCTAGAGAATTGGGCATATTCACTCGGAATTTATTCAAGCTTCCAAACCAAATCAGTTTCAAAAGCCTTTGAGTCTGTGTAGGCCCTCCTGTTTTCAATAATGCAGCAGGAATGCTATCAGCCCCTGGTGCTTTATTGGTCCTGAGAATTGTAATTGTCTCTCAAAGCTCCTCAAAATGTGGTATTTCTACAAAACAGCTGAGCTGTCTGGATTACAGCCAGTATCTCTTTTTTCCACCTCACTGAAGAGATCTTGGTATCTGTTCCATTTCTTTAAAGTTACGCTGTAATTCCCACTTTCATCCTTAGTCCTGCTCACTCATTTCTCCACACATGGATATTCTTGTAAAGTGCATTCACATTATTAATACCTCTCTTCTCCCCTGTCATCTCTGTTGTGTTTTATTATCTGACATGTCATTTCACTCGTCCTCCACCTGCACCACAATTCTCAGCACAAGGTGCCTTCTCATCCCGAGACAAACAATTGTCTCTGCAACAGCCCTCTCAGCTTCTACACACAAAGTTTCAGATGCAAGTTCCCTCTCCATGTCTCTAAAAAAATTCTCTCATTCACTATCAACAGGTTTCTGAAACCTCAAACCTGATCTCAGCTAAGATGAGCAACATCTGGGGTTTCTGGATATGTCAGTTATCTTGTCTTGTCTGATGGGCTCACAAATTTTGTTATATTGTTTGCTTCTTTGAGGTCACACACTGAGCAACAGTCTCGACTCTTTGGATATAACCTTGTCCTTTAAATAAATAGAAGTGCCAGACTGATGGACATCAGCTCCATTTAATCTTACAAACGTTCTACTGCTCTTCACAAGCGTTAAATATTGCAGAATTAACTCATCTCTAGTATTTAACAACATTAGAAGATCACCTAGAATTCTTGCAAATTCCACATGGGATGCAGATTTAATTTCATCAGAAGGCAATTATTTCTAATGTAAGTTTAAACAAACCATTATGAACATAACAAACCGTGTGTTATCCTTTTATTCTGGGGAAAAAAAATAAAGAGAGACATCCACTGATAGCTTCAAAACCAAAAACTTCTGAATCCTGTCCCTCATGACAAAAAAACTTTACCCATTCCATGCCTTTGAGTCTTTTCAACTCAGTGTATTTCTGAAGACAGTTTTGTACTGTGGCTTTTTGCAATGACAGGATGCTGTGGAGGTCCAGTCCTTTGTCTTAACACATCTTGCCTGTATTATAAAAATAAATTGGAAATACTAATTTTTTCAAACAATCAAGGGAGACTTACTCATTTCATATAATTTGGAGGCTTTCTGGCCACATCAGCTCAGAAGTTCCATGCTTCCAAACCCTTGTCCTCTCCCTGAGGTCCTCTATCCATAGGCCTGACTTACTGGGGGATTTGTTTGTTTGAAGGTTTTTTCCAGTGTTTAATAGAGCTTTATTTGTCCTTTGTCCTACAAAATATCTGACTAATGAAACACTTCTAGCCCCATCTCTCCTACCAACATTGTTCTTGCAGCCACAGAAGCACCTTCCAGAACATCACAGATACGCCTCTTTATGCATCTTTAAGGATTTTGATGCCAAGTGTTTGTGAAAACCAACCTGGATATAGCCTGAAATGCAAAGTATTTGAGCCAAGGCTCACAACATGTCTGAACATGAAATAGGAGCAAGAAAGTGACAACCTTGAACCAAAGACATTTTCACATCACTCTCCTTGGATGCCAGAAATACAGCAGGATTCCTTTATTCTCCCTTAGTGGAAAAGGCACAGGTCTGCGTGAGTATCCCACAAGGAAGAGAGGGGAAGGTTCAGAACACTTTATACATTAATCTGGGTTTAGAAACACCATTACAATGATCAACCAGTGTATGCCTATAGCATTGTGCTCAGCTGAATGCAAGATCAGTTCATCTCAGTATCATGAGATCCTTTCATGTTCATGGCTGAAGTAGCTGTTTCTGATTCACAGGACAAATTCCTACAGTTTCAGAGATAGTTTAATCCTGGCATTGAGAAGTTCAAAACATTAGTTTTCAACCTGTCCATTTTCTTAGTACGATCATGTTTTGACCAATGAGAAACATATGAAATCCTACAGTTTATTTCCTTTTCTTTATAGGATTATTATTTTTTTGCTGTCCTGGTGCTTCAAATGAGACAGTTTGTGTGAACCTTGTTTGGAAAGAGACGCCATGTGCTTACACATCCCAGGAGTCCAAATTGTTCTGATGTTACACTTAAGGTTCTACATTAAAAACAGCTGAACACAAATGCTAGGGAGTAACTTCTTTGTTCCTTAATTATTTGATCAATATCTATGTATAGCTGAGATCATTTTAGTGGGGAAAAGGCAATATTTTTTATAAATGCTGAAAATGTTTTTAAGACTAAATTCATGTAAGCAGAGATGCTGACAAACCAGTTTGAATCACTTCTTACAGTCGGTGGCACCTCTTAGTTCCCGAGTTTTGGGAAAGCAGCACTTACTGCAAGAGGACAGTGCCCTCAAAATGTTCAAAACACTTTAAAAATACAGCCCTCTGAGTTCCTTATGCTGAGGAAAAGCTCCAGAACGAGGATTTTCTATTGTGTATTTCACCTAAAAAAGACTGGGCAAGACCCCTTGAACACTTCCTCCCTTTTCATCAAGATAGGAGGCAGAATTATTATCTGACCTATTCGTACAAAAACAATAGAAAGGGCCCAATTCTCTGCTCTCCTCCAAAAAAGGCAGCCTGGGATCCCAGCAAAGCCAAGGGCTAACTCACAGTGATCTCATCGGCCGAACTGCGCTGACACTTCCCCTGCCAAGAGCAATTCTCTGCGAAGGGACTTCCTGCTCAGATAAGGGTAGAGAAGCCCACTGAGCATGTTGTTATTCCAAAGACTAACTGGTGAAACACGTGGATGTTGAACAACTCCTGGAGACCAGCTCAAGAGCAGGAGGCAGCTGGAGGGAGAGAGCTTTAGAATCGGCGCCTCAAGCTTTTGTTCCCAGCCCATGCAACAAATTCACATTTTCTCCCTTCTCAGGGAATTTTTACATTTTTCAAATCCATTTCACTGGAACATGATGAGAGCTTCTGTGAACAGGCTTGGGCAAGATAGGCCATGATGAAATGATTATTGAGTTTTTAGTGCTGGTACAATCTTTCCTATATATTTTTAAGGGTGCCCGAGCAAGGCTGTATAATGAAAAATTGACCGATAAATGAGTCATACAGCAGGTCTGTGTTCATAGTTGGGATCAAGTTAAGTCCTTGACAAAGACAGAACTGAAATTCTGTGGATGCTTTGTGCCTACAGCCAGCAGTTTTCTTTAAAAGTTGTTTTCGTTTAGGAGAGTTGTCAGGAACAAAAGGGAGGATGAGAAAAGTTGCAGTAATTGCTTGAATAGAGAAGTGGTTTTTTTCTTCTAGAAAGCCCCTAAAAAACATTTTCCTAAAGAATTGCGGAGTCTATTAAAAGTTTACAGGACTTTAGACAACAATTGCAAATGCCTGTAAGGGCTCGTATCTCCCTAGATTTGAGGGATTCTGGGACACTTCTTGTTCTTTTTGAGTTTCCATCCCCAGACTTGCTAAGGATGGCTTTGTCCTTCCCTGTTAAGCCAGCCAGCCTCCCTTTGCTTCTGGGAGCATCATTTTCCTATTAGAAATGATGTTTTTATTACTCTCCTATCACGCTGAGCAGCGGGGGGATATTCCTTCTCCAGCAGCTGCAGTGCAAGGCTTCTTGCCCTGTGGGGATTTGGCAAACCAGTTGCAAACTCAGTGGAGCAGGGAGCGAGGTCTGCAGAGAGGATGTCTTGACTGTAACAGCACACAGATCGCTCCATTCCTGCAGAACTAAAACCAGGCCACTGTTTTGCTTTTTAAAAGACAATAGGTCTCTTTCTCCCCTCCTCCCAAACAGGCCAGGCACAATGGCTCCAAAATGAAAACCTTTTGTGAGTGCATATTATTTGGTTTCAAGCTGCCTGGAGTATAATGATGATTTTTTCAGCTCCTTGCAGCAGCTGCCAGCATTTCTGTGCAAGGAGATGGGAGTACTGAATATCTCTGTGTGTGTAGTTTGCTATTATTTTTAATTTTTTTTTTTTTTTTTTTACTTTCAAAAGGCTGTTTAGGAAATTGCTGCCAGCCCTCCTGGTAACCCCAATGCATTTTACTTATGGAAGGAAGTTCAGCAAGGAAAGCCACCACTTAGATTTAGAGAACACTGACCTATTCTGTACTACAACAGAAACTTGTGAAGCCTGGGGAGAACTCTGGAGAAAGAATGAGTGGAAAAAAAAAACAAAAACCCTCAGAAACAATAGAAAGGCTCTTCTCAGACTCATACAAGAAATATTGTTATTCAGAAAAGAGTAAAACTCACAATTGATTTGTCTTCCTCCCAACCTTCTCCCCCATCTCAGCCCTTTTCCAAGAGAGGAGCTC
Organism: Hirundo rustica; assembly: GCF_015227805.2. Classification (NCBI taxonomy): domain Eukaryota; kingdom Metazoa; phylum Chordata; class Aves; order Passeriformes; family Hirundinidae; genus Hirundo; species Hirundo rustica. Next base: position 4,695,600 of record NC_053458.1, read on the forward strand.
CTGGAACTGACCTTTTCTGCATTCCTTGGCTGGGGTTATAGCCAAGTGTAAGCACTAATGCAGCTCCAGGTATCTGGCTACCTCAGTGGTTCTGCAAGGCTTACATTACTTTTTTGGGGGTAAGGGGAGGAGTGTCAGTCCTCTTTTGACACTTCAGTAAGTAATAGCTAGGAAAGAAATAAAATACAGTGATTTTGTTTTGCTGTTGTTTATTTTTGCTTAAGTGTTTTTTTTTTTTTTTTTTTCATTGTACCACATTTTTAGAGATTTTTCTATAAACTGAATTGCACCACTACCAGACAGAACGGAGCAGAGGCTTCACTGGCTCACTTTTCTGCCATGCCAGGTGTGATTTTGGTTTCTGGCACGTGAATCCTTTGTCAAAGACTAGGCATCTGCCTTACAGGTTGCTGACCACTGAACCCAGGGGCTGCTGCTCAACCGTATCTGTAAAGGCTGAATAAGAATCCCTCAGTATTCAATACTTCTGAAAAAATTGTCTCACTTGACTACAAAAAAAAACCCAAACTTTACAGCAAAACTAAGGCCATACTTACAGTGTGGAATAGAGATCAGAATTCTGCCTTGAGGTGAGGCTGACCCAGGCTGATGATGGAGTGCACCTCTAGAAAACACACAGCTGCATTTTTTTGGCACTGAAATTTATGGTTTGCCCTGCAAATATGGTTTATAAACCTGTTGCCTCAATTTGGTGCATGAAGGTGAAGCAGAACTGGTTCAATCTGGGGAAAGGAAGAAGACACTTGCAAAGGACTTTTAATTCTAGGCTGGTCCTGCTTGGAGAGGAAAAAGGAGAGAATGCAAACCCAGAGTGTTGCAATGCCCCATCTTTCACAGCAAGAATGGGATTTGAGTGTGTTCTGGCTCATAGCACTGCAGTCAAACTCTCAAGTCCCAGGCTGTGGTGGATTTTAGCTCAAGCTTATCCCCAGCAGACATTCCCAGTGTTGGCAAGCAAGGGAGAAGGGTTGCCACTGTCCCAGCCTCAGCCAGGGGCCTCCTGCCTTGTGATTGCTGATTTCAGTTCATTTCTCTGATTTACAGTTTCCTGATTTGCAGGTTGTTAAAATACTTGTAAAATACACTGGTCTGGAAAATGTTCCTAAATAATTATGTTGATGACTAAAAATCAGGCTGAAAGGGCTTTAATTCGTAGCAGCTTATACAATAAGAGAGATTTAGGGAGAGCTTTTATTCTCGATTCATATTTTTAATGTTTCATTCATGTTCATATCCTGTACTACAGACCCCAAAGCGAGTTTATATGGCTAAACTCTCATTCTATAGTCAGGAACTAGATCATTCTCTGGAAAAGCTTTCCTAGGCAAGAAACTTTTTCCTGTGTGAAGGTTAGTGCTGTGTTTATGTCCTGGAGGGCTTGTGAGGAATTGAGTATCTTCCTCTTTGGAAGGAGATTGCGGGAATTGAAAGGTTGGTGTTTAATTAGGGTGTCTAAGCACCATTGAGAAACTGAGGTGGGGAGGCGCCCCATTTAATTATGCAAATAAAGGTCGAGCAAATAAATAACACAAATAAAGGCTGTGCTCAGGGATTTGTGCACTGCAGCCTGACACATCCTGGATCTGTAAATGTGCAAGACACAGCCAAGACTGCTTTGAGTTTTACCTTTGGTGTTGAGAGGGAAGAGATCCGTTGCCATTAGCCAGGCTAATGTTTAGCCCTGCTACAGTGTCATCTCGAGTTTCGTACTTAACCAACCCCAGCTGTGTGAAATTCTTCCTGTGCTGGAGATGGAAGTTGGAATTAACCATCGAACCTCCCAAAACGTGTGACTGATTGGCTCTGTTGTAAGGTCTGGTTAGGACCATCTTGACATGACTTCTGCTGGAAAATGTCTGTGTTAAAACTCTTCAGAAATGCATCTGTTACTTAATAACAAGACGACTCAGAATATCCTGAGTGAGGCCTGGCCAGGATGGAAGATGGGCTTTACCACATCTCAGGGGAATAAGTTCAGGCTATTGTGAGCTGTTTCTGGTTTTGTAATGACTCCCAGCAGGGGAAAAGCTTGAGATCCACAATTTTTCGCCAGTGAGATAAACACTCCCTGCTCAACTCCGTTTGCAAGCCTTACGTTGTTTAAAGGCCTCAAAGAAGCTGACACAAGACCATGACTGCATTCAAACAAGCTCCTTAGGTGGGATGGAGCAGCTTCTGCATCAAGGGAACGTGGATTACAGGAGTTTGCCCATGGGGTGCAGTAACAAACATCTCCATGCAGCTTTTCAGGCCAAGGCTGTCCATGAGCCCCCACGGAGTGCACGGCACCGCTCCAAGGTGCCAGGAGCTCAGATGGGACTCCACTCATCTGGAGAGAAACGGGACTTCTGGAAGCCTTGCTAATACAGAATTCCTAAAAGTTTGGAACTTGCTTAGCAGCTTAATGTATTAACAGAAGCTTTAAAAAGAAATTTAAAAAAAAAAAAAAGCCTTGTTTAGTTAGTGCAGGTGCCTGGTCTGCCAAGAGGCAGCTCTGAGGAAGGAGAGCTGATTTCAGCTGAAACCAATTACCCTGGTGAGTGAAGCAAGGAGAGCTGTGAAAACATTGTCTCCTGGTGTATTGGAAAGTTAGGTGTGCCCAACATCTGCTTTTGTCAGGACGGAGCTAAACGACATGACCTGCTGTGACTGCCAGACTCCTCTTTGTGGATGGAGCATCCTCCTTGTCCTGCTCCCAGGAAACATTTGTCAGGCAACTTTTGCTTTGTTTCACCCTTCTGCATCTCATCACATCTCCTTGTGCACAAAAAGAACCCTCTAGATACTGTGTTAGCAATCAGCTTGGAAAGTGGCACCTTGAAGGGATGTCCTTTAGCACTGTATTCCTTTACTAAGAAAAAATATTTCATCTACTGGAGGATTCAATGAAACAGAAAAGAAACAACATCTTGATCAAAAGTTTTCATTGAATTTTAGGATGTAAGACAGTAAAACAGTGGAAGGTGACCTAGTTTTGAGAATGGAGAAAGGATGTTTTAGGAATTGGCATATCATGGCCCCATGATTATTATGGCTACAGAATGGAGGAGAAGAGCAACAGCTTGCCATTAACTCAAGGTGAATTTGCAAAATAGCTGCACAAATTTCCAAGGGACAGGCACGTAACGTGATATTTGTAGTGTCAAATAAACTGATCTGCTCAAACCCTCCGAGATCAGCAAATTCTACCCTCTCCTTTAGCAACTTCCACAGCAGCAAGCAGTTTAATCTGCAATTATCTCCTTGTGTCAGTTTAATTTACAGTTATCTCCTTGTCTGAAAGGGAGAATATGGAACCAGTCAGTTTTAGGATAGAGGTGAGGGCTTTGCCAGTGAAGAAGTCTACTCCAGTCTACCACAACTTTTGCTGCTTATATCCCTTAAGGGAGCCCTTAAGGAACTCCCGAGGATACAGCACAGATGGAGGTAGAGAGTTTTTTAAAGCCATTTCCACTTTGTTAATAGCGTGTGTGAATATTGGATTTTATTATTTCCTCTTTGATTTTATGACTATTGCAGATTTTTCAAAAAGCAAACTGAAAAAGTCATTTATTGCCTAGGCTTGTTTTGTTTTTTGAACCTGTTACACTTTAAAGCATCATGAAGAGTTCCAGATCGTACTCATAACAACAAGAATGCTTTATGAATTAGAAGAACTTGACTGCAAGTCTGAACACCACTACAAGTGGAGGGGTGGGAGTCCCTGTGGGGCTGTAAGGTTCAAGAACCCAGTGAAATTTTGCTGTAACTCCTGACTGAAGCACCTCAAGGGTCTGCCAGCTTTGCTACGGCTGCCTGCCCTGTCCAAATGACCTTCTGTAACTGGACTGATGATCTCCTGATAAAAAGATAGCAGGATAATATCTTCCTGATAATTTAGGTCTTGCTAGAAAACAGATGTTCCTGGAGAACATGACAGTCTCACTTTGAACACTGGCAGGAAATAGGTATTGGAGAACACAGAAATAAGAAACTTTGTTTGTTCATTTGTTTGTTGTTGTTGTTTAATTGCACCTGATCATTCTAGAGCTATGATACTGGGGACTAAGATTTGGGCAGGGATCCAAACTGGCTCTTCCTCATGAAATCCGTTCCCCTGTTCCCACATGCACATTAAGGTGAGCATTAAGTCTGCTGTTTCAGTTTTAAATCTCAATTCCCTTGCTCAGCTTCTGAGCCAAACCTCTCCTGGGGCACAGAGGATGAGAATCCTTCTTCCAGGGTGCTTGTTTCCAGTAAATGTGTGACGAAATTACAGATCATAATGAGTGGTTCTGGCTGTTTTGTCCAAGACACCAGCTAATTAAGCTGTAATGTGTCCCCACCTCGACCAAGTGCATGGCTTTTGTACAGCAATGTTCAGTAAATACTGCCAAGGAGCAGGTGGCACCATGACCTAAAGCTAATGCCTACATCACCTGCATTTCAGACAGACAATTTTTCAGGTCACAGACTAGGTCCAGTTAAGTCACCATTTTTCTTCCCTGGTGGCTCTCTGGTTCCATTTAAACCAAAGGGTTTAGGGTCAAAATTTACTATAGCTATTTAAGCAATTTTTCTCCCTGCCGTGCTCCTCCAAACAACCCTATTGAACTTTTCCACCCAGAGGCAACTGCATTTGACTTTTTACATGACGTTTGACAACTTAAAATGCACATTTTGTGCTGGTTTTCCAGTACAGTGGCTGCTAACCCAGAACCCAGCTTTTTGTGACTTTAAGGATCATCTTATCAATGAAAAAAAAAAAAAAAAAAAAAAAAAAAAGACCGTTAAGTACACAAATCATAGTAACTTCAGATAATTGCAGTCTGAGTAACTGTGAAACTGTCAGTCAAACAGATTGCACTGGTTTAAGGTTAGCAAATATTCTTAGAAAGGGCTATTCTTAAAACATAATGCTCCTGGACCTGAAAGAAGTGTTAATCCATAGTATTCATATCTCTGCCACTGACCTCTTCAATATGAACTGAACACACTATCCAAACACGGATTGGATTTGCCAGTCAGGTAAAGTGGCAGTAAAATTCTGAAATAAAAGTACTTCCAAGGTGTCAGGCCGCTCCTGCAATGGGAATTCTGCATAAATCAAGGCAGTGCTCTGTGTCAAATGTTCTGTAGGAATAAAAGCCAAACTAAGTAGTAAGTGACTTAAATAAGGCTACTGGCTTGCTTCAAATTATTCCAAATTAAGTCATTTTTGAACTTAAAACCTTTGGCTTAAAATAAACCAGAGAGTCATCAGGGAAGAAAAACCTGAGTGCCATGAAAAGTGAGCTCTGAGTTCATGGACATGATTCATTTTCCCCTTTTCCTTTCCATCCATTCAGGGGCCAGCCAAATGCATCTCTTACCTGGCCTTTCTTTACCCTGGAACTCAGAGTAATGGGAGGAACAGAGGAGCTGATGTGGCAGGATGTTTGTAGAAGGTTCTGCTGTGAGTGTCCTGTGGGGAAAAAAAATATATATAGAGATATTTATATAGGTATAGTGTAATGATAGAGAACCTGGGCCTAAACAATATGTCTGGGTGGTATTAACATGGGATTTGCACAAAATCACATCTTTCCATTTCTTCTAAGCTGGGGATGGAGAGATCCCTCACACACACATACACACACACACAGAGTATGGCACGAACATCTGAAGCCCTCATGATTGCAATTTTTGTTGTTGATGCTCACTTTCATCGCATCTAATATTTGCCCCGAACTGACTGCTTCTAAGAACGTCACTCTTCGCAACGTGTATGGATATTAATCTTCCAAAGAGGAATTCAAATGGCAGAGTGGACACTTCAGGCTAAGACAGGGGAGGTGATGCCCTGTCTGTTTTTAATTAGAGCCAGCTTGCTTAATGAAGCAATGTTCTGTTGTGCTGGGTTATCTCCTGGAAGACAGGGCAGCAGGCGAGCTGCTGGGGAGGGACACTTGAAAAACATCACAGGCAGGCTGTTTAATGTTAGCACTATCATTCATCACCCGGGCTCTTTGGAGAGCCTGACAGATGGAGCACGTCCTGTGGGGACTCCATCAGCCTCTGGCGTGCTGCTTAATGCAATTTAGCCAGATGTATCAAAGCAGCAGGCGAGACCCTGCTATTTGGACAGCATTTACAGCATCCTGGGCAAATAGTCAGGAAATGTTCAATAATGTGCCTTGCACAAGTGTGGCAAGAAGCAGATTCTTAGAGTGACGGGTTGCCAAGAGAAATCCTGGCAGTGCCTCGCTCCAGCTTTTAGTCACATGCTGGTTTTGTTGTTATTGTTTGAGGGCTTATTTTTGTAAGGGCTCTCCGAGTCTGAGGTTTCCAAAGACCGGATTTAAGGTGTCTTGAACACGCCCATCTGGTTCCTGACCGAGGGGATGAATGTGAACAGCAGGATCCCTGGAGCGCTGGTGGATCCGGGCGTGGGGCCTGCTGGAGAGCTGGGGCATCTTCCCAGCAGACAGAGCAGGGCAGAGCTGAACTCTGCAGCAGCCCAAACACGCTGCTCCCCATGCAGAAGGGATCAGTGGCGCTTGGGAAAATGCAGAGCAAATACCAGTACAGACAGGGAGTTTAGTGAGGCTACATCTGGCTACATATCCAGGCTACAGAATCCAGCCTGGTGCGCTGACAGCCTCTGTTTTGGAATATAAGAGGGGTTCTGCTGAGTATAGTTCAAGTACACCAAGCTGTTTGATATTGAAGTAATAATAATTCCCAAATCTGCCACATGGACCTCTTCCCCAAAACTTGAATATACCCACAGACCTGCGTTTGGTTCTCAGTGTGGAATACTGTGCCGGTGGGATCTCTCCATCAGTTGGAGGATTGCTCCCTCAGGAGAGCAGAGCCTGCAACAGGGACAGCAGATACTCTGGGGAAAACTGGTTTCTGCTCTCTCTGCTCCAAGTCGTGCTGCCCAGAGAGGTGGCCACTGCCACCAGCTGCCAGAGAAACCCTTGCCATGATTCGCGTGGGTGCTGAAAGCAGATGGGGTTTGTGGCGCTGGTGTTTTGCAATTTAAGTCTACAGCTTCTTTGCCAGCAAAGGAAGAAAAGAGCATGGCTAATGCACTGCCCCATGGGCTGCTGGCAGAAGATGTTTAACTTCTAGAGGGGGAAAAGTTCCAGTGGGCCTGGAAAAAGAATAATTGTGGTGTGTATTTTCAGCCTTAAAGCCAAAGCCTCATTAAATTCCCAATGTAGAAGCAAAGCTGCCCCTTGCACCATTTTTTAAAATTATTATTATTATTATTATTATTAGCAAAGCTCTACCCAAAACCACTTTTCTGAGGAGACCCCCCCCCCTCACTTCTCCCAGGAGCCTGAACTGCAGCTGGGGTGAGGGACAGACACACAACCCAGACACCTCCCCATGTGCTGTGGTGTCAGCTTCACCTGTGAATTCGGCTTTGGCTCAGGGCTGGTGCATAAAGATGTAAAATCCATCTGGGCCTTGCAGTCTTGGAAAGCTCTTTGATGGTGTTTCCAGCAACAGAAATGTAGCATGTGCAGAGCCTCGCATCCTGCTGCTAATAAGTCTGCTTTTACACCACTCTGCTACACTTACTAACTTTCATTTACATATTTTTCCAATAATCTTTTAAACAAGTGACTAGATGACCATAAATCCTGGAGAGTGAGGAGTGCAGGGTATGTTGGAAGAACAAGTGCTTGGGGCTCAGTTTAACCCTTCAGTCCCCACTAGAAAAGCCAGGGCCAGGGCAGCAGTGTCCTGCCCTGTGCCCAGCAGAGAAGGTTGGCAGGGAAGGGTAAATGCTTCAAAAGGAGCAGAATTTCTTCTTGTGCTATCCCAAAAAAGAAATACCAAATCTGGTGCCGTTGCCAAGCCCCAAAATGCAAATTAATGCAGAATGGGGAATTTGAAATGTTTTGCTATCGAGTAACACGCTGTGGTTCTGCATCGATATTCAGCTGTTGATGAAATCCCATCCTGGACTTAGCAGGTTCAAGAAACCAAAAGGCCTTCCCTGCTTGATGATATATGATGAGGAAAAGGAAATCTGGTACTGCTTTTTAAGGCAGGACAGAATAGGGACAGCTGGGTGGAGTGTGTCAGACAACAGCTCTATCCAGAGCCACAGGCTCCTGTGACAAAACAGGGGATTATTGAGGTGGGAGGGAACCAACCCTGAATTTCTAGGCTTGAGTTCTTCCCCCTACTGCCCCTGGAATTCAGCCTCCTCACTGAGAGAATCGGTGACAGCTTGAAATATTGTCCAATATATATTATTATTTTTTATACATATATACACATAGTTGCTTCCAATTACCCGGGAATAACTGTTTCCTCTACTGAGCCAGCTGCATAGATGGCTGAACAATCTGTCTGTTCAAACACACTTCAGTCAACTTTCTTCTAGCTGATTTGGCAAGAATTTTTCTTCCTACGACTGGATCTCCTCCAGTAACAACTTAGACAGCCTTTTGACTTTGGGTCATGGCTGCATGACACTGAATCCTTTCATTTGTCTCCCTGCAAGTAATGATGGGAAAGCCAAAGCACTGCCATGCCTCTGATTCAATTCTTTGTGCCCCACATCCAGGTGTCAGCTGATTTTGCACCACAAAGCAGGATGGATTACCTCAAAAACAGGGATTTGGACTGGCACTCAGAGGTTCAAGCCCTGACACAGGTCCTGGATAATCACCCATTTTTACACCTGCATGTATGGAATTAACTTCTCACCTCAAAAGGTTTCTGTAAGGGATGATATCCTGCTATGACTGGTGGGGTCAATGTAATGATGAGCATCGGGGAGAGAAATCTCAGTTCCAGGCAACCAAGAAAGACCTGGAAAAAGATCTGCCAGCTGCAGCAAGGGTGAGCAGGAAGGAACAGCCTATTCCACCTTTCCCAGTCCCACCCTTTTGTGACAGTTCTACTTAGGCTGTGGCTGTAAAGGCTATGAAAACTTCTAGGCAGGTAACAGCACATGCATCTCACATGTGCAAATTCACCCTGCTCTCTGTAAAACTTCAGCTTGGAATGACAACCATTCATAAATATTTCACATGCCCCAGCTGAGAGGGGCTAGAAGAAAATGTGGCCTTGATTAACAACTGTTAATCAATTTCCCTTTCAATTAAATCTTGTTGTTCCAAATACAGAGTGAGACCACTCAGTTTGTAACGTTCCCAAACCTGATGCTGCTGCTTGGCATGAGGAAACCAGACCCCAGCCCCCAAGGCTGTCATCCTAGGAATTTTCACAAACAGTGAAATGTTATTTTGACAAAATCAGCACTTTTCTGCAGCCATTTCCCTGATGACTTAGAGCAATCTGTTGGGACTGAGTTTGATAAGGGCCCCTGATCTTAAAAATGCAGCTTAATCTCCAAAAGCTGGATTTCAGCACTACCTAATCACATCGGGCTCCTTTGCCTTTGCCAATCCATTCTGTTGCTGCAGGCTTCAAAGATTTTGGTGGCATAATGACATCTTCAGACCTACCTTTATGTATTTCCAAAATTCCCATCCAATCCCATGTGCCAAAGCATATCATGTTATTTTAATTGCCAGCTCACTACTTTAGGGGCACCTTCCTTCATAACTTCTACTCTGCTTGTAATGATGAGCTCTCTTGCAGATGCAGTTAATCAAAAAGATTACAATCACTCCAGAAACACCTGCATTGGAAATAAGTCTGGCTTTTATTACTATGAATTCCTACTGCTGACAAGCTCTGGGAGGAGAGAATGGGGGAAAACCCAAGATCCCTTTGCACAGCTGGAATATAAATGTGAAATTTTCTTTCCATTTATTTTTCTTCTGTAAATGGTTTAGCTGCTATTGATCAAGATTACCACCAAATAAAAATCAGAATCTACTAGCTTGTGGTGCTTTGTATAACACACTCATAAAACAAATTTATTCCTTCACCACTGGAACAGGCCATACTTCTTGCTAGGATATGTGCAGAACTGGAAATAGTGTTCACTGTCAGGGCTCAGCAAACAGACATTCAGGAGCAGGAAAGGATCCTGGATTGGGATTCCATATTGCACATGGAAGACAAAATACTTCAGTTGTTCCCACGGCCTGCATCCTCTTTACCCTCATGACGTTAAGGATAAATGCAAAAGAGCTCATTAATTGTGATGGACAGGTGTAACAGGAAGCAGAGAAGTCAGAAGTATTAAGGGAGCAGAACAAATATGTGGAATTCACTGCAGGGTAAAACTTAAAACTGTTGCAAACACTTCAATTAGTATCCATATTACTGTGAATGTCTTCTCTCTAACTGTTGGGTAGGTGCCAGCACAGTTTTCTAAGAAATACGAAGTTTTCAACCTTTAGCCTACAGTGGCAAAGGTGACACAGTATTTCAAAATTCCAAGGCTCAGATAATAAAAGATCTTGGAATCCTGAAAACTAGCAAAACAAGAAATAAAATGCCATTCCTTACAGGAAGTGGAAGGACATCCATGTCCACAAGGACAAGATGGCAACAGTCTAAGGAATAACTCAAGGCACATTTATTAAGGAATGCTAATTTATTGAAGTCTGCAATAGTCCCAGGTTCTGGACACAGAACTTTTTGAAAATCAAATATTGTGTTTAAAAGCCACAGAGGATGTTCACAATTCTTCTAGTTTCTTTTTAAGAAGTTGCTAAGTGCTGCTTCTACTGCAGCAGTTTTCCCCTGCTAGTAGTAACCTACTAGCAGAGGGAAAAGAAAAATCAAAGTGTCCCCGTTTTTTAGGACTGAATTCTCACTGCACACGGAGTCAGTATGAAATGGTTCGAATCCACAACATCCTGGTCTGTCTCACTGGATGACAGTTCAAACCCAATATATGCTCAAAGGAATGATTTAGTGGGGATAGTCTGTCTCACTGCTTCTGCAAGAGCTGCAGGAAAGAATCTCTAACACAAAAGCAGAAAATGTAGCCTCTTTACTGCCTCTTGATAACAATATTTTCTTTTACCTTCTCTAGGTTCTTAGCTTAGCTACCTTTTCAGATTCATAAACCATCAGAGCCTGTGCTGGCACAGTTACTGGCTGGTTTTAAATTGATGTATTTGCCATGCATTTCCATGTAACTTCATCTAAATAGCCTGGAATTGGTAGTAGACAACTAAGAAAAGTAATGGCCCTATCAGAGAAGATGCTCCATTAATAGCAAGGTGACACTTCATATTTTGAGCAGAAGAAATATTTAGGGCCAGATCCAGCAAACCACTTAGCCACCTACAGTTCAAGCTGGATGTGTTACAAATATCAGAATCCAAGAAGACAAGACACAAACTCCGTTGTAACCCGACAGTTTCTGAATTTTTCATTAAAGACACACCAAGTGAAAAATGCATAGAGTTTTAAGACCATTGGAAAACAGGAGAATGCCTTCTGTGACAAGAGTAATGTTCCTTCTGGTCCTGACAGCTTCAGCAAGAGAGCTGAAGAATCCTCTTCCCTCATCCTAAGGTGTCTTCCAGTATGAAATTGGAATAGGTGGGTCAGAAGGGCTAAAGGAGGATTAAAGAAGGTTTAACCCTGGACAAAAGAAGGTTTTAAGTGTATCTCTCACGCTTCATCAGGTTTTATCCTTGTGGTCTGCTGCAGAGGAGGCTGTCCCTGCTGTGACCCCCGGCTGCCCTTAGGAACAGGTCTGGCCAAAGGAGCAGAGCAGCACCACGGCACTGCAGGGCACTTTGGGCTGTGGAGCACAACCTGAGCAAGCCGGTTAAATCCAGCCTGCAGGAACCTTGAGTGATCTGAGGTAACAAGAAGGGAAATACTTCAGACACCCTTTCCTCTTTGCCCTTTCTCCTGGCAGCCTTTCAGAGCCCTCAGCAAGCTGGCTGGGGTCAGTGCTGGGGCTGAGTGACCAGCTCTTCGCTCAGCGCACAACTCAGTGCCCAACACACGTCAGAAATGGTAACACTACACTGATAAGTGTTCAGCTGTCACAAATAACCACTCATCCACTCACAACCAAGCTCCATTTCTTCTTTCCAGAGCACTGTCAAGGTTGCACTACCAAGGGATGTCTAAAGACAGGCTGCAGGAACAGAAGAACTCTGCCTAACAGGACATAGGAGGCCACTGAAGTAACAGTCATTGCTGACTTCAGTGTACTTAAGTCAGACTTAGCCTGTGGTTAAATATACGAGTCCTTTGCCCTTTAAGGCTTAAAATAAATTTGCCTCAAACTACTGCATTGGCTTATGTTACAAGATAAATTATGAAAAATAAGTTGGCCTCAAAGCATAGTTTTGCTTAGCTGCTCTGGGCATGAACTGTTTCACTCGGCCTCTGTTTTCCAGACCACCTATCTCCCTCACCAGGAGGATGAAGAGAAAATAATCAAGAGGGGCTGGAGCCTATTTAGACACCTGGTCAGCTCCTTGCAAAGGGCTCCTTCTTGGGTAGAAGACAGAAGATCCACCACAGAGGAAAAACAAAGCCAGCTAAAGGCTGATGGTGGTGCTGATTCAATGCTCTGACGTTACTGGGCACAAAGGACCATGGTCATGGGTTTGACCAGGAGCGCGGCGTATGGGCGGGATCTGTGCCTCCCTTTTTCCTCTCTCCTCCTCCTCCTCCTCCTCTTTCTCTGGCTCTCACCTTGCCTACCCCCTCATCTTTACTACTACATGTATGTAAGGGCTGAACACACACAGAGTCTTGCACACTACAACTCTCATCACACCAACCACTTGACAGTGATGATCCCAGCACCCTTTATGAGATCTGCAACCAATTATAGCTGAAATCAATATGAACCCATCAATATAAGCTCTTAAGCTTTGCAGCCATGGAACAGTGACAGGCACAGCCTACATCTTTTCTAATAACACAATCTAGCTGACTCAAAAGGGGAACTGTATTAAAATACAGTACTGCTATAGTATGTCATATATAAAATGTCATATATAACAAGAGGGAACGAACAAACTACAAAGACACCTCTGTAAAGGCATTATTGCACTGCTATTGAGCAGTGCCTTTCAACAGCAAATCAGCCACCAGTTCCCTTAAATGTACTTAGCTGCTGAATTACTGCGTTTCTAATTCCTACTCCCAACACTGGCCCAGGATTGCGCTGCCTTCCCGAGCTTTATGACAGCTCTGCAAAGGTGACCCACTCCTCCTGATCTCATCAGCAGACTTTCAGTGGCTGCCTTGCTGCTGCCTCTGTTGGTCAATCCAGGCAACTCTGGACCAGCAGACAGGGCTGACTGCGCCTCACTCACATTTCATGTGTGCCCTGCACTGGGTTCATGCCTAGACTTGAATTATCAAAAAAAGAAAAATTAAAAAAGAATTTATGATCTCATGGACCTTGAGAGCAGAGGCCCTTGAGCATCTTGTGAATGACAGCAGCACTCTTGAGTCTGGATCCCAGCCTGTGTTTTCCATCCAAGAGGACTGAGCGATGTTTGGAATTACATAGCGAGGAATCTAAACTAAACCAGGTGTCTTCCCAGTTTTGCCAAAAAAATAGTTTGACACATACTAGCTTATAAATAGATGGTTCTGCCAGATCAAACAATGATATATTACACTGACCACTCAAACAGCCCAACAATGAAGCAATTTTCATGAGGATGCGATACTTTTTTACTTTTTTAAATTGAAAATAATAAACAGATTGGTTTGTATTATCATAAAAAATGTGCTAAAGGGTAAGGTCTGTGAAGAAAAATCTGACAAGTCATAGGTCATAAAAGTTTCAGTTCAAGCTTGTTCATATTATAGTGAAATAAATTATTGCTGAAAACTTCTTTCAAAGAGTTCCTTTTTGATGGGGTCTTGGTTTTAAGATGAGCAAGCACTTTAAATGTGAGCTATTTCCATTGTTTGTGAGCAATAATCATCAGGCTGAATAGAAAAGCAGAGACCAAAAGTTATTCCCACTGGTGTAAAAGAAAAGCTGCACAGTGTTTCCTTCCAACCACAAAACACCCTTTAGCCTTTATCTAACTATGATTATCCAGGTCACCTGTCCACACAGGGCACCTGGACAGGGAGTTCTCAGCATCATACGAGGCTTTTCTTCCTCCTGCAGGTACAACCCATAAACCCAGCTGCCACCTGGGAAAGTCCAATTCTGATGTGACTGACTCCAGCATAACCTGACTCCGTTTCTAAGACTTAATTCCTATTACTGGAACTGTTTGCCATTTAATTCTCATTTTGTTCTTTCTAGAATGAGGCTGTTTCGATCATGATGAGCAGGGTCTCAGTCAGGACAAAAGAGATTTTGAGGGGAGATATGATGTAGGACAGTGTAGCTGCAGAGGACCAAAGGGTGTCTTGCAGAGAATTACTCAGTGTAAATGATTCATGGAGAAACCTCTTTTTGCTGATAGGCTCTGGAGAGACGCCTGAATACAGTGATAAGGAGCTGACAGGGAACCAGCCATGCTCAAATGCCTTTCAGTTCCATCTGAAGCTGCAGAGAAAATCTCCTCCCACATTTAAGTCTTTGGGACATTTCCAGTCATGTCTTTCCCTTCTGACAGTCTTCCAGCTCCCTGGGACTTTCTGGCCCTCCTCAGCATCCTCTTTTGTCTTCTTCTGCTCCCCCAAAGGACAATTCTGTTCTTTTTTCAGCTCGTTCCACTTCCACACAGGAAGTTCCTGGGGAAGAGGCTGCAGGTGGAGCAGCCTGTGCTGGGACAAGCTGCTACAGTTGTCCCTTGTCCTCACTCAGGACCCACTGGATCCTTTCAGAAGAAGGTTTAGACCTTTCAGAACAAGGTTTAATCCGACACAGCAGACTCAGCTCTCCCCCAGTGTTGGTTTCTAGCAGAGCTCTGTGCTCCAGCATGTGAAAGTGCTCTAACACATATCACATATTTTTCCAGGCTCCACCGCAGTGTCAGACTTAATGAAACACTTAATTATCAGACCTCAGAACTTGGGATTCCCCAGCCAGAAAAATGCATCAGGGCCTGGCTGTGCAATCCTTCCTCTGCCCAGCACTTGCTCCTGGGGACAGGTAAAACCAACAGCCTGAGAAACAAAGAGGCTGCATGGCTATAGATAGGAATGAGCTCATGATGGTGACTTGTTCTGCCAGCCTAAGGAAAGCCTGGTTACAGGATCCAAATAGCACTTGACACCTGAGAGGCATAGAACTAAATCAGAGGCCGGATACTTAAACGTTAGTCCAAGAGTTAGAATAGGAAATACCAAAATCATTGCATTCCTTGCCTAGAAAAGGTGGATCTGGCTGAAAGGGGAGAGTCTGGTGCAATGGGACACAAGCAAAAGATGGAAGACAAGAAGACAGCACTGAAATGACCCTGATGAAACTTTGGGTTTTGTCCCTGTTTCCACTTTCAGAGCAGCTCAGTGAAGTCCTTCCAGCTCTACCCTAGCTCTGAGACATCCAGCACTCTGAATTCTCAGGTGCCACAGAAATTTTCATCTTCTGGGCCAAAGAACAGACACTTCCAGCTGCAGTGGCAGCATGAAGGTTTCACAGTGCCCACCTCACAGAGAAGCACAGGGGCTTTTGCAGCGCAGATCATTTGTTTTGTACTGAGCACAATAATTCACCCAGGAGTCATTTCTCCTTCCCAACCTGTCAGGCACAAAATATCCATCAGCTTCCTTTTCCATTACAAATTTAAGCTCTACCTGCAAAATATAAAAATCCTGCAGCGTGACAAACATGCAGAGTGAGAGGAAGAGAGCTCATGTCTGTCACCACTGTCTGGGAATCTCTTTGGTAACTGGGAAGTTGTGCAGTGGCAAGTTTTCAGGACTGATCCACTGTTATCTGGCAAGGATTGTAGGGCTCTCTGGGTTTTGTTGGTTTTTTTTTTTTTCCTTTTGTCAAATCTGTAAAGCCACTGAAACAATAGTTCTGGTTACAAGAACCCTTTCAGGGTGGAGTGTGAAACAAGAAACCATTGCTGGAGAGTATCTGGTGTTGATCACAAAGAGAATAAGTACTATTTGCCCAGAGAGCAAGATTTTTCCACTAACCCTTTATTTTGCTTTCTCAGCACTTTTTTCTGTTTTCTCTAGTCTGCAGCCCTTCTCTAGCCAGTAAATTCAATATCTTGTGAGATCCAGAGAGAACAAAGTGAGCGTTAGACAGACAAACAAGGAAGGGGTCAATTATTGTATTAAAATCCCCAAGTGCATTGTTCTAGCACAAATTTCACATTTGCTTGCGCATGCTTTTAACTGATTCCTTACTTTGTACCTTATAAATGGGCACCAGATGCCAGAGAGAATGATCAAAATTGCAGTGAAACTCGAGATCAAATAAGTTTTTCCCTAAACTAAACCTATTTTTAAAATATCCTACGTGCTTTCCCCTCCAAAAATTTAACAAGGAAAAGAGCCTTTCTCCCAATCTGTCACCTTAAGAACCGTGCACACAAGTTGCAGGACTTTGTGACTCCCTCCCG
This sequence comes from Hirundo rustica, assembly GCF_015227805.2. Lineage (NCBI taxonomy): Eukaryota > Metazoa > Chordata > Aves > Passeriformes > Hirundinidae > Hirundo > Hirundo rustica. The sequence continues at coordinate 4,712,003 of NC_053458.1, forward strand.
ATCACTCCCCTCTTGAGGCACTGGAAGGACTGGAATTATCCTTGCCTTAAACTCACGAATCAGCTCTCCTTTCCCAAACACAAACATCCAACAGCTGTAAAAATGGCATCCAATCAAGTGCTGACTCTGCCAGTTCTGCAGTGCTCCCGCTCACGTCCGTCTGTCTCCTCCTGCCACGCTGCAGCACATCAGAGAGCGCTGAGGAGGTAGGGCAGAAGTTGACTTGCTACCCATGTGTGTGGGCCAGCAGCCAAGTGATTGTGCTCCACAAGCTGGCCACAGATCCACCTTTCATGGCGAAACATGCGGAGAATTAGGCAACTTTTTAAGTTAAATAATTTTTCAATCAATGTTCTTCTGCTGTTTACTTTTTTTTTCTTCTTGAAGACTTCTCTCTCTTTTTTTCAATTTTTTAATTAGAAACACCTTATTTCTCTCCTTTAAAAACCCTCCTGGATTGAGTTAGGTCAAAGAACAGCAAGTTCTATACAAGTAAGGTCATGTTAAGTTGCTGAATCTTTTTGTGAACTATCTGGCTGCCTGCAGCATGGCCAGGATATTTTTTTTCCCCCGGCATATGAACAGAAGAGAGACTGCAAGTCTTTCATCAGACACTGCCTTTTAAGAAAAAAGTCCTTTTAGATATAACCTGTTGCCTCAGATATGCTTCATGCCCCTTCTAAGTGTATTGCTATCTATGTTTTTAAACATTTGGGAGGTTAGAACCAATTTTTCGCTCTGACAGAGTTACATCAGGAAATTGAGCCTGTCCCAAGCAAGGCCTACACAGCTTTCTAGAAGGTGTCATCCCTGTCTCGCTGTAAAGCAAAGAGCCATGGGTTTCTCCTCTCTAGAATGTCGTGGGAGTATTCTTTCCCACACCCTGAACCTTAAGAATTGTTCTCTGATTTTTCTCCCTAGTGTAATAGGAACTGAGCCCCTCCTTACAGTGCACTAATTATAAACTTTAAACCAAATGTGACAGTTTCAGAACCTTAGTTTGGCTGATCATGAAGACATCTTCCAGCTCTGACCCTCCTTGAGGGACAGGAGCACCCAGTTATTGAGTGAGCATCCATCCAACCCTTATGGACATGAACAAAACCTGCAGATTGCAGATTGTGGTGTTCCAAGATGAGAGAACGTGCAGAAAACCACCATCATGGGTCTTGTTCCCTTAGGAAAATGGGATACAAAATGGGCTCATCTTCATCAGTCAGGAAAACAGGAAGAAGAAGTGGTATATGGGCATGAAACTTGCCATTTCAGTACTGGCCTATGACAGAAACATCCTTTCTGTAAGGGATTAATTGAAAGAAAGGAACAGAAGAATCAAGAGAAGTTAGAGGAGATGGAAATTGCTGTATCTCAGAATTCTGACTCAGGAATCATAAGTGATTGCAACAAACTACCACACAGCAGTTTCCCTCAGTCCACATGCACACTCATGTCCCTGGGGAGCCTTTTTTTTCAAATACGGGGTAGTTTTCTCACGAGTTACAGACTAAAACACTAAATCTGATTGTTTCCCATTAATTGTGGACTGTCACAGGGTCAGAATACACCAACAGCAAGTTATTACTGGGCAGCTGACTGATGCTTACTCCTGTGTTAAACCCTATAGATCAGAAGCTGAGAGGAGTCCTGCTCCCTTTTAAGTCAACAGAACTTCTCTGAGATCTTTCACTATGTCCTAACACTGCTCCTTATGGCAACGATGAAACACCACGGACTGCCTAAATTAGACACCTGGCTCTATACTGGTTTCAAGTTAGCACAGCCCTCAAAATGGGGGTGGGGTGCTTAATGCCCCTGGAAAGCCTGCTCCACATTTTCCCATGTATTTGGGCAGTGCAGAAGCACAGGGAGTAAGTTTGGAAAGTCACTTGTGTGATTTCTCACTAAAACTCCGAGGTACTATTCAGTAATCCAGCCTTTTGGAAATTTTTGCATGCTGCTTACAGGTCAATAACCATTCTTTTGATGTAAACAGGAAAAGTTTTTTGCATCAAAGCTTGATAGGTTGGAAGCTTTCTTCTTTCTACATACAATACAGAGTAACTTCCAGAGCTAAAGTTGCTGTGGGCCAAACCCTATCAGTGGGAGCTTTGCCATTTGCTTTATTGAAACCCCAGTGTGGCCCTACAAGAACAGTATGTACTTCATAACTGCAATTTGAGTTCAGTGTGGTTGGATAAAATATTCTCTCTTCAACTGGCAACACCAGAAAATTTTGCCCTCCGTTGCACCTCAATATTTGTATTTTACATGAAAGCCTTTCAGGCCACACTGTCTTTGTCGGCTGGTGGGCTCAATCCACAACCGGGCTCAGCCCAATTTGTCAGCCCACAATTTTGCAGGTGAGAGTGATGAGTTTACCACTCAATATTAACAAACATTTGAATTCCACCCCCTGTTAAAAGAGCTCTTTATTCTCCTCCTTTAAGTTTTGGAGAGGTCCTCCTGGGGTCAAACTCTTCCACCACTTTGATGACTGTTAATGGTGCGCACAGTCAGGAGCTGAATTTAGCACGGAAAATGTCCTTGGATGACCCAGCAGCAAGAGGTCATCGCTGTATGGAGAGCACTTAATCCAACACTACACCTCCTGTACGCCTTGAACTTGGCATTTCACTTCAGTGTGCAAAATGTTTGGACTCTCTGGAATTCAGACCATTTAACTTCAAAGTTCAGGCTCATTTGGCTGGCGATGGGCAGTCTCACCGTGTTGCCCGTGTTTATTCCTGAACAGTCTGCTCCATATCCTGTTTTCTGGGATGTTTATAAGCACTCTTGGGATGCTGATTGTGTGTTGCCCCATTCAGACAGAACATCTTGAGTTCAAGCCTTCCCTGGGTTGACACACTGGGAACCAAGGGCTGGAGCCCCTCTCCTATGGAGACAGACTGAGTCGTTCAGCCAGGTGAAGAGAAGGCTCTAGGAGACCTTAAAGCACTTTCCAATGCCTTGAGGAGGTCCAAGAGAAGTAGAGAGGGACTTTGGACAAGGACCCAGAATGACAAGGCAAAGGGGAATGGCTTTGAACTGACAGAAAACAGGTTTGGATTGGGTATTAGGAAGAAATTCTTGGCTATGAGGGTGGTGAGACCCTGGCACTGGCCAGAGAAGATGTGGATGCCCCATCTCTGAAGTGTTCAAGGCCAGGATGGAGCCCTGAGCAAGCTGGGATAGTGGAAGGTGTCCCTGCCCATGGCAGCAGGTTGGAATGAGATCATCTGGAAGATCCCTGTCAACCCAGACATGATTCTATGATTTGGAAGCTGGACAGCATGTCATTACAGCTCCGTGGATGCACTTTAAGCTCCCTGATGGCCAAAATATTGCAGATTAATTGCTACTGAGCTGGTTTTTGGTGAGGATTTTACTACATGCTTAACCCCCACAATGCCACCAGCCCCCAGATTTGTCCACCTGAAGCTACTCCCAATATATCTGTGGCCACAGCACAACCATGACTACTGCCATATCTTGCTGTGATTGGATCAACCCAGGCTATAACCCTGATGCAAATCAGCTACTGCAAATAATTTCATTCTCCAGTCAGCCACAGCACCCCACGGGTGTTTATAATCAAGGCCAGTGCAGGCATTAGCAAGCAGGCAGGTTCCTGTGGCAGCTCTCTTCTGAAGGGCAGCAGAATAGTCTTTACTCCCTGTAGCTTAATTTGACTGTGTGGAGCCCTGGAAAACCAGGCTGCTGGGAAGAGGGTAGGGATAAAGCCATAGTGCAAGAGCATTTTGAATGGATTGAAAGGAGGGAGGGAGAGCAGGGGTCTGAGCAGCCAGAGGCAAAGAAACGGCAGCACTCGGATGAGTGAATCCTGGACAAAGGTAACCACCAGGAACAGTTAATAATAATCCAACACACACAAGGGCATGTCAGAGGCAAGCACTCCCATCCCAAATCCTGCTCACAAAAAGCTGCAAATGAGCTGACACTAATGAAAACAAGGGGTTTGGAAACTGGATGGTGGCAGGAGGAAAGGAGAGGCTCTTGTATAACTTGCCCTTCCTGCCCAGACCTGCCAATGCAGCTGGATTCTGACTTGCAGCATCATCGCTTTTCCTGCCTTGGCCTCCTGAACCTTCGAGCAGCCCCTCGCAGTGACCTGCCAAACCTCTGCTATCCAAACTTTTCTCCCTTTGAACAGCTTGATAAGGGGCCAGCCCGTGCAGTAGCTTCTCACTATGCCCCGAAGGGAGAATACAATGAGGCCTAAAAAAGCCAATTGCACTTGTTACCCGAGGCAGTTTTTGAACTCTGCACGGAGAGGCTGGAATGCCCCCTTCCACTTAGCAGAACAAAGGGCAGCCAACCTGCAGGGGTTTAAATCTGAAAGTTAAACATGAATGTGATTAATGTGTGGCTTTGAATTTCATGTATTATTGAATTGTATACATTACTCGAGGCTCAGAGGTTTTTCCCTTTTATACTGCAACACAATTGTAAGTTCTGTTTGGGAGAGGTGCAGAGCAGAGAACACCAGGCAAAAGTATTTCCATATGTATTCCGCAAATTCTCTGCCTGAAGGACTTGAGCGAGCTGGGATTTATACTGTGTTCCACTGACCCCGAAAAAACAACTTGAAACAGATTTACAGAAGATGCACTGGAGCTCATTGCAATTGAAACACTGGATACTTACTTGACAACCGCCAGGAATCCTTCCAGGTCCACCCTTTCCTGTGAATCTGCTAAAGCTCCGGAAGATTATCAGAGTTAAATGAATGTGCAGGGTGCCGGGTTTTAGGAGATGGGCTGCCTCTCTTAAGACCCATAAAAATGATCATCTCATGTAACCAGTGCTCCCACTCCAAAGTCTGAGTCCTTGATCCCATTTAAGCCATAATCTGCTGATAGGAAGCAGAAAGCTGGACCACACCACTCCTGTGTGATCCTGCTGGCTTTGCTGCATGACCGGAGCAGTATCCCGCCTCTCACCGCTGGGGAAACCTTTAGCATGTTTTTAGAAACAGTTAATCAACCCCATTTGTTGTATACAAGGGGCATCTGTAAAGCACACCTGGACATTTCCAGTTTGGACTTTTTCATTCTCTGTATGGCTCTTGGGCAAGTTTCCGCTCTGCACCATGACCTAACACGAAGTTAACAAAGGTCCTGAGAAAACCTTGAAAGTTTTATTTTAGGGAATATTTGATTGGAGGGTTTCCCTGGGTAGATCTTAAATAGAGTCAAATGGTCAGTATCTGGCAGGCACTGCCTGCCTTTCTCTGGCAATGGATCTCCTCCTGCAGGTGCATTTCCACCCATCTGTCCAGACTTTGCTGTGCTGGGTGCAGCTCTCATTGCACCGGTGATTCCATATGGAATTGAACACCACACCTGCATAAATAATGAGCCTACACAATTCCTTGGCCTGGCACTGCTAATCAATGTTACAGTTTTGATGTCCTGAGAAGCCCCTCCAGCTTTGCCTCAAAGACAAGGCGCTGGTTTCTCTCCCAATATCTAACTCGGCCAAATAATGTCGAACACGTCCAGTGCAATCACTGGCCCAGCATGATGAGTTTGTGGAGAATATTCTGCAGCATCCAGACAGATCATCAGAGGACTGCTTTCACATGGATAAGACCACTGAAAAGAGGGATTTTCTATTCTATCACACACCACCACTCAGCTCACTATGATTGCTTTTACAAGGACCATCATTAGAATATCCAATGAGCCTGCCTTCCATGAGACGCCTCTCACACGGGGGTGGGCAGGGAGGATCTGGAAGAAATGAGGGATTATGTGAAGAGTTCCCATTTTCAAAGCTCAGATCTAGATGGCTTCTCATAATTTTCCATGCCAATTTACATCTGGAACTTCATTTGCTTGTGGAATGGAGCATGACTACTGCAGCAGGAAAGCTCTCTCTCCAGGAACAACTTCTGGCTCAGGAGGATGACTGACCTTTGTTTTGGACAGGAATATGAACTCTGTTGCTGTTGGACACCTTTGAAGCCTTGTCTCCTAGGCTTTAGCCATTATTTTAGCCCATTACTAGCCAGGACATGAATATAGTTTCTCCTAACTTCCCTGGCTTGCCAAACTTGTTACAGAGTAATGCTTCTTTAATTCTTTACTTCCCATTCAAAAGATCCAGACAGTGGATATGGGAGTTGTAGCAGTGGTTCTTAGACCTGATATATGTCCAGTCCTAAGTTTCCTAGAGTCTCCCTGAAATACATATAGAAAAATTATTGACCACTGAGGACATTTTGGGAGCAGGGAAGCCCAGAATATCTACCATTATCCGTAGCCAGAGACTTTCCCTGCAACTTCATCCTTAGTCTGAAATCTGGCAAACGCTGTGCACTTTCACTGGAATGGAGTTTACAGAATCCAACTGCAGCTTTGAGCTCTGAACTGCAGAGACCAAACCTGCTGCTTCTCCTGCTCATCTTGGTGCAGTACAGCTGCAAACCAGACAAAACACGACAACCACATTTCTGTCAAATGCGTGAAAATTCAATTAATGATTGGGACAGAAGAGCAAATAAGTTTTGAATAAGGAGCTGGACAGGAATGCTCTTGCAGTTCTGTGATCCTCAAACTGGCCATAAAACACCTACTAATGTATCAGTCAAAAATAGCAAAAACATCAAATACTTTTTGGGCCAGCCCCCAGAAAAAAAATTTTAAAAATCTCTGTTTCCCCTCTGCAAAATGGTATTTACAACCCTCACATACTGCTCCCAGCCCAAGGAGCTGCTGGTTTGCTGGGCATATCTGCCTCACTTTTGCTATTGTCTGGTAGCAAGGCCTGACCCCTATCTGAATTCATTCAGATATTTCAGTAAATCTGCAGTTTCCCCATAAGTCCAAAAGTCCTTGGTTGGGGCACTCTCATCCTGTGCAAAATAAATCAGTTCTCCTTGTTTTATTTTGGCATGGCTGGTCCTCCTCCAGTCTCTTAATTAACACAGGAGGAAAAAACAGAAAGTGTGACAAGTCCCACCCGTGGCCTTTCTCTGCGTGCTCATGTGTCTCCATCCTTGGGGGCTGACCCAGGGCACAGCTCTGCTCTTCTACATGTATTTTCCAGTGGAAGCATTTCTTCTTTCCTTCCTTGGATTTATTCAGACTCCAAACTTCAAATTCATCAAAACTGTCACGGACCATTTGCAGGATGGGAAGATATTGTGGGTCCAATCAGCGTGGGTGTCACAAACAATTATCCACTGCGGAATGAATCCCAATTAGTAAACACTCTGCTAACAGGCACCTCCCCAAGGACACTGATTGCCTGTGACAGTGTATTTTCAGGATGTCTGCTGGAAAACTATGGCTCAAGCCTTCGTGGCCTGGCTCCTGGCAAATTCCTTGTTAACCCTACAAAAGAATCTACACATGAATAATTAAAAATAGATTGGAGTAGAAATTTAAATTACATTTAGCTTTTGTCACCCAACCCCCTTTAAAACAAGACCTACTTCTCGTCCGGAATAAAATGGAAATTCAATTCCCTGTCTTGGCTTGTATGAGGCACTCTGTGTTTTGATGCTTTGCTCTAGGCTTTTGGAACTAAATAAAGACTTCAATATAAACACTTCCTTCCACTTTCTCCTTTCTTCTCTCCTTTTCCGTTGGTGCAAAATTCTCCAAGAGTTGCCTGAAGGAGTTGCAGCTCAGTGACTGTTTGAAACCCAGCTGCTTACTCCTTGCTTAACACATGCAGCCTTTAACAACCTGATAGCTGTTTTTAGGGAAGGAAATCATGAGGACAGGAACAAAATAAAGATACAAAACTAAGTCTTTTCAAAAGTAACTTTTTGACCACCAGTTATCTCCTGGAATGGACTGGCTGTGGTGCTAGGATGAGGTAGGAAGACAGATTTGGTCAGTAATGCTGCCTCCCAACCAGCCCTCTTCATCCCAAGGAATGAACTTTAGTGCCATACTCCACTTCCTTTCAAGTGTGCCAAGTCTTCCCACACTGCTCAGTAATACTCCCACACCTCGGACATTTTGGCAGGCTCCTGCACAGCCTCTCTCCTTCTCCTCTTGCCTGGAATAAGCAGACTCCAGTCTTTAATACGTGGGGGCAAGTAGATTTATTTAACTCGTCCCTCATACTTTCAGCTCTGATTTCAAACCAGTTGATTGGTAATTTCTTGACAGTAAATTCTACCCCAGCTGTATCTTCAGCAGGGATAAACTGCCAAATCTCTGTCATTTCCGTGGAGCTGTGCCACTTTCCCCAATCCCAGTCCAGGCCAATATCCTGACTCCAGTTATCTTGCTGTCAGTCTGTCACACACACCCAAGGACTTGCTTTGCTGTCTCTCACACTAAAGCTTTAAGGATCCCTCCTTCCTAAAGAATTTTGCTTTCAGATGTTTCTCTCATCTAGAAAAACTACTTTTCCTCCTCTAACATTCCATCACTTTCCCACCAAAATGACCAAACCTCCTGGTTTCTGCCATGCTTCACGTATAAGGTACTCAGTAATGTTTGAAAAACATCGCACCTAAAACTGTTATTAAAATGCTCTTTAATGCTTTGCTGATGCACAGGAGGAGCCCTCAGCGAAATGGATGAATCAAAAACTTTCATCAGTCACATTGGTTGCAAATCTGCATTACCAGAGCCATGTATCATTTGTCATTTCTACTAATCCACACAACTGAGTTCCTATTCAAAACAAGCCAAACAACCTCGGAGGGAGGGCAAGACCCTGTATCAAATGCTCTACTAGTCTCCAACAGCAATATATCTAAGGCAATCCCTTTGTCCAGCACTTTGCATGATTGAGGGTGAAATTGCATAACCATTCCCTCCCTGTCTCCCCCAGGCACAGCACCCTGTGGTTTGGAGCAATTTAAGACTTAGTTCAAAAATTTGTCTCACTTCTCTCCCATCTTGGTGGTCCATACTAAATCTCAGCTCTTTCTCCTTTGCTTTCTTGCTCCTTTTTTCCTGACCAGCTGTGGTCCCAGCATCCAGAGCTTCACCCTGCTTTCCCTCCACCTCCAAACTGCAAAGTCACAGGGACAAAATGTGAGAGATCATCTCCAGTATGCCCAACTCAGTTTACAAAAACCTTGATACTGGCACTCGCTTTCCTATCCACCACCCTCTTTCCAAAAGTGGTTAAGAAATACTCTGAATTCCTGTCTCAGCTGAAGAGACTGTTCAGCCCTCCCTAAAACTGCAAGAGGTATGGACACTCGTGAATTTGGGAGAGAAAAAGAAGGCTGGCTCTTTCCCAGGGGAGGGCTTTGCACATCAAGATGCAGACAGAGAATCTGGCCCTGCTTTAGAGAGGAGGGACACAGTTCTATTTCTAGCAGGGACACTGTGTGAGCAACTCCCTCTGAAGTCAAAGGATTTTTGCCCTCAGATATCCAAGGGCAGAAACCAGGAGCCAGAGTCAGCTCCGGTGCCAGCTGATGGAACAAGCACCCTCCAGCTGTAGAAAAATAGCTCCCAACACTAGGATAAAGCTGGAGCCACTGGAAGCGTCCTTGCAGACACAAACAGATTTATGATCCAAAAATTCAAACAGAAATTATCATTGCAAACACTGCTAATGCCAGGAGCCATTCATTCCCTGCCTATCCATCCTGCTTGGCTCACAGATCCCAGTGGTCCACCCTGGGACAGCCACACAATCCATGTGAAAGCACTGGGCTTCTGGGGATGCCACGAATTTTCTGCGTTCCCTACTGCACACACTCGCCAAGTAAGCCTTGATTTAGCTACAGTAATCTCTGATGGCTGTTCCCACAGAGAGAGCTGTTTATTTTATAGTATCTCAAATGGATGGTAATAACCTGCCTGCCTCTGCATCAGAACGAGGTCACAGACCCAATCTGCTGCCCAGAAAATGTGCATTAATTCAGCATGCCCCAGGCCTGCAGTGAGAGCCCAGCCTGCCCCATCACCCTGGGCTGCCAAGCTGGCTGCCTGGTGCTGGTGCAGCACGGGCAGAGAAAGCCTGGCCTCTAAATGTGGCTTGAGAGAGGATGGGACATCAGGGAATTGCACCCCTGGAAGGACAGCAGGCCCTAAATGCAGATCCAATATAAGCTACACAACCAAAAGGGGAAGATTTTCCAGCTTGGCCAGCAGCAGCTTCCAAAGTTCTGGGGGAGCGACAGCATGTTGGCCTAAGAGGGAAATACCCACACACAAGCTGGAGTGGCTGGAGGCACCTCTCCTTCAAAAGGGCACTGACTACGTGGGGCACTGCAGACCAGCTTGAGAAATGGGAATACTCTGGAGGAACCCACTTTCTGGCCAAGACACTTCCAGGCCAGAGGACTCTGATGAATGTCTGAGTTTGAATCTCTGATGAATGTCTGAGTTGGTATTGAAGGGTTTTGCAGCAAATGGCCACTTTGACACCACGGCACACGCATAAACCAAGGGGTTTTGCAGGAGGGCTCGTGGCTCTTCCAAAGCCAACGGCTTCCCAAAGCCTCACATCCAGCCAGCCAACAATTTGGGATGTGGCCACTGTGCCTTTAGCAGCAGCTCCCCGAACACACAGTTCTGAGATCTTTGGGGCTCTGGTGCAGGACTGTGGTCTCATTTCTCTCCACTTAGCTGGGACACAGGCAATGGAATTTTGACCAGTTTTATGAGCCTGCATCACAAAGGGGGCAGGTGACACCTGGCCCAGCATTAACCCTACCACTAACAGGCGAGTCTTCCAGGATGGTCTGAACCAGCAGAGAGAACTTATACCAAACCAGCATGATCTCTGGTGTGGCTGCAGTGTTTTGGATCCAGTACTAGCACCCCAAAGACAGTTTTATGGTATCACTGCGTGAGGACTCTGTTTGAACTCCTCTGGTTTAAGCCTTGATTTAAGCTAATGCATAATTCATAATGGGGATGATAACAGATGGCAACTTGTGAAGCCACAGGAACTCAATCAGTTGTGATCACATGACAACACCCTAAATAATTTAAATCACGTCTTACTGCAAGAGCTGCTCTGCTGGGGCCGTGTTACAGAGATGCTGATGCCACACTGTGGGAATCATCCTGCAAGGCAGGATCTGTTACCAAGTCTCCCTCTTTGCAGAGGGAGAAACTGAGGCTGAGAGTGAGGGGCTTCCATCTGCTGGCTCCATGAAAGCAGATCCCTGGTGTCCTCCTGCTCCTCTGTCCCTGATCCCAGCCATGAGGCCCTGGTCTCTCCTTCTCTGTATATTGCACATGATACAGAGATATTTGAAAAAGGTAAACTCAGACAAAAAGCAGTACTTTAAAAAGCAGCCTGTCCTCCACAGCATGGTTTCTAACTCCAAGGAAACTCTCCAGAGAAGTTTATCCTCAGACCAGATGCTCTCACATCAGAATATATATTTCTTCTTTAACTACAGGAGGAAACTACCTTTCCAGCATATGGCCCAAACCTCAGTGACACGGAGACCCTCCAGTGTCTCTGTGAGAGCCAGGAGGCCCTGCCAAACCCCTTGGCCACTTCAGGAAGAAATGTGGGATGGGGGGAGGCAGGAGAGTTTCTCTTACGAGTTTCAGCACCTTCCTTTTCTTCCCGTCAATTTCCAGGTGGCCACATGCACATGAAACCTGGGGCTCTGCAGGATGGTTTTGCTTCCAGTGACTTGAAACAGTTTTCTGAGTAAAAGCACTCTTTAGGAAAGAAATGTTCTAGGAATAATCCAACGTGCTCTGGATTGCAGAAATGCTTCTACCGTCACAAGGGACAAAGCACCATAAAGAACATAAAATTTTAATTAATTTTTATCATCATCTCAGCATACTTTGAGAAGACACACTGAGTTTGAGCCTTCTCTGGAATTCCAATCAATCATGATCAGCACAGTCAGTCCCAGCTGAAGCACTGGCTGCTCACCATAAGCATAATTAACACAGACTGCTGCCTCCAGCCTCCTGACATATTACTGGGGAATAGGGAACACTGCCTACACCACATTCATCCTTAACCTTGACTGCCAGACCATTTTTACTCTTCATTTCTAAAACCACCATCCCTTTTTTTAAACACTTCAAGTATAAAAGCACTCGTGAGCTGAAATTCTCCTAGAGTTGTGGGCACTTTCGGAAGAGAACATCTCCCAAACAGAAAGGAAACTGCCACCTAAAAACACTTCCCAGAGGTATTTGAAGCCCTGTTGGTCCAAGCACAAGGCATGGTGTTCTTCAGCACCGTGGTTCTCACCAAGGCACAAGCGTGTACTTTCTCTCTGGTGCAATATTAGCACCTGGCAGAGGTGCTTAGAGAAATACCACTACATAAGACAAAGTACTGTGTGTACAAGATGGACCAGATTCTCAGATGGACTAGAGTCTGAGTTCAAGGCAGGTAGGCCAAGTGACACGAGCAGAGATACAGAATTCTGTTTCCTCTAAACCCGTGTTAGCAGTGGAAGACAGAACAGTGGATGGTAACAACACTCTCCTGATCTTCAGGCAAGGCTGCAAATCAGAAGATACCTCATGCCTTGGGGATCCTAGAAACAAAGGAACATCCTTTCCAAAATGATAATGATCCCAAAACTTCTCACAGACCAAGCAGTTTTACACTCAGAACAAGGCCCTGCAAAATTGTCACAAAATCACAATTCTCCATCACTTTGCTGGTGGCTCCAAAGGCCAAGAGTAGCTGCAGCCAGGGGCAGCCAGCACTGAGGCAGGTCCCAAGCAAAGTGCCAACCACGGGTTTAACTGTAGAGGCTCAAGAGTGGTTTTGTCCATTTGAATTTGCACCTAAGGAAGCCCTGCCTTTGTAAGGGGCAAAATCCATTTTTGCCGCCGTGCGTGACCACCCCACACAAGGCTCACGGTCTCTCCTCCATTCCCCTCTCTCCAGGGCTGCCTGTATGAGAGCCAGCACAGACAAACTGCTCTTCCTGGGGTGGGATGCTGAGAGAAACCTCTTCCCAGCAGCAATGGATGCTGCCCTCCCTAAGAGACCTTCCCTGAGATGAGGCACTTTGGCACAGCAATTACCCAACTTGCTTTCCTCAAAAGGAAGAGAACCACAACACTCACACAGCCACCTGCTCAGGCTCTTTAAGGAATACCTCTTTTCCATCTGAAAAAGCAATCTGACACTTTTTTTTTTAATTATTTATTTCAAGCAAGCGAGGACATGTCAGTCTCATTGCACAAACCATCAAGGCACTAACTTCAAAAGCAATGAACCTTACACTTCATGCTTTTTAGAGGGAACAGAATTATAGGAGTTTTTTGGTTTGTTTTGTTTTTTTAACGCGGAGAACTGGAGTGATCTGAACCCAGACTGAACCTAATCTCCTAAACAGGCCCGTACCCAAATCTCTCCTCCGAGTGCTTCCAAACTTCGGGGCAGGTTGTGTCTGGGTTATGCCTCTTGGTCCCGGGCGTGCCAAGCGCTGCAGCTCGCAGCAGGTCCTTGACGCGCTCCCAGCAAATCGGTGCCTTGGCTTCCTGCCCCTGGGGACAGAGACAGAGCAAAGCTCCAGACACTGCAGCACGGCGAAAAAACTGCCCCAGGAAAATGGATGGTCGGGCTTGCAGGGAGCAGCTCCAGAGGAGCCAGAGCCAGAGCGAGGAGCGCCAAGGACAGCGCTCGGCAGGCGCAGGGAGGGAGGGAGACCGGGGTTGGGAGCGCGGGATGATGAAGCTGGGACCAGCCCCAGAGGGAAGGCGCCGTGCTGGGAAGGATGCATAGGCTATCCAAGAGTGTCCTCTGGTGGCAGCAGCTCCAGCAGCCGCGGTGGCCCGGGGAACGCGCTTTTCTTTATCTCCTAATTACCCGAGTGACTAATGGGAGCGCATAAACGACCGAGTTTGCTTAGACATTTTGATCTTGCCCGCAGCTATAAGGTCAGGGTATGGGTTTGGTCAAGCTGAGGCGTAAGAACTGCGAATCAAATTGTCTGGAATTTCCCCGAGGTTACCTGGGGGCTCGTCCAGGCTGGCACACACAGCCGGAGCTGCACAAGCCCACCCCAACGCAGGGAGGCTGCCACAGTGCCCGCTGCCAGCAGCGATCCCAGGCTGTCCTCAAATCCTGCATGGATGCTGGGGGGGGGGGGGGAAAACAAAAACAAAAACAAAACAAAAAAAAAAATAAAAAATAAATTTAAAAAAAAAAGGACTGTTAGGATAGTTTAGTTTTTCTGCTTTCCCTTTTAGTTACAGTTTTAAGGAAAGTTCTGGTCCAAAGGCCCGACCTCAGAAATTGTAAATCGCTAGAAAGATACCAAGTGGAGATTCAGAATGATCCCAGGCTTGGAGAGTGCCTTTCCCTCAGGCTGGCACAGCCAGGCAGCACCAACACGGAGCAGCGTTGCCAGCAGTGAGAGTGCAAGGCCACAGGGAGAAGCTCCAAGGCTGGATGTAGAGGCAGGAAATTCCCATTTTCACACAGCTGAATTTTCACCAGAATGGGAGCCAGGACATCATCACTAGTAGAGGTGAGCATTCTCTGCATGGCAGACTCCCAAAGAAGACATCACATAACTTACAGAACAGAGAGGTCACACAGACATTGCCCAAAAAGGAGGGATGGGAGGTAGCAGAAAAAAAGCAGTCAGGGAGGTCTAGTGAGAGAGAAGGAATTTCTTCCCAAGATGGCAAATCTGTGCCGAATTTTTTTTCACGGCACTTCCCCTTCCTGGCATTTCAGTTCCTCCCATCATAATCTGATTTTTGGTGGTCCACAGGCTGAGAATGCCAGGTGTAGGTCCTGGCTTGAGAAAACCTGTAGGTTGATAGAGGAAAAGGCAGACTCCAGAAAAGGGCATGGGGTGTCTCTCCTGCTCACCAAACCCCCGTGCCAAGGGTGTTGCCAGTCTGACTGCCCCGTGTCCCCCAGCATCGTGGAGGCAAGTGCCAGATGAGCCCTGTTAGCCAGCATAGGTTTCCACACCTAACTCTGTGTTTTAGCTGTCACAGGACAACAAGAGTAGGTCAGGTAACCGCTTCCATGTCTCTCTGCACCTGCTAGTCCCCCCAAGGTTGCCAGAAAACAAAATTAGGCACCTCAGGCCCATCCGTAAGAATTAGGCACAAAAAATAGAAATTTTTGAGAAGAAATTGCCAAAGGCAAGCAAACTGAGACATCATCTGAATGCCCCTTGTTCTGAACACTGTGTGCAGTCAGGCTGGGAATGCTCTTCAAGTACAGGCACTCTCTACTGTGTGCTGCTGTATATTAGATGTGGGGGTTTGGGGTTTTTTTTTCCTTTAAAAGAAAGAGTTCCAGCCTGGCAGAGTGCTGGGCAGGTGTTCTGTGCCCCAGGACAGTGGGTTTCTAAACAGAGACGTGCCAGGATTTTTTCAAAAGCACACTGAGAGCGAGGCTGCTCCCCCCGTGTGAGCACACAAAGCTTTCCCATGTGGGTAACTCTGCCCTGCTCTTCCCCTCTGCTTCCAAGGGAGAGCTCCCTGAGCCCTCCCTCAGCCTGCCCAGGCCTCCTCCAGCAGCTCATGGATCCAGGCAGTTTCTGGGAGATTGCACTCCCCAGCAGCACCAAAAACCCAATCTCCCATTGCGTGTGTAGCTGTTAAGATTTTGGCTTTGCCTAGAGTTTGACACACTGTGTGCATAATCCTTGTGGGTTTCCCCAGAGCTACAGGCACACAGGGTGACTTGCAGCCCAAGTTTGTGTGCACAGTGAGGGGACCTGACCCCATGAGCAAGGCAGGTAAGAGAGATGAGGTGTTTGGGATCGCAGTTTCTTTTTCTTCTTCTTCTTTTTTTTCTTTTTTTTCAGAATGAGCCCTGTGACTCCATGTGAATATATCCATCCATCTGTGCAGTCTCAGGACTGTGGCTGTTCTGAGACACCCTGACCCAAGCACTGCCTGTTTCCAGCTCCTACTCCTCCAAGGGTATGTGAGTGCTGTGAGTACATGCACTTCCAAGTCACAGAGAGTTTTCTTGCTGACAGTAATTATTTTGATAAAAGGCAAAACATAAGAACACAATCATACTGAAAACCAGCTAGCTTTTCCTCCCCCTCACCTCCATCTTGCTGTAACATGAAATTTCAGTAATCTGAAAAAGAGCTAGAGAATGCTAATGAGGCTCTCCAGGCCATGGAAAAGGTTGAGTACAATGTCAGACTCCGCCAGGACAACATAACCCACACAAGGGCAGGAAGAAGGAAAACATGTAGCAGAAATGGAAAAATGTGAGACCATTACAACCTAGTTGTTAGAATACCTGTATGGACCAGTGCAGAGGTCTGAATCACAGCAGCAGGGACAGGCTCTGAGTGAGCATAACCTCAAAAGGGGTAAACTCAGAGATGTCTCCTTCAAACAAGTCTCTGTTTCCAGATTGTCCCTACATGTCCGTGACATCTGGAAGCACAAATCCTCTGAAAAGTCTACAACATAATTATGATTTTCCAACATTTACATAAAACTCTCATTTACAAGCAAAACCAGATGAAAGTCTTCCACTGCACGCTCAAAAATCAGTCTAGCAGATTTCCATGGTATCTTACATCACTTTCTTGCATACAACGATAAAATCACTCCTGAGCCATTTTTCTCACAGTTGATTTCACGCAGTGCTGAAGCTTCACATAAATCTTGTTGCAAAGTCCTGGAGGGAATGTTGGAATCACCTACAAAATCTGCACCTCTGACTGTGTTTATAAATCGCAGCACACAGCAGGTTCCAGTAACCTTCCCTTGGCCAAGGGATGCTCAGGAAAGGCAGGTTCAGATCAGCCCAGATCCACAGCCAAGGGACGGCAGTGTGTCCTGCAGATCCAGCCACCAGGCCAGGAGTTCCCAAGGAGAGAATCCCATTTCCTGACTGCAGCCACACCACATTCACCTTCTAACAGCAGTGAAGCTGTTGGGATCCATCCGTGTCTCTGTGATCCTGCCTGAGCCTTTTGGGTATCGAGGTGCAGCCCTCAAATGCAGATGATTTCCCTCAGCTACATAAAATCACAGAATCACAGAATATTCTGAGTTGGAAGGGACCCACAGGATCATCAAACTCCAGCTCCTGGGTTTACTGAAGTTTTACATCAAACTGATGTTAACAGGGAAATTTCATAACAGGTATGAGAGCAGTTTTTTTCTGGATATAACATTAATCAGCATCCTTAAGCTGAATGCAAGATATTTCCAAACAAGTTTATAAAGGCAAGAAAAGACATCATCACAAACAAACCCTGTGAGTCAGGAAGAAGGATCATATTCCCACTCAGGACTGGCTGAGAAGCCTCTCTGTTATTATCAACAAATCTTCGTATAGAAAGGTAAAAGACAATCAGATGCCCTAACAATTGTGCTATTAAAGGTGAGGTCATTTGCGGCTTGCAGGAGAGGAATAATGGAAGCAAACGGCTGTATCTACTTTCAGAAGAATTTTTGAGAAGTACAGACACCAAATCCTGCGTGCCTGTGACTGGACTGCTCCAGGAAAAGGGCCATTCCCTCCTGCACACCAGGCTGAATCTGCTCCAGAAAGGAAAAGTAAAAGGAACTGAAGACTAGGTTTGGATGCAGCCCAGGAGAGAGCGGAGTGGATCTGCTGTGCAGAATGAGCAGAGAACAGGAGAGGGGGCTGTGCAGCAGGAAAAGTGCTTCTCTCTGCTCTGAAGATGGGAGATCGCGCTGGAACAGACACAGCTAGTGGGGGAACAGCAGGCTGCTCTCTTTTTCCTCATCTGCCCCCGGAAATCCACCCCATCCTGCAGGCAGCGCTGAGGCTCACAAGCGGTGGATTATTTCCAGCTCTGCCACTAACCTCCTTTGCAGTACTGGACAGATTCTCCCCTCCTGGTAGGGGAGAGGATTACTCTTAAATCAGAGCATAAGCTAAAGATGTAGAATCTCTCTGCATACTTATAAATAGCTCACCTACACATTTCACAGGAGGGCAAATGCCAATAAGCAGCTTTAATGGCAGCCCGACAATGACAACGGCAGCAGCGAAAACACCGCCACCTTTCCCCAGCCTGTCCTTTCTTCCCACATCCATCATCCTAATGGGGACAATTAAAACCTGGGAGGAGCCCCAGGACACCGACAATTAGTGACTGTAGGCCAGGCCTGAAACGTGGTCAAGGATCAGTGGTTACAAGTCCGTGAAACAGGCTGGGCGAGTCGTGAGCCGAGCGCACAAATGACACCTCAGGCCCTCGCCTCACCCTCCTCACAGGCCTGGACCGCGTCTCACACATTTTCTGCACCACGCTGCGGCCCTTCTCCTGCCCACGCAGCAGGCAGAGCTTGTAACTTGCCAAACAGTTCGGCACAGCTCACAGCGTGGGGGAGAGGAGAGGTTTCAAGGCATAAACAGAACGAGCCCAGCCTGGCCAGTGGAAGCAGAGAGATTCACCGCTGTTAAATCACGCCGTGCTCAGGACTCCCAGCGTTTGGGACGTGCTGCAGATCAGGGCTGTGCCACTTGGCCGGACCCCAGGAGCAGAAAAACACAGAGCCGCAGCCCTCCCTGTGCATGTCCTGGTGCAGCAAACATTTCTGTCTGTCTGTCTGTCCTCCACAGCACAGCCAAGGCCCACCCCTGAGTGCAGGGACAAAACGAGTTGGATCATTGCTCTGCAACCACATCAGCAGGGACTGGCTGCTCAGAAGGCCCTCGGAGGAACGTGCTTGTTACGCTGGAGTTTCTGCCCCAAATCCTACAAGCCAGCAAGGTCTTGCTGGGTCATCTGATAAGCCCCATCTCCAGCAGAACCAGCTCAGGTGCTGCTGCTGGTTTCTTCCAGCATTACTATGAATTTAGCTGATTTTAAGCAAATACATTTTAAATTATTGTGTGTCTCTGCCTTTGCCCACTTGCCACTTTAAAAAGAAAGAAAAAAAAAAACCACAACAACAACTGTAAAACACAGAAAGCTCTTTCAATCCTTCAGCACACAGAGCACTTTTCTTTCCACTGGGGTTTCTAGCTTTGACAGAATCAGCCTCGAATTAAACAAGATCCAGCCTGGCCAGCAAAAGGGGATTTCTGCTGGAAGACAGGATTCATGACTGCTCAGTAACTTTAGGATTTACAGGCTGGTCAGGGCCCATAGCACCAGGCGCTGCAAGGATGAAGTAAACAGCCTCTGCTCCATAGGTTTTTAAAAGCAGCAGCTAAATGCAGCAGGGAGAAGCAAGGGAATAATTAACCATATCATTATACCGCCATGTAGTGTCTGATGGAAATTGCCACCTTGAAGCCAACTGATTTCCACCATGATTATTTGAGGGCTGAGGGGAATAAGAGTTTTATTTCACGCTTTCAAGAAAAAGCCTGGACGAACTCGTGAGAGCAGCGTGCAGGCAGCAGAGATTGCAGCATTTGCGGAGGGCTGATGGCCCTGCAGAGTGTAACGAGGCATTAAAAAACAAGAAAAGCTGTTGCTGCAGTTCGGGAACAGATCAAAGGCCGGGAGCACCCCAGGAGTGAAAAGAGTAGCTGATAACAGGGTACAGTAACAGGGCTGATACATGGGTGCGACTCAGCCCTGAAGCACCTTGCTGGTGCAGATAGCAGAGCCTGGGAATGACTCACTGGCAGATCAAATGCCTTCTAAATGGGACAACAGGGCTGTGTGTGCCAGCAGGCAGATGAGGCAGGAGAAATCCAAGGCTTTAGGCTCTCACAGCCTTGAAGAACCTCTTCGCACTTCTGAAAAAATTAAGCGTTGTGATGGAGCCAGAAATATTCGCGTGCTACGCGCGAGTCCCACCTGCAGATCCCGAAGCGCTGCACTGAGGCCTCTCGCTGGCACGGGACAGCTGCTGCCTCCCACCCAGGGCTGAGTCCCAGGTCCAGCTGCCCTTCGGACAGCGCTTCATAACCTGCATGAAATGTCAGAGTCTGCCCGAATGAGAAATGGAGAAATCCTGTGAAAACGCAGCCAAAGCAGCGGTAATGTTAAAAACATTCGAAAAGGGAAAGAGGTTCTTCCATCACAGCCCCTCTGCCTAAATACCTCCGGATTTTGGGTTGGGATAATGGTTTTCACCTCTCTCACCTCCGAACTCCCACTGGTGCCGAGCAGCTGCAGTGTTCAAGTACAAAACCCTGGCAGCAGGAGAACAACTTTGGGTTTCCAAACCACTGAGGGCGAACGAGGTGGTATTTTGATCAGGAGGCAGAGGTGCCCTTTAACAGCAGGAGAGGGTTAGAGACCAGTCTTTAATATCAACCACTTTTTGGTGCTGATTTAAGCCCAGCACCACACAGGCCCATACTGTTGTGGAATGGAGTAAAATAAAAAAATAACAGGCAGCAGATCTGTAAAATGGTTTCCATTTGGTGATTCTCTCCCTCAGATTCCTTCCAACCTATTCTGTGTTTGACTAATTAGAGCTTAAAAAAAAAAAAAATCCTGCAGCTTCACAGACTTGTTTCTCAAGCTTCAGTGCAGAATTTAAACAATGAGAAACTGAAGAAGCAGGTCTTGCTTTAAAGGTCATCACCTAATTCAGAAGGAATCTGCAGAGGGCAAGAAGCCAGCAGGGAGTTCCCTGTTGCTCTATCACATTGCACCACGTTTCAGTGTGCACCAGGGAAACGCCAACTGCTTTTGTTCCTGGATATCAGATATGCCCCCACACCAGGAGAGCAGCCTTCACCCTCAGAGCACTGCGTGTCACTACAGGCTCTGTCACTACACCACACACCCTCAGCCAGACCGAGAGAGGCAGTCTTTGAGTATATCCCATCAGAGCTGGATTTGCTATGCTGTTTTCCGCCTGCCCAAACAGTCTCCATGCTGTTCCCCACCACAGTCAATGCGTGTTGGCAGGGATTTCGTGCTCCCGTTCACAGCCTTACTGACTAGAAGACTGCAAAGTCTCTAAGTGTCGGGCTGGCATCACAACAGCCAGGATCTTCACAGTGTCACACGTCCCCCTGCAGCAGTGTGTTAACATCACTGCCCCTGTGACAGCATCGAGGGATCCCTGCAAGGGGGCCAGCAAGCAAGGCTGCGACAACTCGAGCACAAAACAAAAAGCACCCAAAGGCTACCCTGTAAAACTCTGTGGTGCCCCACAGACTTGTCCAGTGCAACAAGAAGCTTCCATTTCAGACTCTTTCACTTCTAAAATGCCACTGCCTGAGCTCGACCCTGCACAAAAGGGGCTCTACAGTCAGCTATTAGGTCGAGTTTCCTCAGCTAACTTGGCTGCAGGAGAGAGGGAGCAATTCAAGTGCCTGCCCCTGGGTGGGTCTCTCGGGGTGCTGCTGCAGCTTGACACTGAATATCCTGTTTGTATCATTTCTCCCCTTCACCAGCAGCTCAGCCAGAGCCTCTCCAGCGTCAGAAATAATTCTGTCCTTGCAGTCCATCTGTAATTGAACTCACATGTCAACACATCATTTATCTAAAATGAGGGTAAAGAACTGTAACCAATACAGGGAGAGAAATGATCTTTTAAAGAAGTGATTTTACCTACAACCACACACATTAAAAACGGATTAGTCATAACTGCAGGTTTTTTTTCAGGGCTCTGCTCCAAATCTGACTCTATTGAATGGCTGCACTCTGCACTTCTGCATCTGAGTGCTTTCAGCTTGTTTTAAAGTCCAGCCCCAACTTTCATTTCCCACAGGCTGTGAAGCTTGTTTCAGGAAGAAGGAACAACCTCCTTGCAGTTGTTTCATTTTCCAGCCCAGAGCTCCAGAGATGTGTAGTGAGACCCACAAGATGGTCTGAGCTGAAAACAAACCCACACAGTGAAGCAGAGGGGGCAGATCTGCTCAGCCCCTGGAGTCAGCTGCTCTCTCCTTTCAGTCCCGTTTCCCTTAACGTACTGTTCCACTCTTTCCATGCTCACGTCATGCTGTTTCCATTCAAGGGAAACAGTACGGAACTTCATTTTTGTATTCAGGAGGCCAGCGGGTACCCAGCTTCTGCTGCAGAAAAACGGTCATGGTTCAGCTCCTGCTCCCTTTGGACACGGGAATAACAACAGGGACAGACTTGCTGGAGGAGGCACAGCCACACTACAAGATCTGTTCACCTTCTTTCCCTTTCAGCCCCACCATGGTTTGTAGCTGTTGCAAAAATTAATACACGTTGAGGAGCTAATGGTATCCCTCCATCCCCCGAAAGGCTTGTTAAATACCCATCTTAAAAGCACTGTGTTTGAGCTAAATATTGTAATTATGATTACTAGTGTGCATGAGTCGCAGCTTGAAACCACGGGAAGCTGCCTCTTTGCAAATCATTGCTGACAGCAGGCAAAGCCTTGGCGGCTGCCCCAGCTCAAATCTCCTTTCTCGACGGGCAAAAGCTGTGACGGCAACAAAAATTCCTACCACAGACGAAGTCTAGAAGTGTATTGCAGGAATCTGTCAGCTGGTGCTTGTGAACAGACTCACACACTTCCTGTGCTTGCTAAAATCTGTTTTGACTGAGGCTGCACGGCTACCTGAGGAATCAAAAGCATCTGTGCATCTACTTTCTTATTTGTCCATTGCAACTGTACCTTGGAAGGAGGTTAGGAAGTTTTTTCTCTACACAAACACTTTGAACCCCTCTGCTAAAGGCAACCAACACAATTCATCAAGATCTACATATAAGAAGTGTGATTTTCAATAACTCAGGGGGACTTTCACTATCTAATTCTTGAGACACTTGTTTAAAATCCATCTATTACATTAAGCAATAAATAAACCAGAAACAGGAAACTGGAAGAGACTGGGTGGGACAAGGAATACAAGGAAGGAAGGAAGGAAGGAAAGATACAATCATTCAGAAAACCTAAATTAGTTCTTTGCAATACCATACAAATACTTGGCTCTGCAATATCCCAGACACTCTTTTTTTCAGACAGTAAAGATATCCTTTGCCCCAACAGGCAGCTACACTAAACAGCAAGTGCCTTACCCATCCAAAATATAAGATTAGGGAGATCTCTGTAAACACTGTTTAGAAATGTTCCTCTTGTCAGTGTTTGGTATCCTTAGGGGTACAGGGATAAGACATTTCTCCCCAGCAAGTTACCTTTTTTTCTCCAGTGGGTGATGAGATTTCCTGCAAGATACCAATTGCTCTGCCATCTCTTTGGTTAATCTAACCCAAGTCTAAAAAAAAGGCATTTACCCTGCAGCCTGTGGAGAGTGTTTCTGTTCATCTGACAGACAGGACAGAAGCCCCTTCTTAAAATCCTGAGATCCAGCTATATTAGCATCCCAAACCATTAAAATCAGTCAGAAAAAGAATGTTCTTCTCCTCCAAACAAGGCGAGTTGGATTCATCCAGGCTCACACACACTCCTCACTCATGCAACAACTGCAAAAGAATCTTTTTTTCTGACTACTGTAGCCCCAGTTTTCATACAACTCCTTATGTAATGTAGAGTGGTAGAATTCTATCATTAAATTTTGTCCTGATTTCCCATATTTAGCCATTATTTATAAACAGCAAGTTTTAGCTCATGCTAAGCTTCCCTCGGTAATATATTCCTATGGTACCTCTAAGAAAATATGAGAAAGATATTCATTTATGCTGAGTAAAACACACATGAAATTGAAGATTTGGTGGCAACATAATGAACTTTAGGTCCCTTCTATAATACTCTCTGAGTATTTATTTAACAGTCATGGCTATGTTGACAGTATAACAAATAGGGGAACAAAATCAGGGTGGCATTGATGTTTTCTGACTACAAGGGATTTTGGCTGGAATTTCCCAACAGCTATAAACAACAAGGAAACCTTCAAGTTCAATAAGGCAGAGCCACTTCTTAGTTTGGCTGTGAGTGTGTGTTCCACCAGAACAATAGGGTTGTTTCTCTTTGAGGGGAAACACTGCATTCGCTGTTTAAATAGCAAACACAAGAGTAAACACAAGAGTAGCTTTAAAACAAGTTTATGGAGAAAAGCATAAAAAGCATTCTCATTAAAAAGACAAATTATTCAAACACACCTACTGTAGTATTGCTGCAGGAGTCATTGTAATTCTCCATCACACTCTATTTTTGTTCCACATGGCCACACCATGATCAACTCATAAGGCCAGGTTCAATGTCACAGCATGACCACTTACCAAACCAGTGGGGTTTTTTTTTCTCGTCAAAAAATTCTTTTTTCTATAACACAGAGGTTTCTCATGTCAGACATGCCTCAGGATGCACAATATGACGTAGCCAGGAGAAAGCAGCTACCTTCCACATGGCAAGTCAATCAAATAATTTGTAATTGTGTGTAATATCTAACTGGCAACTACACAGGCAAAAACTCTGAGTTATCTAAAGGCAGATCTTGGGGATATTTGTTCCCTCCCTTCAGTTTATTTCCTTCCTTTTTCTCCTTGCAGCTCCTGGTGCCCCGCAGAGAATCACTCACTGTTCCCTTCTGTTGTTCTCAGACCAGTTTGCTCTGCTTCCCCCAGCAACTTTTCTAGAAGTGGCAGTGCATGAAATACATTTGCAAACTGGGTCTTCCAGGCTGAATAACATCCAGAAAAGGATGTGCCCATTCCGTCACTAAGATGGAAGGCATGATCTTGTCCTTCAAGCAGACTCAAGAGAGGTGCTGTCAGTGAAGTCTGTAAAAAATGCTTTGAGGATCAGCACACCACACTGTCAGTTATGTTGAGCTGCTGTGTACAAGTGTTATTCTCACCTGGTAATTCTGAATTCCCACCAAACTTCTTTAAAATGGACTACAGAGCATGATTAATTTAATGGCAAAGCATTCTCTTCTTCCTTTGTCACTTGGGATTACAATTAGTTCCTCCATCACTTGTGTAGTTTTCATTAGTTAGCTCAGCACAAATTTACAGGAGCACTTCCTTGAAATAACTCTAAAAGCAATAATGACATCTAATAAATTTCTTACTTTTTCCTACAAACTTTTTTTGCATTAGTAGGGGAAAATTATGCCAACTGACTTCATCGGGCTGCAAGGATTAACCCATCATTTATAATACCCTTTAAAAATGAGAAAGTGTCATTTAAATGTTAGTCACATGAGTAAGAAGTGAGTCAATATTCTGCATATTAACTGAATGCATTTGAAGTGCTAGAGTTTTTCTGAAGCCTGCCAAGACTGAGCCATAACAATTTCTTTTATAGCTGGAGATCAGCCTGAATAAAAGACCTTCCTAAGATCCAGAAGGTGAAGATCAGAGTTATACACACATTATCTCCATTCCACTGAATGTCAGCTTAAAGGGGGAAAAAAGAAAAAAAAAAAAAAAGAAAAAAAAAATCAGAGAGGATTAGCAAGAAGAACGAGCTGTGATTACTTTTCAGGAAAGGAAATAAGGAAAATGAGATCACTGGTGCCATACTGCAATCTAAAAATTAATCCAAAATCTGGCAGTCCAACAGAGTGATCCATCAGTTGGTCTCTTTCAAAGACCAAAAGTGAGCTCTGAAAGTTCATGTTAAGGGACATAAATACTGCTTGGGTCCCCTACAATTGAAATTTTCCTTTATGCTGAATGCGATTTGTATCTGAGGCATCAGACAAGGGTTTCTGGATTCCTAACCCTGGAGTCAGTCACTGTTAACACAAAATAGTTGTCTGAAAACACGAGCCTCTAAAACCAAATGTTGATATGCAGATACCAGCCCTGATCTCGACAAATCTTTTATCTGTTTCCGCCTTCCTCCTCTTCTCTGGACACAGAAAAAACATTGTTACAATGAGGTAATAAATTTTGCCTGGGAGAGTGCCAGGAGATCCAGATCTGCTGACTTCTGTGCAGAACAAGAGTTCACCAAGAGTGTTTAAGGAATATATACAACTTTCTCTCTGCTTTGGGAACTAGATTTTTTTTTCTTTCTTTCTTTTTTTTTCCTGGATCGTGCTTCATTGTGTATATACAGAATGGTTTGGGTTTGAAGGTACTTTAAAGATCATCTGGATCCAACCCCTGCCATGGGCAGGAACACCTTCCATTGTCCCAGGCTGCTCCAAGCCCTGTCCATGGACATTTCCAGGGATGGGGCAGCCACAGCTTCTCTGGGCACCCTGTGCCACGGCCTCCGCACCTCACAGGAGAGAATTTCCTCCTAATATTATACGCTTAAAAAATGCAATTCCAGTAAATCCACGATGCACTCCCGGGAGCCAAAGCATCCTCCCAGCACTTCCACTGCACTCCCAGCCGCCACTCCAGGGCCAGGAGCTGTGGGCAGGGGCCGGGAGACGGTGTGGACATAGAACCGACCCCATTCCCTCAGGCAGGGGCAGAGCTGCCCGCGGAGCCCCGCCGCTCGCTCCAGCCCTCAAGCTCCGGCCGGCTGCGCCTTGCCCTGCCGAGCTCCGCTGTCACCGCGCCACCGCCGGCACCTGCCCGCGGACAGGAGCCGGAATCAACGGCGGCACCACCGGCAGCGGCAGGAGCCCGGGCCTGGCATCCTATCCCGGGCTGCCCATCCCCGACACCCCGTGCAGCCCATCCCTGGCAATCCGTGAGACACCGCCAGGTCCCGGCACCGGTCCCCGTCGTGATCCCGATCGCGGTCCCGGTCCCCATCCCGGGTCCTAATCCCGATCTACATTGTTGACCCGGTGCGCATCTCCAGTCCCATCCTGGTCCACATCATCGCCCCGGTCCCCATCCCCGTTCCTGTTCCCCTTCCCTTCCCATCCCGGTCCCCATCCCCATCCCCATCCCCATCCCCATCCCCATCCCCATCCCCATCCCCATCCCCATTCCCATCATCTCCGATCCCTTTCCCATCCCGGTCTCTATCCCGATCCCAGTCCCCATCCCCGTTCCCGTTCCCATCCCGGTCCCCATCCCTGTCCCCGTTCCCATCCCGGTCCGGGTCCCCGCTCCCCTCGCAACTCCGCCCGCTCTCACGCGCCCCCTCGGCCACGCCCCTTTCCCACGCCGCTCCATTCATCCCCCCGCCTCCCCCCGTCACGTGACGCGGGCCCGGCGGGCGCTCCTCGGCCGGGGCTTCGCCGCCGCTTCCGGCCGGGGCCGGGGGCGGGGCCGGGGCGGGGCGGGGCGGGCGCCGCGGCGGCGGCGGCGGGAGGGGAGCGGCGCTCCCGGCAACATGGCGGCGCGCGGGGCGGGCAGCGCCTGAGCCCGGCGCCTCTCGGTCCGCGGGGGTTTCCCCCCCGGCCCCAGCCTCCTCTTCTTCCTCCTCTTCCTCCTTCCTCCTCCTCCTTCTCCTCCTCCGCCTCCTGCCCCGCTCCCCGGCGCGGCCATGGAGAGCGAGGAGGAGCAGCACATGACCACGCTGCTCTGCATGGGCTTCTCGGACGCGGCCGCCATCCGCAAGGCCCTGCGCCTGGCCAAGAACGACATCAACGAGGCCGTGGCGCTGCTCACCAACGAGCGGCCCGGCCTCCACTACGGCGGCTACGAGCCCATGGAGAGCGGGCAGGGCCCGCCGGGCGGGCACGGCTCCCCCGCCGGCGGGCAGGGCCCCCGCGGCGGCGACGGGGACGGCGGAGGCGGCGGGGGCGGCTTCGACCCCCCGCCCGCCTACCACGAAGTGGTGGAGACCGAGGTGAGCTGCGGGCGGGCGGTCCCGGGGCGGTGGGAGCCACCCGCAGCCTCCCCGCTGCCGGGGCCCGGCGGGCGGGGGTCGGCCCGGGCGTGGGGCCGGCGGGAGGTGCCCCGGGATCCCCGGGCACTCCCCGGGCCGGGGGTTCCTCATCCCCCCCGCATTCCCTGCCCGCCGCCCGCCCGGCGCGCTCCCGAGCCCGTTCTCCGCGATCGCTGCAAGGTGAAGCGCACCCAGGGTTTTCCTTGGCATTCCAGGAATGTGTGGCTACCGTAGGGCTCTGCTTTTCGCTCCCCCTGTTGTGCCTTCTTGCATAATCCCGGTGACTAAGGGCTGTCTATTTTTTTTTTTTTAGCTGTTTGCACAATGCGAAGGAAAGCGCAGCGTGGGTATGACTTTAGGTACAGTTTTATTTGGATAAGCTGAGCGTAAGTTCTGAAATAGGAACGCAGTGAGGTCAAATGTTTTTCGTAACAGAGCTTAAACTCGTAACTTAGGGCTGTGATCTGAAATAAAACTGAAGTAGATCGAGGTGCTGGAGAATGTTAACCTTTCTCAGGTTCTCTCCTTCCTTTGCCTTTCTCTTCCATCCTCTTCCAGAACTCTGAGCCCTTCAGCCAGCAGATACACTCATGGTGTGTTCTCCTTGATGTCTGGAACAGTCTTGTAATGCTTTCCTGTAAAGCCTTCTCCTCCTCCTGGTCTTTTTCCCAGAACTTTACAGAGTGCTCATAAGGAAAGAGCTAGTTAGTAGTGTCCAGACTGTGGGACTCGTGGGGGTGAGAACAGCAGAATGCCCCTCTGTGTGATACCAAAGGGCCACCTTGTCCAGGCTCTGTCTCAAGAAGTGGTCAAGAGCAGATGCTTAATCTCTTGAATAAAACCAGGGAACCTCGTGTACCCTCCCAGTGAAGAGTATCCTGAGGGGTTTTTGTGCCAGAAAAGTGCTCCCTTTCTGTGCCTGCATGTGTATGTGCCTATAAATACATTCATGAAGAATCCATGGGCGTATCTGGTGCGTAACTACACTTGCACGGATCATCCGTATCCGTAGCCTCGGCTTACTGACGTCCAGCCCTGCGGAATAAAGATAGGTGATCCTGCTCACTGAATTAACTGGGTTAGATCCTGAGCTCCTCTAAGCTGCTGATGTGTGCTTGTGGAGTAAGGTGATCCGTGGGATGGCACGTGTGCCACGCAGAAGCGGAGCCGCTCTGTGACTTCCTCGACTAAAGTGCCAGGGAACTGGTTTCCAGCCTTCCCTGTGAAGGATTGAGAGTGAATGAGAGTTCTTGTTGGCATTTGGATTGGATGTAGTTATAGCTGGGACAGTCTGGCTTGTCAGTGTGACATTTCAAGGGAAGCTGTCAGTGTAAACTTCAGAGCAGCGCTTTTTTCCCTGCTCCTGTTCCCGTTACAAATGGCACTTTGACAACTCTCAGAGGATTCTCCCGCCCCCCATTATTTCATCCTGTATTTCTGATCAAATTTACTTTACGCTTTATAATAGTTTCCTTTGCCACTCACGTTCTTGTTTGCTCTGGCTCGTGTTCTCTTTAACCCACAGGAGGGAAGTCAAAACACTTCAATAGGTAAATCACTGCACAGAGCAGGCATTTCAAAAGGATTGAGGTGTCTTTCTGCATGAAACTTTATATAAATTCATGCCTCAATTTAGTAGTTGGATTCATTTGCATGTGAGCATCTGTCAACTTCTGCGTGTGTATGCAAAACAGTACTTTTGTAATAAAAGTTACATCTATAAAAGTCCTGAGATTGGAATTGTTGCCTGTGCATATTTGTCTAACACTGCAGTACAATTTAACACCTTTTTACATACATCGTACGAAAGGAGGAAAGTGATATATGATCAGTTCTTGGGGCTTTTTTATTCGTCAACTGTAATCTAGCATTACATTTAATAAGCTACAGCTATTATTTAAGTGGTTAATCAGTAGTTAATCAGGTTAATCAGTAGTTTTCCATTCAGCAGAAGTTTATGGCATATGAAGCTGTACAGAAAGCCATTGCAGAAGCAGCTATATTATTCATTGTAGTCATACACATTATGGTGAAACATATTGTACCCCATGCTGTCTTGTGGTAATTCAGATGTTATTTCTGGTTTTCTTCCTCTCAGTATCATCTCTCTTTCTAACAGCTCTTCGAGTGTGTATTCCTCCTTCTCTTCATAATACCAGTTTTAACTTTTATTCAGTGGGGAGGAAGTGGTGTGTTAGATTTTTGGATTTTATACATCAGCAACAGGAGATAAAGAGGAGATAAATCACAGGAGAAGAATTCTTAGAAATTTTTCCCCTAGTAAAATGTTCCATTCTAACGCTTCATGAACAAAAGTTAGGAATAGATGTTATAATTTAAAAATAACAAGGATGCTTCAGTCATTCTTCTAGGCACGTATAACAGGTCTGTACTTTGAATTTGCCTGCTTTTTTTGGCTGAGCACACTTTAGCATGTATATAAGAATAGGATTAAACGCTTTACATTTTCCCTAATCAGTAATGAATCCATTATGTATGCATATGCTTATTTGGTCTCTATTACATAATGTTAGAATCTGTTCAGCATTCATGTGGATCAAAGAAAGGCTTGTCTAGTGGTTTTCTTTGAGAGGAGCACAGCAACCAGATACATATCATACTAGTTAAAACACGTTTTGTTTAGATAAGATTTTAAAAATCAGTGTGAATCCTCTTTTAGAGGTCCAGACTGCTGGTCTTCAGGGCTGTCTGAAAGTGTTAAAGAAGCCTGAATTTAGAGTAACTGGCTCAGGAGCAAGATAGCTGCTGTGAGCTGGCCCAGCATATGCCCTGTGCTTTCTGTATGAGGCTCAAGGTGAAGATGTGCATAATTTTCAATTTCATGAGGTTAAAACTTCAGTTTCAGGAGGCAGTGTTTCCCAGTTGCTTCTGGTTTAGGTTAATAGCTGTGGTGTGCCTTTGGCATTGATGCTGGTAGCATGGCCACGCTTAACTCATCAAAAGGAAAAGGCCAGATAATCTTGGAAGTGCAAAGGGGGCTTCAGTTCATTTGTGCAGTCTTCCTGAAACCGCAGGAAGTTCAGCTTGAGATTTACAGCTGGTTGTAAGTTTTGCCCTTTGTAGCACCAAACCACACTGAATAGACTGAGGTCACCTGCTTTTCCAAGAGGTGACTGTGTTTGTTTGACATAACTTCTATGTTTATATCTGTTGACAGAAGTAAATCTTGCAATTTGGCAAGAATGTGGGGTTTCTGTGTTTATTCCTTAGGCAACATGCAGACTGTCACGGTGTGATTCTGTGCTGAGGGAGGCGGGTGAAGGATGCTATGCTCATCTCTTCATCTGACTGACAGATAAGCTGCTTTATGAACTGCTGCTAAATCCTTATAATTTAAGACAAGACTATAAATGAATGTGATGACAATGTCTGTCGGTGTGTCCATGAATTGCCACAGGTGCCATAATTGCTGGCTTTAAAGAGTTTGAGAGGAGGAGGGTGGAGAAAAGGGAGGCTAAACAAATGTGGGGATTATGACCAGAGAACTCGAAATGGTGGGGAGGGGCAGGTAAAAATACTAGACATACACCAATGGTTTGTATAACCTTCACTAAAGCAAACTTAATTTGCTTTTTAAACAGCTCCTGAGAGCCATTACTATGACCTTTTGGCTAAATTGTGATGAACAGATTATATTACCCCCCGGCTATTCCTGTCCCCATCAGCATGTGCTCTTTTGATTTATGTTTTTTTCGTTGAACTGGATCAAAAGCTCATACATGCCAGATTTTACTAGGTGAGGTCTATAATAAAACTTGTCCAAGATTGCTTTTGAGGTGCTGTTTGACTGCAAGAGAAGAGATTTTGTGCAAAAAACAGGCGGGCGACTGTAGTGAGTGCCAGTGCCAGGAACATTCTCACTAGTCATGCTGCAGAACTGTGGTGTTCAAACCCTACCTCTCCTCATTATTAAAGCTCAGGACTGAAAGCAGTTCTGCCACAGATGTGCTGCGTCACGGTGGGTGTGTAACTTAACCTCTGGTTTAGCTTTTAATGTGTAAGATGAGGATAATGGGGTGTGCTTTATTAGGAGAACCAAGGACATTAGGCTTGTGAAGTTCGTTGATCTTTGAATGGAAGGAGCTGTATTTATTTAAAGACAAGGTATTTAGCCTTCAAGCAAATGAGATGGATTTCACACTACAGTTCTGCACATTTAAAGTCAGTCTCCTCTCTTGTAAGTAGTCTTGAGCTTTGCAAAAGTGGGTATTTCTTGCATTCTCATGTGGAAGTTTTACAGTGTGGCTTGTCAACGAATCGGCCTTGTAAAACAATTAAGCAATCAAATAAACCTCTGTGGTGGATTCTGGCATCGAGTGCTTGGCTGGATGCCAACAGAGTGTCAAGTGGAATTAGTATTTTAGCACTCCTGGTTTTCAGCATCACTGTTTTCAAAAGTGAGTGGTCCTGGTGTGGAACCTCTTTCTATATTCTGATTCCATTAACACTTCCTTGAAAGCATATGAAAGAAAATACTCTGGGTTTCATTCTTGGTATAACACAGACTAATAGAGATGCTACATGAAGTTGGGGTGATACTGAAAGGTGCAGCTGATTAGTTTTAAACATAAGGTTTGTTTTGAATAACTCACGAAGTCATTATCATGTAATGTGATCGTTAGAGTAATTGCTGGATTGAGAGGATCACCCTGTAATTACTGGTTCATTGGTGAAGGTGATGCCTGCAGGGTCAGTGAAGGTGGGAGACAGCTCTGTACAGCCAAATTCTCAGCTGGGCAGGAAGTGTCTCTGGTATAATGTCCTCTGGAAGCATTTTTTGGTCATCTTCCCAGTTTACAGTGCTATTCTGTGGCAGCTGTTTAATAAGGAAGTGAAATACTGAGGAAGAATGAGAATAAAAACAAATTAGCCAGTGTTAGAAGTTAATTCCAGCAAATCATTTGGATCGCTTTTGCATTAAGGAACAGTAGCTCTTTGTATGAGGAGGGCAAAAGAGGAAGTGCCTGTATCTTTTGTAAGCTTTTATTTTGAAAAAAACCCACATATTTGTGCTGCTGTAGGAATAGCCTTTGGTGTATATGTTTCAGGGGCCAAAATAAAAATTCATTTCAGAAGCCGATGTTCTCAGTGTTTCTTGCCACTTAATCTTCCTCCCACTACTTTACAACACTTCTGGTTTTTCTGATGCCCAGCAGAATGATCTTGAGAGGCATTTAAAGATTTTTTTTTCATATTAGTCACAGTTTTGGAATTATACGCTTTCAAAATCAGCTGCGTTGTCAGTTCTGGTTTCTGTTTCACTATACATCAGTAGAACCGAAGTACGGATGACTGTTTAGCAGCATTATTGAATTAATTTTCCTTTCCAGAGCCTGACCTTTGGTCACTAAAATGTTACAGTAAATACTTTATGTTGTGGTTCTGCAGCACTTCTCTATTAATTCCTGGTGTTTTGGCAAAAGGAGATACGAGTATTGATTTAATTTTAAGTACTGAAATGTTAAGCGTTTGTGATGCATTGTTTTATTGTTTTAAAGCACAATGTTTATCTGATATCACACCAAGTTATTCTGAGTTATTTGGTAACAAGCATGAGGTTTTGTGCTTATGAAAACTCAAAGGTTGAGAGGAATAATGGTGTTGACTCTGAGTCTGGCTGGTTGTAGTTACACTAATGGAGTAAGTTTTTCAATATATCCACTGACAGTAATGAAAACACATGGAAGATAAGTGTTTTCCTTGGTTCCTTATGAATGGCATTCCTAACAGTGCTTTCCATGACCTCTCCCTCACCTACAACTTATCAAATACTTATCCCCTACAACTTAGTCAAAATACCACTTGTCAAAAGTGGTTGTAGTGAAGCTGTGCCTCAGATTTCACTGAATACTGTGGTAATAGCAGTATAGAAGGGCAAAGAGGCCCCTTGTATTTTTGGAGTTAAATGGAGGTTTTAATTCAAGTGCTATTTTTGCAGAGCCTCAGTTGTTTTGTTTTGCTGTGATGCTCAGGACTATGTTTATCTTTGAACAAGTAGGCAAGTACATCAGGGAGTATTGCCTGGTAACATCACACCATCACCCTGGAAATCAGGGAGAGAGTACAACTCATGTTTTCAGAAACTCTTGAGTTAATTCTCAGCTTTGCTGAATTTGTTTTTATTTTTCAAATTCATATTATGTTCTTCTTCCCAATCTTACACAGTTCTTGGTTGTGAGACACAAGGGGCAGAGGGAGGGTGGAGCCATAGGGGTTTTGTGGTTATAATTTGTTATAATCCTTTACAGCTACTAAGGGTTTCGTCTAAACATGCATCTTTGATGGTGACCTTGTGCAACTCTCAGCTAAGGTCAGTGTCTAAAACCTTCTGTGAGAAAGTTTGCCAAATAAATTGGGTTTTTCTTAGGGTGTCTCTATGGTGGGATGAGAGTCCAGATCAACTTCAGTTAGGTGGAGTCTGTAAAGGAGGATTCATTTTCCTTTAGTAGTAGACTGGTATCATTCTTTTATATTAGCAAGACAGAATACTAGCATTTTTTTCTTGTGGCAAGACTGCAGTTATTTGTGTAAAGTAGTCCATAGTAGAAATTTTAAGGGCTTCATTGTTATGAAAAAAGAACAAAACATCTGTGTATCTCACCAACAAGCTTATGTTCTCTTAGCAGAACATAAACAACAAAAAACATTCCTATCTGTCGCTGCGCTTAAAATTTTTGCATCTAAATATGTTTCTCTGGGTGAAAATTCAAGGGTGAGATGCTATATCTCTTTAGGACTTAAAACAGTTAAAAACTGTGACAATACTCTGCAAGTAGATGTCTGTTTGCCAGTAAAACATTCAGGAAATCACAGGGGGTTATCTTATTGCCAGATAAGAAACATAATGTGGAAATTCCATACATGACACCATTTTTTGAGTCTTACTGATACTGACATATTCACAAGAGGATACCAAGTTTGCTCTTAGAAGCGTGGGTCCAATGGGTTCAATCTGAGTGCAGGAACAGGCAGCTCGGGAAAAACTCTGCAATTTAGTTCCCACATCTGCCACTTAACGAGAGTTGAAAGTTCTTTAACCCTCCGGAATACCAGTTTATAAAAAGCTAACAGGTTACAGGTATGAAAGTGTGACAATTTTTTAAAACATTGAATACTTTGTTCATAGCGTTTATGTGTAAGTGCGAGGTGGTGGCTTTGAAAGGCTTTGAATTCTTGCACTTGTGTTTCAGTTCTAGGTAACAGAATATCCCCCTTTTAGGAGTTAATTAAGAGATGAAAAGGTTTGACATCCAGGCGTGAAAGTGAAAGCTGCTTTAATCAATAGTCTGGCAGCTGGAGGGACTGTCAGGTCATGACTTGAGGATTCATAGCTTCTCCCACAAATTGATGGGCGCAGTACATCAGAGCAGAGAAATGCTCTGTTTTTATGGGTGTTTGATGTATTTCTCTCACCTTGCCTCCACCTGAGCGTTGCAGTGCTCTGCAAACACTTGTGAGTGGTGCATCAGTGCTGTGGCTCGGGGGAGCATCCCTGCTGACACTTGACAGCTGGAAAAGCTGTAGCATTGGGAAATTGATTTCTTTACGTTGACTATGTCTGTGATAAAAACTGAAAGGTAGACCTAAAATGGTTGTCGGCTAGTTCTGGTTTTATGTTGTTTTGTTGTGTTGTTGGTTTTTTTATTATTATTACTGCTTTTCAGAGCAGTTAAACTTTGTCCTGTTTGTAGGTACATAGTAACAAGGTTTTGTGGTTGTTTTGGGGTTTTTTTTAAACAATGCAGTAAAACTTCAAAAATCTGTTTTCTTGGCTATAAAATGCTGGTTATTTTTCAAAATCACTTATTAGAGAGGCATGAGGTGGAGGTAACTGCTTGGTCAGCTGTGTCTTAGAAAGTCTGATCCTGTTGCTTGTTGAAAGAAACGGGACTTCGGGATTTTGTTTCCTGAGTTATATTGGATTCAAGAGCACATAATGTGAGTTAGCTGTGGTGATAATGGATTCTGTTGGTAGCCTCCTATCAAAATCAAATTAACGAATTTAAATTATAATTTGACTGTAATTTCATTATTAAGGCTGCCAATTAGAATCAAAACAAGTCCTCAACTCCTTGTTATTTTACGTAAAGTGACTGGTATGGGAGCTGTCAGAGGCTTTAGTTAAACAATGTTTGATGAGTTAATTAGCTGAATACTGCATGAATACATTTTGAAGCTTTAAACTGTGACCTTTTGGCAATTAAAGTTAATTCATATTTCACTTTTTGTGCTAATCTTTGTTCTGTGTTACTCTTCAATAGAAGGTTTTATGCCACAGATTTAAGCAATGCTTTATTGATCAGATGTTGAACAGTTTTTGTTTATTCAGCCTTGCAAGCAAATCTGGGAGGTGCCAGGTCCCCAGAGGGGGAATCTTGAGCTTGTGCCTGTTCCTGTGAGGGTTTTTCTCCTGGGAGCCTGTGTGTGTGTTTAGCTATAACTGCATTTTCACGCCTTGAAAAAAAGCCAGAAGAGCCAAGACTGTTAGAATGAGGGAATCTTCAGGGCTTTTGTGCAATAAGAGACACAGCAGAAGGCGTGGAAAACTGTGTTAAAGGTTTGTCAGCCAAAGTTTGTTGATCTCAGTATTTCAGCTGCAGAAGTGGTCACAGATTTATGCTGGGCACCGTGACTTCCTACTGCAGAAAAGAGCAATTGTAGTTTGTCTTTGGGTGACCTGTTGCTTACCAGGAGCAGGGTCTGGGGGTTGTTTTTTGGTTGTTTGTTTGTTTTTGCTATTCTGTGGAGGAACATCCCTACAAACCCTTATCATGCTGGGGGCCAGTCCAGTGCTAAGTCTGTCCAGCCAGAATTGCAGAGTCCTGATGCTGGTCATCATCAGCTGGCAGACACCATTCTCAAGTCACCTATTTGAGGAGAGGGAGATCGCTTTTTATATATATTTATTTATAAACAAGCAAACAAACCCCATGTAATTCCCCAAAGCCAAGATTCAGGAAACCACTTTTTGGGAGGCTGACATCGCCTTTTATCCTATTTACTTTCACATACGCCGTAATTTTTCTTCAAAATCTTTTATTTTCTCTGTGGATCTTTGTCAGTAGAGTTTGCAGTGACAGTCCCCGAGCTCCTCAGTTTAGAGCATTAATTGTGGATATGTGTTCAGGGCTGTGTTGCATTTGTGAATGTCAGCAGAGAAAGGAGCTCTCCAGGCTGTGTTGGAGTGTGAGATCTGTGTGCAGATCTCCAGCCAGCATAAGATGATGCAAGGACTGAGCTGACGTTTCACCTGGCTGCAGCAGCTGCTGGTAATAAATCCCTCACTTTAAAGAGCAGTGCCCAAATTGATTTAAAAACCGGGGTTTTAATTGATTTTAAAACTGTGAACAATTTGAGCTTTTTCATGTGCAGAAAGACACTAATTATGAAAGAGCAGCAGTAAGTCTTTAAAGAGACTGTTTTCTTGTAGTAGATATTTTTTAAGAAACACAACTCAGTCTGTGCTAATAAAACGTGAACATAGCTGTAATCTCCCAGAAATGCAGAGTGTTAAATTTATTAATGGTTTGGAGAGGAATTTGGGTTTTAAACTGCCTGGGTGTATGTTTGAGACTGTCACAGGTTTCACAGTAGCTGTGAAGCTATGCGGATGTGATGTGTTCTAAAATTAATAAATGAACTTGATACTTTCTGCACATGGTTTTAGTAGCAGAGTACTTTCAAGCAAGAAGCCTCATTGCCTCTGATTCCTGGAAAGTGCCAAAAGCATGCTCCTTCAACGCAAATAGTTCCATTATTAATAGGGCAATATTCCAAATACCACACTCATTTTTTTGTGTAAAACCATCTTTTCACTGCACTGTTGGTAGACTCAATCTAGCAACAGTCCAGATGTGTTCTGAGCATAATTTATGATAATGTGGGAGCTGAATGTACAGTGAAGAGCATGTATTATTTCACTTTCCATATGGATTTCTGTGTCATGGATCCTGGCAGTCACTTGTGTGGAAACAGGTAACTAATGAGCAGCATTGCTTGGATGCAGATGGGAAAGCAGAACAACAAGTGGAGTTTTTCAGCTACAGTTGAAGATGTGCATTGCTGTTCTGTACCTTTTAAGATACCAGTTGCTGTCACTGCGTTTATTTAATGTACATTTTTCTCCAGGGAATGAAGCAACTGTGGCTCTGTTTCTGTAACATTTGTTGAAATGTTGCTTTCCGTGGCTGCAATTGGAGGCTTAACTGCAGTCCTTGAAGGCCCAGCAATTGGGTGTTTATGTTATCCTCAGTCTGCCTTTATTGTACTAAAAGTTCATTCCCTGCTCTGCTACCGTGAGCACTTTCTTTGTAAGTGCACACTTGTTTTCTGTAGGAAATGGTTTTGCTTTCTACATGGGTGTTCTTTACAGAAGCTGTATAATTAATAATTTAATTGCTAAAAAATGCTTCTAGATAATGTCAGGGGTTTTTTATGTAGACCTTCAAACATGCCTTCTCCCAAACCTGAAGTATTTAAACAGGGCATGATTTGCTAGATGGGGATTACATTCATCTTCCATGCAGAGTGCTGGATTCAGGTGACCACAGTTTCAGGAGCTGATATTCAGCTCTGCTGAAGTACAACTTCCCATAAAGACAAACTGAGTGTTTAGTAGGGATTTGGAGAAAAGTGGCTCTTTATTTCCCAAACACCAACATGTTTTTTTCCTAAGCAGTGTTCTGTTCCTATAAATTGTCCTGCTGCTCTCCAGAACATTAGTAAGTCCAGCCCGCGTGCTGTCCATGAACTTTAAAGGTTAAGCTCTGTACAATTGCTGTTCCCTTGGCTTAATAGTTTTAAACCATTATGAAAGTGAATGACACATTTACTTTTTTTAAAAGACGTCTAATCCTACAAATAGCAAATGCAGTGAGAGAGCTGGAAGCACGCTTGTGTGCATACATTGATTTCGTTCTTGGTATACCATCTCCTCCAGAGTTCAGTTCTTTCTTTTGGTTTATTACTTTCTAGTTGTTCCATTCACTTTCCTGACACTGTCTGGTTTTTAATTTTGATTATGTTTCCTGCTTGTCCTTCTTCCCCCCATGTCCCTGGCTTCTTTCTCAGTGGGATCTTGTTACCATCACTGCACTTGTTTTCCACTGTCTCGTGCTTGCTGCCAGACCTGATCCAGACGTTCTGTCCTTTCTCCTGCTGGCTTTGCCTGCTGTTGTGGAGGCAGGGAAAGGTAGTCCATGTGAACTCTTTGACACATTGGGTACCTGGCATCCATGGGAGGTTAAAAAATAAACAAAAGAAAATAAATGAATAACTTCTCTACTCTTTCTTTGGCGCTGCTGAGGCATTTACCTCATATGGCACTTGGTGGAGAGCAGGGGGTAATTCTGTGTCCTGTACACAGAAATAACTGCTCTTTAGTGCCACTAGCAAAGAAACCTGTAAAGCTTAGCTCCAGTCACCTGCTTGCCTGTTCCCTCTTGCCTTCCAGAGTATTTGCCAGTAACTCATGACTTCAGGAGAAGGATAATTACATTACCTTGTTGGACAATTATATTTGATGTAGATTTTTCTTTAGACTATTAATTAGGAAAAGAAAATCTTGATGTACTGAAACAGTATCCTGTATTTCTACTGTGATGAGGTGAAATGGATTTCCCTTAGAGTAAACTATTCCCACATTCTACAGGAGCTGTTGAACAGAGGATTAATGCGCAGATCTATGGAGATCAAAACTTGTACTCCACAGTCTTCCAGGGACTGCAAGTACTTATCACCTGGCTCTAGGATCTGATATGTTATGAAACAAGATTTGCTGCTTAAATAGGCAATTAGTTAGCAATTAGTTATGTAAACATAGCAGTTATCACCTACACGAAATACATCCAGGTATGTAATCCCTTCAATTCAAATTGAAATATTAAATTCTACCTCGAAAAACACAAGCAGCCTCAGGGCTGAGAATTTGACACGCTTGTTACAAGCACGGCTGCCTTTTCTAAACCCTTTAATGTGTCTAGGAAACCGTTTCACTTGAACTTTTTTTTTTTCACTTACAGAAAAATGATGAAAATGGGAATTGCTCTGGTGAAGGGATTGAGTTTCCAACAACCAACTTGTATGAACTGGAGAGCAGAGTTTTGACAGATCACTGGTCCATACCCTACAAGCGGGAGGAGTCTCTAGGCAAGTGCCTAATTGCATCCACCTACCTGGCAAGACTGGGTAAGTTCCCTTTCACAATTACACAGATTATCTGTTCACAGGGTGTCACAGAATGTTGGGCAGTTCTTTCACTTTAATTTTGCTGCTGTTTACTTGCACGGTGCACAACAATCACATCTCTGGGAAAGGGGTTAACAGTGAACTGTTCTACCCAATGCTGTAAAAACAACATGGATCTATTTTCTTTCTCTCTAAAGTAATTTGTTTGCCTTTTTTTTTTTTTTTTTTTTTCAAAAAGTGGTGCATGTTTCTTTATGTTCTAATAATTGTGGGAATTACATCTTTTCAGAGCTAAATCACTGACTCAGTTTTCCTTGTGCTGGTTATTTTCCATTCATAAAAGCAAGCTGTCCTCTCAATCTCTGCTGTACCATGCGTGTATAAGTGCTTGTTTTTCTCTGGTGAAATGCTTATATTGCATTAGATCTGAATTGGACTATTCTTCTTCAATACTTTGGCTGAGGTTTGGAGTGTTATGGAGGCACCACACCCAACAACTGGTGTATAATTGAGAGTACAAGATAGTTTTTCAGTCATGCCTGATGCAGGCTAAAGGAATATTGTAATCTCTTGGAAGAATAGAAATTGTCAAGTGGTTCTGGTTTGCTGCTCTGTTTCCAATCTGTGTTAAAAGGCTGTGCTTTAATTTGGTTTTCGAGGGAGGCTGTGAAGCATCTGTAGTGTATGAATTGTAAACTCTGAAGTTTACAAGTTGCCTATGGTGCTAATAATGCTTGAAGAAGCTGTAGAAGGTATTGGGAAACTAATTCTTAGCTCTGAAAGGCAGGTTCTCTCAAGTCATGCTTTTTGTGGCTTAAAAAGTGTGCTAGTTATGAAGGAGCAGTAGCACTTTTACTACTGCTGGTTTGGGTTGGTGTTCCCTCAAATTTGCAACAAGGTCCCTGAGGTCATCTTAAAAAGTTTTGGTTTTTTATAGTACTGTTAAAAAGCACTCTTTTTTTTCTGTAAAGGTCTTTCTGATTCCGATGAGAATTGCAAGAGGTTTATGGACAGATGCATGCCTGAAGCATTTAAGAAGGTAAGTAGGTACAGGAGGCCAGTTCAGTGTTTCTTTGTGTTTTGTAATCCAGACTTCAGGCAACTGCTGAATGGGTTCTTAGATTAAAATCACACTCAAATTATTTTCCTAGATTAAAATCATAGAAATTTAAATGTAAATTGTACAAGGTCCTAATTCTGTAATTCTGGCCAACTTTAGCACTTAGCTTTTTTCTTTTATTTTATTTTTCCCCTCTTAAATGAAGAGCCCTGTAGTAACTAACAGAGCCCAAAGAGAGGTTTAAAGACCCTTGGCCACTGGTGGCAAGTTCATGGTCAGATTTTCATTAACTATTCTCTCTGTTATTTCTTCAGAGGATTGCTAAATTCTTTTCACAATCCATTTAGAATTTTATCTTTCTCCAGTTTTCGATGCCCTGTGTTTCTCTGTGCTGTTGTGAATTTTCTGTATAGAGCTCCCCAAACTAATTGACATCCCACTATTCCATCTACTTTAGGTACTGGCTAAATTTCCTGCCCAGTTTTTAGACCATATGTATAAAAATGCATACATACCCTTTAAAAAATTACTCTGTCCTAGTGTTAAAATACTGAGAATATTATTCCATTTAAGGAAGATAGAAATTTAAGGGAGAAATTCTTCTTCCATTTAGTTATCAGGGTGCTAATCTTACATACAATAGTTTTATATCACTTGGGGGTTTTTTGCATAAGAAATAAACAATGTATACTGTTCCTCCAAAAGGATAATCTGTAGAAATCTAAGTTCGGGATGTGCTGAGTTACAATTTGCTGAAATATTTACAAGAAACTCTATTAATGGTACTAAAAGTGATCGTATTTAAACTATTAAGTTTTTTATCTGCTTCTGTTCAGACACAGCAGAAATTAGATGAAATTTGCAGATGGCAGCCAAGTGTCCTTTATAAACAACCATGAAACCAGATTTAAAGAACATGTTTCAGTAGGTGGAAGCAGCATTAAATACCCCTCTCTCCTGGTACATGTGCTTTGTTTTCCAGTAGAAGCTTCTCAGAAAGTGTGAATTGGTGAATGGTTACCTCAGCTGAATCAGTGCAGCTTTATGGCTGCCTGTTTCAAGATTTAATAGTTGTGTGTTCAATCTGCAAACAG
Source organism: Hirundo rustica (assembly GCF_015227805.2). Lineage (NCBI taxonomy): Eukaryota > Metazoa > Chordata > Aves > Passeriformes > Hirundinidae > Hirundo > Hirundo rustica. Next base: position 4,753,828 of record NC_053458.1, read on the forward strand.
ATTAGTTTTATATTAGTTGCACTTTGCAAAGGTTATGGTCTCTACTAGTGCATTCACATGGAAAACACTTTGATAGATTTTATTTTCTGTCATAAGATGTGATTTAAGGTATTCTTCCACAGAATTACAAATTGAATTAACTCTTAAGCCATTAGTACAGGAAGAACATCTGAAAAATACATCAGATGGTGATGAGTGCATTCCAAGGAAACATTTATTCTGAAAACAATCTCAGGATTTGATAAAATTATCCTTCTTTGTGATTGTGCTCAAACTTCTAAAAAATTACTTTTTTTTTTTTTTTTCTTGTTAGCTGTTGACATCCAGTGCTGTTCACAAGTGGGGAACCGAAATCCATGAAGGAATTTACAACATGCTCATGCTGCTGGTGGACCTGGTTGCAGAAAGAGTAAAACAAGATCCTATCCCTGTGGGCCTGCTTGGTGTGCTTACAATGGTATTTGACTCTCTGATGCAGTTTCTAATATCTGGGTGTTTGGCATTTTGTATTTCTGCAGCTGATGCTTCTTCCAACTGTTTAACTTGTAGTTCATTGTCTTAAAGTCTGCAGCCATTGCTTGCTGCAGATATTTTATATCCAGTGTGCAATTCAGAGGAGTGGGTGTTGTTCAAAACTTCTGATAACTAGCAGTTTTAAAAAAAAAAAAAATCACATTTTTGTCACTTTGCTGTTTATTTTTTTAAACTGATACTTTGTGTTCAAGTTCTCTGTTTTATGGACCTCTGGCTCACATGGTTATTGGATATTGTCTGTGCAGAATAAAGGCTTCAAAATGCTTTTTATGATGAAAACTGAGAGGCAGGAGCAGGGGGCTTGTATTCAGCTTCATTTTTTGCTAGATCTTTAACTGTCAGCCAGGGGAATGCTCAACTGAAACGGTGAAATATTATCAAGATGAGTTTTGGAATTGGCATAAGGCACCTGTTCATTGCCATGGGTTTTCCTTTCAAGGCATTTAATCCCGACAATGAATATCATTTCAAGAATCGAATGAAGGTGTGCCAGAGAAACTGGGCAGAAGTCTTTGGGGAGGGGAACATGCATGCTGTCTCACCCATATCCACTTTTCAGAAGGTAAGCATGGCCATGCCCTTGAAACTAATTTTAGGGTGGATGTCTTTGTTTCAGATAAGTTTATTTGTTTAGTAGGTATTTGTAACACAAAGTTTAAATATGTCACCAAGAATCATTGCAAATAGATGTGGAGTGTATGTTGGTCTGTAGACATTGATTTGTGCTCTCAAATTGTTCCAATTCTCTGTTAGAAGCTACATTTAGAAATGGGTGTGCTTCCATGTCTAAAGTAGCGCAACAATCTGTGTGTTGCTTTAGACATGAAGCACACAACGGGTGGATCTGTGTGTCTAAGGACTGACATCTGTTTGGTTGTTGAGTGTGAAATGACCAGGATAACTCCAAGTGTTCAATTGTAGTAGAGAATTCAGGCTTTTCTGGCAGCCAAGGATAAAATATCTTCAACTCAAACACACTGGCAAGGAGGCAGTTTTTGAGGTTTGCATTGTCTTGTTGCCGTTGTTCCAGATGGGTGGGTCCAGAACAGCATCAGTGGAGTTGATTTCTCCTTCAGAAAACAAATTTGTGGCCATAGAAAGAAAATTCTACATCTGCTGCTTTGGGAAAGTAATGTTCCACACTGCTACAGTGCTATAAATACAGTTGCTTGTGAGTCAGCAGCCACAATGTGATCTGTTGCCACAGCACATGGGCAGTGATGTCAGGCAGAGTCCAAAACAGGATGATGCTCATGAGAACCGACCAGAGCTCCAGCTACACTTGGTACAGGAGCTGTTACAAACATTGTTTTATTTGTATAGTAGTATATCCATGTGTGGGTTAATGGGCTGAACATGCCTGTCCAAATGCCTTGTTTCAGAAGGCAAATGTTCAGCATTGATGTTGCAGTTGCTAATTTGTTCCTGTTCTTATTGTTCAAGGAACCTCATGGGTGGCTGGTGGATCTGGTAAACAGGGTAGGTAAATGTAAACCAGAATTGTTGTCTGTCACTTGAATTCATTGGTCTTCAGAGATAATTTCTTCTCCCCCCCCGCCTCACCTTGCCCTGACTTGTTTTTTCACTCCTCACTTTTCTGACAACCACAAAATATAGTTTGAGATTTTAATCCTGCCTTGTAAAATAAAGCTTGTTGAGTTGCTGCCTTCTCCCTTGAGCACCTTTACCCTGATGTGGTATCTATGACTAGAGGAATTTGAGCCCAGCTGAGGCTGCAATCAAAGGTCCCCCAAGCAAAAGTGCCAGTCGAGTCAGCTGTTGCTGTGTGTGCTCTACTTTTCTTCCCTATGTCCATTTTTACTCAAGACAGAGTTTCTAGCTTGATGCTTAAGCCCTACTACCATGTATAATTGCATTGCATTCCCCAGTGTGACCATGAATTCCCATGAAAATAGAAAGCATTTTTTGGATGGGATGTTCCATGGTAGAGGACACTTGTTGGCATCTCAGGGACTGTCAGTGGAGTATTTTCTATAATCTTTGATTTAGAAGATAAAATACTGTAGTTCATTGTGTAATACTGATTATTTTATTTCAGTTTGCGGAGTTGGGTGGATTTTCTGCAATTCAGTCCAAACTCAATTCTGAAGATATTGAACTTGGGGTAAGTCCACCTTCTGTCATGAGACTTCTCCCTTTCCATTTTACCCTTCATGTAGAACCAGCAGTGTCCCTTTTGGCAGTGCTTTTACCTTTTCTTTGGTACCAGAGCAACACTCCCACAGAGCCCTGGAGAAGTGCTGTCAGGCTGGAGGTCAAATGAGGTTGTACATAAGAATTCTGACTGAAGAGCAATTAAGACTTCACGGAAAAGAGGAGACATTAGTTCACCTTTCTGCTAGCATTCAGCCTTCTGGTTAGACGTCAATCAAAGTAGTTTCATTGTATGTTCACCAGTATGTCCCTGGTTTTCTGTTTACTGCACCCATAGCTGCATTTAGTTGCAAGTGAATTGACTTCTGTCATTTATTACAGAGATCACTGTTTAAGGAAAAAAATCCTTAGGAAGACAGACAGTGTCTAATCCTAAACAACTTTTCAAGAGCAGTGTCTTAAAACCAACTGGTTCAACAGAGCTAAACTATTTTTGGTTATGTAGTCTAACTTGGTTAGTTTTAGCTTCCTAACCTATATTCAGGAGACTTCCAGCTCTTTCAAGCTTTGGAGAATGAGAAGGCTAAAGGAAAACTATGTCATTTGGAACCTTGTCCCCAGTATAAAATCAGTCTGCTTTCAGTGACATGCCACTTGGAGGGAATTTGCCTTCTTTTCTTGGAGTATCGATGTTTTCTGCTTTATATAGACATAGGTTCATATGTGAGCTTGACAGAAGAATAAGGAAAACCTTGATTTACATGCCAGTTCTGTAATAGAAACTTTGACTTGACTTTGTTTAATGATTAATAACTGCTTGCTTCGGGAGGAAATCTGGGTCAGCGTCGCTTAATTTGGGCCTTGGATTGCACTGCTGCACACTCAGTTCCACGGTTCTTGATCCAGTGTGAAAAGAAACTGATTTTGGTATTATTTATTGGCGAACAAATGCTTTTATACATTTAATTTCTTGACAATAGATACCACTTTAAAATCATGCATCGAAGAGATCTCGATATGTATATGACACATTTACAAAAGCTTTCTCCCACGTATTGCTTTGGGAAAGAAATTTGCCATATGGCTTTAACCTTAAATTTTGCATTCACACTTCTGATTGCTGTAGAGAGCAAGCAAAATGTGATATGTTCCTTTCCGTCTGTTTATTTCTGTGACTGAAACAAGATCCGTCAAAGAACGCTGAACAGAGTGATGAGAGGACCAAAATTAGTGAAAACTGGGAAGGCATTTTTTATTTCAGACAAAAATATATAACCCATACTGTATGCCATATATAATATATAGCACATGTGCCATAGAGTAAATCTTTCTTAAACCATGTGTTGTTGTAAAAGACTTGCACACCACAAACAATCACAGCAAATGACTGGAAATATATGATATAAATAATAGTTGTTCACCTTCATTTGCCTTTTAAGCTATAGGTTGCTAACTATGAGAAAATTTCTTAAATATGCACCTGAATACTTGCTGTCTTTCTTTCAGGCCATCTCTGCATTAGTTCAGCCATTTGGAGTTTGTGCAGAATATCTTAACTCTTCTGTAGTACAGGTAAAATGTCTTTATTATGACTTGTAAGAGGACTGAAAATTAATTTCCAATTGTGTTGGTGTGAAACCGGTGACTAATTTGAAAAGCCTTCAAAGCTCACGTTGCAGAAAGTACAAGAACCATTTTGAGCATCCTGAAGTGATGAATAAAGGGCTCAGGCAATGTTCAGATTCATTTTCCAAGCAATCATCTGTAGTCATGTATCTGCTTCTGCAGCAGTGAGAAGTTTTACCACTGCCATTAGTAAGTTTCAGCAGTAGAAACCATGTGGGAAAAGAATCCAGCCTGGAGGATGGATTTTGCTTTTAATTTACCTTTCTGGCTGAGATCAAGCACACGGATATGAGAGTTTACACTGCAAAAATTGTGGTACAGGAAAAAAATTCACCAGGATCTCTTTGTACGTGCAGACGTACTCCAGGCTTCACTCCTGCCTTCACCACCAAAAACTGTTGATTTAAGTAGCTGAAAGACTTTATTTGAAGAGGCTGTAGTTTAAAAGCCCCTGGGAATAAGAGAGGCACATGCACCTAATAACTGATGTGTTTTTAGAGGGCAGTCTGTCTGTTTCCTTTTGCAAACCTGCATTACAGTGGTCTGAAATGGGTTCTTACTCTAAAATTGTTGGGTTTTTTCCTGGACATAGCTACCAGGATAGTTTTATCTTTGATGTAGGTGTTGCTTTATCTCTAAGGTAATGGTGAGCTTTCAGCTAAGTATTTCCTTTTGCTGCAGTCACGTCTTTCAAGTAATTCAATTGATTTCAGGAAACATTAAAATGATTGTCATGCCTTTTCTCACATTCTTTAGCCCATGCTGGATCCAGTCATTCATAAAATGATAAAATACGTACAGAATGTAGAAGAGAAGGACTTGAAAGACAAGGTAATGTTTAACATATTAAATATTTAGGAGGAACTTCCTGCGTGTCTTGGAAATGCTGTCAATGTAAACTAGAAAAATAGCTTTCTTCTCACTGGCAAGAATACAGCCTGTTCTGAATTCTGACTGAATGACATAATGAAAATGCACTTACTCAATTCCATTCAATATCCTTTTCAGTAAAGACATAGTTTATGACCCTTTTTAAAATATTTTGCAGCTATCAAATTTTTGGTTTTGTCGGTCCCCTTGTGCAGCATGCTGAATGCTCACTTCTCTGACTCAGATATTTACTGTCTTGCAGTCCGTTAAATTCATATTACTGTTGCATTAGCTGTTTGCTTCTGAGAATTTGGTAGCAAAGTGTCTGTGTAACTTGTGGCTACTTCCTGCATTACCCTGAATTTGGCATTCAGTTCTGTTAAATTATGTTGACTTTTTACTTGGTTATAAATTGTTAATTTTAAACAGGGAAATATTTATAGGTTGTTGAACCAAAGGAGAGAAATTTACCAAATCCGAAGCTTTAACCAAAGGTTTCATTATCTTAAAATTCCTACTGTACAAGTGACACTTTCAGATGTACCAGCTACTGTGTTTTGATTAAACAGTCTCTGTTTGGTCACTAAACCTACTCTTTGTGAGTCACTGACATCTACAGCAGAATAACAAAAACACCAATGCCTCTGTTTGTCCCCTTTTTTGTTGTTTTGTTTCAAACAGAGACTGGTGAGCATCCCCGAGCTCTTGTCTGGGATCAAACTGCTGTGTATGCGCTTCCAGCCCGACCTGGTCACGGCGGTCGACGACTTGCGGCTGGACATTCTGCTGCGCATGTTGAAATCCCCTCACTTCAGTGCAAAAATGAACTCCCTCAAAGAAGTAGGTTGGCTTTTTGGCTGGCTGTGTGCGTGCACGAGAGCGTGGGTTTAGGTAGGATGGGTTGCTAATAAGCCACTGGAACCGCAGCCTTAAAGAAAGGGATGGCGCAACATCTGCTCGCGAGTTATGTTGCCTTAGCAAAAGCTCAGTGCCGAAGAAATACCGAAACAAGGTAATGTAACAGGAGTTGTTTATTAGTATTAGTAGCCACTGCAAGGCCTCCTGCCTAGACACAGTTTGTGAAGTGCACTATTCTAAGGAATGCAATTTTAGATTGATTTATAAGCAGCGGTCTGTGCTCTTCATTGAATAGTCACTCTGGGATAATCCTGAGCATCCTGTGGTGTATCCCGTTTTTCTCCTTTCACTGGGAGGAAACAGAAAAAAAAACCCAAATGGGACTTAAACCTATATCGATATCTTAGTCCACTCATACCAGGTCATTTCACTACATAACTGTAACGTTTTATATTGTATTTTTTTATTACAGTTGTATGTGGACACTGTAGTGTTTCAGAGTCCATCTTTTCTGCTTTTTTCCTTCTCTATTTATGAGAATATTGAGATGTTAAACCTCATTGCTATATTTGGTTCTTAATCGTAAATGCTGTGTATCCATGGTGAATTTATAAAAGTGCAGTTTTTGAAGATGTTAGCAGAAATGTGCTCTTTCTCCCTCAAGTGAGGAGCTTGTATCAGTTCAGTATTGGATAAAAAGTAGGACGCTGATTTGAGTGTAACAAGCAGAAGCCTGAGATAACCTACTTCTGGCATATCTGTAGAAAAATACCTGGCAGCACAGGCCAGCTTTTTCTGTGTCAGACAGAATAAGATTGTGCTGCATCAGAGACTGATGACATGGTGTTTCTGGTTAGGGATTCGCCTTTAAACAGCTTATTAAAAAACAAAAACAAAAAATTAAAAAAGCCAACACCTCACGAAAAGCAGCCGACCCAAAAAGTCTGAAACACCTTCTGTACTCGAAATATTTCAGGATTCACACTTAAGCTTTGTCATGAGCCTTTTGGCATAGATTTCACTCTGTGTGTGTGTGTGTGTGTGTATGATGCAGGTGGGAATTTTTTTGTTAAAATCTTACATTTTGTAATTTTTAGGTAACGAAATTAATAGAAGACAGCACTGTGTCCAAGTCAGTGAAGAATGCAATAGACACAGACCGACTGCTAAATTGGCTCGTGGAGAATTCAGTCCTGTCGATTGCTCTGGAAGGTAAGAACTCTCACAAAGCCTTTTGGCACATGCTTTGAATGACTTCAATTTAAAAATCCCATCTCTCCTTTTCAATACATTTTAACGAGCACTATTAACCAAAGGGTTCAAGGTTTTTGTTGCCTCCAAAATAAAGTAAAATCCTGCAAATTTTGTAACTATCATCTAGTTCTGTTTGACATCTGTGCAGATGTCTTCTGCTGTACCTGGGGTTTTTTACTCTGTATATTGTTAGCCTCTAGAAAAGAGAGAAAAGAGGTGGTTTTCTCCCCAAGTAGTAGCATTCTGTAGGTGTGCTATCAGATGTATGAAGCAAAACAAAATAAAAATAGAAACAGCCTTGTTCTTTTTCTTTGTACTGATACTTGTCTGTAACAGCAAAGAAAGACTTTCCAACTCAATATAGCTTTGTCCTCTTAAAAGAATTAGTTCTTTTGTATTAATTTAATGTTTGTAATAGTGTTTGAAATACATTCATTGCGTTGCCTTTCTTTGTTTCACAGGTAATATAGACCAAGCGCAATACTGTGATCGTATAAAGGGAATTATTGAACTGCTGGGCAGTAAATTATCTTTAGATGAGCTTACTAAAATTTGGAGAATTCAGGTAAGCAATCAAGACTAGGCAGGTACTTTTAGACCATATTACAAAAGCAAGCATTCCAATGAAGGGATTTTTTAAAATAATCTATCCATTTCTATTGCAATGTGGAGGTGTTGAGATTTTAACAGTGTAATTAATGCAAAGACTTCCTTCTGCTTCTTCCTTTACCATGTAGAATCAATTGTTCTGGAAATTTCTTGTATCACAGCTGTTAAATCCTGTGATGAAGCTCAGTTTTTTGCAACAAGTGTTAAAGGACTGCAAAAGTATTTGACTTGGCATAAGAGGTTGTCAGCCTGAAACAGGTGACAAGAATATTTGTCTAGACCAAACTAGGATATTAATGTTTGTGGTTGGAGGCATGGCTTTAAAGTCAGAGTGTGACTTTAAAGAGAGTGGGCTCCGACTGTATGAATTCCCATTTACCTTCCTGTACAGACATATAATTGGCTGACAAGTCATCTTTTGGCCTTCACTTTAAGGGTATTCAACATTATTGTGTGGGGAAGGTGGTTTGAGTGTCTGTGCAGATGACACATGGAAACTTTGACAAGAAAATAATCTTCCCCTGCAGGAAATGGTTTTCTTCTCTGTGCAAATGTTGATATTTTAGACTAAACTCATTGAACACTGTCAGCTCTGGAGTTTGTGTGGCATGGTAGCAAGCATGCTGAACATACCAGAGCTGAAATGTGATTCTGGCTCCCTCACTTTTATTCTTTAATAAAAAGCAATACTTCCTCCCCCTCTCTGGCTGTTGTTACCATGGTGCTCCCATCCATGTGGGAGGAGATTTTGTATTGCTCATTTTTGAGTAAAGCCTGGGAGAATTTCAAAGATTCAACACCTCATGCATGAACCTCACCAAGCAATAGAAAAGGTGATGTTTGTACTGCTGCCACTGCAGCAGCTTGAAGCTGCTGTAATAGTGGCAGACTTGTAGTTTTCCTGCTTTAGAATTGCTTCTAAAGATTTCTCAGCCAGGGAAATGAGGAGCACAGACAGTTTATCCTGAACTTGTGTTTCTACCATGTCAAAAGCTGCTATTCTCACTCATTATTAGTATGAATAGTAGAGTAGTGCTTACATGAAGGTTTTTCTCTGGTATGTTTGGGTTAAAGACCTACCTTCTTGTGGTTTCCTTCTTTTCAGTCAGGACAATCCTCCACTGTGATTGAGAACATACATACCATTATTGCTGCAGCTGCTGTGAAGTTCAGCTCTGATCAGCTCAACCATTTATTTGTTCTAATCCAAAAGGTAAGTTTTCACATGAATTCACATTCCTTAGGAAGAGAATTGGTGAGATGTACTAGTGTATCCAGCCTGATGAGGCAAACGCCTTGAGTACATTATATTTTCTATATAAATGTAAAATTTGCTATTAAAAACCACTTTTACTACTAACTTTTGTGTAAACCCAGAAGCCTAATCTGCTACTGTATTGCTAATTTACTTGGATTCTAAGTACATTAGGTAACCAGTCCTAAGGGACCTAAAGTGAGATTTTATTATGATATTTAATCCCCAATAGTATTTGAAAAAGGGTTGAGCAAATTAGTGCTGTAAGTCTCAGCAACAGAAATAAGGAAATACTTACGTTGAAAATATATTTGTTTGTATTTTGATTTTCCTGCAGTAAAGCGATTGTGGATTCTATTTTTGTGCACACTTGAGGTGTAACAGCCTGACAGAGGTGCTCTAACTTTGATTTCTTTGCTGTCCAGAGCTGGGAGACGGAGAGTGACCGAGTGAGGCAGAAGCTGCTGAGCCTCATTGGGCGCATTGGCCGAGAGGCACGAGTGGAAACAACCACTGGCAAGGCAAGTGGATGGTTTTCCTTTGGATTTTTGATTAATTAAATGTAGAGTCGTTAGCCTCTGTACTTCCTAGGTGCTGACTACCCTTGCCCTTCCTTCCTCCAGGTTCTGGAGGTACTTTGGGACCTGGCTCACCTTCCAACGTTACCGTGTAGTCTTATCCAGCAGGCCTTGGAGGAACACCTGACAATCCTCAGTGATGCTTATGCGGTGAAAGAGGCAATCAAAAGGAGCTACATCATCAAATGCATAGAGGATATTAAGAGGGTTGGTTTATTATTTTATCTTTTCCAAAATGAAATCTTATCTAGCCTCGATGTTGCCCTTTACTTTCAAGATGCACAAATTGTGTGTCCCATCTGTAAGTTCTTACCTTGGGGAGTCCTCGAGAGGGGTAGGCTTTGTGTGAGCCTCTTTGTTGATCATGAGACTCATAGTAAGTCTCTTGCCTTTGTTTTAAGCAAATTTTCAGCACAAGGAGTGATCAGTTTATGGGAAACTACCAGGATGGGCCCAAGGTTAGAATTTGCAAATGGAACCACTGTAAAGGTATGTCAGTATTTTAACTGTCCCTTTCATGTGAAAGCCTAGATTAGTTTTTTTTGAGTAAAGCATGTGTTCTGGCATGACCATTAAGTCTCAAAATGCAAATCGATATTTCAATCGTAGTAGTTTTGTATTTTAGTAAAATACTTAACTCCTTTCCTGTATCATAAAGAAGCCATTCCCTAAGCTGCCTGTACTGTTTCCTGGCAGCAGCAGAGATGTGCATGGCTTAAAAGACTGCATATATTCTCTCCTGCACTTTTCACATAGCAGGCAGTTTTTCTTGAGGCCTGCAGGAACGTTCCTGTCTTCCTTTTTTTTTCAGCCTGAAGTATGTTGTAAAAAAAGAAAAAGGCTTGTACTGTTTTTGTTCATTTCTTTCATGATAAATTAGGTTTTGTCTGTGTTGCAGCATCTGTAGAGGATTTTAGATGTTTGAGAAGTATAATATGTTGGTTCTTGATACTGATCACACTTCTGTGTGTGTGTTCATGAATATGAATTTCAAGTCTTGGGTTCTCAATGTATGTGAAAGTTAGAGGGTTTTTGGTTTTTTTTCTTTTGGATCTTCTCTTATGCTTTCCTAATCTCATTCCTTTTAATTATATTCTGGCAAGGGCTTTTACAGAGGTGCTGCAGTGGGAAACACTAACAAAAAGCTGTAATTGTAAGCTAGAGGGATTGGGGTAAGCATACAGCAGACTTCTATAATACATGGTGTTCTTATTTCCCTTCATTAGGAAAATGAAGACATAAACTGGGAGGGAATGTAATGTTAAGGCAGCTTTCTGAAATTTGTGAGGGAGCCTTCAGTGGAGAGCTCTGTCATGGGCAGGTTCCTCTCTGAGTGTGTAGGTGGTATTTGGGTGTTGTCAGTATTTAAACCAGACATCACTTCTCTGAACAAGCAACCTCAGAACTGGTCTGTGTGGTCAAACTTTACAGAAAATGAAGCCTCCCAGAAAAGTGATGAGCAGTTCTAAAAATGAGGTAGGAGGGTTATTCTTTGTAGGATCTCTTTGAAAATGCAGCTTAAGTATCCTTTGCTTCCTATCAGGGAGCCGCTTGCAGCACCAATCAGAATTTTCTTGTCTCTTAAGCCTCACTAGTATTTGAAATTCTTTCTTCTGTTGCTCTTGCTTTAGCAGCAAATAACATCATTTGACTGGATTTGCCATTTTATGCCCTTTTAGACCTGCTTCATCTCCCATAATTGAGGAAGGTGGTGGCTATCGTCTCTCCCTGGTGCAACTGAGTTCTTTTTGGCTACTTAATTTGCATGTTCTCTAGCAAGGAGCTGGTACTTTGGGCTTAATAATAGGGAGTGCAAAATGGCATATGTGTGGATCAAGGGACTTCTTGTAGAAAGTGAACAAGGGCACCTAGAGTGTGTTTGGAAAGGAAGCAGGAGCAAGTAACTGAAGCCAGCAGAAGTGGTAGCTGTTGTTTTGAAACAGCAGCGTTGACAGGTATCAGTAGGCTTCCAGGAGTCTGAGAGGAAAGTTAAGCTGTTGTTGAGCATTTACCACATGTGTAATTGTTTTTACCTTTCCTGCTACCAGTCATCCCAGCACAATAATCCTCAGTTTGTGTGGGTGGTGCCAGCCTTGCGTCAGCTCCACGAAATCACGCGTTCATTTATTAAGCAAACTTACCAAAAACAAGACAAGGTAAGGCTATATGCTGACAAGAGTTTTGAAGTTTTGTTGTGTCTGTGTAGCTCTGCCAAACATGGAAGTTTGAATTTAGGAAAAAAGCATAAATTAGCTAATAAAGAATTTCAAAAGTAGCTTAGTGATGTAGCATAAACAAACTGTTGGAGTAGAGGTGCTGTGCTGTCCCTTTGTGAGTGTGTGTGTGTATAAATCTGTTTGCTGTGTCAGGACTAATTTATTTTATTCTCAGCCTTTTGTAGAATAATTAACAAGCACGTTTGTGTTAAGAAATGAACAATGGCTAATGTTCAGAGCAACTGCTTTGTAATTGAATTGACATTGACTCTTGGAAAACAAACTAAACCACCAGCAGTCACGTGTGCTGCGGAGTGGCTGCGTGGAGGTGTGGGACTTGGCAATCTGCAGCACTTGTGTTTCAGCACATGCTGAAAACACCAACATCAGGGGGGTTGGGTGCTTGGAAAGGGAGCAGCTGACTCTTGAGGGGGGAACATGACACCTTCTGGTAAGAAATGTGTGTCTGCAGAAGAGCAAATTGCTGTGTGCACATCCCGGCTTAACTATCGTTTTCAAACCATCTTTTCTCTCTTTCGTTTTATTGCCAAGAGCATTATCCAAGATTTAAAGAAAAACTTTGAAATCGTGAAGTTGGTGACAGGAAGCCTGATATCCTGTCACCGTTTGGCTGCATCTGTGGCAGGCCCAGGAGGGCTGGTGGGAGCAACACTGGTGGATGGCCGATACACTTACCGAGAGGTGAGTGTAATTTCTTTATCTTGCTGTTTCATTTTTGAAATTCACTGGGGAATAGTGACTCTGGTTTTTATTTAATGTTCTACTACTTACCTATGAAGGCTTGTTGTACCCTTGTCATTACATAGAAGAAAGCTGTGTAAACATTACACAAAATCACACAAGTTCCTTAGCAAAATCTTTACCTGGTGAAGAGTGGATCTCCTCATCCTGGGATCTGTTGTTGCCAAGCCTGTGCAGCTTCCAGCTTCTCCACCAGCTTCAGTTCCTAGTAGGGATGATACCCTTGAATGTGTGAAGCTCTTAATACCTGCAACAGATTTGCTAATTAGCACATAGAAGCCCTACACACAAATAGCAGTTTCTTGCTAATCCTTTGATAATTGTTTTTTCCACGCTAGTTTTGTAAAATGGTGTCAAATAATATCGCCACCAGCAAAGTAAGAGCAAATCCAAAGGGCCTTCAGTGTTTGTTTTCAGAAAGGTAGTCACAAAGTATGTTTAAAATAGAAATAAATCTCACAAACAGTTTGTGTTTCCAGGCTTTTCAAAGTGAGCTATTGTTTGACAACGAAATTTGCAAAAAGAGAAAAAAAAAAATGAAATAGAATGCTCGGAGTTCTTGTTTCAGAAAGAAAAGTCTTAAGCTTGAGTTTTTGTTTCCTCTTTCTCAGTATTTGGAGGCACATCTAAAATTTTTGGCATTTTTTCTGCAAGAAGCCACCCTTTATTTGGGCTGGAATCGTGCCAGGGAGATCTGGGAATGCCTTGTAACCGGCCAAGATGTTTGTGAGTTGGACCGAGAGGTAAGGAAAACTTGAAAAGTTGCTTTCTGTGGTTGCAGAAGGAATTTTAATGGATCATGAGTAACATGTGTGTTTGTTGAGACATGTGAAGTGTGAGTAGCAAACACAAACTATATGTGCATTTTATGCTTTGTGTAGGTACAGCAGCCACTGTTAGGAGTTCACTTATGGCCAGGATGCTCTATTAACATTAAATTTTTAAATTTGACTGGAAGAGGGATATTGGCTGGGAGATTAGTTGGAGATGGTGGTTTGAAAGGAGTTCATGGAGATTGGTGCAGACACAGGAGACATTCAGCATTATTTGGGTGGAAGATGACTATGGAGTACCCTAAAGCTGCAATGCAGCCTCTATAACATTTGGGGTTAGCAGGAGATGAGATTTTGAACCTCTTGCTGTAGATAAATCTTCTGCAAGATGAATTACTGGGTATCTGATATAGTTTGCTGTATAAAACTAAAATATTTGATGTGACAGTAGTGTAAAAATTATGTCTGCCTTTCATTCACAGATGTGCTTTGAGTGGTTTACAAAAGGGCAGCATGATCTGGAGAGTGATGTGCAGCAACAGCTCTTCAAAGAGAAAATTCTTAAACTGGAATCATATGAAATTACCATGAACGGTAAGGAAATGGATTTGGTGAACAGATTTGGGGTTGAAATATATAACCACAAATTTGCTTCCTAAGCCTTCAAATCAAACATCTAACCAGTTCTATAAATCAATGTAATAAAGGGGTCTGTCATTTTGAGCTTTATTAGTTAAAGAGGGAGAAGTTCATCTCCTGCATTTGATAACTTTACTTTTTAAACTAAGAAACTAAGCATGACCAGCATAAAAAACCTGCCTTTTTTTTTTTTTCCCCCACTTTCAGGTTTTAGTTTATTTAAGACATTCTTTGAAAATGTGAACCTGTGTGATCATCGGCTGAAGAGGCAAGGAACTCAACTGGTGAGTGTGTGCTGGCAAGTTTGTTCCTGTGTCCTCTTAGGGACAGGAGGAGGTGAGACAAGGATTGTGCAGCAGCTGTTGGACATGGTCATGTTTGTGTTAATGACCAGATTGTCAACATTGTCAAAGTTTTAGCTTCAGAATTTAACAATTTCAGCAGTTAAAATTCAGCGATAGCTGGAAGTTGGCTTGAAAAACATTGCAGAAGGAACAGCTGAACTATTTTTTTTTTTTTAATAATCATGAAATTCTAGTGTGCAATTTTTTTCTTCTCTCTAGCAGGGAAAGTCTTTTTTGATTTTTTTTTTTTTTTCTTTGAATGGGAGTTAGATTTATCATATTTAAATTCTAACCTGCTATAATTTTCAACTTTGATCCTTCTGTGGTTTTGTTAAATTAATGGTTATATGTTAAGTAGTTTTCTATAGGCGTTTTAGATCTTTATCACAGAGAACTTATTTCAAATGCAGAATTTTTTGCCAAGTATCATAGCAAGTTTTGTGATCATTTGCTGTGTGGTTAGTTACCGTGTTGACTTTTTTGAAACAAATTCCATTCTAGATTAAATTTCTCCATGCCTTTAAATTTTTTAATTTTTCAGTTGGCTTGACTGAGATTGTTCTGTGGAACTTGTTTATCCACCTGTAAACAATTTTTTCTTCTTGTATAAGCACACAAGTGTGCGGCAGTTGGTTTAATTTTGCACTGTGCCAAAGTTTGGCAGCATGTTGGAAAAGAAAATCTTTACGTTTTAGTCAAAAGGTGCTTTTCCAACAGTTTTGTCCCTGTGGTTCAATTCACTATTGTGTAAGAAATCCAGTCGTGTTTTACTGTTGTTCTTTCTTGTGTAGAGTGTAGAAAAACTGGAATTAATAGGAATGGATTTCATTTGGAAGATTGCAATGGAGTCACCAGATGAAGAAATTGCCAATGAAGCTATTCAACTGATAATAAATTACAGCTATATTAATCTGACTCCCAGATTGAAAAAGGTAGGAATATATTGGTACATAAATGCGCTTTGACATTCATCAAGTCTTGATACTCTGCGTGTTCAGCTGTGTGATTTGTTGGGTTCTGTCAGTTTATGAGTAATTCCCATGATTTTCGTGTAAGTTCTAATTAACTTGTGCATTTTATCTTCAGGATTCAGTATCACTGCACAAGAAATTCATTGCTGATTGCTACACGCGATTAGAGGTAAAGGACAAATTTTCATTATTCTCGTGCCAGCATCCTTTTGGTTCTGTATCTTAGAATGAGAATACCCGTCTATTATAATTCCATTTAAAGTAAAGAATTCTTTCCACAAATATTTTTTTGTCCTCTGAGGACATCCTGACTGTCCCTTGCTGTGCTCTGTGTTGCAGGCAGCCAGCTCTGCGCTCGGCGGTCCAACGTTAACACACGCTGTCACGAGAGCTACAAAAATGCTTACAGCAACTGCCATGCCTACAGTGGCAACATCAGTGCAGTCTCCTTACAGGTAGGCCAGCCTCTCAAGGAATAAATGTGACAGTAGGTGTTTGCTCCCAGCTGCTTCCCACAAGATTTCGAGTGCTTAATTGAAATTCTTGGTCATTGGGAGTTGTACATTCTGGTGGTTCCTCAATTGCGTGTTCCGGTTGCTGTGCAATAGGAGTTCCAGAGGTTTTGAAAAACCTGTGCTTAAAAAAGGAAAACAACAAGGAAACAAAGAAAACCAAAGCCAAATAGACATTAAAAAAATCCCTAGAACAATGAATCAAAATAGAAAATAACCACCCTGCCTCCAGCCCCCAAAAAACCAAAACCAAACAACAAAAACTAAACAAAAAACCCCACAGGTTATTACCACCTTATTAATCATGTAATATATCTGAGGCAGTGGGATTTAGGTGTGGTTCTTCTTAAATTAGAAGAGAAAAGGTTTTTTTCAACCTTGAGCCTAATTTACACCTGAATATATGTAACTTAAATATAGGAGTATAGGGTGGGCCCTTTAGAAACACGAATCTTCCTCTGAAGCTGGCAACTTCTCAAGCAGTACAACAGAAGGCTCTTGGCCTGTTTTCCTAGTTCATTTCTGCTGAATTAACTCCAAGTTTGAGGAGGTGCCTTCAAAACCAGACAATTCATGGTAGTTACCCGTGGGCGTTGGAAATTAATCTGCGAGACAAGTTACTCTTGTTTTCAATGTTTATCTTTAGGTCAACTAAACTTGTAATAATTGAGAGACTGCTGCTGTTGGCAGAGCGTTACGTGATAACAATAGAGGTAAGTTGTGTCATTTCCTACTAGGCAAGGCTAAGAGCACAACTTCCAATTTTATTAAAAACAGCAAAAGTTATTTAAACATGCAACCCTCCTTACCCACCATCCCAGAAATATCTTCATTTTCAAGAGTGATATTTACTGTCATCCTTCTCTTCCTGCAGGACCTTTACTCTGTTCCCCGAACTATTCTACCTCATGGTGCCTCTTTCCATGGACATCTTTTAACCCTTAATGTTACATATGAGTCTACCAAAGATACCTTCACCATTGAGGTAGGTGTGCCCAGCTTGTGTGTGCCATGGACTCTTGGTTACGTAGCCACTCTCGGTGGGTTTTATGCCTGGGCTGAATAGAGTAAATTGGGTTATAAAGACTCCAGTCAACTTGAAAACTCTTCTTGAAAACGTTAAAAATATGTATCTGGAAGTGTCTGTGGACCAAATATATTTTGATCATTAAATTCCAGGATGGGAGAAGTAAGTTTTCTGCTCACTGTGGGTGTTGGAGCATTTCTGTGCTGTCCTATCCCATCACTCTTATGAAAAATACTTTTACCACCTTATGCAGGAAGACTCTTTGGGAAGATTTTAATTTTTCTTGGCATTTACTGCTCGAGCAGACTTACTGAACCAGCATTGTTTAATTTCACAGGCTCATAGCAATGAAACCGTAGGAAGCGTCAGGTGGAAGATAGCAAAGATGTTGAATTCACCTGTGGAAAATATACAGATATTTGCCAATGACAGCCTGGTACGTTAACTACAAAGAATCCCCATTCTTTAGGAAATTGAGTCTTTTCCAGAACTAAACAATAAATATTTTCTTGCAGCTAACAGTCAACAAAGATCAGAAACTACTTCACCAGCTGGGCTTCTCTGATGAACAAATCCTTACAGTAAAAACATCAGGAAGTGGGACTCCCTCAGGGAGCTCTGCAGATTCCTCAACCAGTTCCAGCAACAGCAGCAGTGTATTTAGTTCATCCTATGCAATGGAACAGGTACAGCAGAATATGACCTGAAGCCTTCCCTCAGATTTTTCCTGAAGCAGGGATAGATGGGCTCCAATTAGATCATCCAATCTTTAGTAACCTGGTTTTCCTTTCAAACTGCAGTTGAAACAAATCATCTAAATGCACAGCTGCCTTGTGCATGCAGGTTGGACTTTATAATCTGTACTCCGTCACTTCTGGTAGTCTGCTTGGTGTTTATTCATTTCTGCAGGGTCTTTTAAACAGATAGGACCCATCTGGTTTAATTTTGACACTGTATTTGTTGAGGGTGGAGATTTCCACATTTTCACTACTAACAAAGCTGCAGTATTGAAAGTAAACTAAGAAGCATCAATTGGCGTGTTCAGATCACACCTGATCTGCTTTGTATTTTGCTTGTCATAACAGCTGACTTCAAAAATTGGCTGTTAAAAAGGAAATGGAATAATGTAAAAATTTAAATGTTGTCTCATCCTGGAAAGTAGCTGGGATTTCTGTGGGTCAGGTTGGCATCTGGGCCATTTGCTTCAGTGAGTTATTCTGTTAAATTTATGTGTAACAGAAGGGAGAAAAAGACTTTTGTATTTCTGCTTAATTCTCAGGAGAAATCCCTCCCTGGAGTCGTCATGGCTCTCGTGTGTAATGTGTTTGACATGCTTTACCAGCTTGCCAACCTGGAGGAGCCAAGGTAAGCAGATTAAATAGTTACTAAATATTAAAGAATTTAGTGCTCACAGTGCCCAGTTTGAATACTCCACTCACTCCACTTGGGCAGGCATCCACCAGGCCAGTCTGGCTGAGCCCTTGCTTTGTGCATTTAACTTCTGATTTCTTTTTCAGGATAACACTGAGAGTGAGGAAACTTCTGCTCCTGATTCCCACTGACCCAGCTATTCAGGAGGCTCTTGATCAGCTTGATTCCCTAGGAAGGAAGGTATGGATTAAATAATTGAGCATGGTGAGCTACACAAAGAGGCTTTTACTACCAGGTTCCTTAAATTCCCTGTCAGATTATTATTATTATTAGTCACAGAGGGTTTGAAACTGCAGCAAAATAATATTCATGTTAAGTCAATGTTCATCATTGACTTATTTCCAGGCAGCCAGAGGTGAGAGGATTATTACAGGGGTTGTAGGAAATGTATTCTCAGTTGCAGCAAAACACAGGAGTCTCAAAATACTTCTTGTGGCTTTTTCCTTCTAGAAAACACTGCTTTCAGAATCCAGTTCTCAGTCCTCAAAATCCCCATCCTTGTCTTCAAAACACCAACATCAGCCCAGTGCCAGTTCAATACTAGAAAGTCTTTTCAGATCTTTTGCTCCAGGCATGTCCACGTTCAGAGTGCTCTACAATTTAGAGGTAAGAAAACAAATTTGCTTCTTTCTGTGCTTCTGAGCAGTAAGAGTGAAGTATTTCTAGGGTTTTTTTGGGCAGGAGTCCACTATAATGGAGTCATTATGAAAAATGCAAATATTGTGGCACGGTCTGCTTTTCTGCATGTGGTAAATTTTACACAGAATGAAAGGGACAGAAAATTCCCTTTCAGAGACTTTACTGAGAAACCAGGCCCCTCTTTGTGAAAGGTGGAAGAAGTGTTCTGAAGTAAGTGTAAAGAAGCAAAGAAACATCAAATTTACTGTTTAAATAAAATTCCTGCTTGAATCTCTAGATCCTTGAATATGCAATTTTTAGTGCGTGTATATATATATATATAAAAATATATTTTAAAAAATTTGGCCCTTAAAAATTAATGGGATCTATTTTAAGTTGGATTGGTTTCATTTGATTAAATTTGTCAGAAACTTCTGTGCTGTATAAGTCTCCCATTTTCTGTCTAAAGAGGAGTGTTTTTACAAAGCATTCAGCTGCAAAGAATTTTTCAAACTATCCAAACGTGCTGGGCTTTTACCAAGAGTCCTCTGACCTGTTTTGGCTGCACAGGTAGAGTGAAATACGTAGAATTTTTTTACCCCTAAGCATTCTGCTAAATTTTTTAGCCAAAATGCTGGATTGGGCCCTGTAAAGATTCTTTCCTAGAGTCCAATGAATAGATTTTAAGGATTACAGGACATCTGGTGATGTTGGAAGGACGCAGTAACCTGCACACTAAAAGCTGGACAGTGTTTAGTTCTACTTGCAGGTCCCACTGTTTGTAAGGACCCATGACAAATGTGATTTGAACAACTTGAGGCTGGAGGACCAGTTGCCAGTTGCTTCCAGAACATTAGACAAAATTATTCTCTTTCTTTCATGGTGTGTGCCAGGATTACTGTAGGAATTTTCTCGTGATTGCTTCCCTTTAGGTTTCCACAGTCTAATGTTAGCTCTTCATCTTCCTACACTGTCATCACACTCCTGCCTTAGGATTCCCCCTTTTCTATACAGCTGGAGTGAAAGATACTTGATTATGTCTTCAGAACATGTTGACAAGTTCTACAACTCGAAGCAAATGGTTTAGGGTGTCTTGTTGAGCTGACAGGTTATATTGCAGTAGGATGGGACAGTAATCTGCTGCTTCTGTGCCAGAGAAAATAATAAAAGCAAGTAATAAATTGCTTGCTTTTCTGGCAAGGGATGAGAAGTAATAAAATGGATTGGATGTGTAGATCATATAAGTGGACTTGTTCCTCAGCTCCAGTCAAGCTAATTGGAAGATGGTTTCTCTCAGGAAAAGGAATATGTGCTTTTTTTATTCCCTCAGCTGGTGATCTGGTGAAAAGATGGGAATCAGTCTGGACTGCTTTCTGAAAAAAAATGTGCACAGGAAATTTGCAGAACATATGAAAGAGATGAAAATTGAATGTTGCAGATATCCAGGGGTTGATAAGATTTCGTGCCTGGAGCTCTGTAAAACATTCTTCTGATCTGTGACCCTGGAAGAGTTGTATTTTGTTTGCAGCATTGTTGGCTGTACATGCCAAGGAGACTTTTCAAGAAAGTAAATCGTATCTGTGGGGTTTTCTAGGCTTTTGGGAGGGGCCAGGGTTTGTTTGGTTGATGGTTTTGGGGTTTTTGTGGGAGGGTTTTGGTGGGTTTGTTTGGGTGTTGGGGTTTTTTTACGTGAAGTGAAACGGATTATAAACGTAGACGAGAAGTGACCCACAGAGACCACAGAGTTCCTTCCAGCCATGTTTCTGAGTGATTTGCAGGCTGAGGTTTAGTGCTGGTTTAAAACAGGAGGGATGATAGTGGTGATGTTCATAATGCCTCTAGAATTACCTGAGCCATCTTTTACAAAGAAACACCAGAGTAATAGTAGCACAATCATATTTCAGGAGGTGTGAAGCAATAAGTAAGCCATCTGTAGGGTGTTTTATGGGATACTGTGAATTGAAAATCCAGAACCAAGAAGAATTTGGGCCCCTAAGAAGCCCCAAGTAAACCAGAAGGTGGCATTCCATGTACTCCATCCATTCCCTTAACATGTAAACTGCAGTGAGGACAAGATGCCCTTTGCCTCAGAATAAATATCTGTGGTTGCCATAGTTTGTTTATTCCTAAATATTTGAGCATTATTGAATATATGAGATTTCTCTTGCTGACTACAGTTTTGTGTAAGTGTACTATTAATTGCTTCATTTGTAGTGGATTTTTTTTCTGTTGCACTTTCAAACTTCAACAGGTAAAGAATGCTAAGAGGAGTGTTAGTTTACATCTGCTTATTTATTTGTTTGTTTGTTTATTGTAGGTGCTGAGCTCCAAGCTGATGCCAACTGCAGATGATGAAATGGCAAGAAACTGTGCCAAGTCTTTCTGTGAAAACTTCCTCAGAGCAGGAGGTTTGAGGTTAGATCTCAAAACCTTGACTCAATTTGTAGCACTTAATTTACTTAGCAGTTGTGTGGTTTCCTATTTCCACACTGTAGCACACTAATACACCTGTCAGCTTCTTCTCCAGAGAAAAAAAATCCACCCAAGGCTGTTCTACCACTGTCTAGTAGCTGTCATATTTAACATGTTGCTAAACCTGAAAATGAAGTTAGGCACAAATAAGCTTGTGGAATGTAACTTGTACAAAGTAGTTGATATTTGGATAGTTTTGTGACGTTTAAGTGTTTCAATTCAAATTTGCAAGCGTGTACGTTGCACTCTTCTGTGTAGATACCAGTGGACATTTTAAGCAGTCAAAGTATAGGTCATGCAGTGGGAACCAAATTAAGTTTGTAATTGCAGTCTTGAAAATTCAGACTCTTCAGATAAGAGTTGAGGCACAGTGTGAGTGGTTTGGAAGACCTGACAGTACTGATTGTGTGAGATTTATCAAGTATACTTTGCACTTAGTAATTCTATCCATGACACTCTTCTGCCCAAGAGATCCTGAAACATTTTCCAGCAGAAGGGTTCCATCTGTAATTATAAAAGGGGAAAATGAGGATGTTGGCCTTCAAAGAAGTCAGCTTGAACTGGGATTCAGCTGAGCGAATAGGAGGAAGGAAAGACAGAGACAAATTAATTGCGGCTCTTCTAATGTGAAACATTTCCAAATGGAGTCTGTCTTATCGATTTGTTTTTAAGTTTGGTGGTGAATGTGATGCAGAGAGATTCCATCCCGTCAGAGGTGGACTATGAAACACGACAAGGAGTCTATTCCATCTGCCTGCAGCTTGCAAGGTATGTAATTGCTTCTCCTTAAAGTGCTGCTTTCTTGGCTTTTAGCGTGCAGCTTTTAATATTTAAGATGAATTGGGACGTCGAGTTCTGTTTCGTTCCCTCTGCGAGCGCTCAGGTCCGAGCCATGATGGTTTTACTCTGTGAATGCAGGTTCTTGCTGGTTGGCCAGACAATGCCCACGCTGCTGGATGAGGATTTCATTAAGGATGGGGTGGAAGCTCTGTCCTCGCGACCCTTCCGCAACGTGAGCCGCCAGGCGAGCAGGCAGATGTCCATCTGTGGAACCCCTGAGAAGTCCTCCTACCGCCAGCTCTCTGTGTCTGACAGATCCTCCATCAGGGTAGAGGAAATCATCCCAGCTGCCAGAGTTGCCATACAAGTAAGGAAGTGTTGGATGGTTTTGATGTAGCGGTGTCATCTCCAATGACAGCTGTGTAACTCTGAGATTTTTTAATCCATCTGGCTTTTTACAGGATTTTGCCCTGGCTGCATTTAAAAGCCTCTGAAAATCTTTACCAGCAGTCTCTCTGCCAGTCTTGATGTGAATTTTAACATATTCTCATGAATTATTTTGGCACTACAAAGGGAAGCAGTACCCCAAAAGTGCTTACAAGAATTAGATGTACACAGAAGTCTTACTTGTGGTTTATCTTCAGTCACACTCAACTCTTAACATCTCATTCCTGTTAATTTTCTGTGAATTGATAGGAGAAGGTTCCTGCTTGAACTTGTGGCTTTATAATCCGTGATATTTTGAATTAGAAAGAATTGGACAAGTTGTTTTGTTGGGTTTTTTTTTTTTTTCAAATAGCTCATTAAAAATTAAATTTGCTTGTTGGTACTGTGGAGAAAAAGAAAATTTTTTATTTTCAGTGCCTTAAAAAAGATGTTATTTGAAAGCCCATTGAGTCCAGTTGAAAGAAGCTTCATAGTTAATGTGACAAGTATGCTGTGTTAGGTTGTTGGGCAGTGCTTCCCAAATGGATTGAACGATTGAAATCAGCATGCCTGCCTCCAGATAGGTGGCATGGGTATCCATCCTCGTGGGCAATTTGAAAGTTAATTACTTCTCCTAAGATAGCAATACTAATCTCTCATTGGGAACAAAGACTCTTGAATCCTTGTATGGAGAAGAGAGAGGGAAACAGATGTAAATGTCAATTTGACATGATCCAGGAGATACATTCCTCTTATCCCTGTGGTTAACAAAGGTTGTTGGATAGCACAGAAGTGACTGCTGTTTCTTGTTCCTCCAGACCATGGAGGTGAATGATTTCACCTCCACAGTGGCTTGTTTCATGCGCCTCTCGTGGGCTGCTGCTGCAGGACGCCTGGACCTCGTGGGAAGCAGTCAGCCCATCAAAGACAGCAACACTCTCTTTCCTGCTGGGATTAGAAACAGACTTAGCAGCTCAGGTGGGTTAACTGTGTCCCTAAACCAATCTAAAAGCGTTTAGTTTCATCTTAATTGAGCACTTTAGGAGCTTGAAGCTGAACTTGTTGGATGTTCATCCACTTAGGTCTCCTCCAGCTTGGGACATTATACACTGAAATTACAAAAAAAAAATCTGAGCAAATTTATGTACATTCATCAGGCATTCAGAGAAGTTTTTAAATTGCAGAGAACTGACCAAAAGCTGAAAACATCTGAGTAAAATTTAGTGAATTACAGCAGTTGTTCTTTTTTTTTCTTTTTTTCTTAAATGCAGGGAGTAACTGCAGTTCTGGAAGCGAAGGGGAGCCCACGGCGCTGCACGCTGGGATCTGTGTGAGGCAGCAGTCTGTGTCCACCAAAGATGCTCTCATTGCTGGGGAAGCCTTGTCTCTCTTAGTGACCTGCCTTCAGCTGCGTAGTCAGCAGCTAGGTATGGAAGAAAATTGGATTATTCACTATTTGGAGTATAAGCCAGGTGGGAGGAAGCTTTTGGATCAGTCAAGTTAAAAAAAAAAAAAAAATAAATAGAAACTTGTAGCTTTGTTAGCTGAGACTAAAGCTCAAGCTAAAAGCACAACATTTCATTAAAAATTACAGGGATTTTTTTATTTCCAGGACGGAAATAAGGCATGTAGTGCTACGCCTTGGTAAAATATTTTGGGAAAGCTGACTTACTGCCAGAATATAAATATTTGCACTGCCTTTGAAGTCTGTAATTCTGTAAGTGCTGCTGTTTGCATAGCTCCTGTTTAGTACTTGAGTCTTTGTGTACAGAAAGTGTAAACACTGGTGCAGCAAGGCAAGGGAAATGCTCTTATATCACAGTGGCAGCCTCTGGTGAGGGAAGATCAGGAAATAGCCTTTACTTCTTTATTGATGTCCTCTAGGTCCTGTGGTATTTTAATGCAAGACTTACTTAAAATAACTTATTTACTTTAAAATATTATTTTTAATAAGATAGCCTGATACTTTTCTGTTCCAGGATCTTTTTACAATTTGCCTTGTGTTGCTGATTTCATCATTGATATTCTGCTTGGATCACCAAGTGCTGAGGTGAGAGTCTTCCTCTGAAAACTTTCAAAATGCTCCTTCTGAAATGTGTCTGTTTCGATAATTTCATAGGGTCTGAATGTAAAATTGCAAGTATTCCCACAGATTAGTACTTGAATAAATAACCTTTGTATAATTGTTAGTAATTCCAGTATCTGGTGATGGGTTGATAGCAAATGCTGTGTATTACGTTTTCTAGGCTTGTTTCATCATGAGATGCACAGGACTGTGCTGTGATTAGCCTAAAGAAAATAGCCTAATTTTGGTAACACAAATTCTGTAAAACTAGGACTTCAGGGAAAGTTTCCAGTAACTTTGATTTGGGTAAAATTTAATGGATTCTTCTGAACTTGTGAAAATTTCTTCCAAGCGTCAGAACCCTCCTAAAATTCAATATTTTTTGCCTTAAGATTATCTTGGATATTCTAAAATCTATTTTATGCTTACTTCATTGCATCATGTGTCATCTGTTTTGCATTAAGTCATTGCATCATTCCCCTTTATCTATATTTATAATTAGTGTTTATCAGAGGTTTTCACTCAGGCACGAACAGGGTTTGTTAAATTTCTAGACACCCTGGCTGGTGGATGCAGAGCTCCTAGCCTGCTTTGCACCATTGCAGTGTCCACTTTTTCCTGTTGGATTTCTGACATGACAGGAGTGTGGGGATTTTTGCAACCTTTGAGTAACTGCTGGTGTTTGACGATGCCGCCGTTCCAGATTCGTCGCGTTGCCTGTGACCAGTTGTACACCCTTAGCCAGACGGACACATCGGCTCACCCAGATGTGCAAAAGCCAAACCAGTTCCTCCTGAGCGTTGTTCTTGGGGCCCAGCTGCCTCTCTGGTCACCAACCAGCATCATGAGAGGAATCAACCAGAGGTAAGTCACGTGTGTGTTTATAGAGGAAGCAAATCTGACACATTTCGGAATGAGCAGCACTGTGGAAGCTCTGAGGAAAAAGGGATGAGCAAGTGTTGGAAACAGACATCCTGCAATTTCTGGAGGAGTAACTGAGAAGTTAAAGCATGTTGTTGTTTTATTGTCAGCTGATAGCTAACTAGAATTGCTATGAGGTGAGGGAAGAAATGAGATTTAAATATGATTCCTAACTTTCAGAAGTAGCTGTTGGGAAGGAATGCTTTTTTAAAGCTGCAGCATGCAGAAGCACACCTAGATGGTTGTCCTGCTTTGGGTTAGATGGACAGAGCACACAGACTTTAGAGACAACTGGTTAGAGAAAAGTTTATGATTTTAAGTTTACCTTTCTTCTATTTCTATCCATTTCAGACTTTTGTCCCAGTGTACAGAATATTTTGACCTGAGATGTCAGTTACTGGACGACCTGACATGTAAGTATGTGCAAACACCTGATTCAGTCATTCTGATGGCAGCTTCCAAGCTTATCTTCCTTCTGGTGAAAAGAAGGAGAATTCCCTGCAGAAAGGGATTACTGTACCTTGTACTCAGAGTGACCTGCCAGCGTGCTGCCTGTCCTGTGCTAGTGCCTGGCATGTTCTGTTCTTGGCATTGGGTAGCTGCAGGGCAGCCCATTCCTTCTGGAAAGTGAACGAGTTCCTTGGTGGAAGGTTTACTTGATACACATGTGGGCAAAACTAGACCATTACTAAGCTGTTTGAAATTCTTTGTATTTATATTCTGCATTTCCCAAGCTGCTAAGTTTTACTGTGTTCCTTGGGGTTTTTTTTCCCCTCACAGCATCAGAAATGGAGCAGCTGAAGATAAGCCCAGCTGCCATGTTGGAAGATGAGATCACTTGGCTGGACAACTTCGAGCCCAACCGCACGGCCGAATGCGAGACTAGTGAGGCTGATAACATCCTGTTAGCAGGACACTTGAGGCTCATCAAGACTCTCCTTTCACTCTGTGGGGCAGAGAAGGAAATGGTTGGTGAGTATTCCTCTTTAAATTGACTAGACTGGTGTGGATTTTGCATTAACAATGACTGCACTGTGAAGACATCAATAGATGTGATACAGGGCTGTAAGGACTGATTTTGGCAGTACCTTTAATATTTGATAAAACATTTGTTGATGTGGTGCTGTGAACTGTTTTTTTGTTGTTGTGAAACACCTTTTTGGCATTTGCAGTGATCATGTAAGTATTTAACAGTAGATGTGGATTGCTGTGTTTCAGGTTCATCTTTGATTAAGCCATTGTTGGATGATTTCCTGTTCCGAGCATCCCGGATTATTCTGAACAGCCATTCCCCAGCAGGCAGCGCTGCAATCAGTCAGCAAGACTTCCATCCAAAGTAAGAACTCTTTTTGGTTTTTTTTTTTTTTTGATGTTGAGTTTTGTCTTGAATGTCATGAATGCAAATGTTTGTATTAACTCCTACAGACAGTAGGATTTAATATGAGTGGTGGAGCATTTCTCCAGTTTTCTACACTTCCTACATAAATGCCCAAATAGCATTCTATACGTTTTTGTGTGATCCAATATCCTTGCATTTCTGTACTTCAAAGTCTGTGCTTTGTTAGATCAATTATGAACTTCAGGCACAACTGAGTGCTGATTTCATGAGTCCAAAGAATATTCCTTTAGCTCATTACTGCTTGGGAAGTTGGCTAAATTGGAGCATGAGCAAGAAATTAACTTCCCAAACTCCTTGTAAAAGGGAATCTCAAAAGTTCCACTACTTTCTTTTTTCCATCTCCCTACCTATTTTGTAAAACTCTAATACCAGGCGAGTCTCCTTGCACCTGAGAAAGCTGATATAGCCCAGAATAGATCAGCTGGAGAAAAAAGTGGACTTTCTCCTTTCTGTCAGAGCTGCTGTGGCCATACAGTATCTGAAGGATCTGAATCAGCTGTTGTGGAGTTCTGAGCTAATGCAGCTGGATTGTTCGTGTTGCACTGAGTAGCTGGTGTTAGATCAGCCATATCCTCACTGCCTTTCCACAAAGCCAAAAGAAGGTTCCAGTGGAGCATTTAACAACCCCTGAAATGAATGGGACTTGATCCACCTTAGTGTTTTTCTCCAGCTTTGCTCCGTTGCAGTTCATCCCAAGCATGCTCTTTTGTTTGCCTGAAGTAAATAATTTTCTTTGGCCTTCAGAAGAAAGGGCTGCTGTGAATGACCACTGAAAAGAGCTGAGCTGGGAGGGTTTTGTACTAGTCTAAGCTCATCTCTTGCAGCAAGGATTTTGTCTGGTCTAGCTCTTCCCAAGCTTGCCTCCCTGTAACAAAAAGTCATTTTGTCTCCATCAGTTTAACATGATGGAGAGTATCTGTCTCTTTGTCCTCAGACATGCAACCAGTTCTGTGTCTTCTTTAGAGCACCTCCTTTTCCTTGCTACTGCATGTTAGCAAGCATATCCATGTCAATAAGGCAGGCTTGTTTAAAGGAGTGTTCCTTTTCCGCTCTTCTCCTTGAATTCTTCCCCATTCTCCTACCCCAAGAAAGAAAAAAAAAATAGCACTCTGCAGTCCCTCAGGAGTGTTTAATCACTCAAAGTGTTCTTTAGAACATTAATTGTTGCTTGTTCTGAGTAATACAGCTTTCTGGAATTAGAAATAATTGAGTCATCTAGCCAGTAGATCTCAGATGTGGCTTTCTTCCCAGGTGCAGTACAGCAGACAGCAGATTAGCTGCTTATGAAGTGCTGGTAATGCTGGCTGATAGCTCGCCCTCCAATCTCCAGCTTATTACAAAGGAGCTGCTTTCTATGCACCACCAGTGTGACCCTGCCCTCACCAAGGAGTTTGATGTAAGCAAGAAGCCTTTTTTGATTTGTGTTAACATGATTTGGAGTGCTGTGCGTGGCTTGCTTTGTTGCTTCATTCATGAGATTTCCATGGTCTTCAATTTAAAATGAACACAATGCAGCTAAGGGTAAATGCAGATACATTTGATCTTCCTCAGAAGTAGATACTCCAGTGTCTTTGTCTGTTATTATCTGAGTAAGGAAGAAGCATTTCCTAAATTATCACAAATTTTATTGTTTGTTACATTTTAGGCCATTTTCAACAGTGTTGTTTAAGGTGTTAAATATTTAAATGACTGCATACAGTGGTCTTGCAGATTTTCAGAATTTACATTCCTGGTTCTCCATTAAATTGTTCTTAACAGCTCATATACAAGGGGGAGTGGTTTTAAACTGAAAGAGAGTAGTCCTAGGTTACATATTGGGAAGAAATTCTTTCCTGTGAGGGTGGAGAAGCCCTGGCACAGGTTATCCAGAGAAGCTGTGGTTGCCCCATCCCTGGAAGTGTGCCAGCCCAGGTTGGATGAGGCTTGGAGCAACCTGGGCTTGTGAAAGGTGTCCCTGCCCATGACAGAGGATGGAGCTGGATTAAGGTCCCTTCTAACTCAAACCATTCTGTGATTCTACAATATAAAGGTGGTTATAAAAGCTGTAGAATGTTGTTGGAGTCTCACATTTTTTATAAGTTATTAAAACAAAAAAATGTATTTGTCATTCTAGTACCTTCCACCAGTGGACAGTCGCTCCATTTCTGGATTTGTGGGACTGAAGAATGGTGGTGCTACTTGTTACATGAATGCTGTTTTCCAGCAGCTGTATATGCAGCCTGGTCTCCCTGAGGTAATTAGTTCAGCATCCAATAAAGTCCTTCTTTTGGAGTTTCACTTGAACCACTTCATCATTGTAAATAAATTGTAAAATTGTAAAATAAAAAGTCTACTGTGTATGTATAAATATGCACAATAAATACGTACATTTTAAGTTGTAGTGCTGAATGCCTTGACACCTTACAGTAATGATTTTTCCAAAAACCAATTTAATAAGGTTGTTTGTTCCTTTGCAGGCCTTGCTTTCCATTGATGATGATACAGACAATCCTGATGACAATGTGTTCTATCAAGTTCAATCTCTTTTTGGTCATTTGATGGAAAGCAAGCTACAGTATTATGTACCTGAGAACTTTTGGAAGGTATTGCATCTTTTTGTTTAGAATCCATAGCTTTTCTACTTTAAAAGTAATCATTTATTCAGCCTTTTCTCATTGCAGACTTCATAAAGTGAGTTCTAATTCAAAAATTGAAACATGTTAAAATAACAAATTTCTATTAAAAAATTACTTTTCTTAGTAATATATGTATGAAACAACAACCTTTTAACATATATTTTGTATAGATTTTCAAGATGTGGAATAAGGAACTTTATGTTAGAGAGCAACAGGATGCTTATGAGTTCTTCACCAGTCTTATAGATCAAATGGATGAGTACCTCAAGGTAAAAACCTCAGCAATTTCTTTTCTGGTTCATATGCATATCCTTGGTACCTTTTTTCTCTTTTTGCTTTGATCTTTAGAAGAGAAAGCAGAGAGCCATTTGGCTTATTTAATAATCTGCACAATATTCAGGAGTTTAAAATTCCTACTCATTTATTGATCTTCCACCCTGCAATATATCCAACTGATGTCTAACTTTACATCTCCAACAGAAAATAGGAAGAGACCAAATATTTAAGAATACTTTTCAAGGAATCTTCTCTGATCAGAAGATCTGCAAGGACTGCCCTCACAGGTAATGTCACATCAGATACCAAGTCATGTGCTCCCAGAACTATTAAAATATTCAGGTCAAAGTAGTACTGGAGAGTAGAAAAATGCCCCTGTGAGCATCACAGCTTTGGTAGCTGTGGGGTAAATGCAATATTCTTTCCTAAACATGTCCTGCTCCTGCCAGTTGGGTAGGTCCCTAATCTGTTTTTCTTCTTGAATTCAGGTATGAGCGTGAGGAAGCCTTCATGGCTCTCAACCTTGGTGTGACTTCATGTCAAAGCCTGGAAATATCACTGGATCAGTTTGTGAGAGGAGAGGTGCTGGAAGGAAGCAATGCATACTACTGTGAAAAGTGCGAAGAAAAGGTATCAGTGCTTCATTTTTGTGAAAGAAGATTCATGTGCAGTTTGATGTTTTCTAAGCATTACACGGTCATGGAAACCATGCTTAGATGCTGCTCACTCTTGCTGCATTGAAGATAAAAAATTCAGTGCCTGTAACTCAACGTTGTAAACTAAAAATTTAGAGGGAAGGCAGGTTGATAAAGTTTTGTGTAACATATTGAGATGTATCCCGGTCATCCCGTGGACACCCTGCTTCCCGTGGCTGGATTTTCCCTGTGGATCTCTAGAAGGATGCTGCAGATTTCCCTGGGGTATCAGATGGAGGTGATATTCTTGTTTCTTTTCAAGAGAACTACAGTGAAGCGTACCTGCATTAAAGTCTTACCAAGCCTGCTGGTGATTCACCTGATGAGATTTGGCTTTGACTGGGAGAGCGGCCGTTCTATTAAATACGATGAACAAATAAGGGTAAGAAAACTTGTCTTTATGGTGCCTTCCCCAGCCAGGTTGTGTAGTGGATTCTCATTCTTCCCATTTGTTTTTCCTTCTTTTCCCCACATTTTGATGCAGGGATTTGGAGTATGTACACTTACAACACGGTAGTGCTACAGAAAATAAGTTTGTTTGCAACATTCTCAGGGTCCTTTCAAAAAGCAAGGCAAAAAACCTCCTTAGAGAGAATTTATTATTTAACATCTGTGTAATAAGCATAAAAAGTTGAAGTTCCATATTTTCCTTCGGTGTTCCCAACGTGGGGAAGTATTGATACCGTTCTCATAGAATTACAAGAAGCATTTACACACTGCAGTGTCTTGATTAGTCCAAAATATCTCTTCAAACAGTTTCCGTGGATGCTGAACATGGAACCTTACACTGTGTCGGGGATGGCTCGTCAGGACTCGTCCTCAGAAGTGGGGGAAAACGGCAGGAGCACAGACCAGGGAGGAGGAGGCTCCCCGAGGAAGAAAGTTGCCCCTACAGAAAACTACGAGCTGGTCGGTGTGATTGTCCACAGTGGCCAGGCTCATGCAGGGCACTACTACTCCTTCATCAAGGACAGGAGGTAACGGGCAAGAAGGTTCCTGGGGGAGGTTTGGGAGCTGTCTAAAGGCTTCTTGTTCTGGGAAGGTGCATGGAGCCATCCAGAGCTCTACTGGAAGCACTCTTCCCCTTCTAAACACCTGCCATGAGGCGATGACACAGTGATACGGGACATCAGAGAATAAAATCCTCATTACTTCTTATGTGCCTTGTATTGCAGTTTGAGGGCTTCCTGGGACACTGAGCTTCTCATGGTTTTAATCAAGGTTATTTTTTAAAATGCAGCTTTGACATTGATTGAACTAAGCTTTCTCCTCACTGTCAAAACAAATGCGAGTTCAGGCTTGTCACTTCTAGGCTATTCAGGGTGGTTTGCTTTTTTTACTGAGACAATCAACTAACCTTGTTTCTGTTGTGTTTCTGTTCTGTTTTGATCACAGAGGATGTGGAAAAGGAAAGTGGTATAAATTTAATGACACCGTTGTTGAAGAGTTTGATTTGACTGATGAAACCCTGGAATATGAATGTTTTGGTGGAGAGTATAGACCTAAAGTCTATGATCAATGTAAGCAGAAGTACAGACTGGTTTACAGTAGCTTCATATTTCATACTGATTTCAGTAACAGTGGAGCTTAGTCCATTGTAGGTACTTTGAGTTACTTGGACTAATAATAATCCTTCTGAACCATTTTTTCCTTACTGTCTTCCCTTTCCAAGGACAGAGCAGCTTGTGTATGGCCTAATATGAATTGAGCCATATTCACTGGTTTTGAGCACTTTGTAGACTTAATAGCAGAGATTGAAAAGCAAAATGGCACCTTGTTAATATAGGTTAAAAAAAACCCCAACCAAACAGCCCTTATTTTAGGGTAGTGAGAATGACTTCATCAAACACTGTGTGACATCATATTTTCAATGATTTAAGGAATTTATTCCAAGTACATTTCCAGTATTCACCTGTTTCATAATTCGGACAGTTTTAATCACTGACACGGGCTGACGCTTTGACCTGACAAATTTACACTGCTGCAGTGCACATTACTTATACCCCCAGTTTTGCTTCCACATAGGAAGGGGAAAGGTACTAAACCTTCAGGGGCCTTCATGGGCTGCCTTTTTTCCCCCCACAGCAAATCCCTACCCCGACGTGCGCCGGCGCTACTGGAATGCCTACATGCTGTTCTACCAGAGAGTGTCCGACCAGAACTCTCCTGTGCTGCCAAAGAAAAGCAGAGTCAGTGTCGTGCGCCAGGAAGCTGAGGACCTCTCCTTGTAAGTTCCTCTAGCATCCATAAAGGTTTCTCTCATGTTGATAGCTAGACCTCTCTCCACAACTAAGAACTGAGTAATTCCTGTCCAGCAAAGCAATGTTATTCTGGGTTCTGTTATTTTGGGTTGGTTTTTAAGCTGCTTGTTTACTACTACTGTTGCAGCAAGTTCAAGCTGACTGACAGCCTCAAGAAATAGTCAGGCTGTCATCAAAATTGCCTTAAGATCACTCTGGCTGCGCTGCTGTTTTTCACCTAAACTATGGATTCGTTGTAGGATTTCTTTGTTCACCTTCAGCTTGTTTTTGTTTCAGATCTGCTCCCTCTTCACCAGAAATTTCCCCCCAGTCATCACCTCGACCCCACAGGCCCAACAGTGACCGTCTCTCCATCTTGACTAAGCTGGTTCGAAAAGGAGAGAAGAAGGGACTCTTTGTAGAGAAAATGCCCGTGCGGATATATCAGGTAGAGCACCCCCAAAAGTGGCAACTAAATTCCGCTCGTGTAAAATTTCAGCACATAGTGAGAAAAACACAGTAACTTCTAAAGAGAATTGAAGTCATTCCCTTGTAGCAAAACTAGAAAGCAGTTCTGGATTCTGACATGAAGTTACTAACAAGCTGTTTAGTGATACCTCATTGAAAGTTTCGCCGTACCTTCTCGCAAAATTGGCCCCGTCGATTCTCTGCTTTGGAGAAACCGCAGGCAGATGAATCAAACATGAGCTCTGGCAGCAGTCAGCGTGCAGGCAGGGAGAGACAACAGCAGAGAAAGGTGCTTCATTTGGAGTACACTTGAGGAGTAATGGAGATGATGGCAAATTACAGTGATCCTCAAGTTCTTGAGTTCACAAGAATGTAAGAAAGAGGAGGAGCAGTGAAGAGAGCCTGCATCACACACACAGGGAGAATAAACTCTGCAGGCTGTGTCTGGCCCTCCACATGGGCTGTTTCAGAGCATTAAAACAGTCACTTTGGGCATTCTTGTATCTGGGTTTGTATTATTACAATGAACAGAGCTTGGCTCAAATTTATTGAGAGTCTTTCAGCAAAATCTCATTTGACAAAAGAAGGGCTTGGCATTTAAATACCTTATTGTGGCTGCAGCTTGTAATTACACCAGAACTCCTTGTTCTCTGCATCTAAATTTGTTAGACAAGCTTTTCTGGTTTGAGGGGGGTTCTCTTGGCTTGTTTATTAAAAACAAGCAAAAACTAGAGCTTATCTGCAGTTTCCTCCTTTCTTTTCCCTTAATGGCCAAATGATTAAGTCCCTGATCTGTTGTTTTGTAATATCTTTGAAAGAAAATCACTGTTTTTTTATCAGATCTTCTAAGTCTCCTGTATGTATTTTTCCCTCTGCTGAAGTAGTGATAACAGAAGAAAACAGATTGACACTGATTTTTAACACCGCACATTTACATAGAAGATGAAGTTTTAGTTAGAGATGTGTATTTTGACAACTTTTTTTTTTACTTTCATAGATGGTGAGAGATGAAAACTTGAAATTTATGAAGAACAGAGATGTATACAGTAGTGACTACTTCAGTTTTGTTCTGTCATTAGCTTCCCTGAATGCTGTAAGTACCTGGATTCTAATCTTAGAATGTTCAAAGTATGTTGGGTAAAATGGCCACAAAAGCTATTTGTGTCATACCAAGAGGACTGGCAGAGAAGAGTTGACATGATTTTGCTTTGCCACACAAGCTATTCCTTGTCTCCAGTAATTTTTGATGCTGATGATAATATCTGTCTCAAAGCAAGCTGCAGCCTCCTTTTCTAGTACTGGGAGAAACAACATTTTGCCGCAGTAAAATTCATTTTGTAAACCATACCTTTTATAAATGTGCAAACTGAGCTCTAGAGGGACAGAAATCCCTCTCCATATGGAAAGTCCAAAAAGTTGGTGTTAAACTGTATCAGCTTTGAGGTAATTAATTGGCAATAGTTTCTTAATTAAGTTCTTCTAAACAGAGTCATAAACAAACAGCATTTATTTAATTTTTGAAATCCACTGATCTAGTTGGCCTTACAACAAGTTTGCTCCTGTTTTAGCATATTTATTAAGTAGCACAGTCAGCACTGGAGACTGACTTAGCACAGAAAAATGCTGTGGTTTGTTTCTTCCAAGTGAAGCAAATAACTTGAATAGAGCACGTTGATGTGTTTAAGAGACAGCATGTGTGCTGCAGGCATCCTTCTGCTCAGGAGTAAATTTGATATTTCTTTCAGACTAAGGTAAAACACCCCTATTATCCCTGCATGGCAAAGGTGAGCTTACAGCTGGCAGTCCAATTCCTCTTCCAAACCTATCTCCGAACCAAGAAGAAACTCAGGTAAGGCCAACAAGAAACGTGGTTTTATTTTGGGAGCTGTTTTTTCCTCCTGGATTACTGAGAGCTGTCCCTGTTCTGTTGAAGGGCTGACACAGAAGAATGGATTGCCACCATCGATGCACTGCTCTCCAAAAGCATTGATGCTTGTCAGTGGTTGGTTGAGTATTTCGTGGGGCCAGAGGGCCGGGAGCTTGTAAAGTAAGTGCTGGTGATTCTGAGGTGTTTTGTGTCTCATGTGTGGATAAAGCTTCCTCATAACATTTTCTGACCTATACTGATGTATTCCCAAAGAGTTGATTGTGCACATTCTTTAGACAGGCACTTTGAGTAATTTATTTCTAGTGTTTTCTCTGTGCAGCTTTCTGAGAATGTTGAAAATCAAATTAGCGCAGTGGAGGGGGATGCAGGTGATGAATTCAGTGAAGGGACTTGGAGTGGGTTTAGGTTTGTGTGGTCAGCCCTGCAAGTGGTGGGAAAGGAGAACATGGTGAAAGTGCTGGGGGTGAGGGGGGTTAAATATTTACCTGACAAAGGTCTCAGGTAAACTGGAAAGATTTTCTTCTTGCCAAGCCAAGGATCAGCTAATAGGTGCTTTGAAAACAGATTATTGGAGATCTGACACGCTGACAGGAGTGTGTCAGTGTAAAGAAAATTTATCTTCTAATTTGCATTGAAAAACTGCATCCTATAAGAGCTTTTAGAGCTTTTTATTTATTATTTAAATGAATAAATTTATTAATAGAGCTATTATAGACCTTACCACGAGCTGTAGTATGTGAACGTAAATTAAAGCTTACCCACAAAAGTACAATACAAAATGTATCTGGACTATTAAAATAATAAACACCAAACACCACATTTTATCATAGCAGCTGTGTGTACATGTTTCCAGCTCTCTTTGAAGCTCCACCTTTTCTCTTCCAGGACTTTCCTCCTGGAATGCAGCGTGAGGGAGGTGCGAGTTGCTGTGGCCACAATCCTTGAGAAAACCCTCGACAGTGCCTTGCTTTATCAGGAGAAGGTCAGTGAGTGTCACCTCCTCTCCAAACATCCCTTTGCTTGGCTCTCCCTGGTGGCTCTTGCCCTGTGTGAGCTGATCCTGGCTGTAGCTCTTCATTTCTGGAGTAGGTTAATGCTCATCTCCTCCTGCCCAGGAGGTATTTGAAACACTTTGGGGTTTTTAAGCAGTTGGCAGCTCTTTACATTCAAAATCTTCCTTTTTTTTTTCCACAGTTAAAAACTCTGCATCAGTTGCTGGAGGTGCTACTTGCTCTACTGGATAAAGACGTACCTGAAAACTGTAAAAACTGTGCTCAGTACTTTTTGCTATTCAATAACTTTGTTCAGAAGGTAAGAAAACATTGTTTTCTCGTGGCTATTTAAATTTTAAATGACAGTAATAAAGCAGCTAGCGATCCTTATTCGTAGAAAGGTTTGCAGCACAGTGAAACTCAGAGCTTTTATTAGAAGTAATTGAGTTTCTTTTGATTTGTTTTTTTAGATAAGTGGCCTTGAATTATGGATTAGGATAAATTCACACTAAAATGTACCAGCAAAGTACACCAATGGAAGGTGTCCTTTCTGTCCAAGTTTTGGGTGTCTGTTTTGAAGGGTTATATGGGGTTCTTAAAAAAACTTATGTATAAATATCAAAAAAAAAAAATCAAGCATTCAGGATTTGTATTCTATGGAGAGCAGAATAACTGACTGCATTTACTATTTCTATTTCTCTATTCTTTCTGCCTTCTTTTTTCCCTTGTAAGACACTTTTTGTGCACCTGCTGATTCTGCTCTGGTTTGTGTAATGTGCTGTGTAGAATGAGACAGCTCTTTAGCAGTTTATCTTATTGATCTCTGTCGGGGTGTTACGGGGGTTTTAGAGTGGAAAAACGCAGATTTTAGCCCGTGCATTTTACTTTTGTTCTCTAGAGCGCTGATTCTCCACCTGCACAGGAAGGTAATTTGTTGGTTTTGTTTTCACAGCAGGGAATAAGGGCTAGCAGTCTTCTCCTCAGACACTCTGCCCTGAGGCACATGGTCAACTTTCTCCTTGGCCCCAACCGGCAGAGCAATCAGGTACAGTCGTGTGGTGCTGTACTGGGGCCACCCCTACTTTTTTTAATGATGTTTAAATGATGAAGAAATACTTTTCACATGGTAGAACAGAGAAATCCTTCAATTATTCTCTAAACCTTGTGCAAGTGTGAGCCCACTTGTGTGTAGTCAGCGTGGAAATAACTGTTTTGGCAGAAATGAGCATGATGTTTTTGATAATAATAAAATTTTTTACCCACTCCAAAGCGGTTAGACCATGGTGGTGGGCTGTAAGAACGTTATTTTGGTTTAACAAAGTGGATTAAATAAACCAAAGCTAATTAAATCTGTCTTTGGCTCAAGCAGAACCGCAGGTGGAGTTCGGCACAGGCACGGGAGTTTGGATATCTTCACAACACTGTAGCACTACTTGTCTTGCACTCTGACGTCTCCTCACAAAGAAATGTTGGTAAGAATTGTGGTTTTGTCTTTTGGTGACTTGACATTTCAGTTACATTGATTGAGAGTAACTTAATATTGGTGAGGAAAATACAGGAATTTTGAATTTAAGGCAGAAATGGTTAATACAAGTGTGATTACTTCTGATTTTGCTGTAAAATATATTTTGCTGTAAATGTATGATGT
This sequence comes from Hirundo rustica, assembly GCF_015227805.2. NCBI lineage: Eukaryota > Metazoa > Chordata > Aves > Passeriformes > Hirundinidae > Hirundo > Hirundo rustica. Next base: position 4,791,705 of record NC_053458.1, read on the forward strand.
AAAAAGGGCTGTGGCAAACAGATAGCATTTTGGGGGGTTGGAAATCTTGATCCTATCAGTTTTGTACCTTCTTCCCTTCCCCATGTGCCTGAAAGGTCTTTCCTGATGTGAGTGAACTGAGCTGTGCTGTTGGCTGAACAGACTCACAGGCTGTATTTTATTTAGACTTGTGCTGTCTTTTGCTAATCTAAAGGGGAGTGTTTAGACTAAACTACTGAATACCAAACGATTAAACACCCTCCTGGTTACTTCTTACAAGAGGCAGAAATATCCAAATAAAGATAATAAAGGAATAATAAGTTAAAATCTTCAGTTTCCTGAAGGAGGAATTTGATGTTCTCTTTTAAAATAACAATTTCTGTCTGAGGTAGAAAGCAGTCAAAAATCAGAAGTTAACAGGAGAACTGTAAATATTCTAGATAAGATGATTGGGCAAGATTGGGAGTAAAACTATAGCTCAAAGTACTGCTAATCTGTGGACACTTTGCTTTGACCTTCTTGCATTTCTTTTGTCTGCTGTCACTAAAACAAGCTACACTTCGGTGTGCAAGAGATTTGTTACTTGGGAGTGGTAGCACACAAACTACAAACTAGCTGAGATGGGTGTCCTGAGGGATTTCATGGTGCCAAATGAGCAGCAGTGTCTTCAAGGTGTGTTAGAACAAACTAATCTATGAGTGGATTGTTTTTGTATTTGCTATTATAGCTCCTGGTCTCTTTAAGCAGCGTCCACCTCTCAGCATCACCGCTTCAGGGCCGCTTCTGGCACTCCATGAAGAGGTGGAAGCCTTGCTGTTCCTTTCTGAGGGAAAACCCTACTTAATGGAGGTATCTGTTCTAAATTCTGCTCTGCTTGGACCTAAAAACTTACCTGATGTATTCCTTTGACATATCCTTTCATGAAAAACACAGAATAGTCAAAAGCAGTGGCTATTTTGAGCCTAAACAAGAAGGCATCTTTGGTTTCTTGACTTCTTCATATTCTAGTATATCCCTAAGCTTTGGGGCCTGGTTTTATGCATGATCTGGTTTTATGCACATTTTGCAAGGGCCTGTGCAGCTTTTTACCATGTCAAATGGTGAAAGTTAGCATAGTTAGCAGGTGCTAACTTGAGTTGATCTGACTTAAGGGATGATGCTTGACCTGGCCCTTGGAGGTGTGGCCATCAGGAGCTGAAGGAGTGCTGTGAGGGAAGAGATTCAGCCTCCTGGGCCGTGCAGGCACCAGGGAAAAGAGCTGCATCCTTCCTGGGAGGGACAAGCTCTGTGTTAGACTTGTTTTCTTGGAAGACAGCTGTGTGCGGCGTGCGAAGGGTGTGCTCTGCCCGCAGGTGATGCACGCGCTGCGGGAGCTCACGGGGTCGCTGTCGGTGCTCATCGAGATGGTGGTGTACTGCTGCTTCTGCAACGAGCACTTCTCCTTCACTGTGCTGCACTTCATCAAGGTACACACAAAGCCAGGACAAGCCTGTCCCATCAGGGGTTCTCACAGGTTTTGGTCATCCTGTGCGTTACAACAGCGCCGCAGAACGATCGGTTCAGTGCGGTGGATTTGGAGGGGGTATTGAAGTTTAGGTTTTCTTAGGCCTTCGCTGTTTAAATTAATAAATTTTCAAAAATCTGTAAAGCTGCCTTGAAATTCTTTGTTTCGTCAGCGTATTTTGTTTCTTACATGCAGACTCAGCTGGAGACTGCTCCTCCTCATGAATTGAAGAACATATTCCAGTTGCTCCATGAGATCCTGGTAGGTGAAGGGTAAAGGCTTGTACAGGATGGATTTTGGATTGATGTGTAACAAAAAAAGTCGGGACTGCATTGGTAATTTCAACATCCACACATATTTTATTCCTTCAGTTTGAAGGTTTATTCCTTCTTAAATTTCTTTGATAATCCAGTGAAACTTCACAGTGAAACTTCACAGTCTTCCTTGGTTTGTGTGTGGGGATGAGTAAAACCATTCCACAGAATAGATACAGCATCACACACAACACCTAAGTCGATATTTTTCTTTCCTGACAGGTTATTGAAGACCCATTACAAGTAGAGCGCATCAAATTTGCCTTTGAAACTGAAAATGGATTAATAGGCAAGTAAGCCAGTGGGTGAACACTCCTGTCTCCTACTGACCCTGATGGTGGTGGCGGTTCACTCCATCTCCTGGTTCCTAATCCTCCTAAACTCTTCTGCTTCTCAGAGAAAAAAACTTGACACATTTGATTTAGCCACTGTCACTCCAAAAATGCTCTAAGAAAATCCAAAATAAGCCCTGGAATGTTATAGTGACAGCAAACTAGAAAGGAATTGAACTGGGAAAGAGAGCTAACTTATTTAAATAAGGGGCAGATCAGGGTGTACATGTAATGAGGGGGGGAAAAAAAAGTACCTTTGATTACCATAACAGAGGAACTGTTTGAATCCTGTAACCTTAAAAATTAATTTTTATTTCTTACATATCTCAAGGATCTGCCGGTCTTTTTGTTTTGCCAGCATCCTAATTACCATAAAAAGAACCTGGCTCAGCACAGCAGGATGCTCGCCCTGCTAACTGCAGTAGAGCCTCACAGTAGGGCAGGTGGCTCCCACCTGTTGCTGCTCATACAAAGTGTTGTCTCTCCATTAGATACAAAACTTTACTGAAAGGAAGTGACTGAAGCGTTCAAAAGCAACAGAAAATAATCCCAGAAGTAGTGAGAGCTTATTTCCTGTGCATCAGGAGGAGCAGCTTTGGTGTGTAAATGAAATGTGGGGTAACACAGAGAGCCCCTCTGATGGGTTAGTGCAGCTTGAGCAGCTCTTTCATGGCTGCTTGGATGAAGGGCTGCTTCAGATTGTGGCTTTTGCCTTCAGTTACTTTGGACTCTGATTTAGTGAGATGGAATATTTAGCTTTGTTCTTTATTTCTCTCATCAGTGCTCCCCTGTTTAGTAATTTCCATGTATGGCTGATGGCAGAGAAGGGAATATGCAGCAGTGTAAGAGAATAGCTAAGTGATTATTTTAATTTCTGGATAAATTGGTCCCAGTTGGACCAATTCTGTGCTGTAACTTGGGCAATACATGACCTTTTTTTCCTCTGCAGAGGAGAAGTGCAAGTGTTCAATTGGATTTTTATGTTGAAGGCTTCGAGAGCTGCCCTGAGGTTTGGGGGTGAAAGCTGTAGTTTTACCTTGAAGTTTGCTCACAACAGCATTGAACAGCATCCCTCACATTGACAGGCTTTAATCCAGGACAGGGAAATCAGCAAATAATTAGTTTTGGTGGTCCTTAATAGGATGCTTGTGCATAATTTGTAGTACAGCAGTGCTGTAATTTTAATCATCTGCTCTGCTTCAACAGTATTAAAACTGGCAATTTGCAATTCCCAAATGATTTTTTGCCAGCTTTGGAGGTTTCACTACAGTGTTCTTTGCTGACTGCTATGGACAGAACAACTTTTGAGTAGCAAATCTGATTGGGGCAGCTCCGTGGAAGTCTTTGTGCCTCTTCACAGTCAAAGAATTTTGTTTAAGAGGTGGGAATTCATGGTTTAGAAAACTTCTGGGTAGGAATAGCCTGGGGTTTTGCCCGAGTCTCCTATGGAACAGTTTCATGGCTGTTGAGTTCTGCTATGCTTGTTTATGTGAAGAAGCTTTAAACATTCCTCTGGCTTTGCAAACTTTGATCCAGGTGGAAGCTGGTGATCTGGTTCATTTATGGGGGTTTCAGACCTTTTTTTTTTTTTCCTTCAGACAAATGTAACCATAGTGATTATCTAACATAGAATGGATTATAGGGGAAGAATGACTGCATTAGGGCTGTTTAAAATTCAGGTACTGCATTTGAAAGATCAAAGTGAAAATGCAGCAGTTCTATTTTTAATCCAGTAGAGTTGTGGAAGTACTCAAGACTGCCGGCATTTACAGCAGCGTGCTTAACTCAAATACTCATGCTAACATCTGTAGAAACAAAACCTAGCTTAAAATTTTAGCTTCACCTCTGTTTCCAGACTGGCTGGTACATGGAAATCTGGACTGTGGTTTCTAATCCATGTGTTCCTCCCCACAGCCTTGATGCACCACAGCAACCACGTGGACAGCAGCCGTTGCTACCAGTGTGTCAAGTTCCTGGTTACTCTGGCTCAGAAGTGAGTGGTGAAGGTTTCTGGGTTTAACCTCTGCCTTAGGTCCCTCTGTGACTGCTATAAAACCTGGTTTTGATCAGTTGTATCCTTTGTTACTGGTGCAAGGTCTTGGTACACGTGGCAGCATGAAGTGAAATCTTTACTGGTTGGTGGCTGAAGGGATTTCTCGGGTAAGGAATGGGAATTGCTGTTTATAAAGAAAAAGGCCGTTCTGCAGAGCAGGAGTCTGACGTTAACACCAGATAAACACGGGGAAACTCTTCCAAGATTTTTGAAATACTATGATTCCTAAATTCTCTTTGTTTAGAACTTAGCATATGTCCTGCTAAAGCATGATTCTGAAATATGTGATCCTGTGGGGTAGACTGCTTTGAGTAAATTTTACTAGGCATTATTGCTCTTGCTAATTCAATAAACAACAGGGCTGTAGAGTTTTAAGTCAGTTTGCAGTGACACCAGTGCACACAGAGGGCAGCAGTGCAAAGAGAGAGGAGTCTTTGTGTATTTTTTTTTTTTTTTTGTGTTTGCCAGAATGCCTTGTTCCTGACTAATGAATATAATTTCAATTCCCAAGGTGCCCTACTGCAAAAGATTACTTCAAGGAGAATTCTCACCACTGGAGCTGGGCTGTGCAGTGGCTCCAGAAAAAGGTAATTTGGCTGTAACACAGAAATTGTCACTTGTTTACAACAATAATCATGGATGGATAATCTCCATCCTCTGCATGGCTCTCTGAGATGGCTCTAAAGATAAAATACAAGCTACTTCATTTTTTACAAGGACTACTTGGATACAGCTATATCTGGTGCAACGCCAGAACTTCAGTAGCCCCGCCACGTGTTTCAGGCATAAATGCATTTACAGTGAATAAAACCAAGTGTGAATGGTCGCAGTGATTATTCTTTGCTGCGTGGGAAGCTTTCAGTGCCACTGTATTCACGTTGGGTGGCTTCAGGTTTTTCAAAAAAGCAGTTTTCCACTGCCTGTGTGTTGATGCAGGAGGTTGTTTAAATGATTGGATTCCTTACAGAATCATCACAGCTTTGCACAAAGCACAGCTGTTGACTGATACAGCTTTTCCTCCCACACGTGTAGTTGTTTGTTCTTCCCTCTAAATTCGGCGTAGTTTGGCCAACGTATCTTTCACAAATATCCAAGGACACTTTGGAAATTTGGAGCTCAGCAGAAGCTGGTTGCTGGTTTTCAGCTGAGGCACAATAACCTTTGTGGCTGCATTTAAAGTGCCTGTGCCCCAGATCTCCAGCTCGCTGCCAGAGGATTCAGGGAGCTTGTTCCAGTCTTAGTTCACCCACCATCACAAGTGGTTGAGGCTTTACACAAGTAAAAATCAAATGGCAAATTTATGGCTTTCTTGGCTTTTTTTATGCAGATGTCTGAACATTACTGGGCTCCCCAGAGTAACGTGTCCAATGAAACATCCACTGCAAAAACCTTCCAGCGCACTATTTCAGCACAGGTAGGTGTCAGTCCTGGCAGAGGATGTTAAAATTGCTTACTTCTTTTCTTGGAAGCATCCTTGGGTTTGGCAACTTTAGTCACTGTCCCTGGAAGTGTTCAAAATATATGTGGATGCAGCACTTGAGGCCATGGTTTAGTGATGAACACGGTGGTGCTGCTGGTTTGGCAGCTGGACTTGATGGTCTTTAAGAGGTGTTTTCCAATGATTTCTGTGATTTTTCAGTGCACTTCAGGCTGTTTTTCCTTTAGAAGCTCAGACCCTGTGGTTGTTCCTGGAAAAAAATTAACCTTTGAGGGATATTAGTGAATATTTCACAATTACCTGTGGTGACTCGGCGTTTCACTACAGCAGCTATTATTGTTTTAAAACAACAATAATAAAACAGTAAAAAATTTAAAAAATAATAATTGTGATATGAAGAGATCACCGTGACCCACCCCTGACACTCTCTTGGACTGTTTCCAACTCAGGACACTCTGGCCTATGCCACAGCCCTGCTGAATGAGAAGGATCAGTCTGGAAGCAGCAATGGGTCAGAGAGCAGCCCTGCCAACGAGAACGGAGAGAGGCACCTGCAGCAGGTAAAAGAAGAGCAAATTTACCCTCTGGTGTGTGGCTCTGTGGGGCAGCTGACCCCCGGGGCTCGGCTCAGAACCGTCACTGACCATACACACAACAACTGTGCGTCTTACAAAAGTAACCGTGTCCTTCTCTCCCCGTCCCTTGTGTGTTTGAAAGGGCTCAGAGTCTCCTATGATGATTGGGGAGCCTAAAAGTGACCTTGATGACGTTGACCCTTAGAGGAGATCCCTGTGAACGCAAGAACCAACCCAAACATTCGATGCCTGGTACCTGCTGGAACTGGAGTCGTGTTGCTTTTGCCATTGGAAGTCTGGGGGAGCGGTGGCTTTACAGGACCAGGGGAGATGCTGGAGGAGGTTGTTTCCCTGAAAGATAAAAGCATTTTTTTAGCCACTTCAGAAGGCTTCAGATCAACAAATGCTCTAGAAAACTGCATCTTCACCTGCAGTAGCTTGTGACAGTCCAAAACACCGAAACAGAGTTTGTCGAGAAGATTTTATCAAATACACAAAACGCTAGTGGTTGAATTTTTATGTGAACATTAAATGAGTGAATGTAAAACTGTTGCTTTTCTGTGATGCTGCAAAAAAAAAAGAAATCTTTTGGTTTTTATACAGGAAAAAAAAAAAAAAGAAACAGACTGCCCTTATGTATGGAGGGCAAATTTTTAATCTTTCTGATAATATTGAATAGGAATATTCAAATTTCTGTAAAGATGTGTGATGACTTACATTTCATTGTAAAATATTAGTTAAAGAATGGGTTTACATAAGGACTTCTGTATTTAATATGTCTCCCTGCTAAGTTGTAAAGCTCTTGATGAGAAAGATCAGCAGGATTGCTCTGTAAGAAGAGTGATTCCTTACAGAATGATTTGGTAAAGGAGCTCTGGAATGAGTTATCTTTCCCAGTTCTCTTCCAAAAAATCCCTTCAGACAACTGGGAAGGGCAGTAAATGAAAAGCTTTGTTCTCTAGGTATGCAAGCATTTATCATTCAAGGATGTTGGTGAACTAAAAAAAAAGTTAATGAGTAGTTTAAAAGGAAAAAGCACTTTAAGAAGGAATTCTGTTGCAGTTTTACTCATTAAATTTTTTTAACCTTTGGAGACATATTGAATAAAATGTAGTCTCAATCATGGATCTGTAATCACTTGCTTATGCTTTGAAATTACTGAGAAAGTTGGTATTGGTTGTATATGATGAATAATTCCTTGGGTGAGCTGGGAACACTGTTGTGCAGATTTTATAGCAATTTTAACACGGGGAAAGAAAGAATTGGCTTTGTTTGTATTTTCACTTGACCAGGCAACATTTAAAATATCACAGTTCTTTTAATTTGCTCACAAATAACTGGAAACCAGTTGGGATGATTTGAGCACAGTTTTGTTTTCTATGTCAAGTGCAGTTCAGTGATTTCTGGCTCTGGATTCAAGCTTCTTTTGTGCCAACTAACTTCATCTTTTGTACATTTTGTGTTTGTCACATTTTCTGCACTGCTTTTTGCCTTTATTTATGGATTCTGCCTTACTTTAAAAAAAAATTATATAAACGAACGTGCACAGAAACGGGGGGGACATCTTAAGGAGTGCCTGGGTACCTCCAGAACAGACAAATTTGCCAAGTTAAAGGCACAACCAGCCAAAAAGTGCCTTTTTTGTTGTTGTTGTTTTGGTTTGTTTCTTTTCACACGCTGCTGCCAAAACACGGGGCAGCGGCCAGCTTTTCACTGTTGCGCGCTAATATTGGAAGTAACCAGTCATTTCACTGTCAGAAGTAACCACGGGGTGTGATGTCAGCTGTACAGCTTTATAACTTATTGCGGGGTAGGGGAGCAGGGGGGCACCCAAGGGAGTCTCTCGCTTCCCTTTTCCGAGCGACGTCTTCACCGACGCAGGGCAGAGCGAGCGTTGTACAAACGTTTGTGATGTCGCGCCGGGGCGTTTCCAACGTGACGCGTTTTAAATGCGGTTTTGAGCGAATCGTCTCTTACCGACGCCCCCTCCCTCCCTTCCCCCAAGCAACGGGTCACGAATCTTCCCAAGGAGTCAGTACACGGCGGTGATGGTGACGGGAGAAAGCTGGTCGTGCTCCTGGGGGTTGGCGCCACTTGTCACTTCAGGCTCCTGTTATTTCCTATGGAAACGACATCCTGGCCAGCCGCAGGCCCAGGGAAGCGCTGGGAATCGTGTCGGGATGGCTCGTCACCACTGTACACTTGAAACCAATACAAACTTTTTCACGGTTCTGCTCACGCTTGTACAAAGTCAGTGGTTATAATTTGCAATAAGATGATGCTTGGTCACTTATTTTTTTTTGGTTTTGTTTCCAGCTGCTGTCATTTGAACCTGCTGAAGATTATTTTTTTGGAAAATAGAGTTCAACAGGAAAAAAAAAAAGAAAAAAAAAAAAAAACAAAACTAGTTTTTGTGTAAATTGTGATGCATTTCTATGTTGTAATTTTTACAGCCAATCTTTTTGGATGAAAATGTTTTTATACAGCTTACAAAATGTTCAGTGAGGAGCAACCACAGCCTGCCTGTGAGCACTCGGGGAGATATTGTCCGATTAATGCGTAGACGTTTGGCACTGGAAAAATAGGCAGTCTTGATGAACAGTCTTGGGATTCCTGGTCAATGGAATAAAGTTATTCCTTTCACAGAAAACTAGTGTAATCTTTAGACTGTGCACACACTGTCTTGTTGATCCTCTTACTCTGAACCTCCTTGGGCCAGCCCTGCAGATGCTGAGCTCCTCAGGGGTGCCCTGATTGCTGTTTTGGCTCCTGTCCAGAGTCAGTGGAAGCAGCTGAGTGGCCTTGGAGCTGCCCTGCTGTCTGTCCTTATGCCGCAGCACGGGCAGGGGCACTGTCACAGCTGCAGCTCTGTGCAGCTCCTCCTGACCTCAGCACTGTGATTTACCCCGGCCAGGCTCACAGTGGCGGGTGAGAGCAGATTTTGCGTGTCAGATCCACGATTTGTGGGCGAGCTGGGTGTGAATTCATCCTGCCTCCCACTGGGGTGAGGGGCAGAGAGGTGCACATGGAGCTGGTGATCCATTACTCACTTATTTGGGTACCAGGAGCCACAGCCAGGGCTGCCATCCCCACTCTGTCCCCTGCTCTAAGGACAAGGATTTTCATCTTTCCAGCCTCTGCTCTCCCCTGGTGGTCCTGGGAGCATGGAGTGGGCATTGCAAACTGCTGCCAGGATTGGGAACAGCCCTGGGATCAGTCCCTGGGATCAGCCCTGCTCTCCTGAATGTGAGGCTTTTCTGCCTACCCCCATCCAAGGCACAAAGCAAGGGCTAATCTTTCAGTAGTTTCCTTCCAGGCTTATGAAGGCTTGAACTGAGCTGGGGAAGCTCTGCCTGGCTTGTCAGGCGTGGAATATGCTCACACCTTGTGCTGGATCCTCCCCTCTCCCAGGGAAGGCAGCAGAGCTGAAATCCTGTCGGCTGAAAAATCACCCTCGGTGTCAGAGCCTGTCCAGGAGCTCTCAGGCTGACATCCCTTTTCCTTTTCTGCCTCTTTGTGCAAAATTCAGGTTTCAGATGATGAAATTATGGGCTGTAATTATGTCCATGTTATATAATTACAGGTTTAGATTAGGGTTGGGCTTTTGCCAGCTTTAGTTAACAAGTAAGAATTAGTTTCAACCTTTCAAAGTGGTGTTTTGTGCTGGGTTTGTCTTCTCTTGCCAATTAAAGCCGGAGTAACAGCTGCAGGGGGCTTTTGGATTGGGAAAAACTCCCAACCCAGCCAAGTCTGACAGGTTAACCTGGAGCTTGTGGTATCAAACTGCTTTTTTTTTTTTCATCTATCCTCAGATAACACCACAAAAATTATATATTGTAGTAGCAGGAGGCTGCTAAAGAGAAAATCTTTGGTGGCTTCTGGTGCTTCTCAGCTTTTCCCTGCTGTTGGCATCTCTCTGAGCCGAGCTTTGTCTCCTTCCTGGGGCTCCAGCCCTTCCCAAGTGAAGGAACAACAGGAACCCAAGTTCAAGGGCACATTCCCAAAGCTGGGTGATGTTTGTTTCCATAACTGGAAGCTCTTGCCCTGCACCACTGTTGTTAAAACAAACTTCTGGTCTTGGGTGTGTGTGGACAACACGGTCCCAGAGCCACAACCCAGCTGTGGGCCAGGGTGCCAGTGCTGCCTGTGCCAGCTCCCAAAGGTGCCAGTTGTCATCCAGGAGCACCTCGGGTCCCAGGCACTGCTCACTGACAAAGCAGAGCTGTTTGGGGGGAGCAGAATCCCTGATGGATGTGTTCCCCTTCCCTCTTCCAGAGCTGTTCCCCAGGGGGATGTCTGTGAAGCCAGACGATGGACCACAAGAGCACAGGTCTATGAATTTTATTTTAAAAAGACATTTATAAAACGTTCATTTATAAAACTCCAAATAAATATTTAAGGTACAAATGTAAAAACTAAGGTGCTATGAAAGCTTCTTCTTCATTCTATTTTTTCTTTTTTTGTTTTATTTTAAGGAATTACAGACTCCTACAGTTCTGTGTGTCTTGGGAAGACCTGAAACTGTTAACACATAACACCAGCAGATCATTAACTTTGACTTAACAACAAAAAAAAGCACTAATGAAGCAGGGGCTGACTGTAGCAATGAAGATAAAAATCTAATTAACCAAGCAGGCTGTTTAAACTACAGCCCTTACACTTGACTCACAAGTAAAGAAGTCTCCTAGGAATACGATTAGGCATTATAAAACTGCCCAAAAACATCTAAACTAAGATTTTCCAAGTGCTAAGCAGCATTAGCTGACAACTAATGAACCAGGAAAGGAAGAAGCAATCCTCACAATACTTTTTTCTTTAGAAAGGTGGTGGATTTTTCCTATGCTGGGTGACAACACCATGGCTCGTTCTGTCAAGGTGTTTATAGGAAAAACCCAGTGCATGGCAGGGAAAGGATTCTGGGAGGACTCCAGCGATGGGACAGGGCTCCAGCTGCATGGGGGATGCTTGGAGAGCTCTTGCAGATCCGTCCTGGATCCCGACCCCGTTGTGTGATGGGGACAGACGAGTTCATCCCCCACCAGCACGGCAGCACAAGTGTGGAGGCGTCAGCCGCGTGTCGGAGCATGGATGGTTCTGGAAACCCTGGAAAAGCACCGAGGCAGGGACACACGGCTCCAGCAAAGCCTCCATCCCTGCTGTGCCACAGGATCCACCTCTGCAGCTCAGGCTGCCCCTACTGCCGGCTCCGGCAGCAAATGGCGATGGCCACGGCCGGGCTGCTGCCAGGGACGGCGGCTGCCACGCAGGAATTGTCCACGGCGTAGGCTCCCACGGAGCCAGGGCTCTGGGAAAGGGCGTTACAGCCCGTCAGCGTCCAGCCATCCTCACAGGACACTGTCACCTGACGGGGAGAGGCCGTCACCCATGGGTCAGCAAAGGGCCAGAGCCCTGTCCATCCCCCACGTCCCCAGAGTTCAGGGGGAGGTCACTGCTGTCACCCAGCTGGATGGGGGGTCCCACTGCAGGTGGGGACAGCAGTGAAGGCTGGGGCTGGGACAGCCACAATGGGCTGAAGCCAACCCCAAACCCCTCAGAGGGATGGGCAGAGGCAAAGACAAGAGCACGGCAGAGCAGCACGGCCCATCCCTACCTTCTCCTGGGGCTCCAGGGCCACGTGCTCCTTCAGCCGGCACTGGAGGCTGGCAGCGGGGCAGCACGAGGCGTGTGCCCTCACCTCTGTCCTGCTGGCACAGCGGCTGGGCCCCGTCCCCAGCCCCTCCACGGGCCTGCCACCGGCACCCAGCACCACGGACGGGGAGTGGAAACTGCACCCTGCCCGGGGGAGAGGGGACACTGGCACAGGGCAGCCACGGCAACATCCCAATGTGCACACTGGAGCCAAGGATGTCCCGAGAGAGCCCTGAACCTTCCTCCCTCCACGCACACAGCACATGAACCCCTTCCCTGCCACCCCAGCAACCACACCCACCCTTTTACCCCCAAATCCCAGAGGTTTTCTGGAAGAAGCACCCTGGTCCAGCAGGCTCAAAGGTTTGTAACCCCGTGTGTCAGGTGTTACCGGTCAGCACGTGGTGTCCTGGGGAGCACTCGGCCCCCTCGGCGCTGATGTGGCATTCGGCCCTGGGCCACGTGCAGCACCTGGCGATGGCATAAACCCCCCGGGCCTGGGAAGCGTCGTGGGCCACGCACTGCTTCTGCCCGTCCTTGTCCTGGGGATGGGGCAGAGGGAGTCACCGGGGCCTCCTGGGGCTGGGGACACTGGGGGCAGCCCCTCTGCCCCCGCACCTCTGCTCACCTCCATGTGCTCCCCCAGCCGGCTGCCGCTGCGGGAGAAGCTGGAGCAGCTGAGCATCTCCTCGGTGGCGGCGCAGCGAGCCACGGCCCTGGCGTGCCGGGAGAGCCCCGAGAGCGCCGACCACACGGAGCGGCAGAGCAGCTGCTCCTCTGCAACGGGGCCGGGCGTCAGCGGCGGGGACACCCGCGGGGACACCCGCAGGGACACCCGCAGGGACACCCACTGTGTCACCCTCAGGGACACCCACTGTGTCACCCAGTGTCACCCACAGGGACACCCACTGTGTCACCCACAAGGACACCCACTGTGTCACCCACAAGGACACCCTCAGTGACACCCATTGTCACCCACAGGGACACCCACAGTGTGACCCACAGGGACACCCACAGTGGTACCCGCAGTGTCACCCACAGGTCCTCACCTGCTCCCAGCCTCGCGGGCAGCCCAGCCACGCTGTTGGGTGTCTGGAGGCGCTGCTCCTCTGGGAACCGCGCTGTGTCCATGGCGTTCTTGGCGGAGAAGCGCAGGAGGCGCTGCCGGAGCTCGGCCGGGCTCAGCCGCGGCTCGGCGCTGAGCAGCACGGCAGCGATACCTGCAGGAGCCCGGGAGGCCGCAGTGAGAACCAGAGGGGACACAGCCACCCGCACCCCGCTCCCATGGGCAGCGCAGCTCCGGGGACGCGGGAGGAGGCGCAGGCTGCAGCGCCCCAAAGAGACAAACCGAACCCACGCGTGACGGAACACAAAAACGCCCCTGGCTCAGGCATGCCTGAAGCCCTGTGCCAGCATCAGCGGGTGGAGAGCCGGCCCTCCCTGTCCCTCCGAGCGCAGCTCGCCTGCCACGTGTGCGGCCGCCTGCGAAGTGCCGCTCCGCGCCGTGAAACACGTGCTGCAGTCGCTGGAGGCGCCGATGATGTCGTCCCCCGGCGCAAACAGGTCCACGCAGCGGCCGAAGTTGGTGCCCAGGGTGCCGATGGAGGCGGGCTGGTCCTCGCTGTCGGTGGCACCGACCGTGATGACCTGACAGGGACAGGGCAGCACGGAGGGAGATGGCACGCCCGGCCCCTGCCCGGGCCGCTGACCCGGAGCCGGAGAGGATGAGGGGATACCCAAGGCTCAGGGCTCTCCCACAGCCCGTACCTCCGGCTCGGACGCAGGCGAGTAGAGGCAGGCGTCGTCCTTGTAGTTGCCGGCGGCCGCCACCATCATTGCTCCCAGCCGTGCCATCCGCCGGCAGCCCGCGTTCAGCGCGGGGCTGTGCGCGCCGGCCAGGGGCAGCAGCACCAGCGGCGCGTTCGGCTGAGCCTCCAGAGTCCTCTGGATGAACTCCAGGGCTGGGAGGGACGAGACGCTATGGCGGGAAGCTCCTGGAGGGATCCCGCTCCTCTCCGGGGCGGGGGGTCACTCACCCATGAGGGTCCCGCTGACGGTGCCCTTCCCCTGGCAGTTCAGCACTCGGAGGCTGCGGATTTTGGCTCCCGTGGCCACGCCGGCGTCGCGGCCGCTCAGCACCCCGGCCACGTGGGTCCCGTGGCTGTCACACCCGCCGGCCTGGCACAGGCACCGCAGTTTCGTGCCCCAGCCCATTGCATCAAAGCAGGTTTGCAATCCCACAGCATCGCCCCCACGCCTTCCTGTCACCTTGGTTCCCTCTCACCTGACACACACCCGGGCTACCCTAGAGCACTTTCCTCCCCTGCCCGACCCAGCCAGACCACCTTGAGGGTCCCAATATCCCCCAGGACCTCAGCTCCTGTTGCCCATCCTGCCCAGCGTTTTGGTCCAGGCCAAGTGTCTCCCTCGTCCTGGAAAGCCTCACAAGCCTGGCCAGGATTTGGTGGATGCAGGGGATCCTCTGGCTGGGATGCAGCATGTGGCACCTCGGGACTCACCTGCCTGTGGAAGTGGGTGCCATCCTCCTCGGGGACGCTCTCGAAGCCAGTCACAGTCACCCTGCCCTCGATCTCACGGTGGGTGCTCTGCACGCTGCTGTCCAGCAGGTAAATCTCGGCCAGGTCACCTTTATCTGCCAGGGATGCAGGGGGGGAGAAAGGCAACCCCCATCACGGCCAGCACAGGTCACCTGGGTTGCTCCCAAAATGCAGCTCCAGACCCGCAGCACCACGGGGCAGAGGAATATTCCTGTCCCTAAAGGTAAGGAGAGGGGCCCTGACTCTTCCTCAAAGAGTCCCACCCCCCTCACACACCCCAGCGCTTACTGGGAGGGCTGTAGGAGCCTGAGCTGGCCTGTGGCTGCAGGATCCTGCCCAAGTTCCAGGGAATGCTCTGGGCAAAGACGTAGGCATCCTCCTCAATGTACTCCACGTGCGGCAGCTTCAGCGCCTGCGGGGAGGCCACAAATCTCCCGTTTCCCCCCAAATCCGGGGCTGCCACTCCCACCAGTGCCCGCCGCAGCTGCTGTCCCCTGCCACCACCCTGTGCTCCGCTCCGCGTACCGTGTCCAGGACGTCGCTGCTCATCCTCACCAGGAGGGCGGGCAGGAGGTGGAAGACGTGCAGCAGCTCGGCCCGGTGTCCCCGCCGAGCCGCCCGGGCCTGCAGCCGCCGGGCCGTGCCCCGCAGCTCGGCCTCGCTGCCCTCCCGCAGCATCACCACGTAGCGCCCGGGCAGCCGCCACGACGCCTGCGGGGACACGAGCGCCGGGCTGGGGTGCGGGGGACACACGCGGGAGCGTGGCTGTCCCCCCACCCCGCGCTCCTCACCTTGGCGGCGCGATGGAAAGCGGCGGGTCCCGGAGGGGCGGCCCCGACGGCGGCTTCCCCCTCCTCGGCGGCCCCCAGGGCCAGAACCAGCTCGGCCAGCGCCAGAGCCAGCGCCAGCGCCCGCGGGGACATCCCGCACCCGCGCCCCGACGGGCAGCGCCGGGAGACGCCGGGACCCTGGGCAACGGGGACGGCACCGGCGGGGACCCCCTGCGCCACCGCCGAGGGGTCCCGGAGCGCACCCGCGGATCTGAGGTCCCGGAGAAAACCCGCGGATCTGAGGTCCCGGAGAAAACCCGCGGATCTGAGGTCCCGGAGCGCACCTGCGGATCTGAGGTCCTGGAGCACAGCAGCGGATCTGGGGTCCCGGAGAGCACCCGCGGATCTGGGGTCCCGGAGCGCACCCGCGGATCTGGGGTCCCGGAGCGCACCCGCGGAGCGCAGGAGCCGGAGCGCACCCGCGGAGCCGATGGCCCGGAACGCACCCGCGGATCTGAGGTCCCGGAGCGCACCCGCGCAGGTCCCGGAGCGCACCCGCGGATCTGAGGTCCCGGAGCGCACCCGCGGATCTGAGGTCCCGGCGCGCACCCGCGGCTCTGCCCGTCTCGCCGGGGCTCAGCGCAGCGGGGCGCGGATCACGCCACGGCCGCCGGCCCCACCGTGCCGGCCGGGCGGGTTAAGCATTAATGGGGCCGCGGGAGGGGCCGCGGGGCGGTGGGGCCGCGGGGAGAGGGCAATTGGGGCCGCTGCTCACCCCGAGTCCCGGCGGATCGCTGGGGGCTCTGGCGAGCAAAGCGCAGCCGCTCAAGGACTGTTTTCAGAAAGGGCTGAAAGCTTTAATGTGCCTCCTACTGCCTCACTCCACGAATAAATTCCCGTGAAATCCTCTAATCCTGTTTGGGTATTTTTTTTTTTACAGAGTCGTCACTCATCGCAAATGCCCTTTTTTGCGGGGTAGTATCGGCGGTTCCCCGCGGGTCTCCACGCCGCTTCCCATCTCTGCCCTCCCGCAGCATCGGCATCCCGCGCTGCCCCACATCCCCAGTGACCTTCGGCAAACTGCGTCCCCGCTCCCGGCTTCTCAGGGAAACAGGAATATATTTGTGTTCGGACTGGTTATTTACACACACCTCAGAGGTTATCTGTTTAAATGGATGCACGTGTTTTACACAGTGGTGTGTGTTTCGTGTGGATGTGGATGGTTTGTGTGAATACACGTTCTACATGGGTGGACATGTTATAATAATGTGTGTGGTTTGAACGCACGTATATGTTTTATATGGATGCGTGTCGTTTGTATGCATTTATATGTTTTAAATGGATGAACGTTATTACACGTCACTATGTGTATGGTTTTGCAGGGGCATTAATTATTTTTAATTATTTTAATATTTAATTATTTTATTAAATATCTTTACATATCTATAAAATTAATTTTATATAGGGGTGTGCCTTTTATAAGGATGGGCATGGTTTACACGGATGTGTGTGTTTAATATGGATGTGAACAGTTTGTATGGGAAATGTTGATTTTTTTGAATGAGACCTCAAGTGGGTCTCATAAAACCTGATTAAGCCTGAGCTCTGGTTCGGGTAACTGCAGGGACACCCCTTATCACCCACTCTGCTGGAAGGGGTCTGCATTCAGGGCACTGATCATGGGGATAAGTCTCACTCCTGGTTTTAGGCTCAGCTTCCTCAGCGCTGCTAAGCCCCACAGCGGGGCCTCAGGAGGCTTCCGAGGCAGCTGAGCCCGGGGGAACCCGGTCCCAAGGGCGAGTCTCCCTCTCCTTGCAGTCTTTCCCTCCGTTTTCTGCACAGGGGACGATTTGTGTCCCAGGAAAGGATGGAAGGAACCCAAAGAGAAGGGAGGGGGTGGGAGAGGAGGTCTTGGGACCCGTGGAGGTCTTGGCACCAGCATCCGGCCCAGCTCCCACACTGCGGGAGTGGATATCTGCAGAAAGGTTATATATGTATACATATTAAATTGAGAAATTATTCAGAAATAGCCTAATTTTTGCACCTTTTACAGGAGAGCTCTGATTCGACCCTGACTCCCTGCGGGGCTTCCAGCGTGTGTCTGTGTAAAGGGGAGGGTCCTGTTGAGGGGGGAGGAATGAGAAGAAAGAGGAATGAGAGAGCGGAGGAGGCATCAGAGAAGACCTCAACAAAGCAGAAAGGTTCCTAAATCCCTGCTGCCGTCCCTCGAGGGGCAGAGATGGGGCTCCGGGCGCTGCGGGCACAGGGCTGGGTGCGCTGGGCCGAGCATCCCGTCCGTAAAAGGAATGTTTTCTGCGGATTTTGGGAAACCACAGCTGCTGTAAGCATCAGTCAATATTACACTACCATAGCCCAACGGGTATGGGCGAAATTCCTGCGCTGCACCAGCCGGGAATCGAACCCGGGTCGCAAGAATGGGAATCTTGCATGATACCACTACACCACTGGTGCCCCGGTGTCACCTCCTCCCGCGGGTCACCAAGCCCCGGTCCCGCGTGGGTGGCACCGCCAGCGCCTTCCCGGTCCCTGGGCTCGCAGCCGCGGGGTCCCCGGGGAGGGTGACACGCGTGGGGGGCGGGCGGGCCCTTCCCCCCCCTGCACAAGCTGAGCCAGACCCGGGGCTGCCGGCGGCGCTTAATGCCATGCAGGAATGTCCCGGTTCCCACAATGTTTAACCTCGGCCGGCGCGGGAGCCGAGTCCTTCGGCTCAAGGATGGTGTGCCAGGGATGGGGGGATGCACACCCAGCTGGTTCCGTGGGGGAGAGGGTCTCCAGCCCCGTGTCAGCCCCCTCCCCTGCCTCTGCCTGGAGAAATGCTTCTGAGAAACAGATTTCTTTTGCCAAAAATGAAACAGCATGCCAAGCCACGAGGCAGGAATCTCTTCTGTGAGGAAATTCTGGGAGAGTGCTCAGCCTGGAGAAGAGAAGGCTCCAGAGAGACTTTGGAGCCCCTTCCACTACAGAGACTGGGAGGGCAGAGAGGGATTTGGACTGTGAAGCCCTGGCACAGTTTTCCCAGGGAAGCTGTGGATGTCCCACCCTTGGAAGCATTCAAGGCCAGGTTGGACAGGCCATGGAGCAACCTGGTCTAGTGGATGGTGTCCCTGCCCATGGCAGTGGGCTTAGAACAAGATGATCTTTAAGGTCCTTTCCCATCCCAAACATTCTGTGGTTCTGTAGGTGAAAACTTCTGGGTGTCTCCCAGATTTCCCCACTCCATAGGAGCAGTGACACAGAGTGACACCAGGCCCCAGGCACCCTCTGAAACTCAGGGATACACTCAATGCCCCATCCCAACAGCACTCCCAGAGCCAGCACGCTCCCCCACACTGGGAAGGACGGGCAGGAGCTGATTGATGCAATCAATCTGGAATTCTTCCTCCTGGAGTGCGTCTCACGGTCCTGTGGCAATGTTTAGCCAACACCGGAGCCCTCATTCCCCACCCTGCTGCTGGCCATAAACACCCCGAGTGCGTAGGTGCTCCCTGCCCTTCTCCCTGGCTGCTTTGGTGACACCAAGGTGGGTGAAGGGCGCAGCACCAGGAGTGTCACCGGGCTGTGACTCCTCAGGCACAGCCTTTTCTTGCACACCTGCACTGCACCAGCAAAGCCCTCCCTGGGTGGCAAAGGAGCACAGGAACATCCTTCCAGGGCTCTTGTCCCCCTCGGGTGCTGGAGGACAGCCTTCTCCCACTTTCGTGCTTGGGGGGTTGGGACTGCAGGATTTTAAACCTCCCTTCCAACTCAGTTCTGTGACTCCATGGAATTTGCTGAAGCGCTCCTCTGCCAGCAGACACGTGCTCCTGAGCCTCCTGGGACCATGCTAGGCACAGGCAGGTCCAGCCCAGTTTTCCCAAAATTTAACAAGGGACTCTCAGCATCCCCGTGCTCTTGGATCCGCTGATGATCCGCTTTGACCCAAACCCGGCTCAGCCTCACAGACCCAAGCAGCCAAAGGCTGTGGCTCCCACCAGCATCTCCATCTGTCTGTGTGCTGGACACAGGCTGTGGAGAGCCCCTGTGCTGTCCCCATCGTGGTGACAAACCAGGCTGAGACCCATCCACGTGGTTTGGAACAAACACTTGCTATTCACAGGAAGTTTGGGGACGGTGGGTGCCAGCGTGCAAACCCACCTGCAGCTGTTGACACTGACCCAGCAGACAGTGGGCAAAGCCACCACCTCATGTGGTTTTGGCTCAGCTGTGTCCTCCTCCCTGCACCCCCAAGAGTGCTGGAAGCTGGTCCTTTGCGCAGGAGGTAGGGGACTGCATAATCTGTCATCTCCATCACCCCTCTCCCAACATGGAGATAGGAAGGCTGCCTGCTGCAGGAGACTCAGGATCGAATTTTAATTTCAGCAGAGCTTGGGTAAGTGGGAAAAAGTCTTTGAGGACATCTCAAAGTCTGGTAAAACCCACCTGCATTGAGCACGTTTTACCCACCTAAAGCTGATCATGTTCCAAACAGCACAGCCAATCCTTTCCCTTCCCAAGCACAGTATTTAGTCCAGATCCTGCAGAGCCCAGCTTCTCTGTGCCCACCCAAATGCCTTTGGCGAGGGTGCCTTGTCTCATATCCTGTTGCTCCCCCTTTGTGTTCGGGGGAAATGACAGCCTCCGGAGGCTGGGTGTGCACAAGGGGTGCAGCACGGCACAGGGGCAGGCAGGAGCCTGGGGCCACTGCACTTTTGGGAACAGCCCCTTTTCCTCCAGGCTGTGACCCGTGTGTCCCCTCCACGAGGCGAGTCCATGCCCAGTGGCCATTCTTTCCAGGAAATCAGTTTTCAGGCTCAAAAAGTCCATCGCTCTCCTTGAGCAGAGCATCCGGCTCCTCCCGGAGCCCGTAGTAGAGGTCATCCTCCTCCCCGGAGCCTTTCCGAGGGGATCGGGGGTGCTCTCCCCCCGTCGGGGAGCTGCTCGGGGTGCTGCAGGGCAGGGTCCGGCTCTGTGGCGTGGGGCTGCCGGGCACGGAGCCCTCCAGCGATGGCGTGTCCATCTCCTCCAGCAGGGAGGCCAGCGGAGCATCCCCCGGCGCTGGCCGGGCGGGGCTGCGGGGACAGGGTCACACCGAACGCGGCTGGGCAGGAGCTGCGGTTCCCCCTGGAGCTGGAGCGCTGCTCAGGCAGCATCCCAGCATCACCAGGCCCCTGGCTGCGTGGCTGCAGCTCCCTGGGATGTCCCTGTCCCAGCCCTGGGTGCCAGCCCTTGAGGGGACGCCTGCCTGCCAGGTTCCTGCTGGTGGAGTAGTGGCTGTCCTCGCGTTCCCTGAATCGACAGGAACGCTCTGCACCCATCCCAGCCGTAGCTGCATTCTGGCACGTGCCCAAGTCATCAGTGACCCCCATCACTGCAGAGCCCCTTGGGACCTCCCAAACCAATGCTTGGGCATCAAATGTGGCACCAGGTTTGAGTGTCATGTGCTGGGCATCTCATTTCTATCTGACCAGGAACTTTGGGGTTATTCTTGCCAGGGGTGCTGTTTATATCGATAAAATTAAATAAAAAATGCAAAAATGCAAACATCAAAATGCAAATTACAACCAAAGGCCGTCTAAATTTCCTCATGGGAAATATTTTGGTTCAGAGAATCCTCATGGGTTGAGATACTGTCCAGGCTTCAGTGAGGACAAGGGTGTGGAGGCTCAGTGTCGTGAGAGTAGCAAAACCCGCTCTGCATCCCCTCCCTCCTCCAAAACCGGGGATCTGATCCCTCCCATTTTCACCCCACATCCCAGCAGTGCCACCCCAACCCCACAGACACCACCTACCTGCTGCCTGCTGCTGTTTCCAGGCGAGCTGGCAGATCTTGGAAGGGGTCCCCAGCACCCTGGAGCTCCCGGTGGATCTCTGCTCTTGCCTGCACGGCTGACTGGGAGCAGCTGCGGGGTCTGGGCTGTGCCGAGGGTGGGAGTGGAGCCGAGCTGACCTCCTGCCTCTGTATCTGCTCGTAGGATGGCAGGCTCTTCTCGTAGGTGCTGCTGGCCTCTTGGTTGGGGCAGGGGGCAATCAGGCTGCAGGCAGAGGGATAGCAGGGTGCTGAGCCCCCACGGAGTTGGGAGATGCTCAGGCACGTGCACACAGGGCTCCATCACCTGAGGGAGAGGCTTTAGAGGCCACCAAGGCCATGTTGCTGCCCACACCAGCAGCAGAGCCAGGGGATGCCTGCAGGAGCACCAATGGATGCTCTGCACATCCCCAGCATCATTCAGGCTCAGCCCTGGCGGGGCTCAGGCAGCCCTCGCCTCTCCCAGCCTGATCCCTGCTCGCTGTCCCCAGTGTCAGACCCTGCCCTCAGGGCACACACAGTGCCCTGCTGTGGGACCCACCCGGTGTCCTTCTGCGGCAGCACCATGGGTTTATGCTCCAGGAACCGCTCGGCCTCGAGGTCCGCAGGGATGAACGTTATCTGGGGGGAAAAGAGAGGCAGAGCCCAGGGGCTGTGCTGGGCAGCACGGGCACCCTCAGCCCTCAGAGAGGGAAAAGGGCCAGAGTGTCCCTTCAGCTGGGTTTAGGGTCTGTTCCCACCACGTTTGGATGTTTTCCCTGGAAATGGCTTTTTTGAGGGAAATCAATAAGGAATGAATGAGTCCAGCAGAGCCCCGCTCTCAGTGACATTTCCCAGTGGAGTCACTCACGTCCCCAAGCCCAGAGGGAGTCCCAGGGGCCACACAGGAGGTCAGCAGTCAGGGACCACACCGAGGGTGTCCCATTCTTGAGCCTGGAGCACAGTGGCAAAGCCACATCTCCGTCCTAGCTTGGACTGAGCTCAGCTTTGAGGGGAGCTGGTGTCTGCCTCACCCCAGCCCCAGAGAACACAGCTGCTTTCAGAGGTCCTGGGTCCTGAGGTGACTCCCCCACATTCTGGAGGGCAGCCAGGTTGTTGACAGGCCATCCAGCAGTGCCCAGATCAGTCCTACAGATGCCCTCTCCTTGGAAAATACCCTTTTCTGCCAGGCCCGTTTCCCAGGGCAGGGACGTGTGGCTGTGCTCCGTGCTGGCAGTGCCCTCTGCCAAGGAGACTGGCAGGTGAGGGCAGGGCTCAGGGGGACAGGGACCCTCCGACCTCCACAGCCACGACAGTCCCTTCTTGGAAGTCCTGGGAGCCTGCCAAGCCCCAGACCCCAAGGAAGGCGCTGCGTGGGAGAGACAATCACAAGTTTACTTGTTTGGGATTATTCCCTGCTGCCTGTTTGAAAGCAAAGCCCCAGGTGTGCAGGAGGTGTGCAGGGGGTGTGCAGGGGGTGAGGGAGACAGGGCACATCCTGCAGGCATCAGCAGGGCACAAGCTTCCCAAAACAACAATTCCCCCTCCAGACTGCCGCAGCCGGCTTCCCCTGGGGAAACTGAGGCACAGCGCGAGGCTGCACATCCGCAGCTGCCAAAGCCCCCCAAACCCAGCTGAGCCCTCGAGCCCCACAAAGCGCTCAGCAGCGGGAAGGCTCCTACCTTTGGGTAGCACTGGCACATGCTCCACGTGATGCCCACGGCTACGAGCAGGACACCCAGGACGCAGAAGGTGATGTAGTACTGGGGCTTTTCCACGCTCATGATGAACATCCCCACCATCACCAGGAAGAAACCCAAGATGATGAACCCGTAGCGGAAGGTCTTCTCCTCCGCCATGGGCTCCGGCTGGGAGAGGCAGGAGGAGAGATTTTTGGGAAGCCCGTTCACCTGCGGCTCCTGCGCGCTGAGCTCGCCTGCAGCGCGAGGCAAGGAGCTGTTTCCCTCTCCGGAGGCTGCCAGGAGCTGAGGATCAGCCGCACGTCGAGCTGGTCCTGCCCAGGGCTGAGCCAGCCAGTTTTTCACGGGTTTGTAATGAATGCAAACACTGCCCCGCCGTTCACACTCCAGTGGAGCCACCCGGCACGTGTCCGGGTAACCTTCCCTGCAGGCACACTCAGCCGGACCCCGCGCCTGGGGAAGGGACAGGAGCCAGAGGGGAGCGCGGCCGCAGGGATGGGGGCCCGGAGAGCAGCTGGTGCTGCTGGGATTTTCCCAGCCCTGGGCACTGGAGCTGGATTTGGTCATAAATCAGAGCTGGCACAGCTCCAGATAAGGGGGATGCCAGGGCCCAGCCTGCTTCAAGGGATGCTGGGCTGCCACAGGGAAAGAGGGAACGCTCCGGAATCCTTTTGGAGGCCGGGGGGGTTTGGAGCAGACCCTGCCTTGCTCTGGCTGAGTGCTAAGGCTGCCTCACCCGGCAGCAAGGGGGCTGTGAAGGAGGAACTAAAGTGAAAAAAGGATGGAGAGAGGTTGGTCCACCCAGGGAGAGTAAAGACAAAGTATGCCTGTGCCCTTCATACACCGAAGTTGGAGCTGGGTGTTAAAAAGCCTCTCCTTTCCACCACACATCCGACAGCCAGAGAGTGTTTGTTTCATTCCCTTGATTTATTCCCTCTTTTTATTCCCTTGATACACCTGGTTTATGACAAATAATTACATTATAAACAGTATGTTAGACGTGGCTGCGGCTCCTCAGCCACTCTGCAGCCCTGCAGGGCCGCAGGGGGTCCAGGGCAGCCCTTTATTTCGGTGGGAGGCAGGAACTGGCAGCAGCCCTCGCCACAGCTGGCCTTTCCCCCGGGCAAGGCTGCACGCCCATCCGCGGAGGGCAGCGAGGGAGGGGGCTGTGCCACTCGGGACGGCTTTTCCAGGAGGCTGCAGGAAATGCCCTTGGATGCTCTGACCACAGGCACGACCCGCTGAGCATCTCTAACACCAAATGAAGCAAGGGGGAAGGGATGGAGGCAGGGCTGGAAGGGGCATTGCAAAGGCAGAGAAGCGAATGGCGCAGACGGAGCTGGGCTTTCTCTGGCCGCATCACTCGGTCGTCGCTGCAGATTTAGGGTTGAACGGGCATTCCCCGGCCCGACAGGAGCTCCCCAGGCTGGGCCAGAGCAGGGAACGCAAAGCCACTGAAACCAGCAGCGGTTTTATTAAAAACACGAAAGCTTTCCAACATGCCAGCTACCCCCGACGCTCCGAACGCATCTCCCGCAGGACCCGCAACCCCAAGAGCGCCGGAGCCGCGGCTCGGGGGCAGCCAGGAAAGCCAGGCTGAGCCTCCCCTCTCCTCGCCCACCCCGCTCTCAGCCCCACGACCAAGAGGCTCCGTTTAAAGCCGAGGCACCGGGCAGGCACCCGCAGAGTCCCGGCCCGGGCTGCCGCAGCTCAGACGCCCCGGACGCTGATGTTCTCGTAGCTGGGGGGAGGCGTTGCCTGCGGCTCCTGGGGCTCCGGAGCGTCCAGCCAGGACGGGCTGGGGCGGAACAAGGCGCTGTCGGAGGAGCTGCGCCTCCGGCCGCCCTGCCAGCCCTCGTCCTCCTCCAGGTAGCGGTACAGGGGCGGCGTGAGCTCCTCCTTCCTCCCCGGCGGCTGCACGTAGGCCGGGGCGCCGTGGGCAGGTCTGCAGGTCAGGGCTTCTTCGTAGGTGGGGATGGCACTGGAGTCCCAGGTGCTGCGAGGGAAGAGGAAGAAACTCAGCAGTGCGCACCGTCAACGTCCCAGCACACAGCTGGAGCATCCCAACGCAAACTGGAACATCCCAGCACCAGCTGGAGCATCCCAGAACCCAGCTGGAACATCCCAGAATCCAACTGGAACATCCCAGCACCAGCTGGATCATCCCAACACCAACTGGAGCATCCCAGCACCAGCTGGATCATCCCAGCACCCAGCTGGAGCGTCCCAGCATGTAACTGGAACATCCCAGCACACAATTGGAACATCCCAGCACATGACTGGAGCATCCCAGCATTCATCAACCGGAGCCATGCCAAGGTCCCATCACCCAGAGCATCTCAGCTCCCAGTTGAAACATCCCAGCACCCAACTGGAACATCCCAGCACCCAACAACTGGAGCATCCCAGTGCCCCCTTAACTGGAGCATCCCAACATCCCAACAACCCCCTTGTCTGGAGCATCCCTGAGCATGATTATCGTGTGTACTGGGGCAGCAGCTGGGCAGGTTTTGCTGGAGTGTCGTGTGTCATGTATCCAGTGGTGACCACGCCAGCTGCTCCCTGGTGTCCACGAGGTTTTGCAAGAGGGTCCCATGGGCAGAAGAGCATTCTGACCATGCCGAACCCCTAATTCACCCCCTGAAGAACAGGGGCTGCCGGCAGCACAGGGAGCGGTTTGGCACAAGGACCCGGACTGTCCCCAGGTCACCGTGGTCACACCCCACCCCCACGCCAGCCAGAGCCCTCCCTGCACTGCCCGGGCCTGGAGCCGCTTCCAGCAGAGTTTTCCTGAGCAAACACAGCTTGTGTACAGGGAAAACCTCTGACGGCCTTTGCCCTGCTCGGCACCCCGCAGAACGGTGCAGTCCCAAGCTGGGGGTGCTGTGAAAGCGGCTCAGCATCGCACTGAGACCCAGCCCGGTGTGCAGCGGGGGCAGCGGGCACCGGAGGGCACGGCTGGTCAAAGGAAAAGCCACCTGCTCCACAGGGATGCCTCCATCCTGAACTTGGCAGATCTCTGTCCCCACTGCCCCAGGCTTCTCTGCCAGGGATTTTGCCAAACAACCTCAGCTTGCACAAGAGTGTTACCTTGGAAATGTGGAGAGGGGATATATCCCAGCACAGGATGCTTTGCTGGGAGTGGAGGAGCTGCAGCAGCGCTGCTGGGAGCTCAGGGAAAGGAGACATTCCGCACAGGGGCACAGCAAAGCCCCTCTCTGGACAAGGAACCTCCCCCCAGATGGCCAGAGCAGCTCACAGACATCCAGATGGGCACTGAAACCCCCGGAGAACCAGGAACGTGCTTCCCACTGCAACTGTGTTTTTATGGTTTAATGTTCTTAAGAATTTCTTTTAGTGCTGCTTTTCCCCAGAGCCCGATTTATGCCAGAGCCAAGATCTTTGCTGTGACCCCATAAAGCAGCACTGGGAAGGGCCGGCTGGCTCTGCTTCCACAGCAGTCTCCAGAAATAAAAAAATAAAATATAAAAAAAAAAAAAAGAAAAACCCAAACTTTTAAATGAAGAAGTGGGAGTAAATCTCAGGCTCACTCTGGAAGATTCAGGGAACCTGAAGAGCAGCAGTGGTGTTCAGGGCAGGGCAAGGAGTCTTCCTACACCCTGAAATGGGCTTCATAAAGGACCTTCTGCCTACATTCCTACCTCGATGCCATTCCAAGGATTCTTTTCCTTATTTTTTTCCCATTTAACTCCCTTGTAAGAAAAACTTTTGCTTCCATCAAAGATGCTACAAACGCCCTCATCTTTAGTGAGCATTGCAGACCTGGGAGACCAGGGCTGGAGCTCTGAGTGCCCCCTCCCCACCCCCACATCCAAACCTTCTGCAAGAAAACCAAGACGTGTCCCTCTGCACGTGATGGCCCTGCAGGGCGAGGAGAGCCGGATGCAGCCGAGCCACAACCAGCGTGGGCACGGAGGAGGTGGGCAGGGAGGGGACAGCAGGGGCTGGGGGTGACATTAATGAGCAAGAGCATCTGCTCAGGGGGCAGGAGGAGAGCACAGAGCAGTGTTGCTGCTCCTGTGAGTTCCCAGCAAGGCTTGGAGCAGGTTCAGGCTCAGGGACAGCAGCCAGACCCATCCTCCACCTCTGCCCACCCGGGCGCTGGCAGGGACGAGGCTCCCACCTGCAGTTCCACTTCTCCGGAGGCTCGGCCGTGAAGTACTGCAGGTCCCGGGGGAAACGGTACTGGTAGCGCCGGGACACCACCCTGGCGTTGGCCTTCACGGACCACAGGAGGCCGAAGATGAGCAGGATGCCGCCGATGCCGCAGCAGAAGAAGCTGACGGAGCGGAGCAGGGCGCTGGAGGAGGAGGAGGAGCTGGGCACGGCCTCGGCTTCCCGGGGGGGCAGGAGGCGAGCCCCGCTGCCGGAGCCGACCTCGCCATCGCTCCACCAGGCGAAGCACAGCGTCCCCGTCACCAGCAGCACGGCCCCCGTGATGGTCAGGCCGTAGCGGAAAGAGGCGGCCGCCATCCTTCAGGAGAAGGCTCTAGGAGGGGAGAGGAGCGAGGCGAGGCATGAGAGAGCCCACGTCCTGAAAGACAAGAAGGAGGAAAGGTTTGAGCGGGAGAAGCTGATGGGAGACCTGCCAGAGGAGAAAAGGACTGAGAGAGGAACCTCTTTGGCCATTATTGCTATCCGTCAGAAGGGGCATTTCCACCATCTCAGCCTTTGGGAAGAGCAAAGCCAGAGCCAGGCTGGACCCATCAGCTTCCCAACAGCCTCGTAAAAACATCCTAATTTTCAAGGAACAACACAGCGCTCCCACAAAGGCAGGATGGACACCCCAGCTGCTTTCATAGCTCTTCTCTTTGGGTTTTACTCCAGACTTCCTTCCAGATTTGGAGGAATGCCAGCTGGGTTTCCTGGCCTTTCAAAGCGTGGAAGAGGTTGGAGAGAGGGACATAAACTTGAGATGTCACCACTTAGGAATTATCAGTGTGCTTGTTTTCTCCTCCAGAACTGATTACATTGAAAAAACTTGCTCAGTCTTCACCCACGTGAAGTTTGGCACACAAAACCTTACTTTGCCTGGGTCAGCTCCAGTGCAAACCTCCTCGAGTTCCTGTCAAGATCGATCCTGCAGGTGTTACCACCACCTTTACCCTCCCTATCAGGGTGGTTTGGGGTTGGTTTGGCAACAAAACAGGTGAGGTAAGGCCACATTTTCCTGCTGGGTGGCCCTTCTCAGCTGAGTGTCACATGCAGAGAGTTTCCCTGGTGCTGGAAAACCTGGGGAGGGGGAACTGGTTTCTGATCTCAGTCGCCATGGCCTTCTCCAGCAAACAGCAAGCATCTGCTCCCTCGGCTCGTTCATCCCCAGCTCCCAACTAAACCAACCAACCAGGGAGGCAGAGAGGTCCCACCACCTCCTCTCTGGCCCTGCTCACTGCCCAGCAAGATGAAGGTTCAGCCCCCACTTCTCAATGGACAGAAAGCTTTGGACCATGTGGGAATTAAGCACCAGCACCCCCAAACAGATTCAGTCCTGGGTGACTCCACTGTGAGGGTTTGTCATGGTGGCAGTGCCAGCGGAGAGTCTGCACATGAGGGACGGCCAGGACAGAGGAGGAGCCCAAGCAGAGGCTGGTGGACAGATGGATGACCCACACTCAGCTGTCACCTCTGCCTTCACCACTTTGTGTGTCAGTAACAGGACAATAATGTGGTGGCTTCGGTCTCCACTCCTCCAGGCAGGGCTCATCTCCTACAGAGGGGTCTTAAATTGTACCCTGAGATCTGGAAGTGCAGAGCCAGAGCTGGGCAGGGAGCAGAAGCCCAGCACAGACTTAGTGTCATCAAGGTCAGGTGGAATTATGTTATTTCGAGCTGTTATTTATCAGATGGGCCCACTAAATGGAAAGCCAAATTACCTTGTAGTGAAAGAAGCAAGAATCTGATCTAATTGACATTTGATGAAGGAATCTGATGAGAAGTGAGATTTAGGAAAGCTGCAGGAGTGGGAGCCCCAACAGCTCTCTCCAGCTTTTGTCCCAGGATCACAAGCCCAAAACGCTGCCCGGGCTGGCTGTGGCCAGTGGTCACCAGCTGTGGCCACCCTCTGGGAAGGCAGTCACGCTCCTGCTGAGAAAAGGCAGAGCTTCCCTCGGGAATGGGGGCGTGTTTGGATGCTCCCTCCTGAGTGGCAGGGCTTGGCTGAGCTGAGATGGAGAAGAGATTGTTGGAGATGGTATTAGAGGCTATCAGGGGTCAGCATCCCCAAACCATCGCTGAACGGGAGCAGGACACAACAGAAGAGCTGGACTCAGGTTGCCTTGCAGCAGGAGATGCTCAGGAGAGCCCAAGGACCCCACTGACCTGCGAATGCATCTCCTTTCGACAGCGATGTGTTTTCATGTCGAAACTTCAGCAAATTGTTTAGGGGGGAAAAAAAATCACACAAAACAAACCCTACAGCAAAGCTCTCAATCCAGCTGTGTGGAAATATCAGGTCACTCCAAAGTGAAACACTGGACTGAACCTGCAGCAAGAGTTGTGATGTTCACTTCCTGAAACACTCTCCTCATTCTGGGGTCAGACTAGTGAGGTTTGGGAGGTGCTCTGATCGCCCCGGTGAGATTTAGGAGATGCTGCCATTCCCCTTCCCGGGCACGGGGAATTTTGCAGCCTCCAGCGCTTGAGCACATCTGGGAGAGCTGGCAGCGAGGGGGAGGCGGAGGGAAGGTGGAGGAGCCTCTGGCGGAGAAGCCTCTGGGAGGTGACGGATTGACAGCTCGGGAGAATAAACTCTTCCCTCTCTTGACAAACCCAGAGCGGCGCGGGGAGCGCCGCTGAGAGCTCCCCAGCCTCCCCGCACGTGTTCCCGCAGCGCCTGTGCGGGGGCAGCCCCGCCGCGCTGGGTGACATCGCCAAAGCCCCTCTCGGGCTGCCCCGGCTCTCCTGAGCCTCTCCGAAACACCCGCGGGGATTTCTCAGCGCGCCAACCGCTGGAAGAAGAGCCTGAAGGAGCAGAGGCAGGGAGCGAGGTGCGAGGCTGGGGCAGGACCCGAAGCTCTCGGAGCCTCTCCTGGCTCCGCTCCCGGGGCGCTCAGCGTCTGCACAGCAGCTCTCCCTCCCCGTGAGCGTTCCCAGCACGAGTTTTCACGGAGCCGCAGCAATTGCCGGCTCTCAAACACCCTTCTCCGCTCTCCGAGCCACCCTGACATTTTGTTCTGCCCCGTCTCCTCCTTTGACCCGCTCTGAAGTAGCTCTCCGGGGAATAGATTTGCGCGTTGCATGTACAAACAGATACGAACGTTGATAGTTTACATAGTTCCAGTGAGATGCTGAGAATAGCAGCCCCCATATAAAGTTATGCAGATGGTGATTCATAGGGTCTACTAAGCATTACTCAGAAAAACGCTCTTTTCAAGCCACACGAGAAAAGAAAAGAGTTTTGAACGTCTCCCACCGCCATCAAGCAGAAATCCACCTCCACCCCCGTCCCTCCACGGCACTTACAGCCCGTTCCTTCCGTGCGCGGCTGGAGACCTTTAACCACAGAGGAACAACGCCGGGCAGGGACGC
The DNA here is from genome assembly GCF_015227805.2 of Hirundo rustica. Lineage (NCBI taxonomy): Eukaryota > Metazoa > Chordata > Aves > Passeriformes > Hirundinidae > Hirundo > Hirundo rustica. Next base: position 4,821,910 of record NC_053458.1, read on the forward strand.
GCCAAAGCGTGAGCGTGTCTTTGGGGAGATCCCTTCCTGCCTCTATCCAAATTTCCTATTTCGTTTGCGCTTTTGACGGGCTCGGTCCCCATTCAAAGCAAAGCAACAGCGATGCCCGGGAAGCGCGTCCAAGAACTCCGGTGCGCTCAGCCTCCCGGGGCAGGCGCGGACAGAGGAGGGCACAGAGGAGAGCAGATGCCTGAGCCCCACGTCCCCTCTGCCGAGGTGGCGGTCCCCGGGGCACCGGAGGAGCTCCGTCCCGCGGCACAGCCCCTGTCCCCCTCGGCACAGCGCCCGGCCCGTGTCCCCCCTTCTCCCCGGCCCCACCGCGTACTCACCGCCGCCGGCAGCCCCGCTCCGGCCCCGCGGAGGCTCCGCCGAGCCCGGCCCGCGGGGCGGGCGGGGCCGGGGGCGGGCGGGGGGCGGCGGCGGCTCGGGGCGGGCAGGGACCGGAGCTCCCTCCCGGCACGGCACAGCCCGGAGAGCGGGCTGCTCCCGGCTCTCCGCAGAGAGCTCCCGAGCCCGTTCCGTCCCGTCGGGGCGCGGAGATCCCGGGAGTTCGGGATGCGGAGCCCGCGAGGGGTCCCTTGGGGCCGGGACAGCCGTGTCCTGGGGACATCACTGCTGTCCTATGTGCGGGACACCCGGCACAGCAGGGTCTCGGCCCCAGCCTTGCTTTGTGATCACTTTAGCTGTCCCCACCTCTGTGTCAAACGCTAATGTTGTTCCTTTTTCCTCGTTCATGGAATTAGAACGGTTTGGGTTTGGAAGAACATTTTAAAGGCCATGGAGGACATTGGAAGGACGTTTTAAAGGCCCCCTGCAACCAGCAAGGATATCTTCAACTAGATCAGGCTGCTCAGAGCCCCATCTCACCTGGCCTTGAATGTTTCCGGGAATGGGGCACTCACCACCTCTCCGTGCCAGTGTTTCATCAAATTCACTGTAATTTTTTTTTCCTTTATAGCTAGTCTAAGTCAACCCTTTTTTAGCTTAAGACCATTACCCTGCAGCACTCAGGACACCTGGACATTAAACAAGCTGAGGGCGCTGTGATCCAAATTTCAGGACGGTCGGTGTGACAGAGCCTGGATTCAGGCACAATTCCTCATCACGGAGCTGGAGGGAGATTGGACCAAGAGCTGCTGTGCCGTGCTGTGCTACAGCTGTGCATCTCACACATCCACACATCCACCACGCTGCTCTTGGGCTGCAGCTGAGCATCACTGACAGGCAGAGCCATTTCTATGGATACCCTGGGAGCTCCTCATCTCACCAGCTCAAAACCAGCTCAGGGTTTACCTGTGCATGATGCAGGCACTGATGCAAAGCCCCGGGGTGGAATCCACATCTGCTTCACGCGTGATTAGGATCCACTCGGCCCAGCTGAGGACATGTGGGTGCACAGCCCCATTTTCCTGCAGCCACTGTGGAGTTTTACAAAAGGCAAACTGAGGCACGCAGAGGGCTGGCTCACCCTGCAGCAGGCTGGGTGCCCATCCAACAGGAGCATGGGGCAGAAGTCCCCAAGGCCGGCACCCAGTGATGTGAGGGCATTGCAAATCAGCAGTCACCCTCTTGAAGGACAATAAGACAACTTTTTCTGCTCCTTACCTGCTCAGATATCATATTTAACTGAAATTTGACTGCCAAACAGCATCTGAAGCCCTGCAAGGTGGTGTCAGTGCACAGCTCCATGCTATTCCCAGCACAGGGCTGCAGAGTGAGATGTCTTTGTGGTTTTTCAGCCCCAGAACCTTCTGCCTTGCCCAGAGGTCTGGCCTACAGGCAGCCACAAACCCACGACAAATACTCCGCCACAAGGCAGAGGCTGGAAGTGCTGAGTGCCACCAGCACCTCTGTGTGCTTCGCAGCACCTTGGCCAAAATGTGTTTTCCCTCTCTGAGAACTTTCCTGCTGGTGGGCAAGGTGCTGCCACACCGGGCACAGGGAAAGGGCTTCTCCAGAAAAAAGGCAGGATATCTGTGCAAAATACGTAAAACATCCCATGTATGGTGAAACTGCTGTGGGGAAAACAAGGAGAAAGAAAAGACAGTTACAGCCCCTGCAAGAACAAGAACAAAGGAGGAACGGGGAAAGAGATTGTTCCAGTAATTGCCTCCCCCAGGTAAGGATGCTGAGCCTGAGCAACGCTGCTGGCACAAAAAAAAGTACTGCTTTTTGATTCACTGTTCACCTAATTTTGCTGCTGCAGCAAATCACATGTAAAATAGTGCATTTCACTGTATAATCAGGATAAATAAGCCAGCTTTTTCATTAGGGGTGTGTGTGCAGATGCAGGCACCCTCTGCCCTGTCACGACAGGACGGGTGACACCAAGAGCACCAAGTCAAGAATGAATTTGGATGCACAGGCTCCCTGGGCCAGGCCACAGGTGTCCATCAGTGATTTGGCACGCAGGACACTCATCCCATGCCCAGCTGCCCCCAGCAAGCACCTCTGGTCACACCCCCCATGACAGAGTCACTAAAGAGCCTCTGATGTGGCTTCAGGGGTGACATCTCTGCAGGCTTAAGGTGTCCATGTTGTCCAGATCCATGGAGAAGCCATTCCCAGGGGCTGGCACACCTCGTGCTCCCCTTAGCACAGGCTCACTGGGGACACTGGCTGCAGCCTGCCAGGCTGATAAGGGGCTGCAGCACACAGCCATGAGGATGTGCAGATGGGAGAGAGTTCCTGCATCCAGCACGTGTAAAGCAAAGGAGAAACCTCCTGCTGTTTATCTTTGCCTTAATTTGCATCTTCTTAAAATGCCTCATTAGTCGTGCTAGTTGATATACTGGCTCAGGCACTCCTACTTAATCCAGTCAGCAAACCCAGGCTTTGAAAATATTTGTCCTACTTCTTCACACGATGCAACATTCACCGGTGTCCTTTGGGGCTGAACCTGCAGCTGGACATGGATCCCGCTGTGGTGGTCCTGCTGGAGGGTTTGGGAGCCCTCCTCTGTGGTGTCCATCAGGAAAAGCCAAGCATTTGGATGTGAAAGGGGATCAGCCCCCTGACCACAAAGTGGTGTGTGGTTTTTTGGCTAGTTCACCTAGAAGTACTCCTTCTGCAGACCAGCTGTGGTTTTGACCCAAGATTTTATTGAATGCCAAAGTCCTTTTTGTATCATAATATGTACTTTGTAATACATCTCATTATTCCATTCCAATGGCTTTACTGAGTTTGAATTATAATAGAAGAACAAGATGTGTATAAAGTTGTTTAATATCAGTTTCTGATGTGGTTCCTCCACTAGCTATGGCCATCATCTAGCAAGCCACTGGAGCCAAAACCTGTATTTTAAAGCTTAAATATTTCCTTACTCAACTGTAATGATGTCCCAACCAGCAGCCTGTAAATCTGCACCACACTGAGGAACACAGCTGTGGTGGAAAATTTTGGGAAGGGGTTTGGAAAGTACTGATAGCATCATACACATGGAGCTTTGTGGACAAGCAATGTTCTCAAATTCCCTCAGCTCCTCATTTAGGACTTGTGTTAGAACAGGAGCACCTGGCTGTGCTGCCAGCTCCTCTTGGGGCTGTTGTGCAGAGAAATGGGTATGATTAAGCTTTGGGTTTCCTGAAAGGGAAATTTCTGTGCTGCAGGTAAGGACCGAAGGAGCTTCCTAGGAGCTTTCCAACAAAATCTACAAAGGATTTGAAATCTGCCTAACGAGGGACGGGGGAAGAAAAGAGTTAAATCCTGATGTCTCAGCTCAGCCTTTATTCAGACCACTTCTCCTGAGCTCCTGGAGATTTTTGCCTCAGGGAAGCCCGGTGTCTGAGCTTCCTTCTTTCTCCATGAAGAAGCACCACAGTTGTGTTACACGTGGGTAACCCTCCACGCAGCGTGTTTTACGTGCCACAGCTGCTGCAGCTCTGCTGGAGTGTGAGCTGCAGTGAGGAAACGTTGATTTCCAGCCCTGTAGGCTCCCCAGTCGAGCTGGATGTCAGTCACATCTATCACCCCCGAGCAGAGAGAGCTGTGGGACACATTCCCTGGCTGCTCAAACACAGCAGCAGCTCGCTTTACTCCACACATTGGCTATCCAAGCTTGAAGCTCCTGCGTATCCTCCATTCCGAATGCTGATGTTCAAAGAAGCAGAAAGAACTTTGATTAAACACAAAACCGGCTAAATTTGCTTCCCAGTGAACTCAGCATTAGGTGTGAGAGGAACTACCAGCTATGCTGACATCCTTGAGACCTGGTGCTTCCTCATGCCTCTGCTGCATGCAGCTATTACAGAGCTCTCCAGGGAGCAGGGAATGGGCTGGGCTTTGTTTATTTTTCAGCACAAAAGTGCAAAAGAGAAGCCCAAAGCAGCATTAATGACAAATTTTAGAGAAAAAGGGTGGAGCAGCCATCTAGCTCCTCTGATTGCCACCATGAGTGAAGCCCTCGGTGTCCAACACACGCCTGTCCCAGATGTTCCACAGCTGTTTTCCTTTTCCAATGCCCCTGCATTATCCCACTGCCTGCCTTTGGCATGGGGCTGCCCACGAGCACTCGTGCACATCACTGTGCTGTGCTGGGAGGTGGCTGAGGGTTATAATGCTGCCAGCAAACCTTGCAAACCTTCTGTTGGAAGCATGACAGCCTGGGGAGAGAGAGACACGAGGAATGGCTGAGAGGAGGAGGGTTTCGAGGTTTCTCAAAGAATCACCAGCAAAGGTATCAGCAAAACCAGATTTAATATGAAAGCGACAGCACAACGAAGTTTGGTGGCAAGGTTCACTCTATTACTTACTAGATGGTTAAAGCAGAGAGAGAAAAAAAGGAAAAAATCCAGTGTTGATCAATCCAAGCTGATGCAAACCCAGCATTATCTATGTGAAGGCTGGGCTGGGGAGAGGGAGACAAAGAGGATAGGAGAAGGTAAGGATAAAAAGGAATACGTCCTAAAGGCACAACAGTTCTTCAAATAAGCAGCATTTAAACTTAACAACACTTGAACCTAACAGATTTAACTTGTTATCAGTTAAGTCAAGCAATATAGCAAAGGATTCATATAGGATTTACTACAGCACAACAGTAACTCACCTACAGGCCTAACTTCCTTACAAATCTAAAGTATTTAAGAATCCAGGACAGCAGCATTCCCAGGACAGTTGATGTAGCATACGCACACTTGCATGCACACAAACATAGAGTCTGTACAAGACACCTGTAAGAAATTCCCTTCTGATTCAGTGAAATACTCACCTGGGATGCCTTTGGTGCCCTGCTGTGCCCAAAAGCCTGTCTGCTTTCTTCAAAGCTCATCTGCAACATCAGCTGTTGACCCAGCAGGAGCTCGGCGATTTCTGCTTGCATACCTTGTCTCGCTTTAACCCAGAGCACTCACATCTCCTTACATGGGTTTCTAGGTAACTGAAGACAATTTGGAAACTCTGGAGGAATGACAGGAGGTGAGTTTGGAAAATAACAGGCTGCAGCTTCTCTGTAATGGCATTAAAAGAGTCAGAGGATACCAACAATCATCTCCAGTGCCACAGCTCCCTCAACGGGGAATTTGCCTCTCACGCTGGTTAGCTCTGCGGTATGAGGCTCTGAGGAGACCCCACTCCTGATGTTCTCCTGATTTCTGCCTGAAAGAAGCTGCACTAGTAGGAGATCTCTCCTACGGAGGTGTAAGAGCAGGCTGCTCCCATCTCTTCCCTCGATCTGTCAGAGAAAAACTGACTCTGTACTGACTTGGAAGAAAGAGGGGGATGTGAATGTGAGTAACAGGCATTGGCAAGGATGCATATGAAGAAACAGCTGGAAGATATTGCCTAAATTAGTTACCTTCAGGCTGAAAAGAAAGGTCTCCATCTACCACATGCAGATGGCTTACATCAGCACCTCAGACTGCGACAGGACCTCACAGAAAGCACCCGTGAGCAGCATCCCTGAGACACAGACCTGCAATCCCAGGTGGAGAACACAGCCTTCCCTGCTCGGCCTCCCTGGGAAGTCACCCAGGATCCAGAGAATTCATCTTGCCCCTCAAAAAGTATCCTGTCCTTTTCTTTGGCTGCTCACCTTAGTTGGAAAGGTGTGGTTTCTCTTCCCTGGCGCTTCTCCCACGTGCCAGAGAAGTGTCAGCTCTCGTTGGCAGACTGGTTGCCTCACAGAGGGATGAAAATCTCTCGCCCTGATTCACTCTGCCAGTTCCAGCACGAGGGAAAACCCACCCCAGCCCTATCTCCTGCATTAGCCTGGATGTAAGCAGACACCTCAGTGCAATAAAAGTTCACAGCTTATTACAGGCTCCGGGCTGATACCATAGATAATGGTAATTAAACGCTCTGGGATGACAGGGTTTCATTGCTGGCTGATTCGTTAATTTTTTTTTTCCTTAAGCATTGTGTAAACAAACGGGCTTTGCCAAGGATGGAGAGGGCAGGAGGAGACAGAAAGCAGCTTGTGAGTCTGCAGCTCGGCACGGGAGGGGCTTGGAAGAGCACCTGGAGTTTAACATGAGCTGGGGGCAGGATCAGTGCATTTAGCCATTCTCAGATTTATTTGAGTCACAGGGTTTCTGTGGGTGGGTGTTGAAAGGTCACTCTTCCCCACGGGCAGGCTGCTGCAGCAATCGTATTTTGATGCTTACTGGAAGTATGAAAAAACTTGGGGGTTGTGTCAGGAGGTACTGAAATTGCTGTCTCATTTTACTAGGTATGGCTCCAACCAAGTCTGCCAAACTGGATCCTCCAGAAATTTCCTGTATTAAAGGAAGCTGAGCAATCACATCCTCATCAACTCCTGCGCAGACACCTTTTCCAGCCACTGATGTGCAGAGCTGAGGACCAGACAATTTATCCAGTCCTCAGTCTGAAAATCGTTCTGTATCTCCATGAGATGATCCACACATGGGAGCACATCTTGTTCTTCTCCACAGAAAAGGGCAGGAACCTCTTCTCAAAGCCTCCAGCTTCCTTCTGCTCAGTTCCATACACGTGGGAGTCGCTTCCAAGGCACATCTGCTGTTGAAAGGAGCCGAGCAACTTGGAGGGAACAAATACTGGCAATCAGCTTTCGACCTGATTTTCTACTGAGTTTTCTAGTGGAAAAAAGGGACATTTGTAGTCTATCAGCACAGCACTGAGCCACGTTAAATACGCCTCCATTTATCTTCACTAAGACCAATACAGTTCCTTATTATTGGAACAATGGTGTATTTTTGTCACCCTTAATTATTGACTTATCTGGCTGCGATTTCTTCATTTATTAAAAGGATATTCTAGGTGATTTTAACAGCTATATGGCTCTTATATAACCAACATCTTAAACTCTTTTTTTCCAGCCATTCTTTTCCTTTTTATTTTTTTTGCTTTGCTCACAGCTTTCCTATTTCTCATTGGCACCGGTAAGTAAACCCAAAGGGCCGGATCCTACAGTTACACTGATGTTTTTGCAGCGTGGCCTGGAGTTTTATCAGTTTTCATCATCTGGGAGTGGGCCCATGAAGTTTTTAAAACATTGAAATAAATGAAAGCAGACAGGTGACAGAGTGACAGCACCAGACAGAGAGAATGGCCACAGCCAAGGCAGTGTGAGCGTTATTTGGAGGAAAAGGGCCTGCAAGTACAGCCGGTATTGGGAGGCTAAACACACAGGCAGGTTCACTGGGAGCTGAAAAGGGGACAAAAAAATTGGCCTGTACAGAAAAACAGCTTGTAGCGTTTTCCTCCTGTGGCATTAGCAAGCATTCACCATCACCAAATGATTCCTGCATGTTCCCACAGCATTCACCACTCCAAGCAAGAAGATTCCAGAGGCAGTGATGGGAGAGGATGCCCTGCTGTCGCTCCCCACCAGCTGTGGTTCACAACTGCCTTCATGACAAAGCTCTCCCTGAGCATCCTGGAAGCCACTGGCACTTGTGTCCATTTCATCACGAGCCTGAAATAATGCATTTATTGCCTTTCAGTGGCTACAACTCGTTTCTGATGCCCAGCACAGTCAGCATCCCCAGGATCTCACTGGTACAAGGAGACAGGGGAGCATCACAGTTTCTTCACTTCTCCTCGCTCTGAGGGCTGTAAAGCCAGCTGATGGCTGCCATGAGCTCTCTGTGCCCCACTGCTCACCCAGAGGAGCGTGACCACCCTCAGCCTGTAGTTTGAGTGCTGGAACCCCAAGTTCTTCAGTAACCAGCTCCCCACATCCACCGTGCCACAGCCTGCCCCAGAGGACACTACCCTGGTGACAACGGAGCGAGGGCTGAATTCCTTTCCCAGTCTGGCTCTCTGTTTTGACAAGTGATTCTTTTTATAAACCCCAGACAGGGTATCCTTTCAGAGGCAGTTGTAAAGCCGGATTTAACGCACATCACAGAGAATACACGAAAGCTCTCGTACGTTCTGCAGCACTGGGGGGTTTTTGGTGGCTCTGTGAACGTGCTGACCAGCAGCTGACCTTGCCTCCTGATGCAGAGCACAGCCACTGAAGGATGGGACACACTCTGCCATCGTCAGTATTCCTGATTTCACTTCACACCCTGCATCTGCCGCCCCCCAAGGCGCTGATGGGTCCCACCAGCCACCTACAACTCATCACCAGAGGAGCAGGGCTTTGTGACATGATTGTCATCAGAGCACATGGGACACAGCCCAGGCACCCTCGATTCCTGCAGCACCAGTTGCTCCTTCTCTTGGTGAAGCCCTTCCCAGTGTGAACAGAGTGACTGCAGCCTTGAGAGGACAGAGGAAGGCAAGGAAAAAAGAGCAAAGTCACCCCAAGGACTCGGTGTGCTGCACAGGATGGACAATCCACATGGAGAGCTTTCCCCACCACAGATGTTAAACAAGTCCTTCCACATTAGGTCCACCTATGCCTAAAATACCTTCACCAATCCAACCTTGCCTAAGACTTCAGTTGGTGTTTCACTTCCCCTGAGATCCATCTGGAAGTTTCTAAAGTAACTAAAACTGCATTTTCTCTTTTTGAGCATTTTCTCAAGGGCCACCCCAGCTACAGCTGCTGTACCAAACCCTCTGCCCTCCTCCTCTTCAAGCCCACAACACACATCTACTCCCTCGCACAAAACATTTGTGAAATCTGAGAAATAGGTCCTGGGCAATAGATATCCCATTGATAAATACCTTCCATAAAACCCATCTGGTCAACTGAGCAACAGCAGGTAAACACAGCAGCACTACGTTCCCCTGCAGGCTTTTCCCTCAGGGAGACAGAACATACTTTGGATTTCTCAGCAGAGGGAGCTTCTCACAAGCAGTTTGAGCACCACCTCCCTCCAACCCTCAGGAACGCTCCCGTATCAAACAGCACCAGCCTTGCACCAAACCAACGTGCAGGGGAAAAAAAAGCAGGTGACTCCTAACCCCGAGTGACCTTCGGCCGGTCTGTTTACGGATTTCAGCGGCCTTGCCGTCTTCCCAAAATTCTTCATTAATTTTCATAACTGTTCCTATTAAACGCCTGTTTTTCAATGTCCTGGTAGTGCTCAGAGGCAGCTCTGTGGCAGTCAGTACCAGGGCTGTGAGAGTTTGCAAGAAAAAAAATGGGCTTTTTTAACGCTTTTCAATGCCTTCCTTTGGTGCCACTGGAGGCCTCTTGATATTATCCTCATGGGGACAGAACTCTCCAGCCTGCTTTTGTGTGCAGCTCAAATGCTCTGTGTGTCATGACCACGCAGTGCTGCCAGCAGGATCAGGGCGGTGATTGTCCCCATGTGCTCGGGGCTGATGAAGCCACACCTCGAATCCTCTGTGCATGTCGGGGTCTCTCATGACAAGAAAGACACTGAGGGGGCTGTGGTGCGTTCAGAGAAGGGCAGCAGAGCTGGGAAAAGGTCTGGAGCACAAGTCTGAGTTTGAGGGAGCTGGGGGAGGTCAGCCTGGAGAAAAGGAGGCTCAGAGGGGACCTTCTCGGTCTCTACAACCCCCTGAAATGAGCTTGAAGCCAAGTGGGGGTCAGGCTCCTCTCCCAGGGAACAAGGAACAGGACAAGAGGAAGAAGCCTCAAGCTGTGCCAGGGAGGTTTGGATTGCATATCAGGAACAATTTCTTCACATAAAGGGTTATCGAACACTGGAACAGGCTGCCCAGGGCAGTGGTGGAATTATCATCCCTAGAGGGGTTTAAAAGCCGTGTGGATGTGGCACTTGGGCTGGTGGCCTTGGCAGTGATGGGGGAACAGTTGGACTTGATGATCTCAGACGGCTTTTCCAGCCTAAACAATTCTATGATTCCGTGACTCCGTGTCCCTTTGCCCTGTCTCCTTGGACAAACAGCTGCTTCTTCTATCCAAAAGCCTTTGCATGGTTACCCCCAAGCCCTGCTGGGTAAGGAACAGAGTCCTGTGCAGGGCTGGCGGGGCTGTCTGGGATGAGCTGCCCCCAAAAGGATGGGGAGCTCTGGAATGGTCAATGCCAGACCCCTGCTCTGCTCCCAGCACCAGCGTGCGTGGGGTGAGCTCCACCGGGGAGCTGATCCAGGCAGAAAAAAAAAATGGTTTAAAAAGAAAATGTTTAATTCTTCAGTCAGATCATTTCCCCAACATGCTTTACTGAGTGACAGCAGAAGCACTTGTACCGCACAGCATGCCCAGAACAGCATGAGTGGGTGGATGGGATGGCAGGAGAGGGAGGGAGGGAGGGAGAAGATGAGAGGAAGGGAAAAGGACTGCTTTTTTAAGAAGCACTAACAGCTTAAAATGTTAATTTAATTGAAGAAACCAAGGATTTTAGTCCCACCAGGCTACCAAGGGAACCTTAGCTCTTCCAACCAGATTTGCAGATGATGTTTTCCTGAGCCTACATAGACCGTTGGATGATGCTTTGCTCAAATAACTAGAATAACTAGAAATGAAAACTAGCAGCATTTCTAATCTCCCCTTCCCCCATCCCCTTCTCATTCCCGTGTTTTCTATGCCTGGCATTAGTAGCTACAGGAGCAATTTGACCATAATCTGAATGGTGGTTGACTCCTCTGCTCTAAAGTAGTTTCACATCACGATCTTGGAGCTCACCTACCCTCTTCTTGTTGCCTAGAGCCTTACAAAAACAAGGGCAAATCATGAAAAACATTATAAGGGCTTCTAATGGTTCTTCATAAAAACAATTTCAAAATAGTATTTACACTGAAGGCATAAATATCCCCTTATGAATAACTAATGCTGTTATTCAATAAGTCCAGTGCTCGATCACTTTCAGATCAGAAATAATTATTTAAGTCCTTCAGAGAGGTTAAAATAACCTCTCTTAGGGCATGGGAACCTTCTTTTGCATGAATGATTTCTGTCAGCAGATGAACTGACAAATAAAAGCAGATAACATCAATCAGCTCAGATGTAAGAAGAGCTAGTGAGCAGACTAGGCAAAAGAGCAACAAATGTAATTTGGCTATAAATAAATTTAGTCTGGAAATTAGGAGAGCCTTTCCAAATATGAGAGCTGTGACGTCTCAGTCTAGTCCTTCAATAAAAGCAGTGGGACAAAACCCATAAAAGCAGTGTGCTGAAATTTCCACCCCTGGAGCTGTTGCAGGCCAGATTGCACGGGGACCTGAGAAAATTGTTCTTACAGAAGGTGGCTCTGCCCATGGCCGAAGGGTTGGGATTAGGTGATCTCTAAAGTACTTCCAACCCAAACCATCTGGTGAATGATTCCATGAAATCATGAAGCGGGGTTCAAAACAAAGCCTTCCATTTGTCTGAAGGCGGCTGGAAGGTGTGGCCGGCCTGCCACAGCTGAGCCTTGATCCCTCCCAGTCGGAAATTTTCATATCCCAGCTATCAACCATCTAAAGGACAAGGTCAACATTTCTCCTGTTGCCAAAGAGGAGGGGTCAGCACCTAACGCTCGTGTTACGTCACCATGGCTGTGTTCTCGGGGAACACCTTGGATTCCACGTTCCTCTCTGAACCCAGCGGTGCCATGGCAAAGTCTCTGCCATTCCAGGGTCCCTGACAGCATTGGCTGTGCCAGGACCTCCTGGGGCTGTCATTGGACCTCTGTCACTCAAGCAGCACATCCCTTGAAGGATTTTAACTTCAAAAAAAAAAGCCTCATCTTTCTCACAGACTTTATCTTCTGTCACGTGGTTCCATCATGCATAGGAATTTTCTGCCAGGGTTTTAGAGAGCAAGCTGTGTTTTGGAGGGAGGTGGCCCCTTCTTTATTCTAGAAATGGAACTGCATGGCACTTTAGACTTTCTGTCAGACACCTGCAGTTGGGTTCTCTGGTGCCTACAACACCAGAGGGATGCACAAGTGAGGGATGCACAGGAGGGGGATGCGGAGGTGTTCTGCTCCAGACCCCAACCTAAAGGCAGCAGGGTGCACCCCCTGCCCGGGAGACAGTGACCACCACAGCACCGCCAAGGACCTGTCTGTCCCCTGCCATGACTGGGGGGTCCCCTCTGCCTCAGCCCTTGTCCTCTGCCCTGTATCCCCTCAACCCCTGTCTCAGGAGCAGTGCCCAGCCCTGGCCGGGGGTCTGAGCCTGTCCCGGTCCCCATTCCCGGCCCTGTCCCGGGGGTCTGACCCTGTCCAGTCCCCATTCCCAGCCCTGCCCAGGGGTCTGAGCCTGTCCCGGTCCCCATTCCCGGCCCTGTCCCGGGGGTCTGACCCTGTCCAGTCCCCATTCCCAGCCCTGCCCAGGGGTCTGAGCCTGTCCCGGTCCCCATTCCCGGCCCTGTCCCGGCGGTCTGAGCCTGTCCAGTCCCCATTCCCGGCCCTGTCCCGGGGGTCTGACCCTGTCCAGTCCCCATTCCCGGCCCTGTCCAGGGGGTCTGACCCTGTCCAGTCCCCATTCCCGGCCCTGTCCCGGGGGTCTGACCCTGTCCAGTCCCCATTCCCGGCCCTGTCCCGGGGGTCTGAGCCGAGCTCCCCGCCGTCCCCAGACGGTGACACCCCCGCCCCGGGGGGGCGCCGGTGGCCGCGGCGTTGAGGGGGAGCGCGGGGCCGGGCGCGCGCAGCCAATCGGCGCCCTCAGCGCCTGGTCCGATCTCCGCGGAGCTTTCCGATTGGCCGTCGCCCTCCCCTCTCCTCACGCCTCTGCCAATGGGGGCGGAGGGGCGTGGCCCGGGCGGCGAGCGCGCGAGCGGCGGGCGCGGCATGGCGGGGTCCCATAAGGGAGCGCGGCCGTGATGGAGCGCGAGCGGGCGGTGGGCGTCATGTCGGCGCTGTGGTCTGTGGGCGCGGGGCTGCTGCTCCTGCTGCTGTGGGTGCGGCACCGCGGCCTGGAGGCCGTGCTGGTGCACCACCGCTGGGTCTTCGTCTGCTTCTTCCTCCTGCCGCTCTCCATCCTCTTCGACATCTACTACCAGCTGCGCGCATGGGCCGTGTGGCGCCTCCACAGCGCCCCGCGGCAGCACGCCCAGCGCGTCCGGCACATCCAGGAGCAGGTGAGGCTCGGGCGGACCGCGGGACTCCCGGGGGTACCGCGGCTTTGCGAGGGCGCGGCGTGTCCTTGTCCCGCTCTCTGTCATCCCGCCATTCCGCACCCGGGCAAAGTCCAGCCGGAGCGGGGAAAAGCGAAGGAATGAACCCCCGTCAGGGTTCTTTCCCCGCTGAAAACTCCTGTGGAACTCTCTCCGTGCGGCCGCTGGCAGCGCGGTCTCCTCAGGGATGTGCTGTGAGGCCGGCTGGACACGCACCGGGCTCGGGGACACACGTGTGTGCAGCGTGCAAGCGTCGGTCTCCGAAGGGCAGGCTCGGAAAGCGTGTTCGCATTCCAGCCGCATCCTGCCCCCCGGCACCGCCGCTTCCAGGCGATGCTTCACGGGGAGGTTAAACTTTTCCTCCGCCCCGAAATGCAGATGTCTGTAGCGATTCTGTGCGCCCTGGCATTTGTGGTTAATTCTGTCACGTCCGCTTCTGTTTCCTGCCTTGCCTCTCGCATCGCAGATACAGATGGATATTAATGTGGATACCGTTTTTCTCAGAGGGGTTGGGGTTGTTGATTGGGGTTTTTCTGCCAGCTGTAGTAGCAACTCAGCTTTGGGGAAAATGCAATTGTTTGTTCTCTGGGTGTTAACCACTGTGGCTTTGCAGAATTCGTGGCTAACACGTATGGCTTACACATTTTCCTTCTCAACTTTTCGTAGAATCCAAGGAGGTTTTGGGTTGGAAGGGACCCTTAAAAATTATCTCATTCCAGCCCCACCCTGCCATGTGTAGGGATATTTTCCACTAGACCAGGTTGCTCAAGGTTGCTTCCACTAGACCAGATTTTCTCTCTTTGCCTGATCATTTGCAGGCTCAGGCCACTTTTTGTGTGTTTTGGATTAGAACCAAGATCATAACAGTGATAATACCTCCCTTAAAGGAGGGATTTTTTTAACTCTCTTGTTAGTGTCTCATTAGCTTTCTGAACCCTGCCCCCAAAAGAAAACCCCAGAGCTACAGGATATTAGAATTGTGTCCTCTACATAACCAAACAGCTCTGGTCGTACTTTATTTAGAAGTTCAGAGGCCTGCAAAGAGATTTCCAAAGCATCCCTGCTCTGACAGCTGCTGGCTCTTGCAGGTCCGGGAATGGAAGAAGGAAGGCAGCAAGAGATACATGTGCACGGGCCGGCCCGGCTGGCTGACTGTGTCACTCCGTGTTGGGAAGTACAAGAAGACTCACAAGAACATCATGATCAATTTAATGGATGTTCTGGAAGTAGACATTGAAAGACAGGTAACAGATTCCACCACAAGGCATTCACTGTAATGGATTTTACGGGTTTTCTTTACAATACTCGGGAGCTGAAGGAATTAGATTCCTCAAAGAGCAAAATTTTGTAGCAGACCTATCAAATTTCAAGGGTTTGCAGTGTGTGCTTGGATTGTTCTATCTGAAGAACCCAGCATATGGAATTGCTTGGCTTTTATGTGCTGAAGTCTAAAAGACCAGATTGATTTATGAGTTTGGGCACTGAGCAACAAGATGTTGAGGCAGAGGAGGAATCACTAAACAGTTCCCACTATTTTTAGCAGCTCCCTTAGGAAAGTGAATCTCTGAGTTCTGGTAACAGATGGAAGTGTATCCGGTTAGCCATATTTTGTCATCATTAATGCTGAACTCTTAATTGATGTTTGTTGAGAACTTGGGGGTGAGGTTTTTTTGTTCTTTTGCTTTTTAGGTTGTTCGTGTGGAGCCTTTGGTGTCCATGGGCCAGCTGACTGCATACCTGAATCCCATGGGATGGACTGTTCCTGTGGTGCCAGAGCTTGATGATCTCACAGTAGGTAAGGGGCGCTGATGACAAGAAGAGACTCACTGATTCTGCTGCACCTTCATGAGGGTTTTTTATGCAGTAAAACATTGCATTGTTTTAAAGGTTCTGGAAATACTCTGTTGAACGTTATGTTCTTTTTGGTATTTATGTTATAAGCACTTCCCTCTTTTCTTTTTTTTTTTTTTTTTTTTTTTTTTTTTTTTAAATTGTCTTAAAAGAGCTTATAAAGTGGGTGTTTGCTCTCACAAATCAGCCACAATTTGGAGTGTGTTTCATTTGATTTGTTGTGTGCTCTCTTGATAAGGTGGCCTGATCATGGGAACTGGCATTGAGTCTTCATCCCATATCTATGGACTTTTTCAGCACACCTGTGTGGCCTATGAACTTGTTCTTGCTGATGGAAGCCTTGTGAGATGTTCACCAGTAAGACAAAATGTTACTTTGCTATCATTTACAATGTCATTGACAGTTATTGGTATGGCTGTATGATTTAGTATGACATACTTTTTGCAGACTGAAAACTCAGACCTATTTTATGCAGTGCCTTGGTCTTGTGGTACTCTGGGTTTCCTGGTTGCAGCAGAAATAAAAATGATTCCTGCCAAGAAATATGTCAAAATACATTACGAGCCAGTGAGAGGACTGCAGAAGATTTGTGAGAAGTTCACTGAAGAGTCTAAGAAAAAGGAGAATAGTTTTGTGGAAGGACTTCTGTATTCCTTGGATGAAGCAGTCATCATGACAGGAGTCTTGACTGATGAAGCTGAGCAAAGCAAGGTAATCAAAGACTCACAGTGAAAAAAAAATTCCCGAAGTCTAACTGAAGCTGTACTAGGATAAAACCATTATCAAATTGGAACAGTCTCTTAACATAGGATTAAAATTTGGATCAGTTCATCAGAATATTTTAAAGTATAACCATTTCCTGCTATGACTGAGTCTGTTCTCTAAATCTTTCATTGACGAGGAATGACCCACAGATTTCATTGTTCTAGCAAATAATTCAGTCTACAGCCTCTTCACTGCAGTACCTGAGGAGGAGGAGAAGGATCATTTCTCATAGATTGAACAATGCTGCTCTGAACTGCAGTTACTCTCTTCCCAGCAAGCTTTTAATTCTGTTAATATTAACAAAAACACATCAGGGCCGTGCACAGCAGGGTCATGCTAAGTGTTCATGCAACCCTCCACCTGGAAGTTTCCTCTCTGCCATGGGAGATTTTGGATTAATGGAGGGTTTAGAGATTGGCATTTTAGGAATTCAGTTCTGTCACATTCATGGGCTCTTGAACAGCTTGTCAGTGCCAAGCCTTACTTAAACCTTAATGGCAAGAAAGGTAAGGAGCCTTGCAGGTGGTGGAGTGAAGGCTCCCTAGATGTCTTGTGACAGTCTTATCCAGAGAGTATAACAGAGATTCCTCCCAGGAAAGGAATCTGGGGGACATACTCTGTTGTCTAGCAAGGTGTAACTGTTACCTAATAAATGCGTGTTTCCTTCCAGATAAACAGAATTGGCAACTACTACAAGCCGTGGTTCTTTAAGCATGTGGAGAAGTATTTGAAAGCTGACAGGACTGGAGTAGAATACATTCCTTCCAGACATTATTACCACAGACATACTCGCAGTATCTTCTGGGAGCTCCAAGTAAGAGCAGTTCCAAAATTCAAATGTATCTGCAGGAAGGGGCTCTGCCCTTTCACAGTGTAGGTACAATGTACCTTCTTCCCCTTGGCAGCAACTTCTGTCTTTCGTGGGGGGAAAAAAATGGCAAAAGTTTATGTAAAATTTGCAAGTCTTGCATTTGGGTACAGCAAATCCAAAGATGCTTCTTCTCATATAAGGCATATTGTATCAGAAACTCCTAATTTTTTTGTTTAGTGTTTTTCTGAACTTAGACCTTATGCATTTCAGCATTAAATTTTTGTGATTTTCAAATTCAGACGGTGGAAAAAAAAAACATGAATGTGAAATTCTGGCTGAAAAACTGCCCCGCCTAAAGCAGTTATGCTGTCAGGTCATTACTTAGAATTTCATAAATGTGTTTATTGTTGTGTGTACTTACACAAAACTTTGGCATTGTGAAATGTTCCCGTTACTTAATTTTGAATCTCTGGAGCAAGGTGCCAGATCCTTTCAGCTCCTGCAGAAGGTAAACAGGAGTTAGCTGTGCAGGTGGTAATTAAAATGTTACAGCTTTAAAATGCTTTTGAGAAATTTGGTTACTCTTGCCAAACTTCAGTGAGGTTAGCTCTTTGTGCACTCCTCCCTTGGCTGTTCTAAACTAATAGCCTGTTGCTCTCTGGACTTTATTCTCTGAAATTATTTAGGGCCGGGTATGTTGTGATTCTTACAACTGAAAATCAGTGGTAACTGGTGGAGGCTTGGGGCAAGGCTCTGTAGCCAAGTGCAATCCAGGCCCCTCTAATTTGCTAATTTGTATTTTAGTTCTTCAGCAAAGCATCAGCAATTTTCAGATTTACTGAAAATCTGGCTTAATATTGCCCCGAGGACTCCGAAGTGTTCTTTTGGTCCACTTACACATTCTTCAGTCAAACTCTTTTTTTTTTTTTTGCTTTTCTTTCCTCTTTGAAGGATATCATTCCTTTTGGCAATAACCCTGTGTTCCGTTACCTGTTTGGCTGGATGGTCCCCCCAAAAATCTCTCTGTTGAAGCTCACCCAAGGAGAAGCCATTAGGAAGCTGTATGAGCAACACCACGTTGTGCAGGACATGTTGGTGCCAATGAAGAGCCTCGAAAAATCAATCCAGACCTTCCACGTTGACCTTAATGTGAGAACACATCTCCTTAGAACTCAGCAAATCTTGGGTTGTTTGTGATAACAGCTGTGACTGTTGATCTTAAGGCATAATATCCTGCTTGTGCAAGAGGTCATTGTTGTGTCCTGGGGAGTGCTGTGCTTTGTGAGTCCCCGGTGCAAGGCTGCAGCAGAAACAAACACAGCTTTCTGAAAAAGAGAAGAGTTAAATAAAAGAGTCGAGCTTTGGTAGAAGCGAATGCTTCTAAAAGATTTTATCACTTACTAAAATTTGAACTGATCTTCACCTAAAATGATTAATGGGCTCAGTAAACACCAGCTGCAGAGCTTCATTTCCCTTTCTTGCTCTTATTTCTGAATTTAGTTAGTGTAGAATTTTAATTTTGATAATTTCAAGAAAACACTTCCTTATTGCTCAGAATGTTTATTCAGTTGTTGCTTTGAGATCAAGGGTGGTTTGTTTGTGTGGTCGGGTTTGGTGGTGTTTTTTTCCTTTTAATTTCAAATATTTAAGAGGAGGGGGTAATTTTAAGAGGACATTTTTAATCTGTTTGTGTTATGGTCATTAGAAAGTCCAGCTGAAAACAGCACCAGCACAGGTGGGAAGGAAGAGCTTGAAAGCAAGGGTTTCAGTCCAAGACTGGGAGGAAGTTCTCTTAATTCTTCATTTTGCCACATTTTTTAAAGAGCTTAAAGGATGATTGTGTTAAAAAATAAGTGATAAGGTGTTTTCCTGCCCCTGCAGGTGTACCCTATTTGGTTATGTCCTTTCATATTGCCCAACAATCCTGGTATGGTCCATCCCAAAGGAAATGAAACCGAACTCTACGTGGATATTGGTGCTTATGGAGAGCCTAAAAGCAAACAATTTGAAGCCAGAGCTTCAATGAGGCAAATGGAAAAGTTTGTAAGAAGTGTGCACGGGTAAGGACCCCACTCCTCAGAATAATGATAATGTCATATAATTCACACCCATGTGGTTTAATCACAGTTATTTATCTCACTGAAATTTAGTATTTAATATTGCATTAGTTTAACTACCACAATAATTGAAAACGAATTTAAATTTCTAATTTTGGTGAGTTTTCAGATATGATTTCACTTTATTGTTTTGATTGCAAAACCAACCAAACAAAAGGACGGCACCGGCTGAAGTTCCTGGAGTGTAGCTGGGAGCTGGGTGACTTCAGGTCACCTTTCAGCTCTGGGAGTAGAGTCTGCTGCTACAAAATACATCCTTGGAATACATCATTCAGGAATCCCAAAAGTTTGGCCAGCTTCCCTGCCTGCCCTTGGGGCTGCTCTCTGTAATCCTTGCAGCGTCGCGGGGCGGCTCTGCCCCGTCCTTGCAACCAGCGTGTCCTTGCCCAGGGGGCCAGCCTTGGCTGCCCCTGCAGGCAGTCCCTGTGCTGGTGGCATTCTTTCCTCCCTCAAAACTTGTACTCCAGAGCTTCCTTTTCCCTGCCTTGGGTTCTTACTGCACAGGACCACAGTGGGCGTGAGGCATGTGCCCACCATCTGTCGGGGACTCGAGCCAGCCTAATTTGCTGGAGCGGTGTCAGTGGAGAGGCAGCCACAGGCTGGTTTCTCAGGAACAAAAAGCGACTACACGGTATTTTTACACCATCAGTATAATTTATCCCCATTTCTGTTTTGACCTACTTCTCAGTCTAACAGTGATCGTGTCCCATGTGGCTGAGCAATAATGGCAAGGCTGCTTCGAGATGATTTGGGGACTGCAAATGACTTTGAGCTGCAAGAAGTGATTTGCCAGAGAACAAAGCAACCCAAAGTTAATTTTAAGCTTTTTTTTTTTTTTTTTCATTAACTTGAAATCTAGCTTTTAATTTAAAGCTCTTTACTGACAAAGTTTGGTCTGTTTTCTACCTGTCACTGGGAAATGAACACTGGATAAATGCTTAAGCTTCCAGTTTTGTAATCACACAGAACAATAGAGCTTCTATGTTAGGTTGTGTTTTGCTGCTGTGCTCTGATGGTAGCTGCAGCTTAGAGAGCACAGTATGAAAGTGAGGAAGAGTCCACAGCTGAAGAAAGATTTAATTTGTAAATGGACCTTTGTTACAGCATGCTTTGTTTACACTATGAGTTTATCTTCTTGGCCTGGTCTCGTTTGGTGGTGTCTTGCCTTCCTAGTTCTATTCTCAATGTCCAGAGAAATGAGAAAGTCAAAGGATGTATTGTTGCATCTGTCTTGAATGGATTTTGTAAAGCAGGCAAATATGAGAGTCTATGACTGTTCTTACATGTATCCCAAGAAAACAGGCAGAAAAAAAATACTGAATCCACAGAACTTAATTGGCTGGGTGTCCCAGCATAATCCATGTGAGCTGTTGTATTTGCTTGGTTTTAAAAAACATTGTTGATGTTTTTGTTTTGTTAAGTATTTGCTATTTATAGCTTGCACTGATTTTTTAAATATTCTGTATCAAATCTTGTGGCTCAATTAATACTGAATCTCTGTCTCCTCTTTTTCCCTTCTCTCCAGTTTCCAGATGCTGTATGCAGATTGTTACATGACCCGTGAGGAGTTCTGGGATATGTTTGATGGCTCGTTGTACCACAAGCTGAGGGAGCAGATGAATTGCAAGGATGCCTTTCCAGAAGTGTATGACAAAATCTGCAAAGCTGCGAGGCACTGAGCCTGGCTGAGCTCACCAAGCAATCAGGGAAAGAGGAATTTACCTATAGCTAGTCAGTATATCCTTTTAAAAAAAAAAAAAAAGCTTTATTGCTCTCCAAATAAGCTCATTCTCATTGATGTTTAAAGGTATGAATTCCTGCTTTACACGTTTATGTTTAGTATTTCTTCGTATGTTTTTAAAACCAGTTTTCCAAACTCAGAGTGATTGTTTTTAAGAAATCTGAAGTGCTAGCCTTTGTATCTAATGTAGTGACATAGGTGAGTTCACCTATTTCCAAGCAGAAGAAGAAGAATGGGAATGGCTGAAGACACTGGAGTTACAGCAGCTGTGTACCACAGCTATATTCAACATGACTTCTGAAAACAGGAGGGAGGGCTCAGGAATAGGTGCCAAAGCTGAACACGTTGTCTAATTAATCATGTTGTTAAAAACATTTGCCTGCAGTCAGTATCCTGTAGAGCAGCTCTGCAGTGGCTCATCCACACTCCATCATCCCCCAGCTGTGTGATGGTGGTGCTGGGCTGCTCACGTTGTCCTGCATGGCAGCTGAGCTCCCCACGCCTGGCTTCTGCTGGAAAACTGAGCATTGAGGTGTGAAGAAGATGCTTTTTACTTGTGCCTATCAGATTTGTACTGATTTCGATTATGAAGTGCGAATGGATGTAAGTTTTTAGGTGTTTTGTAGTTGGCCAACGGTGCATTGTTTGGCTTTTTTTTTGCCCCAAAGTATCAATGTTCTGGCTTTGTAGACCACTGGAAAAAAAATATGCTGCTATTTCATATAGCCAAATTTTAATTTCTTCATGGGTCAGTTTATTTGCGTTTCTTTTGGGTTTGTGTTTTTTGGGGGGTTTTTTTGGTTGTGGCTTAATTTTAGTGCCTTATAAGTGCTCAGTTGGAGGAAGATATGGCTTATCTCAGACTGTTCTGTCCTGGCCTGTAGAAGGAAGTCAAGGCTGTGTTTATAAGTAGGTTTGTTTGAGCAGGAGGCTGCAGATAAGAACTCTTGATGTGAATCTTGACACACACAGGCTTCGGCTGTGACTTGAGTGACATTTTTGCTTTTCATTTTAGCTGGGTTAGGTTGATAGGCTTTGTAAAAGGACTGTTTCAGTCACCTGGAGAGGAAACAACAGCAAGTACTGTTAGTTCCCTCTTCTGCTGCTCGCAGGTGAGAATGGCACAGTCGTGGACTTGACGCAGTTGAGTGTAGAAGTGTGGAAACGTTTTGACCCTGTAGCCAGAATCAGGGTTCCAAACCAAGCCTGTGTCTTGTCCAAGCAGTGCTGAAAATTGTTACTTGAAACCTCACTGAGCCTGAGGGAGAAGAATGTCATTTTCTTGAGGCTTGTGTAGGGGGTAACATGGAGAGCTTCTCAAACAGTTACCAGTGGGAGGTGTAATTTTATTATGCGTGCTAAACCAATGATTTTATTTATTGATAGATGGATGTTTAAGGTCCAGATGAAACCAATGATAAAGCAGTAGCAGGAATAAGCTTGGGCTGTAACTCAGTGATGCACCCTGTGTGCAAGTAAGGTATCCCCTGAGATCCTGAGCAGGGGCAGCATTCCATGGGGAGACACAGCCACTGCAGAGTGTCCTCAGTGCTGCCCGAGCCGTGGAGCTGTGTCAGTGATCCAGGAGTGCCTGTCGTGCCTCCTGGCTGCACCAGGGGTACACAGGGAGGCAAGCGTTGATTCTCAGGGTGTGACCTGCCTTCCTGCCCCTACCAGGGAATTGTCCCCGGGGTGAAGCTACAATTTAGCCCAGTGCTCATATGATAGTCTGCACAGAGCAAGAATGGATTGGTTAGCTTTGAAAGGGCAATGTTAAAACAGCTAGAGGATATGCAAATACTTCTACTTAGGCTGTGTTTCACTTATGTACTGATGATCTTTAGGTATGCACTGTGTTTGTTTTTCCACTCCTTAATTTATTGGCAAAGTTTCCATGCCGTGATTGGGTACTGCACTGTATCAGTCACACACATTATTGCTGTTGCTCTTGGTTTTTTTTTTTGGTTGTACGGGCTGTTGGAAATAAAGCTCTGGCCGGCGTACTGTTCCAAGGGGTGTCTTTTAATGAGTGATTGCTTGCTTTTCAACAGCTGTTTATCATTTCTCTCATGCTTCTCATGTTGTTCCACATGGCCAACGATTACTGAGAGAGGAATGGGTAAAGAGACCCAGGGCATGGTGAGGGAGGTGGTGGGAGGTGATGTTTGTAGGAATGTCTTTGAAATCTCTGAGCCTTCACTTATCTGTGCCCCAAGACACACCTGCAATAAAAGAAACACCTCATAGCTGAGCCTTTAACCCCTCAGTTATTCCCCACTAGCTCCACACAGCCTCATAATGACAGTTGTCCTCATCTTTTACACACACCCCCCCCCCCCACTTCATTCTTTTCCTGTGACATTTTGTGCAAGGAGGACAAACCCCCATTTTGCAGCTAGTTGCTACCCATTGCCACTGGGTAGTTACTTCATTCTCCTTATTTCATGCTAATAAATCTAATCCCTGCCTGGAATGAGCAGCCAAAAGTGAGTGAAGACTCAGTGCACTCTTCAGCCTGAGGAGTTTCACACCCACCTCTTCTGTCTCCTTGATAAGTATCTTTATGGCAGCTCTGGAGGCTCAGTGGGAGGTGTTCCTGCCCCTCCCTGGTACACAGCTGGTACACCTTCTCCCAGGGTGTACACTGCTCTTTTCCCAGGGAGAAAGCCAGGCTGCCAAGTGCCTCAGCCCTGCTGAAACTGCAGTTCAGATGCCAAAGCCCTTCCTTGTTTTAATCACGCTCCCGTGCTAGCCTTGGCTTAGGCTGCATTTCACAACCCTCCTTTGTTGCCCCAGCAGCATTTCTGTACCCTCCCTCACCCACATCACTGCTCAGGCCTTTCCCTTCAGAGACCTCCTCCTTCGGAACAATAGCCAGGATTTCCCAAAATATCTGCAGTTTTACCTGTGTTCCATTATCTCCCCCCACCAAATGATATCTGCAGATTAATTACCATACTTAATCAGCCACAGCTAACATGTAATTACACCTAGATTTAATTATTCCTGTCTGGTCTAAACACTTGTACAAAACCTCATAAAATTAACTCTAGGAGTACCAACGTGCTCCAAGTACATCTTGAAGGGCAGCTTTTGTTGCTACTGACATTTTCTGCTCATCTCACTTTCTCCATTGGCTCCAGGTTTTCATTCCCTGCTCGTCTTTGCTGTGGTAGCACATTTTCAGATCCACTTCTCTGGGGAGTTGTGGTGGACTTGGGGCTACTCAGGTGTGGTGACACCACCCATGACAGGTATGTGCAACTCCTCTTAAGTAGTAGCAGAGTTTGAAAGGATGTGCTTAACCCTGAGTGAGCTGCGTGTGCCATCACACCTTCCTTGGGAGGTTGTGCAGGGTCTGGTGTCCTCTTATGTATGTAATTTCTCTAAAGTCCCAGCTGAAAATAATTACTTAGTGCTAATTGCAGTGTCATTGCCCCCCCCTCCTTTAAGTCTCTGTTCAGCCAGGCAGAGAGAGGACAGGGAATCCTCTCTGTCAGGTTTCCTGTTGGCCCTACCTATCTCAGGGAAGGCATGGCACAATTCCAGCAGTTTCTCCCTCTTATCCTTTGCTCCTGGGCTCCCCAGGTGCCATCAGCCACTGCCATGTGAATTGCAGGCTCCTGGCTGCTCCTGAGGTTCCCCCAGTTTGAGAAACCCCCTGAGGACCAGGCTGATTGTGCCAGCACCAGAGCCACTCACCTCAGCAAGTGATACAACAGTGGCACATCTCAAGCAAAGGGAGACCAGCCAGTCTCCTCCAGGAGCAGCTCTGGCCACAGCAGGCCATGGTGATTATCCCTGCAGGCTTGAGCACACTCACCAGCCACCTACTGCCAGCTGCAGTGAAGGGCAGCAGTGTCACAACCTCCCCACTCAAGTGTAATCTGAAAGTTCCCCACCAATTACGAAGATGTCTTGACCTCTTTCAAGCTGCCTGTTCCTCGCTCAGCTGGATAGAGGAGAGAAGCCATGTGGATTCCTGCTGTTCATCCCTAGCCAAGGTGGACTATTTCAGACTAAAGCTTTCCCTGTCTGCTTTGAGCCCCTTAGGCTTTGTTCTGGCTCTCCGTGGGGAAGCTGCCAAGATGAATACAGCTCCAGAAACGGGTACTGAGGGAAGGGCTCCTACCTGCACTGGCTCTGCAATGTGCTGCTGCAGCTGCTAGAGGAAAAACTGGCTTTTAAACAGCAGAGTATGACTTTTTTGAGGACACAAGGAGCTCCTGGCACCTAAAAGGACTCAAACCCAGCTGCCCTCATCCATGAAGTGCATCCGCTTGCTTGCAAGTGAAACAGAGCAAAACTAATGGGAAGGGTTGTCCAAGCATCCCTTGAAAAGGGCAAAGGCCTGAGGATGCAGGCAGAGGTAATGAGGTCACTGCTGAGGCTCACCTGCCTCTGCGCAGCGTGTGCTCCGTGCTGCGTGCTCAGCACATCCCGTGCTTCCACCCAAGGCTGCTCCCAGCTTGAGCTGCGTGTCCTGGACCATCCTGTGCAAAAAGTCCCTGTGCAAGGAGCTGCTTCCCAGCAGGCACAGGCTGGGAGATGAGAAGAGCTGCATCACTAAGCCCAGCTCGCCCCACACATCCAGCTCTCACCTGGCTGCCCGTGTCCCCAGGAGTGCCTGCAGCCGCATGCTGACAGCTCTGGTCCCCAAGGACCACGGGGATGGTGGCAGCCCTTGCCATGGCAACCATCACCGTGGCACCCAGCATCTCCATTCCCCAGGGAATGTCCCCACCCTGTGCGGACTGGGCTGGAAAACAGCAGGGTCCTGGCAGGGAAAAAGCAAAGTCTTGTCTGCTCAGGAGGAGCTGTCTAAAAGCACCCAAAGGTTACCCAGGAGGGAGCACCTGCACCTTGGGTAGCTGCAATAATTTTATATTCCCCAGCAACTCCCCAAGGGGCAAAGCAAAGGCAGGACCTGCAACCACCACTCCACTGGGCATAAAAACATTGTCCAGCAGTTACAGTCATATCACTGGAAGGGATCAAATCAAGTGAGCCAAGGGTGTGAGCCAGCACTGTGGGGTCACGGACCCTATAAACTGTGTAGGAGCACATCCACGGGTAGATGGGATGTGCCACCACTCTGTGCCAAGCCCAAACTGCAAATCCTCTGCAGGATGGAGAGAGGTTTGACTGCTGAATGACTTCTCACCTGCCCTGACTTCTCACCTGCCCTGACTTCTCTTCCCTGGCCCTGGCCTGGTGCTACCTGGGGATGCTGCCGTTTCCAGAACCATTTTCCACCACCCCAGTGGCTACTCTGATGCTGACCCCTTGATCTCTTTGGTGCTGTGCCAAGCACTGATTCAAGACAGCTGCTATTGCCTGCTTGGTCTTTCATTTGTCTTCTCCCCATCCTCAGTATTTTTCCTCCCGGAAATCCCTGGGGGCAAAAAGGGAGGCCCCAGACAGGAGCTGAGCCCTTCAGTCTCACCATGTGCAGGGCCCGCCCCTCTCAGGCCACTCGTTTGGCCCCGATGCCATAAATCAGCCCCAGCAAAGCAGCGGGGGAGCAGTTTGGTGAAAGGCTGCAGGGACGGCAGAACCTTTATTAGGTTCCCCCAGCACAGCTGGAAAAAATAAGGAGCCCAGACAGGCTTTCAGGCACATAACCCCTGAGCTGAGCCCCGCGTTCAGTCCTGTCTGCTGATTTAATAAGAGATCAGCTTTCCTCACAGACCACATCTCCTGTGTAGCCTTAAACCCTCCTGGTTAAATCACTGCCCCGGCGAATCAATCCAAGATGGTTTTGTCCCTTTGATCAGCACAGCACGTAATAAGTCACCGGTGGAAATGTGTTTCACCTCTCTGGCTCCAACAACAGAGACAACCTTCCCGTCCTGAGGTGCCTGGTGAAAATCTCACAGTTCCTGGGCAAGGAGATGGACAAAGGGATTTTGCAGTGTGGCTCTGGAGGTGCCCAGGGACGCACGGCAGCAGCTGGGTGTCCAAGGTGTGAGCAAATTCCCTTCCCACAGGGATCCATCCTGATCCTCCAGCCTCCGAGACAGCCGCAGCACCTCTCCCAAACAGCGTTTGCAGTGCCTGTCTAATTGAGGTGACAAACACGGAGGGAGAAGTAATTGCCTGACAAAACCAGGGAAGGCTGGTCTGGGATGGAAGTTGCCACCTGTGAGCCAGAAACCCGGGCCAGATCCCAGCTCTAGCACTGAGCTGCTGAGGGACTCCCACAGATCCCTCTGGGCACACAGGATCTGAGTCACCTCGCAGAACTGGCTCGACTGTTTAATGACTTTAATGCTTCTAGATAACCTGGAGCATCAAAGATGTGCTCTTTAATTCCTTGCTTTTGCCCATTTCCAGCCCTCTGTAAACAGGATTGCACATGAGGACTTCACATTATAGAAGAATTGTGAAGATTTCTTCAAATACCATTTTTAAAATAAGGATTTATTCTTTTTTCGCTATATTTAAACAGGATTATTTAACTCTTCATTGAAGTGCTGTCTCCTCCTCTAGTGGAGTACTTTAACTGCAGAGATGTTAAACTCCCTCTGGGCTGAGGGAGGAGGCGGAAAAGTGCAGTGTGGAGGTGGTCACTGGGTGTCAGGCGATGTCTGTCTGCCAGACTGGACTGGAGAAAGCTGGAATGAGCTAAGAAGGTGGCTTTTGATCCCTCAGCCCTCCTTCAGGCACCCTCCAAGTGGTTCTGCCCCTGAACACTGGGGACATGCTGCCCCAAGACTGAGCCTGGAAGGGGAAGCAGTTGGGCCCATTGCTTTCAAGGACCCATTTTGTCCTGTCCTGGCTCTATTTACTATTTTTTACTGTTACATGAGGGTGAGCAAGAACTGTTCCTGGTGGATGAAACTCCGGGGCCAAGCTGTGGAGTTTGACCTGGATGACGCCATTCCCAAACTGCAGCTCCTCAGGGACAAACAGGAAACATTTGGCATCGAGTGCTTTGAGCAGGTCATCGACCTGGGCAATGTGGCTCCACCGAGACCTTGTGGTGCCTCCTGCAGACACCGCTTTGGGCAGGTGAAGCTGAAGGAATGCTGAAGCAGAGATGGAGCAGCGGGTTAAGAAAGATGAGGAATTCCCAATCGGTGCCTGTGGAGCTGAGGGCTGCCATAACCACACTCTGGACATGACCCAGATGTCCAAAGCCATGACCAGCGGGGAAGGATGGAGCTGGCAAAGGAGCTGCTTGAGGTGATGAAGGTCACTTCTTCCAAGGGCAGGACGGACCAGCGGTCACTGTCCCTCTGAGCCGGTGGTACGCCAGCAAGTTCCACAGCAGCAGCCTCTCCCAAGAACCAGGACCTTCTCAGTTTTCCAGGCCCTCGTTAGTTAGGAAAGGACGCCCGAATCCTGATGGTGCCAGTCCTGCGTCAGCCCTGCCCCCGTCCCGGTGCCACCCACCGTCCCCCTCCGCTGCAGCCACTCCTCCCGCCCGGCAGGTGGCGCCCGCCGCGCCCGGCGGAACCATAGAGCGCGGCGCGCACCGCCCCCGCGCGCGTGTGTCCGCCCCCGTGACAGGGAAGGGCACCCCATTGGCCGCGCCGGCGGGGCCGGGCGCGCGCCTCCGCGGGAGTAAGTGTGCGCGCGCGAGTGTGCGTGTGCACGTGTGTGAGTGTGCACGAGCGTGCGCTCAGGTGTGAGTGTGCTCAAGTGTGAGCGTGCTCAGGTGTGAGTGCGCTCAGTTGTGGGTGTGTGCACTCGTGTGTGAGTGTGCTCAGGTGTGTGTGCATGCTCAGGTGTGAGTGTGCTCAGGTGTGAATGTGCTCAGGTGTGAGTGCGCTCAGTTGTGAGTGTGTGCGCTCAGTTGTGAATGTGAGCACTCAGGTGTGTGTGTATGCCCTCAGGTGTGAGTGTGCTCAGGTGTGAATGTGCTCAGGTGTGAGTGCGCTCAGTTGTGAGTGTGTGCGCTCAGTTGTGAATGTGAGCACTCAGGTGTGTGTGTATGCCCTCAGGTGTGAGTGTGCTCAGTTGTGTGTGTGCTCAGGTGTGAGTGTGCGCTTAGTTGTGTGTGTGTGCACTCAGGTGTGTGTGGGCTCAGTTGTGTGTGTGCTCAGGTGTGTGTGCACTCCTGTGTGTGTATGCACTCAGGTATGAGTGTGCTCAGGTGTGTGTGCGCTCAGTTGTGTGTGTGTGCTCAGGTGCGTGTGTGCTCAGGTGTGTGTGCTCAGGTGTTGGCCCGCGGCATTCCCATGTGTCCATGGCGGTGCAGGGGTACCTGTACATCCCGGACAGTGCACCCAGGTGTGCGTTCAGCCCCGTGTGTGTGCAGGTGTTTCCGTGCCTCCTTCCCGCGTGTCCGGGTACCTGTGCGTCCCAGAGGGTGCGCGGGGGTGTTCCCGCGTGTGCGGGTGTGCCTGTGCACATCCACGTAGGGCTCCCTGTGCATCCCGGAGAGCGTTCATGTGTGTGCCCCCAGGTGTGTGTGTGTACGTGTGAGCTCCGGTGCGCGTACACATCTGTCGGGGTGGCCGCAGACTCTCTGTGCGGTCAGCGCTGACCCTGCTCTGTCGCGGTCTCCGCAGGGACATCCCCGCCATGGAGGCCCTGCTGAGGAGCTGCCGTGTGCCGGCGCTGGGCGCCCGTCAGCGCGGGATCAGGGCCCGGCACGGCGGCACCCCGGGCAAGGCCAGGCGCCTGCTGCTCTCTCAGCTCTTCCAGCCGCTGGCCCTGCCCGTGGGCAGCCAGGCAGGGTCGGAGGGCCGGCCCGGGGAGCCCACCTGCCGCAGCCAGCGGCTGATGCTGCAGGGCGGGCTCATCCATCCCACCAGCCCCGGCTGCTACTGCTACCTGCCGCCCACCGTCCGCGCCATGGAGAAGCTGATCAAGCTGATGGACGAGGAGATGCAGGCCGTGGGCGGGCAGAAGCTGAACATGCCCAGCCTGTGCTCGGCGGAGCTGTGGCGCGCCAGCGGCCGCTGGGACCAGATGGGGCCGGAGCTCTTCCGGCTGGTGGATCGGCACGACCACGGCTACTGCCTGGGCCCCACGCACGAGGAGGTGGTGACGGCGCTGGTGGCCTCGCAGAGCGGCCTGTCCTACAAGCAGCTCCCGCTGCGCCTCTACCAGGTCACCAGGAAGTTCCGGGACGAGCCCAAGCCCCGCTTCGGTTTGCTGCGCAGCCGGGAGTTCTACATGAAGGACATGTACACCTTCGACAGCTCCGAGGAGGCGGCTCGGCGCACCTACGAGCAGGTGTGCCATGCCTACTGCCGCCTCTTCGCCCGCCTGGGCCTGCCCTTCGTCAAGGTGCGGGCGGCCACGGGCAACATCGGCGGCACCACGTCCCACGAGTTCCAGCTCCCAGCGGACGTCGGCGAGGACCGGCTGGCGCTGTGCCCTCGGGGACATTTCGCGGCCAACGTGGAGACGCTGAACGGGGAGCAAACCTCGTGCCCCACGTGCGGGGAGAAGCTCAGCGAGACCAAAGGGATCGAGGTGGGGCACACGTTTTACCTGGGCACCAAGTACTCCTCCGTCGCCAACGCCGTCTTTTCCTCCGCCGAGAACAAACCCCAGCTGGCAGAAATGGGCTGCTACGGCCTGGGCGTCACTCGCATCCTGGCGGCCTCCATCGAGGTGTTGTCCACGGAGGACAGCATCCGCTGGCCGAGCCTCATCGCTCCCTACCAGCTCTGCTTCATCCCCCCCAAGAGGGGCAGCAAGGAGGAGGAGGGGGAGGGAGCGGTGTTGCTGGAGCGGGTGTACGATGAGCTGGCCGAAGCGCTGCCCCACCTCGCTGGCGACTCGGTGCTGGACGACCGGACCCAGCTGACCATCGGTAAAAGGCTGAAGGATGCCAAAAGGCTGGGCTATCCCTACGTGGTTGTGGCTGGGAAGAGGGTCTGCGAGGACCCCCCGGTCTTTGAGGTTTGGAATCAGAACGCCAGCGAGGTTTTGTTCCTCACCAGAGAAGGGGTGATAGAGCTGCTGAGTAAAGTGCGAGTCTCTTAAATGCCTCTTCTCTGAATCTGTCATCTCTGCTGCAATGAGTTTATCTGGGCAGCACTGGCGATGGCTCCGGGTGAGCAGAGGAAAATCCAGCTCTCATCAGAGCCAGCCACGGTGTCCTGCAGGTGCACCAGGGGCTGAGGTTGAGCTGGAATCAGCCCACGTTCCTCCACGGGGCTGGGGACATTCCTCCCTCTGGGTACAGGTCCCTGGAAGCTGCTTTTGCCAGCACTTGTAGTGTCCTGTGGCCATGGGAGCACTGGCAGGGACAGGCTGGCCATGACCCCTGTCAAGGGCACAGGACAGCCAAGGCTGCACGGGGGGACAGGAGGGCTTTCCTCACTGCTGCTCTCAGCAGGAAGGATTCTGAGAGAGACACAGGAAGGTGATTTTCCTCTGTTTTCCTCTCTTTGGGAACACTCAGGTCCCATGAAGGTGGAAGCTTGCCATGGCAGGCCCCGGGGCTCCCATGAGGAGCAGCTTGGTGCCGTCCCAGCAGCTCTGACGGGACAGGGAGCTCCTTGGAGGGGCTCATCTCACCCTGTGCCACAGCTCCTCTGTCCGAGAGCAAGAGATCAAGAGCAACACTGCAATAAAATCAAAGAATCGTTTAGTTTGGAAAAGCCCTTTAAGATCATTGAGTCCAACCATTAACCTGAGCTGCCAAAGCCACCGCTACCCCACGTCCCCCGGTGCCGTATCCACTGCCTGTTAAACCTCTCCAGGGATGGTGACTCCATCACTGCCCTGAGCGGGCTGTTCCTGTGCCTGACAACCCTTCTGATGAAGAATTTTCTCCAGATATCCCCGCTGGGGGTGGGGGCGGTGGGTCGAAAGGAGTGGGGCCGGGGCTGATGCCGGGGCTCATCGGAAGGCGCGGGGCCGGGACTGAGGCGGGGGAGGGTGGGACGATGGTGCCGGCGGGATGCCGGTGCCGGTGCGATGCCGGTGCCGGTGCGATGCCGGTGCCGGTGCCGGTGCGATGCCGCGGCTCATCGGAAGGAGCGGGGCCGGGACTGAGGCGGGGGAGGGTGGGATGCCGGTGCCGGTGCGATGCTGGTGCCGGTGCGATGCCGGTGCCGGTGCGATGCCGCGGCTCATCGGAAGGAGCGGGGCCGGGCCTGATGCGGCGGGGGCGGTCGCAGGCGGGGCCGGGAGGGCGGCAGGAGGAGCAGCGGGAGCATGGCGGAGGCCGGGCGGGACGGCGTGTGCGGAGCCCCGGAGCCGCCGCGGTACCGGGGAGCGCTGCACCCCGACACGTGGGAGCAGGTGAGGCGGCGGCGCCGGGAGCGGGGCCGGGAGCGGGGCCGAGCTCAGGGCGCTGTGCGTGTCCGTCTGTCGGTCCGCAGGAGCTGGAGGCCATCCCCATGTTCATGAAGAGCTGCCCGGCCCAGATCGACCCGGCGCGGCAGCCCGAGCTCGCCTGCCTGCAGTCGCTGCTGTTCGACGAGGAGCGGAGCCCCGCAGGTGCGCGGCGGGCCGGGCCGGGGCTCGGCGTGTCCCCGTCCCGCCCTGACACCCCGCTGCCTCCCCGCAGAGCTGGCCGCCATGTACAAGAACGAAGGGAACGAGTACTTCAAGGAGAAGGACTACGGGAGAGCCGTGGCCGCCTACTCGGAGGGGCTGCGGAGGCGCTGCGGGGACGCCGAGCTGGACGCGGTGCTGCTCGCGAACCGCGGCGCTGCGCATTTCCACCTGGGTGGGTAAGGGGCCTCCGACCGCCTGGGAACGCGGCTCCTGCTTCTGCTCGCCGTTTGGGGTTTCCTTTCTGCTTGTTTTGGGTTTGTGGTACGGCAGAGCAAGCGGTTTATCCGTGAGAAGGAGATTCCTTGAGCCCTGGAGGCCTGGCTCCCTTCGGCACGTGGCTGCGTGCAGGGTTTGTTCTCTGTTCCTTCCAGCTGCTACCTGCTGCTCGAGCCTTGGCTCCAGGACAGGGCAAAAACAGTGGTTTTTAGAATCATGCACTGGTTGGGGACCTTTAAAGGCCATCTGGCCCAACCCCTCTGCAAGGAGCAGTGACATCTTCAACGGAACAAGTTTATTCAGTGCCCTGTCCAGCCTGGCCTTGAATGTTTCCAGGCATGGACAACCTCTGCCAGTGCCCCACCTCTCTCATTGTAAAAAATTTCTTCCCATATTATGTCTAGTGTAGGTCTACCCTCATTTAGTTTAAAACCATTACCTGATGATCTTGGAGGTGTTTACCAACCTTAATAATTCTATGACTCTCCTGCAGCTACCAGCATCCAGCCAACAGTGTCCATGCAGCAGGGAAGGTGGTTTTTTAATGTTTTAATGCTGCTGTGTGTTGCAGCAGGGAGGTGGTGTGCTCACACCATGTTATTTACCTCTCACCTCTGTGATTGATCCCTGTCCTTTCACTTCTTTTCACCCTCCTCTCACCTCGCTGTGGTTGTAGAAACAGTGAATTACAGCGTCTCTGCATAAACTGTTTTGCTGCTTTGGTGTCTGGTTGGATTTTAAATGCAAGTGGAAGTTTCCGAGCACTTTTACTTTTACTTGCTTTGCAGGTAATTACCGTTCTGCTCTAAATGATGTCATCCAAGCCAAAAAGCTGAAGCCCACCCATCTCAAAGCCATCATAAGAGGTGAGAGTTCAAGCTGCATGGAGCTGCAGGGGAATCCTTTCCAAACGCTGGGCTGATGTTAACTTTACTGACTGTGCTGTTATTGTTACCAGCCCTGAAATGGGCTGTTGTTACCTCTTGCCTTGTTTCCTTGCCTGTTTCTGGGTGTGTAATAATTGTGTTTCTAAAGCTTAAATTACTCTGAGTGGCCATCATACTTTGTTTCTGGACAGAATTCATTTCAGAAAGGGAAAGCAGTTACTGGAAGAGATCTCTTCACTTGTTACTGCTGTTTCTCCCCAAAACAGAGCTCTGCCTTTTGCATTTTGCAATCAAAATATCCTTTTGTTCCTCATCTCTTATATCTGTCAGAGGTACTAGACCTGTTTCTGTAGAGTACAGCATAACTTTTCCTGTTTTCCACATAACTGTTTTTGGAGTCTGTTCTTTTATCCCACTCCATAGAAATCCCCCTTTTATTTTTCCTAACAAAGCAAATACTGAAATGTTAATCACAGTGATAAAATTCTGTTTGTAACAGACACTTTTAGCATAATCCTGCTGATTTCTGTGACTAAGTGATGTAAGAACTGATGAAATATTTTAAATTTTCTTCTCAACTGACCTGCAGGAAATTTCTGGTTGAAGACAAAAAAGTTTAGTGCAGAAGCACCAGACCTAACACTGTCTTTATAATCACCACTTTTGTAATAGTTGTACACTGATTCCAACACTGAAAACTTAAAATATTAATCCTTCCAGGAGCTCTCTGTCACTTGGAACTCCAGAATTTTTCGGAAGCAGTAGCATGGTGTGACGAAGGCTTGCAGATAGACTCGAAAGAGAAAAAGCTTGTGGAAATGAGAGCTAAAGCTGACAAATTAAAGGTAAATATTGAGGCAGCCTGGCATCTGCAGTGCTTGTCTCTCTGGGATCCTTGGAGGGAGGGTTCTCCATCCAGGTTTCTGCGTAGTGTGATGTCCCCAGGGAGGACTGAGCGGTGGTTCCATGTGTTGTGTGTCCAGGTGTGCAGGGGAAGGAGCTGGGGGGGACCTTCCTGGAGACTCAAACTGATTTTGGGGCCCTCCCTGGGGACCCTAACTGATTTCTCCACCCGTTGTCGGAGCAGAGCAATGATGGGCACTGACCTGCTCTGTGTGACCAGGGTGCATCTTTTTCTTGCCTTTAGCGAATTCAGGAGCGAGATGCCAGGAAAGCAAAGGTGATGGAGAGCAGAGAGCGGCGTCAGAAGGAAGTCTTGCTTGCAGCAATAAAGGTGATCCACTGAGAGGGGCTGGTTTTGTGTGGTTTGGGGTTTTTTTAAGAGCTCTATCGTCTTTCTCTAGAAGTTGGTTCTCATACATTGGCTTTTGAGGGCTAGAGCAAAAAAAATTGAGTTAAAAGCGTGATTCTCCAGGTCTGCATGGCTCTAGCCCCACCTCCCAGCTTTCTGTATTTCAGGTACCAACTAATGCAAAATACAGACCCAGTGTTAGGAGATGGGCTGAGCTTTGTGAGTGCTCTGGCTGCTGGGCTGTAGCACCACATCAGCCCAACGAACCTGGCTTTCTTTGCTGCCCACAGCCATTCATTCCATGGAAGAGTGGGAGATAACCTTTTGATAGGGTAGAGGAGGGAATCAGTCCTGGATCCTCTCCTTCCTCTGTCAGTGTTTGGGCTACATTAAAATATTCTGGGCTCTTACATACATTCAGATCTCTTCTGCTGTTGTCTATCCAAGGAAAAGAGTGAGCTTTCTTCAGTTCTCTGAAAGAGTAGATGTTCTCAGGAGCTGGTGTGTGTAGCTGCACCCTGTAGTGATGCCTGGCTGGCCCCAGAGAAAAGGATTTTCAATGCATCCCTTTCCACATGCTTTCTCAGGCTCTCCACGTGTGGGCTCCTCTGAATTCCCATCTCATTTGTTTATGAGGAGTCTGGATGTCTGGCTGAGGTTCTGGAATTTACTGGGAAGTGCAGTCACCTGCGTCTGATACTGTGGGAAAGCTTTGGATGACATGTTTAGGAGCTGACCCATTAACAAGAACAACATAATTTGACCTTTTACCAACTGCTAATATTTCGTTCTTATTCTCCTCACCGTAACTGTTTGATTTTTAGTTGGGTCTCGGTCTTTTCCCTCCCTCCCCTCCAGGAAAGAAATATCAAGCTGGTTCTTGAGCCTTCAGATGAAGAAGAGGAAGTGTCAGCTGGCCTGGCTGAGATATCCTTAGATGGGTTCCACTCTGACAGTGCCACGGGGGCAAAGGTGCACTTAGATGCTGATGGCAACCTGAGCTGGCCTGTCCTCTTCCTGTACCCTGAGCACGAGCAGACAGATTTCACCGTGGCTTTTCACGAGAACTCCAGGTAAATGCACTGCCAGCAGCGTTCTTGCACAGAGGAGATGTTTGAGCAAACAGGAACAGGCAGCAAGTGAAGCACTGCCACGCTGGTGGAGCACTTCCAGATTTCCAGTTGCACAGCTGACCCTGCTTTTGAGCAGGAGCCTGCACTAGGTGACCTCCAGAGGTCCTCTCCAACCTGAATTATTCTGTGATTTGCATCAATTTGTAGTGCAGACAAACAGATGTAGCCAGGGTGACTAAAGGGGCTTGCAGTGCAAGCTCAGAGCAGTAATTAATTAGTGGCCAGGGGTGCCTGTGACCCATCCACGCCTGTGGATTTTAGAGGTTCATTAAGGCGCCCTTTCAAAGCCCTCCAAATACGGTGTCTCAGAAAAAAAGGTTAAACTTAAAAATTATGAAAAGCTTCCAGAGGGGACCTCTCGTAACCAGCAGTGACCCCAAAGTGCTCCTCAGGGCTTTCAGCAGATCTGGCTGAGGTGCTGCAGACCTTTCAGTCTGTGAGCGACTGGCAAGCCTGGAATTCCGCTCTCCTTTGATGTAAACTTCAATTTCGGTTCTTGTAGTGTTAAACAGACTTGGAATTTGTAACTTTCTGCTTGTTGGAAGACATAGTCCTCAGATCTATGAATAAGTTCAAGACTTAAAATTACAGTGCAAGCAGGTTAGTAAAGTTGTAGTACTTCTATGGTACTGTTCACTGTGCCTTTGTGGGACTAAAGGAAGTGGAAATGGATTTTTAGAACAATCTGGACTCCAGCACTTCTCAAGCACCAAAAAAAAAGAAGCCTTTGACACACAGACATCTTCTCATCATTCTGATCTGGGACTGTGTCAAAGGAAAATCCATTTTAGACAAAATGCAGGGTGTTGATTTTGACATCTCTTTCAGTGTGAAAATGTAAAGTTTAAAATAATTTGTGATTGCACTGCTCAGATTTGAAGACAGTAACCTGAGTTACAACACGGCCTTGGATTCATTGGGAAGGTGATGAAGGGAAGGAACTACTGGTGATCTAAACTTACCTTCAAGTCTGCTGTTTAATTTGCTAATGTATTTTTGCCATCATTCAAGTATACAAGTTACTGAAGCTGAGCGCTTTGTCTAAGCTGACCAAGTGTGTTTTGGCTTTTAGGTTTATTGATCATTTAATGGTGATGTTTGCTGAGTTACCTCCTTGGGATTTAGAAAAAAAATACCTTCCCAACAATCTGGAGGTGAGAAGTTTGACTTTTCCTTCTGTTTCAGGGTGGTTGTGTTGTGGGTTTTTTTAATTTCTGGAGTGAGGAAGTGCACAACTCGTAGGGTATGAAAATCGTGGCATCTGTTTACTATGCACAGATGTGAAACAAGAGCTACCCTCACTTATAAACTCAAACATTGCCCACATGTGCTGACAAAATTTACTTATGAAAATGGAAGCTGTCTCCCACTTACATTGTATTTGACAGAAGGTATTTATAGATATTGGTTAGATTCCATCTTTGTAACAATAATTAGGATTTAAACCATCAAGATGATAGGTGGCCGGTTTTTTTTAACTGTGTCATGGAGTTGCTCAATGCAAGTAAGAAAATACTATTTTAAAAACAGTTTATTTTCAGAACTAAGTGGAGTTACTTAAGCACATAATCAGCTCAAGATAATATATCTCTATGAACACTTTGGCAGAGGTGGGTTGTGAGTTGGTCGTGGCTGCAGCAGGCTTTGAGGATTTTTCTGAAGTTGTACATAGAGGGATATGAATGTTTATTTTTCATTTTCCACTTCAGTGTCATCTGTGCCAGGCAGCAGCACAACCCTGTGCACAGTGAGCACAGGTCCAGAAGGACAGTGGCTGTGTACTTTTCCAGGTTAAATCCTGTGTGTATTTACAGTCTAATGCACCATTGCTGGATTGTAATCTCTTAAATCAACTCTGTTTTGTTCAAATACCTCTAAACCCACCCAGTTTATCTCATAACATTGCTGCTTTTCACCTGTTGAAGAGCAGCCCTTAGATTTGGATTGATTGCCTGTAAAGCATGGGAACAGCCAGTGTATTTTGCCTTCCTGCTGTCACTGCCAGGAGAACCTAGGCTGGTTTATACAGGGGAAAACTTGGAATTCACACAAACCAAACCCTGCATTGCTGAATTTTGCATCCCACAGTCAGGTCAAGCTACAGAGGTTTGATAAACCCCCAGCTGATAATGGTGTGCTGTTACTGGGCTTTCAGCAGCTTAGTGCTTTCCTTCATGTACCTTATAGGCATTTAATAATCCTCCCCAAAATTTTTTTTCCAGCTCTATTTTGAAGATGAAGAAAGAGAGGAAATGTATGAGGTGAACCCAGACCACACGTTGCTACAAATGCTGCAGCATGAAAGGTGAGGCTGTGCCTGTCCATGTCCAGGGGGAAAAGGGCAAAAAAGCATGAGCTTTAAGTCCAGTTTGTTCATAAATTGTCCTAACTCTTCTCTGACTTAATAGTCCTACCTCTTGAAGGTATAAAGCTGCATGGATTCTGTGCTTGGTTTTAGCAACTTACGTATGATTTCCCCCAGAAAAATGAACAGCTCTTTCCAGGACTGGATGGAGATGGGAAAGGGAGCTGAGCAGCACAGAAGGGCTATTCCAGAGCCCATCTACACAATACTACTTAAAAAAAAAAAAAAAAAAAAAAGAAAAACAGGCAGCAGTCCTCTAAAGAGCATGTTGAAGGTTAACAATGCTCTCGCTGTTCATGCTGCTGCGTGAGCAGCCCCTGGCGCAGCACGCAGCAGTGTTCTGCTCTGAAACTGCCTTGAAAGAGCGGTGCTGTTACTGAGAGAGAAGAGAATTTGCTGTTTGTGAAGCCGTAAAGTTCCCGTGCAGGCTGTGCTGTTGAGCTGCACCATCCCTTAGCTGGCTGGAGCTGCTGCACAGCGTGGGGGGCTCGGTCTGTCGCAGGGGGAGCGGGATCTCCGTCACCCCATAAAACTCAGCAGTGTCCATAAGCCCTCAGATTTCAGGCTGTAAGGGCAGTTGCAAAAAAACCCTCCTTCCAGAGGGAGAATAACAGCTGCCTTAATTAAAAGAAGCTGTTGGGAGAGGAGTTGATTCATGAAACACTCCTCCTCAGATGTGCTTAGCCCTGGCTCCAAGAGGCTCTGCTCATCAGCACAAAAGCTCGTCACCAGCCTTTGGGAGGTCAGGCTTTATGGAGCTGGGCAGGAGTCACTTGCTCTCCAGGACACTGGGCCAGCTACAAGGAAGCCAAGGACTCCTTTTAATCTTTGCAGGTATTTTGTAAAGGCCGGAACCCCGACAGTTTTGGTATTTGCCAAGCGTTCTCCTTTCTCTGAGAAATACTTCTCTGGCAAGAAAGTGCACCGACTGTAACGAACAAGAAAGAAACGAGGAATCCTGTGCAAGAGGCTGCTGTTTGTTAGCCCAGCTCCAGGTTGCAGGCTTCTGCTTGAACGAAAATACCTTGCACTCTTCAGGGGAGGAAAATAATCTTGGCACATGGGGGAACTTCCAGGGGAGCGACATAGGAGAAGGAAGGGCTAACATGAGGGGATTATTTGTTTAAAAGGGAACCCAGCTGGCTTGCAGAAGGTCTCCTCTATGATAGGCTGTGTGTGGTTTTGAAATAAACCTGAAGCAGTGCCAAACACTGGCTGTGGTTGCAGTAACAGCAGCTGGGAATGTACTTCCTTACCTGAGAACAATCACAGATTTGCTCGGAGGTGGGCTGTCGCTGCTGGGGTTTAACAGCAGCGGCCTGGGGTGATTCCTGCCTGTTGCAGAGGGGTGGATGCAGTCAGGTTCCTGCCTGGGACTCAGCAGCTGCTGTTTTGTCACTGCTGGGCTGTGCTGCTGGCCAGGGTACAGCAGAGCTCTTTGTTTGGAGCAGTGTTTGACTGACCCTTTTGATACCTTACTGAATGTCCTACAGAACCTGCAATAAACACGGCTATTTTCAGTAGACTGACTTCTGCCTAATGAATGAGACTTTTCTTTTTTCCTCATCTTGTGAAATACAATAGGATGACAGGCGCTGATTGTAAACCCCAACATCACACCCTTATCTGTTACCTTAACTGCTACAGCCAACATACAGGGTCTTCTGCACTTCTGTGTTTGCATTTGGCTTTTAATTAGAATCAATTCTCAATGTCTCATTTCTTTCTGTTCTGCAGTCTCTCTGTGACTGCAGGAATACACCGCAGCTTTGGACACAGCTACTGCACGGGGCATTAGAGAGCTGTTCAGCCATAAACCACTCCTGCTTCAATCACGGAGGCTGGCTGCAGGCAGCTGTAGACAACACATTTCCATTTCGCTATTCCTAAATTCCCAAACGCTCCGAGGCTCTCTCCGCCCGAGGATGCTGCAGTTTAACGCCCAAATCTCGGGGTTGTTTTTACAGCAAAGCAAGCAGGGGCCGGGCCCTGGCCAGCCCTGCCCTGGCACCGTCCTTGCCCTCAGAGGGCAGAGAGCTGCGCAGCCAGGTGCTGCAGGCTCAGCCCGTTGCACACGATGCAGCAGAGGTTGCAGAGGGAGGACAGAGCGTGGCAGAGGGTGAAGCGCCGGGCCAGCTGCCTGTAGCTGGGGCTGGAATCGCGGAGTTTCCTGCGGGGCTCGCTGCCGGCCCTCCCCGGCTCCTGCCCCAGCCCGTGCCTGCGCTCC
Organism: Hirundo rustica; assembly: GCF_015227805.2. Taxonomy (NCBI): domain Eukaryota; kingdom Metazoa; phylum Chordata; class Aves; order Passeriformes; family Hirundinidae; genus Hirundo; species Hirundo rustica. The sequence continues at coordinate 4,862,152 of NC_053458.1, forward strand.
ACCAGCTGCAGCTCGGACGCCGTGTCGGAGGTGGCCTGCCCGAAGCACTGCGCGTTCAGCACGGAAGCGGCGATGCAGACCAAGAAGGTGACGATCTGCGGGGGAGCAGGGCCCGCCGTGAGCACCCCGCAGGTGCGGAGGGCTGAATTTCACGCCCCCGGCTCGCTGCGGTTTGGGCGCTTTCGTGTCGGAGCCCTGGGTGGATCGCTGGCAGGCCAGGCAGAGGAGCTCGGCTCGCAAGGAAGGGGTTTGGGCTATGGCCAGCTGGTGTTTGGCAGGGGGGAGTTACCTGGGTCGTGTGCTCCTCGCCCAGCCGCTCGCTGGGGTGGGACAAGGCGAACAGGGTCAGGTTGAGGAAGGCGCAGGTGGAGCTGATGTGGAAGTAGTAGGGGAAGAGCTCACGCTGGATGGAGCCGAAGGTGTGGCGAGGGAGGTGCCTGCTCATCACGAACCCTGCCAGGGGCAGAGCAGGTTAAGTCCCGGGGCAAAGCCCCCTCCCCTGTGCCACCCCCCTGGGCAGAGAGCACGACACAACCCAACCTACCGGCCACGAAGGTCACCCAGAGCTGCATTCCCCAGGAGGCGGAGAGGAAAAGCAGGTGCAGCAGTTTGATGGTGCTGGAGGGCTCCGTGTCACTGGCCATGGCGTCCTGGATGGGCACAGCTCCCTTCACGTCAGCCGGGTCACCCCGAACTCAGCGCCGAGCTGTGCTGGCCGCTGTCACCTTGCCGCTCGCGGGGCAAATGCGGTTCGAGCTCACAGACCTGCTGGCTCAGGAAAAGCTTTGGAGCCGGCACAGCCCCGTTCCAGCCTCAGCACCACACGCCCGACGGGGCTGCAACCCCGGCTCTTCAAACCCCTCGTATCTCAGGGGCAGGGCACTGCGTCAGCACCGGGGAAACCAGATGGTTTGGGTGGACTTTCGGCAAAGTCCAGCCAACGCCCCGACTGACCCCTGGCAGCAGGAACAAGGGGAAAGTCAATGAAAAGGGGAAGAGAAAAGCTGTGACAAATACACCTGCCCACGCTGTGGCCATCAAAGAGGCCTCTTGCCCAGGAGAAGCCCCCCCTGTGTAAAAACGGCAGCAGCTTCGGCACTGTTTAACCAAAAGCCTGGGGGCTCCCGGGCTCACCCCGCTGCCCCAGACCCTGCACAAGAGCGTGGGCAGCAGTGGGTGGAAGGAGGTTTTGAAGGAGCTGCCTGATCCACTGCAAGGAGGGCTCTGAAAATTAATTAAAACAAAGCTTCTGGGAGTAGCCCATCAATACTGCTGCCTGCAGAATTCCTCCTCCTCCTCCTCCCCTTGGCTGGTCGCCTCGGGGCATGAATTACGGCGGGGCTGGCCTTGAGAGAGACACTGCCGTCTAATTCCATCCCGCTCCTGCAAAGCAGATAAATGTACCCTGTATTGTGATATATTAGCCCCATGTATTTATTTAGGCATCCATAAAATCAGGTCCTTAAACCTTCTCATGATGGCAGCACACGGGAGAAGGCGCCCACATCCAACCTGGAGTGCTGGACTGTAAATCCCCAGCTGTCTTCATGGCCTTTTCCAAAAGCTTCTTGGCGTTTTGGGGAATTTTCCCTGCTCCATCCCCCTGGATGGCAGGGGCCCAGGGAAGGCAGCCGTGGTCCTTAGGTGGGGCTTTGTTCCTGCATCATCCTGGGCAGAAAGGAAGGGATGGGCTCTGCCGGCAGCCGGCACAGAGCCCTGCTGCTCCCAAGGTCCCAGACCTGCCTCTCCAAATGATTTTATGATTTTCCTCCGTGCAGGAATTAGCAGCCGAGAGCTCCAAGGCGTTTTCATGCAAAGAAGCTGCAGGTGGGGGTATTCCTCAGAGCAGGGGGTGACTCCCTTTTTCTAAAAGGGATTAAGAAAAGTGGTGATTGATTGCTGGATTGGTCCTAGAGCGGTGCATTTGATGGAGAGAGCAAAGGAAGGACTCTGGGAAGGGCTGGTAAGGACAGCCACCAGCAGGTCCCTCCTCCCCCGCGGGATGAAGCAGTGGAGAAGCAGCTCCAGGGATGCTCCAGGCTGCCCATTCCTGCTGTCCATGCCTCCCTGAGGGCCAGCAGATGCTGTAGGGCTGCAGTTTCCCTCCAGAAGCACAAAGCACACCACGCCTCGCTCCGCCGTGCCCCCAGGTCACTCCTGCTCCATCACCCTGGATCCCCGGGGACCCAGCCAGGCTGGAGCCGGGGCTGACCGGGGCCTCCCAGCAGGAAAAAGAACAATACTTAAGGAGAAGGAGAGGTCAGTTAAAGTTTAATGTTCAGGCAAATACATCATCCCCTCCACTCAATCAAGCAGCAGCGATTCCTAACGGTAAGGAGGAAGGACGGCTCTCGCCCCGGTGATAAAAAGGCAGGATTGCTCCGAGTTTTGGGAGGTGAGAAGGCTCTATAAAACTTGAATGTTTAGTACTATGCTCAGCCAAAGATGGCTTCATCTTTTGGGGGTCGGGGCACAGCAGTGCCAGGCCTTGAGCTGAGATGTTTATGATGGGAGATAGAGCAGAGATTAGGGCGTTTATGGCCACAGCCAGCCCAGGGCTGGGAGCCGCTGGCTTGTGGCCACGGGAGAGGGGCAGGAGCTCCTTCTGTTATAAACTGGGTGGGGAATTTGGGGGGAAAGGGACTGGGTGTTGCAGAGGGACACCTGCAGTCCTGGAAAAGACCCTGTGGTCATTTCTGGTACTCCATGGCCTCACCTCACCCCAAGTACAGCATCACGATCACTTGCTCATGGTTAAGCTCTACAAAACCCATCCTTGGAGGGGGTTTTGAGAGCACAGGGCTCTGCAGGCATAGGCAAGGGCACAGCTGGCTCCTGTAAAACCTGCAGTGCCTAAAGCTCTGCGTGCCTAAGGCCTTCCAGGGCTCACTCATTTTCCAGCAGGCAGCAAGAAACCAGAAACCTCCGTGCCATCAGAAAACCTCAGGCTGTGTGGCCCAGGAAGGTCTGGGCTGAGGGCAGATGTCCCCTGTGCTGTGGCTGATGAGCAGCACTTCCACTGTCACCCCTGCTTCCTTCTGGTGCCTTTCCCAGAGCATCCCAGACGTAGGGGAACAAGGTTTGGCTCCGTCTTTTCCTTTCCCAGCACCTCTGAGGCAGTTTGGGGTTTACATCTCAAGGTGTTGGCGCACCCAGCAGAGGGGGACCAGGAGGGCTGTCCCCAAAAGCCACTTGCATGGAGCACCACCTCTTTCCTGCAGCACAGCCCTGCCTCAAAGGAGCCCTCATCCACCTGAGCCCAGGTGTGCTGAGGGTGCAGGATCCCTGCTCCAAGCTCACCACACAGCAAGCCCCTGGAGCACTCACCCAGAGCACATATGGATGCTTTTCCCTTCGAAACACTTTTATTGCTGCTCCTTCCACAGCCCCACGGGGTGAGATTTCAGCCCAGGAGGAGCAGGGGCTGTTTGCCCAGGAAAAGGAGCAGCACTGGGGAGAGTGGGATGTACCAGGGAGGGGCCCAGCACCCACCCCACATCACTGTCCCCTCTCTCCCTTTGCTGCCTCAAAAGGAACCAGTTATGCCCCACTGAGAACTAGTGAAAAAGAAAAAAAAAAAAAAAAAGAAATCTGTTTTGGGAAGGTTTTGGATCGTATAAAGATTCAAGTAGTGTTAAGTGAGCTAGAAAACCAAGTCCTGTACATCAGCTTACAAAATTTCTAAATAAAATTAAAAAAAAGGAAGAAGAAAAGGTGTGGCACACCTGTGCAAGGGATGAGGTGGTACAGTAATGCCCCTCCACCCCAGCCCCCGGCACTGAAGCCCCCAGGGAGGCAGCATCTGGGTGCCACCATCCCACGTTCCCTTCCACCACAGAAGCGTCCCCTCATCCGTCTGTCCATCTGTCGGCAGGGCGCCGTGGCTCTAGAAGTCCTGCAGCCGTGAGATCAGGTCGTCCTTGTTCTTCAGCAGGAACTTCTCACAGGCTTCGAAGGTGGAGCAGATGTCGGAGGACAGCCCCGCCACGTTGGTGGTGACGTAGTTGAGGTACCCCGGCATCACCTGGTTGTAATAAGCCACCTGCGAGGCACAGGACGAGGTCAGCAGGGGCACAGGGGAGGGAGGAGCCTCCCCCGTGGGCTGTGGGAACGCAGCCACTGCATCCCACCTTGCTCATCTCCTCTGACTCTGGCCATATGCAGAACCCGGAGCAGAGCGTCTCCCCGCGCGTGAATTCGGCTCTGGCGGGGTGGGTGGGCAGCGTCACCGACCGAAAGGCCACCACGTAGGGGTCCCTGGGGACGAGACAGAGCCCGGTGAGCTGGCACAGCTTGGGTGTGTGCAGGGAGCGGGGGCCAGGCTGGACACTCACCCCTTGCTGCAGGGCTTCCTCCGGGACGCCAGGATAACGAAGTCATGCGGTTTGTTCTCGTGTCTGAGCTTCTGGCTCACCACGTGGTAGATCATGTCGTCATCATCGACCTTCTGGACAAGCTCAGCACTCCTGTAAGGGAAGGGGACCGGTCACAGAAACCCTGCTGTGCCCCCTCAGTCTGGGCCTTACACGTTTACAGACCCAAAATATTTGGGGAGAACCCAAAACAGGTGTTTGCTCCAGCAAAGCGCAGCCACCAGCCCAGGACAGGGACACACGGTGAGGGGTCTCCACGAGCCACCAAGGCAACACGCTGGCTCCCAGGAAAACCCAAAGGGCTGCTCAACCACAAGGCTTCAGCCTGGGGCTGTGATGTTTGGGGAGGCCTGCAGCACTCACACGTAGTGGCTGTCCCACTCGTGCCGGCGCCGCAGGTTGGAGAGCAGGGAGAAGGCTCGGCCGGCCGGGATGCTGACGGATATCTCGATGCGGAAGGACAGGAACTTGTCCTCCTCCAGCGTGTACATCCGCACCTCGGGGAGCACAGGGCACAGCTGGGACTCGTTCCCAGCTGGGATTGCCCGCTCTTCGGGGAGAAGGGAGGGGGTTTGGTACCTTTTCCTTTTCTCTGGCGAGCGCCCAGTTGGCTTTGGCCACGAGCATCTTCAGCGCAGAGACGTTGTTGTAGCTCAGATAAACCTGGGGTGGGGACAGCATGTCAGGGGCAGGAGGGGGAGCAGGAGGCAGCAGCTCCCACAGGCGATCATCCTACCTTGTTGCTTTGGTCCCAGGGCACCGAGAGCGGCACTTCGGTCTGTTTGCAAGAGACGACGTATTTTCTGCAGCAAAGGAACAATTTCCCCTATGAGAGGACACAAACCACCCCCAGACTGTCCCTGCACCCAAGTGCTGAGCCCCCCTTTCCTCCTTCCTCCATCCCCACATCCCACTCGTTTTGCTGCTCACCGGTCCAGCCGAATTTTTTTCCTAGCACTGGCTTCTCTGTACCTCCTCTCTCCATCCTGATAAATGGGAAAAGGCCATTAAGTTAATAGGAAAAGGAGGATGGGGACGGGGGGAAAAAAAATCACATCTTTTTTGGGAGTGGAAAAAATGTGCAGCAGGGAAGGGCTGGAAGGTGAAGCCCCCTTGCTTGCTAGCTGCCACCCTGGCCACACTGCAGTCATGGTCAGTGATTAATGGTGAGTTATTTCAGCATTGCCACCATGCTCTGATCAAGTGACGGGCACTGACACGTTAGGGAAAACCCTTGTTGCAGCTGCAAAGCTGCAAACAGCCCCGGAAATAAAAATGGTGTACCCTAGCACCTGCAAATGTCCTCTCCTGGGCAAATAAAAGCCAAAAAAAAGCAGCTTATTTTGAAGAAGTGCTAATGTGGTGTTTAAAAGCGGGTGAGAGGAGGTTTCAAGGGGCTTGACTTTGGCCGTGAGATGATCTCCATCAGAGTGGGAGATTCGAGTTTTAAGGCATCAAAAAAATCAGGAAGCTGGATAAGGATCATCCCAGGAGAAGCTGAGACACGTTTGCTCTGCTACTGTGCTCATGTAACGTATTTCCCTAAATATTTGGATCCCAGCAAACTACGGATTAGGATGCTTCGAAAGGCAAAACACAACCTCAACATTCCTTCCCCTAAATTACAGAAAGGATGAGCCGGAATTTGCAGGCAATACTCTGCTAAGCCTTGCATGGCTAATACGTCTCCATCTCCGCGCAGGCAAGTGGTTTATTTTATTAGTTATACCGAGCAATCAATTTAATTCACTTGCTGTCGAGCAATTTCATTTCCATCATCATAAAACTGCCTTTGTTTGCCTGCGGATCCCCGCGGCTGAGTGGGGTTCCCGGGGGTCCCGCGCCACCAGGCTGGGCAGAAGCCAGCCCCGCTCGTGCTCACCCCCGGCTCGGGTGCCACCATGGGCAGCGTGCGGGGCTGTCCCTCCTGGTCCAGCACCACGAAGGTCATGAAGGCGCTGTTGATGTGCCTGGGGCTGATGGACATCTCCTGGCCGTAAGCCTCGGCGCTGACCCCCACCTCCATGCTGCCGGGAAAGAAGGGATGAGGGAGCAGAGGGGCCGTGGGGAGGCCGGGAAGGGGGCCCCCGCCCCACCGGCACCCACCTGTTCTTGAAGGAGTTGTTGACGATGGCTTTGAGCACCAGGCGGTCCCCGACTTGCGACGGTCCCCGAAAGTGGAACATCTCGATGGCTCTCAGCGTGGGGTGGGCGTGGCACAGCCGGCTGCGGGCACAGGTGTCACCCCCCAGCCACGGCAGCCCCACGCACCCTCCCCGACCCAGCCAGAGACAAGGACACCCCCAAAAATGTCACCCCTTGTTGCATTATTCTTTTGGCCTTCTGATGTGTTTGCATTTTTGCAGTGCAGTCTTCTCACGGATTGTAACATAAACAAAGTGGTTGTTTTCACACTCCTCTCTGATGAGGGACAACTGATGGACTTCTAATCCAACCAGTGGGGTGGAGAGGTGGTAACCTCATTCTCCAATCCCTGGTCATTGTCCAGGATCTATATAAGCAAGGTCAAGTAAATAAATTTCCCTTCTTTTTGCTCTAAACTTAGCTGTGTGAGTATAATTCTTTTCCTGTCGTCTAGCAACAACCCCTGGATTCCAACGGCCAAAGCCAGCCATGAGAAGGAACTTCAGCTGACTGTAAGGATGTGAACCCTTCCCTGTGGTCCCTCAGCACCACACACCTGTGGGACTCCCTGTGCAGTGTCACCCAAGGGTGACATGCTGGGGACCATCCCTCTGGAGGCTCCCTGCAGTCCAGCTGTGGCCACCCCCAGCCGCATGTGTCCCCTCCAGGCACGTCACCCCCTGACCCTGAACCCCTTGTCGGGTCACCTGGCTGCGATGGTGGCCACGTTCTCCATCCAGGCCATGATCTGCCCACCGAAGGTGTTGCCCTGGTGGTTGGCGTGTGGAGGCAGCACCAGCTCCACACTCTCCACCCGCGTTCTTTCTGCCGGCACCGCCCCGCTGCCATCCCGTGTCTCCAGCTCTGCCACGGGGGGATAACGGGGTTCAGCGTGCTGTAGGGCCAGTAGGACCCCTCTCCCAGCACCCCACCAGCCCTTGTCCCTCTCCCCACAGCTGCCCTTCCACTGCATCAACCACACCCAAACCTGCAGGCCTGCGAGTCTGGGATGGTGGGGCTGATCCCTGCCCCGCCACAGGCAGGGCGTTCCCAAAGCTCTGCGCGGTGATCACCACCAGCATCCTGCTGAGGAGGTGGGATGTCACCAGCGGGTGTCAGGGCTGTTTTGGAAGCCCGGGCTGCAGGGCACGGTACCGGTTTCCTGGGGGCTGTGGGTGAGGAGGTCCTTGAGGGTGTCCTTGTGCACCAGGCGCATGCGGCGGCGCTCGGCCGCGATGCTGTACTCGATCTTCTCCTCCTCTGTCTGCGGGATCAGCGGCTTCAGCCTCACCTGCAAAGGGATGGGGCAGGCTGCAGACACGCTGGGGGACGAGCAGCAGCAGAGAGCAGGTGCCCTCCGTGCCCATGCCACCCACCACGCGTCCCCCATGCACGGCACAAGGGGTCACCATGAAGAAACAGCAGCTGCCGTGACGGAAAGCTGAGCCCAGCCCAGCCCCGCAGAGGCCGTTTCCTTACTGCCTCTGTGCAAGAGTCCCCCCAGCCAGCACTGCTCACCTTGCTGCCCAAGGAGCCCTGTGCCACGAAGGTGGCGTACGCCTTGCAGATGCTGCAGTGCTTCCCGCTGCACAGGTCTTCGTAGCTCACCTGGATGCCCACCTGGGAGAGGGCACAGCGCCCCTGAGAGCTGGCTCTGCCCCCCAGGGACCCACCAGGCACCCCTGGCCAGAGCCAGCCAGAAACGGTGAACACGTGGGATTAAAGCTGGGAACTGTGGGACGATTTGGGGATTTGGCTGGTGGGGACGGGCACACAGCCAGGGGCACACACCAACCTCCATGCTGGAGTTAAAGGCTCGGTTCACTTTGGCTTTGATGTTGACAACTTGCCCAACGCTGAAAAACAGGAAGCGGAGAAAGCGTTTGGGGTTACTGACGGGAACAGCCACCGAGCGGCTCCCCTTGAGGTGCCACGGCATTTCGGCTCACTGCCCGCTGTGGTAAGGATTCCTGGGACTGTGGGACATGCCAGATGGCCAGCAGGACACGGGGACAGCCACCCGCGAGACATGAGAGCAGTGAGATGTCACCCCTGAGCAGCCGTGTGCAAGTGGGCCCCCAGGTCTGGGGTGCTGCCAGGACACCCAAGGGGTGCAGAGGAGCCCCAGGCTTGCTTGGGCATGCACGCTCCTGCCAGAGCAAACAGCTCCTCCAGCCTTGCATCCACTGTCCTGCACAACTGGACCGGCCACGGGGCCTCCCCACAAGGAGTGGAAACCTTGGGATGCTGGGAGACGGCAGGAGGCAGGGTCCAGCCAGGGGCATTTTGCACCACCTCTTAAATGAAACGTCTGCTGCTGTCCTCTGTGCCTTCAGCAGGCTTGGGAGCACAAACACAGACAGCTCTGCAGCCTGAGCTACCCCAGACTGGTGGCCATGGAATGAGCAAATTAAACTTTTTAGTGACACCAACAGCAGTCTTTACCAAATACATTTTTTTAAATCGGGAATATTCCTCATTCCCCAGAAGAGGCCAGCGCTAGAAAACTCGGCGGAAAAATAAACCCTGTAGCCACCAGAAGGGAGGGGAGAGCCAGCGTGTGCTTTGACACCAGATTTTCCCCCGTGCCCTCACACGTGACTTCAGGCTTCTGTGAGCTCTGTAAATGCACAGTTGGCTCTGGCTGGAGCAGGAGTGACATGAGCTGGTGCCTCTGGCTGTCCCCCAGCACGGACCCCGGGCCGGTGACACGCCAAAACGTTAGCAGGGTTACGTGAGCGGCCTCTGTTCACATGCCATGCCACGTCAGTGGGGTTAAGGCTCCCAACTCACGGCAGCTGTGCTAGGCTGACTGCTCTAGGGCCAAACACGTCCGTACCCGACACCGCTCCTCCCGTCCCGCTGCCCAGCAGGGCTTACAGACGGCTGGCTGGGGCAAAAAGAGAAAGCAAATGTGGGGAGAGGGTTAGAGGCGATGGCGGCAGCCAGATGGATGCTCTGGATGGGTTTGTGGCGAGGGGCATGCAAGGGCAAGGAGCCGGGCAGGCAGACTGGCAGCCCCACATGTCCATATATAGCCCCAGAAGTACCTTATCTTCCGTGTCCTTATCAAACAGTAGAAGCCAGTGCCTTAAATGCCACACGAAGCCCCACTCAAGGGTGTGTGTGATCCTCCCCTGAGGCTGCACTTCCACGCAGCAGGGCGGAGGGATGGGGACAATCTGCTGCCCAGCCAGTGAGTTTTAAGGCAGTGATAATTTGGGGTGCGCCCTCAAGCTCCTCCCTGCCTCTCCCCCGAAGTGCAAGGGCAGCAGAAAGCACAAACAACAGGGCAAGGAGATCTGACACAAAACTCCTCCACCTTCCAGCAGCTCTGCAGGAAATCCTTGCCAGGCCCCTTGCTCAGAGCCTTGAGCTGGACCACAGCAAGTGGGATCTGAGCCAGGAGCAGCACAAATTCCCTGCCCCCTTGGAGCAGTGCCCAGCTCATCCCCGAGGAGGGACAAATGCTTTGCAGGGCTGGATGTAATACCGTGGAGTGGGCTTGGGTCTGCCCTTCCCTGCTCCTGAAACCCAGGAGGGCAGGGGATAGTGTCCCAGGAGCAGAGCATCAACGCCAGCGGTGCCACCTCTGCACCACGGCTGCACCACATCCCCACACTGTGGATTTGTCACGGAGTTGAGCCCCAGGGTGACGGGCACCTCACATGAGAGGGCAAAATGTGAGTTCGGCATTTCCTGGGAATGACAGTAAAACCCAAGAGTGAGCCAGAATTTTCAGTGCCAAAAAAAAAATCAGGACAGTATGGATCCTGCACTGCATGGATCCTATATGGCAAGGCAGGAACTGCTGGGCAGCAGGGATCCTACAGGGCAAAGATCCTATAGGGCACGGCCAACCCCCAGGGAGCCCCCTGGAATGGTACCCAGGTGGGAAGAGACAGGCACAGGGGGTGTGGGGGCTCTGAGAGATGAGTAAAGGTGGGTGGCAGTACCTGGGCTTACCGGGGGTACAAAAGGAGGGGACTACTTTGGGAATGCGGGGTGGGCATGGTCTCAATACTGGGAACCTGTGGAGCATGAGGGAAGAACCCTGGGAGGGTTTTTGTCCCCTCAGGTCAGGAGAAACCCTGTCCCCTGACACATGGCATCCCAAGGGCTGCCTGAACCAGAGGGGGCACCTCTGGGGGCAGCACCAGGGGACGCCAGGACCAGCCTGGGATGGAATTTCGAGCAGGCAATGGCCCCTAGCACCAGGGGACGCCAGGACCAGCCTGGGATGGAATTTCGAGCAGGCAAAGCCCAGCCTGACACATCTCACAAAGCCGGGAGGTCCCAGCTCCCCCGGCACCCGCTGGGTGGGTGAGCCCCGCTGGCCTCAGCCACCCACAGGGCCGCTACAGAGGCACGGTTTGCAAGATTCCAGTTTTCCAGAGCACTAAATCAGAGCTGTTTCCTGAACAAAGCCGGGGAGGAGCTGGCGCTGGGGGGGAAATACCGGGAAGCCAGCGCAGCAGGAGCTCCCCAGGCGACCAGACAGCGGATAAATCAGAGCAGACAGTCCATCCGCAGCCCTGCGGCGCAGACCGAGCCTCGGTCCCCGGCTGCCCTGTGAGCCTGGCACTGCCACCGAGCCTCCTCCTCCTCTGCCAGGCACGCTGCTCCCCGTTGCAGCCGGCAGATGGGAAAAACCCCCGCGCACGCCCCGCCGGTGCGCCGGGTATTTACCTAATGGTGTGCTCGAAATAGATGTCGTCCATGGAAGCTGTGACGCACGGGCAGCCGGCGTGTCTCTCGGCTGGGAAGGGAAAACAAACCGCATCAGCCACCTGCGGCAACGTGCTGAGGGTGCGAGGGGCACGAGGGCTCCTCTGGCCCAGGCTGGTGGCACCGGTGACATCCAGCCAGCGTCCCTTTCCCTGCTGATGCCCGCCGCTGTGAGCGGAGTGGGGTTTGGGGCTTTCTCCTCCCACAGCAGATGTTTAGGGGTTTGGAGGGTGTGCTGGTGTTTGCCTTCCCTCCATGAGTTTGCAGCTGTGGGGATGCGCCAGCAGCTGATTCCGTCTCCCCATACGCAGCAAATATTTCAAAGCCGCTCTGCCGGCGGCGACTTTCCCTTGGGACTCCAGGAACCACAGGCTGCAAAACTGCTCTGCAAACATCATCCAGCTGCAGAACTGCACCGGTTTCCCTGTCATAACCTCCCCGTGCTTGGCTGAGCTGGTGAGCTCCATTGCTTCCTGCCGGGTGGAGGAGCTCAGCCCACTCTGGCTGCTGCTGGTGTGCCAGGGGTGCCCCCAGCCTGGTCACCCCATGGCCCTGCACACCAGGCAAGGAAAAGGGCAGCGTTACAGACAAAGCAGGCACGGATTTTGATCTGTCCCCAAGCCAGCACACATGCTGCAGCGCACGTCTCCTCCCCTCCTTGCCCTGCTCCCGTTTGCTCTCTAATTACTCAGCAAAAATGGCATGACGTGGGTTCCCAGCTGGCGTCACGGTGCTGGACAGCCAGGGATGCTGCCGATGAGCTGGCTCCTGTGGATCCTGCCCGGTGCCTTCCCTGGCAGCCCAGCGGGATGAGGGCTCTCCGGAGGGAGAGGACGGCTTACCGGAGAGGCAGGCGGCCGTGTCGATCCACTTGAGCAGCTGGCCGGTGCTGAGCTCGCCGCGGTGGTTGGTGTGGCAGGGCAGCACCAGCTGGCTCATCTGCACCTCGGTGGGGTTGCGGGCAGGCGAGGAGCTGGCCATGGCCACCGGCGCCTCCCCCTGCTCCCCTGGCTCCCGGGCACACGGTGGAGAGGTTGAGCGCTGTGGGGCACAAAAAGCTCCGTTTTAGCCGAATGGGAGGACATTCCCCTGAGAGAACAGCGGCCCATGAAGACACTCCCCACACAGAGCCGGGAGAACCCCAGCCCTGCACACCAGCAAACCCACGCAGCCCTTGCCAAAGACAAGGTGCCCGCAGCCAAAAGGGAAAAAATCCCTCTTAAAAAAGGCTCCACAGGGGATTACTCTAGGTTTTCAGGCCATTTATCGCCTAACCCCACTTCTCCCTCCTGAGCAACACGAAAAACCCCTCCCAAAGTTAACCACTCTTCTGGGAAGGAACTTTTCTCCCTGACGGCTTCATTTTTAGGGTGCTCCAGCCCAGGGTGGGTTTGCTCTCCTGGGGCTGGACAGCACCCCACACCTTCCACCAACACTCCCCTTTCACCAAAGGACGCACTGGAAGCTGTGTGCTACAAGCAGCAGAGGAGGAGCATCCTCAGTTTGGGGTTGTTTGGGCAGTAAAATCTGTGTCCTTGCTGGCTTGTCCATCTGCTGGGCACAGAGCACCCCGGTGGGAAGCAGGGCGGGAGAGAGAGGAGGCTGAGGCGGTGCTGGCAGGGAAAATAGCTGATGGAAGATGTCAAGTGAGTCGTGTTACACAAGGGGTGAACTCAGTTAGCCTGGTGAGTAACTGAGGAGACACGAGGAGCTGTCTGGGCTTCGTCACAGCCCTTCCTTCCGCTTTCTGCTCCCACCGCAGCTCCTGCTCTCAGCACTTGTTGCCAGAATCCCACTGCAGCAGCTTCTCTGCCCTCAGCTTCGCCCAGATTCTTTGAAAGATGGGTTCATGCTGAAAATGAAGCTTTTCCCGACTACCCTGAGCTCACTGCCTCTCAGAATAGCATTTTTTTTCTCCAGCGGGTCTAACCTCTGTTTCCATAGCTACTGGTACACGACATCCCGGGAACGGCACAAACCTCTCCTCAGCAGAGACGGCAGCACCGAGCCCAGCCCACGGCAAAGGTCCCCCCACGCCACGGGGACACCAGAGCCCCTCCAGAAGCCTCCAAGCCCCTCTGTGAACCTCCCGGGCTGCTTCCCAGCACGCAGAGGCGCCTACACGAGTACCACAGAGCTATTTTGGGAAGCCAGCAGGCTCTGGGGTAGGAGCCAGCAATGCAAAGAGCTCCAAAGCCGCCTGCTGCGGAGTGAGCAGACAGCCTGGCCCGAGAGCCCGCCGGTCGTTTTCCCGGCAGCTGACAGTTCTGAATTTTAGGGAAGAAGCCGCTAGCCGTGGGAAGAGCCAGCATGAGGTTGGGGATGCTGATGGGGAGGGAACGTGTTGGGAGAGGATGCAGCCAGGTGTGGGAGCAGCTCCTGGCACAGGGCGGCATCTGCCTGGCACAGCCTGGGTTAGTAGCCGGCGGCACAACGGGGAGCCACGGGTTAGTTGCACGGCACGGGGGGTACCTGGAGGCCATTGCAACAGAAGCTCAAGATGTCTTCAGGGACTATAACACTCCCCTTGACCATTTTTAAGAGACACCTGGAAAGGAGAAGAGTGGCTCTGGTTACAGTAGGACAGGCAGAGATGGGGGTGGCTGCTTCCCAGCGGGAACGAGGCAGCGTGTGTGGTGGGTTGCCACAACCCGTCCCAACGTTTGGGGTGGGGGGTGTGACATCCCTCCCCACACCACTGAGCCCTCACCAGAACCTATCAAGAGGCTGTCAGAGCCGAAACGGAGAAGGGCAGAGCTGGGGCAGGCACCTGCCATTCCGTGGGAGTCAGGTTCCCCGCTCACCAGCCCGGATGAAAGAGCCCCAGCTATTTTGGGGAGCTGGACCAGGCACACATTGCAGGGCCGCGGCCAAGCCCTCAGCCAGCGATGCTGTGTCAATGCTTCCCATGTTGCTACATGTGACAGAGGACTGTGCCTTGACGCTGCCCTGGCCGGAGCGGTGACGCCGCTGCAGTCACAAGACAGGCGGGAGCGTATTTTTGGCAGCAGGCAGGGCTGAGGCCGCCGTGGGTGGTACTGGGGGCAGCAAATGGGGAGCACCCGACTGCAGCAATGCTGCTGTGCCCTGCTCCAGCCCCTCTGCCTTCGAAGCCCTGGCATTCCACAAGGGCACGGTGTGTCCTTGGGTGCCCGCAGGCAGACTCCCGGTGGCTGTGTCCCAGCTGGACACTGTGGTGGCATTGCAAGGAAAGGCAGCGTGGGAGCTGCGGCAAAAACAAGCGGGAGAAGCTTTATATTTACAGTTTGTTTTTAAACACCACACTGCCAGGCCCTTGGAATACCCCAAGCTTCCCAGCACACACCCCTCTCCCATGCAGGTAAAACCAGGCTGCTGGAGGTTGCGGCTCTTTTCCCAGCGTACGGGATTGACTGATTTTGGCACGGGGTTCAAAAAGTGGAAGCTGGAGATTTGCCTCCTGCACCATCAGGAGTTGGGGCGTCACACGGAGCGCACCCTATGTGGTCAGTACAAAACGAGACACGAACGGCACCGCTGAGCCTCTGGCAGCCTCCCAGCCCCGCCCCAGCAGCACCGGGGTTCACCTTCCCCAGCCCCACGACTTTTTCCCCAGCCCCATGACCCCTCCAGGTTCGTTACTGAGGTTTGGGAGCTTCCTGATGGCTCAACCTGCCCTTGCAAGAGCCCGGTGCAAGAGTTGCTCTCCTGTTTAACGAGACGGGTTTGCTGCCCAGCTGCAGACACGAGGAGGTGGCTGGGGGTGTCCTGTTACACCCCACAGTCCCAGCCCACAGCACCAGAGGGACATTCCTTGGAAACGCAAACCTGCTGCTGGCTCGGCAATCGTGTCACCTTGTCCCCGGGGTTGCAAGAGCAGTAGTGGGGGAAAAAATACCCGGAGCTGTCTGCTTTGCATCATCCCCCTGCTATTTCCCAGGCAGCCCCAGCCCACGCTCCCGCCCTGGGGAAGGGGAGAGTCCCGGAACCATGCAGCCGGTGGGTATTTATGGAATATTTGTTATCGAAACGCAGCGAGCAAGTGTCTGTCCTCATTAAAATCTTCAGCCTCACTCAACTGTCACATTTTTAAAGCTGTTGACTGATGCAGCCCTCAGGTCACCATGGCAACGGGATGCGGTACCCAGGCAATGATGCTCTTACTCTGTCACCCCTCGAGTGACCCACTTCTACCCAAAAAAACAAAAAACAAACCAAAAAAAAGGTTTGCATTAGGAAAAAAAAACCCCTTCCAGCAGAATAGTTTCGTTGCCTCCTGCCACGTTCACTTCCTGTGCTGTCGAAGGTGTAAGACCACGGAGCAAACCAAGGAAGACACAGAGAGGAAAATACACCAACAACCTGGTAAATACTGGGGAGAGGGACCCCACGGCACCCCACAGCTCTCCTACACCCTGGCAGAGGGGTGTCCCGCAGCACCAAAACACCCACAAGCTCCAGGGAAGGTTTCTGCTGTGAAATCCAGCGCTGGATTCTCCAGAAATCACCAGGGGAGCACCGCTGTGTGTGGACCTCCATCGCAAGCCCTGCTGGGTGCCGCAGCTCCCCAAGATGATGCTGGGCAGAGATGCAAGAGAACAGCTGTTCCCCCAAATCCCTGAGCACACTGAAAGCAAGGTGTTTGCTTCAGCCACCCCCAAGACAGTGCATGAGAGGGAGAGACAAGCGTGAAACTGGGGTGGGGGTCCCAAGTGCTGGGCTTTGGGGGGGTCTGGGCAGAGCAGGGCAGCCTCACACCTTGAGCCACCCCCACCTGCCCTCAGAGCTCTCTCACCACCTCACTGCCACCCCTCAAACACCAGATCCACATTTTCCCTCACCTGGCTCTGTCTCCTACCTCCACCCCAGCCCCTCTGTGTAACCTTACCCCTCCCTGGAAGTATTTAAAGAAAAAAAGCGGGGAGATGGTGGGGAAGAAAGCGGCGACAATGAAGTTCTCGTGGCGGATTATTGGTGTATAATTGAGCAATATCCATGGTAACAAGCAAATGTGCACGTGTTTAAAAAAAAAAATTAACCTGACCTACTTTGGGAAATTCTGTCATCTCGAGAGGGCATTGAGGGCTGTCCATCCCCCGAGAGGCGGCCTGCCAGTCCCGCTGCCAGCAGCAGCACAGCCCTGGTGCAAGCAGCATTGGAGATGTCCAACACAGCCCAGTCCCGTCACCCTACGCCCATCAGGATGGAGCAGTGTCCCCAGCATGAGAGCTGCTGCTCAGGATGTGGCCCCACTGGGACAAGAGAGACTGAATTGCCAGGTAAGGAAACAGAGCAGCTCCCTGCAGTGGGTCTCAGTGGGACCTCAGGAGGGTGGCCAGCCCAGGAGAAAGGCCAGGACACACTGCAAGTGGTATTTTTGGCACCACAAATCACGTTTCCTTAGAGTACACGGAGCAAAGCAAGGCATGAGGCCAGGAAAGTGCAATGCAAGGGTCAAAGGCAAGAGTGGGACACAGGATGTCTCCTCTTACGAGGGGTTGATGGTTTTCCAGCCATCACCCATGGGAAAGCATCACTCAGGGTGAGCCCAGTGGGGACACCTCCAGCACCCTCACATCCCTCTCCACCACAGGATGAAGCTTCCCCAGCCCTGGCCATGCCCACAGCCCCATCCATACCCCTGCTCAAGCGCTCCCTGCAGCTCCCGTGAGGCTCCCAGGAAGGCCGCTGCCAATTTGCCAGCACAGGGGCGAAGTCCCCCAGGAAGTGTCCCAGGGGACAAAGGTGTGGCTCCGGTGCAGCGGGAGAACAAAGACATATGTCACCCCTGTACAGCTGTAAACACTGCCAGGCTCAAAATTCACATGCATGGGGACACCCAACAGCACCGCCCCGCCCAGGCACCTTTGCCCTGCCACCCACGGCGTTCCCGGGGAGGAGACTGCTGTAACATCAACACAGCCACGTTTCAGAACACAGTTCAGCCCACCAAGCTGGAAACCACCACAGTGGAGAGCAAGCTGGCGCAAAGGTCTACACCCTGGTGGTCTTAACTGTGTGCTCTCCACAATGGGAGTCACCAGGGTCGAGACCACTGGGGTGGAAAACACAGGTGAACACCGTGGCGATGTGGTGGTCCGCACCGTGGTAGCCACCATGGCTAAGACCACCTCATTTGAGGCTGCTAGGGTGGAGACCACCACGGTGCCACTCACCTAGCCACCCACACTGCCCCCGCCAGCCCCAGCACATCCCTCTGCCCTGCCCACGCCGCCACCATTCCCAGCAGCCCCGTGCCCATGCTTCCCAAATATCTGTCCCTGCTTTTAAGGGAAAAAGCTGATTCAAGCCAAAGCCCCCCTAGCACTCCTCCTGTCACACCCTGCAATGTCGGGGGGGTTGATGTTGCCAGCTCTCGCCTGCTGTCCCCGCTGCAGCCGGGGGATGCCACGTCCCCACGGACAAGTCCCCAGTGCCCACCAGGATGGAGCGGCAGCACAGCTCGCTGCAAAGCCCAAAGGCAAGAAAGCATCGCCCGGGGGAGCAGGGGGTCACAAGGGCCTTTCACCCCACATCTTCCCCCCCGAAGAGCCGCCCAGCGCCGATGCAAGCCGGCACAAGCCGCCGCTCCGCCGCCGGGGGTGGAAGTCACCGCAGCAGCTCCCGCTCACCCAGCCCTGGGGTTCCCCCGCCTTGTCCCCATCGTGCCCAGCTCCCCCCAGCCCTCACCTCAGCCAGAAGAAGCTGAGCATTTGCGGGAGGTGTCGAGGCGACGGCTGGCTCGGAGGAGAAGCGTCCGGACACCTGCGGGCGTCGAGGCCAGGCTGGCTGGGAGCCCTGGGACGGGGCCAGCGCACACCCCCTCCCGCTTCCTTAAATATGGTCACGCATAACTTTTCTTAAGGTAGCGCTTGGCAGATCCGAGCCCGCCTGGAAAATGGCCGGCGCTCGGGAGTTTGGCTCCGGATGCAGGAGGGAATGTGTCGGGCTGGCTGCAGAGCCGGGGAGAGCGGCGGAGGCACGGGAGCGCTGCCAGCAGCTCTGCGCAGCGGGGTGCTGCTGCTTCCTTCATCCCTCCCCGGGGTGAGGTTCCCCTCTCCAGCCCACTCATCATCCTCTTCTCCCCGCCATCAGCTCAGCGAGGGGCACTCAGTTAAATTTACCTGAGAATATCGGTATTTTCCCCAGAGCCACAGGTGCCGACACCGAGCTCAGTGTCCGGAAAAGCCTCGGCAAACTTGGCAAACTTCTCCAAAGCCGATCCGACCCATGCGACTGCTCCCTGGCCCTGCTGCCTTTGAAGTACTTCCGACAGGGCTTGTCACAAAACCTTCTTTTTTTTTTTTACGAGGAAATAAAATGCAAATCGCCGTGTCACCACATTAATGACTACTGGGTTTAGCGGAGATGTTGTTCTGTTTGTATTTGATTCACACTCTTTTGCGAGTGAATCTTGGTAATCAACCTACAAGAGTTTGATCAAAGCTCTTGGCAGTCACAGGCAGCACGAGTTATTGCCACCAGAAAGTCAGCAGAGAAATAACCAAGAAATTTCAACAGGAAATAAGGCCCCACTCTTTTTTTTTTTCTTTTTTTTTTTTTTTTAATGGTAAATAAGAGTAACAAAGCACGGAAACAGGGCAAAAGCCCCTGCCTCAGCCACCTAAATTTTAGGATGGTTGTGGAAAATGTTCCTGAAAACCCTAGACCCAGGCAGAGGGGAGGTGGGACACCTGGATACCTCTGCAAGGACTGGGCCAGGAAGGGGTGGAGGTGGGGTCCAGGCCAGGGTGATGACCCCCTGAGGGGGCTTGGAACCTTTGGGGGATGGAGGAAGCAGCGCTGCATTGCACCAGGTGATTGATCAGATTATGGTGATGGAGAGTCTCTCTGGAAGAAGATTGTTGCCTGAGGACTTTAACCCCACTGAGCATTCACTGCTCAGCTACTTGGATAAAATCTGCACTCTCCATTCAGAGAGAAGGACCAGAGAGGCCCTCCCACCCTGCACAGCCCCTTACACGGCTCGCAGGTGGCTTTGCACACCCGGATGTGATTAAATTCCAGCATTTCAGAAAACAACATTTCCTTTAAAGCATTCCCTTTTGGGACAGCGAGTAAGATACTTCTCACCAGGATGGTTTTCTACCCGCTTGCAGCAGCCCAAGTGCCCTGCAAACCAGATTGCAGCGAGCATCCTCCAGAAGATCTCCCCACCTTTAGCAGGCAGGCCCCTGGCCAGCAAGCTCTTCAGGGATCTCTCCCTCCCTCCTTAGGACTGTTTGTTTCTGCAGCCAGAGATTATGATCAAAAGGTTTGTTCCACGCAGGGAGAACGATTCTTCCCACTCAGTCCGAGTCAGAGGGAACAGCACAATCAGAAACACTTCAGATGCTTGACCCACGCTCGAGCCTCCGAGCAAAAGTTGCAAGGAGAGGTTGGTGTTTTCCAGGCCCGATTAGCATGATGTTGTAATCCCCGAGCTCTCGGGCTGCCCGCATCCCTTCGCCCTGGCCGCCCAGCGAGCGCAGCCGGCACCAGCTCCCTCCTTCTGATCCATCACCATATGCCCGTCTTTTACAGTTCTTTGGTGCGTGATGCTCAGAGAGTGGATAATTAGCTAAATGAATTAATTGACATTCATACTCGTAATTAGCAACCGGTTACAAGCAGCTATTCTCCTTGGGACGGCTAAAAAAATTTCTCGGGGATTGGTGTTAAAACACTGGAAAATCGTTCGGGGTAAATATACCGAGGGGCTGGACGAGGTTGTGCCCGGGCTGTAAGAGCCGCCGCACGGTGAACAAGCCCGTGCAAAAGCAGAGCAGGCTGTGGAACGTGTTGGATACGCCGCTGCTGCTCGGGAGGAGGAGAACTTTGCGGCTTCGGAAGAAATCCGGGCCAGATGGGCGGCCTCCAGCCGGCGGCTCCCACCAGCTCCCGGCTAACCCTTTCTACCCCCGCTTACCGGAGAGCTCGCAGCGAAGCCCCGGCAGCGGAGGCTGCTCATGCGAAGCAATGGGAATTGGATGTCGTGAGTGTTAATTAAACCATTAATTACTGCTGAGCGGAAAAAAAAAAAAAGGAAGGAAAAAAAAAAAGTGACCTATTGGTTTTATGGCTTCTTGGAGCAGTTGGGAGGATGAATTGCTCTGGGGCTTGGCAGTGGGCAAAAGGGGCTGCAGCACGAAGTAATTCCTGGTTGAAATGTAGGTTTTCTCAGATTTTAAGGGGATGATGGCGATTGGTGCTGATGTAGCCACGGCTAATCCCCAGCACGCAGC
This sequence comes from Hirundo rustica, assembly GCF_015227805.2. Taxonomy (NCBI): domain Eukaryota; kingdom Metazoa; phylum Chordata; class Aves; order Passeriformes; family Hirundinidae; genus Hirundo; species Hirundo rustica. The sequence continues at coordinate 4,882,622 of NC_053458.1, forward strand.
GAGGCCGGGAGTGGGACCCACACCAGGGACAGGGTTAGTGGAGACTGACACCCCAGCTCTCCTGTACTGCTGGGGGAGAACACAACACCAGGGGCTTGGGCAGGCTTTCAGGGCGTCCACACTGCCCTCAGCAGGGATCCCACTCCCAGCCATGGGGTGCAGTCATCACCCACAAGCCCGGACAATCCACACCCACAGCCCCTGAGAGGAGATGTGCAGGGACCCCACAGCCCCAGGGTGAGCTGAAGGTCTCTTCTCCCTGGAAAAGGCCCCATCAAAACCTGGGAAGAAGGGAAGGCAGCACACAGGCACCGCCATACAAATGGCTCCTTATGGAAAAGAGGAGAAAAAGTGATACTAATGCACTTCATAAATCACACTCTCACGTCTTGCTGCATCAGGAGCTCGGCACCACCAGGGAGGAGAGGCTGGGCTGGGGGTACAAGGGACTCCAGGGAGGATGAGCCCTCAGGGACCAGCATTGCGGTGCCCTGCCCTGCACCACCCTCTCATCCTGACAGGCTCTGCCACCCTGCAGCAGCTCTGGCTGGCACAGAGGCAGTGGCAGAGGGTGATAGGACAGGGTGATAAACTGGCACCCCACGAGCCTGGGTCTCCCTCGGAGAAGGGCTCTCCCACGGCTCCTGGCACGGGATCAGGGCTGCATCACTCTGCCAGGAATCCTGTTCCTGGCTCCTCCAAGCCATCAAAGCTTTAGATTTCCCTGGCAGCGCCTGGAGTTTAAAGGCTGGGGAAAGGGACAAAAAAAAGTCTCAGAAGAGAGGCAGTGGGAAAGGCTGGGCCAAGGAGCTGTCATGTCACCCCTTCAGCTGCTACACACCCCAGTACGTTCTCAAACACACTGCACAAGGTAGCAGGGATGCTAATTTTTCTTTAGCTGCAGGCAAAAAAAAAAAAAAAAAAAAAAATCAATTACAAGGTAACCTATTTTTCAGCTCCTCCATTGGTATTTACTTAATTTGAAGGCCGGCTTGCCCACCCTGCCAGGGGGAAGATGAGGGAGGCCGTGTGCCACAGGGCTGAGCCAGGCTCTGGCTCGCTGTGGGGTTTAGTTTGGGTTTAATTGAGATACCAAAGCTCAGAGCAATGGGGGTTTGTTTGAACTGGACATGGGGCACCCAGGCAGAGTCCAGCCCTGTCGAGGACAGGCAGCACCGGGGGCTCTCTGGCGCTTGCAGGGCAGCAGGAAAAGCCCAGTGGGAAGCAGGACTTTCTGGAGAAGGTTTGGGAGGTGCTGGTGGCCCGTGTGGAAAGGGACTGCAAGGGGGGGTCCATGGGGACCGGAATAACTCCAGGTGTCCACAAGAGCAGGCAGAGTCCCAGGGAATCTGTGGGAACAGAAGCACGCAGGGTGTACATGAGGACAGGGCCATCCCAGGACAGTCCAGCAACACTTGGACATCCGGAGGGGTTACACGGACACAGGACACCCGTGGGCACATGGGGACAGGACACTGGGGGTGCACAGGGACACAGACACTCACGTGGGGAGGGGTGGGCACAGGACATCCTTGGATGCAGGGACATAGGATCCCAGGGGTACACAGAGACCCCTGGGGAACACACGGACACAGCGCCACGGGGGGACACAGACACCCCCAGGGGATACACGGACACAGGACATGGGGGAACACACGGACAAGGGGGGGGGAACAAACGGACACAAGGGGACACTCGGCCACGGGGAAACACACGGACACAGGACACGGGGGGACACACGGACACAGGACACGGGGAGACACATGGACACAGGGGAACACTCGGACACACAGACGTAGGGGTACGCACGGACGCAGGGGGACACTCGGACACACGGACACAGGACACGGGGGGACACACGGACACAGGACACGGGGGGACACTCGGACACACGGACACAGGACACGGGGGGACACTCGGACACACGGACACAGGACACGGGGGGACACTCGGACACACGGACACAGGACACGGGGGGACGCACGGACACAGGACCCCCGCGGGCCCGCGCGGTACCGGCGCCGCCACGCGCCGCCAGGGGGCGCCGTTGCTCCGAGCGGCGGCGCGCACCGGGCGCTCCCCCCGCTCACCCCCCCCCGGCCGCATCCGCGGCCGCCCCGGCCCAGAGCCGCGACCCGCCCCGCCCGGCTCCGCCCGGCCCCGCCCGGCCCCGCGGCCGGGGGCGGGCACGGCGGGGGGACGGCGGCCCCCGGCACCCCCCGGGCCCCCGCGGAGCGGGCCGGGCGGGAGGCACGGGGGGCCGTGAGGCGGAGGGGGCGGGGCGAAGCGAGGCTCCGCCAATCAGCGCGCGGCGGTTTCAAGAAGCCCCTTCCGCGCCCCGCCCCGCCCGCGCGGCGCCGCGCGGCCCCCGGGGGGGAGCCGGGCCGAGGGGGGAGGGACACGGAGCGGGACCGGGACACGGATCGGGACCGGGACCCGGAGACGGCCCCGGCCCCGCCGCCCCCCTTCCTGCCCGCGTGGGGGAAGGGAGCAGCGCGGAGGCATCGCACCCACGCCCGCGGGGGTTCGGGTGCTGCCGGCGCCGGGCTTCGCCTCCGCGTCCTGGGCTGCCGGGCCAGGGCCGCAACTCGCCCCCTGGTTGCGGTGGGGAGTCCCCCCTGGCCTTTATCAATAATGCAGTGTTATTAATTATGCAGCTTAATTAATTATGCGCATGCAGCATCTACCGGCGGGTCGCTGCTGCCGCCTGCATCAAAAGCCCTTTGCTGGTTGGGGTTCCGCACGCAGGCCCCCGGAGCCCGGAGCCGCTTACGGCACCGGCGGTGTTTTGGTGATGCTTCGGCCAACGCCGACCTCCCTCCGGCACCGACCGCCCTCCAACCGCCGGCACAGCTGCGCGGGTAAACAGGAAACCCCGACACCGCAGCCCCCGCCAGCCCCAGAAACCCCAAACCCAGGGCAGGCAAATGACTCCTTCCCAAAAAAACATCAGCGGCTCCGCGGGCGTGGGGCCGGCCGGGACGGCGGACGGGTGGCAGCCCCCCGGTCCCGCTGCCCGCCTGCCTGCGCCGAGTTCATTTGAATGCGAGCCATGCAGAGCGCTCGGCACCGCCACTGAGGTGTGGAAAGCTCGCCCAGACGAGGAGGGGGCTCTTCCTGCTCACAGGTTTAGAGGGAGAAAAAGCCTTATGAGAAGACGGGGAATTTTAGACACCGAGCCCAGCCGCTCTCAATGGCCGCGCGGCTTTCTTTCCAGGGAGGCTGTGAAATGAAGGGGTTCGTTTTGGAGGGGTGCAAGGATGGGAGCCCTTCTCCCGTCCTCCCCGTTAGCATCTCCGGCAGTCCACATGCCCCGGAGTTTTGGTTTTCCCATGGGAAAAGGGAATAGCCGGCTGGCAGCAACATGAAAATCAAACAGCCTATAGCTTGGTCAAAATTAAAATTCAAAATCCAAGCTGCCGGCAGCGGTGCCTGGTGGGAGGACAGTCCTGCAACAGGCTGGGGTGCAGCATGCCAGGCAGGAATGCAGCCTGTCCAGGTCCGTGTCCAGCCAGGGTGGCAGTGGTGCCCATCTGTAAGAGCACGCTGCCCACACACCCATCGATAAGGGCCGCATCACTTCGGAGGCTCACAGAGCCCTTAGAGCCACTGCATAGACCCCTGCGCCTTTGTAAGCGCAGGGCACAATTAAGGATGGAAATTTTAAAAATGTGTTTATTTTTACAGGTGATGTTCCAGCAGAATATTCCCAGCGAAATGACAAGCACAGGTTTTCTTCCCAGCAATGGGCGCCTTAAAGAGCCCCGGGTAAAAGCCGCCAGGCAGTGATGGACCAACAGCTCAAGGAAGGGGCCAGGAGAAGGGAAGCTGCTCTGCGAGGTCAGGAAAGGCCAGCTAACCACCAAAACTTGGGAGCATTGTGATATCCTGATGAGCCCCGGCGGCAGGGGCTTGAGGGGCTCCTTTCTGCTCCCGGGAGGTCAGGGATGGGTGCAGGGATGTCGCCAGCCCAGGCCAGAGGCAATAAAACGCCTGGAGTGATGCAGCAAAACAGGATGGAGTCGTGTGTCGAAATAAATCATCCACGGAGGCAAGGCAGGGAGGAGGAGGAGGTTTGCTGCTCTCGAGCCTCTCTATGTCTAACAAAGCCTCAGAAACCCCAGGTGGGCAGCAGGAGCTGGGGCAGGATCCAGCCAGCCGTGGCCCCAGCTGTCCCAGAGTGGAGCTGCCCCCAGCCAGGCGCCCCCGCTGCTCCAGCTCTCCCGGGAGCTGGTTTTCCCATCCCTTCCCAGCTCCCGCGGCTTCACCTTGTGGCAGGCAATGCTCAGAGCTGCCAGGAGTGATAAAATGGCTGTCCCCCAAATTTATGGAGTTTATCTGTGAATAACTCTTGGAGGTGAAGCGGCCGTTGAGCCGTGGAGGAGGAAGGCTTTACTTGGGGAAAAACCTCTCCCAGGGGCAATGCAGGGCGAGCAGGAGCCCAGACCCTGTGCCAGGGACCAGCAGAGACGTGTCCTGTGCCCCCCCAGGCCCCCCAGCTTGTAGGGCTGGAGCATCGCCGGGGTGAGCTCGCCACTCACCCACGCAGGGGGAAGCCGAAGGCTCGTTTCCCATCTGCAGCGTGTTTATTAGGAGCTAAGTCATGAAGAGGCTTTGGCACATCTCCGTGGCTCCCGTGGAGCGTGTTTAGCACAGCAGAGATCGCTGCTTCTTCCAACAGCACGTGCATGCCCGGGATTTCCATGCCGGCCAGGCATTGCGCCCCATGCTCTCTTCCCATGCCAATCTTCTCCCCCCCAGAAAAGGTTGTATCAATGAGCCATAGAGCAGCATCCTGATTCCTGGGGAAGCACAGCTGAGGCTGAGCAGGCTGGAGCCTCCCCCTCATACCCCCTCCCCGCTCTGCTGCAATAACATCCATCCTAAGTTTCTGAGCCTCTTCTAATTTTGGAGGCCGTTAGCAAAGCGGGCGCTGTTGCAGCCAAAGGAGGCTGCCAATGTTTCCTTTAAAAGCTGCTTTCACTCCAAAGGACTCTTCTAGATGGTCTGCTTTTAATAGCAGGCTGCAGGGTGCAACGCCCAGCTCGTGGCCAGGGCTCTCTTTGGAGCAGGAAGGGACTGGATGGCATTGGGAGCGGGACTGGGGACGTGCAAGGAGCCACGCACATCCATCGTGGGCCATGGCACGCGTGAATCCCTTCCCTGGTTCAGACCAGCAAAGATCCTCATCCCCTCGCAGAGCTGATCCCATTTTCCTCCTTTCCCTCGCCAGCTTGTGGGGAAATCTTTATAGCAGAGGGGGACAGACACAGCTCCTAACCATGGTGATATCTCAGAGGAGAAGGAAAGGCCAGAGGAGCCATGGAGAAGCAGGAGGCAGTGAGGTCAGTGCACTGGTAGGTGTGAGAGCTTTGAAAAACCCAACTGCTGCTTCGGTATAACCAGATTCAGGAAAATGAAGCTGAAGTGTGAAAAATGAAAGTGAAAAGATAGGAACCAACCCACGGCTATTTATTCTAAAAATACTGACCTAAATACTTAAGCGCACATATAAAAGTAGTTGTCTTTGCTGATTTCCTTTATGAGAGTCTCCTGGTTTGGTTATTATTTCGCTCAGAAGCCAGAAGATGAGGGGTTTTGGAGACATGGAGACTGTGCTCTAGCCTGGCACTCCAGAAGTCTTTTGCCCAAAGCTGTATGCCCAAATGTCATCTGAAAGCCCAGCTTTGAAATTCACTCGTTAAGCTAACGAGGCCCTGCGGTGAGCAGCCCACGGATCGGAACAGGAAAGGCTTTGGCTGGGTCTCGTGCAATGGCTCTCATGTTTCTCCATGCTTGGAATGATGGCAGTGGCCATGGGCATACTGTGGGCATGGCAAAGCCCCCAGAAGAGATCTGGGGGCGGAGGGAGGCACTGGGGCAGTGGTCTTGGCACAAAGCATCCCTCAGCTTGTGGCATTGGCAGAGCTGGGCTGCAGTTCCCATCTGGGCTGTTGTACACATCTGGGCTGGGGTTCACATCTGGGCTGTTGTTCCCCCGGGCTGTTGTTGCAGGCAGTCACCAGCCTCTGCTCACTCATCTGGCAGCAGCCAGGGCCAGGATGTGGGGAGGCTGTGAGCAGCCTGAGTGCCGAGCCTGGCTTAGTGCAAAACTCCCTGGGACCAGCGACACGAGACGTGGCCGGCACAGCGGGGCCATCGCAGAGGAGCATCTGTCCCACAGGCAGCCCTCTCCCTAGGTGTTTTGGAGCTTCCAAAAACACATCCCTGGAGGTGTCTGGGTCAAGCAGCGGGGTGGATGGCGAGGGAAGCCTGGGTGCAGTGCACGGGGACCCCTGCACGGTCACAGCCGCCGATGCAGCACCGTGACCTGCTCTGCACGACCTTCCTAGGGAAGATTATGAAAGTGCATTACGTGTGGAGGCAAAACGGATGGAGGAGCGGGCAGGAGTGCTGGGTCAGCAAGTCGTGCAGGCTGGATGAGCGGCGAGTGCTCAGAGGGAGAAGGAAGAGACCGTGCTGAAAACAGTAAAGGTAAAAAAGCTGGGCGGGGGGGAAGTGGCTCCCTGCCTGAAGGTCCCAGGGGGGAGAGCCACTCACAGCGTCTCCATATGACAAAGTGAAGGTGCAAGCCAGGAGAACATGGGCTTGATAAAATGGGTTGGTTTGGGGTTATTTTTAGATAGAAAAAGGGGTGCTCAGTGCTGTGTGGGAGCAGGAAAGGGCTCCTTTTGGGGTGTGGTCTGTGGCCTGGGGGAGAGTCTGTTCCATACAGCATCCTGCAGAGCAGGGGATGGATGAGCACCAGCCAGGTCTCCTCTGCCTGCTGGGAAGCGAGGTGGCCATGCATGGCTGGGTGTGTGAGCAGAGCCAGAGCAAGCCCTCCAAGCAGCAAGAGCCAGGTTTGAAACCTTGGAGGGTGTTGCAGAGGCGAGTGTCCCTAAGGACACTGGCTCCAATGGCGGGCTGCTGACTGGAAAGGACTGCTTTCCTGTAGCCCTGAGGTCCCTTTTCCTCCCACAAAACTCCCTGGAGCCATGGAGGAAACCCTCGTGGGCAGCAGAGCCAGTTGGACCACAGCTCACCCTGCAGCAGCTTTTTACCTAAAATAAGGCTGCTAAAATAAGTACCCAAACTGTCACCGCACTCGCAGCAGATTTACAGCTCCATGCACGCACCTGGCACTGGTCCACCCTGCTGTGGAAGCACCCAGGGGCCAGTGGCAGCAGGGGGAAGGTCTGCTCCAAAACCCAAGGTCACCCTCCGTCAGAGGTGCTTTGGCCCCGCTGCAGGGCGCTGGAGGGGGCGGCTGGCTCAGGGCACTGCTGGCGGCACATATCAGGCGGAGACAGATGGAAGAGGTGACAGATAAGGGACTCAGCCTGGAGAAGAAACAGGAGAGATAGGACCCAAAGGCTCTGCCCCGGCAGAGAGAGGAGGCTCAAAACCAGACCCAGCAGAGCTGGATTTAGATCCCGTAACGCCGCCTGGGTGCCTGCTCCCTGCCTAAACCCCTCTTTGCTGAGGGCAGGGGGTGAGGAAACCACTGATGTTGAACTGCAGATACTTAGGATGGTGCAGAGGCTCCCAAGGCAGCTGAAAACTGCTGCTGCTCTCGGGAAGCTCCGACCCTTCACTTGAGAACGGCTGGCATGGGGCACAGCTTGCAGGCTCTCCTGTGGGATGACTGAGAAAACTCCAAGACAGGCACCATCCCATCGGCTGTAGGGTCTGCAGGCACACACAGCTCTGCTGGCATGTCCTGGGAGGGTCCCTGCGATGCCATTGCCATAGGAGACCAACAGGCAGCACTGATATGTGACCCCTTGAGGCATCCTCACTGCGTGTCAGTGCCCTGCTTGGTCCCACGTAGCAGCCACCAGAGCTCGGCCACAGGGGAGGAGCAGGGTCAGACACAGACAGCACCGCGTGGGAACGTCAGCAGCAGTGCTGGGAGCCAGGCTGGGGTTGTACCCACGCAGGACCACAGCCCCTGCATGCTGGTTTGCTTGGGGAGAGGATATTTCACTGTAAAATGTCCCTTGCAGGAAGATGCAGGCTGGTGGCAAAGGAGGTGGGAACAAGGAGAACCAGACTCGCCCTGAGCAGCTGGCACTGGCAAGAGGTGAGCAGAGGTGACACTTTGTCAGGGTGACAGGGTAACTGGGGCCTGACAGTTTGGGTTTTGCCTTTGCAAAACCTCAGTTCCTCGGGAGTCAAACCACGAGCGTGAGTTTGGGGCTTGCAAGTTGTCTGTGCTCCTCAGCCAGGGAAGTCCCACTCCTTCGCCTTCTCCCTGTCGCTTTCTCCCTTTGTGCCTTCTACCTCTGTTTGTCTCCTCTGCAATGATGGGAACCCGCAGAGTTAAAACCCCAAGAGCACCAGCTACGGGACTGCAGCATGGTTTGCCATCTTTCCCAGGGGAAAGCCCAGGAGCCGTGTCCCACATGGGTGCTGCTGCTCGGCACTTTGCAGTGCCTGCCTGCAGCCGAGGTTAGCGCAGGAACTGCGGGTGAGGAATTGGAGCTGCCACGCAGGGAGCTGCTGGGGAATAGCTGCCACGCTTTACATTCACAGCCCATCTATTTTGCAATAACTTCACCATGATGTTCCCACATAGACAAGCCTAAGCTAGCATAGATAATGAAATGGGTTAAAGGAGACAGGCGGAGGGAGAGGAGAGGAGCCAGCAACTGGTAGTAAATCAGGGAGAGAACAGGGTTACTTTAAATTCAAGGTTCTTGGTGGCAGGGCAAGTTTGGTTTGTGCTGAGAGGCACGGGGTTCAGAGGATGAGACGCTGTTGGGGAAGATGACAGTGCCTCCTTGGTGGGGCCACCAACTTGTGTCCCCCATCAAAGCCCACCCTGTTCCTGTCATTCCCCTGGGCCTGCCCTATGGGCATTGCTGGGATTAAGCACAGCCAAGGGCACCCATCCTGGGTGGTACAGGGTGGTCAGAGGATCCTGAAGGAGGATCCTGGCAGGGCAGGCCATGGGCTCTGCTCTTCAAGAGGAAGGTCCTGCAGGCCTGCATCAGCTCTTGGTCGGGGCCTGGGGAGACCCAACCGCTGAGACTCCCCCACCTTTGGCACGGGCTTCGAGGCAGTCCAAACAAGCTAATTAAATCCTGCTCTGCCTAATCAGAGCCATTGAGCACCAGTCAGAAGAAATTAATCCCGTGTTTTATTAGATGCTGTTTAAAGTCGTGTTTGGCACCTCGTCCTCGGTTCTCATCTCCTTCTGGGGAAGGAAGAAGGACATCTGCGGGGAAGAGCGAGGGTGCAGCAGATGGCAGCGGGGATGATTCAGGGGCTCGAGGAAGGAGCTGCGACTCCAGCGGCATCCCTCGGGGGGAGGGGGGAGAGAGCGAGACTCCTCTCCCTGCATCCCACAGCCTACCCCCTCCCCACGGCTGAGAGTCTGCGAGCCAGGCAGGCATCCCAAAAATACATGTTCCTCCGCATTGCATGCTAATGGCTCTGCGGGAGAGGTCCCACCGCAATTAAAGCACAAGGAGCATTAATATGCAACGTGGAGAGGCCACTCTTCCCACAGCTACTCCCTCCCAAACCTGTCCTTCCTGCTGCACATCCCTGCCCACTGGGAGCCTGCCCACGGGGATCCCACAGCAGTCCCAGCGGAGCCGCTGGCAGCGCGCAGTAAATTTGAGCCTTCCCTTTGCTGTGCCCAGGGGATGCTGCCTTTTCCCCCTGGCACCCGGCACCTTCTCCTGCCTTCGGGCTCAGCGGAGCAGGATCTGTTGGGTGCCCACCGGGTGGGTGCCATGCAACGCAGCCCTGGCATGGGAGACACCTGACAGCTGGGAGAAATCCACAGGCAGGTGTTTAAAACAAGCAGCTGGGTGATGGTTTGGGGTTTTTAATGACTTCTGGTGCTTTAATTGCTGCAACCCGAGAAAAAACTCCTGACAAAGAGAAAGTCTGGCCAAGTAAGGTAGCCCACAGGTCGTCCTCCATGCCTTGGGAGCGCTCAGTAGCCTCGGTACCTCCTCCTGCGACTCGGCGAGATGAAGCTGCTGGCTTTGGGTGTGGGGATTTATTTTTTCCTAAATTTCCTGTCATAACTTGCGTTAAAACTTTTGCAGAGCCACTTAATTGCGTTCTGCGGTGGTGATGATATGAAATGAGTCTCCTTTCTGATCTTTAGCTAAGTTGGTCCAAAACACCAGCTTATAATTTGCTCTTAATCATCAGGTCGCGGAAGATGCGAAGGCAGGGCCGGTGCCCGGTGAATTCACACGGGCTGGGAGTTTCCGCCCTTGCTGTGCCGGCGTTTGGCAGCTGGCAGGTCGGGCTCTGCCACCCTGGCATGGCAATAGTGATAATTTCTTTTGGCGCCACTTTGGGAAGTTTTTCATCAACTGCTCTTGGCCGTTTCCTCTAGAAAAAGCTGGGAACTACAGCTGTCCAGAGGAGAGGAGGGAAAGCTGAGGTGGTTTCCTGTCTCCCTTCCCTGGCTGCTCCCTCCTCTGAGCATCTCGGAAACATCCTCTGCTCCCGTCCGGAGAGCTGGAACCAGACTGCTGAAGGCACCTGGAGAGGAAGGGATCCTGTCTCCCATCTCACTTCTCTGGGCTTGCTTCATGTCCCAAACTACTCCAGGGGCTGGGGAGAGAAAGTGGCTGGGTTTTGCCTAACTCACCTATCCCAGAAAACAAGCTCCCTATGAACAGGAGCAGGGCAGGGCAATATTCTGGGCACAGAGAGGCGCTTTTGCTGCCGAGGGCACAGCGCCTATCATTCCACTGGCATTAGTGCTTTCCACCTCCACACAGGAGGTACAGGATATCGAGGTATTATTTTTAACCAGGGGTATTTAGTGAACTTCTCACGTGCTGCTGGAGGGTCAGATTTATCCCATAGCCTCAGTCCCAGGGGACACTCCCAGTTATTTTTGAACCCGTCAGAGCAGCAGAGGAGCAGAGGGATGCAAAGGCTCGGGAGACACAAAGTCTGGGGTTTGTCTGGCCTGTCCCTCCGGTCCGTGGGAGAGCCCCACACCCCTGCCTTGTCATCGTCGCCGTCACCCCGGCCCCCACCATAAAACCCCAATCTTGGGCGAAGCCCCAGGTTTTCCTTTGCCGTTGAGATGATCTCGGTCTCCTGCAAGTTTTGATCCTTTTCGACCTACCGCATTGCAAGAATTTTTTTTTTTTTTTTTTTTTTCTCCCACCTCCCCCAGTTCAATTTAAACCTCAATTTAAACCGTGAAGCGAGTTTGGCCCTGCTCGGGCAGGTCCCGGTGGCCGTGAACATTCCCACGAGCGCCGCGGCGCTGCCGCCGCCGCGGGAGTCCCTCCCACGCCCCGCGGCTCCCCACGCCGCCGCCCCGAGCCCCGCTGCCCTCGCACGGAGCGCACGGCCCCGCTCACACCCAAAGGTCCCCCGTGTTTTAAATGCAGCCTCCCCGTTTTAGCAGCGGGGGACTCATCACACAACCCCAACGCAGCGCGCAGCCGCCGGCCCGGCTGGTTTTTGTTCAGCCGGTCACTTCGGAGGTGGAGGCTGAGGCGGGGGCAGGGGGAACGAGCTGGGTGAAGCCCGTATTTTTGTGCTGCTCCAACGCGGGCACTGCCACCCGAGGCCGGGACCGATAGTTTGGTGGGCTCCTATAGAAACAGATGTCGGTGAAGCAAGGGATGCAAAGCCCTGAGTTCTGAATTAGAGGAGCCCAGGGACTTTGGCTTTGCCCGAGCCCCCGGAGAGAGGCAGAAGGGCTCCGCACAGCGCGACCCCCACACAGCCCGGAGGGGGTGGCTTTCCCCGCGTGTTTTTTTAGGGCAGAGAAGCGAACAAGACCCGTGACTGAAGCCGGCAGCCAGGACACGCCGGGCCCCGGGCTCCACTCGGGGTTCCGCGCAGCCGGGCGCGCCCGGCCCCGAGGTGATCACCGGCAGCGCGGGGCTGGGGCGCGCGGCGCCGGGCGGGACGCCGGAGGAGAAGGCGGAGTACCCGGCCCCCGGCCGCCTCCCTTCTTCCTCCTCCTCGCCGTCCCTGCCTCCCGCCGGGTCCGTCCCGCCCGGCGCCGCGGAGCGGCAGCGCCCGCCCGGCCTCGCCGCCGCTCCCCCGCTCCCCCCCCAACCCCGGCCGGGCGGTTTCAAGTCCCCCCTTCCGAGGTCTCGGCGGCGCCGGCCAATCAGCGCGCGCTGCGCGCCGCGGCCCGCCGCCTTAAAGGGCCCGCGCGCCGCGCGGCGCCGGGGAAGCGGCGCCGCCCGCGGGCCGAGCCGGGCGCGCTCTAGGACCGCGCGCCGCCGCCGCCCGCCCTGCCCGCTCCGCCGCGGGAGGCCGCCCGCCGCCTCCGGAGCGGGGCGTGGCGCGGGGAGGCCCCGCCCCCGCCGGGCGGTGATTGGCGGGAGCGGGCGCCCGTCGGCGGCGGGGGCGGCGCCCGGCGCGGCCACGTTCGGGTGCGCGGCCAGCGGCGCGTTGGGCGCAGCGAGCGGCGGCGGGCGCGGGGCGATGGGGGCGCGGCGGCGGCCGGCGCTCTGACAGCCCCCGGCGCTCCCTCGGCGGCGGGCGCAGCGGCTCCGGCGGCAGCGGCGGGTCTCGGCGGCCGCCCCCCTCCTCCTCGGCGCGGACCATGTTCGCCAAAGGGAAGGGCTCGGCGGTGCCCTCGGACGGGCAGGCGCGGGAGAAGTAAGAGCGGCGGCGGCGGCGGCGGCGGGGGGAGCGGGGCGGCGGTGGCGACGGGCGGCTTTGTGCGGGGCGGGAGCGGGGCGCCTCTTCCTCCTCCTCCGACCCGCCGCTCGGCTGTTGCAGGCTGGCGCTGTACGTCTACGAGTACCTGCTGCACGTCGGCGCCCAGAAGTCTGCGCAGACCTTCCTGTCCGAGGTGAGCCCCGCCGCCCCCCGCGCCCTTTGTGCGCCGCCGCACGCCCGCCCTCCATCTTGCGCGGGGCGGCGGCGGCGCCGGGGGGTCGCCGCGCGTGGGGGCCCACGCCCACCCGCGACCACCCCCCGCCCGCACCGCCCCCCCCCCCCCCCAACCCACACCCCTCCGCCTTCCTCTTGCCCGCAGATCCGGTGGGAGAAGAACATCACGCTGGGCGAGCCCCCCGGCTTCCTGCACTCCTGGTGGTGGTAAGTGCGGGGGTGTCCCGTCGCGGGTGGGAGCAGCCCCCGGGGGTGGAGGGGAGGGGGGGGGTGCAGCCCCGGTAGCGGCGTGAGTCAGCAGCGGCGGCCGAGCCCCGAACCGCCCCGGCTCCCGCTCCCCGCGGGGCGTCGAGGCGCGGCGGAGCCACCCCCGGCCCCGCGGGAGCGGCGGGCAGGGCTCCCGCTGGAGAGCTGCCGGGTCAGCCGCGGGCACCGGGCTGTGCCGGTGCCTCTGGGGCGCCCAGGGGAGCAGGGCTGGGCGGCTGCGAGGCTGGGAGAAGTCCCCGAAGTCTCTCTCACGGGGGTTTATCCCTTTAAGGTGTTGCCTCTTAAAGGCTACTTTTGCTTCCTTAAGCACCCAGCATCCCCGCTCCTGACGGTCAGGTCCGAGCGGTGCGAAGCTGGGATGCGCAGCTGGATCCAGCTGAGGTCCCATCCCAGCCGCGGGCCCCGTGGGGTGGGAAGCTGCTCACCTGTGCTGACCTGGGTGCCCGATCCCTGATAAGTAACTGCTCTTGTCCCATCTCTCCCTGCCACGCAGCGTGTTTTGGGACCTGTACTGCGCTGCTCCCGAAAGGCGAGACACTTGTGAACATTCGAGTGAAGCCAAAGCCTTTCATGACTACGTGAGTAACAAGTTTCTGATCCTCGCGGTAATTACGGTGTTGGGGAGCTCCGGCGCACCGAGAGCCAACTTAACGTAACTGACTGGCAAAAAGCGTGGGGTTTTTTTAACCAGCAATGTTCTGATTTGACTGAACAGTATTTCATAGTGTTGCAATTATGTAAATGAGCTCAGATACTTATCTTAAGCACTTAAAGGCGTTCGGGCTAGTGGTAGAACTAAGAAGTTTTGCATAGCAATGGACAACAAAGCGTTTATAGAGGGTCGGTGTCGAGATATTTCATGCTGAGGACACTGTGATTGTGAGATGTTTCATGCTGAGGAGACCTCGAAGGGTGGGTGGGGATTGGATTTTGGTGGGGAGGAGAAGGGGGAATTCCCCAAACCGCGATGTTGAATGCCCCAGTTAATACCTCCCTGCCTTTGGCGAGGCTGGGGGCTTCCTTGGTTTCCTGAGTCCTCCCTTGATCCCAGCATGGGAGAGGTGTTGTCTCGTTGAAGCCGGTGTTGCAGACCCCTGTTGGCTGGTCGCTGTGCGTCCTGGCTCTCCGTGGTTTGGGTCGCTCTCTGCAGAGGTGTCAGCATGACCCAGGGACGGATGCTGCTTCTGGGCTGGCATGCTTGAGTCTGAGCTGTCTCACAGAGAAACACCCCCCCCTTGGAAGAGTGCCTGGCGTGTCTGCCCCGGTGGGCGATGGGTGGGCTGCCCACTCGGTGCCCGCATCCGCAGCGTTGGGAGGAATTTGCATCAAAGGATTAGTCACCTGGCTGCGGGCTTGGACCCCAGTCAAGTGTGTTTAAACCTTGTAGCAGGAGCTGGTTTTGTCTGCTCCGGGGAGACTATGGTATGGAAACCATTTTTCCTCCTTTCCCAAGTTTCTCGTTGCCTCGACATGCCTGGCTTGGGATGTGTGAGAGTTTGCTGGCGAGCAGTGCCGGGCGAGCGTCGCAGGGACCTCCACGGCGCTCTCACACGCTGGCGCTGGGCACAGCGGTCGCCCTGGGGCACGGGCAGTGCCAGAGAGGCTTGGCTGGCTGCTGAGCTGCCTCTCGTCTCTTCCCACCCTGCTGGGTCATGGGAGAAGTGTGTCTGGGTATTTGCTAGGTGGGGTTTGTCTGTCTGTCCATCCCTGCAGCCGCTGTCTGCATTGCTTGTTTTCACTGGGTCGGATTAAGATGGTGAACTCCTGAACCAAGGGTCAGAGCTGACGACCAGAAGCACATCTACCAGTTGCTGGCTTCTGCTCGCTTCCTGGATGTTTTGGGCCAAATTGTGGGGGTTTTGGGAGCCCAGATGGGACAGCAGGCTCATCAGGAGCAAGGCAAAGACAGATCTTTGCACAGCAGAGCCACAGGTGAAGATGACATTAGCAAGTAAGACATGGTAATGCTTCATCCACAGCAGCCTCCTCATCTTGTCTGAGGATTTAGTGTATTTAGAGAAATTAATCTTTTTTTAGCTTGGTAATAATTCTAACAATAGTCCTGAGTGCATTAGATGATTCACATAAACTTCTTTAATACACGTTGCTTTAAGCTTACAGTAAATAGACACAATCCTGATTGTTTTTAATTCTCGGTGTAATGCAGTTTTGTAACAGCCCCAAGTGCCTTTACCTTTTGGGTAACTCCTAAGAAGATTTTTCACTCCCCTGTGCTTTGGCTTGGTGGCACCGGGTTGGGTTCTTGGGGCACGTTTTGGCCCCAAGACAGGGCTTGTGCTTCTCCATGGCGTGGCTGGTGACGGATGCTCACGTTACAGTCCCTCTCCGAGGAGTGGTGTTTTCCTGGCACAGCGTGTACTTTACAGGGCGAGGGACCTACCTGGCCAAAACTTAAATATTGACCAAAGAACCAAACGATAACCGTGGGAGTGTGAATAGAGCCTTGTTTCTCTCCAGCTTCCGGGGCAGGCTGCCGGTACCGGTGAGCGCGGTGGGCAGTGTCAAACACCAAGCCCAGCCACCCATCAGCGGTGCATGGCAGCTAAAATGGGATATGAGCCCCAAATGGGGCTGGATCAGTGAGTCACGGATTGCTTCATGTGGTGGTTGTGGTTAAAAATATCCCAACCTAAGTCTTGCCCCAGGTTGCTGGAGCACTGTATTTACACTTGGCCAGCAATGGGCAAACTCCGTGTGTCCTGCTTGGTGTTTGCCCAAAATATGGTGTGTGTTAACTCAGAGATTGTGCTACTGTAAGGACAGAAAGAGGGAATGCTTTGGGAGCCTGGCATGTCACCTTCCCAGAGCCAGCACCAAAGGGATTCTTGCCTGGGAGACAAATCTTCGGGAGTGGGGAGCGGTTCTCCTCGTTAGCGGAGTGCTAACAGTGGGATTTGTATGGTGTGTCATTTCCACTTCATTTTCCAGCATAGCTGTATGAAAACTATTAGGAGCAGCAGGGCAGATCACCAATTTCCCCCTCCAGTTTTGGGTATTTGAATCTTCAGCGAGAAGTTAAAGTAAGGAGAAATCCCACTGCTCATTTTTTTGATGGGACCCTTGAAAACTGTGGGGTCTTGTGAGCACTTGGGAATACTGCTTTTTACCTTTCCCCTAAGGTTTTTCTCCCAAGCTGGGACAAAAGCCTGCTGGGACTTTGTTGAAAGGTTGGGAGAAGAGTTGACTGGAGTGGGGATTCAGCTGGCACAGGCAGGAGGAATGCTGCTCTGCTCTACGCTTCCATCTCTGTGTGTCTGTTAGCACAACTATTGAGTTGCGTTGCTTGGAGGGTTGTCAGTCATCCTCTTCCACCAAAGAGTTGATCCAAGGTAACAACCCCGCGAGCGCTCACCAAAACTCCTGAAAACTCAACCCGTAGCCATTGATTCGGGCTCCTCCAAGCCCCGTGGCGAGCACGCCAGCGTTCCGGCACGCTCCTGGAGCCGGCGAGCTTGCAACGGGATCGCTCGTCATGACAGGGGATTTCAGCCGCCGCGTTATCTGGGAATTGGCTGATGGCTGGTCGCAGTTGAGCATTTCAACGCCGTGAAAGCCAATACAATTTGAGTTAGCGGTGATGACTGCCAGTTTAAATACCGCAGTGAATTTCTGTCAAAGAGCTAATACATAGAAAGGGGAATTGCAGAAAACTTGATCACCAGAACCACTTCAGTCGATTTTGGCCTGGAGCTACAGAAAATGAACTTAAATCTAGTTGACTGTTGCTACGTACTTTTTTTGTGGTATTGCTCTGCCTGCACAGCCAGCTCATGTCAACACACAGGAGAGAAAACTTGGAGTAGCCTTTAGGTGATGAAGACTTTGACTTCAGCATTCCCTTCCTCTGTTCCCCCCGATTTCCTCCTGAGAAGGACCTGCACTTGGGAGCATTTGAAATGCTGTTTTCTTTGCAGCACAAGATCTGCGGAGCTGTGGCTGCAACTTGCCATTAACGCAAAGCATTGATTTATCTGTTTTTGTTCTTAACTTTGGAAAGCTGCTGCAGTTCCTTCTAACTTGGGTCTGGAAGGATGCTTTGCAGCAGCAGGGTTGGTTGCTGCTGGAAGTGTGGTGGTTGGTCTGGGAAAAGATGTGTTTGGGGCTCCTGTCCTGTCTTAGTTGGGGACAACCAGAGCTCCACCTTTTTTCCCCCATCTGAAACAGTTCCCCTTAGATTGAGATTTCAGGGGTTTACGAAGCTCCTGGGGATGGATGGATGGAGAATCCAGGCTTGCTGGAGTTAGTGTGCTCGGTGGGAGCAAGGTGAACCCCAAGAGGTTGGAAGGGCTTTGGCCTGCTGGCTGTACAGACTGGGGGTGTCCCAGGGATGGTTCTTCTGTGCTGGATGTGCCAATCACGTCCCATCCCGGTGTGGGACAGGCACCCCATCCCAGCGTCACTGCCTGGGTATTCTTGGGCTGCAGAGGAGCATTTCCTTGTCACAGCACCATCTGTTCCCCTAGGGTCAGTGTGGCCAGCTCATGGCATGGTGCACTGGTGGGTGACATGGCCTTAAGGCACCCTGGGAAGGGATGTTCTTCATGCATGAGGGGTTTGGTGTGACTGTCTCCTCTCCCATGCCAGGCTCTCTTCTTGTTCCAGGACCAGTGAAGGTTGTAAGACCTTGTTCAAGGCACCCATGGCTGTGAGGGGTGGACCAGCAGGTGTGAGAGTGTTGATCCAAGAGTACCTCTGTGGTGGTGCTGATGGTCCATGAGAGCTTCTCCCGTTGTGTGCAGCCAGTATGTTGAAAACGTGCTGTGTAGGAGAAGAGGCATTTTTGGGGTGGGTTTAGTGCAACGCAGGGACAGGGGTTGGCAGCAGCTTTGTGTGGCCCCTGTGAGCCCCCACAGGCATTGCCTGAGCCCTGGGCACGTGGCTCAGGCAGTGACACACGCAGCTCTGTCCTGTTTGCACGCGGGACTGCGCTCCGTCTGGGCTCCATCCAGCTCCACTCTGCAGGGACAGGGTTCCCTGGTAGGTAACCAGAGAGAGGAGTTTCCTTCAGGAGTGGCAGGCTGCCAGGAGCAGCTGCAAAACTCCACATCACTTCAGAAAAAAAAAAAAAAAAAAGGCAACAAAAATAAATAAATCCAGATATTCCCTCTCCTGGCAGCGCTGGGCTCAGCCTTCCCTCCCAGTTTAGGGTACTGGTGAGCCTGGGTGTGCTTTAAAGCCTGCTCTTGCTGGAGAACCGTGCAAAGATGGATTAGTTTAACATTGTATTTTAAACAACATGACAGGGCAACCTCTGCTGCCACACTTCCTGCTGCCCAGCAGCAGGACCAGGCCGTTTCAGAGCAGCATCTTTCCACGGGTGATGCTCGTGGAGAAGGCTCCATTGTGAAACCGGAGGTCAGAGCCCAGAGCTTATGTCTTAGTCTTTGACTGGGGAGCCTAAATATTTATCCTGTTCTGTCCCTAATGAAAACAAATTGTCAACAGTTGTTCAGTAACTGACTAAATTAAAATCTGTAATTAGTCAATTAGATTAAAGAGTTGGCACAACCTGATTGTATCATGCTGGTTAGGTTATTAAGAGAAAGGGTGTGATTTTTAATTACTGAATGCTAATTTTGACGGTTTCAAATAGAAACAGACGTTCCCCCCCCTCCACCCCACCCCGAGTGCCTCTGCAAAAGTAAGGCAGGGGATGGATTTTATATCAACAAATGGTGTGAACATGAAAAGTTTCTCTGGCTCCAATCCGGGAGGGGGTTCTCCAAAAAAGCCGGGAGCGGGAGGAGAGGATTTGCTCAGTGCTGCCTGAGGATGGGAGGGCAGGTGGGCGTTTGTGCCACGGGTGGGTTCCCCCGGCATGGCCGCTTCCCATGGAGAGATCCTGCCCTGCCGCCCCATCACCCATCCCGGGTGTGCGGGTCAGCGTGCCCTCACCTTACCACGAGCCCGTGTGCACCAGCGAGCCAGATCGGAGTATTTTTTTCTTTTCCCCGTTTTTTTTTTTTTTTGGCGGGGGGGTTTGGTTGTTTTTTAATAGTATCTTTTTAATCCCCCTCTCCCCCCCGGGACAAGGGGCCAGCTTCTAGTGGCAGGCGAAGCCCGCAGCAGGGAGGAGGAGGAGGAGGAGGAAGGCCTTGCGTGGCGAGCGCGGCAGCCCAGCGCCATCCCATTGTTTGCCCCGGCGGCCACGTGTGCGAGCGCGGTGAGGCCGGCGAGGGGACCCGCGGGGGCTGCGGGGGGAGCGCCGGCCCCGGCAGATGCTGGGCTCCGGGCGAGCACAAAGCTCGCAGCCCTGCCCTCCGCCGCCTTCGGGGGTCCCTTCGCAGGAACAAAGAGGGCGAGGGGCCGCCGTGCCAAGCCGTGCCGTGCCGGGGAAGCTGTGGCCGGCACGGGCGCTCCTGTCCGGCGGTGGGGAGGTGTTAGGTCAGGACGCCGTCTGTTGGGTACGAGTGGGACTTTCCTGTTCTCCTGATCATTTCCTTCCTCACCTTGGAAACTTGGATTTTCTCCTACCTTTTGTTCCCGATTTTTTTTTTTTTTTTTTCTCTCGTAAAGCTGTCCCCGGTTCTATTGGAAACAGCTGCCGGAGCCGGTCCTGGGGAGCGGGCGGGGGGCTCCGGCTGTTTCTCCTCTCCGGCTGCTCGGGGCCCCGCGGCGGAGCTGGCACCGCCGAAATGGCACCACCCGGCTGTGCCAAGCCCTCGCCGGTGGGGGGAATGCTCCGGGGGGAGCTGCTGCAGCCACGTTTGTTCCTGGTGTTCCTTAGGAACGGAGGGGATGGCAGAGGGAGAGCGGGGCAGCACCTTGTGTCCAGCTTGGCGGGTGCTGTCCTGCGCACAGGGCGCAGGATGGGCTGTATCCCCGTGAGCATCCCACGCCCGCCTTGCCAGCATCCCACTCGTGGCTCAGGGAGGCTCTCTGACTTCTGCTGAGGTTTCTGCTCAGCCCATGCACACGTTCCTCCTTATTTCCCAGCATCTTCCGCCTCTGAGTCCTCACCCTGCGGATCTCTGGGGGGACACTCGAGGGCTGAGGTCTCACTGGAGCAGAAACAGTGCTTTCCTCCAGGCTGGCAGGGAGCAAAAATGCCTCTGCAAGTAAACAAATACCTCACCTCTGCCTCGGTTTGGGGTTTAGGTTTATTTTTTCTTCTCTTAAAACTCCTGGTCGTTGCCAGAAGTGCCAGGAGCTAAGTTCAAAGCTATGGCTGTGCAGTCAAGGGGGGGATTTCCAAAATATGGAATAGCTTCTGGGTGCTGCTTCCTGTGTGTGATGGGACCCCGCTGCACACCCACCCACTGCCACCTCCTGTTATCCCCAGAGCAGTGACACCAGTCTCCTGTGCCAGTGAGGGCGAGAGGGGCACCTGAGTGGCTTGGGTAAGATTTGGGGTTGTATGGGGGCACAGCTCTGTGTGGTAAGACCAGCTTTTCTTTTGTGTTGGGTTTGTGCATTTAATGAATTTTTTTTTTTTTGGTAAGAGGAGAAATGCTCACTCTCCTGCCTGAGCTTAATGTGGCGTGAATGGTGACTGTTAGTATCAAAATTAAGCAGAAAAAGAATGTCCACATATGCAATTGTATCTGTAGAATATGCACAATTAAGATGTACATATGGATAAAGACAGAGGGCCGTGTGCCTGTATATTTCGGAGTGGTGGGACAGAGCAGTGCTTTGTGCCCAACCATCCAGTGCCCTCCCACTTGCCTTACTCTGCCTCCTCCATGGCCTTTGCTACCATCACCAGTGGTTTTTAGCAAGGTGATTTTCCCCTCTGTGTTCCCTGGGCCGGGTGGGAGGCTGTGGGGTCAGTCTGTCTGTTTGTCTGTCTGTCTGTCCGTCCGTGTGCAAGGCTGCGCCTGCTGCCTTAAGATAAAGTCCAAAGGAAGACCTCTGGCTGTGTCTTGAGCTAACATTTTCTTTTTAATTTTTTTTTTCCTTAATGTTTCTGCATCAACCCTTGAACATTTGATCTGGTGCCTCTCCTCCTGGGGTGCGGCAGCTTTCTGTAGTGAAAATGAGCTCTCACCACCCCTCCTGCCTGCCTCAAACAGGGTCTGGAGTGAGGGGGGTTTCCTTCCCATTTTCCCTGGAATTGGGCCGGTTCTTTTTTTTTTTTTACAATTTCTCAAGGCTGAGCTCGCACCTATAATTGGAATTTTTTGGCTACAAGCTGAAGCAGGGGGATGCACTGCATCAGTTCTGACTTGCTGGTGAGCACGGCCTGCCCAACACAGCTGGGGCGCTGGCATCCCATGGCGTTCCCAGCAGGTACAACAGCCAGTCCCTCCTACCTGAGGTGGATTTCCTTGTGTGCCCCACTCCTCTCCCAGCTCCCACCCACACAGCTGTCATCATACAGGGTCACCTGATCCAACACTGACTGGTGCCCACCATAGCAAGTGGCCGGCTGGCATCTCCTTCCTTCCAGAACAGCCTTGCTGCGAGGCTGTCCCAAGCCTTGGAATTGCTTGTTTACCCATTTCTAGTAACTGTAAGGTGAGAAATGCCCCTCTGTCACCCTGTGGGCAGCTGGCATTGCCCAGCTGTGTCCCCAGGCAGGAGGCTGCTTCCTGCCCCAGCAGTGTTTTTAGCTCAGCCTTGAGGCTGGTTGTTTGGGGTTGTGGTTTTTTGCTTGCTTTTTTTTTTTTTCTTTTTTTTTTTTTTAAGTGAAAAAAGAGGCAGGGCACGCTGAGGAAGGGAGCAGGGCGCTTCCTTGAAGCACCCTGGTTTGGGGTGGGCAGATAAGAGTGCTGCGTCACACTTGGCTCCTCCGCCCTGCCAAGCCCAGCAGAGCATCCTCCTTGCCCTCCTGCTCTGCCCAGCCCTCGCTGGGTGCTCATCCTGTTTTTTGGGGGAAGTCCCATGGGGATAAGGCAGCCCCTAGTGCAGAAGCTGCTTGAACCCCCACATCTCCCTGCCCATGAGCAGTGCTCGAAGCAAGAAGGAGGGAGAGGTGCTTTTCTCCCCCTTGGCTCCTTTCTGTCAGTGAGCTGTGTAGCTGATGGGGTGGAAATCACACCCAGCCTTCCATCAGCCATCTCCCAGGAGGGGTCATGGCTAGTGACAGCTTGGGGTGACTCTCCATCACAGCTCCAGCCCTGCTCCCTGTCCCTGTGGCTCTTTGGGAGTTCCTGCTCCTCCCTGAGAACCTGGGTCTGCCTGTTGGTGCTGGAAGCACTTTGGCTGTTGGGGTTTTCCTGTGAAAGGTGTGAACCAGGAGGTGGGTCTGGTTTTGTGAGACCCTCTTGGGGTCTGGTTTGGGGCAGGGACAGGCACCCTTTGAAATGCTTGGTCTCATCAGGGTGGCTTTAGGCAGAGATGGGCTTTCTGGGGTATGGTTGGAGATGGAGGTGGGAGCTCACAAGGAAGCAAACGCTGTTTCACGTTGCATATAGGTCCCTTTAGCCCAGCTCAAGTGCACTTTGCCATGGAAACCCCAAAACAGATGGTTTTGTTTTATCCTGGGTATTACAGCACCAATAACACCCAGGTGCTTCACACCTTTGCCAGTCTCCTCTGGAGAGAGAGTCCAGGCTGAGGCTTCCAGGGCTCATTTCATCGTTAAAAGCAGATTTACTTACTTGTCCCGGAGCCCTTCAGGGTGTTGTGGCACGTCCTGACAGCTTGTCTGTCCTTACCTGCAGTCATCAAGGAGTTTTCAACATGACTTATATAAAGCCTTTGTACTTGGATTGCTCCACCGTGCTGCACAATGGCTTCTTTGTCATCCTGCCAGCTAATTAATTTTAACTTTTACCGTTGCTCCAGCACGCTGCATCGTCCGCCTGGTCCATTTGAAGCTTTCCCCCCCAACCTTAAGTGTTTTCCAAGCAGTTTGACTTGTTGCTGCTGAACACGGGAGAAACCAGCTGGCCCCGCTGGTGCTCATCTTCTGGAGAAGGAGCTGCCCTCACACTGCTGCGGGAGCTGGGGCTGGTGGAGGAAAAGCCATTAGGAGGCTCAGGTTTTCTCCAGTGGCTTGTTTCTGCTGGCTGGCAGCTAAAAGTCCCCACAGAGAACATCCTCTGATGAAAATAACAGGCTCTGGCTCCCTGGCTGGTGATTGGCACCACCAGGATCTCACAGCCAGATGTGAAAGCCTTGGCTGCATCTTCAGGACAAAACCCCTTGTGCCTGGGGATGTCTGACCGTGAGGGACATGATGATGGTGATTTCTGGAGGGTTGGGCTCTGGTTGGTTGTGCCCTGGAAGCTGGGTGCTTTTCGCTTGCATCCTGTGAGCAAACATCTCCAGTACAGAATTCCTGGTGTAGCAGGGAGCTTACCCCAGAATGTTCATAGGGGAGCCAAGCATCTCCTAAGAGCTGCCTGGAGGAGGACCAGGAGAGATGTGACCCCAGCTGGGTGTCCCAGCCCTTGGGGTGGGATGAGCCAGGGCATTGTCTTTTCCAGAGGGATGGAGACGGCCACATGCATAAACATCAGCTGAATGTGTCAGCAGTGCTGTGGCAGGGGGAGTTCCCCTCTGCTCGGGATGGGGACAGTGGCAGGTCAGGGAATATGGAATTGCTGCCTTTGTGTTTAATCTGGTTATAAGGATGGCTATTAGAGATAATGAATTTTGCCTGTCCCCACTGTTGTAATACAAGAACCCGACTGTCTTTCAACACCGCGAAGGTCACTCCTCTTTATTTCTGGTTGTAAATATTGCTGGTTGCAGATGTTTGGGGTTGATGGACGTGGTTAATTAAGTTTCTCCTGTCAGCTGGTTGGCAGGGTGCAGGGGTGCTGGCATGGAGGTGAGGTCAGAGGGCAGGATCACAGCCGGGCAGCAACACCAGCAGCCGCTTAGCATGGTGTAAGCCCATCTCAGTGAGAGCAAAGCCGGGTTTGCACTGAGCCTTCCCCCTCTCTTTATTACCAATTTGGAGCAGACTGGTGGGAAGACAGCGGCTTTTGGGAGCAAGTTTCCATTTTGCTGCTCTCTTTTGAGGGGAATTCAGCAGGAATTGTCACACCTGCTGTCCCCAGCCTGACCTGAGGGTGGGAAGAAAGGTGCAAAAACCCTTCTAATTTTTACCGAGTATCTTTTGCACCAGCACCGGCGGAGAGGCGTTTTCTTTCTCAGAAAGACTTTAACGTGGAAATGACGGTGTGCTGGCTGGCAGAGCCAACACCCCACATCAGATTAGCACCAGGAGGGGCTGGGGGCCCCTTTCTGAGGGGCACAAGGCCGGTGGCTTCCCGGTGCTCACCCTGCCAGGCAGGAGCCGTCCGCGTGCGCTGCCTGTGCGCCTGGAACGCAGCACGTGCTGCTGTGCTCCCCAGCTCCCCCCGCGCGCCTGATTTATGCCGCTCCACATTTTCTCCTCCTTTCCATGCCTCTTTCTCCTCTCCCTCCTTTTATTTCTTTTTTTTTCCCCTCCCTTGTGCTGCCTGTGCATTGCCTTGCTCCTTTTTTTTTTTTTTTTTTCTTTCCCCCCTTATTGCTCACAGGCCTCCGTTAACCCAGCGAGCTGCAAGATTTAGGGCTCCCTGCCTGGTGTGCATTCTGAGTTGGGTTTTTATTCTCCCGGAGGAGAGAACCGCTATCCCCATCACCCCACTGGGACATGATCCTTGCACATAGAAGGGGCCGCTTTTATTATCCTATTTTATGGCCGCAGAGCACAAGTCGTGTATCCCTGTTCTGGATGCTCCTGGCCACGGATCGCAGCAGAACTGGTGGGGTGGCCACGGGTGCCCATCGCCTCCATCCCGCCGTCGCTGCGCCGGCCATCTGTCCCCTCCTGCGCGGCGCCGGGCTGCCGGCTGCTTGCCGAGGCATCAAGGCTTGCCCCGGCGTCTGCGAGGCCACCAGAGGAAGAAAAAAAAAAAAAAATACAAAGGAAAAAAAAAAGTTCCATTTTTGCTTTGTTTGCCCCCATTTCATATGCATAACCTGACTTTTTGTTGCCTTTTGGGAGGGGGGGGGCTTTTTTTTTTTTTTCCCCCCACTCCCCTGCTGCTGTGCCAGGCGCATCAAAAGTTTGCTGGGTCTTGCGTGCGTGTGCGGATGCCGAATAATTTTATTAGCTGCCTGGAAGGGAGCCAGCGCGGCGTGCACCGCGCAGGAGGTGGCTGCTGGGGCGCCTTCCCTTTGCTTCCCCTTCCCAGCTGCCCCCCTTTCACCTCCGCTCATCTCCTGTGGGTTGCATCATCAGCGTTACCCCTTCGTTTTATTTTTATGTATATTTCTTAGGGAGAAATTTTTTTTTTCTTTTTTTTTTTTTGCTCCTTAAAGGGTTAAAACCGATGGGGAAGTTCAGCTAGCACTTGCAAGATATGGTTGCCTTAGCAACAGGCCTCCTAATCTGGTAGGTGACCTGAGAGACTGTGGAAGATGCAGGGGTTGGTTTGGCATTTCATTATTTCATGAGGCTGCGGCTCTCCAGCTGGTTCCCTTCCCAGCACCGCCACCGCCGCTGCTCCCCCCGCTGCCGCCCCCGACATTCCTTGGCAAAGCCCCGCAGGGGCCGGCAGCGCAGTCCCCTCCCTGGGTGCTGGTGGGACCAGGGAGCTCTTGCTCAGAAAGGGGGAGAGGGCTTCCTGCAGCCCAGGTGATAATTATTCAACTTTAGGGTTGTAAAAATGGTTTCGTACCTTGCCTTTTCCTCCTTTGAAAGGATTTGCCGTGGTGGCCCCAGAGCTAAATGTGCTCATTGGCACTTCCAGACCCTGTGTTTTGGGGTCTGTGGGGCTCTAGTAACAAGCAGATGGGGCATGAACAGGGAAGCACAGTGATTGGAAAAGGTGATGGAGTTGAGATGCAGCATCCAACCAGCTTTTTGGGGAAGGTTGGTGGGCTTTGGGAGGAGCGTGGCAGCATTATTCCAGCTGCTTTAGGCTCCTCTGGGCTCACTGGGCCAAGTGGCACAACCAACACATACCCACAGATGGAGAAACCAAGACTTGAGTGTTTCAGTGCCACAGCCATGGCTGCTTTCTAGTTTTTTTTCTTGGAAACATCCTGAAGTTGACATTTCCCAGCACTGTCTCTTTTCCCTCGCTGTGGCGACCACCCTGTGCAAAGCATTGGTGATCACCCGCTCGTCCTTGCCAGTGGTGGAGCCACCTAAACTAAGAAACTGCATCACAAAACTCCCCTGCCTGATTTGGCCTCGCTAAATCTCTGTGCACCCTTGGATGGGGGCTCGAACTTCTGCCTGCGCAGTCCCGCGTGGGATTCGAATGGATGTTGGTCACACCTGACAGCGCCCGTCGGCACAGAACTGTTGCATCCTGCTCCATCATTGAGCTCCTTACCAGGATGGCCAAGCCGCTCTCCATGCCCAAACCTGGGATGTTTTCCCCCGTGCTGGGTGCTGAGTGGTTATGGAGTGTGGCTCTACCCGGGATGGCTGGGCAAGGAGACCCCGAGGGAAGGAAGGTGCCCAAAGGGCTGGGGCCAAGCTCCCTCTGGGTACCCATGGAATAAAAGGGCCAGGATAGCGCCAGGGGCATCCCGTTCCCGCAGATCCCAGCGTGCAGACCTCTTTTGTTTTTTTTCCCCCTCCCACTACTCCACAGCATCGGTGGCAGCTGCCTGCGGACGCCGGGGAGAGCCGCCTTTGTTTACCCGCCTCTCCGGCAGAGCGAGGGCGGGGATGCTCTTGGATCGAGGTGCTGATCTGTCATCTCCAGGTTTTATGCATCCCCAGACAAGAAATCAGCGGTGCAAAGCACAGACTTTTTGTTACTTATCGCCGAGCTCTGTGCAGAGCGCGGCTGCTGAAAGCAATCTGGTGTCTGCGATGCCCAGATTTATGGTTTCCCAGCCTCATTGGAGGTGTTGGCTTCCACTGGGAAGTAGAAAACCTGGTTTGAGCCATCGGAGTAGGATGAGAGGACTGTGGCGTGTCGTGACATTGGACCCCAGGTCTGATCCTCAAGCTGGCAAATGGCCCCAGAGCCTGTCATCAGCCAGGGTGGGACAGCATCTCCCTTGCTCCATCTTATCTGCTGGAGACAGGAGGACCAATGTCCCAGGGAGCTGAAACAGCTCAGCTTTCCCTCTGGATCTTCTCCACTCAGGGGCTGGGATGGCAGAGGCAAAGGCTGGAGGGAGGCAAAGGGAGGAAATCCAGGCGAGCCAGCAGAATCCCTAGAAAGCCCTTTTTTTGATCACTTCATCCCTTTTTTTTTTTTTTTTTTTTTTTTTTTCCTCCACTATCTCTGCTTTGTGAGGCTTTCCAGGATTTGTCCCTCTCGGCGGGGATTTCGGGCGGTCAGCGGGGTCCCCAGGCACAGACAGACGGACAGGCTGCCAATCAGCCGGCACGCACCGTCCTTCCGTGGAGCACTGTGCGCTGCTGCCAGGGGCTCCTGGGGCTCAAGCGCAGGATTATACATGGTTGTTTTGTTTTCGTTCGGTTTTTATTATTTTTTATTTTTTTTTTTTTTAAAGAAAATCAAAATTCCCAGGGAAAATATATTTAAAAAAATATATATATAAGCCGTCTCCCCCCCCCCCCCCCTCCCCGCCTCCGCCCTGCTGAGAAGCAGCTCTGCGATGGCGGCTGGAAAGCGAAGCCGTAAGTGTTGCGCGTGCCATCTGCTCCGCTTGGATCGCGGGAGCGCCTGGAGCCGGCGCAGCCTCGCGGGAAAGGGGGGGGCCAGCGATTTGCAGGGGTGAAGATAGGGACCCCCACCCGCCCCAAATTCCTCCCGTCTGCGGTCCTCTAGGTCAGTTTGAAGCCCGCGCTGGCGTGCTGGAGCCCCGGCTCGTGCTGCTTGGAGGTGTGCCGTGGGTGCCGGTCCGCAGGAGGATGTGCGCCTCGCCCTCTGTGGGTCACCCAAGGGTGAAGATGGCCGTGGGGTGGGATGAGCTGCGTGGAAGGGAGTGGGCAGGTTTTGGTGGGGTCAGGCATCTGCAGCTCTGTTGGCTGCGTGGGTTGGAAGCACCTGCTGGCACAGGGCGCTCTGTAGCATAGGGTGCATCTCATGGGGACCTCGGGGGTGTTTGCTGTCATGAGAGCAGCTCAGCAGGATGCTTCTGGTCCTCCCAAGGGGGATACCAAAGGAAAACTCCTTCCCCAATAAGGAAAAAGTGTAGGCTGTCTCTAAAAAGACATTTTTATTTGTGGGTTTGCTATGGGAGCATCTCTGGGTTCCCACTCGAGTTCCTCTGCTGGCTCTTCAGGTGGAGCCTCCACAGCAGTTGGGTTTCTCTCTGCTTTACCAGTTTTTACAAAACCGGTGTTTTTTTGAGACTTCCTAGTGGGTCAGGCCAGCAGACAAAGATGGGATGCAGAGGGCACCCAGGCTTTCTCCCTCGAAAGGCAGCCACGTCCTCAGCAGCTGTGCCTGGGGCTCGTGCTGGGTTGTGGGTGGTTGGCTTGTCAAGGGGGCAGCCAAGAGATGAATATTCCCAGGATTTGTGATACCCAACCTGGTCAGTTTTGACTGCAAGGATGGCAGCTGTGGAGCCCTGAACTACCCCTTAGCTTGGCTCCACCACCAGCAGTTTTGATCTGTGGATGTTTGTCACACATGCCATATATATATATATATATATATATATATGATTTGCTGGTTGAGATTAAACCACAATAAGTACCATCTATCTTGCTCACACCTCTGCCCCAGTGGGATGGGGAGGAGAATGGTGGGCAGGAAAAGTAAAACCCATGCATTGCGATAAGAGTAGTTTATTAATTGAAACAAAATATAATAATAGGGATGAAAAGGGACATGATGGAAAGAAGTAAAACATAAAAGAGATAACCGATGCAGTGACTAATGCCCAGCCTGTCTCTGAGCAGCGATCATACTTCTTGGCGAAATTCCCCCAGTTTATATACTGGACGTGACATTCTGTGGTGTGGAGTGTCCCTCTGATCAGTTTGTGTCAGCTCTCCTGGCCATTCTTCCTCCTGGTTTCTTGTGCACCTCCTCACTGGCAGAACATGGGAAGCTGAAAAGTCCTTGACTTGGAGCAAGCACTACTTAGCAACAGCAAAAACACCAGTGTGTTATCAACGTTGTTCTCATGCTGAATCCATAACACAGCACTGTACCAGCTACTAGGAAGAAAATTAACTCTATCCCAGCCAAAACCAGGACAATGCAATTTTTTTTTTTTGTATATATATTAGAGAAGGCTTGTTTGCAGAGCTTGGGAACTTGGAGAGGATGGCTGGTGCTTTCCCCCCCTCTCTTGCCATGCAAATGCAGTTGCTTCTCTTCTCCTGCTGATAGAAAAGGCAGCAGTGGCGTGAGTGGGTTGAGCTTGTGGAGGAGGAATAACGCCCTCCAAACAAAACCAGAGGGCTTGTGAGGAGAAATGGGAAGCTGAGGGAGGGCAGAATTGTCTGAGGAAGGTGTCTGAGGAGTGGGCTGCAGGAAGCTTTTGGTCTTGCTGAGCTTTGGGACAGGGTGGAAGGATTCCAACTCCATGTCTTTCCCACACTTGTTCCCAGCTGGTGACCACGGTCAGACCTTCACAGGGAATTCTAGTGTTCAGCACTGGCTGTAGTGAAACCTTGTTAGAGCCCAGCCCTTTATTATTATTATCCCTGTTGGGAGCTCCAGTTCAACCCCATGAAAATTAGTTCATAAGACACGTCCTCCTCACCAAACCCTGGCATCCAGGAATCCCTGCCATGCCCACAGTGTGTTGGCTCTCCAGAGATGCCTTCGGCCATCCCAGCTCACCAGCTGCCACTTGCAGGTGATGGGCTGACCCCACCTGTGTGCCAGGTGCCCCCCAAAGTCACTCCTCAGCTGGATAGGGGAGAGGAAATACCATGAAAGGCCCACGGGTCGGGTAAGGACAGGGAAACATCACTCACCAGCTCCCGTCACAGGCAAGGCTGTCTCAACTTGAGTAAAAATTAATTTAATTTATTGCCAATCAAATCGGAAAATGATATTGAGAAATACAAACTAAATCTTAAAATGCCTTCCCCTTACCCCTCCCTTCTTTCTGAGCCCAACTTCACTCCTGGTTTTCTCTCTTTCCTTCCTGCCAGCAGCAAAGAGGGACAGGGAACAGGGGCTATGGTCAGTTCATCACCGTTGTCTCTGCTGCTTCTTCCCCATCAGGGGAAAGGTTCCTCCCACTCTTCCTCTGCTCCAGGCTGAGGTTCTTCCATGGCAGACAGCCTTCCACAAAATTCTCCAGCATGGGACCTTCCCCAGGCTGCAGCTCTTCCCAAGCTGCTCCAGCGCGGGGCCCTTCCCTGGGGTCACAGCCTCCTGTGGGCATCCCCTGCTCCAGCGTGGGGTTCTCCATGGGCTGCAGGTGGATCTCAGCTCCACCATGGAGCTCCGTGGGCTGCAGGAACACAGCTGCCTCTCCATGGTCTGAGCCGCAGGCTGCAGGGGAATCACCTCCTCCCCCTCCTTCCCCACTGACCTTGGGGGCTGCAGGGCCGCTGCTTTCATGTTCTCACTCCTCTCTACTCTGGCTACAGTCACTCCTGCACAATAAGTTTTCTCCCTTCTTAAATACGTTATTCTCGAGCCCAGTACATTGCAAGTAGCTCAAAGTGCTGCACTTCGGTGGCTACCCCAGAGCCCAGCATTCAGAAATTCATTAATTGGGCTGGAACAATTATTTTTGGCTTTTGCAGAGGGGAAGGCTATAAATAATCACCCTGCGAGCTTGTGCGGTGACTTTGCAGCCTCTGTGGGCTGGGGGGGGTTGTGTTGGGTTTTTTTTTTTCCCTTCCCAGTGCTGCTGTCCGACTGGCTTTTTCTTGGCGGCCGAGAGTGGGAGACTTATCTGCAGAAAATGCCATTTGAGTTGATTAAAGAAACTCCTGCCATTGGCCCGAACTGCCGAACTTTCTGCAGAAACAGTTGTGCTTTCTGAGAAACCGCCCCGGGGACCTGCTGGGTGCAGCAGCCTGGCCCCAGGGCTGCGGTGCTGGGGACAGGGAGGAGGGGAGGAGGACGAGGAGGAAGGCTTCCCTGAGGTGCTGGGGACAGGGAGGAGGGGAGGAGGACGAGGAGAAAGGCTTCCCTGAGGTGCTGGGAACAGGGAGGAGGGGAGGAGGATGAGGAGAAAGGCTTCCCTGAGGTGCTGGGAACAGGGAGGAGGGGAGGAGGACAAGGAGGAAGGCTTCCCTGAGGTGCTGGGGACAGGGAGGAGGGGAGGAGGACAAGGAGGAAGGCTTCCCTGAGGTGCTGGGGACAGGGAGGAGGGGAGGAGGACGAGGAGGAAGGCTTCCCCGAGCTCGGGGAAGAGAAACAAAGCACGAGACAAAGGATACCGGGGAATCTTACCAAGGTGGAATCATACCGAGGAGGGCTTGCCAGGCAGAGGGGCAGTGGTGGTGGGCACGTTTCTGTGCTTACACTGCCCTCACACTGTGGGGTTTTGGTCCTTGGGGTGCTGGGTTTCAGCCAGAGACCGATCCAGAGGTGGAAGCCTCTGCATCCCAGCACTTACCCTTCAAACTCACCCATCCAATACCCTTGGGAGCCAAAACCACAAGAGCCTTAGCAGAAGCAAACAGCATTTAGTACACTTTCTTTTGTATGCCCTCTGTCGCATCTAAAATAAATTTGCATGTAAATTGACAGGCAGATTTTAATGTCTCCTGGCTGTAGAGCACTGAAGGCCCAGGCTTTCCCTTGGAGATGGGCATGTGGCATCATCCCCATCCTTGCTGGGTGCGGGCATGGTGGCACAGAGCCATTCCAGGGCAGAAGTGGCAGAGGTGACAGCTTGCGGGGAAGCAGAAACTTAGTATTTCCTTTTTTTAAAAAAAAAGCCCAGATTTTTGAAAGGATTGAGACTTACTGACAGGCTGGTGGCTGAGAGTGGCCAACACAGGACAGCAGGCTGGGTTTTCCTGTAGGGAATGCTGCTCTGTGCCAGGCTGCTGGACTCCCAGGGCCCACACAATGCCCAGGGTTTGCAGGAGCACATCCTGCATCTCTTTCCTTGCCTGGCAGCAATTAAAACACATTCCCATCATTGGTACAGGTCGCCCAAGATAGCAACCATGAGTCACTGATGTCTTGGAGGGTGTCACTTTGGCCAGAGCACCCCTTGGTACCTGGGTTTGGGGAGCGCTGCTGGAGCTGGAGCCAGTGTGAGGATCTGTTAGGAACATTTCGGGAAAGGCTTCCTAGAGCAGAGCATCTCCCGAGCAGTCTCGCCGTGGCAGCTTTCCTTCGTCATCCATTATTTATTTGATCCTCTGCAAAACAAATTCGCTCCTCGGCACTGATTCTGATGACGGTGCTCATTTTACAAAAGAGGTAAAAGGAGCTGGTTTTGTTCCCAGTCTGAAAGACTTGAACAAAAAAGGTGTTTCCTGCCGCCTTCTCTCCCGTATCAGTGAGACAAACCTGCAGAGTTTCAGAGCGGGGATGAAAATTTTGGAATCTCAAGTAGCGAAACCTCGAGCAACGCTTTCCCTGTTGATCCCCATCTTTCCTGGACCTCCCGGAGGGTGTTTGCTGAGGCAGGATGGGGGGAGCCAAGATGCTCAACTCACCTCGTAGCTCACAGCTGAAGGTTCCTTGAGGGCACGGCTGTGTGTCCAGGGAAAAGGGGATTCAGGGGTGCATCGTGCGTGCTGTCGGAGGGCAGCTCTTCTCCATGGGTGCACAGAAGAACATACACTTGGAGCTTGGAGCCAGTGGGGTGATTTCAGAGGGGGTTTGGGGATGTCCTCAGACACACCAGTGGCCAGGCCAGCTCCACGTTGCTTGCACCAAACAAGCTGGAGCGGTGGGCTGAGCGCTGGGCCGGGAAGTTTGGAGGGAGGAGACGGCGCGTCGGAGCCGCCTTCGTCAGGATGGAAATAACTGTCAGCCCCATTCAATCTGTCGCCTTGCTCCCGGGGGACAATTGCAAAACAGGATTACTGGTACTTAAAAATTCATAGAAAACGTTTCTTATCACAACGTCATAATTGTTATGACTCAGAAGAGTAGAATTGCCATTTTCCTGCGCCTTTTTTCCCCCCCCGCTTCACTTTTGTTGCATACCGAGTCCCTTGCTGCAGCTGCGGGATTGTTAGGAAAGGGAGAAAAAAGGAAAAAAAAAAAAACCAAACCAGGGTGATGCTTTATTTTATGCTAACTGCTGCATTTGACTTGAAAATGATGTCCCACTGGGTCTCGTGGTCAGCGTATTACGGCGTGATGGATGGCTGTCAGAGCGGCGGTGGCTGGCAGATTGCGATGGGTGGAGGAGAACAGATGCCCGGTGACTTCAGGGGCTTTAGCAGAGCCCAGGACTGAAGAGTGGAAAACAAAAGCAGATGGGAGAGCTCTGCTTGGGCTAACTATTCTTCTCCGGCCACGTGTCGGGGAGGGAAGCTCGTCGGGCGGCCGTGTCCCTTCTGTGCCACTCCTCCGTGGTGAGCTGGGCTGCCTGATGGAGCCCTGGGTGAACCCCACTTGACCCGAGGCCCGAGCCTACGTGCAGACCATCGCCGCAGATCTCAAAAGGGCAACCTTTTACCCCTGTGAAAGAGCAGCCTGCGCTCCATTTGATGGTTCTTGTTAACCCTTGGCCCTTCTGACGGATCTGAGGCAAGGCCTGGGCAGGCTCCGGGGGTTTGCCCTTTCGGAGGGCGTCTGCCGGCGTGTTTTGCGCTCTGCGTGGCGTTTGTCTTTGGAGTTGGGCAGCGCCCTGTGAGTTTGAGTGGTGCCGATGGAAGGAGGGGAAAGGAGAAGAGTGAGCCTTTCTTGCAAGGGCCTGTTGTCAATGAAACCCTTTGCAGGTGCTGCTCTGCAGCCCCTCATCTGCTCCCTGTCTGTCCTGCAAACTTTGCTGTGCTTTCTACCCCTTCAGAGGGTTTAGAGAAGAACCTGTTTTGTCCCGTTTTGCTTCTCACATCTGTGTTTCCTCACCTTTTACCCCTGCACTTTCTTCCTACCCCTCCTGTCCATCCAAACTTGGGCAGGTGGCCTCTGCCTTTCCAGCTGGCGTTTGCTGGGGATTGCAGGGTTAATGGTGAAATTAAATTTCACTGCTGTTTTTAAATTAATTGAATCATCAGCTTGGGTAACGGGAAACAGTGGTATCATAATGTATTTGATATGGGTCTTTAAGTCAGCATTTGCTGTGAGATCTGGAGCACTAGATCTTGGTGGAAGCGATGGCTAACTGATATATTGCAGTTATGGCCACAGTACAAAGGCTCCTGCTACGTCTTAAAACGTTCAGGTCATGAAGTTGAGTTGGTTTATGATAGGGCTGTTTTCTGTGTGTGCTTCCCACGGTGCTCCTCCATCACACTGGGAAAACCCTGCAGTTGGCAGGAGCCAGTAGTGCTCCTGGTTGTGCCTCTGGGCAGGCAGCACACGTCTGTGAAGATGCCCTTTTGGGTGACAAAGGAGCATTGGGTTTTGCTCCTGGGAGCCTCTAAAGCGTTTTTCTGCTGGAGGAAGCAGACACAGGGGAAAACATGCTTCTTCCTCAAAGAAAACAGTGGAAAGACTTTTACTGATTTGCAGCATCATCTGGCCTTTCCTCGGTGGCCCTGGGGTGGCTTCGGAACGTGCTTTGGAGAGCAGAAGCTGTCCAGGATAAGGGCCAGCATCCTCATGTGGTGTCCCCACCATGCTGGGCACAAAACTTCTAGCAGGCCATTGTATGGACTCCTCTTTTCTTGTCCTTTACCGGGTCCAGTGTGATGGGACTGCATCACGGTGCGGTGCCACGGTGGATGGTGGCACACCCCTTCACCAGTGTTAACAGAGGGTTGGTGTTAATTAAAAAGTGGAAAAAAGTAAAATTTTAATGTATGTATTGTGGAGCTGCTTGCAGGTTTCCACCCATGAGGGGTTCCTGCATCCTATCCCAGCAGCCTGGGATGGCTGGAACAGGCAGGGTGAGAGGAAATGACCTCAAGTTGCAACAGAGGAGGTTTAGATGGGATATTAGGAAAAATTTCTTCACTGAAAAGCTTGTCAAGCCTTGGAACAGGCTGCCCAAGGGCAGTGATGGTGTCACCATCCCTGGAGAGATTTAAAAGCTGTGTAGGTGTGGCCCTTGGGGACGTGGTTTAGTGGTGGGCTTGGCGGCGCTGGGGAGCGGTTGGACTCGATGTTCTTAGAGGTCTTTTCTGACATAAATGATTCTATGATTCCCTCTCGTCAGCAACTTCCTCCGGAGATCACAATTGTATAGATGACCCCGGAGTGCACCTACGGCCACGTCAGCAGCACTGCCTCTCACAGCCAAAATCTCAAGGCTGCTTAACCAACTGAAACCTCTCTGCCTTGATACGAATATTGATCTCCACATTTAACTCTGCTTGCTTTGCCCGGTTGATGCTGCCCAGGCTGGTGGCGTGGAGGACGAGCAGGCTTACAGGATGCACAGCTGGATTTTGGAACGGGGTTTGGTGGGACACACCAAAAACCTCGATGCTGAAGTGTTCTAGTGCGCTAGTTCGGATTTTGTGTAAAGACTTGCTTATTATTTCTGGTAGTTATGTCTCTAATGAGGTGAGACGTGCCATATGTTGTCCATAGGGACGGAGCGCCGCAGGTGGGGTGGGGGCTGGCCTGCTGGGTAGTTGCTACACAGGAGAGCCTGAAACTGCCTCAAACTCAGACTTGGTGACCCAAGATTCCAGCTGATTTGTCTGTGCCATGGGCATTGGTGCCATGTCACCTCTCAGAGCCATCTCCAAACTGGCAGCACCTTCTTGATCTTCATCCACTGTCACGTTCTCCAGCTCCCGACAGTTTTATCTTTCCATTCCTTCTTCCCTTCTCTTACCCGCAGCAGTTTTTTGCTTCAAAATAAAGTGATTTTTGGGGCCGGGCCCAACCACGCAGCTCCTTTGCCTGCTCACAGGAGTAGCAGCCCTGATCTGAGCAGCCCAGGTTGCTCTCTGAGCACAAGTTTGAAGCTAAACCATAGCAGAGTATAGAAATATTAATTGGTGAGCCCTGAACTTAATTTGAACAGGGCTCTGCTGTTTAAACAATTTTTGGAGCCATAAACCAGAAGCTCTTAATTATGGCTAATTATTTTCTGCGATGAATCTATATGGAAGCTCCTCAACATGAGGGCTCCTCTGAAATGCACCAGTTGCATGTTCAGGCATCATCCAGCCTGAATGTCCCTAATAAAATCAGAGACAGAAGTGTTGCCTCCAGCCTGCCTGCCTGACCAGGCAGGAGCCTGCTGCCTGCAGTTTCCTTAAACCCAGGGATCGGGGCAGGGTGCAGGGGCTTGGAGGCTCCCTGGGCAGGCAGCTGGGGACCCGAGGGCAGGCAAGAGCACGACAGCAGCTGTTTAGGACATGGACTTTAAACTCTCTGGCATTTGGGGTTTGTTTAGAAACCAGCTAGGTAAATATTTGTGAAGCGGTTGGGATCCGGCTGCGGGGTCAGGCGCTGTGCGCAGCCCTGAGGGCTGGTCTGGCCTCCTGTGGATCCCGTCCTTCCCACGGCAGGAGCCGTGTCCATCCTCAGCCCTGCCGAGGAGGTGGTGGAGGCAGTACAGGGCACTTGGCACCATCACTTGAGCCGTGTTTCTCTAGGGTTTGGGGCAAGAACGGGTGCTTAGAGGTCTCTCTCTCTCCTGGGGTGTAGCGGTGTGATGTTTCAGTGGGACATATTTAGAGCTGGTCTCCTGGGGAGGCTGCACTGTGCATCCCAGGGATGTCCCTTCTGTGCCATCCAGGCTGCTCTTGGGGGTTCGTGGTGCCTTTTCCTGATGGACCTGGAGCTCCTGCCCTGTGCACCTCTGCAGGAGGGAGGCTGCTGGAGGGGGATCCTGCTGAGGACCACAGTACATGCTAGGGCAGGTGGGACCTGTGGCTTGCTAGGGAGGATGGCAGGGCAAGGATAGCGTGGCAGGGATGGCACAAGGATGGCAGGGCAGGGATGGCGGGACAAGGATGGTACATCAAGGATGGCAGGGGCAGAGATGGCGTGACAAGGATGGTACATCAAGGATGGCAGGGGCAGAGATGGCATGACAAGGATGGCAGGACAAGGATGGTACATCAAGGATGGCAGGACAAGGATGGTATGACAAGGGTGGCAGGGCAGGGATGGCACATCAAGGATGGCAGGGCACGGATGGCATGACAAGACAGGGATGGCAGAGCAGGAAGACGGCATGACAGGGATGGCACAGCAGGGAGGGCTGGGCGGGAGGATGGCACGACAAGGATGGCAGGGCAAGGATGGCAGGGTGGGAGGATGTCACAGCAAGGATGGCAGGGCAGGAGGATGGCAGGGCACGGTGCGGCGCCGGGGGAGCGGTCCAGGCTGCCTGTACACAGCAGCTGTCATTGCTGCTGCCTTCACCCGCCCAGCCCCAGCCTCTTCCTCATGGCACAGATGGTTTTAACACTTTCCTGGGCCTTTTTTTTCTATAATTAACTCTTGTTTGCAAGTGGGAAGACACTTCTTTCCTTTTGGCAGAGCCATCAAACTCTCCTCGGCGGTGTGCTTTTTTAAAGCCATCGTGTATCTATCCCCCCAACTGCAGTCTGTTGTTTTTTTACCAGGCTCTTTTAAGGCACTGGGCTGCCCCCCCTTTTCTTCCCCCCCTTGCTCTTGCCCGGAGGTAAAATCCGCAGGGATTGCAGGCGGAGGAGGCCCCAGCCAGCTCCGGCAGGGGAGTTAACGAATCCGGCCAAGGCGATACAAAAGCCGGTGCCCGGGGAGGGGGGAAGATGCAGGGGCCCCTTCCCTGCACCAGGAGCCTCTGAACCCCCCCTGCTCCCAGCTTTGTGCAGCTTAGCAGGGTGCTGTCTGCACAAAGGCCCCTCGTCCCTCGTGTCATTTCCATGCTGCAGCTGGGAAGAGTTTTTCCCAGGAGAGGCCGTTCGTTGCCTGCTGAAAGCCTGGTGGGTGCTGGGGGCTGCTGTGGTGGGTGCTTCGTCCCACCGGGATAAGGGGAGGGACAAACCCCAGAGAGCCCTGGAGCTTCACCAGTACTTGGGAGCCTGCAGGGTGCCCCAGCGGGGTGGGCAGAGGAGGGGGATTCTCTCCAGCCTTTACAAAGACCCGGAAAAACCGACTGGAACGCTGTGTGCCATCCTCTGCCTTTTTGGGGAGCTCGGGATCTGCCTGTAGCTCCCCGTGGAGTTTAGGGGGTTTTGCTCCCAGGGAGGTGAGGGGCTGCAGCTCTCAAAGCTGGAAGGTTCTGGGATGCTCAGTTTTGGTGGTCAGCATCGCAAGCTGGTGCTCGTAGGAATGTCACCGTGGAGAGCAGGGTGCTGTGGGGGCCGTGCCACCGGTGTCAACCCTGGGTTTGTGTCAGGGTGTTGCAACAGCAGCTCTGACTGTGGGGTGTGAAGGAGCTGTTCTTACCTATGGATATCAAATGGTGGATGTGGAAAAAAAAAAAAAAAAAAAAGATAAAAAAGCCTATCAGGAAGTTTGCACCAACAATTCATGGCCATGACCACCATGCCTGCGCACCCTCCACTCCTCATCCCGGTCCGTCCCTTGAACCCCACTTACCGACTCTGTAGCCAGGTGTTTCCCAGCACTGCCAGTCTAAACAAGACCTTGCAGTGATGCTCAGTGCTCCCACATCGCTCCCTCCCCCTCTCTGCTGTCTGAAAGCCTGGGGGTTTTTTTTTTTTTTTCCCTTTTTTTTTTTTTTTCTTTCTTTTTTTTTTTTCCCCCTTGCTCTCCAGACTTGAAGTTTTCCTGCCTCACGTACCAGTTTATTGCTGGGTCAGGGGGCAGGGGTTTGCATGCTGGTTTTACAGGGTCCCTCCAGAGCTGGCTTCAAAAAGCTCCCAGTTCATAAATGGGGGGTTTGTACTAACCACTGTGTTTTGACAGGGAGAGGTGCTCTTAGAAGAGAAATAATTAATGTTTTGTAAGCTTTTTGAGGGTGATGTGGCTTGGAGTTGCGTCCAACAAAACCGCTGTGTGCAGAAAACAGTGATTTTTTTAAAAAAACCCGTCTTTTTATCAGAAATCCTCCCCTATCCCAATGTGCACCTTGCCAGTTGTGCAACCCCAGGGTGATTTTTCCAGGGGGAAGCCCTGCAGCTCAGCTGTGCCTGGATCTCCAGTGCCAGCGACACCGAAGCAATGCAGAGAGCTGGTGTTAAAGTAAATAAAACGTGGGGCCACTTTGGAGCGGTGTTTCCAATCCCCAGGTCAAGGCAGGAGAGAGGCAGCAGAGCAGGAAGGGAGGTGGTGTGGTGGTGAATTCCCTCTTATCCCATGGATGTGCACCTCTTCTCCTCCAGAACATGCTGAAATGGTTAAAATGCCTCTTCCCGTTCACCCTCCCCCTCCCAAGAAATCCCAGCCTACCAGGGGAGATGTGCACCCCCTCCAAGCTAGCTTAGCCCCTGGCTTTTTTTGGCAGTGGAGAAAGCCACCAGTTCTTGGGAACAACACTGAATTACACAGTGGCTTACGTCAGATTTACTCCTCCTGTCCTTTGCTCTAGCTGCTCTATTAATTTTGAAATGCCTTGAGCAATTATCAAACCTGGGAAACACTGTTTTTTGGGGGGGGCAGCACCCACAAATGACTGCAATAAACCCTAGTGTTGTAAAAGGGGAGGGAACACCAGACAGAGGGCTGTGCTTGCCTGGATTTCGAGTGTTTTAATGTGAATTTTCATCAGAAACCGTGTGTGTAGAGTGGTTGGGGGATCTCTTGGGGGTCTGGAGGGGGGATCACACCCTCTCCCCACCCATACACCTCCTTTGAGGTCCAAAGCATTACTCCCACGGACATAGAGGGTGTGAAGGGGCAGCCTGGGAGCAGGTTTGGGATGTGAGGGCTCCATATGGCTGGAAGGGATTAGCCTGAAGGATTAGATGAGTGGAGAGGAGGGGAAAGTTGCTGCAATCCCCCCTCCCCAAAAATCCTCATCTCTGACCCCTGGCAGATGCGCAAAGATGATTTCTGGGGACGATTAGCGCTGCTTTGGGTTTGTCTGTGCTCCTGCAGTCACAGCCTGGTCTCGGTGCCGCCGGGGTGGAGCGATGCCCACGGCCTGGGCTGGGATCCTGTGCTGGCAGGTGGTGAGGAAAGCTGGGATTTTCCTCCTGCCGCCGCCTC
Source organism: Hirundo rustica (assembly GCF_015227805.2). Taxonomy (NCBI): domain Eukaryota; kingdom Metazoa; phylum Chordata; class Aves; order Passeriformes; family Hirundinidae; genus Hirundo; species Hirundo rustica. The sequence continues at coordinate 4,922,704 of NC_053458.1, forward strand.
ACACCCACATCTTGCACCTTGCTCGATGTGTTTCCAGTCTGAGCTGCCTGCTCAAGCTTTCAGCCTTGCCTGGAAAGAGTATCCGGGGTTCTCAGTCCGTGCTGCGTGGACAAACCGCTCCCCGGGGATGGATGAGCCTGGGACACAGCACTTGGGAATGTGTGTTGTGACCTTGTTGGTGGCCGTCCGCCGCTTGGGGAGGGTCACCACCTCTGCTGTGGGATGTGGGGATGCAGGGTGTTCTGCAGCTCCAAACTGGGCAGTGAAACGCTGCAGGGATCTGGGATGCGCCACAGCTCCGTTGCTCCACAGCAAAATACTGCAGGGATGCCAGGATGCAAGATGTCTAGTGGCTCCTTTCCTACGGCAGGATGTCAGAGAAAAGGTCTGCGTGGAGGGCAGAATATTTTCACCGTTTTTCAGGGAATCATGGGAATCGTGCCAAGGCATGATGGCTTTTCTCCATCATCACTCAGTCGCAGAACCCGTCTTGCTTGGGATTTGGGTTTGCCAGCAGCTTTCCTCGTGGTGCTCCAGTGTTTCTGTCCCAGCCATGGCTCGTCGGCAGCTGGGTTGGCTCCTGAAGTACAACTGCAGCCTCGTGAAGGATTTCTAAGCCCTTACTGGCTTCTTGGGATGGATGAAGGGTGCAGAAACATGGAGGGTTAGTCACGGCAGTGCTCCCAGGAGGGTGGGTCCTATAGGATGGGTGTTACTTGGGTGGTGGTGACAAGCACAAAAGCCCATAGCCATCATTGTAACTGATCACAGCAGTCCTCAAATCCGCCCTGAGTCCATCCATCCCAGTTAATTTCGGGCTCTGAAGGGCTGCCCCAGGTCTGGCCACAGTGGAGCCGGCTGCTCCCGTGCAAAGTCCACCGCCTTCCTCCCCATCCCCATCCGCCTCACCAGGGTTTATAGGATGTGCTGGACTTTGTCCCCGTGCAGCAAGTCACAGCCCTTAGTTCAGTTCAGCTGCCATCAGCGCCTAAATGCCATTTAAGGTATTTCCACTCCTCCAACAGCATTTTTCATGGAGGATGCTGCGCAGAGAAGGTGCTACGAAACACCATCAGACATCAACAGAACCACCTTTTTCAAAAAAGCTGATTTCTTTTTTTCTTAGCTTGCTGCTTTGTTAGAGAATGGGTGTTTTGATTTTTTTTTTTTTTAGGGGCTCGCTGTGGTAAAACTTCACAGATCAGCAGGCAAATCCATCAGGGGCCGCTGCGAGCGGGGCTGGATGCTTGGCCGCCTCCGTAGGTACACAAAACCCGCCCGAGCGCCCGCAAAAGGTTACAGCACTGCTCGGAAAGCGCCGCCGTAACCTTTCACGGGCGCTCAAACAGGCTTTGTGTTATTACACGAAGATGGTGGCCACGAGCATCTTGTCAGGGACGGGCAGATGGTGTTCACCTGCTCCGGACCAACTTCTTTTGCCCTTTGCCTTTGGTGTCGGGGAATAATACCGGGGCAGCTGCTCGCAGTAAAATAGGCTTAAGCAAATGGGATATTTTGGCATTCAAGTGCACGACAAGAATGGGAGTATTTGCATTAATTCTCTCCTCTCTCTCCCTGCGGCGGGAGAGGATGGAGAAAACTGGGATGTTTTCCCGTGGGGTAAAGCCAGGGCCTGGTCTTCTCCCGGCTGGATTGGGGGTGGGAAGTGTTGGATGCTGCACTGGGGTGCCAGTGCTCCATCCCACAGCATCCAGCTGCCCAGACAATGGAGAAAAATGTTTTTCCAGGGGGGTCACGGTGTTTCCCGCTGCACTGCAAAGGCAGTGGCTGGGAGAGGAGGTCTCACCCTCTTCCCTGGGTTTGGATGAGGGTTAGTTACCAGGCATCACTGACTCCCCGTGCAAACTCACAGCTTGTTTTGTGTTATTTTTGATTGCAAAGAGCAAATGATGAGATCAACTGGCTGAAACACAAGGTGTGTTTCCAAATGTGAAAAAAAAAAAAAAATTGAAAAATAAACCTGTAATCTGCCCCCATCTTCAAGGGGGAAATCGCTGCCGGGCTCTGGATGCCTTTGGGATGTTTTGCCAATGGGATTGGCAGTATCCTCGTTAGTTGTCAGTAAATCCTTTGGACAAGTTAAAACTAGTTTTCTTCAAATGCACGTGGTGCAGCGGCATGGCATTTTTCTAAAGTCACGGGTTATTATTATTTTTCCTTCCTGAATTGGATTACCAATTTAAATCTAGCTTTTCTTACAACCCCTTCCAAAATGCACTTGGCATTTTGTTTCGATCTGGAAGAAGGCAGAGGAGCGGAGAACAGCAGGCGCTGGGAAGCAGAAGTCCAGCTGCCAACACCAGCAGCCTCCCCTGCACCTCATCACCACATTATTACTAGTTTTTTGAGAGGACAGGCAGTATTTTCTTTAATGCAATCTTTTCAAAGGCTGCTAACAGACAGGACTTGATTTTAGCTGTGATGCTTAAGGGAAGGGTGGAAGGTGAGCTGGTGCACACGGCACTGAGCATCCAGCCATGCAATCCCACGTAATTACACCCCCAGGAACTGCAGTGTGGAGCAAGGGACATCACTGGGAGTAAAGTTCTGTGGAACTTGAAACCATCACAATTTAGAGAACTGCAGGAAATTACCTCTCCCAGCAGCTTTGCTTGCTGGAAAGGTTTCCCTTTTGGTTTTAAGAAGTGTGATGTTTTTTGAAATGTGAAATTAATCTGTGAGCTTTCCATAAAGTCTTGTGTAGGGACATCAGGAGCATTTAGGTGGAGCGACCGAGTGTCCAGTGCGGAAGGGAATGCAGGTTGTTGGTGCAAGGAGCTGAGCATCCCACACTGATAGATGAGCAGTAGATTAATAGTCCTAAGCAATTGCATTATCTAATGAAAATTTTATATAATTATTTTATATAACTTTTTTGGCAGGTAGACCCTGAAATGGATGGTATTGATCGCTGGAAAAGAGCCTGGCCTGTCTGTTGCTGGAATTATTAGAGGAGAATTGATAGTAATTAATACCTGTGTATTTACAGCATTTTCCAGGGTGCTAATTGCATGGGATCCATTTAAGCCGTTTGGCAGTGGGGAGGGTTCATACACTGGTTTTCATACTCTGGTTTTAAGGTGTAGCTGGACGTGGATCTTGTGCTGGGGAAGATGCTGGCAGTGGGAAAGCCGGGACCATCAGCTTCACCTCCACTCCAGTCCAGGGACAGGGGCCACTCCATGGGGCTGCTCATGGCAAAGCGTCCCTAAATACCAGGGTTGGGGTGAATCTCTAAATCCCAGAGTCGTGTACACCCAACCACATGGTGTGAAGCCCAGGAGTGCTCTCCTCTGCAAAGCCCTTCCTGAGTCAGGAGAAGCACTTCCAGCAAGCCCGGCTTCACTTCCCACAAGTTTCCCTTTGTAAACCTCCCTAAACCTCCCTGCACACACGCGCGTGCAAAACGGAGCCTAATTGCATTTAGCCTGTTTTACACCTCCCATGCTTATCCCCCACCCTCCCCACTCTCCAACCCCACCCCCCCCCCCCCTTTTAATTTGGTCGCTGTGAAATTTTTGCAGCCCTGCCAAGTTATTTCCTTGGGATATATTTAGAGAAAGCCAGCTCAGCAGAGCGCGCTGGGTGTTTGTGGAAGGATGTTTGTAAATGTTAGCAGGAACGCTGGCGGGCTGGCGGAGCAGATGTCCGCGAGATGCTACCAAGAGCCTTATTTACAAACTTGTAAATGACTGAAGGGGTTTCCTTCCCGGGGATAAGGGGGACGCCGACTTAAGAGATTAAAATCCTATTGTTTCGTGGCCGAAGCTGCTGTCTCAGATTATCCTTTACAAGGGAGGGGGGGAAAAAAAAAATACAACAAAAAAACCCCGTATTAGCTTGAAACACCATTGGACTGTTGTGCATTTTTTTTAATGGTTTGGGGTTTTTTTAAGGCTCAAGGGAAATACAGGGCCGGGGGTTGTTTCTTTATCCATAAAGGAGAGGGGGAAAAGTTGCCGAGCGTGGCTGTTCCTGACCAGGGTGTGTGCTGGAGCTTTGTGTGCCGGGCAGCTTGCAGGTGATGGATTTAAAATAAGCACAAAAAGCTTGTGCCGTTGTAGAAGCGTAATCAAGCTGAACTTGTATGGACAGCATGGTGTCCTATGGGAGCACAGCGATGGCTTTTGGGTGGTTTGGTGATAACTGCAATGAGCCCATTTAATCTGTCTTGAGGGGGTTTTTTTATATCTTGAGAATACACAAAGCTTCAACCCAGTGTTCTTTTACCTTCTCTTACTCTAAAATAAACCAAAACTGGTTTGTTTTGTCTTCTGGAGTGTCCAGCCAAGTGGCTTGCACTGGGGGAAGCAGGACAGACTCTGGCATACGCTGGCTGGAGAGCACGGCGTGCCCCAAGAAGATGCTGCGCCCACCTGAGAGGCTCTGCAGGCACCGTGGTTTTGAAGTGGGTGCCACAGCGGGTGCCCGCTTCTGGCACGTGGGCTGGCAGTCACACTCTCAGAACCTGCAGCAGGCTGTTTCATTTATTTTGGTGCATGTTGATACAAGACAGGCGCCGGCACCAACCCGTGGAGGGGACTGATGTGGGAGAGGATCTGAGGGCTCAGTCCAGAGGAAGCGGTCGGCGTGTCGTCCTCCCTGGCGTTAATCGGGTTACTGTGAGGTGTGGGAGGGTTCTATTATTAAATTTAAAACCTGGCTATATAAGATGAAGGCAGCTTTAACGAGATGAAAAGGCTTAACCGGAGTCCAATTAAATTCCGTGTTACCTGTTTACGCAGCCTGCTTAAGTCCTGACCCGCATGCTGGTTTCTTCTTTAGGCTCCAAAGCCTGTGCTCTAGGCAAAAAAAAATAAAATCAAAGGAGACAGATAGATACCAGATCACCAGCGTGTCCTGAGCACCCTTGCATGCTCCTACCAGAGGCAGCTGCCCTTAAGTCTTGTGCTGCTCCCACAGTGGCAAGGTGTGAGATGCAGCCAAAATCCTCTGGTCCACTCTTCTGGAGAGAAGAGAGGACAAAACCATCTGGAGCTCAGAAAGGGAATACTCAGCCATCCTTAGCTTGTTTTTAGGTCTGTGCCATGAAAATACTTTTGCTCTCCCCATCTCACTGCTGAGTTGATGGAGGCTGTGCCTGGCCAAGCAGCCAGTGCTGGAGGTGCTTCCCACAATTGGAGCATCCTCTCTGCTGCCTGCCAGCGCCTTGCACCACTCTTGGCTTGTTATTTTTATTAAAAATATGTGTTTTGTGAAAGCCAGTGTGGGATGCTGGGGCAAGCTGCTTGCCTTGTGTGGTGGGGACACCAGCTTGCATTTAGTGGCAGAGTTACTACCTCCAGTTGGAGCCTGTTTTTCATAGATGGTTAATAGGAACCACTGCTTGCGTTGGTGAAGCATGAAGCGTGGCACGTTTCAGTGGGTGGTGAGCTGGGGCTTGGCTGGTGCTCTGCCACCATTCTCTCACCACGACACTTGGAGCCTTGCAGGCTGCTCTTCAAGGTCCATAAATGAGGATGAGGAGAAAGAATCCCTTGCAGCAGCCCCATGCGTGGACAACGCATCCAGAAAGCTCCTCAGCTTCCCAAGCCCTCTCTTGCCTGGTGCTGCCTTTTATTAGGCAGGTAGCTGGGAGCTGGGAGCAGCAGCGTTCTGGCAGTGAGGGGTGATTTCAACCCACCTGCTCTGGTTTCTAAATTCAGCCCCCAAACCCCTGTCGGGGCCTCGGCGGTGCCTCACGGCTGCTCTGGGGCCGAGCGTGCGGCAGGGCGGGGGGCAGGAAACGGCTCGCCGCACCCTGCTCGCAGCAAACCCTCACGCCCAGCAAAGACCTCAACCCTGCAGTAAAGAAAGTAAATAAATAAAAGCACCGGACCGCAGCTCCTCCCAGGGCTGTGGGACAGCCGAGGTGAGTCGTGTTCCCGGCTCAGCCAGCCTGGGAAAGCGAATTTGGGCGGCACCAAGGTGCTGGCGGGGATGCAGCCAGGCCAGTGCTTCCTCCCTGCTGCTCCTCAGCACAGTTAATGCAGCAGAATAGCCTGGTTTCTCCTGAAGGATTAGGTTAAAAAAACAAGATGGTTTTAACAGCCCTTTTTACATCCTGCATAGATTGTAGCTGGACACCCTAACCAGCTTTGTAGCACAGCCAGACAGCGCATCTTTACCTTTTTCCCCTTTTTTTCCCCTCCATAACTTGATGCCAGCGGTCCTGTGCAAGTGGGCTCCTATTGATAATTCGAGTGCCCAGCTCCTGGCTGTGCTGTTTTGTCCGATTTCCACTGCCTCCTGACCTCCATCCTTCTTTATTTGCAAAGCTATACTCGCAGGCAGCGGTAATAAATCAATTAATGACTCTGATGAATCGTTTAATGGCTGACAAAATAACACTACAGTCAACAGCTTGGATCTCTACAGCAGTACCAGAAGATGCTGGTTGACTCAGGGTAGGGAGACGAAACAGAGACTGTTAGCTCAATTAGTGCAATTAGTGTGCGATTTAAAGGCTTAGACGGCATCTGCTGGCGTACCAGGCCGGTGTGTTAACTGAGAGCTTTGGTTTGGAAGCGAAACACGGTGATCCAGATTGTCATTCCACTGGCTTCCACCAAAAAAAGAGGGAAAATACCAACGTATGTGGCAGGGAATTAAAAATACATATGTGCGTTTGTGTATATAGCTGTACATGTGTGCCCCGGGAACTCATATATATTGATTTCCAACGTGGGGAAAATTTGCCATCTTATAAAAGGCAAATGAGCTGGCGTGCCAGCATTGCCAGAGCTGTCCTGGCTCATTTCTGGCAGCGGTTTCCATGTGTTTTGGTGGAAGGAAATTTGGGGTGTCGCATGCCAATGGAGATCTTCGTGTGGCTGATGCGCTTCTGGTTCAGCTCCAGCTGGGATGTGGTGGCACAGCAGTTCCATGCCCACTTTCTGCCAGCTTCCATGGCAACTCTACATTGTCTGTACCTTCACCCGGGAGAGTCGATGGGTTTTAGATATTCACCTAAGGAAAGAACTTTGGAAAGCAAACTGCAACCAAGAGTCCCTAAAAAGAGTTTCTGGGACGAAATGTTGAAAATAAACCACGTGGGAGGAGCTGTGTGGCCAAAAAAGTCCCGAAAACGGGTGCTGGAAAGCCCTTGGGTTTGGGTGCTCGCCCTTGAGGTTTGGAAAAGTTGTTCCTGCTGTCTTTTTTTGCCTTTTTTCTTTCATTTCTGGCAAACACAAGCGTTTCACAGAGCTGCTCCAGCCACGGCTGCGCTCCCATCGCTTCGCCGGGGCTAAAGGTGCCTCGGTGTTTACCTTAGCAGCGGTGATGGGGAGGGAAATAAAAAAAAGAAATAAAATGTCACTTCGCAGCCTTGTAAATCATTCATCAAGGGCTGACCAATTTGGCTCCCATCCTACAGTACGCTCAGGGCACTTGCGGGTTTTTAATTACCAAGTTCTGCCAAGCGCCACATGTGCGAGGAACTTCAAATCCCCGTTTATGCTGCGAAGGCATAGGTGAGGTTTCAGGGTGTTTAACACGGAAAAATACTCTGTGGTTTTGTGGAAAAACGGGCATTTGCTTCAAGATTTTCTTTGGCTCCTCTGCCCTTCTCCCTCTGCTCTCTGTTGCAGAGGGGAGGAGAAGAGCGGCGTCCTTTCCCCCCAGATCCCTAAATCCATGTTCCTCCTCACTCCCCACCGCTTCGGGATCCATTTCGCTTTGGGAGATTCCCCAAGCAAAGGATTATAGTTTGCTGGAAATCTCTTGAAACCATAAAATATCACCTTGGCAGCTTTATTGCAGCGCTTGCCGCCTTGGGAGAGAAGCGTTTTGCGTGATAGAGGGTTTAATAAAGGAAATTCCAAATGGGCTCGCTGCAGTTTGGGGCTCAGTCTTATATATTTTTGCATTAAGAACCGTCATCTGCTTTGCAGAGAAACTGCAATATGTTCATGGCCTTGGATTAAGATTTGGTTTTACTTTTATAGCTGACCCACTTGGGGGGATGGAGGGAGGGAGAGAAGTGGGTTCACTCCCTCTCCCATCTATTTTTGCTGCCGTCTGATGTATAAAAAGAGCCTGGAATGGGCAGGCTTATTTTTCCTGCCAGGACTCTTTTTTTTTTTTTTTTTTTATTAACTGTAAAAACACTCAGATCTGGCCTTTGCTGCTGATGGGGGGAAGGCTGTTTGGGATGTCTTGTTCAGGGGCACAAGGGGAGCGTGGCGTGGGCTGTGCCTGGGGGTGCAGGACCCTGTATCCTCAGGGGGAATTGGTTATTTCACGAAGGGAGGCTCTTGCTGGGGAGTCAGCCTCCACCATTGTCTGTGACACTTGCAGCTCTGAGATGCTGGGGTGGGAAAACCAACCACTCATCTGGCATGGTCCTGGCCTTCATCCCACATCCTGCATGCCAGCTCCTGCTGGAGAGCATGATGAGGGGCACGAGGGATGCCCTGGGAAGTCTGGTGCTCCCCTGCCTCTGCAAGGCTTTCTGGTCAGGAATAGCAAGGTTGCCGACCAAACTTGGGGATCCTGTCTTGGTAATCCCGAATCCTTAGTAATAATCCTTAGTTTTCCAGGCTGCCCTGCCAGCCTGGCTTCCCCCTCTGCTCACATCTTGTGGTTGTGGCTGCATCGGATGCGGGCGGGAGCCGGGGCTGGCTCGGCCGCTGTCGGGACATGGGGTTTGTTGGGTAGAACCAAGCCTGAGCAGGCTCACATGTACCCCATCTGTTGTTGGGATTTCCTCAGTGGAACATTTTCCCACTGTGGTTTTAGGTGGGTCCGTCCATCGTAAAAATTGGTGGAAGGAGTAGTTCAGCGATCCAAATCCAGTTAACCCCACTGAGGTGCCTTTATGACTGCTCTGTGACTGGAATGGGGGTCACTTGGTGGTGGGCAAAGTAGGGTGCGCTTGGTTGGCACAGGTACTGCTCGTAATCTCACAGGGATGTGTCACCAGCACATCTTCCTTTAGAGAGAGATCTTTTTCTTATATCTTCCTTCAGAGTAGGAACTTCCCATCGTGCTGGTGCTTTCCCAGAGGAAGTGGATAAATACAAATAGGGACGCTGAGAGGAGCGAGTGGGGTGTCCAGGTACCCCATGTCTGTTCCCATCCCTCCTTTTTGGGGCTGGAGCTGTGCTGGTGGCTCATTCTGGGGAGGCACGAGGGGGAATGTGACTCCACAGGTTGAATGCAATGAATTTGGAAATGAATAACAAAGCCTTGGCATGCAGGTGAGGCGAGGGAAGCATAATTTTTGAAGGACAGGGCTAAACCAGCGAGCAGGGTGGGGAAGTGGGAGAGAAGCATTTTAAAAGCTTTCAAACAGCTTCTGCCTAAAATTACACGTTGGATGAGGCTCCTTGGTGGATTAACAAGACTCAATGCCTGGGTAAATGAGTAAAAACAAACCCCAGAATCATCTCCACGTTCTGTGTGGCCATCTACTCCGTGGGCGAGTCTCAGGGGCCGGTGCCCCTCCAGCTGCGAGCGTCCTCCTCCGGTTCCTCCATGGGGAAAGATGCTCAGGGCTCCGGAGATGCCAGGCAGATCGACTCAGCGTGACGCTGCAGGGGAGGTGGCATTTTTTAACGTGCTTTTGCCGTAACTCTGACCGTGTTTGCCCCGGTTTTGTTCCCCGCAGAGCGCAGCTGCCGCCCCGAGTCCCGTGCTTGGAAACATTCCCCCGAATGACGGGATGCCCGGGGGCCCCATCCCGCCCGGGTTCTTCCAGGTAGGCTGCCGCTCCTCCCGGTGCTCCCTCCACGCCGCGCACGTGTTTGCTTTCGCTCTGGGTGTCAGCGCTGTCGTTGCCTGTGTTCTGTTTTTGGTTTTTGGTTTTTTTTTTTTTGTTCCCCCAAGAGGATGCGAGGGAAGCAGCATGCCTGCACAGCTGACCTGTCTAGGAATAACTTGTGTTCTGCTGTCCTTCCACGTTTGCTTTCTATTTTTTTGTGGCCTTAAAGCAAATTCCTTGCTCGGAGAGGTTACTGTGTATTTACAACCAATGTTTTTTTTCCAAAGCTGCTTGGTTTGTGTTTGGGTTGGGATTGTATTTGTTCTCCAGTCCTAACAGACGTGTGTAATTGAAAACATTCTGGATTTTGATTCCTGAAACTTTTTCCCCCTCCTCTGGTTAACCACTTGATTTTTTCCAAATGCAATCACTGAATGCATTAACAAACCCTGGCTGCGGCTGCAGGCAGGAGTGGGCTCCAGCCAAATCCCTGAATGCCGTGGAGGCACCTTGTAAGCAAATACCCAGCAAAGTCCCCAAAGTCCCCTCGCTCCTTCCTTATCCCACAACAGGCTCTGACAGGGGAGAGGGGGTAATGTGTTCGGAGTGACGCTGGCAGAAAGGATATCAACAAGCACAAAGAAAAGGAGTTTTCAAGCCCTGAACCTTGGGGGTTTTCTCAGGAATCTCTTTGCCTGGAGTGAGCTGCACTGGTTTGCAGCAACACAAGCTTTCAGTGCTTTAAAATCCCCCTGCTTGAGGACGTAACACTTGTTCATGTAAAAAAAACAGAATAAGAGTTGAAAGGAATATTTGTTTTGGCAAGCTGGGCTTTTTTTTAATCTGGGCTTGTGATTTGTATATGGGAGAACTTCTCGGGCAGTAGACAGGCGAGCTCGATAAGGAGCTTGTGATTTATTGTGGCGATATCTGAGCCCGATATCGGCGATTGCGTTTGTGTGGGAAGGGGGATGGAGGGTCCTGTCTTTTTTTTTTTTTTGGGAGAGAGAGAAAGAGAGATCCCATTTCCTGAACATGCTTCTGACAGAGGAAGACTATCCGATATTGATCGGGAACCCTAAAACGGGCGAATCTTGTAGCAGCGCTCGGCGGCAGGGGGTGAAGCCAACGGCGGAGATGCAATCTCGCAGGTCATAGCTGCTGCCAGCAATCCGAGTGCCAAGCTGCTGCTTCCAACAAATGTGTCTCCAAAACGTCCTGATCTCGCCCCGCGGCGAAGCTGACTGTCCTTCGGGGCTTCTGCTTCACGCCGAGCTGCGAGGGCTGCAAAACTGGCAGGAATTTAGGGCAAGGCAGCAAGTGTATGGGTTGGCTTTCCCAGAGTGGGAAAGGTGAGGAAGAGGAGTCATGTCTCTCCAGACTTAACTGTTCATGCTGCCGTCTCGACTCTTCCCGTTGACAGCCTCCAAGCTGTCCCCCACCTCTTTCCTTTCTGCCCTCCTGTAGCACTTTTGCACTGAGGGTCTGATTCAGGAGCAGACAACCCATCCTAGCTCCCTGCCTCCTGTGCAGCTGGCCCAGGAGCTGCTGGGGAAGGGGATGGCTCAGAAGCAGGGGTGGATCCTGAAACCCCCAGACAGTGTAATAACACCAGTGCAGGTTATACTGCCCATCCCCAGCACTGCCAGAGGGAAGAGAGGATGGGTGCCCGTGCATATGGCTCACATGTGACATCTCAAGAGCCTGCCTTTCCTGAAAGCCCTCCAGCATCTGGTTTCTCCTTCCAGCCCTCGGGATGGAAAGCAGAAGAAAAATCCCACCTTTTAACACAGTCTGAACATCGCCTCCATGAAAGCCTGTCTGATTTATTGCGGGTGCTGGAGCTCGTTCCATCTTCAGGAGATGCTGGGGAGCAGCTCTTGCAGAGGTGGGCTGGAGGCTCAGTGTCAAGCCAGTCACAGCTCAGGGATAATTTACTATCTGTAGGAGATTAAAGTGCCTAAATTCAGAGGGCAAAAACAAAAAGGTCACAGAAGATAGAAAGGGCTTCTCCCCAGCCCTTGGTATGGCAGCCCTGGGAGTGAGTGAGGTGGTACCACCTCAGCCAATGCCATCCTCATGCCAGGAGAGTGCTGGAGAGGGCTCAGGGGTTTTCAGCATCTCGCTCCTCTGTACCAGGGACCTACAAGGGATATCTCCAAGGGTAGCAGGCATGGGCAGATAGTTTTTGAGAGGGTTTAGAGGGCCTGATCCTGTCCAGGCATGGTGGGGAGTCACACAGGGAGCTGAGGAATGAGTCACCAGCAAGGCTCAGGTAGCAGAAACTCCACACTACTGTCCTGGGAGTGCAGGAGCCACCCCCCAGCCCTGCATGTGAGGATGTCCATCACAGACGGCAAAGGGAAAAAATGATATGGACCATTCCTGGGACATCATAGCCCAAACACATGTGAGTGAGCCTGGAGGAGAAGGAATGCTCCAGGAAAGGGAGAAGCAAGGAGGACTCCAGGCTGCAGCGCCCAGCCACAGCCACTGCCTTGCAGTGAGATTCCCTTCCCAGTGCCAGAGCTCAGCAGAAACCTTCAGGCCAGGGGCCAAGGGAAGTGCAACCTTCAGAATCTCCCAAAATTACGGGAAAGGAGAGGCCCATGGCACTCCTGGGTTGCTGGGGCATTTCATGGTGCCAGCCGGCGGCACAGCATCGGCTGCGCTCCGGACAAAAGGTTGGCTGGGTTGATGGCCAGCATGGGTAGATGCTTTTATTTAAATCTCTCTCTTTGTCCCGTTGAGATGAGCAAACAAACCTTCTGCTCATCCTCCTAAAGGTCATCAGAGGCGTTCCTGCTTTTGTTTTGAAAGCTGGATTGATGCCGGGGTGCAGATCCCTCGCAAGAGGGATTGGGGGGGGGTGTTGTGCCAGGGAAATACAGGAAGGAAAACAAAAAACTGAAAGCAATTAATACCACACCTTTATACCACTAAATAAACGAGGAGGGGGGTGAGTCAGCAGCCCCCCCAGCCATGCCCGCTCTCCCCAGCGCAGAGTCCCCGCGCCGCCCCGTACCCCGCGCTGATGAAATGGAAAGTTGACCATAAATCAATGTCGGCGCTGCGTTAGCTATGCATCAGCGGCTCGGCGCCGAGATGCACCAAAACAAAGCGCCGGCTGCTCCGTGTTCCCACACTGCCCCCTAATGCAGACAGACCTCGAGAGCTGGGGAGGACCGGGGGCTCCAGAGCCCGGGGGGCTCCCCCCACCACATCCCCTGCCCTCCCCACCTCCCCTTCCCGCATCCTGCACGCCTCCCTCTTTGGGTGAGGTCGCCCGTGGGGTGAGGATGGTGAAGCCGGGGACAATAGGAAGGGGTCCATGTTGTCCTGTTCCCTCTTTGGATGCCACCATTTTCCCCCTGGTGTCTCAGTGGGATTTCCCGCTTCCACCAGCTCTGGTCAGCCGGTTCCGGTGAGCCAGCGCGAGAGCCGTAAAACCAGGCTGCTCTTCCCAAAATCCTGGGGTAGAGCTTGGTACCAGCCTGCACTGGGAAGGGTTTGAAGGAAGGTAGCCTACAAGCTGGAGGAGAGGAAAAGCAAGCATCAGAGAAAGTTTTTTTTCTGGAAGTTTAGTAGGATGCCCGAGGCTTTTGTACCGAGCGTCTGGAGCATATGGTGGGATTTGCAGTCAACTTTCTCTCGGGTGCTCCAGCCAGATGGAGGTGACTGTTCTTGGCTCTGGCTGACACGGGTTTGTTTCCTGAAGAGCTTGTGTTAAACATATTCCTTAAAACCAGGCTTCTGCAGTTGGGAGCCCCAGCTGCAGGCGAGGCAGAGCTCCTGCCCACGACTGCCTTTCGCTGTCTGCGGGGGAGCTTGGCTCGCCTCGCCTCGCTGCCTTGCCTTGCCTTGCCTTGCCTAACCTCGCCTTGCTTTGCTTTGCCTTGCCTTGCTTTGCCTTGCCTTGTCTAACCTCTCCTGGCCTCGCTTTGCCCTGTCTCGGGAAGGTCCTCACCCAGCACCACACACTGGAAGTCAACCGGGGTCTTTCTCTTTGAAGGCAACTGGAGCATCTCTCCTAAAGGCTCCTTCAGAGATACCTCTTTTTTTTTTTTTTTTCCCTTGACAACTTGCAAAACATCTCTCTCCTTCAGCAGAAAAAAACCTCCTCTCCAATAAACCCGGGCATGGCTTTAATTAATATCCATCTAATTTATTTTAGTATTTTCTAACGTCAAAACTGGCAGGCAGGGGCAGGTATTTTAAACACAAGATGCCTCCCCATCGCTAACTCGAAACCCTTGGTGTCTCGTGGCAGTGATGCTTTGCCTTCTCGTACCATCCTGCCTTCTTCTGCCACCCCCAGAGGTGCTTGCGAATGTTTTTAAATAGCAAAACTCCCCCATTAGCTGAAAGTATGTAGCCCATAAAACATGATCCATTTGTGGTGAATTACGCTGGAAACATAAATTGACACACACGGAGCTATGATCGCCTGTGCCATTTTCCATCTTTAATATTTTACAAGAAGTTTGAGGAGTTGAGCTCATGAAAGACAGAGTGGAAATAACCTGATCTCCTGGAAACTCCCTGTGGCAGCAAACTTTGGCTGTCCAGCGGGCCAGGTTGGGCTTTTAAAGTCCCTGGAGTGTAAAGAAGAGAAAAATATGAAGCAGAGTGGAGCTGAGCCACCAACAGCTGTTGGAAACAGTTTCCTCTAACACCGTTTTAGCTGTTGGAGTTGTTTTTTGGGGGGTTTTGAGGCAGCTACAGGAAGATGAAGAATAAACCCATACAAAAAGTGTCCAGTTTGGAGGGAAAGAAGAAAAACTTGAGAGATTATGTGGCTTCTCTGTTTGGGGAGAGTGCAGGTCTGAAGATCAGCGTGAAGCAACTGCAGAGCAGGTCCCGCTCGCCCAGCGTGGTGTGTCAGAAGGAGCTGTGCCGCAGGGATGCGACTCCAGGGCTGGATGGAGGGATGTGGAGGAAGCAGGACAGCATGTGTTCAGCCTCCTCCTTTAACAGGAGTAGTTAATAACTGCTAAACACACGCGTCTTTTTAAGAAAAAGGGGATGTTCTGTTGGTTGGAGCCCACACGTCGTCCCTGCGGAACACTTGTCTCAACTGCCGCGATCCGTCGGGGTCGTGGGCTGCTCCCTCTGCAGCGAGGCAATCCCGTGCGAAAAGGCAACCGCTCCAGCGGGCGTTCCCAGCCCAGCACGGCTCCCAGCCCCGAACATCTGCAAACGTTTATGGGGATAACACTATCCAGAGATGCTGCGTTCCTGACAGAGCAGGGCAGCCGTGCCGAGGGGGCCGCGGCGGTCGCAGCTCGGAGCGAACATTTTGGATGCTGCCGCACAGGAAAAGCAAGAAAAGAAGGAAAAATTTTTAAAAAGCTGCTTTCGGCTCTGCCCTGCCTGCCAAGACGTTTGCACAAGCTGGGTGTCACCTTATCCAGAAGCGTCCCCTGGGAATGCTGCCACATGGGATAATGCAAGGGCAAGGATGCTGCGGCGCCGAGCCTGGAGGATCCCAGGAGCAGCCCTGGTGTCGGGGCAGGAGACGCTCCAGAGGATGCACTCAGCAGCACAAACAGCGGATGCTCCCTGGGTCCAGCTGCCACAGGGGATTTTCCTCTGGTGGAAATGCTGCTGTGTCTCACAGATGCTTTTTCTCCAGTAATCAAACAGTGTTTGCTCTCCGGCTCGAAACGCAGACCCCAGGCATCACCTCCAGGCCCAGCCAGGGTGCCTTCAGGTGTCCCCCATGTGCTTGATACCTGTTCAGCCCACACCCTCACCTGCTGTGGGATACGAGGGGAAGGACATCAGTACCTGGACAGCAGTGACCCCCTCCTGCAGCACAAGGCAGGCATCGTGGGGGACACTGGCTCTTGCACTGATGGGGCTTGAGGTTTGGCCTCTGCCTGCCCTGGTTTTTACCTTCCACTTGGTTGCATCACTCATTCACCTCTTCTGATCTTCCCTACCCCAAATCCTGCAGCTGAGATACGTAGGAAGGCTTTGGGGGTGGCCAGACCTTACTGGGGGATGGTGGGAGGTGTCTGCTGCCCCTGCTGCACTTTGCATTCGCAGAGTTAGCAACTCAGAAGCCAAAATAAGTCAACTTCCATGCCTGGAGAGGACTTATGCTAAAGGAGGTTGATGCTGCAGTTGGACCTCAGAGGTTTGTCTTCTCCGCTCTGATGGTACATGGATGGAGAAGGCACTGGGGAGGGTTGTCCTGAGGTGCTGTGGCCTCGTCCAGATGAGGTTGGCTAGGAACTAAGGGCAGGGGCTGGTTCCTTTCAGCTCCTGGAGATTAAATGGTGGTGTAAGTGGTGGGATTTCAGCGGCTCGAGCAGAGGGGCTGGCAGGAGGCTGTTGGTTTAAATCTGCTTGGCTCCATCTCGCCGTTGAACTACTCCAAAAAAAAAAAAAAAAAAAATTAAAAAAAAAAAAAAGAAAACCCACCCTCTTACTTTATTTACATTGCACTCAAGTTTCCGCTGTACAAAAGATTTGCAGGTGCAAATATGTCCTGCCTTCATTAACTTCCCCTCCCTTTTTAATTTATGTGATTTCAATTTTCCTTCCCTGTACTGTTAATTAGGGGACCCTCTAATCAGTACCATTATCACAGTGGTATTCATGTTTAGGAAAGCTGCTAAACAAACGCTTGCAAAATTGCTAAATGGCTAATTAATGTCTGTTAATTAAGAAAATTGCTCATGGTAACAAACCATGCCATTGCTGGCAGCAGCTAGAAGGCGAACACTTGTTGAAATTAGTAACGAGGCAGGTAGAGAACATCTGCTCCGGCGCTGGTCCTGGAGCCTGCCGTCGCTTCCCATCACCTACTGACAGAGCTCCTGTGCTTTCTCTACCAATTACACCTCCTTTGACTCAAAATACGCTTTTTTTTGTTGTTTGTTTTTCCCCCCCTTTTTTCCTCACGTTAACACGCACCGGTATATTTCTTGCACCGAGCTCGCGGGGTTGTTTTTTTTGTTTTTTGGTTTTTTTCCCAAGCAAATTTTCATTTCGTGCTTTTAAAGGGAAATTTAAATTAAAAAAAAAAAAAATGAAAGTGGGCGTTCAAGCCCAAAATGTCAGCGGCTGCTGCATTGCAGCCTTAAACCTGCACCAACTAATCTCTCCTTTTTTCCCCTAGACATCCTTTCTTTGCTCGCAAGCCATTTTGCTCGCATCCTTAGGGAATCCAACTCGAGGAAGGATGTTGCATCCCTTCAGTGTGGCGGTGCAGCCCCGGTTGTGCCGGCCAAACGCTGCCCAAGCGTGAGCCGGGACGTGCTCCTCGTCCTCCGCGCTCGCTCCAGCACCTCCAGTGAACCACGGTCAAAACACAAACCCCGAGGTGTTTCCAGCCTTTGGGATGAGAGAGGAAAAAGTAGATTTTGATTTTGATTTTTTTTTAGAATTTTTTTTTTTCCCTTTTTTTGGTTTGGGGGTGGTTTTTTTATTTCCCCCCAACCTCTCTGGTCCTCTCCTGCATATATATATATTTTTTTTTTCCTCATTGCACGCCCCTGCAAAGTGTTTCCCTGTGTGTTTATCATTGCAGACTTGGTTGAACCACTGGACCGTTTACTCTCAATGTGGCCACTGTATTTTGACAGATGTTCTGAGTATTTTGAATATATATATATTTTTTTTTTGCATATATCATTGCTCATTGTTCAGCTGCAAACGAATAGAAACTCAATTAGGAAAAAAAATAAAAAATGGAAAAGAATTTGATTTAAAACCGGGAGAAATGACTCCCCGACTGAACAGGTCCACCCGTGAATCCTTTTTTTAGCTTTCTGCGCTTTCATGTGCTAATCCATAACCTCCTTCTACTGTCTGACCTCACAGGGACCGCCTGGGTCACAGCCCTCGCCACACGCACAGCCTCCACCCCACAATCCTAACAGCATGATGGGACCCCACAGTCAGGTAAAGACACTAGTGATGGGTAGGGCTGTGAACCGGGACAATTTACTTCTTTTTTTCCCCCCTCTGTAAGCATGCTGGGCAGCGGGTACCCGCTCCCCGGGGAGCATCCTCCCGGGCACCCCAGCTCCAAAGCAGAATGTTGGTTTTTTTCCTTTTTTTTTTTCTTTTTTTTTACTTTTTTTTTTTTTTTTTCCTTTTTGTCCTTTCTCTCTTTTTTTTCTTTTTTTCTTTGTGTTTTTTGGATATGCAGTTGTCAGTGGACTGACAAGTCAATCGTGGGTATCAGACTGTTTTACCTTCCCAAGGTAGCCCTGAGAAATTTAACTTGATGTGGGTTTTTAAGCTTCTGTTAGTAGCAGCAGTTGTAAAAAGAAGTAACGTTAAGCCTTTCTTCCTTTTTTTTTTTTTTTTTCAGTACTTAGCACTGGGGTTTTTTTGTGTGTGCGTGTCTGTATGTGCTTATTTGCCACTTTTTTTTTTTTTTTTTTAATATATCTCTATATATTTAAACTCGAACATTATCTAACACTCAGGGTTTCCCATGCACTAATTTTAACAGCCTCACCTGGTACTGCCGATGTCAAACACGCTCTCAAACAATAAACCTACAGAGAAAATGTCTAAAAAAAACGGACTCCAGACACCTTTCTCTTTTTTATTTTTTTTTCTCCCTTTTGAAACGTAACTTTTTTAAAAAAGGATGTCTCCAGAAAAAAAAAAAAAAACACCACAAAAAAATCCACAAAAACACCAAAAGCAGTGTGTGCAGGCTAACCAGCGTGCGTGGGGAGCGAGCTGCCTCCCCACGGCTCAGCCCTGACCCCCTTTTGTGTCCCCGCAGCCGTTCATGTCGCCGCGCTACGCCGGAGGTCCCCGGCCCCCCATCAGGATGGGCAACCAGGTACTGCGCTCCCGGCGTTCTGGATTTCCGTGGGATAGCTGTTATTTGGGAAAGGGGAGGAGGGGGGCCAGGTATCCTGCAGATTTGAGTTGCGAGCGTCACCCCCCGTCCTTTTCCCTAATGCCGGAGCATCAGGTGTCACTTAACGATGATAATGTGATTTTATTTTGAGGTTTGGGTCTATCCGGGGTGGAAGCAGCGCTGGGGAATGAGCTGCTTTCCAGCCACGGTGTTCCCGGCGGGGCCGTGCTCGCTGCCCGGCTGGATTTTCCCCCGCGATGGCAGAAAATTAAAGTGATGGAGATAATCCTGCTGCTGGGTTGACCGAGCGTTTAGATCAGCGGCGGGGTCAAGCGGGGCAGGTCACTGCTGAATTTTTTGGGTTGGGTTTATCCTCTTATCCCAGCTTATACAAGGGCAGTTTGTTTCTGGCTTCCACCCCACGCCCCTCCTGGACGCATGCGTGGCCTTTGGTCGAGGAATTCATCTCCTTGCCATGCAGATCCGTAGGGTAATGACCAAGCCAGAGGTTATTCGTCACTAAAGGGAAATTAAAGCAAACCCGTAATTCCTTTGAGCAGCAAAGGTGTCTGTTCAAAAATTATCTTTGGGGGAGCTTGTTTTTTGGCTCTCAGCGTTATTTTTCTGTGGGTCTAATTAGCAGAAAGAGCAGGATAGTCAGGAAGCAGGGTGTACCAGCTTGCTCTGGGTTTGTGCTTGCTGGATTTGAGACTTGAGTCTTTGGAAGCTGCTAACTGGTGCTGAGGCAGCTGAGATGTAGCTGAGAAAAACCCAGAAGGGGCTAGTGGAGGACCCCCATGCTTGGGTGGCTGGAAGAGCCTTCCACCCAGGGCACTGATGGATGACCTAACGAGGTATTAATTCACTGCACCTCCTCATGGGTCAGTTTTAACAGACCCACTGCACCCATCCTGCAGTGGCTCATTCCCAGTTCTGCTGGAGGTGAGCACGGTGAGCTGGGCAGGCAGGAGAGGCAGGGGGGACTGGTTTGAGGAGGCTGTTCCCACAGCAGGATCAAGCATTCAGGAGTGGGTAAAGTTAATTAGAAGGATTTCATTTCCCGCTCTCCCCCCTAAACACCGCATATAAAACACGTGTTTGTACCCAGGCAGAGCTCAGCGAGGTTATGGTCACATCCTGAGGGACAGGAGGAATAAAAAGGCAGGCAGGAAGGTCAGGCAGCAGAAGTGTAAATACCCACCTCTGCAACCCTCCTGGTTTATCTTCCTCCTGCTGCCAGCTTCCAGCCTGCAAAAAAACCTGGGGCTGAGCTGATTCTGCCTTGGCACAGCCACGTGCACCCAGGGCCTGTGCTGTGCTCCGGCACTGGGATCCTCGGTGTCAATCCAAGTAAAAGGCAGTGCCTTAGCAAAGCTGTTTACACTTTGCTTCCCTCAGGCAGACAATATCTGCATTTTTCTTCCCCTTTATCTGTTTGGAGTAGCCTTTGAAGCTTTAATAGCAGCATTGCCCGAGTGGAATGTGAGTTTGGGGAGGGGGAGAATCCACCTTCCTCTCAGCCTGCGCGGGGATGGGTCCCAGCCTTGCTCTGCTGCACGCAGAGCATCTCCTCTCCACAGCCACTGGCTCGCTGCCTGGTTTGGCCCTGGTGCCGTGTGTTACCAGGGTGCCATGCTGCTCTTCAGCTTTCCCTGCTGGATTTGACACCACTGCCCCGCTCTGCCCGGGTTTCCCCCTGCTTTCCTAAAATACAGCAGCATTTGGCCTGGGGGGAGGGGGAAACGCCTTGTTCGGGGTTTAGAAGGGATTTGCAGGAGGATGAGGGAGGCAAACACCTGGAGGCTGTAGCAGTGGGACGTGGGATGCAGAGGGATGCAGGGTTTATTTTTTTAATCTTGCTCCCTTGCGTTCACAGCCGCCGGGTGCTGTTCCCGGTACACAGCCATTGCTGCCCAATTCGATGGATCCCACGCGACAGCAAGGTAAACCCCAGCAGAGGAGGGTCGAGCACTGACGTTCCTAATCAGCCCCTAATTGGGGGCCCAGAGTGGTTTGGGCGCTGTGTAACAGCCCTGCTTTCCTCCCAACAGGGCACCCTAACATGGGCGGCCCCATGCAAAGGATGAATCCTCCGCGAGGGATGGGCCCCATGGGTCCCGGTCCGCAGGTAAGCCCGGTGCCAGAGCACATCCTACAAACCACGGGAACAACCTCCTGGGGCTCGGAGGGATGGGAGTTCCCCCCCCCTGCCCCCAAAACACCCCTTCCCCCCATTAGTGTTAATGCATTTTACATTAGCCTTGCATCTGGAAATCCCTCCTTTTAACAGGAGTGAGGTCTTCAGAGCTCATTAAGGGTATTGCAGCCTCCCTCCTGCCCTTCTGTCAGAGGGGACGGCACTTAGAGCAGCCTTTGAGTGCTTTATACTGCCTGCCTGGGAAACTGTTACGACCCTAACGGCAGGAAAGGGAAAGGAGGCTTGCATTTGAAATTAATAAATAAAAAGAAATGGCAAAGATCCCTTTAGCAAAGGGAATAAGGCTTTCCCCTGCGAGGTTCCCCTCCACCTGCCCCTCCTGCTGCCTGCTTGAGCTCTCTATTTCAGGAAAGGGGAGTAAACTCTTGAAATTAAGCAGATCTGGGTTAATATATGCTGTCGTTCCGTTGATTCACTTTATGGAGTGGCTTGTTGACTCACTCCTGTTTGTTCCTTCTACGAGACTTCAAGCCCAGATTACCATATTTTGGTTGGAGGTTTATCCTCTCTGCATCGTCGCCTACGTGGAGTTTGTAGCGCGAGGATCAGAGTCTGTCAGGAGACGAGCGGGTGCGCTGGAGTTTTGTTTTGTTTTTCCCCTGGAGGCTGTTGAGATAAGTGAATGTTGTGCAGAGAGGGAGATGTGTCACGTCCTTAGCACCAACCTGAGGATGCTGCTCGGGGGTGCTGGGCCGCATCCGCCAGCACCCGGATCCATCCTAGGGCGGGGGACAAAAATTTCCTGCGCAAGCACCGTTTCACAGGCAAGCCCTCCCCGAGCGCTGCTGCCGCGCTTAAAATCCTCCTTTCCTGGAGAATTACACCCAAAAAGAGGGGAAAAAAAAAAAAAACAACAAAACCCAAAGGCGTTTTGCAAGCGTGGCCCGCGCCAAGGCGAGCGGCGGCGGCTTGCCCGGGGGAGGCTGCTTCCCACTTCCAGAGCTCGCCGCGAAACTTGGAAGCGGCGAGCGCGCGCCGAGCGCCGCGTGGGATGGCGGCGGCTCTGGGAGCCGGCAGGAGCTGTGAAATGTTCAGAGCTTTTATTTTTGACTCCGCTGTTCCCGGTGTGTGTACATTAGGGAGAGGGGGTTTTTTTTTTTTTAAGAGGCAGCCTTTTCCTGGAGAAGCGCTGGGCTTCCCGATCTGGCACCCGCAGGCGCTGCCTTCCCTGCAGCCGTCCAGGAATCGGCGCCTGCGCAGGCAGCCACCAAAAATACCGACCCAGACCCAGCAGCCCCTCGCAACCTGTGTGCCCAGGGCTTGTTTTCCTTTAAGCTTTGCGTTGGGACCTTCCTAAATACTTCTCAAAGGATTCCAGAGGGTTGCAGAACATCCAGCCAGGACATCCCGGCGTCCTGACAGCAGCTCCTTATTACACAGCAGTGATGAATCATCTCTTTCAGCTGATTGCCGCTGCCTTTTTCCCTTTAAGAGTCCCATTTGTAGCTCTGCAGAAGCCAGGACAGGGTTTGCCGGTGCCAGCATGAAGAGGGTTTATAGCTCTCTGGGTTTTGGTGGTGCCTTGCCCAGGTCTCTCGGCACAGCTGCGTTTCCTCCTCGCCCTCCTTGAGCATCTTTCAGCTGGCTTCGTTTTCCAGCCTTTCAGCTCCAATTAAAAACGCTGAGCCCTTTTTGTTTTTTTTTAAACAAGGGGCTTGATGCCGATATTCGGTATAAATGGCTGAAATTTTGATCAATTAAGGACTTGCTGGTAATTTGTTTGGGGAAAACCCTTTTCTGCCTCTTCAAAACAAACTTTGGTGATGCCCTCAGCAGTGCACCATGCACTGGTGCATCCATAAATCCAGGTAAAACCAGACAGCACTAAAGTATTGTACTTAAAATCCAGTTCGGAGCGCTCCAAGGGGCTGTGGTGTAGGAAGTGGCCAGGCATCCCTCCTCCTGCTGTAGCAGTTTTTTCTTTAAATGGCAGAAATACGGTCCAAAAAAGATGCATTACAGAAGAGAGGGAGGTGGGAGGGGAAGAGCAGCAACGCGACCTAAATCTGGCTGCACGTCGCCTGGAGGGCACGCGGAGCAAAGCACAGACCAAATGGAGCGCGGCATTCGGGGGATTCCTCTTCCTCCACTGCCTTGGGCTTGGCTTTGTACTAGAGCCGGTTTTAGGAGATGAGGGATGCAGATCTGAGGCTCCCTGTCCCAGCTGGAGGCAGAGCCAGGGAGGAATAAGGCAGGAGAGGAGGCCCAGGGGGCTGCCTGCCCTCGCCCGCTCCCCGCGGCTGCAGATCTGCTCGGGGGGATGGAGCAGAGAGCTGGGGAGCGAGAGAAAAACAAGCCTGGCTTGGTATTCCCTACTCCTGCAGTCATCCAGGGAGCAAGGAGTGCTCCATCTCAGGGGGAGCTCATGCAGCCTTTCCTCATCCTTACACTGCAGCAGGAACCTTGCAAGCCTTTTCTCCTCCTCCTGCCCCTGTTTTCTCCTGCACAAAGGGAAAAATCCAAAAGGTTGTAGCTGGTGCTGGGGGCTCTGAACAGAATTGTCTCATGGAGCTGGGAGGGGGATGTTTTCCCTCCACAGAGAGTAGGGAGGGGGAACTTTGGAGCTCAGCCTGGCTTCCACCCATATTCAGCTGCCTGTTTCATAAACACAATTGCCTCTTACATTCATCATCTTTTTTTTTTTTTTTTTTTAAGCTCATTTTTGCACACAGACACTTGTGTGCACACAGACCCTTTTTGCTTGATTTTTTGTTTGTTTATTGGCTTTCTTTCCCCCCTTTCTCTCGTCTCTCTGGTGTCTCTTCCCGTTACGGTAGACTGACCCTTGGTTATCGTTGCAGAACTACGGCAGCGGCATGAGACCTCCACCCAACTCCCTAGGTCCTGGCATGCCTGGAATTAACATGTAAGGCAATCCCCATGCTGTGAGGTTTCACCACTGACTCGGGACTCTCTGCAGAAAAACACAGCATTTATTTTTCCCCCTGTTTTTTAATTTTGTCCTCAGGGGGCCGGGCGCCGGTAGACCGTGGCCGAACCCCAGCAGTGCTAACTCAGTGAGTATGTTGGAGCGAGAGCGGGGTTTGTTGGGAAGTGTCCTGCAAATGGGATCGTTCCTCATTAGCTGAGCCCTGCTAATGAGAGGGGGCTCCCCAGCCCGTGGCTGAACCCGTCTCTCCTTGTCCCTACAGATCCCATACTCTTCTTCATCGCCTGGTACATACGTGGTGAGTCCTCCTGCCCCGGCTGTCTGTCCGTCCGTCAGGAGTTCCTGTGGTTTTGGGGGGAATCAGTGCCGTGGGAGGTGGCTGGGCTGCGTTGGGGGGTTGAGAGCCGGGGGAGGTGTTTGAAAACACGGCATGGTGGTCAGTGCTCACGTTTGCACACCTGACACCGACTTTGTTCCCGCAGGGTCCGCCCGGCGGCGGTGGCCCTCCAGGGACACCCATCATGCCCAGTCCTGCAGGTACGAGCCCCCTGAGACCCCTCTCCCTCTCCAGGGCCGTCCCTGCCCTATTGGTAATGACCGATGCTTGTGGCTTCTGGCTTTCTGGGAAGTGAGTGGCGTGGGCTTCTTGACTTCTGGATTGCATTTGGGGTTGTTCCTACATCCCCCTGTGGGTTTGGATGCTGTGGGGCTCAGGAGGGTTCCCAGCCAGGAGTCGAATTATTTTTCACAGTTGAATTTCTGCGATTAAAAACTTTGTGGATCTTCATTAAATACAAATTAGCCAGAAAATGGTGGTAGTTAGAGGGAATTTTGGGTGATAAAATACAAAAGAATGAGTTCAAGTGGCATGAGTTTGTTTTAATTAAGGAGTGAATTAATCACCCGACTTACTGGGCTTCACTGTTCCACAGATTCAACAAATTCAAGTGACAACATCTACACAATGATTAATCCAGTACCGCCCGCAGGCAGTCGATCGAATGTAAGTCTGCTTTCTAATAATTTACATATCAGATACCATAACAAATCATAATTAACTTCATCAGTTGAGAGTAAAGCAGTTTAATTGATTTCAGCCATTTGTTACAAAACAGAAATAAAACAAACCATCAAAAAGCGATTAACTCTTGGGCGACTTTGTTAATTTTTTATGCTTATTAAGAGAGCAGCAGTCCTGCTGCTCGGGCCGAGGTGCTGGGTTTTGTGGGATATGGGCAACCTTAAATGCTGTGGAATGCTGGTTGGAATGCTGTGCTGCAGCTCTGGCTCTGCCATCCAGCCAGGTTTTAGAGGTGAACCCACAGGACCGTAAGCCCCGCAGCCTCAGGGGGTGATAAAGCCCCAGGTTGTGCCAGGGAATGTTTAGATTGGATATTCAGGAATTGTTTTTCATGGAAGGGGTTGCCAGGCATTGGAATGTGCTGCCCAGGGCAGTGGTGGAGTCACCATCCCTGGAAGCGTCCAAGAAATGTGTGGATCTGACACTTCAGTGTATGGTTCAGTGGTGGTGCTGAGTTGACTTTTGGGCTTGGTGATCTCAAAGGACTTTTACAGCCTCAACAATTCAGTGATTCTGCTTTACCTCCCCCCTTGCCGCGCTCCAGAGGGGTGCTGGGACAGGGACAGTCCTCAGGAGCCACCGTGGCGGCTGCTTGGGGTTGTTTGGTGGCTGATTTTGGTTTTGTCGCCTTTTTCTCGCGCAGTTCCCGATGGGCCCCGGCTCTGACGGCCCCATGGGCGGCATGGGCGGGATGGAGCCCCATCACATGAACGGATCATTAGGTGAGCCACGATGGCCCTTCATTCCCTGGGGACGCTGGCAGAGCATCCCAGTGCCTGCTCCCATCCTGGGGTCAGCCCCCAGTTCGCACCAGTGCCCGAAGCAGAGCCTTTGGGTGGAAACCAGCGGGGCTGTGGTGGGCACGGGGCCGTGGCTGCAGGCCCAGTAAGGCTCTTCTCCTTTCTCTCCCCTCTCTGCAGGGTCAGGAGACATAGATGGACTTCCAAAAGTAAGTGGGGCTGGTTGCAGGGTGGGTGTGTGGGCTCTCCCCTTTCCTCAGCACCGGGGCGGGCAGGGCTGTGTCCTGCCCCATGGCATTGTCCTGCCCCTGTGGCGTTTTTGGGGGGAACACCTGCTCACCACCTCCCCTCCGGTCTCCCACAGAATTCTCCAAACAACATAAGTGGCATTAGCAATCCCCCGGGCACTCCAAGAGACGACGGGGAGCTGGGAGGCAACTTTCTCCATTCCTTCCAAAATGACAATGTGAGTGAGCGAGTGCCTGCCTGGGGACGGGGGCACGGTCCCCGAGGTGTCCTGGCACTGGCATGGGTGGGCTTGGCACGGTGATTGGTGCCTTTTGGATTTGGGTTGTGCCGTGTGTGAGCTGCTCCAGGACAGAAAAGTGGGCAGGGGGGAATAAGACAGCGGGTGGAAGCTTGGGGTCTGTGGTGGGATGCGGTGCACGGGTGGAGAGGAGCTGATGCAGAGGTGGCTGCGCTGGCCTGGACGATTCGAGGCTCCGTGGGTGGCTGCAGACATCCCTCCTCTTCCCCCTCTATTAGCAGCATATACACACGTGCACGTTAATTATTTGTTTTAAATTACATCTCGCCCCATACTGACCTGCTGATTTTCTTCCCGGAAAAGCAAGTTACGGCGCACATTCGGCCCTGATAAATCGGAGTCTCCAGCATATCCTCTCTGCCTGGTTTATTAGATCCAATTAGGTTGCTGTGTAGTTGTCATCAGCCTCCTTTTGCATCCCTCTCTCCGATGTGCGGGGCTCCGACCCTCCTGGTTTCTCACCGTGGCTCTGTCTCTCTTGCAGTATTCCCCCAGCATGACGATGAGTGTGTGATTTCCCTCCCCCTCCTCCTCTCCAGGATCAAGAGAGTCAGCTGCCGTTCGGAGGATCTCAACGAATTATGCAAGAAGAAGAAGAAGAAGAAGCAGCTAGGTGTATGGGCAGGGACACGCGTGGCGGGGGCCAAAACCCCAGGTTTAGTTTCATGCAATAAAAAGGCTGAACTTTTTATTCCATAAAACATGAAGGACAAAACTTAAAATATTTCAAGACATGACAAGACCCTTCTTTGTGCAGAAGGGTTTATATATGTACATGACACTTCTTTTTGGAAACAAACGGAAGCCTCTAGCACCCAACTCCGATCTCTTTGCTTTGTTCTTTTAAATAAAGACAGAAACCGAACCTGTTGTATGTTTGTGCCGTGCGACACCAGGAAGCTAGTCTAGATATGAAATCATGTTGTCTCTGTTGTAGTCATTTTTTTAAATAAACTGGACAGTTTACAATGGTGGTTTTCATTCAGAAGGCCTGTTTTTCTTTTTTTTTTTTTTTTCCTTTTTTAATCTTGTTTTGTTTGTTTGTTTTTGTTTTGTTTTGGGTTTTTTTTTTTTCCCTTGTATTTTTGGGGGGGTTGTGGTTTTTTTGTTGTTGTTCGTTTGCAGCACAACGCTTCCTCCTCCAGTTAACAAGATCTGCTTTGGGGAAGAGACTCCACCACCTCGTTACAAATTTGTTAACGCAGGTGACCCCTTCTAGGATCACATCCTCGAATGAATCGTGATCTTGCTCTCTGTGACTGTGGCATGCACTGTGTTAGTCTTTCCCCCCCCTCTGAGTACAAGAAGAAATCTCTTGTCTCCCTCCCTTCCCCAGAGTCCTTCAGCTGGTTCACTGCAAAAATTGATTTTTTAATTTTTTTTTTCCTTTTTTTTTTTAATCCACCGGGGGAAAAAAAAAAAAAAAAAGGGTTAATCTGACCTAGGACTTTGAAACTGTGATCTCCAGCTAACTTTGGGATTTTTCTGGGGGTTTTATTTGCTTTGGGGGTATTTTGCAGGGGGGTTTCTTTTCTTTAGAGATGTGCTCTTGTCAGGATTTCACTTAATCTATGATTTGGAACTGGATGGAGATATTTTTTAAGGAATTCTTGTTGTTAAAATGTAACCTTGCTATTCTGTAGGCTCGCTCTGTAATAAGAAAATAAAAATTAATGGCAAGCATCGAAGGCCCTTCCTTCTGGTGGGGAGAGGAAGGGACGAGCCAAGGCGGCGGGTTGGGATCTCTGTACATGACACTACCCTGTAGTTTGGTCTTGGTTTTTCTCCAGCTCCCATTTCTGCTCCATGTATATCATATTCTGTAAAATATTCTCTCCCTTGGATTTGACCTTTGTGCGGATTATTGAAAGCATTGTATCTTGTTTCAGTGTTTTTTCTTACCTTGTAGTCTGGTTCGAGAATTACCGAGAGGGGAAAAAAAAAAAAAAAATAATTATTATACATTGTAGTTTGTGTACGATATTTGTTGATAATGTTTTATTAAAGGGATGTCTTTTTTCCGCACCCCTTCATTGAAATGTTTTTGGGGGACATTTGGCTTTTGGTTTTTATTATTCTGACTGCAAGACATGAGATGACAAAACAAATTATTTTTTAGTGTGTAGTACGAATTTTTTTTTTTTTTTTTTTTTTTTTTTTTTTTTTATGTTTGCCTTCCTTTTCCTAGGCATTTTCATTCTGCTTTACCTGTAGAAAGTCAGGAGGGAGGGAGGGGCGGGTGGGATGGGGGTGTCTGAGGGTGTCAGTCTCATAGTTACGGTCTGGTTAATATTTTCTAAGCAATGCAGATTTGTTGCATTGCATACCCAGGGGCTCCCCAAGGGGTCAGATTTTTACCTTTTCCACTTCATATCTTGTTCAGGTTTTGGGGTTTTTTTCCTTTTTTTTTTTAATTTTTTTTATTTTTTCTGATGTGAGGAAATGAAAGGACCGGTTTTAATGTATTTTAAAATGAATAGCTAAATTATTGTCTTCATTGGTATGGGATGGTTTTTTTGAATGAAACGGTTCCCCCTCCTTCTCCCCCCTCCCCCTGCTGTAATAAATATCAACATAAACATTTGATTTCGGTGCTCTGCAGTTTCTTCCTGGTGTTTGCTGCCAGACCCAAGGCAGGAGCTGGGTGGTTTTTTTCCAACCTTTATTGAGGACCAAACCCCAGATTTGGGGTGTGGGAGCAGAGGGGATGCAGAGCTGAGAAGGTGGCTGAGTCTGGGAATTCAAAATCCCAAAGGGATTTGGCTGCAGTTCAGGACCTAGGGGAGGGTTAACGATGCCTGCTTGTTTCTTGGAATGTTTGGGGTTTTTGTTTGGGTTTTTTTTTTTTTTTTTTTAATGTTTTGAAAATTTAGCCTAGAAAATGCTCAGTGTTGTCTGCACCAGGGTGAGGATGTGCTGGCCAGACCCTTGCCTCCCCAGAAGGGTGCAGGTAGAGAGGGGTGTTTTAGGGGCCAAAAAGGGATTTTTTTAGTACATTGTTCCCCAGGTTTTGCTCGTTAGAACCTGGAGGAGCTCCCCAGGTTTTGCTCCTTAAAAGCTGGAGGAGTTGGGATGGCAATGTGCTGATGGAGGTTGCTCTGCCCTGCAGCAGCTCCCTGGGTCAGGAGCTGGGTGCTGCTGCTTCCCTTTGCCAGGGTCCTGCACTGCTGGGAGGTAAGAAAGGGGGGGAAATACACGAGTGTTGTTGTCAAATATATAAAAATTGAGCTTGCAGCGGGGTCTGTGACCCCTCCTCGGACAAGAGCTGCGCTGCTGGGTGGGTGTGTGCATCACTGCTGGAGCAAACAGCTCCAGGAGCTACTGGGGATGGAGAAACCCGGGCAACCCAACCTGGTTCCCCAATGGGCAGCACCACTGGGGGAAAAATTGGGAATTTTTATGCCTTTGGATGGGTGGTTGCGAGTGCCAGGTGCCTGAAACGCTGCCGGGAGCTGCTGTGTGAGACTTGTTCTCTACCTTTGACTAGTTGGGGCAGGACGTGGCTGGCTGTCAGCTCCCTCCCTCCTTGTGGGAATGTTCAGGCGGGGGCTGTGGGCCATCCTGGAGCTCTGCTTCTCCTGGGGAATGCTCCCACCCGGCACTGGCACCCGCAGCCACGTCACTGCTGGAATTGCGGCAGCGAGCGCCGCGTGGTTGTGGGCGCTCCTGGAGCAGAGGGGCGAGGGGACAATGCATTGGGTTGGGAACCACCATGGTGCCCGCACAGCCCATCGGCAGAGGAGCAGGGTGCGTTTGCACCCTTTGTTTCCAGGGTAATGCCATGCCCCAGTGCGGATTTCGGTCCAGGCAATCACGTCCCCCTGTGCTCTGCAGAAAATAACATGTGAGCATAGTCCATCACTTGGTTTTGTGACCCCTGAGGGGTTGATGAGGAAATCCTGCCCTCCCAGACCCCTGGGGTCACCCCTGCCCACCCAGGCTCCTGCACTGCTGCCTGTTGTGTTCTTATTGTGGGGCACGAAAAGCCCTTCCTGTCGGTTCTTGAGGGTTACAGGCTGGTATTATTAAATATCACCATGAAACTGCCAGGTTCCCTCCTCGAAACGTCTCCTGAGCCCAGCCTCAGGGATAATTGTCTCCCCCATTAGTTTTCATTAAATTAAATGCAGGAGGAGGATCAGAACAACCAGGGGCTCCAGGCTGAGCACGGTGTGTACTTGCTGGCAGGATGCATGCAGCTCGTGGAGCTGGATTTTACAGTGGGAGAGGTTCAGGGGAAGGGAGTGTGGAGTGGTGGAGAGCTCTCCTGCGAGCAGCCAGGCTCCTCTGGGTCCTGCAGAGCTCTCCTGCGAGCAGCCAGGCTCCTCTGGGTCCTGCAGAGCTCTCCTGCGAGCAGCCAGGCTCCTCTGCCTCCTCATCCCAGGCTCCTGCCACCCCATTCTTGCCTGTTCTGCTTCCCCGGCTGCCGTTCATGAAAAGTTAATGCCCGGCCCTGGTCCGTGCTGGGGTAACGCCATTCGTCTGCTGACGAGCCTTTATAACTAATTGATGCCGACCCCCACGTGCTTCTGTGACCCATTGTTGGGCCCCCCCATCCCAGCTCGCTCAGCTGGGCCCATTCCAGCAGGCCACGCTGGGGGAACTGGGAGAGCCGAGCCAGGCACAGAGCGCCTGGGCGGCGCAGCAGGACGCCAGGCACCGGTGGCAGGGAATGCCCGGTTCAAGGGCCGCGCTGGGCCAACATGAGCATCCGTGCCAGGTGCCAAGCTGGGAGCTGCGCTCACCCCCGCCTTGAGCTCCCCTCCAGGCCCTCAGAGGAGCATTCCCTGCATGAGGATCAGCTGCTCCTTCCCCTGACGAACCAGTTACTGCTTCTCCCCGGCCTCAGGGGAGAGTGGCTGTGCCTCAGCAAAGCAGGGACGTGGCCTCACGCACTTGTGTGTGATCCCCTCGCCTCCAGTGGCTTCCTGATGCCTCACACAGCCCCTGAATCTTGTTTTCCTGCTGACCACTCTGTGTCTCCCTGCTTCCGCTGTTTTTCAAAATTCCCTTTTCTCTGCCTTCGTCCATCCCTCCCCGTGCTTGTGCTTTGTCTCAGCTCAGCTTGGACACAGCAGGGTTCCAGATTCCCTCAGTCTCTCCCCTTCAACTGCCTGCCCCGACAGAAGACGTCTTTGTTGAGAGGTAAAAGCAGCTGAAGGGACTCTGCCTTTTCCAGACAGACCAACTCCACAAATTCCCACATCTACCAGAAGCACATGAAGTGTTTCACCTCTACACAACCCCTCCTCACCACAGCTGCTCTTCCACCAGGCTTCCTCAGGGAAATTCTCTGCTCAGGAATGCTAAGGGGCAGCTGGCTGCCCTACAGGGCTTCCTCCCTCGGATGGGTAATGACCCGAAGCTGGAAGAGCGAGGGGATGTCAAGCAGGGTCCGTGTGACACAGCAGGGAGCCAACAGCCCGAGGAAGAGACACCCACTGCGTGTGACAGGCTCCACAGAGCACAGCTCTGTTAAAATGCACTCCCAAACACCTGGGTGCAGATCACAGGCCTGAGCAGATTTACTCTGATGAGCCGAATTAGGCATCCCTCGAACAGGCAGGGTTAAGATGGTGCAAAGCAACGCAACGCTTAGGAGGTTGTTTCTCTTTCAAGCACTTCTCCTAACTATCAGGGATTTGTTCATTTAGCTTGCAGCCACTGCATCCCGATTTATAGGGTGCAATTGTCGATCTCAAATGTGACTGGTGAGCGCTCCCAAACTCTGCGGAGTGGAGCTGCCTGATGGGCTGGGGCTGGGACACACAACTGGGGTGTTCATCCAGATGGCCAGGGAGCACAAAGCACAGACCAGCCTCTGACACCAGACACCGAAGCGAGATGAATTTCTTGGAAATGTGCTCTTCCACACCTTAAAATAGCGCAGGCTGTCCTCTCCCTTCCCATGTGCTGGAGGGTACCAGAACTGCAAAACATTCTACATTTGGCTGCAGCTAATTTAGCTTTCATTTTACAAAACCCACACTAATCCCCCCATGTTAAAAAGAATACGCTTCCTGCTCAGTTAACTCTGTGTGGCAGGAAGAAATTCTTCCTTTGTATTTTTAGCAGCAAATACCAGCTATAGGCACCAAAGTTTCCCGCTACATTCTATACCACTTTCCCCAAAAGCACAGGTCTCTTCATCCAGGATTGGGGGATAAAAGGACTGCGGTTCTACAGATCCAACAAAGCGATCCCCCCGATTAAGTGCTTTGGGAACTAAGCACGGGGCAGCACGACACATACCACAGCAGCCAGGAGTAAAACAAAGTCAAAGGCAGGCAGAATGAAAAAGGCTCGTGGCTCAGGCTTTCCCCTTGAAGCTTTGTAAGTCTCTTCTGCATTCAGAGGGACTCAAAGCAACCTCGGGAATGGGTTTGAGTCTGGCTCTGTGCAGAAGCACACTGAGAGCAGAGCCTGCGCAGAGGAATAATGACTGGCTTATGTTCTCCCCAGGCAATGGAGGCAGAGTGCAGGAGGATGCATCTGATGACTTCTCTAACCCAAATCCAGAGGTGAGCCCCTAAAATGAAAGAGTTTCTTCACGCACTATTTAGTTTAAAAAAAATTTTTACTTTCAGTAACAATATAATTTATTTTTTTTAAAGTAAATTAATCCACCTTTCTTTAATTATACGACAGTTCTGGCAAAGAGAAGCAGCAGGTACAGTTGGTGAAGTATTTCCATTTGAGCTGAATTTCACACAGTTCCATGCAGATACAGTGCCAGAAACTTCTTGAATGTGTCTGGCTGAAAGCCAAAAATTCCAGCGGGCTTCTGCAGAGAAAAAGACATGGATGCTCAGTTTGCAGTGAAGTGATTAATGTAGACAAACAACGGCTTTAAACATGCTTGAATAAGACTTTCAGGCATGGCAGCTTCCAAATTGTGCTCTCCCGCCCCAGCGGGGTTTGTGTGGGGGCACTTCCACTGGTGTCAATCTCAGAGGGCAGAACCCCTTTGCCTGTGAGTGAGATTCCCCTCCCAGTATAACCAGTACTGGCAGCCCTGTGCTCTATTCACTTCCCAGAGAGGCTGTGAGTTGTTTGTGAGCTCTCCCTTCCTCAGAGCTGGTTTTAAACAAGCACATTATGAGATGGTGGGTTACACCTGGGGGTATCTGTACTTAGGAGTTCACATTAAGCTCGGCAGGTTGCACGTCAGCACTACAAATACTCAGGAACTGGTGCCCTCAGAAACTCCTGCTTAGGTAAAAATGAGACCAGTGTCCACTTCAGGGGGTTTAAAACCTCCTGCAGCTCTGTGCCAGCTTCCAGACCCCCAGCTGGGGTGAAAGGGCAACACTTCCACAACCATTTCCCAAGTTTTCCTTACCGTAACAACTCTCTTCTTGACTTCTGGGACACATTGGGCTCTCTCATACAGGTTCTGATCAGAGTCAATCCAGACTAGATTTTTTACACCGTCATTAGAGACGAGGTCTGTTGTATTTAACTGGAACACCATGAACTGGAAGAGCTGTCCATCTGTGCCAATGCTTTGCACCACCACTGGCTGCTCCAAAACCTTGGAATCATTCTAGGAAAAGAAGGGGCATGTGGGGAAGAATGTTTCAAAGGCTAGTTACAACAGAAATTGTATGAGTACTTGCTGATTCTGCATCTTTGGGTTGGTTCAAAGCCAAGATTTTAATAAATATATTGTTACCTTGCCCAGAAAATTACTCTAGTCAAACAAGTTTTGAATGTAGATTTTGTATTTTAATTAAAATTCCTCCTTCAGCCAGCAATGAAGTGTCAATTTACATACTGAGCTGTGGGATGGGTTAGAGTTTTACAGCTGAACTTACCCCCTGGTTCCTGCCCATACCACCCCGCTGCATCACAAACACGCTCATTGCTGAGCAGTGGATTTCTGGATTTCTGAAGGTTGAGTTTTCACCTCTGGACAGGGAAGCTTGGATGTGGAAATTACTGTAAGGGGCTTTCAGGCCTCCCTGCACCGGCTGCAGCATTAGAGGAAGAAGAGAGGCCCAGCAGCAGCCTCTGTACGTACCCCGTGCAGCGCCTTGGCCTTGGCCAGAGCGTTGCCAAAAGCAAACATCAGCATTTTAGCACGGAGCTGCTCTGGTCTGAACCTGTCCGTGCGAACGTTGGCAGACTCCAGGAAGAACAGGGTGTGAGGATGAGAGTAGGGATAACCATCTCTGAAACCTAAAGGGCACAATCATGTCAGAAACTGCTCAGGAAGACACTAGGCAGCCAAGGTTTTCTCCCACTATCTTCAGGAATTGTTCGAGTAGCTTGCTGGGGTTTAAGTTCTTGCTCTCAGTCCTGCTTAGACAACGATATACTCACCACAGGTCTCACAGCAAACCTGTGCACATTTCTCTGTCCCCTCATTCCCATATGCTTCCCTACTCTCAGCTGCTCCCAGAAGGACAAGGACTCCCAAGTTAACCCAAACATATTAATTATCATCAACACCGACCTGTATCATTGAGCTCTTTGTACACATTCACCTCCTGAAGATCGATTGTAGGCGCAATGGGATAGAAGGTCTCCAGAACATGTTCTTTGGTGGCCAGGATCTCCTCCTTGGAGGCTACTGGTGGTATTGGGGTCATAGAGTTCATGAGTATTCCACCCAGGCCACGGACCTGAAGGAGGATGGATTCTGGGGAGGGAAATCAGGCTATAGTCAAACACTGGTGAAATAACACCAGGGGAAGGTGTACATTTCCTTTTGCTGGTCTGTTCTGCAAGGCTCACTCTCTCCCCCTCACCTCCAAACTCATCTTAAATAGGAGCTCAGCTTTAGGTTCTTCTTCTAAAATGCCAGTGTTAATTGCTGAGGTTAAGTTCTTAACTAAGTGTCCTCAGAAAAACAACAGCACTGATTTGGGACACAAAAAAAATGAACAATCAGGCCTAAGACACTGGTTCCCTTCTCCCACCATCCTGTCAGTGTTGATTAACACATAATAATCTCCTCAGGGACAGCATCCTGCCATCATCCAAGGCTGCCCATGCCAACAGCACTATTTAAACCAGAATTACCTGGTTCCAGAAATTGTTTAATTTTTTTCCAAGTCCTCAGCCTTAAAGCCAGGGGAGTTTTACTATTTCTCTTATCTTAAAGAGGTAAATGTTTCCACCACAGCAGCAACTGACCTCTTTCCCACGTTGCTGCTATCCTGCAGTTTCTAGCCAACATCCTTTTACTGAGAGAAGGATATTTCCCAGACATTGACCTGCATATATGCATCAGGTTTTCAAACAGCACTGGGCTGTAAAACAAGAAAAGAAACAGTTACATAAAAATGAGATCATACTAGCAAGCAGATGCTTCTGGGGCACAAATGCTGTAAAATTACTATATGTAAAACATATAATGGCATAACACTCCCAAACAGTTAACAGAGATTGCAGATTGGTATCGCACACACCAGGCCTGTTTCAAGTTGGCAGAGGTAATGCTTACGATTATTTTAAAAATTGATACTCTGCATCAGCTAGCAGCAGATCTTGAGTTGAAACAGAGACATTGGCCTGAAAGAAGCTTTGATCTGGTGTAGTATTTATGTCAGTGCTACTGTCAATATTCAGAACTGGGTTTTATTTGTTGTTTTGGTGGTTGGTTTGTTTGACAATCTGGCACACGGCAGACCCTCTTTCCACAGAAGAGCTGTGTCTGAATTTTCTCCGTAGCGTTTTAAACCTCCCCTACAGCTGAGGACTCACCAGTACTGCTCCCTCCTGGGAGCCACCTCTCTCGTGTCCCAGAGCCGAGCATGGGACACCACGCGTTTCGCCCTCTCCTCGAGCTCCTGGAGCCCAAGAGCCGGGTTATCCACAATGGCCTGCACGGCTGGGGGCAAACCTTCCACGAGCTTCGTCTTGGTGAGCCACTGCGCCTGCCGCACCCCTGGAAACACAACCCAAGGCCATCTATCACAGGCGGCAGTGGCGATCCCCAAGGCCGCCCTTCCAACCCAAGCCATTCTCTATGTGACCGAGGCTGCCTGGCAGCTCACGGGGCTGGGCAGGCTCTTCACAAGCCCGTGTTTTATGCTCTGTGCGAGGAGAACCCTTGGCAGGCGGAGAAGGGCGAGCGCTTGGGAAGGGGGCAGAGTCTGGTACCTTCCAGCATACGGACACCCTGATGGCAGATGTAGCACCCGCGCTCCTTGTACAGCGGCATCTCCTCGTAGCGCGTCCCCGGCGAGTGCCAGGGGTCGCGCCAGCCGCGGTCCCAGGGCGGGAAGCGCGGCCGGGCCAAGCCGGGCACGTAGTGCAGCCGTTCCGCGTACGTGACGGTGTCCAGCTCCACCTGCTCCCGCACCGGCCGCGGCTCCACCATCTCCGCCAGCACCTCCCGCGGCGGCCCGCGCACGGTCCAGGGCGTGCGCGGAAGCGGCGGACGGTGGCGGGGCCGCCCCGCGCGGGTGGCGATGCCGCGGGTGAGGCCCCGCGCCGCCGCCGCCGCCGCCCCCGCCCGCCTCAGCGCTATCGGCCCCGCCGCCATCGCAGCCATCCACCTCCTCCTCCCGCCGCCGCCTCAGCGCCCGCCCGCCGCCATCTTGGCGAGGGCTCTTCCCCCACTCCACCCCCGGTGAGTGACGGCGGCGGCGGCCAATGGCGAGCAGGCGCGCCCCGCGGTAAGGGAGGGTCGGCAAATTGCCCGGCGGGTGAGGGCAGGCGCTGGGTTGGACAGTGGGAAGATGGGCGGGGAGAGGCGCCTCCTCGCCTGTGGGGCGGGGGGGCACTTGAGGGACCGTCCCTGGGTGGGAGGCGGCGGGGCGAGCGCCGGAGTCCCGGGGTTGGGGCCGCTTTGCCCCGGCCGGCCCGTCCGAGCCGCCGGGCGCGCTCAGTAAGTGCTCGAAACTCTGGAAATCTGCGCAGCCCCGAGCCCGGGCGTCTCGGACTCACCCGCGGCCACGTCGGGTTACCCCCCGTTCATAACCCGTGAGTGCGGTGGGAAGCCGAGCCAGTCGCCTTTGGTTCTCTATTCCGTTCCCCGCCCCCGTCCTTAAAATAAGTGTGTTTCTGTTTCAGGGGTGAAGGTTACTTAATTAATTGACCTTGACAATTAAACTGCTGGAAGCGCTAAACGTTCGCTTCCTCCACTTCGTCACCCGTGGCTTCATAATTTCCTGTGGGCCGCTTTGTGTCCGAGGGATGCGGGCACAAGTGCGGTGTGAGCAGCTTTAACTCAGGCCCTGTGTCAAAACAGCCGGGTCCCCGCCAGGTCTGCAGCCTGGGTTCGACCTGAGGAGCGTTCCGTGGGTACAACTCATTCGGAAACAACGGGAGCAAGGGATAAAATCCTGTGCTTCTTCAAGGGATGAAATCCTGTGCTGCTTCAATCCTGCGTTTCTTGGCCTCCCCTGCCCTGTGCGTTTAAAGCCGTATATTCAAAGCCCATAATCAAAGTGGTTGTTTGCCTGAGACTTTGCCCTCTTTGCCTCAAGTCTCTTGGCTCGGAACTTTCTCTGCTTTCAGCTCGCTGCCCTCTCCCGTTCCAAAGCTGCACAAAACTCGGGCCACATCTGGCGGCTGGCTCTGTTGCCCATTGTCCCGGTGGTTGGGTTTGTCACCCTTTCTCCTGGACCCAGCAGCAGATTTTTAAGATGTTTCTGCTCCGGGTGACCAAGCTGCTCTTTTGTAGGAAATCACGGCGGCGGAACGAGCAGGATTAAAAG
The DNA here is from genome assembly GCF_015227805.2 of Hirundo rustica. Taxonomy (NCBI): domain Eukaryota; kingdom Metazoa; phylum Chordata; class Aves; order Passeriformes; family Hirundinidae; genus Hirundo; species Hirundo rustica. The sequence goes on from NC_053458.1 coordinate 4,960,412, forward strand.
GTGCAGCTTTGGCCGGGCAGCCTGTCTGGTGAGGAGGGCCTGAGGCTGGGCTGAGGCTCTGCTCTGGGCCGGTGGCTGCGAGGTCTGGCATTCGTGCAGAGGCACTGAGCACTCGAGCTAAAACGGGGTGTTGCAGACACAGATCAGCGCCAGGTTTTCCGTCTGATACACGTGCGAGGTGCTCGAGAGAGATTTTCTCAGTCCTTCTCCGAAAACACCCAGCTGATGAGCACGCTCTGCCTTTCGTCGTCGTGCTGGGTTTGATGCAGGGCTTGTGTTTTGCAGGCAATGAGTGACAACGAGCAAGACTGGCTGGCTCTGAGGCCCCAGGAACCTTCTCCATCCCAGTGCTGCGGCAGCGGCTGCAAGCCCTGCATCTACGATGTGTACGAGAGGGAGCTTGCACAGTGGGAGAGAGCCAAAGCAATGCAAGACAAAAGCCTTCTCACGGGAAAGGAGGAGCAGGTCGATTTATCTTCATCGCATCCTGGATCCTGTGCTTTGATTGTACTTGTTCGGGTGTGGGGTTGTGGTGATGGGTGAGGGATGCAGGGATGGATTCAAGTCGTGCCTTAAGAGCGGGCTGTAAATGCAATTCCCCAAACTCAGCCTTCACCCTCCCCCTTGGCCACTCTCTCCCTGCTGTAATGTGATTTTCCGAGTGTAGAGTTCTCCCTGGTGTCGCATTACAGCTCTGACTCTGCAGCTTCTTCTCTCCGAGTTTCCTCGGAGAAGCTTTGTTTTCCTCACCCTTCTCATCTTTGCCTGATTTTTAGAGTCATATTTTGATGCTGTGAAAAAGCTGTGTTGTGTGTGGTGGAGCACTTGTCTTCAGAGTGTAATTTTTAAGCCTGTCAGTGCCCTTTTACGTGAAATTAACTAAGCTGGGTCAAGCAAAACAGATCAGCTGAAGCAACTGACAATATTTTCTGTTCACTGTGGCCATCAGCAGGTTGCAAAGTTGCCCCCAAAGCAGGGCTTGCCTCTTTTAGCAGAATTATTTCTGTTTGTTTCCAGGCATGAGAAAATGATCGCGGTGAATCATAATAGGATGACCTTGCTTAATGTAATTTAAAAAGGTGGTGGTGGGGAGAAATGCAAGATCCCAAAGTGCACGCTGCAGAACATGATAATGAATCAGCAGAGAGCTGGAATTTGCGCCGGGCCTCGGTGTTTAATACACGTCCTGAGTATCTCTGGCACGAAATTAGCGCGCACGTTTGCTTCCAGAGAAAAATGAAATAATAAAAGACACCATCTAACCAAGTAATTACTTATTGTTGTTCTTGCAGAGCAATAATTCAGAGCTGAATCCAGATACATTCACTGCATTCAGCGTGAGCTCGGTGGAGCAGCTGACAGAGGACACCTACCAGTACAAATTTGAATTACCAGGAAATAGCAGCCTGCGATTGAGTTTAGGACAACACATCGTGTTAAGGTATTGTTCTCTGTGCTAGTTAAACAGTCTGCATTATGTAACCTAACACGGAGGGTTTTGTCGATAGACAAAGGCTTCATAGCAGGCAAATCATGATTTCTGTACCTCCACAATGACACAGATGAAAGAGCTCGTGAGCTCGCTGCCCCTACTAATTCTATGTTAAAAGCTGTAGTTTTCTTCGGCATTATTCCTGCGTTGGTGGCTCAGAAAGAACTAGGTGTGATTAAGAAAACACATTCGCAGAGGGAAAGATTTAAAAGAATAGATCTTACAACGGATTATTTACTCCAGCGTGTTGGAATGAAGACAATAAGCTGCACTTGCCCCAGAGCTCAGTATTTTAGGCCCTGTATCTTGGGGTAACTCAGCACCCCAGTACCCAGGCACTGCCTGACTGATTTCTAGCAAAACAACCCTCCTGTGTAGCTTGCTGCTTGCCAGAAAGGGGCCACTTGGGGAAAGTTTCTGTCTCTCAGCCATCTGTGGTGATCATTGCCAGATAGAGAAAGTCCTGTTAGGATGCCATTGATGTGCATCTGTTGACGTCCCTGGTACGTTCAGGGCTGGTGTGTGCAGCTGGCTCTGCTGACAGCACACGCTCCTCCCTCCAGCCCTGGCTCATCACACAGTGCAGAAAAAGGTTCGGTCACTTCAATCAGCTCCCGTGGTCAGTAGCAAAGAGCAGGGTGGATAATTCCAGGGAAAGGGAACACTTACAGGAAAATACAGGCTATATTGACGAGGCCCGAGGCCAAGGCTGTGCCTTGGCTTTTGTTATTTGATTACCAGATGCTGACTGGATGCAGAAAGTGACCCCAGCTCAAAAGGAACAGCAAACTTAAGTGTTTTCTCTCCCCTTTGCCAGTCTTGCGTGTTCTTACAAAATCCCTTTCAGGGGTGTGTCCAGGAGCTGGATGTGGTACAGCTGAGGCCACCACAGGGAAAACAAAAGGTGCTGTTAGCCATTATGTTCCCCTTGGATTTCTGCCTCTGGAAGGGGAATGTTTTGCATCTGTGCACAGGCTGGGCCACTGGGAAGAGGACCCGTCTCCCAGAGAGCTGCAGGAGCCCCCCCAAATGACCCAAGTCACAGGGGTTTCCTGTTTCTCTTCTCAGAGGAGTGCTGAATGGTTTGGAGGTCCAGAGAGCCTATACTCCAATTAGCCCCAGGAATGCAGAAGGTTACTTTGAAGTTCTAATTAAAGTAAGTAAGCCTGGACAACATGGATTAGAGTATAAAGTGTTTTCTTTAGGAACCAAGCATGCTTGTCAGTGCTTCAAGTAAGACTCTCTCGAATCCCTCATGGACTGTTTTCTCTGTTGTTTTGAAACATTTGTGCTTTGCTGATAAAGATTGCAGCTTTTCCCACAAAAATGAAAGCAGAAGTTGACACAAAAACAAGTTTTTTTGCAGCAGTAGCCCTGGGATATCACTTGGGAGAGCCCCTGGGATGGAAAGATGTGTCCATTCCACTTCTCTCCTTTCATTTTGCTTTTTCAGGCTGTCTTTGAAATCATACCCATTTGTCAGCCCAGCTGAACCACTGATTTTGGGAAATGTTTGCCCTTATCCTCCCCTCTGTATTTTACTCGAAGAACACCCCTCTGTCAGTGGGCAGCTGCTCCTGGTGTGCAGACAGGGCTCTGGAGCTGCAGTCTGAGAGGGACTTTGCTGCCCACAGGGCAGAGGTGTCCGACAGGCACAGGCTGCATCTCTGGAGGTGGACATGGTGGCAGAGCCCATTTTGGACAAGTGTCCTCACCTTTATGGAGCCAACCACAAAATGCCAGTTGAGTTCAAAAGGATTTTATAGGAGATTTGGCTGGAAATTTGTCTCGTGTAAGTCTTCAGGGTGCTCATAAATGATTATTTTGTGTGGCAAATACTGACTTGAACGTTTTTCCAATACTGCATCCGTATTTCACTAGGGATTCCTCAGGGCAGACACAGACTTCAGTACAGGTGTGAAATTCAGACTGCAGGGTATCCCAGGTGGCTTGCAGAGAAGGGCCTCTTGTCCTCTGCCTGTCTTCCAGGATTTCATGTTTCTGGGGTTTATTATGCATTGTGTGTTCGAACACAAACCCTGCTCTTTAGAGAAGTGAACAGCTTCTCTAGGACACCTGTGGGAGGGTCATTTCCCCATTCTTGTGGCAATTGGTGTGTGGTAGGGGAGAGAAATGTTGCATTTGAGTTGCATTAATAGGATACATTCACAGGATGGCTGTGAAATTTCATGTATAGCGGCTCATTACTCACAGGTTTTGCATTTCAATAATAATAGTAATGATTGTAATGATACCTTTCCTTTATACAGAACCTTTCATCCCAAAAGGAGCTATAGTTATTCTCTGGCAGTGACAAAAGAGGTTGGCAACACCCAGTGTAAAGCAGCCATTTTTATAACTCACTCTGTAGGTTGTGGTATATTTTACACTATTGAGGCAATTTTGGGAAGTAGTATATTATTATTACTATGCAATCCAAGCACTGTTCAAACCCTTCTGTCTCCTGTTATTACAGCATTGCATTTGTGATACTACAGTTAAGAGTGAGGGAGTTGCCATTTACAGAGCATAACCCTCTTTTTGAGTGATTTTATAATGTTAGGGTTTCTCTCCATGTAAGACGGGGTGTGGAAGTTTTCTCCCGGGAGATAATTTATTTTTTTTTCTTTTTTATTTAGAAAAACTCATTTTAAACCCACTCAATCACTTTTCACTTCATTTTTTTGGAAATAATTTTGGTGAAAGAAGGATTGTTTTAGCTTCCATTACCCCGGTCCTTTGGGAATAGGCAGTAAGTGGACTTTTCTGTTCTTGCCTTGGGTTTCTGGATGCATTTGAAGAAGGGAGGTATAAAATTTTCTTCTTTGAAGCAAGTGCTCACTCTTTGCATGAGACTTAGCACCTGCCCAGAGCCCTCTGAACATAAAAGAATTCTGACAATAACTCAGAGCCTGGATGTGTGTGTGATTTACCTTTTGAATGTAACAACCGGTGCTAATACCTCTTAATATTTCAGGTTTAAGTGAGAGGCTGGGAGGGGAGGAGCATCTGTGTTCTTTCTTAGCTAACGCTGCTTGCAAGCACAAGCACAGGATCTCTCACTCGCTTTTTCTGAGCTGCCTTGTGGTTCACCAATTTTGTTTGCCTGCAGTGCAGCTTGGTGGCCAGCCAAGGCACTGGGGTGTGGAGCCGGGCTTGTCTCCAATGCCTGTGCAGGAAATACCCCCAAATACACTTCTTTTGTGAGGGCTGGAGCTGCCAAAGGCTTGTATCATATCTTCTGACCCCTGGTTGCGTTGCTCTTCCCCAGGCTTACCCTTGTGAGATGCATTGTGTGCTGCAGCTTTGGGTTTTTCAGCTCTTGCTGCTTGGGCCACTCCTGTTCTCCGGCCGCATCCCAGACCGTGGCCGCTCTTTTGTTCACATTTTCCTCTTAAAACATTCAGTGGTCACACATTTAGGGCAGGGATGGCAACACAACTGCTTAGATGAGCCTTTTATCTTCCAGCCTCTCGTCCTTTCTCTGTTTGCAGCAAGCACTGAGCCCTTCTCCTCAGTCATGAGTGAGATCAGCATTCCTGCAGGCAACAGCCTGGATAATGTTGTTTGTGCCTGGTAGAAAATGAGGCAGGTTTTTTGCTCGTGTTTTTCTTCCATGGGGCCAACATTAATATACTCTTTTGGAACTGTGGAGGCATCCCTCAGCATCCAGATGATCTTTTCTGGAAACAAAGAGTTTTACAAGTGAGAAACCTGATTTGGGGTCACTAATTGTATCAGCACAGCATCTGAGAGATTGAAACAAAGCAAGAACTATGTGGTGTTTATATAACTAACAGTACCCAGAGGGCATTCCCACACCCCATACCCTGAGAGTTGGAGAACACTTGAAGGCCTGCACTGTGCTTTGCATTCAAGACGTCTTCTCTGTGTGCTTTGTAAGCAAGAACTCTGATAAGCTTTTTCCAGTTTTGGAAATTCAGGCTGCGTGAGAGGGGGTTTGTGTTTACATTATAGTCAAGCTGGAGTGGTTCCAATATGATTTAATTTAAATGTCTTTGTTTTGGGTATAACTTAGAGTTATTTTTCAAACAAAAAGATCTTTCTTTTTTAAATACACGAAATGGGATTTTTGTCCCCTTTTTTTTAAATGTAGATAACTTTATAATCGACTTTAAGCTGGGAAACTTTCCAACGGAGTATAATTATTCTTTTCTTTTGTGCAATGTTTTTTATTAGTGCTATGAAGCTGGGCTAATGTCACAATACATAAAAACGTGGAGAAGAGGAGACGTGGTCTTTTGGCGTGGGCCGTTTGGAGGGTTCCCATATCAGCCTAATAAGGTTAGTTCCTAAGAGCCATGGGATGCTTCAGCCTGTGACAGCAAGCTTTGTTCAATACTCTGAGGGGAGGACATCAATTTGATTGCTGTTTTCATGATTGTTTTAGAGACTTCCTGGGTTTCTGTACAGTGTGACAGCATTAGCAGTCAGTTGGAGCATCTTCTTGAACCGCAGAATATTTAAGAGGGAACAGGAGGTGGATGGGAGACAGGAGAATATTAGCAAGGCTCTGTGTTCATCACCTGCATTAGGAGTTCCTGATGTGCCTAACAAAGGGAATTTCTTTGCACCAGCAATGAGTGTGGATGGGTTTTTGCCCGATTTGACCCACACCTCTGTGTTGTGACTGAGTAGGGGCGGAGGGGAGGTGTTGATCTGCTCCTCTCTTGGGTATTCCCTGAGCTGTTGAGGTGTCAGGTCGCTCCCCAAACGCTGATCCCACCTGCCAATACCAGGCTGGCTGCAGGGAAAGGCAGATCTGGTTTCAGGGGGAGGCTTCTCACACACACTAATTCAGTTACTTAATTCTGACCTTTCAAATGAGGAGCAAATTTGAAACACTGGTCATTAAGGTCCCAAAGCCTTTTGGGTTTTTTGGTGGATTTGTTTTGGGTTGGTTTTTTTTCCGCCCAACACAAGGAAAATCTGAGTGGCCAAGCTCTATGAAGAGCATTTGTGTCCTGCTTCCTGACACACTTGTTTCTTTCAGAGGACATTCAGGATTTTACTTTGCAGGGAGCATTTACTTACAGGGAGCATTTCCAGTGGAAGAAAACACATAGTGGGTCAGCAAAGCGTACTGCAGAATTGAAACCGAAGCATGAGTTAATTGAAATCAAGGCTAAATTTAGGATAAATTGTTATATTTGGGTAAAATCCAGTTTTGTTCGATTTGCTATGTAAACCCTTTAGATGCTATCTGTAATCCTTTGCAGAAAAACACATTTCGGGATCTGAATTTACCAGTTCATGACCTTCTGGTATGTTGTTTCTCAGGAGACCCTTTGCCAGGGTGGCAGCAAGAGGAACTGACCGTGAGCACACCCATTTCCAGCCACCTCAGCTCATTCCAAATTCTCTGTTTTGTTGCTAGCATGGAGAACTCCTCATGCTGGCCTCTGGCACCGGCCTTGCACCGATGATTCCCATCCTCCAGTCCATAACAGATGATGAAGAGGATGAAACCTTTGTAACTCTTGTTGGCTGCTTCCCTACCTTTGACAAGATTTATTTAAAACCTCTTCTGCAGGATTTGGCTCGGTACTGGAATATTAGAATATATTATGTCCTCAGCCAGGTAAATAAATGGATATGAAGTGTGTTTGTGTGAGGGTTCTGGCTGCCTCCTTCACTTTTCCATAAGCATGATCTTCATTCTTTCCCAGTCATCTGGCCTAATTCGTGATCCAGTAGCTGCTGTTCTTAAATGTACATGCTACATGCACTCACACTGCTGCTAGTCTGGAGAATTTTGGGGAAGTGGCCATCACTGTTCCTCTGCTTTCCTACCTGCTGTTCCTGTTGGTTATTCCCACCCTCCCCCATATCAGACAGTTGTTGCCACACCTAAACAGTAAATAATCTGCTTTTTCTTCCTAATACCAATGCCTTAATTTCTCCTCATCTTCCATTCTTTGCTCATGGCTAGAGCTCTCCTCTGGTGTGCTAGCATCAATTTCCCAGCAATTATTTTTCCTTGCTGACCCATTTTTAAACTTCTAAAAGTTGTTTCCCCCTCTGTAAAATTACTTTTCTGCCACATTCATGGGATGAGGGCATACATCTCAATGGTCTTACATTCTGAGCAGTCTTTTTCATTTCCTTTTGGTCCCAAAGTTGCCTGTGTTCTGCATGGATTTGGTGGTTAAAAATTATTTCCGTCAGAAATGAGGATTCATTGCTGGGAGGATATAGAAAGAATTATTTATGCTAAGGGAATGAATCCCATTGCATTTTTAGTTCCTCAGATGAATCATTTCTTGTATCTCTCACGGTGGAACTGCCTCATACATTCTGTTCCACGTGTGGCCTCGGCAAGATGAGATTTGGTAGAGGGAGAAGTGCTGGTGACTTGGACACCCCCTCAGCTGCTCTGTAGGAGCATAACCATGACTGTCTGTGGTGACATGGCTTGAATGCCCTTTTCAGGGTTTCAGGTTTAAACTCTTTGACTGCTGTCTCAAGAGCATGAGGAGGTCTTGAAATTCAATCAGCGAAGGGCACGAAACCCACCTGACCCCTGTCAACACTGTCTGCCCCTCCTCTCTCCCTTTTCCCTCTTCTCTTAGCAGGTTTGTGGTAGTCCAAGGCTGGCTCGTGCATCCTCCCTCTTGGGATTATGTATCTGTCTGTATTTCATTGTGCTGCCTGTCACCACCACATCTGAGCACCTTCTGCTCCTGATTAATTGCAGCAGGGGAGTCCCTGCTGGATCCAGTGCCACAGGATCTGACACTTCTCTTGGGATCAGAGCTGAATTTGGAGCAGAGCTGGCTTCTTTCAGTTTTGGTCAAGGGAGATGTGACTGAAAGAGACTTGGGAATGGGAAAGGCAATAGAGAGGAACAGACTTAGGGCTTGGGAATAGGAAAGGTGCCCTGGGAGATGGTTCTCGATGGAGAAGGTTCTGCAGAATTTATTAGTGATACTTACACTCTGGTTTTGTTCAGTCTCCTCTGAGTGAGTGGCCAGGTCCTGCAGCAGGGGAAGATTTCATCTGGGCTTGGGAAGAGGACTGCAGCACTCAGGAAGGGTCAGTGTCACCCACGTGGTGTCACAAAGGTGAAAATCATCCTGTGCTCTACTCTGGGGGAAGGTGTCCTTTTCAACATCTCACCCAACAAACCTTTTACCTTTCCAGGAAACTTCACTGGAAAAACTTCCTTGGAGTTATCAGGAAAACACATACACCGGTCGTCTCAATGAAGACTTGATGAAGACAATAGTAAACTCCTGTCGAAGAAAGCCATTTGTATTAATTTGTGGCTCTTCTGCATTCAATGAAGATATGAGTAGATACTTGAAAGCTGCAGGAATTGAAGAAAATTCCTGTTTTGTCTTTTAGCAGGACATTCTTGACCTGAGGAACCTTAGGCTGAGCCTTGGATGTCCTCATTTCTCTGCAGACATTGCACAAAATGAGCTTGCTCAGAAGTCTGAGCTCCTTGGAGCAGCTGTTTGTTGATCCTCGCTCTGGGGTGTTTTAAGGAACAGGTGCCATTCCAGAGTGGCTGGTACATGGTGTGCCACCCACACCTCAGGGACCAGCATGGCAATTTTCATGGAAGTGCAATTTTAAGAGAGAAATCTCCTGAGGGGGTACTAGAAAGCATCTATGCACACAGCTCTGCTGTAATATGATGATTGGTGACTTGCTTTGCAATCTGTGTTATTCTGCAGTGGTGTTGTGCCCTGTTAGGTGTCCAGAGGAGAGGTATAATCCTCAGGGATCCTTGGCAGGCCAAGGGGACAGCAGAGTCGGGATCCTTTTGGTTCTGTCATGTGCAGGCTGATGTCAGGCAAGTCCCTTCAACCTCACTGCCTCAGCTGCCCTGTTGTACACCAATACAGAGAAGGTGGCACTGATCTCTGAAAACAGCCCTTCCAAAGCATTTCCATTTCCAATATGGAAAAAGTACCCCTAAGGATGGAATGATACATTCTGTCTAGTGAGAACTGAGGCAGGCTGAGCTCCTGCCCTGGCACAGCCTGTGTTACCTACCCTGTGCTTAGCCCTTGAAATGCTACCTGGGGAGACAAAGAGCTGGTCCTACAACTGGGAGAGTGTGATTGGGTTGTGGATGCTGTCTGTCAGGGAGGACGGTTGTTTGCTTTCCATGTCCCCTAAGTGTTGTGTCATAGCCCTGGCTCATTAAATTGAACCTCTTCACAAATAAACAGCTGCTTGGTGTTGTCACAGGACTCTCTCAGGTGCCTGAGGTGGTTCCCTAAGCATACAGGAACGCCACCTGAGGAGGGAAAGCTGCATGGGGTCTGCTGGGGTGCTTCCCTGTGGGACAGGGAGCAGAGCCAGGGAGCTGCCTCAGGGATGGCAGCCTGGCACAGCACCCAGCCTGGGCACCTGGTCCTCTTTTACAGCCCAAAATGTTGCTGCTTTTCCTCTGAGGTATCTGCTATCCACTCTTTTAACCTCTTATACTGCTGTGTTCAGTATCTATACCTGGAAATACAGCTTCCCTGCACACCTTGTGTTTTTCTGTTCATTCCCAGTTCGTCCTGTGTTGGGGTTTTCCAGGCTGTGTCAGATGATTATTGCATTATCATTCACGCTTCTTTTGTACCTGTGTCTAGCACTACACCTTACACAAAGGAAATGTATTTTGTTACACAAAAACCACAGCGTGCACTGAAGTGGTGGCTTGATTCACACATTTGGGAGGGAGTGTAAGTTCCCTTTGCACTGCTGCGATTTGTCTGCAGTTACCAAATGCCTGGAATTAATCAAGTGTAGCTGCAGCTTTTATGTTAACTTCCTTGGAGAAAGGGCTGACAAGAAAGCCATCCATCTTCCTAACCCAAACTGGGGTTCTGGCTTTAAAGGCATGGAGATCCAAGGAAGTTGTCCGTGGTCAGTCCAAGGAAAGCTCTCATCCCCAGTCCACACTGTACTTCAGCCTCCCTCAGTCACTGCGTAGTGAAGGTGCTTCTTTGCACACAGGCTGATAAAACAATGAGATGCTTTCTCCAGTTGCTCTCCCTGCTTTGGCCTTAGCTAGGAATATAGAGGAAATATTTTTTTGTCAGATACGAAGTATTTGAAAACCTTACTTCTCCTCTAGCTCTAAATATTAAGCCTGTTTGAGATTTTGCTAAAACCACACCCCACCTTTTTGCAAAGGCCCAAGGTAAAAAACTTCACGCTCGCCTTGGAAAAGCGCCGGCTTTCAGCGTGAAAGCTGGGACTGTTCCTTTAAACACAACCCCAATATGTCTGGGTATTTCAGCACATATGGGCCACGATGGTTAAACCCTACCCAGCTGGTCCGGCCGTTCTGCCGCGCCGCTCCCTCTTTGTTCGTGGCTCAAAGGGAGGGTGGTGAGAGACGGAGCAAGCTGTGAGTGCTGCGGGTTGCCATCCTGCGAGGGCGGGCTGCGGCCGAGCGGGAGGAGCGGGGCATGTCCCGCCCGAGGGGACAGGGGCTCTGCGAGACATTCTCCACGGGGGAGATGATGTCCTTGGAAGCAGGAGCTCGAAGGAGCCTTTAAACCGCCCGCAGGCACTTTGTTCTCTATTTTCTGCCCTTCTCTCCCTTCCCCCTCCCGCCTTTTGTTGTTTCTCAGGCTGGCTCTAACGCGAGTTCCCTCATCCCAACCATCCCCCATGGGGACAGCCCCTTTCCGAGGATGGCGCGGATGCCGGCAAAGGCAGGGACGTGGAGTGGAAGGGCTCTGGTGCAGAATATTCCTTGCCAGGGGAAGATGGGAGGTTTCCTTCCCTCTGGAGGCCCAGAACCGCCCCGTGGTGGCAGTTTGGTGTGGATTCGGTGTCGGTGCTGTTGGTGGCTGTGGCATCTGTGGAACCGGGGGTGTGTGAGCGCGGGTGGGAGGCTGATGCCCAGCCAGGGCAGGGGCTCACACCCTGCCCACCCTGCCTCCCCTGCCAGGCTGGTGGGATGCTCCTGGTCTCCGGCTGCCCCCAGGAAGCCCCAGCCACCCGTGCAGCACTGTGCAGGGGAGAGGGGCTTTGCTTCGCTTCCTTTCTTCTTCCTCATGTGCAGCCTAAATACCTTCTTAATTTCATCTCATTATTTCCTGCCTAAGTAACTCCCGTTTCTCCTGGGGACCGTTTTTAAACCTTTGATCTTCTCTGAAGTCTCACAGTCCTGATCACGTCCTTTCTGTTTAAATGAATCAAACGCCTTTTTGACTCATGGTTTATAAATTTGCCCGCAGAGGAACAGAGGCACACCTTGAAATCGCCCACCGCGTCTGTGGCTGGAGCAGAAGTACCCAGAGCACCTTCCAGCCAGACCTCCTCTGCTTCCCCGCCGCATGTCGCCGTCCCCCTGCCTCCCTCGGCCCTCCCACCCTCACTCTTCAGCTGACAACCGGGTTGCCTGGGCTCGGCCCAGCCTGGGATGGCCGTTCCCGGGTCAGGGGCAGGGTGGATGTGCCGCTGGTTGATGGATGCCGTCTCCCGGGAGCGGGGCACAGCTGCCGTGCTGCACAGCCCCGGCTCCCCTCTGCCGGGGATGGCCGATGCAGAGCGCAGCTGAGGGGAGGGACAGGAGCAGCTGTGCAGGTACCCCCGTGTCCCGGGCACTGGCTTGGCGCTGAGGCCCTGGTGGAAAGGCTGGAAGACAGCGGGTGTTGCCCGGGATGGGTGTGGTGAGGATAAACATGTTGCTCCATAGTGCAGCGAGGCACAAGCGGGGAGCACTTTGTTCCTGAGCCCGGGGAGTGGTGGCTGGGAGGGCTGAGCACTCCTCCTGGATGAACCAGGGTGATGGAAAATACCCAGGAGATGCCCCTGTGCCACGGCCAAACCTCGCCTGCATCTTTGCTGTGTGGGCCCGCACTTGTTGACAAGGACGGGCCTCCTCCCCAAGCCATTAGGGAAGCAGCTAATTAAGCTCGATAATGATCCTGGGAGGTCAGCAGGAGATGCACCAGCATTGCAGCATCTCCCAGAGCCTGTACTGGGGCAGGATCTCCACACAGTGCCCGGGGACAGGGGGAGCTGCCCTGCTCCTCCTTTTCCATTGTGCTCTTAGTCCTGGTGCTGCCGGGGTGATGCAGTGCTCAGTGCCCCGGGACAGAACCCAATGTTCCCTGCCTCAGCTGGGCTTAGGATAGAGGGCTCCTGGCTGGGATGTCCCAATGCTCCCGGCAGCCCTCGGCATGGCTCCAGCAAGGCTGGGCAGTGGGGAGAGAGCCTGTACAAATATTATTGTTGTTGTTATTCCCCATAAATATATGCAGGCACTTAACGACCTTGGCATGGAGCATTTCCTGGGGATTCATGACCAGTTGGCGTTAATGGTCTTTAGCTGCACCTCAGGCCATCAGCTCCTCCCAGCCCATCATTAATCCACAGGAAATGTCTCGAGCATCGATCCTCATTGCTTAATTAATAAATGCAACTTGTCTCCTGCCTGTGATTTAGAGATACTCGCTGCTTCTCTCCCTGCTGCTTTGAAGGTGACTTTTTTAGTGCAGGTCCTTCACGCCGGGAGGCCCTCGTGGGATTTTGTTTCCTGGCATTCATGTGGGTGTGGGCTGTGGCAGCAGGAAAGTCTTTTCTCTCCTGGGCGGGAGGGAAGGAACTGAGCCGCTGTTGGGTTTGGGGTTTCTCCAGCTAATGTGGCACAGCGCAAGGAGCACATCTTTCCCACCAAACCCAAAGGCTTGCTCACCTTCAGCTGAGTGCATCCGAGAGCCTGGGCGAGAAGTAGCGTGAGCCAGCATGGAAGAACGTGGCAATCCTCCAAGGCCTTAGCAGGTTCTATAATAATCGATGTTTTTCGCCCATGAGTCACAATTCATCTCTAATCTTCCTCGGGGGAGGTGGGATTTGCTATCTTTAGTGCTCACGACTGCCGCTTTCCCGGGCTGAGCATCCCGCTGAGCCTGGGCTCCTGCTGCAGGGATGCTGACCTGGCAGCCGGCACGGAGCTCCCTGTTTCTCTAGCCTTCACCACCAGCTGGCTTTGTGCAGTGGGTGCCGCAGTATAAATCATGTTAATTCCTGAGATGCTTTTCCGCGGTAAGTCTGAAATTCCCATTTTGGTTCGCTGGCTCGCCTGGCGAACTAAATTATTTTCATAGCCCCTTAAGGGCATATTGTCAGCCCAGACTTATTGCCGTTATACACCATTTCTGAAACATTAATATCTCTTCTAAATATAGTGTATTGACAAGGTATCTGGTACAGTGTAAATCCTTGGGACATTTGATCCAGATCATTAAAACTGAGTGAAGGAAGGGAGGAATAGATCAAGTTACCTTGCTGCTCTTAATTCAAACAAGCGATGAATTATTCATTCCGCTATTAATTCTACAGTCCTCCTGCTTTTTATTTATTTCTCTCTTTATTTTTTTTTTTTTCCCCCTCCCAGATAGACAGCTCCAAAAGGATGCTCGGTGTGGGGAGATTTGCCTGCTGGAGGATGGGGTGCACAGGGCTGAGCTGTCTGGCAGCGCTGGCCGTGCTCTGTGGGGCTCTCGGGGATGCTCCCAGCAGAGGTAAGAGCCTGGTCCCAGCTCCCGGTGGGCTGGGTGGGCATTCGTGGTTCCTGAGGAGGGGAGGGCCACTTGCAGGTGCCACAGTGGCTCTGGGGTGCGAGTGGGTTCCAGCTGTCCTGCAGGGAGAGGGGCTGGCTCAGGCCAGGGCTGAGGAGCTGGGACCTGCAGTCACTGTTGTGGTGGCAGCAAGTGTGGGACACTGCTTCGTGCTTGGGATTCTGCTTCGTGCTTACCTTACTGAGGACTGCAGGTAGGGTTTGTCCTGTTGTGTTGTGCAGGTGCTTTAGTGAAGGGTTTGTTAGTTTCTGGAGTTGCACTTGCCTATATAAATCTATATACACATACACATTTATATGAGAATGTATGCACGTATGCGTATGTGGCAGGCGTGCAGTAAACCTCTCACCTTACCCAGATAAAAAGTCCCCCAGGATGCAGGGCAGGGTTAGCAGATGACACAGTCATTCAGGGGGTAGGGTGGCCCAAGCCATCCCCCATCCCAAAATGGAAGGGCCTTTCTCACAGAAGGGCTGAGCCAGAAATCAAAACCCATCCCCGGCCCTGGTGCCGGTGCTCCTGAGGCCACACCACTGCCCTGTGGTGCCTGTTCATCCCCCACATACACCCAACTGAGCTTCCCAGGGCACCCCCAAGGCTCCCAGCCCTCCATCCATCCATCTCTCTTCACCATGGCTGCTCACCTCTCCCACAGGCTCCCCTCTGGGTATTTCAACAACGTTACTCCTTTAGTACCAGCCCCATGTTACTTCACTGCCTATCCCCAGTGATTACCAAGGTGATTTTAGATCTGGCCAGACACACCCGTGGTGCTGCATCCCACACATCCCAGGTCCCCTCCTTGCTGGGAGGTCACTGTGCCAGTGAGCACGATGAAAAGCAATGTGCACAGGCTGACTATTGATTTGCAATATACTTGGCCCAGATTGATGGCAGCGAGCGCCCAGCCTTGTTTGGGAACCCACACATGTCTCCTGAGGGGGCTGTGCAGGGTCTGCATCCCTCCCAGACATGATGTATGTTCCCCCTGTATCAGCCTCTTCACCCCAGGCCTAATCAGACCCAGGGGCAGGTGACAGCCGGGCCCCTCTCAGCCTTATTTTATAATAACCATGTCTCAGTATAAAGATTTCATTAGGAAATCGATCCCTACATGCATAACTCATTGTTCAGCATATCGAGCCCTTCACCCCTGTCTCTCCCAGCTCGAATTCTCTGATACCAACCATTATATGGAGGGAGTGTGGTCAGTGGGAGGCACAAAGCTGAAGGGCTGGGCAGCTGGGGCACCGGCGAGCCTGGTACCGCTGAGCCTTTAAAACTCACTCCCAACTTCCTTTCTCCCAGCCATAAAACAGGTGGGGATTCTGTGCTGTCTCTGGCAGGACAATCTCAGGGGCACAGCTGTGCCCTGCTGCAGCCCCCACAGGGCAGCGTGGGGAAAAGGGGATACACGAAGGGGTGAAAGGTGATGGGGGCACACGGGTCCTCTAAGGAGAGTGGGTGGACAAGCCCGGTGGAGTTCTGCAGGATGCTGGTGTTCTGGTACTGTGGTGGTGGGTTGGAGCTGGTGTTGTGCATCCTGTCTCCATTCTTTTAGGCTTCCCCTGGAAAGGGAACATCACACCCACTTCTGTGTCCTCCAGGCATCAAATGCGGGGGAGTACTTTCAGCACCCTCTGGCAATTTCTCCAGCCCCAACTTCCCAGGGCTGTATCCCTACGAGACAGAGTGCACGTGGCTCATCGTGGTGGCCGAGGGCTCCTCCGTCCTGCTCTCCTTCAGCCACTTCGAGCTGGAGTACCACGACACCTGCGCCTACGACTACCTCCAGGTCTACAACGGGGCTGCCCGGGACCGGGGCAACCTCCTGGGCACCTTCTGTGGCCACAGCCCCCCGCCAGCCTTCTCCTCCGCCTGGCACGTCATGGCCGTGGTCTTCCGCTCCGACCGGCACGTGGCCAAGCACGGCTTCGCCGCTGCCTACAAGAAAGGTAGCGGGGAGGTGCGGTGGTCACTGGGCGTCCATCCATCTGTCCTCTTCCACCGCCCTCACCATCCTTGCCTCCTTGCAGACGCCTGCGGAGGGCAGCTGACGGGGCTCTCTGGGGAGATCACCAGCCCCCGGTACCCCGAGAGTTACCCCAACGACGCCGAGTGCCGCTGGAGCATCGGCGGGGCCAGCGCTGGTGGCCCCCTCACCCTGGTGTTCGCTGACTTCCAGATGGAGGGCGGCCAAGGCTGTGGCTTCGACTACGTGGCCCTTTTTGATGGCCCCACCGTCAGTGCCCCCCGCCTGGGACGTTACTGCGGCAGCGCCCGCCCGCCCCGCACCGTCTCCTCCACCCCACACCTCCTCATCGTCTTCAAGTCGGACTTCAACATCGGTGGCAGGGGCTTCAAGGCCCATTTCTACTCGGGTGCGGGGGTCTCAGGGTGGTGGGGCAATGGGAAGGACGTGGGGACAGGCACTGGGGTTGGGGTGGTGATTGTCTCCCTCCCACAGCAGCAAGAGGAGGTGATCATGGCGGGGATGCCTCTGGGGAGAGCCCACGAGATGATGGTGTGAAGTGTAAACTACCACACAATGCAGATGGCATCCCTGTGGTTATTCCAAGCCCTGGCTGCCCTCTTGAGCAGGACAAACCCTTGCTCATGCCATTCCCTGGGGATATGGGTTGCTCGTGTAGGACTTTGCCTTGGGAGTTTCCATCCCCCAAAACCGCTGGCTGTCCATTGGCCAAACACAAGGCTGGGAGCAGTGAGGTGAAGGGCAGAGCATCCTTTAGCAGTAAAACAAGTGATCACTCAGCACACCCAGGAGGCTTCAGGTTTGCTTTTGATTTTTCCTTTCGCCTTTTTCCCTGAGCAGGCGAGTGCCAGGAGGTGTTCACCACCATCAAAGGGAATTTCTCCAGCCCTCAGTACCCCAACTTCTACCCCAACAACCTGGAGTGCCAGTGGAGCATCCAGCTGCCCCCAGGCTACCGAGTCAAGGTCTTCTTCCTGGACATGGAGCTGGAGGGCCGGAGCAGCCTGACGGGTGACTGTGACTACGATCACTTGTCTGCCTTTGATGGTGGCACCGAGAACGGATCCCTGCTGGGGCGGTGGTGCGGGCGGGAGAGCCTGGCACCCGTCACCTCCCACAGCAACCGGCTGCTCCTGGTCCTCCACACCGACCGCAACACGGCCAAGAGGGGCTTCTCCGTCTCCTACGTGGGAGGTAAGGTCCCACTTGGGTGCTCCTCAGTTCCATGGGGATGTGCCTGAGGCCATGTGATTTCCAGAAGGATCATCAGTGCAGGTTCCCGTCTGCAGGAGCAGAGCCCGTGGCTCCTCAGGGATGGGGTGAAGGAAGGCGTGGCGAGTGAGCTGCACGTTGTGTTTAGTATTCAGGAGATGCTTTCCAGCTGCAAATCCCTGTGTGCCTGCCACTGCCATGCTCCTGTTTCTCTCTCAGGGTGTGAGGGAGAGAAAACCCGGGGGTTTTTGATGAGCCAGAGCAGGTGACCAGCTCAAGCATCACAACCTTGTTCCCTGCTCCCCTGGATTCTCCAGCCTTGCCAGCACATGGCTGAGCAGGCAGACATAAACCGTGTCCCCTCCTCCACTGGCAGCAGCACAGGAGGGCAGGACCCCCAGGGCACAGCATTCCCAAATCCACCTGGTCAGCCCTGCCTGGCACACCCCTGCTGCTGGCGTGCCGTGTCCCAGCCAGCATGTCTGGCCTGTCTGCAGCTGGTGGGAGGAGCAGTGTGTAACCTTCCTGCTCTGTTTGCCAGCCTTTGCACCTCAAACGCCAGCAAATTTATGGCGCTTGTTGTATTTCAGGATAATTACATCCGAGCAGACCTGTGGGTGAGGGATGATTCAGCCAGGGGCAGCCTTTCCAGGAGTCTGGAGCCAGAGCAGGGCTGCTGGACTGGCAGCACAGGCGCTGGGGAGGCTGGCTCTGGGTGTTATCCCTCAGCTGCAAAATCGTTCTTCACTTCCAGCATAGCAGAAGGGATTTGGAGGTATGTGGCTCTTGGAGTTAGA
Source organism: Hirundo rustica (assembly GCF_015227805.2). Taxonomy (NCBI): domain Eukaryota; kingdom Metazoa; phylum Chordata; class Aves; order Passeriformes; family Hirundinidae; genus Hirundo; species Hirundo rustica. The sequence goes on from NC_053458.1 coordinate 4,978,472, forward strand.
GATGGGACAGAGTGTTGTCCTGAGCCTCTGGAGGGAGAGAGGTGGTACTGAACATTTTGTCGGGCTGTAGTGTGCACAGCAGGTCTGTCCCTGTCCTTTTCCCGCTGATTTCTCACTGGTTTTCAGCTGTGTGCTGAGAGAGACGGTGTCACTGCTCCAGAGGGGGCAGCCTGCAGACAGATAGATGGGGTGCTGCTGAAAAGCGGGGCATGTCCCATCACAGAGAAGGGTGTGACATCTCCTGCGTGCCCTGGTACACACTGCCAGCTGTGTGCTAGGGGAGGACAAAGGCTTGGATGTGAAGCTGAGCCTCCCTCCGCAGAGCTGAGCCTGCCGGCTGTGTTTGCCCAGTGATTCCAGCATCTGCTTGTGATTAACGTCCTGCGTGTCGCATCCAGCTGCCAGCGCTGCCAGGAGAGCGGCTGCTCCCTCCGGGCACACCAGCCTCTCCCTGCCACCAGCTTCCTCAGGAGCCCACAGAGGCAAAGGGGCACCTCAGCCCCTGCATCCACACCCACAGCCCTTCAGCCATGCAGATATTTCCCTTCCAGGCCCACCAAAAGGCATGGCTTGGGTGGGGCGTGTGTGATTTATGGCCATTGAAATGAAAGCCTTCAGGCCAGGAGAGAGGATCCACTTTCTCCTCCTCTCGATCTAATGCACTTTAGTTATTTGGTAGATCTTCTAATGGTTTTATAATGCACTAAGAGAAGCAAAGTGACACTATTTTTTCGTATTGATTTTATTGCATCTTCCCAGTTTCGTAAGGCCGAGATTCAGAGGGAGCTGGAATAATTCAATAATTCATATTGCCCAAGTGGTTAGTTCAAGCTGAGCAAGGATTCACTTTAAAGAGGGGGGTATTTTTCCTCCCTGGTTCTTTCTCTGTGTAGATGCTTTCTACATCCAGAAAGGCCAAACACGGTGCCAGAAGGAGAGTGATGGAGAGGGGCTGGAGTCACTGTTGCCTTGCTCTTCATCTTGGCATCATGGGCAGCCCAACAGCAGCGCCCTCTGTACACTGCTCACCAGCTCCCCATCAAAATTAGCATTCTGAGCATACTGGAGGGCTGGTGATGCTTGGGACTGTGCCTGGGCTGGGCCATTCCCCAGGAGGATGCCCCAGGGCCATGGACCCAGCTCACCCTTTCAGGAGGGCCATATGGCTGCATCACTGCAGGGCGTGCATGGGGTCCCTCCAAGATGTGTCTCCTCTGTTTCATCAATGTAGTGTCTCTTGCAGGGGCGTTGTAGGATGCAGGGGAGCTCTGTGCCCATGGCAAACCATCCCCAAAGCTCTCGTGGTCTGGTCCTGGGCAGCAGCTCAAATGTCCTGCTGGCTTTGCAGTGATGGAGAGTGGCAGTGACAGCAGGTGTTGCCTGTAATGTCACTTGTGTGTCACTTGGAGACCCAAGGAGGATGAGGTTCAAGAGGGTTGATGGTGAGATCTCTCCCTTGGGCAGAAAGCAGAACAATTCCTGGGAGCCATCCATGTCTGCCCTTGGCATGGGACAGGGCTAAAATGCTGATATTGATTGCTTTCTGCGTTCTGGAGGTAGCTTTTTTCCTGAACCCTCCTCAGGAGTCCTACACGTGCACCCTGTTTTCTCTATCCCAACAGTTGTGCCCATGAACGTCAGCTGCACCCGGACAGACTTCCACATCCAGATCCCCGTGCAGTCCCTGGCCCAGCTGGAGAGGAATAGGATTTATTTGGGTACCCCCTCCTGTGCAGCCCAGGTGGTTGGCAGGAACTTCAAAATACACACCAGGTTTGACACCTGTGGCACTGAATCCCAGGTAAGCGATCAGCAAACCCACCTTTAAAGCAAGCTGTGCAAATGGTTAGCCCTGTGCTGGCTGCAGGGAGGTATTCCCAGTCCCTCTCACATTTTCCCAGTAGCTACTGGTCTGATTCATGGCCAACCCCTGTGAAAAGGAGCCGCACAAAGCCCTGATGAGCCGTGTCTCTTGCCTTGCAGAGACGCAACAACACCTCCATCATCGTCAGCACCCTCTACATTGATTTTTCAGTGGGAGACCAGGAGGACATCCACCAGTACGAGGTGCAGTGTGAGCCAAAGAGGAAGGAAGCCTCGGTGACCCTTATTGCTGGCCCAGATCTGTCCAGGCTCAGGCAGGCAGAAAACCTGGTGGATGCCGAGCAGTGGGAGGGAGAAGCGATGGATGCCCGTGAAATCAAGAGCCAGGACACCAGTGACATCGTCTTCATCAGCATCTGCATCCTGGCTGGGCTCCTCATGGTCATCGCAGTGGTGGGGCTGGTGCTTCTGTAGGATCCAGCGATTGCAGTCCAGGGCAGAAAGGCACCCCAAAATCCATCCTCACCCCAGGCTGAACCCTAACACAGCTGCCCAAACAGAGACACAGCTCCCAGATCCCAAAGCTGAGCCTGAACCCAACCTCCACCTCTTCTTAGTGCCTGAAAAATCTGGGCAATAGGCAGCCGTTTCCCTTCCCAATTTGTTTTCCTCTGTCTCAATCTGTCCATTTGGCTCAGGAATGCAATTCTTGCGCTCCCTAACTCTTCCCACACCTGTTTCAATTTGTTTTCCCTGTAGTGCTGCTGCTTTCAGGAAAGTAACGTTGTTTGCCGATGGCTGCAACTCTTCCTGTCAGTTATTTCTAGCTGAATTCTTGGAGGTACAAACCATCCCCAAATGTAGCTGTATTCCCCACAAATGCTCTCTGTGCTCCTGGCCCATGCTTGGGGGGGCCTGTGGAGCTGTGTTACAGGGATCTCCACCTGGCACACGCAGATGTAGCTCATGTAGGTGCTCCCAGGTGATGTTTCTGGGTGTCTGTGGGTGATGTGATGAGATGCATTTGCTGTGCCCTGGAGCTCCTCGTTTGATCTTCTCATGTTGTCTCACCTTCTCGCAGGACTCACCTGAGCGCCTCAGCTATCAGCAGCTGGAGGGGAGGAGAACAATCCTCTTCTCCTCTGTGTTTTCCTCCTTTCCAGCATATCCAGGTGTCCACGGCTGTGAACTCTCTACCAGCATTACTCCTGAAGTTTGAAAATATGGGCAAATCCTGCAATGGCCTGGGGAGATGTTGGAGTGTGGAGGTTTTGGTAGCCCTGTAAAGACAACCTTGGCAGGAGGGGCTGGCTCCCCTGGGACCTCAGTGACTCCAGATCTCCACTCATGGTCCCTGCAGAAGGTGGACTCAGCACCTGAGAGCATGAAAAGAAGAGTCCTGTGATCATCTGCCCCTCCAGAAAACTGGGGATCCCCTCCAAGAGCCCTGATGGATGGCTGAATGACCTCTGCCTGCCTCTTGTGCCACCCCAGCACAAAGGACATTCCCCTTCAGCATCAAGGAGGGGGTGGCTGTCCCAGAGCAGCCTGTGTTCACCCCTGTGGGTCAGAGCCAGCGTGTGTCAAAGCCACATGAAATCTTGCTATGGAAAGAGGCCACCCCTCCTCCTCCAGCCTTTGTGAAACACGCTGCAGTGCAGGGAGAGATCTTAAAGTACCCAGGGTGGTCATTCAGGGGCACAGCAAACCCCTGGTGCTGTTGAATCCAGCATTTAGCAGGGACTGGTAGGAGAGTCCCATGGGTGAAAGGCTGCCCTGACCGATGTCCTGCTTCCCTCTGGGACAGTTCTGCTCAGCAGGGCATCAGAGGAAGCAGCAGCAAAGGAACAGGATGATGAGGGAGCAGCTTTTCCTCCTGGACTGCACCAGCCCTGTGAGAGCATCTGGGGAGGGAAAAAGGAGCCTTCGTTATCGGAGCCCGGATTGATTTGGCGTTTGTTGGTGCAACACGTCGGCAAATGCGAGATTTCCGAGGGAAATATTTGCCAGCTCCATTAAGGGAATGTTTTGAGAGCCTGTTGTGTGCAGAGATGGTAAACAAGGCCAGCCTCCCCTGCTGCCTGCAAAGCCTCGCTGCCGGTTAATTGCTGGGTATAGAACTGTCAGCTTGAGACCATAGTTACAAGATTTGACAACTGAAGGAAACTTAAAGATATAATTAACCTTCTTGGTGGCCCAGATTTTGCTGAAACAGGTGAGCACTGTGGCTTTGGGTGCCTGGCAGGGAGCCCACAGCACCCAGCAGCATCCAGCACTTGCCTGCAGGACAGGCACTCCTCTCCCAGCTGGAGCCTCCAGGGCGCTGTGATTTGCAGGGAAAAAGGCTCTTCTGGATAGCTGTTGGTGTTGCACTCAAATAAGGAGTTGGATCTGGTCACCCCAGGGAGGGTTTGCAGCTCTGACTCCAGTTCACAGCCACCCAAGCATCCCTGGGTGAAGTGTTCCCCTGCACACACCCCTGCAGGATTGGTGCTGTGGGAACAGCTCTGCTCCTGAGTCGAGGGGATCCCCAGCAGCCCCAGGCCTGCAGGGTGTTATCCAGGGGTCATGGACAGGGTGATTAACACAACTTGAATGGCTCCAAATGGCTTGTTTCTGATGGCATTCACAGCTGCATCTGCCACCAGCAGTGAGCCACTCGAGCCGGACACCTCACTCTGCAATGAAAGGTGCGCTCTGGTGCTCACCAAACACCAGCCCTCCTCAGCCTCCAGTCCTCCTCCACCGTGTCTCAGCCTCTCCACTAGATTTAGGCATCCAGTCTCTCCCTGCCCTGCAGGAATTTGCTCGCTGGCATCCCCTGTTAAACCAGGTCTTCCCTGACGTACTGCCCCAGCTGGGGATGGAGCCCAGCACGGGAGGGGCAGTGCCCAGGTAATTTCCTGAAATAAACCCTTCTTCTCATGTGAAAGCTGCTCAGATGAGTGGCAAACAGATACCAGGAATCCATCACCAGCACCCCTTCCCTCCGCCGTGCCTGTGGTTCTCACACACCAGGCCTCAGTTTCCCCTCAGCATTTCCCGGTGCTTCCCGAGCGAGCGGCGGAGCAGCAGGCACGGGCAGCGCTCCCGCTGCTCATCTGATTATTTATTTAGAGCATGACGGCTGGATTGAGCCGGGCTGGATGCAGCCTCCCCATTTCCTGCCTTTGCTTATGGACGTGGAGTTGTGTCCCTCCGGAGCAGACAAAGGCTTGGCTGTTGTGCGGGAGGGAGAGCCTCTGTTATCCCTCTGCAAACAGCTGCGTGCAAATCCAGTGAGGAACCGTTGAAAAAATGGTAGATCATAGAAAACAGGGCTGCAACAGCCCCCAGGGGATCTATTGGTTTATTCCTCTCCTTCCCTGGGGAGATCACTCCTACAGGAGAGAAGCTGTGCTAAAATATCTGAAAAATCTCAGCCATGCTCTCTGTGCTTTCTCTATTCACCGGGAGGGTTTTCCTGATGTGTCACACTGCGAGGGTGTGCTGCTGGGGGATGTGCTTTTGTGCTGCTGCACTGGGCAAGAGAATGATTGTGGAAGTGCCCCCAAATGGGGCACTGCTGCTGGCACAAGACCCTGTTCCCTCTGCCCAGACACCCTGGGCATTGGGCAGGACTGGGCATCCCACTGGGGAGCCCAGCACAGGGTGTCATGGTGCACCCCTTCCCAGGCAATTTACTCCATGTAATGTTCACTGTAAGTTTTCTGCGGTGACACCCACGATTCTCCATGGGTGGACCTGAGCCCATGACTGAAGATGCTGGTGGTGTGCATCCTCTGCATGCTGTCCTCACACATTTTTGGGTAATTTAACAGGGACTGGCCCGGTTAAAGAAGCAGGGGCAGGTTTGCTGCTCCTCAGGGTGGTTTTCCTGGGGGTTGATGTGCAAGGCCAGGAGGCCACCAGGCGCTTTTGCCATCGAGCCAGTCACGGCTCCCCAGGAGCTTGGCATGGATGGGTCAGTGGGTGTGGTTTTGTGCTGGGAAGGATGGAGCTCACAGGTGCCTGCTGGATGCTCTGGCCACAGTGACACAGAGCCTGCCACGAGGGTGTCCCTGCCTTGGGGACCCAGGCACCCGCTGGAGACCCCGGCCATAGTGGCACAGATGAGGAGGCAGCAGTCAGGCAGCCCGGCCATCTGGGAAAACATAATGGATCAAGCATATGGACAATTAAAAATGCAATGACAGCATTTACCAGGAGCTGTTTTCCAAGCTTATTTTAAGCCCAGTTTCCTGATCATCACAGCCCCGGGGGACAGCGAGGGCTCTGCTCCTGGGGCTTTTGGTGTGTGGAGGCTGAGTGCTCCATGACGGGTGGGAGAGTTCACAGCTGGATTTTGAGCTGTCATGTCTTTGTGGCAGCTTTGGGGGGTACAGATTTGATCCTGCCTTCTCCCTCTGGCTGGCTCTGCAGGTTGCAGCCCTCCTCCTCTTCTTCCCTCTGTCTGGGACTGGAGTGCGGTGTTTGCAATGTGAACATTCCAGCTCAGGCAAAATACTGGCCACAGCAGAAAGGATTTTGCCTTTTGTATTTTTCTTGCTATTGGGGCTGGCTGTGCTAGAGGAACAGTGTTTGTCCATTATAGGAGCACCCTTTATAGCGAGATGACTGCCTGCTAGATAATGATATATAATTAGCAAGGATCATTCCATAATTTAATTGACAGAGACCATGGATGTTGTTCAGGGGACTGCCAGCACAAGAATTGGAGGATCATTAATTGCAGTGTAACCCTGTCATGGGCGTGTATTTTTTTTTATTTATTTTATTTTCTTCCTGTGACATGTCAGAGTTCCTTTGTGCCTCAGTTTCCCCTCCTGTGAGGTGCCAGTTCACCCACCTGAATGTTGCTGTGCCCTGCATGGAGGAGCAAGGCTTTGCTGGTTGTGGTCAGCTGGGCTGGGGAATTCCCTCATGTGTTTCCCTCCCTCTGCCTCTTTTTTTCTGCTCTGTCCCTGCACTGCTGCCCCTTATTTCTGCTCCATAACATACCCTGGGAGGGAAGTTCCTGGAGCATCCTTTGGGCTCCAAGGATTTCTGTGGCTGCTCCTTGCCTCAATGTCTCCTGTTCCAGGGCCAGTTTAGCCAACCCTTCATATTACAGGGCTGCCAGGGAAGCAAATGAGATCTAAAAGTTTGGGTTCTTTGTGAAGAAACCTTTGAAGAGCCTCTTGAAAGATGAAAACTGGTGAGCTGCTGAGCTCTTTCTTTTCCAAAGGACAGGGAGGGTCTTGTCTACTCCCATCTTCTTTCACCCAAGTAATTTGCAGCAGGACAAAGCTCTCCTGAGCTGTGCCTGCTGATGGGGAACAGAGCAAGCTGTCACCTACTGCCTTCCCAAATTTGCTCTTCAAAGCCAGGGTCAGAAGTCAGCTCTGGCAGGAGTGGATTCCCTCCTCCATCCCTCCTGGTGCTGCCCTGAGCCCACCCTGTATTCCCTGAGCAGGGGAGGGGGATCAGGAGGTGACACCTCCTCTCTTTGCTGGGTGTAGCCAGTCTCTAGAGGTCTGCCAGCTTTATGTATGTGCTCCTTTGCTGTCAGGAATCTGTGGGACAGGCTTACTCTGCAAGAAAAAAGGGGAAAATAAGAACTTCGCTCTATATTGGGTGCCAGCCTCCCTCATTTAACGTTTCCCCTGTAAAAAGGGAACCAGGGATTTCAGTCTCTGTGCCAGAGAAGCCGAGCACAAGGCAGGCAGGCACTGCTCAGCCCTTTCATCCTCCCTTTTCATCTAGAAGGGTTTCCTCAGCGTGAAAACTGGGCTGCATCACCCAGGGCAGGGGAGGAAGAGCCAAGGAGCAGCAAACTGATTCAGCAGGTAACCCAAGGCATAAATAAACACAGTGTGCAGGTGAGGCTGCTCCATGGAGGGAATCTGGTTTTTATAGACTAATTAAAAACTTCATTACTGCCAGGTATCAAGTATCCTGTTGTCACATTCAGCATCACCCTTTGGGAGAAAAGCCTTTTTGGCCTATTGCTTTCCCACCTCTGTTTTTGTTTTCTTTCCCTGGTTCCCTGAATTCCTCCTGCTCCTCTGGAGTCCAACCCTCCAGACTCTTTTTTCCAGTTCCTCCAGTCAGTTTCCTGCAAAGCTGAGTCTCTGAATCCTCAGCCCCAATGTTACTGCCAGCTTTAATATTTAGATAAAAGAACTGGACCCAGAGCTTTACTCTCGGGTTCCTTTGAAACAAGTTGGGCGAAAACATCAACCATTAAATAGAGGAAATTTATAGGAGAGTTTTCTGCTCGTGAGCAGCAACTCTGCCTCCCTGAAGTTACTTTCTAAGTGGAAAATATTTGGCACAGCCAGACTGTATCTGACCTGTGTGGGAAATTTCTTTGGTCTGGCTATCATTAGACCAGAAGTTCATCATTTTCAGGAATTTTGCTTTTGTTACTCAAACAGTGAAAACACAGCCTGGCACCAGGAACAGGAAGCTGAAAATAAATACTGCAGGTCTTAGCATAGCAGCTCTGATGCAAAAGCTGTGTCATTCATTGATCCTGAACCCCTCCTGATGGTCCAGGCTACACAAATTCAATTACAGCTGTGCAGTTTGAAGCTATTTAAGTGGGAAATGGAGCTGATTGCTTGTAAAAAATGGTTTTCCATTTTTTTGCTACAGCCTGGTCAACAAGTGTTAGATCTTACTATTACCCACACCATCACCACCCAGGCATCTGCCAGTTTGTGCCTCCAACACACCTGACCTTAACTTCCTACAAATGAAACCCCTGTGTTCAGCTCTTTGAGGACAATGTGTACAGGCAAAACTGGTCCTGCACTGGCCCAAGCAAACAAAACAGGGTTTGAGATATTCTTAAGAGAACCTGCAATTGTCTTATTAAATTTATGGAGTTCAACACCTCAGGTAAGTTTGGGGTGTTTTCTGCTAAGGGTCTACAGAGGGAAAAGGTATCTAGCAGGTCCAAGTAATGACAGTCAGTCATTTTCTAGGTGAGGATACAAAACACCATGCCTGGAAGAGCCTCAGTAATAGCTTATAGAGAACAAGACAACTTGCGGCACAAAAGAAATCAGAGCAAATAGAGAGGCAAGGATTCCAATTTTCAATAACAAGAAAGAATTTAAACAATAGCTTGTTGCTCAGATTTGTTCACGCAATCATTCTGAACCATGTTCCTTTTAGAGAAAAAAAAAAAAGAAGCCTTTAAGAGGAGTACTTAGTTTTATTTAGAAAATTCATTACAAGTTTGGGTTTTTTTTTTTCACATTACAGTAAGAACAAGCACCATGTTTACATCATGAGTGAGGTCTGGAAGGCTGAACGAGCTGCTCCTTGAACAGCAGAGGCATTAGACAGCACCTTTACCTTGGGGCTTTAGAAAATGCCCCAAATCACATGATGACAGAGATGATGGAAGTTACTGAAATCCATTTTGCACCCAGCTCTGGAATGCAGCAAAGGGAAACCACCTTGGCAGAACAGCTCTTGCCACAGGCAGGGCCCAGCTGCAGCAGACATGGCTGATTTAGGGCTAACTAGAGTTTGCAATTATCCCCCAGGAATCCCCTCCCATGGACCAATTACCCATAGTTCCCAGTATTTCCAGCACAGCACGGAGCTGCTCCTTTAAAAGGGTTATTCAGCTGATTACACCTGAAGATCCACATCAGGGATGGAGCTCAACTGAGCTGGCAGAAGAGAGAAACAGGTAAGTCAGCAAGGATGGGAAATACTCACAAGAGCAGAAGAAACTTTCCCTGCAACAAGCCCACGTGGATTTCTATCGAGTCAGATTTACAGCACCCATTCCACCACCAGTTCTTCCCTCCAGCAGCCCTGTCGATGGTGCCAGGGAGTCACCCAGCCAGCTCCCCTCACCGCAGGAAGGGCTCCCAGTTCCACGGAGATGCAGGAGCAGCAAGTTCTCCCTGGGGATCAAGAACAACACCTCACTTTTTATGGCTCTGTACAAAGGCAGGGACAGTGAGTGTGCCATCCTTGACTCCTGCCCGGGTCTCGGGTTTGTGCTTTAACGAGAAGACGAGGGCTCGCACGGCCCTGCGGTACGGAGCGCTAATGAGGCGGGAACAGAGATGAAAAGCTTCGCGCTCGATATTTTCAGCCAGTGGGTGATCAATCTGAAAACAGCAAAGTATAAAATTAGATCTTTACACTTAATAAGGAGGCCAGCTGATTGAAATGGGGAGCTCGGTGCCTTTCGGTGTTTCTTCATTAATCAGCTTAGACACAAGGAAATCTGCTTCCCATCGCAAGTGTAACAGGAAGAGCAATTTAATTCCACCCTAGCAATTAAGGGACAAGGCAACGTGGTCAGTGGCAGGGAACATATCCCCACCTCCAGCTGGGTGCCAGTACTTTGCCATCACAACAGGAAACTAATCTGTGACAAGCTTTGGGTATCAAGCTCAACTGCAATTATAAGCTGTGCCGTAGTGTCTCCATAAAGCTCACTTTTGATCTGGCTGATAGAAGGTACCTTGGATACTATTTTAAACTTGATTCCAACAGCAACTCCGAGACGTGCCAAACACTTGGCAACTCTCTTCCTGGTGCTATAAAGGGAAATGTGGGCTCTCTGTCTGTAGAAGGAGGTGTAATTAAGAACGCAGAAAGGGATTTGCTAAATGTTAATTACGTAGTTATTGCTTCAACAAGTGCCAAAACCTGTAATTCAGCAATTTAGGAAAAAATCCCCCACCCTTCAAGAAATGGTTTTAATTTCGCCTCTGCCTTTTGTGATGGGGAATCTCCCATGCTTTGCCTGCTGGAGATTCCAGTCAGCTAAGGGGTATTCCTGCAAGTCCTTCACCACACAGGTTTTGCTACCCATCACTAAAAAAGCCCCTTGGCTCCTCTCAGCCCCACCTTCCCTTCTCCCTTTTGTCAGCCTCTCAGGTGTCAGTGCAGCAGCTGTGGCTCCCCTGCCTTCAGCAGTTCCACTGCTGTGACCTCTGCAGGTGTTTTCAGGTGAGTCCTGTTCAGAAACCGTTCTGCTTTACCCAATTCTACTCTTTTTAGGGTGGTCCCAAAGTCTTTATGTTCCACATATTTAGACTTTACTGGCACTATAATCACCATGCATAGCTGTGCTTTCTAAGAACTAAGCCTGACCCAGTAAAGGTGAGCTCCCACCTTTCTGAGGCATTCCTAGAGCAAACCATCCTTCTGTGCTGGAAGCTGGAGGGGTTGTTCTCACAGCTAGCAAACGCACAGCATTGAAACTCTTGAATGTTTATCACTTGACTTGTCATTTGAAGGATAATTCATGAATAAATTGAAAATTATAATTATTATGGCATGTCACAGACCAAGCAAACTAGTTATGAAGCCTTGCAGCTAAGCTTTGTTCATTTAGGTAAACATACCTGAGAGATCTGGTATTTATCACCACTTTATATACTGTCAACTTTGCCTCTCCGTTTTTGCTATAGGTTTAAATTTACAAATATTTAATTAGGAAACACCCAAAAAGTCCCACTGTTGCTTTCATAGCTGTTTAGTAGGAAAAACTTCATGTGTGAATTTCCTCCTTGTACAGCCCAACTGCAGTGGCCACACAAGTAATCTGTTGACAGGTTATGGAAATGACAGCAAATACATCTCACAATTAGCAGGTTCACTTGGTTAACAACCAAAAAAGCATTATCTACCTTGCAAATGAAGTTATTTATAAATAGGGATGAGCTGGGAATCCCTAAAAATAGGACCAGATCACCTGGTCTTGTCCCCACTCTGCAGGCAGGACCAGCTTGGCAGTAGCTCTGGCTGGAAAAGGTTTAACTTGCTCCTTCAGGAAGGAATTTTTGGAGCCACAGACGAGTGGCTCTGAACCGCACCTCTAATTCCAGGGCTTCGCAGAGCAGCTTCCGAGCGTTCTTCCTGAAAGCCTCGGTCTTGGGGTCGCTCCTGACCTCAATGGAGGGCCTGTTGGAGTGGTCCCTGATGAAGGTTCTCCACTCCCTGTAAACGTCCTTGGCCAGGCCGGACACGTCCGCGTCGGGGTGTTTGCGCATCTTGCTCACGGTGTGACCTGGGGAAGGGGAACAGCTCCTTTGGGACTGGCAGGTGGGAAAAAATACAGCTGCCACCAGTCAAATCCTGCCGGTGCCAAAGCAGCCACACACAGTTCTTCACTCGGGCGGCCTCAGCAATGCAAGCAGAGCATTGGCACAAACATAAATACAAAATGACCGGGACTTAAGCATGGAGCTCGAGAAATCAGCGAGGAATTGTGCAAATCACCTCCCCAAGTCACCAAGATGTGGAGCAACTCTTATTTAGCACGGGGCTACGCCAGTTCTTTACACCGATCCTGGATCTGGTGAAAGCTTTTAAGCCTGGCCTACAAAAAGTGCTGGTTTTTCACTGGGAACCCCTTTAAGGAAGCAGATGTTGCCGGTGATGGCTGCAGCAGTTTAACGTGGGAACACCACGGTGACTCCAAGCAGAATGTTTCCCATCGAGAGGGCCTGGCAGTGCAGAAGGGGCAGACAAAAGGCACCTTCCTGCTTCCAGAGGGATGTTTTTTCCCTGGCCAGGAGCGCTGTCGGCCAGGAGATGTCACTGTTAGGCTTCAGCGGCTCCTCCAGGCCGGCGCTATTCAGGCAGGCATCGGGAAAAATCCCGGGGAAAAGCCGGAATACGGCGAACAAAACGACAGATCAGAAGGACGGGGGAAGGGGCGGATCGCAGCTCCTTTTCCAGGGCTCTGTGAACAGAGACCCGGCTGCTCCGACGGCAAACAAAGGCCGGGATGCTCTCCCTGTTCAGGACAGGCAGGGACCATGAGGTCACACGTTATCCCTCCCCCAAGTCCTGCTGGTAAGAGGCAGCACGGATCGGGCTGTGCTGTTTCCTCGGAGCTGCCCATCTGCTGGGGATTCCTCGGTGGGAGGATGCAGGAAGCAGTTCCGGGCCAGTCTGAGGAGGTTTTGTCACTCCTTCAAAGGATTCAGCCAAATCAGATAACTGAGCACTGATGGACAGCAGGAGAAGGAGTAAATTACAGAGTTACCAAGGAGAGCTCTTCAAAACTCTGACCACAAAAGGGGTGATGCAGTATTTCCTGGGAGGAATCAGAGGACACCTGACTTTTTCAGTACAAGCTGTTAAAACTGCAGGCTTGATACCAACAATATTTCATTGGCAGCAGCTTCCTCATTTCTTAAAAAGCTTCCAGACTAATCTCTAGTGTACTGACAAGCCAAGCAGACACAAGACAGCCTAATATTCACAGTTTAGATAGACCAGATGTACCTATTTTAGTGGAAAGTAACACCTCCTTGGAAGGTATCTTCTTCTTCAGCTCCTCCAAAGCTTCCATCAGGTTCTCTTTTGGTTGCCCAGGAAGCTCGAGTATAGACTTCCATCGTTTTATGTCCTCCACAACCACAACTCTCTGGGAAAGAGAAAGGCCCATTAGGAAAGTGGAATATTGTTACGATAAATAAGGACACCACCTTCATCTCAGCTAATGGGGCTGTTATCAATGCATGAATTATTGATCATGGCTCAGAGGATATGACGGGTACTTGCTTGGAATCAGAAAACTCCTGCAAGTCAAGACTGAAGTAACCAGCAAACAAAGTGAGAGGCTTCACCCTGGTCTGCGAAACTCTGGGGATGTAGCAAATGTCTCCTAGAAGAGTTCTGAATTTAAGGAATCCATTGCATAGATGTTTCTAAATAGGAAAAGGGATTAAGAGGGAGGTGGCTGATTATCCTTAGAACACAGCTCAGATCGACTTCAGAGGTAAAACAATGCCAGCAAGGTGAGAAACAAAGCACCCGGGAACACGAATGCAGACCTGAATACACTGCACAGTAGCAGTGTTTGCCACGGACCTTGACGGAATGGACTGCAAACAGTGCGAGTCTCATATTTTGGATGTGGGACATCTTATCCAGCAGTGCTCAGACAACTGCAGTGCTTTGTGCACCATTCTTTCGATTTTTGCCACACTCGATGAACTTTTTGGTGCAGCAAACGTTTTGCTGCTGTGTTTCTACAAGCAGGTCACCAAGAGAGGTTCGGCTCTCGTGCAGGTCTCACGCAAGACATGAAATGAACAGAAGCGTTTTTCTTGCTGGAAAGGGATAAGAGCCAGCTGGAAATACTGAGGCTGGCGGTGCCACCGGGCTGTCCTCGAATCGTGCGCCCAGCTCGGCCCTGCATGAAGCCCCTTCCAAGGCAGCAGAGCCCTCTGCACCTGTACAACCACTTCCCTGCTCGGATCCCATCCCAGCGCTGCAGATTTCGGTGCAGACCCGGTGTTCACACACCGCTGCTTCCCCGCCGCCCCGCCCGTGCCGCACCCGGTGCCGCGGGAGGCCGGGCCGTGCCCCCGCTCCCTCCCGCCGGTGACCTGCCTTGAGGGACTCGAGGGTGACCTGCCGGCAGACGCGGGGCCCGGGCGCGGCCCGGCGGGGGCTCTGCGGGCTGCGGGCGCGGCGCACCACGAACCGATCCATGTTCGCCCCGCCGCCCTCCTTCACGGAAGCCGCCACCGCGGCCCCGCCATTTCCGCCCGGTAGTTCCCTCCAGGGGCCAGGCCCTATGGGATGGCCGGGGCTGCCCCGAGGTGCGGACTACATTTCCCAGCAGGCCCCGCCACTTCCGCACTGTAGTTCCCGCCGGGGGCGAGGCTCAATGGAATGGGCGGGGATGCCCCGCGGCGCGGACTACACCTCCCAGCAGGCTCCGTGAGGGGCACATCTCGCGAGAGGCTGGCGGCGGCCGGTGCCGGGCGGAGGAACGAAGATGGCGGTGTGGCGGGGCGGCCTCGCCGTCCTCCTCCTGCTCCTGCCGCTGTTCCTGGTGATCCTGGCGGGAGCCGCCTCGGGGCCGCTCCCCGCCGCCTCCTCCGAGGCTTTCGACTCCGTGCTGGGCAACACGGCGTCGTGTCACCGCGCCTGCCAGCTGACCTACCCCCTGCACACCTACCCCAAGGTACGGGCGGGCCCTTCCCCGCACCTGCGCCGCTTCCCTCCGCCTCCCCCGCGGCTGGCACGGCCCTTCCTTTTCCCCTCTCCCCCTGCCGCTCCGTCTCTTGCCTAAAGACAGATACTTCGCTATGTCAGTAGATGGGCAGGCTGGCTCTTGCCCGTGAAGCGCTGTTGTCAAAGTACAGCTTTGTCAGTGCTGAGGGTTTTGTGGGTTTGGGGCGTTTTGCTGTTTTTTTTTTTCTCCTTTCCGTTCCTAAAAAGGCAGCTGTAATTTGGCTTGGGCTGCTCCATATTTCGGGCATTGAAACAGTGCTGTGTTCGTGGCAGGGCAGAGATCCTGAGTCAGGGCGCCAGTGCGGCACTTGGGTGTTGAAGGATGAAGCATAAATGATGACAAGCAGTTTGTCAGAGCCTTCACGGGAATTTTTTTTATCTCACGATAACATACTGAAATTGTGTCGGATGGGAGTTTAATTTTACTCCCCAGAGTTTGCTGTTGGTTCGTGCTTTGCACGCCTTTGAAGTACAGGCTTAAATCTGGATAATCTGAGATCTAAAATCTCATCTTTCCTTTTTCTTTGTTGGCAATAAACCTCATTATCAGCTGCAGCTGTGCAGAACTCTTGCCCCATGTTTGGGATTTCACAGGGAGGCAGCAGTGCCAGGATCAGGTAACAGGGCTTTGTCTGCTGTCCCATGGAAGCTGGAAAGAAGTAACAGGGAGTTGTGTGGAATATGAATAAATTTACACTTGTATTACACCTTGCTTTGGTGTACTGCTCTTGTTTCTCTTGCAGGAGCATTGAAGTTCAAGGAGGGCTGATACTGATGTGATTTTTATTGCACTTTTGAATGTTGTTACTTTACTTGGAGTAAGAATTTTGTCATGTGTTGTTGGAGCTGTTCACTAATACTGTCACATCTTTTACATTTAGTGTTTGTCTTGTTTGTCACAAAACTGTTGGTGGAATTGAAAGAAATTTGTTTTAGTCGTGATTGGAAAATAAGACAAACTTTATTGAGACTGATGTGGAAATCCATCTGTAAAGCTGATTTATGTGGATGTCAATTAAAAAAACATTGACAGCACCACCCACATAGACTTGAATTTTAATTTATAGTCACAATTTTCTACTCTTGTGCCTTTAAAGCACGTGAACTCATGGTCTCAGTTAAATGGTCAGGTCATTTACAACAGGTTGTACAAGAGGTGTGGTGAGTTTAGTCGTTGTTAAATTAATTCAGAGCCTGTTTTGCACCTGTGCAGTTTGGGTGGCTGCTGGCTTTGAAGTTCTGGTTCATGGGTCAGTGGCAGGGTGTGGTCAGTGGGACACTCCTGTGACAGAGGCTTTAATTCACATCCATCCCCCTGGAGCTGTGGACAGAAGAAATACTAGGTGTAGGATTTCTGTATTTGCCTAATTTTAATGGTTGGCAGTGCGGAAGCACTCTTGCCCTTCAGTTCAATTTAATAAATAAACATTTGTGTTTGTGGAGCTGGCAGTAGGCAGATAACCAGGATGCTGCGTAGGGCATCAGAAAATAATCCCTTTTTCCGATAGTTCTGTTGTAGCTCTGAGTAGAGTCATTAGTCTGTTTAGATACATCATATTCCACTGTCGAAATTAGAGGATTTCTGTCCTTTCCTGCTGGGTTTACCGTTCGAGTTCTGAGAATGGAGATCTCCTACTCTTTGTTGAGTTAAACATCAATAAATCTTTTACAGCACCATCTTAATTTCAAACACAGCACTTTCTAAAAGCATTCATGTTGCTTGCGAGCTGTGGGTCTGGAATTACAAAACAGCATTTGCTGTTCCAGGTTTGCCCACCGCAGAAGGAAAAGCTCTGAAATAAATCCCTAGGTTGTTAGTGCTGCTCGGCTTGGGTTTATTTCAGTTCATCCCATTTCACGTTGGGCTGGGTCATAGGTCTGGCGGAGGGAAGGAGGACAAAAACACCTAACCAAACAACAAAGAAAAGTTTGTTTTGTGACAATTTGCTGTGGACTGGAGGGATGCAAGCCTCTCCTTGTGCCTCCCCAGGAAGAGGAGCTGTACGCCTGCCAGCGCGGCTGCCGACTCTTCTCCATCTGTCAGTTCGTGGACGATGGCGCCGATTTGAACCGGACCAAACAGGAGTGCGACTCTGGTGAGCCCTCAGAGCCCCTGCAGCATCCCACCAGCTGAAGACACAGTGCAGGGGAAAGCTGCAGCCTCTGAAAGGGTGGTGTTGGATTGGTGGCGTTCTTTCAGTCGCTTTGGGTTTGTTTAACAGCTTCTTAAAGTCTATGTACAGGATATATAAAGAAAAAAATCTTATGGGAAAGTTGTTCTCTCTGAGTTTCTCCTCAGTGGTGCTGTTTCCCTGAATTTCTCAAGTATCGTCAGTCTGTGTAAATATGTTAGGAATATTGCATTTTACTATAAACAGTTTGTCATAGAAAACACAAAATGCCTGGAGGGAAATCCAGGCAAATGAACACTTGGCTTTTAATAATTCCCTGTGACAATCAGTCCCATCTGCCATTCCTGACATATCTGTATATAGAAGTGAGTTGTTCAGTGGAACAAGAGCACAGATCTTAATGTGCCTTGTAACTTGTGGTCTAGCCGACATCCCGAGCTTTTCCTGCAGCTATACCCTTGGGAATGAGGCTCATGTTTTGTTTGGAATAGGCCTTTAAGTACTGGTCACTAATTCTCTCAGGCTGTCTGTGTTAGAGCAGGTATTTAACAGTGAAGATGAAATATAGAATCGTTTAAGTTGGAGAAGACCTTTGAGATCATCAAGTCCAACCATTCCCCCAGCACTGCCAAGCCCACCATTAAACCTTGTCCCCAAGTGCCACACCTTTTTGTCCCTGCAGGGACAATGTGTGATACAGGCCAATTAAGAGTGGGCTTGGAATTGTATAGAACTTTCTTCCAATAATATTGAAGAAGCTGATTCACAGTTTTATTCAGAAAGGAAAGGTGGGAACTCTCTACCTTTACTACCAATGCAATTAAGCACCAGACCAGCACTCAGGGGAGGCTTTTGTTCTCTCAGTAACTCCTGAAAGCAAGAGAGCTTGTGGCCAGCTCAGGTAGGGAAGCAGAAAGCCTGGCGTGCAAAGATGCTAATGTGTTTAAAAGTGCAGTAAATACTGCAGAAATGGGCTAATGCTCCAGTCTGTCACACTGTGTGTAGCCTGTCAGTGCAGTTGTCAAACCACACACCAAAGAGTGCCATAAAGCAGGGTAATGTAGCCATAGAGCACAAGTAGAGTAATGGAACCGTTGCTTATTTCTAGTTTAACTCTCCTTTCTGGGGCTGTTGTCTTTGCTGGCTTATGTTCTGTAATCTGCTGGTGAGTGCCCTGAGTGAGTGTTCTGTGCTTGGCAGATCCACCTTGGCTGCTCTGCTCAGTTCTGTCTCTGGTGCTTCCTGTGCTCCAGTGCACACTGACTCGGTGGCAGTTGTAGCGTGGAATGGCTGCTCAGGTGCCATGAGCTGAACACTCAGATGTTTAGCTGCTGCTGCCATGCTTCCTGCCAGCTTCCTAGTCCTTATGATGGTCCATTTGTTCCTCTGGAAAACTGGGAGAGCTCTGTGTTGCTTTTTGGTTTGATTCTTTAGTTCAGGTACTTCTGCACCATTGTCCACTTGAGCTTTAGAACTGTTCAGGAGAGCTGTGCCTGTGTTATCATCTGCCTAATTTGTCCATGAGCAGAATAAACTAAATTATTCTCTCCAAGTAATTTCAATTTCTTGGTCTTTATGATCTCTAGTGAGCAATTAATAGAAGCTCTCTCTAAAACAAAGAGTTAGCTTCATTTTTCATAAGAGATTATTCTATATTACCTTCAGTGCAGTTTCTGTATTAGCAGGAAATGCTCCTTTGATTTTCCTGTGATACCGTGGCTTCTGCTGTTACCTCAAAGGGATTTAATGGACTGATGGTGCCTCTGTTCTCTTTAGGAGTCCATCTCTGTTCTCTGACGTTTTATGTGATGTGTAGAGGAAAGCTGTAGTGGTGGTGGGAGGATCAATGAGAACTTGCATCCCTGAGCTCAGCCAGGGTAACACTGGTGATCATTTGCTCTGGTTGCAGCCAGATTTCAGCTCCCTGCTCTGTTGAAGCTCTGATTCTGTCATTAGACCTCAGAGCAAATGCTACCCTGGGATTCCCTGCAAATGGGAATGTCAACTGCTGCTTTGTTTCTGATCCAACTTAATACTGAGAATGTTTTCTTAACTAAGATGCAGAATTTATCATCTCATTTGGGGAACTTCTCCCTTGCAGCCTGTACTGAAGCCTACTCCCAATCTGATGAACAATATGCTTGCCATCTCGGATGCCAGAACCAGTTGCCATTTGCTGAGTTAAGGCAAGAGCAAGTAAGTAGGTGACATGTTTTTCAAATACCACCTACTTGTTTCTGTTCAATGTGTGTCTTCTCTTTTTAAAAATTTTTCAAATGGAAAATAAATCTTCCTAAGGGCTGAAATCTAGACATGAGGTGAGGGGTGAGCAAGACCCTAATTTCTGTCCTTTTCATCTAAAAACAAATGGAAAGAATGTTGATGTTGTGCTTGCAGTTAATGTCCCTGATGCCAAGAATTCATCTCCTCTTTCCTCTGACACTGGTGAGATCATTCTGGAGTGACATGATGGACTCAGCTCAGAGCTTCATAACATCCTCATGGACTTTCTACCTTCAAGCAGATGATGGCAAAATTGTCATATTCCAGGTGCTTCTTTTTTTTAATTGAGATTAAGGTGTCCTGGCTGCTGACTTCAACTCTGCTCCTTCCAGCCAGAGAAAAGACTCTAGAGCACCATCAAAAGCGTTTAGTTTTTCCTAGTATTTCACTGCCTATAGGGCCATTTTAAAATTTGAACTTAAAAGAATGGAGCATGCCTTAAGGTTAATTTCTGTATTAGTTCTGAAAATGTAAATTACCAAAATCAGTGAAAGCTTTCTGGTGTGATCTCCTAACTCCTTATTTTGTTTTAGTCAAAGCCAGAAGTGCAATATGTTCCACAGCTTGATCAGGAAACCGGAGATACAAAAGGATCTTTGTTGCTGAGTAAAACAGCCTGTAAGTTGTTATTTGTGCTTTGGAAGAGTAAATGCAAGTGTTCCCTGTCACACACATTTAAAAAATGACGTTACAGGTGGCATATGAAAGCAAGTTTTTAGAAAACTGCAATATAATTATTTACTGTGCAGGGCGCACTGCGTACACTTGGCAGTGTGGTAGAAAGCAAACTGCTGGAAATGGAAGCCTGCAAGCTGGGGCTGTTTTAAAAGCTTCTCTCTAAAAGCTGTCTGTACAAAGTGTGTGTGGGGTTTGGGTTTTCCCGTCCCTTGCTCTCCTGACCTCCGTTGGTGCTGTTGTCCCTCAGCAGACGGACGTCCCGGGAGCTCGCAGACATTTCAGGGACTCTTCGAGGAGCGAGGCAACGACAGCTTCTTCAAGTGTCTGTCCATGTACGTATGTCCTGGCGTGTCCGTGCCCTCTGAGGAGGGGAAAGGCCTTTCCTCTGTGTGTGCAGCACTGCTGGGAGGTCTCAAGGTCTCCCAGTCTGTAGGCTGTGGATGCACAGCGGCACAGTTTTGTGTCTGACCGTTAGCGCTGCTTTGCTGTGCTGGCCCCGTGCTTTCTGCAGGCTGTCCTGCCAACTTTGATTTTTCCTTTCCATTTTAAGTGAGCAACATATTGATAATTTCCTGCACTGTTTTTTGAGTGTGTTCTGGGAACTGTTTAATCAATACTGTGTTTTGCCTGTTCATTAGCTCTGGATGTTGTTTAGGGCAAAGCACTTTGCTTTGGGATTGTGTTATGTAGCTCACTGGTATGTCTTGTTTCCAGGCTGAAAATACTCAGTGTGTATTTATTAGAGCTTTTTTTACTTTCTCCTTAAAAGTTCACACATGAAGGATCAGTGAGTTGCCCTGCAGATGCATAACAGAAGAATCTGATTTTAAATCTGCGAACAGGAGGATTCTTAGGGCCCCATGACAGAATCCAGCTAGTCTTTTGTGATACCAAACAGGCATCAGGGTACCCAGGAGTCTGCAGTGGGCTGTGTAGCTGGAAGAGCCAGAGCCTAATGAATTGGCAGGAAAGGCAGTCAGAAATGAGCCAAACTTTTTAGAGGTCCATTGTCTTGCATTCAGTCTATGAAATCTATCAACATTCTTCTCATTTCAGAAACTCCAGCTGGATTTTAACCACTACACTCGTCCTGTCAGTGCTGGTGCTGCTCTGGATTTGTTGTGCGACTGTAGCTACAGCTGTAGAGCAGTATGTTCCATCTGAGGTACTGCCTTTCAGAACTACAGTATTTGCATATATTGCTTTAATGTTACAGCTGTCTAGAGACTAAGAAATATTTGGGGGAGGTTCAGTTAAGGAGGGTTTTGTTTTATTTTGCGGCTGTGGATGGCAAACCAGTTTTGTTTATTTAAATTATGGTTTTATAGCTGAGCATTTGCTCATTCCTGTGGCTCACAGGAGCTCTGAGCCTTATTCAGATGTCATGTCTTTTTTGGTTTGTGTTGCTGTACTCTCACCAACTTCAGATTGCTCTGAACAAATGGAGGCTGATGCTGTTTTCTCTGGGAATGGAGCTGTCCCGAGGGTTGGGTGGTGTAGGGGGCCAGTGTGGGTTTAATGCAGTAGGGTCGGTAGTGAGAAGAGAGTGAGAGCTCAGTTACTGGTGAGTGCAGTCTCAGCGAGGGGAACAGGCACTTTCCCAGTGCCCAGAGGGTCCTGACTCAGTGTTTGCACACCAGAGGAGCTGTTACACAAACACTGTATCTGCCCTTGTTCTGGCAGATTTCATACATTTCTTCTGGATGCAAGTCTGGTTCTAGCTGTGAATTTCAGGTGTTACAGAAAGCCTTGTGTTGCAAGGCTGCAGCCATCAGAACCTGGAATGCAGCTGCATAATGAAATTCATTTTATTCACAATATGGAGAGTCTTTTCTTAAAGTACCTTGTTTAACTGTTTCAGAAGCTGAGCATCTATGGAGATTTGGAATACATGAATGAGCAGAAGCTCAGCAGATACCCACCCTCTGCACTTGTTGTGGTCAGATGCAAGACTGAGGAACATGAAGAAGCAGGACCCCTCCCTACAAAAGTCAATCTGGATCAATCTGCAATTTAAGTCCGTTGCATCTGATAGACTAATTCTAACAGAGCTAGAAACTCCTGTTTGATTTTGGTGGTTCTTCAGATGAGAAGCTTAGCAGCCAGTCTTTAAATGCAAATAAAGTTGCAGAATCAACAAATGTCATGGGATTTTGTTTTCAGCTAGTAGAGAAGATTCAGACATGGATTTGTTTGTTTCCAGGCATAATCACTTTTCACTGGTGTTTGCTATTGTGTCTTTTTGCTTACAAAAGTTGTAAGCGTGCTTTCCATACTTCTGGCAGGACACTTTGAAACTTACTTGTGTGTTCTAGGATGTAATGTGTACAGTCAGAGTTAGCTTTGTAAAGGTATAAGACATTTTAAGTAGGCAGGAGATGCCTTTCTAGTGTTGCACTTTCTGTTGTAGTTAAGAGAAAATATTATAAAATTATCTGCTTTTTTTTTTTTTTTTTGTACTTGTTAATGTCCATGCACAAGCAACCCTGTGTTCAAAAATAGAAATATATTTTTTCTACAGTGTGGCAATATTCAAGGTGGAAAGCATTTGTGAGGTACTGTAAGCTAGAACTCAGCTTGTGAAAGATGGAAACTTGTTAAAATTTACAGACATATCCCTTCACATGCAGAACATTACATGGTCAGTTATTTTGTCAGACGTTAGCCTCTAAGTCCTAAATTGCTTGTAAAGTTAGCACCTGTGTTTTCTGAAAACTTCTACTTTCTGTTCTTGATTAACTATTCTGGTCTTGTAACTTCATTTACAGAAACAAGTTGATTCCTGAGAAATGAGAGCAGACAAATAAAATTGACTGTATAGAAAACGTTGACTATATAGCTTTTTGCTGTGGTTAATTATTGACCACAAGAGGCTCAGTGTGAAAAGCTGAGCCTTCCTCTCGTGGGCAACGTGACCTGATTTTGCTGTGATTCACTAACACAGCAACAACAGCTAACAATGTCCCTCATGTCTAAGCTATTTTTTGTGGATCTTATTATATGCTGGTTCCCACAGTGTTGGCAAGTTGGGGTGTTGGTGATTTATTTTAGGGTGTCTAAGAGAATGCAGAGTCTTCAATTCACTGTCATTTTTTTTAATCCATTAGACAGAATTCCTTCAAAGGTTTAAAAAAATGTAAGGAAGAGCTGTGGAGGTTCTGGGTGATACAGTGATGTATTCCCTTACTTAAACCTGGCTCAGTGGTCGTTCCCAGCTCATCTGTGAGCAGGTGATGGTGTGACTGCAGCTGATGGAGCCTTTCAGGGCCATCAGGCAGGACTGTGCAGACCCCAGCCCAGCAGCGTGGCTGTCAGGAGCTTTCAGATCGTTGAGGATGTTTGTTTTAAGCAGGAACTGCAACCTGAAGTCCTGGATTTTCTGTGCCTCTTTGTGCTGAACCCTTCAGTGGGGCGGCCCAGAAGTTGGGGTGCCAGCAGCCGCTGCCCTCTGTGTGGGTGTCATTGCCAGGGCCCTGCTGTGAGAAGGGACAGGGTGATGTTTGGGGACCCTGCTCGCTTGGCAGGGACAGGAGCTGCCTCTCAGTGCTGCTGCAGCAGCGATTCGGCCGTGTTTCTGCTGGCGCAGGCAGAGCCCAGCGCGGCCCCGCTCTGCTGGGGATGCCAGAGCTCAGATGTGATGTGTGCAGCCCTGCTCAGCAATTACTCTGCCAGTGCTGGCTTTACTTCAGGGATTAGCGCCCATCTTCGTAGCACTGTGGTGGTTGGGATTTCCAGAAGAGACTGCAGCAATCCCCGTTTTTCTGACTGAATGGCTTATGGAAATGTTTGCAAGTCTGTTAAAATGTTTTCCTTTACCCGTTACACATGGCTGCAGAGGGAGCAGCTCTGTGCACACGTGGCTCTTTGCCTGTTCCAGCGTGGACAGTACAACCTCTGTTAGGCTGATGACTTGGTTTCACAAAACTTTCTCTTCAAAACTCCCTTGCTTACAGCCCTGGGATGGAGTTAAGCAAACAGCTTGTGCTTTCATTGGGTGTTCTGTCTTTTGTTCACTGTTTAATGACATTTAGTGATCTGTGATCGGTGCAGTGCAGCCAGTGATTCAGCAATGTGCTCTTGGGTCACAGAGAGCTCTGTGCCTGTGGCACTCTGGCACTTGGCACTGCTGAATCCAGAGCGAGCCAGAGCCTGAGGAATTTGGTGAGTGTTGTACTTGTAAACTTGTCGAAAGATCTTCCCTCAGTAAAATCAGATACTAGCAATTGAAGTATTTGAAGTAATTGAACTATTTCTGCAGATTTCTAATCTAAATGAACTCTTTAAGCTATCTTGGCATTTGGCTTTGCAAAATATAATTTCCTATTCATTTTTTGTTAAGTGTTTGACTTACTGACATCTCCATTTTCAGACGCTGCAATTTGGGTTTTATCTTTGCTCAGAATCACTGTTTAAATGAAGGGCCTTAAATTATTGAAATTGCAGGAGGAAAGCATTTTATATTCTCTTTAGGCATGTGTTCAACTGAACCTGTGTCAGGTTTAGAATGGAATCATCTGGTCACAAATGAGGTGTACCTTAAGCGTGTGCAATTCACTGCTGGCAGAAATAGCTAAGGTCCATTTGGGGCAAATGGGGGAGGGTTTAGGTGCTAGAATTAACAATAACCTTCTATCACACTGGATACCTTGATATTTGTTGGCTCATCAGCTTTTCTGAACTTTGTTACTTTTTTTAAAAAAATTTTTTTGAAACTTCAGAAGAGCTTGATTATGTTTCTTACGGCACTGTCATGAACTCATTTTTCTGAACTCTAAGCAGTCTTTGATGTGGGGTAACTGCTCTGAAATCCAGCTGCCTGGGTGGCTACAGCTGAGCTTGAGAATCCTGGAGCAGGAAACAGATGGTGGTAGATGTCAGGTTGTAGGACCATAGAATTTTTTTAGCTCAGAAAAGACCTCCAAGAATGAGTCCAACCATTTCCCCAGTACTGCCAATGCCACCAGTAACCTGTGTCCCCGAGTGCCACATCCTAGGGTGGGTTGACTCCTCATTTTAAACTCTTCATTGTAGATTGTTTTGCAGGGTATGCACAGCTGGCTCTTACACAGGGCTCTTAGCAAACTCCCAATCACATAATTAGCTTTATGAAGGTTCAAAACAGTCCTGTATCAAGTCTGATTAGAAACGGAAACTTCCTCTTTAAAGAGAAAGAGATCCAGGATTTAAGGTCCTCTTTGACATTTTTCTATCTTGCAGCAGCTGCCCAGACTTGCAGACTGTTTGCTACTTGGCGTTGGATGTTTTCACCCAAAGTCCTTGAAACAGGAGAGTTTTCTAGCACCATCCATAGTAGTGATGTATTCCTGTGAGAAGCTTCCGTTTTGGACACGTTGGTGCTGCTGTACTGGAGGAGTTCTCTGTGGCTGGCACAAGAGGAAATGTAGTCTGCATGAGCCAAGTGGATACCTTCGGGTCTGCAGGATTCTCAGCTTCCTGAAATTGTTCTGTGGTTGGTTTCCTGTGAATTCTAAGAACTCTTGTCTTGCTCTTGCTTTTGCCTCGCAGTTGTGAAACAATGTTTGCAAAAGGCAAGAATGAGAGTTTGTGGCTGTCTTGCAGTGAGGGCTGGAAGAGCAGAGGCTCAGCACTTCCCTGCCACTCCCCTGCTGTCTGTACAGTGCTTTCCTTGCTTTCCTGCCTTTGCTTGCTCTCCTGCCTCTGTTGGGTTTGTATCCTGGTAACATCGCTTGTGCTCAGGTGCGGAGGACTCCCTGCGGTCCCTGGAGCTCTGGGAAGCATGAACAAAACTCATCCCCAGGTACAGTTCTTCAGAAAAATCCTACGTACAGCTGTTCCCTGTGTTCTTGACACTGCTGTTTGCCTGACCTTTTTATCACAGCTTTCTCTGGGATTTTGAGTTGTTTCTACTTGCCTTGATACAAAAGAGAAGAGTTGATATAACTGGACTTGGTTAGTGTTTGTTTTACAAATGGGTAATTAAGGTTTAAGAGGTGATGTGGTTGATTGTTTTGGGAATTAAAGCTGAGTTATGTTTTCACTGAGGCAGTTTTTGCTCTTTTGTAACAATGATGGAGTACATGCTGTATTCCTGGGTAAGATGGAGTGAGAACTAGTAAAGGCAAAGTTTGTGTGGCTGTGGGACTCTGTAAATCCCATTTATCCCTTTCCTTCTAGAGAAACGGTGATGTAACAACTTTTGCTTCAACAGAGTCCTTCTCCGGAGAAAGAGGTAATGAATAAAATGCAGAGTTCTATTATTAAAGTATAAATCAATTGAAACCATCAATGTAATATAAAATACAACAACTATTTATGGCCTGTTTGGACTGATTTCCCCTCTTTTCTGTGTAGTGAATTGTCCAGACTATAAAATTAAACTTCAGCTGTTCTGTCTCGTCTGAGCTGAAATCATCTGTGTTTGGCTCCTGCTTGAGCGTGACGTGGGGAGGCTGCTGTAATCAGGATCCTTTTGTGTTGAGCAAAGGCTGCGCCTTCCCTTGAGTCTGAACACTAAAACAACTAAGTAAACACAAAGCACAGCTAAGACAAATTCTAACTTGAAAGTTCTTTAAAGATTTTAAAGTTCAGATACACCAAAATCAATTACACAGGCAGGACTGGCCTTAAGTGACTGGTTACATGTTTCTGAGATGACCACGCTGATTTTTTTTTGCCATTGGTCTGGGAATGTGAAGGAATGGAGGAAAATGCCTTGTTGGGCAGGTTGCTGGGGTGAGGGCAGGTGCCTGGCGTCGCTCCTTCGTGTGCCACCATTGTGTGCCTGGGACTGTGGGTTTGGCCTTTAGCTCCTGCAGTTGGTTTGATTTATGTACTGGAGTCCCTGGAAGGTTGCTGTGCCCTGGAGATGTTGTTAGGGAGGGAAAGGGCAGCTCTTCAGCTCCTTCTCACCATTTTTTGCTGATAATCCAGCCTCATTCCATGGGAGTTGTGAGTCCTGGTTGGGGCAGAAAGCATGGAGTGCTGTAAAATGAAATCTTACCTCTCGGGGAGTTTTGTTATGGGCTCTGGGAGGGCACCTTCCACATCCTTCCACCAGCCTGCCCCGTGTTTCAGTGGCACTGAAACTGTCCCACAGGGCTGGGCAGGGGCTTGGCCTTCATCCTTCTGCCTCCATCTGAGTGCACAGGATGAGCTCTGATGGAGATGTGACATTTGTGCCCTTCAACCCCAGTGCTCTGGAGCAGCAGCACGAGTTCTTCCACACTGCAAGCAGCAAAATTCCCCATGAGGAGGTGTTTAATGTTGAGGTTTGGCTCTTTAAACTCAACTAGCAACCCCTAACCCCTGTCAGTCCCCACCAGTCTCACATGCAGAGACCCCAAAACGTCAGCCTCGTGTCCCTGCACTGTTCCCCTCTGAAACACCCCAGACCCTTCCTCAGTCCCTCACCTCTCTCTCTTGCCTCCCCCAGGCCGCTGCCATCCGTGTGGTGCCCGCACTGGCTGCACACAGAGACACCTCTGCATCTCGGCCGTGGTTCTGCTCGTCCTCGGGGCCGCCCTGGCCTCGGGGCTGGCACTGGCACTGCTGCCACGGGCACCAGGTTGTAACCCAAGAGTGGGATTATATTATTTTTTTGGTGAGGGAGGCAGAAATGGTGCTGCGTGAGCACAGCCCTCGTGTCCATCACAGAAGTTAATCCTGGCCCCCGGTTATTTCCAGGATGAAAAATTAATTTCAGAAACTCCCCTTTACTCCCCTTGGTCTATCCCTTATGCCACAAAAATGCTGGGAAATAAAGGGTTTTCTTGCTTTCCCCTCAGCAAACCGCTTCTGCACTGCCCCTAATAACAGGACAGGCTTCTTGTGTGACGACAGAGTGACCTGTGTCCCAGCCAGCTGGGTGTGTGACAGCATCAGCAACTGCAGGAACGGGGAGGATGAGCAGGAGCAGCTCTGTGGTGAGTGCTTTTGTTGTGAGCATCCCCCCTGCACTGGTCTTCTAGCTGTGAGACAGCAGCTGGGGTTCCTCTAACCCTGCTCCGTGCTCCTGGCTGCCTGCGTGAGCAGATAATCCTGGCAGAGCTTTTGTGGGGCAGATGCTGAGAGATGGCACTGCCCAAAACCGAGCAGGAATTCCAGGAATTGAAGACTCCAAGCTCGTCTGATCTTCCTAGGGGATTTTTTTTTTAAAGCCAGGATGTAGTTTTCCTCCATCAGTGAACCTGTATGCCTACATGGGTAATTTATTGTTCAGTCACCCTGGGGAAAAGACTAAATAAAGCAGAAACCTGGGGCAGACTTCCCGTGTCCGATGCCAGAACTTTCCCGTTTGTTCACGTTCGTTTGACACTGGCAGCAGCCTTTGGTGTATGCCATCCCTGTTTTAGCTGCTGTGTCTGTGCCTGGGGGAGCTGAGCACGCCCTGTGTGTGTCCTTGCAGGAGATTTGCCCCACAGCCTCCCAGGGTTCCTGGTTTTCTACTGCAGTGACCGCAGATCCTGGGTTTACGCTGACCAGAGGTGTAACGGCATGAACGACTGCGGGGACTGCTCCGACGAGACGTGGAGCTGTGAGTGTGTCCGCTGCCTCCTGCCCTTTCTGCTGCTGGCTTGCAACAGGCTGGGCAGGTGTGGTGCTGCTGGAAATGCCTGGAAGCTGGCAGCCTCCACTGAAGCACAGGATAGCTGGGGAGGGGTGTGAGGATGAACCACGCAGGTTCAGTCCCCCGGCTGCCGAGGCTCCTGTGTCAAAGCCGGAGAGGGGAAAGGCTCTTTGTTTTGCTCCCAGTCCCAAACATTGCTTTTCCTCCGTGGCTTGCTGATGTTGGAGCAGTTTCATCGGGATGTGTGACTGTAGTCAGTAGTAAGCATTCAGCCTGGCCTTTGGTAGCTGGTCAGCAGATGGGTGGATCTCCAAGCTGAGTCTTGCTAAAACGAGCAGCAGGTTTGTTCCTAAGTCACCCCCATGGTTTTGGAGGGGGAATATATATATATATATATAAAAATTACAGGTTTTCCCCTGTGAAGGTCGTTGCAATGTCACTCTCTGGTTGTCTCCCACAAACAGAACCAAACCACTGCCTGCTTTGGTGGGCTCACAGTCACAGGGTTGTCACCAGTGGCTTTTCTGCTGGGGGAGGAAAGGATTTTACCCACGGATGGAAGGAGGGGGGTGGTCAGTGAGGCAGAAACGTTTCAGTTCCCTGTTTTGTGTCCTTCCCAGTGGCCGCCTGTCCCCCGTGCGGGCAGGACTGGTGGAGCTGCAGCCCCGTGCACTTCCAGTTCTGCTCCTGCGTCCCCAGGAGGCTGTGCCGGGATGGCGTCCAGCACTGCCTGGGCTGGTCCGACGAGTTCGTCTGCACAGCCTGAATCCTGGCACCCATCCCTGCTGGGGACAGCGGGGTGCTTCCCACACGTCACCCCTGGGCCTCGGGCTCCTGCCCTGCCAGCCTCTCGGGAAGCTCCGGCCCGAGCAAATCCTCCCGCCAGCGGGGACCGAGGGCGTGTGGCCGTGGCACAGCTGCCACGTGGAGGTGACACTTCCTGCGTGGGCGGCACTCACTCGATGCTGCGCTGGAGACGCTTCCCCAGGCACCGCTGGCACAGCCCTGGGCCAGGGCTTTCTCCTCCAGGGACGCCGAGAGCCGCCCCGAGCAGCGGGAGCTGGGTGAGGTGAGCCTCCGACACACCTTCATAGTCCTGATCTTCACTGGCAGGAGGAGAAGCTTCTATTTGTGTCCAGAACATATCTGCAGGGACTTGAGGGCTCTGTGTTGATGCTCCTGGGACACTTCCTTGGGAATGCTGTGCTGGGAGTGACACGGTGGGGACCTGCTGCTCAGGCCACCTCCTGCTGTCTTCTCAGACCATGGATGCCAACACAGAGAGTGTAATGGCGTGGAAAACTGGAGAAGTTTCAGGGTTTGGGGAGATAGATGTCATGTCCCTGTGACAGAGTAGCTGTTCCTGACAGCCAGGACAGGGAACCAGCACGTAGATCACCTGCTCTTCTCTCAGGGCTGTAGTTTTGCAGCAACAGCTTGAGAACAGGTTGGAGCTGGAATAGGTCTCACTGAAGCTGGCAAAGAAAGGAGGAAAAAGAAGTGTCAGCCTTGGAGCAGAGAGCAGCAGAAGATCCAGTGGTGTGGGATGACACTGGATGTGTTTGCTGCTCGTTTTGTTCCTCTGCCAGCGAGGCAGGGTCAGGCAGCCCAGCCTTCAAAGCAGTCCTCAGGATATAGGTGTGGATGTGCCACTGAAATTTAAGGCAGATGAGGTTTTCTCTGCTCCTTTGAAGATCTCATCTGTGTCTAAAACATCGAGGAAAACCCCACATTTACAGTGAGTCCTCTTAACTTTTCTAGGCCCAAAATAAACAGGAGGTGATCTTTTTCCCATTGCCACCCCAGGTCACAGATATTTAAAAATAAACCCCTGTTCACTCATTTCTTCTCTGTCCTGTGATCTGCAGCTCTGCCTGTCACTGTAACTCAGATCAATGGTGAATGTTGCTTCTAATTTGTCACGGGGATACAGCTGGAAATCTGAGAGATCTTTTTATAGATAGCTTTACAGTACTGTGACTCACACTTCACCTGGAAAAAACTCTGCGTGGGGGAAGGTTAAAGCTGCTTTTACTCACCTGTCCCTCTCCAGGCCTGGCCAGGGTGCACAGCTTGTTTTCTCAGTGCCTGTAAAATGTTATCCCAGTGCAGTAAGGACTGAACTAATCTGCTGTTAAAAAAAAAAAAAAAATATACAGGAACCCTGATGCTCAGCACAGGGCCCAGGTAATGGGATTGGTAAAAATAGGATTGGTAAAAAAGTGTGCATCTCTCCATGGTCAGATCTTCAATGTGCATCTCCAGTGGTGGAAGGGGTGGCCAAAAATTTCACTATGTCAAGTGCACCAGAAGCAGCTTGAGGGGGAAGATTGCACATCTTCCTCCCCACTGAGCTGCTGTTTTGAGTCACAATTTGTGCCATTATTTGTCTCAGCAGAGAGCTGATGTAGTTGTCAGGGGAAGGTATTAATAGCCTTGAGTTTCTGGGAAAAGAAAGTAGGATTTGAATGCAAGTGTTCCTGTTTTGTTTGTGTGTAGCCCCCTTTTTTGGTTTGGGTTTGGGTGTTTTTTTGGGTTTTTTTTTTTTTTTTTTTTTTTTTTGTTTTTTTTTTTTTTTTTTTTGTTTTTTTTTTTGAGGAAAATTCAGCAGTAAGGAAAAGACAAAGGGATTTTGTTCTGTATGCATTTTTGAGCTCATTTTGAAGTCCATTTTCTTGGCCTCTTCATGGTTTCCAAGGATGTGCTGCTTTTCTTGGTGATAAATTATGGTAAACAATAGTGTAAAAGGAAAATACCCTCTGAAGAAGCACGAGTAGGGGAAACCTAAAGAAAACCCTTGGCCTCATGAGGCCTGAGAGGACAATGATGAGCACTGTGCACCTCAGCCAGTTTTAATGGAAACACTCAGGGCAGGAATTCGATGTTGGACAGTTACCTGCAGCATTACAGACCAACACAGAAGAGGTCTGAGTGTCTGGGTGATTTACAGCTGATCTGCATAATTAATACTTGAACTGTAAATCCCCCTCAGTGTTTTCAGATGGAGAAGCAGTTAGTGTATTGCAGGCACACCAAAAATGGGTTTTAAACCACAGAATGATCTCAATGCAGTGAATTTGCTTGTAAGGGAGAATATATTACAACTGCATAATCTCTACAGTAACCTCATTCCAGCTCTCATTTCCTAGGCTAAAACGAGAATGAAAAGGGACTTGTGTTCCACTTTGTACTTCTGCAGTGGCTCTTGGCAAGGTGTTAGTGCCTGTGCCTCCCTTCCCAGAGGTCTGTGCTTATCCTCTGTGCTCCCTCCCTCTGCCACAGCCCCATCAGCACAGCCTGGTGCTTTCAGGCTGAGGTTCCTGTTCTAGCAGCGCTGTAAACATCCCGTGGCACTTGACAAGCCCAGTGTAGCTTCATTTCAGATGAGCTGCAGTGACTCGTGTCCTGCCCCTCGAGAGGCAGGAGAGGAGCAGGGATAGCACCAGCTGTTTTGGTGAAAAATACCTTCAGCAGAAGAGTTAGTTAAGGATGACAACGAGAACTTTATTTGAAAAAAAAAATTATTATGTATTGAAAATATACAGTAGCGTGACCAACCTCCTTGTCTCTATCCCTCCCCCAGCACAGGTTACCCCACAGGCACGGCACAGCAACCAGATTTAACAGAACTTGTCTCTTTTGTCACTCCCTCTCAGTGTGTCCAAATCCTGTCATCAGCAAGAGAACAACAAACAAAAGACCCACTTCTTTCTGACTCAGTAGGTATTTAACAAATCCCAGTCCTCCACAGTGAGGCACAGATGCTTCTGTTTGGAAGTCCTTTCTGTCTCTTGTTCAGCCAAAGCTCTTTTTTTATTGTTCTTTAATTCGTGGCTGCCTGCAACCTCCTTTTTCGAAGGTAAATGGCAATTTTGAACGTTTTCCTTATAAAACTGCAGGTTTCCAGATGCTTTAGTTTCTGGCTCCACCAGTGTGCATTTGACTACTTCCTCTATTCTGTGTGTCTTGCCATCTACAAGCAAAAAAAAAACCCAACAAAAACATCAAGTTTAGATTTGGGAAAAATAGAATTATGCTGTAAAATGCATAACTTTGTGGTACAAATGCATAACTTTGTGGTACAAATTGTTTTGGCTAAGCCAACTTGGAAATGTGCAGAGGAAAAAAATACCAGTTATATTTTGGACTCAGAATTTCAAGGAAAAAAACTCAGCTGTTACATGTGCTGTACTTGAATTATCCAGCAATCCAACAAACGAAAAGAAAAAACCTCAAGTACACTGTAATGCAGTTACACAAAGGGCTGAAATTGCACACCTGAGATACTATTTGTACTATAACCCCAAAAAGTATGGTAATACTCCTTGTAGAAAAGAAAAATAAATCAACTCTGTGGTGTCCATGCAGTTACATACAGAATTGAAGAGTTGCTACTCTGGATCTCAAGTTGTCCTGGGGTTTCATGGCCTCCATAACTGCTTGCTCCCACTGCAGAACTGTCTGGAAGAACAGATGGAGGAGTCAAAATGTGTCTTGGAAAATTTACAGAAATAGCATTGGAAACAACTCCATCCCTTGTTCTTTCCCATTCAGCGATTTTGTATTCTATAAGGCAAATTTTTAGAGAGTGAAACAGGTTTAATCCCCCTTACCTGTTCTGCCCATCCTTCTGTTTTGCAGTTACTGTGATCAAATTCTTTCAGAGGCACTTTTGAGTGAACCAGGCCTATCTGCATTTGGAGCCGCTTTATGACAGCATCAACATCCTGGGAAAAAGGGAAATAAAGCAGTCAGAAGGCAAGAACTTTTATTACACTTGTCCAGTAAACTTTTTCTGATGATTTTTACCTTGAGACCTGTCCCAGAAATGTCCAAACAATTCAATTTCTTGAAAGAAAGAAGGTATCCAATTCCCACATCTGTGATTTTAGGGTTACCTGTAAGGCCAAGGAAATGTACGATGTGAAAAAGTTGATCAAAATACCAAGGAAGTATTTGTTCCAAAAGCTAATACTGGAACAAGACTGACTTTACCCCTCTAATTATCCAAATGTAAATATTTACAATACCAATTCTCAAACTCCTAAAAATATTTAAGTAAGCAGCAAATTCCTGAGACTTCAGGTCTGCCCTGTGCCTTCTGCCAGGTGGAACTCTGACGGGTTAAATCTGGGGTTGAGCACCTGGCTCATGGGAACCAACCAATTAATTGTATCCCTTCGGTGCTAATGAGGATAAACTCTTTATCAGAAGGGACAGAGGTTCTTTCTGCTATGAAACCATGGAGCACTTACAGGACAAGTCCAGCACCAGCAGATTCTCAAGGCCCTTTTTCAGCACACGGACAGGCGCTGTCATCCTGCGCAGGCCGGCATCTGACAGGGAGTTGTCCTTCAGGAGAAGCCTTTTCACACTGGCAGGAGAGATGCAAACATGCAGTTTATGGTCATTATTTCTGACACTTTTGTAAAATGTCCTGAAACTCTGTGTCAGAGGAGTCATCCTGTGCCAATCCCTACAGGCTCACTGTAAAAAGCAGTGAGAAAGGAGCCTGGGTTAGCAGGACTAACAAATATCTTTATATTTCCCTGCTAGCTCAACAGAAGCACTACTTGAGCAGCTATTCCCACAGCTCCAGTGACAAACTGATCCTAGAGCCAAACATTTGCCAACAGAGACAATAAGCTTCTTTATACCCTCAAGTTCTTTATACCAAGGCTGCCAAACTGAAATGCACTCAAAACTAAGGAGAAATGCTCGGCAAAATGAGAGAGGGCAGATTTGGTAAGTGATACAGGAATGATTTAAAGAAAATAATGAGGTATTATAACATAGATTAACAAAACTCAGGGAAAAAATCACACTAAAGTGCTCTCCTCAGAGCACTGCAAGACAAAACCTTGATGCAAAATGCACCAAAATCTTACAGCAATGTAATATCCTTAATTAGCAGTCATCCTACCTGTTGTTTCCAAAATTTTCTACTTGTCATTCTTTGGTACCAAACAAAATGACAAAATTTACTGTTTTGAGATGTTAACTAACCAAATGTTCAACCTTCTGCTTGCAGAAATCTTCATCTAGAACACTAGTTTGGTTAAAAATTTGGCTGATAGAATTCCCCCTTACAAACAGAAAATGTAAAACATCCAAATGTTAAAGATGCATTTTTTACCCAGGCAATGGAAATTATAAAAAGTGGATATAAAACATGAGACAGCAAATTATCTTGCATATTTTTAGTACTTTGTATGATTCAGGATATGCTTTGTGTACAACAAATTCTGTGTTTTGTTTGCCTACAGAACAGGTTTTAAAATCTTCAACCTTACCCTCTGCAGCCTGTGAAACTTCCCTTTAAAGTCCCAGCCTGATTCTTTGAACTGCTTAGTGGTAGGAAAGAAAATGTCATTTTTAGCTCAAGAAACTGGTACCTAGACAGGGCCTCTTTGGTGAGGTGTTCCAGCAGCTCATGTTCATCTCCAAGTTTACAGCAGGAGAGATCCAAACACGTCAGCTCCCGGAAAGACTTAATTTCTTCAAGCTTTTCGGAGATAACCAGGTATCTGCAAAGCCAAAAAAATTAAAAAAAATAAAACCCCCTCAGTGCTCAGGCATGTGGGGAGGTGTCTACATCCCCAAGTGTCATAAGCACAGTGCACTCATTTCTGCTAAGTACCTATGTGAAAACTGACAGAAATGACCCAGCTGCACTAAGAACCTCTTTATGTGCAGCTGGCACACAACAACCGGTCTGGACTCCCAGTCTTCTCCTTAAATCACTGTCATGGTTTTGATCTGATGCAAAATATTGGACTAACAAGACTTCAACTTGCAAATATTGCTATTAGGAGCTTCTTTATAGGTTATTGCTGTATTATTTCAGAATAATGCAAAATATCCCCGTTTATCATAAGTCAGCTTCACAAACTGCTCTTCCTTACTGTCTAGGATGGGTATAGACAAACCCACACTCATCCAGGTTTAAAATCCACCTCAAATGTGGATTTTAAACAGGACAGGATAGCTTGTCAGTGGCAAAATTTTACTTTTTATGCATGTCAGTAAAATACTTGACTAGGGGTAAAAGTCCAGGACTGGCCAGAGCTGTGGCTCCACCCCAGGCAGCAGTTACACAGTGGTTTTTTTTTTTTTTTTTTTTTTTTTTTTTTTTTTTTTTTTATAGCTGTGCTGGTTCCCTGCTCTGATTCACTCAGCAGCCACGCAAACATCTGTGCTGGAGCTATTCAGTAGGAGGTTTAGAGATGGGAACAAACCACTGAAGAATGGCAGGCATGAGTATGCAGTAATGAGCACGTAGCCCTCAACACCTCCCCTGCAGTCACCTCTTGCTGTCCCTGTGGCAAGACAAGCTCCAAATTGACTGATCTCTCCTGAATTTACCTCATATTCCCCGTGGCAGGACACACCCTGAGGTCAGCATCTTCACTGCATAAACTGGGGGTGATTGTTAAATTGACCCCGCCAGGAGCACCTCTTTGTCCTTGCAAATAAGGGGACCTTGATATCCTCCCAGTGTAATTTTACCCATCAAACCACCCCTCACACCCCTTTCCTGTGCAATCTGGCTCTCCAAAAAGCAGAACCTACAGTCAGAGCACAAGCCAGTTCTTGAGAGAGATTATTAGCTCATGGGGGTTCTGGAGAGGAGAGTGGGCTCTTTTAGAAATAAAATTCATCAGAAAATGCCTTATTTCCTGGATTTCAAAGACTTGATACTTAACTCAGCTTTCTGTAATGGCAAAAGATGCCAGAAGTAGCTTAATTTCTAAATAAGGCCCATAAAACTATCTGTGCTAGAGATAAAAAGGGAGTAGGTTTAAAGGAGAAAACAAAGGATAATTGACTTCTACTCAAACATTCCTACTGTGCTCAGAACACCCTTGGCACTTCAGATGAATATGCAGGCACTTTGATTTTAAACTGGATAAACCATCCCCTTTTCAAGTGTAGAGATGGAAGAGACAGGTTCTGTTACTGGGAAAGACTTCAGTAAGAGCAAGGCTTAAATAATAATAATAATCTGGTTTTAAACTTGGCAAGACTCTTCCAGAGAAAGATGTGGGCATTGACAAGATGGAAAAACTAGTCCTGGACTGTAATCAGGACCTTGTTAAAGTACATTCAATGTTGTTGGTGGCAACAACAATAAATTGAGGTAAAACCTGCCTGATTTCAACTTACCCACAGGTCTGTATCTTCTTCTGAGCCCCCAAAATGAGACACGACAGCAAGCTTATAGTTAGCAAACCCAAACAATTTGCAAAGGTGTATTTTATCTGTAGAGTCAGCTACATGTGTCGAAAAGCTTTTAAACAGCAATTACAGAAACATCCCATGAAATGCCTGAGAAGGCACTAAGCACGTGGATTTCCACAGAAGTGTTGATTATGATTGTTAAAAAATAGTTGCAGGTTTAATCCTCCACATAAGATCCCCCGTTGGTTAAAACAGATGTAGTCTGTTACCTCCATTATGATTTGTATCTTAAAATGAAACCTGCAGCTCCACTTGTAGGAAAGGGATGAGATAAAAGGCAGCAAGCACAAGAATCAGATAAGGATCAGGGTATTTCATTAAAATTAGGTGGTGTTATAAGCTCAAAATGTTATTTTTATTTAATTTAATTTAGGGGAAGCTTGAAGGGATTAATTTAATTTAGGGGAAGCTTGAAGTGTGCTAGCAGAAAGCCCCAGCAGGTGCCAAGGTTTGTTAGGGGACACACTTACCTGTTCCGCAAGCACAGTGAGCACAGCACCAAACTGCCATAGGCTTCAGTGAACTTCTGCAGAGCTCTCAGTCCCGTCACTGGCTCTGTGAACTTCTGTCTTGCTTCTGCTGCTGAAAAGAGCTTTTCAGCAATCTGCTCTGGGAAACCAATCAAGGAGTCGACGTGATCAACATTGTCAGAAATGTAAGCCAGCACTAGGCTAAAGAGGGACTTGGCCGAGTAGCGGAGGTTCCCCTCTTTAGTGTATGTGAAGATGAAATGATCAGTCCTCTGCCTCCTTGCCCTATCGTCCTCCCTGTTCATGCAAAGCTCCACTGAAAAACTTCTGGAAAACAGACTAAAAGGTCTTGCTTTGGGAGTGACATTCTGTATGCCGCCTGCACCCTGATTTACCACGTGCAGCTTCCCATTTTCACGCACGTATATTGGCCCAGCATCCAAATGGCTTTCTGAGTGGAGACAGTACGACATTCCCCTCGACCAGCTCTGCAAAAACAAACCACAGACAGGTGAAGAACAGCCACAGAGGAAAACACGACCCAGGGAAGCCCCCAAAGCTGGCAGCTCCTCTTAGAGCCCTGAGCACGGCCACGTAGCCCTGCGTTGCAAGGAGGGGAGGCTGTGTGGAGCAGGGGTGTGAGCTGCCTGCCACCAAACCACACACCCCGAGTGGGAACTGGACCCCCGGCTTGCTGAGAGGCCCGGGATGGATCCCTGGCCCGGGATGGAGATAGGGGCAGCGGGAGAGGGGCTGGGGTTGAGTGGGAAGTGCCCCCACAAGCAGGCCTGGTTCTGCTGCAGGCAGGAGCAGGAGAAGGAGGAAGAGGAGGAGGGCACATGTCTGACTGCAGCTGGGCAATGGAGCCTGCTGGAACCTCCCTCGCTGGGAGGGTGGCATTCTCCCGGTGCCCCTTCCCCAGCTGCTGCCGGGGGGCTCCGGTTCGTGAGCGGGGCCCTGCGGGGGGCAGGAGAGCTCAGAGCTGCCCCGGCGAGGGGCAGGACACGGACGGGATCCTCTCGGCTCCTGCCCTGCGGGGATGGGGATCGGGTCCTGCGAGGCGAGAGGAGATCGGGCCCTGCCCGAGGGGGGCCGGGGGTACCGAAGGGATGGGGAGGCGGGTGCCAAGGGATCGGGTCCAACCCGGAGCGGGGTCAGGGGCTACGCTGGGAAGGGTCTGTGAAGGGGTGGGGTTGTGCCCGGGGCTGAGCGCACCGGGAGCGGGCACAGCCCCGAGGGGCGCCAGGGGAAGGGGCACAAGGGGAGAGCCACAAGGGGAGGGGGCACAGGGGGAGGGGGCGCAGGGGGAAGGGTCCCCGCCCGGGCAGGGAGGCCAGAATCCCGCTCGTTCCCCGATCCCCCCGGCCCCCACCTACCTGCCCCGGGAGGGGCCGCGCCGTCAGCCGGGCCGGGGCTCGGCGCTCCCGCCGCCCGTCCCGCAGCGCCCGCGGGCGGCGGGCGGGGCCGCGCGGGGGGCGGGCGGCGGGCGGGGCGGAGCGGAGCGGAGCGGGGCACGGCGGGAGCGGCGGGTCCCGCCCGGCCTCCCCCGCCCTGCCCGGGGCGATCCCGGCTTCCCGCACCGGGAGCGGCCGCCGTTCCCCGGGAGCGGGAGTGCCCGGGAGCGGGAGTGCCCGGGACGCGCGATGAAAGCCGCCGACTGGTGCCGGAGCTCGGCGGGGGCCGCCCTGGTCCTGGCCACGTCCGGCGATGCGGAGCACCCCGCCGAGAGCGTGGCGGACGGGTGAGGGCCGGGCGGGGCGCGGGCGGTGGAGCGGCTCCCCCCCGCACGGAGCCCGCCGGGGCCGGGCCCGGCTCGGCCCTTCGCCCTCACGCTGGGGTCGCCTCAGGGTGGAACTGCTCGGGGCCCAGCGCCTTCCTGCTCGGGTGCAGAGCCTGCAGGGCGAGGTGTAAATACCTCCAGAGAGCTGCCCCGTCGTTATACAGGGCAGTGCTGAAAGGATCCCAAATAAAAATTCCTCTTTGCCCCTCTTTCCCTTCCTCCTTTTCGTCCCCCTGTTCTTCTACCCCTTTCTTTTCCACCCCTCTTCTTTCCCCTCCATATTTTTCTGCGATAAATTTCATTCAAGATGGTTATAGATAGAAAGCTGCAGTTGAGGGTTTTGTCCTGTTCTCTCTACAGAAGTTCCAAAACATTTTGGACGACGACAGGCATGTTCCCACAGGAATTGATTATTGGTTTTCCCAAATGTGTAAAAATCAGCAAAGTCGCCATCCAGTGTTATTTGGGTAAGACTTTGTGTCTTGCAGCAGGTAATATGTGCCATATTCAAATGTGTGTCTGTGCCTTAATGAATGCTCCCACAGTAGCGTTACTTTTAACAGATTCATAAACATTTAACTACATAAAGATTTAATTTTGCATAAAGATTAATTTTCACAAAGCAGTCGTCCTACATATGCACAATCCCCCATAGATTAGAGAAAAAAATGAATCAGTTAATGCTCTGGAAGTGCTTTGTAGTTGTAAAGCGATGGAATTCATACCAGTATCGATAAAGAATCAGAAGTTGTGTTGATATTTCAAATTTATGTATATTTTAGTGCGGACCTTAAGGATTGAAAGAAGCACATCTAAAGACCCTGTGGGTTTTGAACAGTGCATTGAAAAAGGTAAGACTGAGTTTGTGAGGTTTTGTTGGAACACTGTAACCCCCTGTCTATTTGTTGAATAAAGTGTGGTGTGATGGTTATTTTATTAGACATTAATCTAACAATCATGTTTAGGCGAATTTTGTTAACACTGCTGGTCTCTGCAGCAGTTTGGAGAGTAAATGCTGTATAAGGGCTAAAAGCACTATTTGTGCACTTTATGTTCCAAAAATTAAAAACAGGCTTACATAGTATAATAGAGTGCCATTTCCTGCATTGTTTGGTTTGGGGATTGGCTTTTTTTAGTGCCTCTTGGGTGACCTTTTCTAACACTGTAATGATTGGGATATATATATACACACACACTGGGATACTACAAAAAAGTATTCTCTTAAATCTCCTGTAAAAATGAAAAATAACAATGTCTATATGCAGTGTAAATTCATGTGTTAAACTCTCAGTCAAGTGAAAACTTCACAGCAACATGAAAATGTTTTCTAGATTTGCAGCACAGAGAAGGACAGCTCCAAATGGAAGAATTTCCAGTGAGTATTTACTGTAGTGGTTCATGAAGTGGGATGTCTGGACTAAGTGGGGAGAAACCATAAAAACCCAAACATGTCTTTATTTACAAACATTGCTCAGTTGGTGTTAAAGAGAGGAATTTGTAGATTGTGGTGTGAAATTGCACTTCCCAGCTGCTCCTCTGTAGATTATGCTATGAAATTGCACCTGCCTAGTGCTCCTAACGAGGTGCAAGGGCCCTTTCCAGAAGTATGGCAATCTTCCCTCCTTCAATTGCTGCCTTTAAGGCTGCAGAATTCAGGAGGTGGTGGGATTTTTTTTTTTTTTTTTGAGTTGCAGGTCAAAGAACTTGATTTATGTGCTATTCAAAAACAGACACTGAAATATCCAGATCCTTGTGTTTAGCAAACTTCTGCCAATGAGATTGGGTAGTTTTGTTGCTACAGGGAATGCAATAACACTGTTTTTATTCCTTCTGCAGCTTCCTGAGTTCCAGGCCACTTACTTGCGTTTCATCATCAAATCTGCCTTTGATCATTTTGTGTCAGTGCACCGGGTGATGGCAGAGGGCACGGCAGACAACACTTGAGCCCAGCTTAAATTTGGGCCTCCATTTTATTTTTTTAATAAGGAAGTTACATTTTGATAGCTGCACTGCAGAGAATGTTTATTATTAGAACCTTGTATTAAAGTGGTTTTTGAAGGTGTGGATGTGGTATGTATTCCCTGCTGGTTTATTGTATGGGATAGAATTGGAGAATATAGAATCATTTAGGTTGGAAAAGACTTTTAAGATCAAGTCCAACCACAACAGAGTGCTGTTGTTAATTGTTGCAACAACTTTCTCATTTTGTAACCTAAACTGTCAGCCTAGAACACCTGAGCATAGCTGAGTCCATTTAAGGTAGTATGTTTATATCTGGCTTACATAGTACGTGAATTAAAATTCAATTTCCTATAAAATGTTTCCCTTGCATTCTGAGTTAAATATATTAAAAAAAAAAAAAAAAAGAGAGCTACTTCAGTGGGATATATTACTTCCTACTGTCAAACAGGTCCTTCAAAAGTCCTTAAATGGGTAACTTTCTGATCACAGAGATTATTAGAAAATTAATATAAATATCTGCTAATGCGTAGAAATAACCCGGGGGAGAGAGGCAGGGCAGGAAGGGAAATAATCTGAAGCCAAATGAGGTGCTTTGATAGACTTTTAATAATTGTAGATCAATCCCTTGTTTCTATAAATATTTTCTAGAATCAGGTCACAGCCGCCAGTGCTTTATGCTGGGACCATCATGACAAATACTCATGGAAACAGATGTTGATAGAGATTGTCTTGCTCAGAAGCCTCCTGAAGTGAGTGAAAGGGAACATTTTATATATACAAGTGCAGTGTGTATCAGTTGCTTTGCATGCCAGTGGACTCTTGGAAATGTCACCACCCTGCAGGATATTCCTTACAAGTGTAAATGTTGGTATCCAGAGCTCAATGGATCAAGCTCCCACATTACTACATGTGGTGTAGGAGTAGTAAGTTACTACAGAACAAAAGTTGGTGTTGTAGGGATGACACCTGAAAGCTTCTAGACAAACATAATGAACCTCATTCCAGATGCTCCTTACATACACATAGAACATTCTTATTTTCTTGTATCTGGCTGTTTTTAAATTTTTGTTGTTGTTGTTCCTTAGACTTTGGTCTGTGACAAATTATTCTTGAACTTCTTTATCGAAATACGTCGAAGTCCTCTTCTTTTTCTATTTCAGCTTTTCCAGGATGGCACGTATTTCTTGGGGGTGATAATTCCAAGGCCCCACTCCTCCCTGAAAAGGCAATAAAATGACACCCTGATGCTCAAGCAGACAGAGCAGAAATCCTTCAGAGCACAGTAGCTGCACCAGAAGTGTGGGCAGGTGTGCCTCGGGCTCCCTTTCCACTGGAGCCATCCCTGGGAGATGGTTATGCACTGGTTACACCCTGCTGTGTCACTGGGACAGAGCCAATGTCTGGATCCTGGAGGTGGGAAGTGTTCCTGAATCTCACAGCTTAGATGTACTTCGGGTTATTAGTGAGCCCAAAGATAAATATTTGAGCAAGGCTGAGGCATACATCAAATATGTACATTATAAAGGCCCAGACTGGTTTTGCTGCATGTTCATTTCTCTCCACACTTACAGTGCATTGTGAAATGTTTAGCTCTCAAACAGAATGAAATAGTGACTGTTACATGTAAAGCAGTCTCAGGTTACCTTGAAATTTAAAAATCTCTGTATACTGTGCTCATTGCTACTGATATATTTTACCTTGTAGATGACCTTCCCTCCTTGAAGCAGGTAGAGTCGTTCTGGCAGCGCAGCGTATTTTGAACTGCTCAGGTTTTCCATAGTGTCTAAAACCACTGGGCATAGAGGGAGATTTTTCTGGAGAAATTGTGCTGCAATTTTTCGATCTTCGAGGCTTCTGTGATTTTTAATAACGACATTGTTTTTAAAAGCCCATCCATCTAAAACAAATGAGGAAGGGATTTAGGAATGAAGGTTTTGAATAAGTGCAGTGCAAGGGTGGACATGTACTGTGTGTCATATCCCAAAACTAGGTTAAAAGACTCCTGCAGTTTATTCCTAACATCAAAACCTGCCATGAAATGAAAGCCTCCCTCAAACTATGGCAGCACTAGAGCTTTCCAATAAGTGGTCCCAAGATCTTTTTTTTCCCTTTAATTTCATCAAACCGTATTTTCCTCTTGCTCTGGATTCAGAAATATTTGATGGATTTTAACTGAAATTTTCTTGCAGAAATCAATCCTAGAAAGACACCAGGTGTGGAACATGTATTCTATTTGGGTGGGGCTTGTCAGTGTTGTTCATTCTGCTTTATTGTACTCATTAAGCCTATAAACCCGAATTACAGGTCTCTGAGAAGCAAAATGTGGGCCAGGACAGACCTTTGTTTTTCAGAACTATGCAAACAAACATTGGCCCACAACTCTTCCAAGTAAAGTAAAAACTAGTAAAAGAGTTTGATGACTGACACAGTCATGATCTGATTCTCAGCTCCTGAAAATGACATATTGCAAGAAAACTATTAATGTTGGGTTTTATACAAACATTTAATCGTGGGATAAAACCAGTGCCAACGTGTTACTTAGAATCCAGTGTAGATAAACAAGTGTGGTTCATTTCCTTGCTAAATTTTTCAAATTGGGGGTCTGCATCCTGTTCTTGGAAAATGTTAAAAACGAATTTTTTTTTCTATAGTGTACACTTAACTTTTGTTCTATGAAATGTCTTTCCTTCCTCTTTCCAAAAGGAGCTGTACTAACATCGAGAGGCCATTTGTTAAAGATACAGCTGTGTCCTTCACATGAGTAACTCAGTGTAGAGTCAGAAGTGTAAGTAGAATCTTAGGAGAATTAGGGACACAAACTGGTGCCTAGATGTGGTGCTGCCACTTGATTTGAAGATTTCTCTCCTGTTTGCAGCTCCCTCCTTTACTAGCACACTTTTTTTTTTTTCCCCTAAAGGAAGTGACACATTTGAAGCTGTGGTTGGCATGACTGTGGTGTTTGTACTGTACCTGCTGCGTGAGCTTCCTCAATGTAGATGATAAGGAAATCTGCTATTGAGCTGAAATCTTTGATGAGCTTGTTGAACTCAGCAAATTTTAGCATAAATGAAGGTCAGGTGCAACTTCCAAAATTCAGGATTAAAGGTCGGTTATCTGGGGGGGAAAAAAAAAAAAAAAAAAAAAAAGTGGTTAAGAGAAGGGAGGAAGGACAGAATTAAATGCATTGAACTGAGCCTCTCGTGCAGAGATTCCTGGACAACACTAAGTCGCTTCATCAACTTCTCCTAGGTCAGTAAAATCAGCAGCAGAACCTCTGCATCTCTGCAAAGCAGGCATAAATGTGTTTTTCCTAGCCTGGCTGTGATCTGTGCTGCATCCAGCAAGGAGTTTACCTGAGGGAACCCTGCCCAGTACAGGCAGGAGGCACCCTGCAGTCACACAGCTTCTCTTTTCCTTATCACAAGAGCCAATTCGCAAGTTACCAACGTTTTTCAGGACAGGGAACTCATCCAAAATGGGCATCTCAGCCTCCCTGAGATCCTTAGTGTGGAGAAAGTTCAAAAATACTAAAGATGGCCTTCTGCAAGGTTATGCAAGGACAGTGGTTCAGGGGTGGGCATTGAGGACAGTGCCTTTTCATGTCCAGATGTTTTAGATGTGTCAGTTCAAGCTGAGCTGAAGGGACACTGCAGACTGCATCACAGGCTTTCAGGCTTTCAATGTATTTCTGTGATTTCCTGTCCAAACACAACTCTGGTGATGTATTTTATTAAACTGACCTTACACTGGCAACAGTATCTGCAGTTGCTTACAAATTAACGCAGTATTGT
Source organism: Hirundo rustica (assembly GCF_015227805.2). Taxonomy (NCBI): domain Eukaryota; kingdom Metazoa; phylum Chordata; class Aves; order Passeriformes; family Hirundinidae; genus Hirundo; species Hirundo rustica. Next base: position 5,023,183 of record NC_053458.1, read on the forward strand.
GTTGGTGTTGGCATTTGTTTGCAAGGCCTTGATTTAGGAGAGCTTGCAGGATTTTTAAGCACCTCTTTTAGTCTGGTTATGCTAAATTCCATCAAATCTGTTCAAGATCTTTCTGGCTTAACTTAAAAGCTGCTGCTAACATAGATCCACATCCTAAAGAATCAAATAACAGTGGTATTTCCTGTAGATACTATGTATCTCTTCTCCAAATTTGCAGCCCATTTTCTACATAAATATCTATATATAATTAGGAATGCAGAGTGAGCGAAGGATGTAATCCCTCCTGTGGGGATGGAGGCTGAAGCTTAATGATTAATTCCACATTCTAGTGAGATCTCAGTGGGAGGCAGCGGACAAAGTACAAAGCAGCTACTTCTGTTTTATTCCCGGCCACTTTGGATCTGGAAAAACCCACTGTGTGCTTTCTAGCTTTTAGGCTGGCAAAGGGAGCTGGTGTGGAATTTTCTGTATGGGCAGAGAACGACAGCCAGCATTCAGGAATCCCTGCACACAGTTCAGTTCTGGGCCTTCTCTCCTTAAAAAAAATTATTACCTTGGCCTTCGGCAAAAAGTGTTTTTAGGCAGAGCCAGCTCTTGCAAAAGCTCAGTGGTGTGAAGGAATACTATAGACAGGGTGATAAATGCAGGTTATTTTTGAAAATCAAGAAGCAGCTGGAGTAAACGTGCTGCATCTTCTCCAGCAGATCAGTGCTGGTGGTCTGCACATGATGCACTCAGTGCCAGCAGCCTGTCCCTGTGCCCTCAGCAGCATCTCCTCATTTATGTTCTCAGCAAACCCAGCCCAGCTACGTGGCTCAATTACTGACCTTTCATGAAATCCAGGACGTGACGAACTTCCCCGCCGAGGGTCACCACCGGTGTGTTGGGAGCAGGGTGTCCCTCGTAGGCTTCATCCTCCAGCCTCTTCCACTTGACCTTCAGCACAAACTGCAAATATTTGAAGCTGAAAAAAGTCGGGCCCCAGTTTTCGTAGCTGAACTTTGGATTCTGGTTCATTCTGCTCTTTTCGCCCATCTTTAGGATGTATCTTTTCATGGCGTTGGGGAACAGTATCATCAGTGTTTTGCCAACCACAACAGACAGAGTAACCTGCAGAAGAATCAGGATTTTCTGTAGGAATACCCTGATGCCCAACATCGTGGTGGAGAGGTCTGGCCGCTCGCGATGGGAGCACAATGCGAGGCAGGGGCAAAGGTAGAGGGTGAAGGGGAGGGAAAACATTCACGTGTTTGACTGAGTTTCTGCCTTGCCTTGCACACTGTCCTCTCCCTGCACTTGAGCCCCTGTGTGAGCAAGGATCCTGTCAGCCGTGCTCCCTCCAGCTGCACCAAAAGCATCGAGTGCAGCCGGGGTGGATGTGTGCTGCTCACTGCAGTGAGGCTTATCCACAACTTTGGTCTGTATTTACAAATGAGGAGAGCTGGATCAGGGTGTTTACCGTGAATCCCAGAGTAAAGACTAAGGTGCAGGTGCTTGAGGCTTTGGGGTGATGCAGATGCTGTGCAAACAGTGCCCTGTTCCTCCTGCTCCGCCTGCTTTTGGGCCTCTGCTGCAATCAGGGTTTGGCATTTTGGGGCTGAAAGATTAAATATAAATATACATACTCCAGAACATAAAACATCCAGCTCGTCCCCAGCACAGGAAGGACATGGATCTGTTGGAGCAAGGCCTCTAGAGGCCACCAGGACAAGAGGGACGGAGCAGCTCTGCTGTGAGGAAGGGCTGGGAGAATTTGGGTTGTTCAGCCTGGAGAAGAGAAGGCTTTGTGGTGACTGAACTGTGGCCTTCCAGCACCTGAAGGGAGACAAGACAGATGGAGAGAGGCTATTGACAAGGGCCTGCAGTGACAGGACGAGGGGGAATGGCTGCAAACCAACAGACAGCAGGTTTAGATTAGGTATGAAGAAGAAATTCTCTCCTGTGAGGGTGGTGAGGCCCTGGCACAGGGTGCCCAGAGCAGCTGTGGCTGCCCCATGCCTGGAAGTGTCCAAGGCCAGGTTGGATGGAGCTTGGAGCAACCTGGGACAGTGGAAGGTGTCTCCGTCCATGGCAGGGGGTTGAAATGGGATGAGCTTCAATGTCCCTTCCAACCCAAACCTTTCCGTGATTCTCTGAGAAAGCACCCAGTTACCAAAACACGCAGTGTAGGTTTACAACAGATGTGCATGATTATCTGCAGTCCCTGTGCGTTCGCGCACGGACCTCACAGACGGCAGCCGCCGCCACCCCTGACCAGCGGCGCTCTGGCCCTTTAAGGGGGCGGGCGGGCGCGCACGCGGAAGCGCCGCGCGGGCTCTGATTGGTCGGTGCCGGGCGCGTCGGCGGCGGGGCTGTTGCGCCCCGAGGGGCGGGGGGCGCAGGGGGTCCCGGCGGCGCCGCTGATTGGCTGAGGCCGCGCGGCGGCTGCGGCGCCTTTAAGGCAGCGGAGCGGCGGGTGCGGGGCCGCGGCGGTGCCGAGGTGCGGGGCTGCCCCGGGCCGGGGAGCGGGCGGGCCGCGGGGCGCTGCAGCGCTGGCACGGGGCGGGGGACCCGACTCGACCCGTCCCAGCGCTGTCCCTGTCCTCTTGCAGGAGGGTCGAGCCCCGGGGAGCTGATCCTCATCCAGGCGGATGAATGGCGACGGCGGACGACCTCAAATTCCAAGGTAAAGGCGATGTGGCAGGTGCGGGCGCGGGGCTGGGCCCCGGCTCGGGGAGCCGTCAGGCGCTGGAGGCTTTGGGAGCGTTTCTGAGCGTTCGCGGAATAAAAACGTCCTGGGAGCTTTGCTTATGGGGTCAGGTACCCTGAATTTTCTGAGATGAAATTGTGCCTCTGGCGAGCTAAAAAATGTAACCGGTGTTGGCTGAAATCGTGGACTGAAATCCTTCGTGGTAGCAAGTGACAGCTGGAAAGGGGCAGAGCGCTCCGTAATTTGCAAAAGGCCCCGCTCTCAGACTCCCTTAGTTCTTCATGAAAAATCTCATACCAGTTTTCGGAGACTATTAAAAGTACCCATTTCTTCAGCGAGGCAGCTTTCCCCTCCCCTTGCAGGGATCTGGTGGCCTCGGCTCGGGGCTGTTGGCAGGGCAGGAAGGAAGGCAGGCTGCCTTGGTGCCAGTGTAACATCCTGCAGGCAGATGGGCAGGAAGAGCAGACCCACACTTTATTGGCTGACTAAACGCTCAGCTGGATCCATGTCAGTCTGGGCTTTAGGAAACAGGTCGTACCCAACGTGCCTAAGCTAGTGGTTATCCTGTCTCAGGGTCTTTATGTGTTTATTTGAGCCATGAGAACAAAAATTTTAGTGTCTTGATCGTCGCCTGTCTTGTAATTCGCAGAATTTGACGATGCAGCTAATTTGCTTGCAGCGAATCCTGATGCCACCACCATAAGCATCGATGAGCCAGTCGAAATCCCCAAGAATCAGCACAGCCGCCTGCAGGAGCCAGGGAGGGAAGAGGATGATGAGTTACTGGGCACCGATGACTCCGATAAAACCGAGGTAATCCTCTCACCCCTGCTGCTGGAGGCCTGTGGGAAAGATGGAGAGGGACTTCTTACAAGAGCATGTAGAGACAAGGACAAGGGGGATCAGATTCAAACTAAAAAAGAAGAGGTTTAGATTGGATATTAAGAAGAAATTCTCTCCTGTGAGGGTGGTGAGGCCCTGGCACAGGGTGCCCAGAGAAGCTGCGGCTGCCCCAATCCTTGGAAGTGTTCAAGGCCAGGCTGGATGGGGCTTGGAGCAACCCCCATGGCAGGAGGTTGAAATGAGATGATCTTTAGGTTCCCTTCAGTCACAGGCCATTCTATGGTTCTGACAGCAAAACGAACTTGTCATGGTGATGAGGGTGTGTGTTCCAGATGATGTGGCAGCAGGTAGTAAGAGGCTGCTCTTTAGAACCTCAGGCCATGATTCTGCCTACAGGGAGATAAGAGACTGGCTGCCAACAGCTATTGGAGAGGGAAAGGAAAACCATTACATAATCCATAGGAAGCACTACCCTGTTAAGTTTGTTTGCAGTTTGGGTACCAAAATCACGTGACTACTGCGTAAATGAGCTAGTAATGCATAAATTGTGTGCTTGTAACACTTCCCATGTTGCCTTTTGCACCATCCAGCTGCTTGCAGGACAGAAGAAAAGTGCCCCTTTCTGGACTTTTGAGTACTACCAGACCTTCTTCGATGTGGACACATACCAGGTTAATATTCTGCTCCAGAGCAGAACTGTTGTCTGAATTATGCCTTATCCATTGAGGTTTTTTTCCTTCTTGCACTGTCAGTCAGACAAATCCTTATGTTTCATAGGTCCTGGACAGAATCAAAGGGTCGGTGTTCCCAGTCCCTGGGAAGAACTTTGTAAGGCTGTATATCCGCAGCAATCCCGACCTGTATGGTAAGTGTGAGAGGTGGGAGGCGTTACTTTCTGTGCTAAATATTTTGAGTCTGTATTTAAGTTTACTTCCTGGCCTAAGAAAGCAAGAGAGCAGAAGAGGTGCTATTGATTTTGTTTCCTTTTAAGGTCCATTTTGGATATGTGCTACACTCGTGTTCACCATTGCTGTTAGTGGCAATCTCTCAAATTTCTTCATCCATCTGGGCAAACCAACGTACCACTATGTGCCTGAGTTCAGAAAAGGTTTGTAAGTAGTCATTTGTGAGGGGTTTTGGGTGTGTTTTTTGTTGCGGTTTTTTGTTTGTTTGTTTGTTTTGGTTTTTTTTTTAATGTGCAAATGAAATAATATGAAACCAGGTCATGGTGTTGATTTAGTACAGTCTTTTGATTGATTGTTGTCTTTAATTTTTAGACACGGGAAACAAGCCCTTAAAATGGGCTGTGAGTGGCAGAATCCTGTTTTTTCAGAGCATAAACTAGTTTCAGGGTTTTAGAAGAGCAAACAGGAGTAATTAGTTATTTTCTAGCTTTAGTGGATGTCTCCTTGTATAGAGAGTGAAAGCCCAGCACTGGCCTCCGTGGCCTCTCAGGAACCTGCAGGCCTCAGGCAGAAAATTACCAGATCAGATTATCACTCATATCACCTACCAAGGGCTGGAAGTTGTTACCTTTTGGCAAATTCAAAAATAAGCAAAAGATGCTCAACTGATTTGTTCCCCAAAGAACTCAGAGTGAGGAGCCAGATTGTCTATATCTGTCTTTGTATTATGAGGGAGGCTGCTGTCCCTGCAGAGGAACAAAGCTTCTCTTTGTTTCCAAAATCCTTAGTGTACTGAGAAGAATGTTGCCACTTGGGAATGCAGTCACTTGAATAATTTCAGATTTGACACTACCTGTTAGTAGCTGAATCTCTATTTTTAACTAAGTTTTTCCTGCTTCTGGGGCTTTTTCTTTACAACTGAAACCGACAGCTTTTTGTACACAGGCATAATAAAGAAATTGAAATTATCTAGACATCTTTTCAAGAGTCTTTACTTTTAAACTAACTTGAAATGCTGGCAGAGTATTGGGTATAAACTAGATACAAATGCAAAGTTCTCAGTTTATTGATAATTCAGACTTCATCTTTTGGAAGTATCTTCACAGGTAGCTTCCTAGTTTTCATGCTGAATGCTTCTACACCCTTGATTCTGGCAGGATTCAGAGTAGAACATTAAACCTTTTGTTGTGTTTCCAGTGTCCATAGCAGCTACAACGATTTATGCCTACGCTTGGCTTGTTCCCCTTGCTCTCTGGGGATTCCTGATGTGGAGGAACAGTAAAGTCATGAACATTGTCTCCTACTCCTTCCTGGAGATAGTGTGTGTATATGGCTACTCCCTCTTCATTTACATTCCCACAGCGGTACGTATGGCTAAAGAGTGCCCCTCTCACATGTCCTGCTTGAGAAGATTTGCTGTTTCTTATAACATTGTTGATATTTGTCGAACTTTTGGAGACTGGGAGAATCTTTTGCTCTTTTTCTCGAAGCTTGTCTTGTGTGAAGGTGTCTTGTGGGTGTTTGAAAAGCCCAGGACACATCATTTCTCCAGAGGCAGCAAAACCAAGCGAGGTGCTGCTGGGTGAGCCCGAGGCAGCCTCAGGAATCAGGATGTTTGTGTCCCCAGGGAACAGATATCTGTGCAGGACAGCAATGCTGATGGCTCCAAGGACAGGTTTCCCTGGCAGGGGCCCTCCTCTGGCTGGGGACAGGCCTCGGAGGGAGTGGCATAACTTAGGATTCACTCTTGTATCTGGGAGTAGAGCTCATCCCCGCTCTTACTCTTTCCTCCACTAACAGAGACGTGTCAGACAAAGGCGTGAGTTCATTTGTGCGCAAATCGGCTGGCGGTGATGAGTGTCACGGAACAGCCAGCCTCCCTGCCAGCCTCTCCCTGCCTTTTCCAGATTTTGTGGATCATCCCGCAGAAGGTGGTGCGCTGGGTGCTGGTGGTGTTCTCGCTGTGCCTCTCGGGCTCTGTGCTGGTGATGACCTTCTGGCCCGCGGTCCGTGACGACAACCGCAGGATCGCCGTGGCCACCGTGGCCACCATCCTGCTGCTGCACGCCCTGCTGGCTGTTGGCTGTTTGGTGGGACACTGCCCTTCCTTTTCCCTAATCTCCTGTTTCCTAGCACAGGTGGCATGTTAAGGGAAAGGGAAGGAAGGATTGGCTGGTCACTGGAAAACCTCCAGTGTAAAAATTCCAGTTATTTTAAACGTAGCAAAAATTGATGCCGGCGTGACCTTGACAGTGCTGGTAATAAATTCAATAATCAATTATGGAGTCATAGAATATCTCCAAGTTGGAGGGGGCCCATCAGGATTATCGAGTCCAACTTCCACAGGACAGTCCTGAATTTACCTGAAATTCATCGTAGTATCAGCAAAGCATTAATCTTTATAGCATCCAGTTTCACTTTATTCCAATGAGTACTATGCTTGGTCCTTTAGAAGGATTAAGTGTTCAATATAAAGCATGTGCTTATGAGTTTTAGCAGGTTTATGTTTTCATATACAGGAAGTGTTAGAAAACAGAAGACCCTGAGGCCACTGAAATTTGCAAGAAACACTTAAATGATTTGTTTCCTTATTGCAGTGGGTAGAAGGGTATCAGCCAGGCCTCAGTTTCCACAGCTTCCAGCGCAGGTGGATCTGGTTCCCCACAGCTCAGTGCAGGGAGGTGACAGCAAAACAGCTCTCCCTGGATCTGCAATCCAACCCTTTCCAGTACAGCTCTTTTCCAAAGGCCTTGGATGCTAACACTTAATTTCTAAAGTACAGTTCAGAGCACCATTTTAATTGACCGTTTCTAAAACAGAAAAAGATTCAAATTTACCGTTTCAGTGCTGTGTTTGTACCTGTGTTTGATGGGTGTGGAAAGAAAGGGCTGGGATGAGGCAGCACTATATGTTTCTCTCTAAATAGTTGTGGTTTTTTTCTCTGATAATGTAGGCATACTTTTTTGATGCCCCTGAACTGGATATTCCTGCACCTATTATCCCTGCTCACAATGGAACAACAGTAATAACAAAGAGTCACTAAATTAGGTAAGAACCCAATCTAAACTTTTTTTTTGTTTCTGCAGTCATCGCAGATATCTTAAAACTTTACCCAGTCATTATGGTTGAATGGAAAGGGGTTTAACAGACTAATTTTGCTAAATAGAGTCTGTCTATAAATAACATTTATTAACTTTGTTTCAGTTGTAAGTTTTAAGTACAGCTGTAGAAACTGAAAAGACTCCAAGGAACAAAGATCTGTTACTTTTCTTTTCTTTGAGGTTTGGTCTTGGTGAAGAAGCTCACATTTAAATAAGTAATATACTCAGTCCCAGAAGCCGTTCCCTTACAAAAACCCAAAAGCATTTATTTGAATTTATCCTGCACAAGTGAAACTTAAGCAATAAACTGTTGCACTCTGGTTTTTCTTTCCTTTTAATGTGAAAAGCAGATTGAGTTTTTCGCCCTTCATGTTTGAGACCATTTCAGAGCAGCAGCCCTGTGTGGGGACAGCTGTGTAGGTTCTGGGCAGGGCTGACTCAGAGCCTGAGCCATCCATCCCTCTGGACTGCATTCCTCCTGTGGGATAGCTTGAGCTTTTGCTTCCTGGCATCCAGGACTGCTGCCAGCAGCAGATGACGTTTGAATTCTGTTAGATAATTCTGTGCAGGAGATCCAGAAACAGGCTAACAGACATGTAAAGGCCAGGCCACCAGTGTGTTTGTGAAAATCAGGTTATTTACTGAATAGAAGCTATATTAGATTTAAAATAAATAATCTGAAAAATAGCCAAATGTGCCTAGTGAAAGGCGCGTAAAAAATTACACAATCCAATAATGCAAGTCAATTTTAGTGGGTTTTCCTCCTGCAGAATCAGTTTTTCATTCCGGGTACCTAATAAGAATCAATATGATGGTAATGGATTTTAGTATTGAAACTTAAATATGTGTCCTATTATGTCCTCTGGTGAGGAGCTGAAATATTCACTGGAGTTATTTCTCTCTTTCAGATGACACCACCAGTTTCTCCATCTATACAGTAATTTTATTTTAGGTTATTTTTTCACTGAAGACCTTGGAAACTTCAAGAACAAGGGATGTGTTTTGCAGCAGGATGGACAGTGATGTCCCATGGACATATGGACATCTCCATTTTTCCTGGACACTGACTGGTTCCAGGAGGAGAGTGAACCATCGATCCCAGTCTGGAACAGAAAGGGATTATTTTTGTTTGGTTGGGATTTTTTTTATCTGTTTCGCTTTTTGGAGGGATTTATTTTTTCTTTCATTCAGTCTATGCTCGCCCACACTGTTTTGCCTCTGAATAAAGCATTCTGAAGGCGATGTGAGATCTGTATTTTGTGCACAAAGCATCCTAACGCTCTAAAGCGAGGGGGAGGGTTTGCTCCAAGGTATGGTGTTCTGACAGGAGTGAATCGCCTTCAGGTGGGTCCGTGCCGCCAGCGAGGCTTTCAAAGTGCAAATAAACGGACGCAATGTGGACTAATGTGACAATTTATTTCCTCGCCGCCCCGGACTCCATTCTGTCCCCTCAGACACGGAGGAGACCCCAGAGCCCCTCAGGCCGCCATCGCCGCGCGGGGCACGCCGGGACGCGTAGTTTCCACCGCGAGTGACGTCACCCGCGCACACCCGGGGGCGGGGAGAAGGGGCGTGCGCGCCCTCCCATTGGCTACCGCCCGGGCGCGCGGCGGAAGTGTCGCGGGGCCGGCACGTGGGGCCGTTGGGCGGCGGCTTTGAACGGGCGGCCGGGCCGCGGCCATGGAGGCGGCGGCGGGCGGGCAGCGGGCGCTGCTCCGGCAGGTCGGTCCTCGGGCTGCGCTCCCCACGGGCTGCGCTCCATCAGGCGCTGGGCTGGCGGGTGGCGGCGCATCCTCCCCCGGTCCCGGTTCTATCACGCTGTCTCCCCGCAGGCGCTGGGCTGGCGGATGGTGTCTGTGCCGGGCCCCCCTCACTCTCTCTCCCCTCAGGTTTTGGGGTGGTGAGCACCGGTCCCCTCACCCTGCGCACCCCTCAGGCGCTGGGCTGGCGGGTCCCGGTCCGCCCTCCCATTTTCACCGTGCAGGCACTGGGTTGGCGGGTCCCGGTCCCCTCACGCTGTGTCCCCGCAGGTTCTGGGCTGGCGAGTGGCCGCCACCATCACCTGGTCCGTGCTGCTGCTGCCCATCTGCACCGCGGCCTTCGTCGTCTTCAGCGGCCTCGACCCGTTCCACCCGGTGCGCTGGATCTCCAGTAGGTGCCCGGCCGCGTTTTCCTGGTTTTGCTCTCGCGTGTTTGTGTTTCTGGGGTTTTATTCCTGTACTCTGTTGTTTTGGGCTCAGTCCCAGATAACGGGAACTGAAGGTGGCATCGTGTTGCACTTGCGTTTTGAATAGTCTTTGGCCTTTTAAATGTTTCTGTATTACAACCGCAGCAGCCGCAGTCTACCCTAGGTAGGAGTAAGTGTTTCGAGTTCATGTGAGTAAATTCCTCACAGAAAAAAACCAAACAAACAAAAGCAACAGGTTAAGTGCTTTAGTTATCTGTTCTGGGTCCTTGGACACGCTTCCCTGTGCACTCTCTGCAGCTGCTGTTTCCATAATCAGCTTCAGTTTTCACCGTGGTGCACTGAATTCTAAGAGAAATTCCTGAAGCAGCCACTCTACATGGTGAGAATAACTTCCCCTGGGTGCCTACAATGAAAATTGAGAGGTGTTTAGCTGGAAGCTCAATGCCTGTGATCATTGAGCTGCTCCAGGCAGAGAGAATTGACTTCCTTCTTCCCTTGAAAACAGAAAAGCCCAGAAGAACTACTCTGTAAGAAAATTCTTTTCTTTTTAGTGTGGCTGGATGGCTGCAGCTTTTCTTAAATGAAGGGAAATGTGATATTTGAGCCACGGTTTTTTGGTTTTTTTTTTTTTCCAAAACATCACTTTGTTATAAGTGTTCACTTATAAGAAAAGCAGCTGTAAGGGTCTAAAATAGTTTCTATAAAGTTTAAATTTGCTTTTGTGCAGAAATGTTGTGTAGCTGGGCAGACCTCATGTGGGATTAGAAAGTCTCTTGACCATTACTCCCCTTTAAGCACTCAGTGGATTATTGTCCATTGCTTAAATGACCTGTTCTGTTATTTTATATGTTGCTGCTGTCTTATTGCAATTTTCTGAACATTAATATTTTTAATTTTTTAGATTCTTTCAATGATTTGTATACTTCCTATGTCATCTTTTGTATCTTCCTGATGTCTGTGGTGATAATAGTAATAAGCATCTTCAACGTTGAGTTTTATGCAGGTGGGTTGTGTAAATTGTTGAACTATCTTTGATACCTAAATTAAATAGGATGATCATTTATAATTTAGTGTCTGATCCTGTGAAAAGTTCTTTAGTGACAATGGTGAGGTGTTGTTTTTTTGTTTTTTTTTTTTTTTAATGAGAGATTTTATGAGAAAGAAGTGAAAATGTTTTTTCTGCTTTTGTTTACAGTTGTGCCATCGATACCATGCTCTCGATTAGCACTGATAGGAAAAATTATTCACCCTCAGCAAGTCATCCATTCCTTTGTTCATGCTATCATGGGAATGCTGGTTGCTTGGTGTGCTACAGTCATGACAAAAGGGAGGTTCCAGTTTCTTGCTGTGTCCTGCACACCTTCAGAGAGGTAATTGTGTGTGTCAAAGATAAACAAAGAGCTTTTATTGTAAAATGCATTTACTGATCCTTTCTTTCAAAAAGAATCCCAAGTATTTGGGTGTTCTCAAAAACCAGCAATTACATGTTGATTTTCTTTGTTAAAGGAGAGAAAGTACCCCCCTTTGTAAATGTTACAATGCACAGAGAAATAACTGGACCAGAAGAACTAAATCGCCAGGATTCTTAATGGAAAGTTGTTGACAAGTTGGTTGTCACTTGAACTAGATCTTGGTCGTGTGGTTAATGGGATATATTTCCTGCATAAATTACAAAAACAGGTGGTGAGATTCCTACTTTAGCAAAAACTTACTGAGGTATCGTCAGATGTGCTAATCAGGAAAGTAAAATCAAACTTCTGATGTGATTTCCCTTGAACAGCTTTTTGTTTTGGCCTCAGAATTGATTCTAAGTTTTCTATTTTAGCCTAGAAGATGCTGTTCCTCAGATGTGCCTAAATGAGTATCACCTCTTCTTTCTGCTTTCTGGAGCTTTCTTGGGATACAGTTACAGCCTTTTCTATCTTATTAACAACATGAATTATTTGCCATTTCCAATCATACAGGTAAGAGGTTTAAGCATCTTTGTAGAAAGACACGTATAAGTGAAACAGTGATCAAAAAAGCCTGGATAATTTATGAGCATGGCAGCAGGAGCTGCCTGTGTGCAGCTGCTGTCACTGATAGATGAAGTGTACACCCAGCTTTAAATGCCAGCAGTGTTCATCCTACTCCTTCCTCCTCAGCTCCTTTTAAATGAGCACAGAAATTGGGATGCTGTGACTCTTCACATTTAGACTGCACCCCTCTGATGCATGTTAAAGCTGGCTGAGGTGGCAGGTGAACTACAGGAGAAAGACAACGTGCACAAACTGGGTACCAATTTCAGGAACTGACAACAAGGAGCACCTAAAAGCTGAAAATCTTGACAGTTAAAAAAAAAAACAAACCAACAAAAAAAACTTCAGTTCAAGTCTAAATAGCACATTAAATCTTGCTTAGAGCTCAACATCCAAAGCCTTTTTGTATGTGTAGCCCTATGGAAACTGAAATCCCATTAATTCCTCCGGAGGAGTTTTGCAGAAATCTGTACCAGCGTGAAAAATCACCTTAAAAATATTTCTGTTGCTGCAGCCTCACAGCAGCCATTAACTTTTCCTGATTCCCAGACTGACAGAGTCCACACTGCCAGTTTGGCAGGAGTTGTCTTTAACCAAGGTTGGTTGTATTGGTAAAAAACATGGGCTGCACTGTGCTGACCATTCAATTCATCAGCAAACCAAATAGCATTTTGACAATGCTGTAGTTAGAATATTTTTAAATAGATTAAAAAAATCTATTTCAACATTCTTAATTCTCCTTTTTATTTTTTTTTTCTTCTGTTTTTGCCTTTATTTTTTTCTTGTTTTTTTTTCCCTAATGCAACCTAGTAAAATAAAAAAATTCAATCACTTTGGTTGCATTTGGTTTGCATAGTTTCATTTTCATGGTTTCATTTGTCAGCCTTATTTGGAGGAAAGCATCCGTGTTACGTTGGTTTTGCTGCTTGGATGATTATTGACTGTGGAACTCAGGCTTGTCTTCATTTTCCCTATATTTTAATTAAACATTTAGAATGTAAATGAAATCTAGTAGATTAAAGATACTGTGCTGGTTTTACATATGCCCTTTTTGGTTTGGTTTGTTTTTTTTTTTTTTCCTTTATTTTGCATTAGACAGGGTTGTTCTAGTTTGTTCCCTTATGTATTAAGCCAATCTACCCCTTTCTTTGTTTTCACTGCTACAAGCAGGAAACGGGATAAGAACTAGAAATTATTATAAAATGTCAGGGAAGATTGGGAGCATAATTAATAAATGTAATTTATTATCTTACCTGGAATTATCTTAAATTAAGTTTTTAATTGATCTAGACTTCAGGCTTTCAAGTAGCTTGTCCTTTTCTGTTGTATTATTTTTATTAACTGTTTCATTGATTTGTTCTGAATGTGGAATACTAAACGATTTCTTTTGTTTGGTTTTAGCAATACAAGTATTTACGCTTCAGAAGATCTCTGCCTCTCCTGATAAAACACAGTTGTGTGGAATCACTATATTTTGTTAGAAACTTCTGTGTCACTTATTACTTTTTTGGTAAGGGTTCCTGACATTCTCTATTTTTTGTATTTGTAATTGCTGTATTTGAAAACTTTAATCAGTCAGGCTTTGGACTGCTCCTCCCACTGCCTGGCAGTGGAAATGTGGTGTCCCAGAGCTGAACCTGACACACCAGCAGTGGGCAGGACTTCACTGTGTGTAATGTTGCTGTTTCATCCCATTTTTTTAGGCAAGGATCAGCACTTTGGTTTTACTCTCAAGTGCCCTTTGGATTATTTGGAGGGAGCTTGGGAAGCAAAGGCAGGATGGCTCCCTCCAATATGAAAATGGAGTTTGGTTTGTGGTAAAAGAAGATCTGTGCTGATGAAGATGGTTGTACTGGACTTTCTGAAAATCAGGAATTCTTTGTTAGGGTTGTAATTATCCTCCTAAATGATGTCAAACTATGCAAGAAATATTATCCCTTTATTTACATCAGGGGGATAAATTAAAAGTATGGTGGTTCTATATCAGATTCCATTAAGTCTTTAAAAGCACTTTGCTGCTGCCTGGGCTGTAGTGAAAATTAATATTAAATTACTAGTATCCCTCTTTTGTTAGTGAGGAAGCACAATTAACTCACTGCTGAGAAGCAGCAATAAAAGAGAAGGTCTGCATCTCTCAGTGCATAGCTGCTAGCCTGAAGCCTTTTTTCATTCTCTTCTTTCTATTTCTTAAAACAAAGTAACCCCAAAGGCAGATTGTCTCCTTGTCCATGCGAGTTACAAGACCAGTCTCCTGTCTCTGTATGAATTCTATTTTTGTCCTCTTTTTCTGGCCTACTGTGTGTGTGTTTTGTTGCGTTGTATTTGTTTTAGAGTTTCTTTTTGGCCCCCTAGGTTATATCCCAAAGGTGTGGATATGTACCACGATGGATCTCCATACAGACAGGTAGGTAGGACACTGTGCTGGAAATGTGGAATATTTTTGGGAGGTTCCTTTGCTGAGGAAGTGCAGCCTGGCAGCAGGACTCAGTTCTTTGCCTCCCCACACAGAATGTGGGGAGCTCTGGCCCCCACATGAGCTCTGGCTCATTTCTGAAAGGAAGCCTAAAGGAATCAGCATCCCCTTGTCATTAAGATAGTAATTAGGAAATCACTTTTATTTTTTTCCCCATAAGCCTCTAAAGTATTAGAAAGTGTCAACACTCCAGATTGCATCTATGAGTTTTACCTGGTTTTCTGTGGTTTTTTTTTTTTTTTTTTTTTTTTCTTTAATTGGGAGGGAACAACCTTATATTTTTATGACTGCTGTTTGTTTTAAAATAGGGAAGCTGGAGTCTTAATACTTTAATAGACTAAAACTGTAGTCATTATTATTTCATATTTATTTTCCTTAATTAATTTTTCTTAATAAGAATACTAAAATACTTCTATCCTCTTGGTTATTTTATCTGCAGTAAATTACATCCTCTTGACACTCTGAGTGGCTTGTTGGATCTCTCCTTGTTTTACCATACCTGGCTGAGTGGTGTGTTTCTTCTGATGACCTGGTACATTGCTTGGCTGCTCTTCAAAATCTATGCCACAGAGGTCAGTACTTGTGACAGTGCTCAAGTTACATCATCAGTGTGGCACAGATAATTCTCCCATTTCAAAAGCAGTTCTACCTAGGAAATAATTCACAATGAGTTCTTGAATTTTCACAGCATGCACTACAGGTAGTAACTGATAACTGAATAGTCAAGAGAGGCCTGGAATTAACTGGCTTTCCTTTTCTTCTCATAGCAAGACCTGTGTTCCTTACAAAATTAATGTTTTGTTACTGCCACCTCCTCCTCTTACTCCTCTGCTTCTGTTTCTAGATCTTTCCATAGAGAGGAAAAAATTCTTAATACAACTTGATTTTTATTTTATTTTTAATTAAAACATTATGAGACTTGATAAAAGAGGAAAAAAAAGTGAGGTTTAAATCCTGGGTCAATGTATTGGTGCAAAGTACTCATGGAATGAAATACAGTGCTGTTGGGATGTTTAATTAGCTTTAATTAGTAAGGTGTAGTTGTAACTATGTGGAGAAAAGATCAACAATGAGTCAAGCATGACAACAGCTCTGAGGTGTGATCAACCTGTCTCAGGATAATAACAAGCACCAGTGAACACCTTGTCAACATCTCTAATTACTGTATTGCTTATAAAACTGTGGAAGACAAAAGAAATCATTCATCTATGAAAGTATAAAATGGACTTTGCCCTTTTAAATGATAAAAAAAAATTGTTTATCCTCATGGTTTGTTTGTGGTGTTTGTTTGTTTTTTTTTGTTTTTTTTTAATGACCTAAAAAGCTTCCAAAATTACTTTTAAATATTTGCATAGTGTTAACTGAAAAGTCAGGGAAGAAATTGTAAGATGAGCCCACGAGCACATTTATTTGAAGATAAAGATAGCTGGGTTTTCTAAGATTTCTCAATTTAAGCAAAAGTAGTAAACTCTTTTTGTTTCTATGTTAGAAATTCCAGGCCAGTTTACTGGTCTTTCATAAGTGCTTTCCTCTGTATAACACAACTTTTGATGTTTCTATTCAGAGTCATCATTTCCCCGTTCAACCAACATTTGCTCAGGAGACAGACCAGTGCCTGCCTAAAATCTTAAACAGCAATCCTCCCCTCCTTATAAAGGTAATTGAACCTCTTCCCTGACAGGTGTGTGCTGAAAAGGTGTTTTTCAGTGTCCAGTCACATCTTCCAGGTGCCAGCTCTCTTCACTGAGGTGTTAGTTCCTTGTAAAGCTGCCTCAGAGCACTTACAGGCTGTTGCATTTAACGATGAAAATTTGTTTAGTAGTGACATCTGCTGGTGCTCACCACGCTGTAACTGAAGATTCATTTAGTTAGAGGCAAGATCTGTGTGCAACGGAAGTGTCAGTGTGTTCTGATGCAAAACCAGCAGCTTAGTGGCATTCAGGTTTTTGTAACTCATGAGTTGTCACATAAGCAAGTGTTCTCAAACCTTTGTGCTCTCAACTTCTTGTCCCTGCGACATATATGTGAGCTCTTAACACCTGTGTTCTCTCTTGAAATTAAAAATGCATCCATACTTACACTGGAAGTTGGGTTTCCTTTTTATAAAAGGCAATAGTAAAAAGCTACTTGAAACCTGTGAGTAAAGAAGAGGAATCTTGGTCTGTGGTAATCATTAATAGGAGTTGCTGATTATAACACTTAGAAATTGGAGACCTCGTTTAAGAGGTATTATGTAAATAAAGATAAGAGTATTCTCTTGCACACAATCTACCCTTATGATTTTACAGATTTCTGATAAGGCTGGAGATATAATAGGCTACAATTCCTTTTAAAGCTTTGCTGCATTGTCTGAGGATAGGTGGGGAAGAGTTGAGCACAAACAGTTAAAGGAACAGGAAATCTAATATATGATCTCAGATGTCATTAAAGTGTCTAATTTAAAATAGGGTTTTGAATACTGGGAGAAATCTGGTTATTTTTAGTGTGGCCCATGAATTGCTTAATCACATCAAAAAGCAGTGGTAAGTTGGTCCCGTAAGGCACTGACTCTTAAAGCTGTAGTTGAGCTCTGGTTTGCAAAAACTGTTCTTTTCTTAGACTTTTTAGTGTCTTAATATCTTTCTGCCTGAGCTATGAGAATAAAGCAAGCTTTAAATCTTCTTGAACTCCTGAGAATTCACATATCAGTAAAGCTCTTAATAGCTCAGCAGCCCCATCCAGAGTGGTTTTAAGGATTTGCCTCCATTCTCTTTCTGTTACATGACTGGTTTTAGCCAGTGTGAGCTCATTCTTTGGTAGGGATTGATTTTGTATGGATAACTACATTTTTTTTAAGCAAATACATTGGACTTTGCATGCACTAAAACATTTTCTTTTCTTTGTAGTTTTTAGCCTTACAAGATTTGATGTTACTTTCCCAGTATTCTCCTGTTCGACGACAGGAAGTCTTTAGCCTTTCTCAGCCAGGTAATTATACAAATTATTTTGTGTTGATTCCTTTTTTAAAACCATTAGTCTAATGCTCTTAGAAATTATGTAATGTTGTAAGGTATGCTGCATAAGCCAGGAGCCTCTTCCCTGTGGTGCCTGTTCCAAAAGGATGTTTGATTATCTATATTTGTGCTGTTTCACCTGCTAAACTCAACCAGTTGTGGTGTCTGTTGGACTTAAATGACAGCCACGAGGAAACACAGGTTTAGGATTTTGAAAGCAGGGCCCACTTCACACCACCAGTGATACAGTCCAGACTGGATAACCTAACAGATGTGTATGGGAGCTGAAAGCTGAGGTGTGAGTGAGGGGAAATCAGGCACAAATACTGAGTCACCACTGCAGCTATGAGAGCAAACACTGGCTGTAACTTCAATTAGTCCTTCTGCTGTATTCAGATATGGCAATTAAACCTGCTTAGAAGCCTTCAGGAACTTTTGGTAGGAATTCTAGTTTGTACAGCTTCAAAACTGTGTTGCCATTGCCACTGGTATTTGTTCACTTTAGCTGTTTAGTGATTTCAGATCTGATGGGCTGAACTGCCTGTGTTGCCTGCTTGCTTAGCAGGTTTCACTGAAGTCTTTTTAGAGTTATCCGTTGAATCTGTCCATGTTTTCATCTTCCTCTCAGTACAAACAAGCTGCCACAGCTCAAATGCCCTGTGGCATTTTAGAAGCTCAGTGGCACTGTGACAGTGAAGCTCCTGCTGAGAGCACAGGGGCACTGTCAGAACAGATCCAGGGAGGTGCAGCTGGGTTAAACCCTGCTCTTTCTGTGCACTGCCAGGTGGGCACCCACACAACTGGACTGCCATATCCCGGGAGTGTTTGAGTCTCCTGAGTGACCTCACTCAGAGGCTGATTGCACAGCAAGAAGCAGCAGCAGCAAACGGGAGAGCAAAGCCACCAGTGGGAGAGATGAAAGTACCTCCACAGACTCCAGGTATGTGAGGAAATGCTCATAAAGGTTTGTAAAGCACGAAGGTAGCAATGGATACCTTTGTCCCAATTAAATTTTGTGATGGGATTTCTGCAAATAAATACAAACAAAAAAGATCCTCCTCCAATTAGTTTTAGATATTTGTGTTGAAATCATCCCAAAGTAGCTAGAAAACTTGCAATTATTGTGTTTACTCAGTTTGTTTACTTGCATGATATTATGTTCAATACAGTATTTTTTCCATACTTGCATGAATAAAAGAAGTCTGATTATCACAGTTTCAGTAAGTGGTTCAACACTGCACAGAGAGAATTTGAGTCTTGCCAAGAGATGCTCTGTAATTTGCATAACTGCTCTTATGATTAGTTTAAGATGGTAAAATTAGGTTGTGTTTATGTTTGTGTGATTCACTAATATCGCTGCAGAGTGAGGAAAGCCCAGTCTGACTCCTGAGCTGTGAGCAGCCTCCAGGCATTTCGAGTGTTTTACATGCCAGACTTGGGCATCATTCCTGGCAGCACCGCTGTGTTAGCACAAGGCTGCCAGGTAATGGAATCCCTCAGCAGGCAGTGCCCTGGCAACAGCAGGCACTGTTGGTATGTCACAGGTGAATTTCTCCTAGTGCTGCTGATCCTTGGATTTGGAGACAGACGTGCCTTTTCTTACATGCTGATCAGAATGACTTTTCATTCTTCTGTGGGCAGCCTTTTCTCTAGTAATTAATGCTAAGAGCCCACTTCATGTACATATATAGCAGGGTGTTGTAACGTTGGCTATCAGGAGAAAAATAAATAAATCCACAAGGATCCTTCTCATCACTTGCTGTTTTTAAGGTGATGAACTTTGAAATTCCCCCATGCTTATGTTGATGTGTACTTCTTTGCAAGACCAGAGTGCTAACCGTATCCTTTCATAAAAGCCCTGATACAGAAGTTGTTGAAATAGCAATCAAACAACAAACCCATCTCCTATGTCATTGTGCCAGCTTGTTGTCTTCATGCAGTGTGTTCTTTGTCACCAGGAGCTGTTGGGATAGAAGACATGTCATTCCAGTCACAGAGGTCCAACATTGTTCTCAGAGCCTCCATGTCTCCACTGGTTAAGCCATCCCTGATGCCTGTGAAGACATCTCCCGGCTCTGATGTTGGCTCACCTTTCAGCTCTCCTGCTTTAAGTTACAAGATGGGAATTGTGGATGTCAAGTCTCCTTGGCACGGATCAGTCCAAAGTCCCCTTGTCGTGAGAAGGGGACCAAAGCTGTGGACGTCAATTTCAGGTAGAGATTCTTCCACAGCACTTGAGCCATAAGTGTAGCAGCCTTGTCAATGAAGGGCTGCATTGTGAGGAGTAAAGTGACAGCAATCAGTTTTTTTCTGAAGACACTGTACTTTTTCCTTGCAGATCAGCAAATGAATGGTTCCCACCATGAATCCTTGCCGGTGCTCTCTGCTGCAAGAACTGGCAGTGAGGCAGTGCAGCCAAAATTTATTTACACATGGCTTCAGAACAAGCAAGAACAGGTGGAGTAAAATTGCAGTGCATAGGGGTTGCAGCTTAGGTGATAACTCTCTGGAAGAATTTGTCACTTTATGGAATGAATGCCTCCTTCTCCATTCAGTTTATATATAAATGTAGTTTATATTTATATCCTTCCCTCCACTCCCAATGCCTTTGTGTTTTGAGAAGGGCCAACTGTGCATTAAATAAATGCAGATGATATGTTTAATCTTTTGTTTCTTTTCAGATAAAAAACTTCTTGTCCAAACGAGCGCTGATAATGTATTTCTTCAGCAAGGTAAGGGTGGTCCTGTGTTTGAGACACAGGTAATGGCTTTAAAACCTTTATTTTCATCTGAGGCTTTCCATAAGTACAACTTCTTGCTTGCTGTGAGTTTCACAGCAGGACTGTCCCACACCTGCAGAAAATAAGAATAACAATGCTTTTAAACTCATCTGATTAGAAACTGCATTTTGCTTGAAGAATTCTTAGTCTTTGAAAGCAAGTTAGTGTATATGCTTTTCTTCCCCCTTTTTTTTTCCCTCCTCAGTTACCACTGTGGCATTGTGGGCAGCTCCTGTCCAAAAGGAATTTTCTTCTTTAGATCAGATTTTTCTGGCTATTTCCCAAGATGCCTTGGCCTTGCACGTCTGTTCTGAAACCTGCAAGTTTGGTGATAATATTTATAAAGTGCACTCACAACATTTTGGTTTCTTCTCAGCACCCAGAAGCTTCCATCCAAGCTGTCTTCTCTGATGCCCAAATGCACATCTGGGCTTTGGAAGGTAAATGGTTTCCAACTGATCCATTCTGTTGGTTCATGGAAAACTCTTGGCTCTGTGCTTTATAAATGTAACAACAAAAAAAAAGTCTTTGAAATGCTTTTGACAAAAACACAACTGCATTTCAGACATCAACATGACTA
Source organism: Hirundo rustica (assembly GCF_015227805.2). Classification (NCBI taxonomy): domain Eukaryota; kingdom Metazoa; phylum Chordata; class Aves; order Passeriformes; family Hirundinidae; genus Hirundo; species Hirundo rustica. Next base: position 5,043,753 of record NC_053458.1, read on the forward strand.
AAGTCTAATTCAGTTGTTAGTTTGGAGATCCCATGTGAGATCTCTTACTTTATGTTCTGTACAGATTCCTAAATTTGATTTCTAGTGCTTCTCTCTCATGTGAACCCATGTATCACTTTTACATTTTTTCTAGTGACAGATGTATGATGCCTTTTACAACAGCAGACTAAAGGCTCTGCATCTTTCTCGGTTTATCAGAGAGCTGAGGGAGGCACTCAGGTAGTAACTTAGCAAATAAACAAAAAGCTGCTTTGCAGAAAATTAGAAAAACAGTGACAGTATGAAGTTACATTTTGGATTTTTCTTGTTTCTTTCAAAGTCATGAGTAAATACTAGTATTGATAGAATCTTCTGTTACATTTGACTGTGCAAAGTTGATCAATTTCCTTGGTGATGTGTTTTATGGGCAGATGTGCTGTGCAGTGTCAGATTGAAGGTACGGCTTGGGATGTGTAGAGTCTGGAGATGGGAATCACACATAATATTTATGTAAACCCTTGCTTTACCAACCTCAAGCTATTACACACCTGTCAAACCAGTGAGTGGTTTGGTCCTTGAGCCAGAGCTGAGTGACTGTCAGCTGGCAGCAGCAAGTCCTGAGGAATTCCAGCACACTAGTGGAATCTTCAGGCAACACCATGAGCTTTGTTACTGAATTCTCACCTTTTGAAACACTAATTACAACAAATTTCTTTTTTTTTTTTTTTTTTTTAAAGGTCTGTCTCACTTGGTAGCAGCCTCTTTTACTGAAGACCAGTTTGGAGTTGTCCAAACTACACTGCCAGCTATCCTGAACACGTTACTGACTCTTCAGGAGGTAAAACTTAACTTTTCCTTGCTGCAAGGCAAGTTTGGGAGAGGAGAAGGAGTCTTGTTGATTTTACACAATAACCTTGCTGACTAGTCATAACATTGAAGTTGCTGCTGCTAAAGCAGCCCTTCTGCAGTTAATCTAACCAAAACAGCTGGTTGCCACTATGTACACTGTGAAACAGATGAATAAAAACCCTGTTGGTGTTTTGAAATGTAGAAGGAGAAAATATGGAATGTTTAATTTTAAAGAAATGTTGCTGTGTGCTCAGTTGAAGAGTTTATTTCGGGGATGCAGCAGTTCTAATACAATATCTTTTGCAGAGTTAGAACTTTATTTGGTTGCACACAATTCCTGGTGCAACGTGGAGCACTTGGAGACATTGCAAATCTCAGGAGATAAAATCTCTGTCTCTGCTAATACGAAGAAACTACTCTCAAATTACTGATGTTTGTGTAATGTGTGTTTTAACAAATCCAGATTTATTTCCACCGCTATCCGTGTCCTATTAACATAACCATTTTACACTGCCCTAATGGAGATTCTTGGAAAGAATTTAGAGATTATTAAAGTTCTTCAGTGTAAGTCATCTATTCCAAGAACAGGCACCAGAGGGGAAAAAAAGCCCAATACCCTTGTTTGTGAAAGAAACAAGTCATAATACAGGACAGAATTGTGTTTCTCCTGCAGCATGTATTGTGCTTATGTTCCTGTTGATGGCTGGGAAATGCTCAATCTCCAAAACATTTTTGTGTGTCTTGGTGGAATTTCTGAACTTGCACTTTATTTTTGCTCTATTTGACACAACCATGTCACTAGTTACATTATGAAATAACTGAATGGATGACAGGAGTCTGTTTTTCTCAATCAGGTCGTAGACAGACATTTCAAACTGCCACATGTTTCTAGCAAACCTCCCCGGATTTCAGGGAGTCTGGTGGACACATCCTACAAAACACTACGATTTGCACTTAGAGCATCTCTGAAAACAGCCCTATACCGGATAACTACTGTCTTTGGAGAGCACTTGAAGTAAGAACTTCCTCATGATTGCTTGCTTGTTAAATTTAGTTTAATTAATGTCATTGTAGGACCTGTAAAAAAGGAAGTTTAGGGGACAAAAATCCCTTCTGGTCATTATTATAATGTGCTGTTTTAGTATTTTTTGATTTGTGGAACCTTAAAAAGTTCCTGTGTAGATATATGGTCCCCCTTAGAAATTTATTATTCATAGATTTCTGGGCAATTTTTCTTAGTGACTTTTCATGAACTCTTCAGAAGCAGTTCATGAATACCACTTGTTTAATAAATCTGAGCTGCTGAAAAGAAAATAAATCAACTAGAGACAATTGTTCTGCAGCGAGAGAATCCTATGAAGGGTCCAAATAATAAAATTCTGTTGCTGCCTTGTTGTCCAACAGCTCTTCCTCAGCCACTCTCCCAGCAGGCAAACTTCCATACTTGGCCTGAGAATATGTGGGACTGAAACCTCCTGTAGTATTTGCCCATCTCTCCCTCTGGGGATGAAATGTCCCTCAGTTTCAAAGTGCTCAATATACAGGAGGGATCGTTTTAGGAGATTCTTTCTTATCTAAATCATCCTTGCAAGTTAATCAGTTGCTGTTTAGAGGTAAGGAAATGGGCAAGGTTTTCCTGGTATTTTTTAGAAGCTGTTCAGGATAAGAATTGACAGTTTCAAGGATTAAATGCTTCTTTGTCTTGGAACATAGATGGTTTTTCATAAAATTTAGCTTCAGTGTAATTGATTTCAATGTACACTCAATTTTGGCATGAGACTTCATTTTTGTGCTATATTACTTTTAATGTGAAATGTTCTGCATTTGTTTCTAGTGCTGTACAAGTGTCTACAGAACATAAGAAAAGACTTCAGCAATTCCTGGAGTACAAAGAATGAATCTTGATGCAGCTACGGTTGTTTTTTTTGTTGTTTTGTTTTTTTGGTTTTTTTTTCAAAACTCTTGCTAAGAAGAAAATGGGACTAATGAGGCTTTTTTCCTTGGCTTTTTGGAAAAGCATATGGAAGTATAAGTTGCAGAGCGAAACTTTTAGAACTGTAGAAGAGTTCTTATGGGTTTGGATCATCTTTTGTATAATAAAACTTGTAATTTTTTGCCATCTTGCCTTCATTTAATGTCACTTCCAAATGAGAAAGTGCCGGTTCTTCTTTCTAGGTAAGACTATGACATTTAAGATTGCCAGAGTTATTTTGACACTCAGATCTTTCATTATTTTTCACACTGTGTTCTTTCCCTACTCTCTTCTGTTATAAGGAGCTGAGGAGAGACTCACGTAGATACTTAGTGTTTAAGAGCTTCATAAATTTAGTTGATAACACTTTTAGATCAAGAGTGTAGTTTAAGTGTAAGAAACAGATGTGCCCAGGAATAAAACATGCTGCTCCTCTGGAAGCTGGAAATACTCCTTCAGAGAAAAATGGGTGTGCAAAAAGGCATTATTGGCACACAAATACTGCCTGGAAAGTAAGCAGCTCAGATTTTATCTTTAAGGTGACTTAGCATATACCAAGTTCTGATCTATACAGAAACCTACAGGAAACAGTACTGCATTTAGTAAAACTCCCAAGTAATGATACTGAGAAATAAAGTTTAGATCAACAGCTTTCTGTTTGGGGGTTAGGAAGGGTGTTTGCAGCACATCTGAATTTTTCAAAATGGTGTACATTATTGGTAGATGCCGGTGGAAAATGCTACTTTTAAAAAGCTTTTTGTCTGAAAACCTATCTAAATAATTTGAAAATTAAGTAGTCAGTTTTTAAGCATACTCCAGTTACTTTGATATCTATACTGGAAAATGTGTGGAGTATGAAGATGAGAACTGTAAGCTAAATGGTCTTGTAAATTAATTTAGTTTGATAAGGGGAAACAAAACTATCATTTTCCTTCAGTGCTGTTAATCCTATGGTTTTTGTTTTTCTAACAGAGGACCCGAGATTTGAGGATGGCTGTGGTGTTAGTTATGTTGGTGTGATGTGGCTGTGTAGTAATAGGGTGACTGTAAGGTTTGAGTAAAAGAGAAACCCCTGAATCTTCAGTGAGACCTGCATGTTGCTTTCTTCAGTACAGAGAGGTAATTTTTTTGTAATGCAGACACTGCAGATGTTAGATTTGGTAGTGGAAATGAGAATTATATTGTTCTTTTTGCATTGAGATGGCCCATAGCAAACACAATAAGGTGATAGATAGCCTTTCACAAAATTTAAGTTTAAGGTTAAGCTAAAGCTTCCCCATGCTTGACTTTTACCACAGGTAGAAGCCTCTTGCCTGACGTATTAAATAATTTAATTTGCATGCTTTCTGGCATTGCAATGTACACCTGGAGTTAAATGGTGCTTTAGCTGGTACCTCAGGTGTAACTGGTAAACCAAATACTGCAGGTGAGTTTCAAATAAATTTTTCACACTTTTCAACAAGTGCAATATTTTTTTTTATTGCTGTGTTATTTTCTGCAACACTCCCACAGCCATAAACTGCAAGTTCTAATTAAGTGTTACAGTTGTGAACAGCAGGCTTAAAAATGTAGATGACCTTTTGATGGCCAAGTGGTTGAGGTCTGTCCTTGTGTTGCAGCAGAGATTTGCACAGATCTGCTAATATGTGTGTGATTCATGGCATTGTCCCTATGACAGAAGAGTTTTCAAAAGCTGATTGCTTTGTGGTTTCTTTAACTGCTTCAATATTTAAAGAGCTGAAGACTTTGTTTTACTTTTTAAGCCTTAACTTAAAAGTTCATCTTTAACAGTATCTCATGCTTGTGAATCACAGTGTACAAGAATATAAAGGGTATGTTGGGTGTCCTTTGAGTAACTGTTAACATCTTACTCTGGTTTTGGCTTTGGGAATAATTCTATTCCCCTGGCAAACTGTGTTTCAAGTCCTTTTGTATACCCTGTCTTAACATAAAAAGAATCAGTCTGTGAAGCCTCTGTGAGGTAGGGGAAGTGTCTCCTGAGTTCAATTCTGCATTCTGGATACCGAAGAAAAAAATAAAATAAAGCCTTTTTACAGTTGGTTTCTGTGTAGCTGCAACTAAACTGGATCCCTCAAGCCTGATATTTTTTCATCTGTTTAATCGTCTCAAAGCTGAGCTGCATCTTATTGCTGGATTGCCTGGTGCATGCACAGGTGGAACAGCATTCTGGTAACCTTGTGAACAATCTGCCTCTCCCACAGGTGAGCTGCAGTCAGGAGTACCTGAAAAAATATCCACTGCAGCTGTGGAGAGGTACGTGGTTGATGGTTCAGATCTGTGTTTCTGTTACAGTGGAGTAATGAAATAGAGGCTTAAGCTCTTGAGCAATCAGTTATAAATAAAAAAAAAAATCCTATCTTGCTTCATTTTCTGAGATACAGCTTTGAAAATTCAGACTCTGGGAACACAAATGCAGAGGCTCTGGTCCTTGAAGCTCTTGCACACTGCCGTATCCACCGGAGCCGGGCAGGACTTGTTCCCTCAACAGGAGCTCTGCCACTTTGGAGAATTGTCGCTGTGCCAGTCGTGGCTCCAGGCCTGAATGCCCCTTGAAATGAAGTGGTTTCGATTCTGTGGCTGCGTGCTTTGAACAGAGGCTGCATTGTGTGTGCTGTGCTCCGTGTCCCGAGGCCTGCAGCAGCCATCTTCCCACTTCCCACTTCCCACCACGCTCCTCTGGCTCCCGGGGCAGGCAGGGAAGTGCCAGGCTCTCGCTGGTGAATGTTCTGGTACCTGTTCAGTCACAGGCAAGTGGTGCAGTCTGTGGGTTCTGTGCTTGCCAGGCCTCCCCCAGCTCCTCACGTGGCCACCTGCGGCATGGGTGCTCTGTCTGGGGAGGGCCTGATGCACTGGGGCTGGGTGGGGGTATGGAATCCATAGGAGGTGGCCTCAGGAGCACCCACCTGGCTGTGGAGATGCTTTGCCACATACAGTGCTCTCCCCTTTCCCTGTGAGGTGAATGCTGGCAGTGCTTTTCTTGTTCAGGCTGGTGTGTTGTAGCTGCAGGGCTTCACACACCGATGGCAGCCATGCTCCCACCATCCCGTCACCACCTCTCCTCAAAGATGCAATAAAGCAGTGAAAGTCTGTGTGGAATCATCACAGACACTACACTGCAAGTTGAGAATCCTCCCCACTACCCCCTCCCTCTGTGGCCTTTGATATTTTCCATCACCAGTACTGCGTTAATGTATTTGCTGTGTGGATTAAATGCATTTGGGTGCTCTGGACATGCCTGGAATGTGGTTTGCCAAGCTCTTGTGTTGTAAGGGGATGTAGAATGTTGCTTTCTTTTGCTGCAGACTCATGGTAGAGATTTGCATCTGGCAGATTGACTTTGCACAAATGGTGTAGAATAAACAAACAGCGCAGTTCCCTCATGTCAGAGAGAGCAAAACCTGCACCATGCTCAGATTTCAGAAACAATACAAAAAAAAAAAAAAACCCCTAGAGAAGATCTCACCTTTCTGTCCTTGGGACTACAGTAGAGCTAGTCAGTCAGGAGACAGATGAACATGGTGTCTCTGGAGCCTGCCATGCGAACAACAAAACACAAATTCAAGTGGGAATAGTTCCCTGTTGGATATGCAAGGTGACTCATTGAATAAATAGTGATGGCACAGGAATTTCCTCTAGTTTCTTTTTCTATCTCCCTAAAGAGTCAGTTCCTACAGTAATAATTGCAGAGAAAAGTGTGGCCTAAGCCATGTGTATGTACTCATGCAATCATTGAAGGAACCAGTGCTGAGCGTACTGTGAATTCTTCTCCTGACCCTGCCCAAAACACAAAAAATTACAGGATTTGCCTTTCACTTCTTGATTAACTCCACTTTTAAATTTGATTCCTAAAACACAGGGCTGGGGTGGGCTGTTGTATATATGACTGCATCTTGTCTGAAAAGGTATGACAAGAGCCTGGGAGGAATTTTGCAGGAATTAGGAATGGAAATATATAACTGCCTGCGAGTCAAAAATTGTTGAGGGTTATGTGTAAGCACCATTCTCTGCTCTTGCTAAGCAAGTTCCAGTTGTGGGCTTACTAGTGTTTGAGGTTTCAGCTCAAGAGACAGACCATGTGCCTACCTCAAGGGCAAGCTCTGAGGAGCAGGGAGATGGGGCAGTAGCTCTGTGAGCACTGGGTTCCCTGTCTGGTCACTGCCAGAGGTTGCTGCTCAGAGCAGGTCCAGGCTGTGCGGGCCTTGTCAGGGTGGTAAAAGTTTTGGGTTGAGCATGGCTGCATCTCAGAGTTGGATATTGAGGGGCTTTTGTCTTTGCACACACTGACAATCAGTTCTGGGAAAACTTTATCAGCAACCACAGTGTGTTTTAGGAAGAGAAAGTCTGCTCTTGTAATTAGTGCAAGTTGAAAACTGCCAGGGAAAAATTAGTTTGTCTTTTTTGTGCTTTGCATAGAGATCCTGTGCAGCACTTCAGCTCTTCACAGGTGGCCACTTTGCAAGTCTCCCAAATTCTGCATGTTCTGTTTGGGATACCAAGGGTTGAATTTAACCAATGGAACTGGAAATGCGTTTTACCATAGACAATGATGGGAAATGCTAAATAACCTGGAGCAAAGGGTGAGGGAAGCAATCAATCTTTGTCACAAGTTTAGCACTCAAACTGAAGGTTTTGGCTTCTGGGCCCCTGCTGTAAAATGGGATTTAGCCTAACCCCAGCCTCCCTCACCTCCAGTGATGATAAACGAAATGTTTGTGTCCAAATCAGTAGGCTGCTGCAGTGATGGACACCAAAGAAATGCCTTGGAGTAAATGAATAATTCTGTATTCTGCACAGGGCTTGGCTGGTGTTCAGTAAATACATTCACTGTGTGGCCCAGACACTGTGCCAATGAAGAGAAAACAGAAAGAAGAGTGACTAGCTGCTCATTCAGCAATCACTGTCTTCAGTGCATTGAATATATGGAACCCCAGGCAAAATAACTGGGCATCATATTATAACTCCAGTTCTGTAACTCATTTAGAGTAGGCATGAGTCAAGTTTGTACCAGCAATTCTAGTCTTGGCATGTCCCAGTGCCAAGGACTAGATTTTACAAGCTGAATATTCTTAAGTTGTGCTGTTCTGTGGGGGGAGTTGTTTGTTTGTTGGTTTGTTTATGACTGAAGTTTATTTTACTACCTGTGTTGTGTATACATGCTGTGAGAGATGGATCTGTTTCTGGACTGATGCAGAGAAATAGTACAGATTAATGTTTGAGGAAACTAACTGCAGGTGTAAACAACCACATCCTGAATGGAGCCTGGTTGGACCCTTTAGAGGTTCACTGGAATGATCTGCCAGTTAACTGGGGAGGCAGGAGGGATCTGTAGTGTTACCAGTGGCTTTTGGAGATTATGGTTGTTTCTTGCAGTTTCTGCAAGACAAAGGTGGATTCAAGATTACCATGTGATTTTCCCAAAATATGCTGTTGTGAAGACATTTGTTTTTATAAGATAAGTCAGTGTGATCGGAGGAATTTCTTTTTTCTAGCTACAAGAACTATAAACAAATCTGTAAGTTATGAGGCAATAGTTGAGTTCATCACTAGATAATGTGTGGTCAGTTTGACCCTGCTGCCTTAATTTAGGAGGTCATTTTCAAACCACTATAAAGAAGGGCTTTGTGCTGCCTTAAAGGGATATGGGCAATCTCTAAGAAACAGGCATACTCACAGAGACAATTCCTTTGGCTCAGTTTTTGTTTGGTTGTTTCTCTTCTGCTATCTGTGGTGCAGTAAATTAAAACAAAAACAAGTCTGGACTTGGCATGCCTTTGTAAATAATCTGCTGTGTATGAATTGACAGCTCCTTTGCAACCAGGTTATTTATAATAAAGTTAGTTGTTCTCCCACCAGAGAGCTTGTTTTGCCCAGTATTAAGAGAATGCTTATGGTAACACCTCCCATCTCTGTCTGCACTACAGCAGTTACACAAAGTTCTCACAATTTCAATTGTGTCCTTTTAAAATCTCGTTTTGTTGCCTGCTGGAATAGATTATTTCAACATGTGAACTAGAGATTAATACTTCACCTCTGCTTGTTTGCTCTGCACAGCTCACCTTACCTGTCTCCGTTCTGCTTCATTCCTCTCCTCCCACAGAACTGCTTGGGGAACAGGAGGTTTCAGCTGCTCAGAGTCTCTTGAAGATCCGGTTTGTGAGGGCGACCGCTTACAGCCGTCACTTCCTGACAAAGGTAAAGAGCTTTGAAGGCTGCATTTGGTGAACTGGAGTCTCGTTCCTGCAGTGTCCTTTCCCCTCTCCTGTTACAGATGATCTCTCACTCTCTGTATCAGCTCTCGAGGCAGGAAACTGCCTCTGTCTGTGCAGTTGTGAGCACAGGGACTGTTCAGAGCAAAGTTGTTGTTGAGTGTCTGCAAAAGCACCTGTAGGCCCTGAAAACTGTCATGGCAATGGTCTGATCGTGGCTGGTGTCAGTAGGGAAAATGTATCAAGCTTTTTAAAATGTTCTTATTGATACAATACCACATCACTCTGGCCAAAGCTAGTCTTAGACTACAACCTGTTTTCTCTTTCTTCGGTCACCAGGCAGGAGCGAATGGGCAGATGGGCAAGTCTCTAATCACTTAGCACCTGTGCCCTTCCCACTTGACCTAGTGAGGGGATATTCAGGCAAGCAGTTTCATTCCTCTAGATGTTTTTTATACCAAATTGCAACCCCACCTTTCATATGTGACTCAGAATGAAGCAGGGACTGAAGATGGCCTGTCTGCCTCAACTGAAAGGTTTGCTTTGCTGATGGTGACATCATTAACAGAGAGAAGAGCAAAGTGGCATAAGTGTGGGCCATGCCATGACCAGTGACCAATCACCACAGCCCTTGGCAATGAGGAATGCTGAACAAGAAGGCTCATATAGAGAAATCTTCGCCGCATTTTCCTAAGGGCAGACTATTGCTGTCATGGGGGAGAGAGGCCAATGACTGGTTTTCACAAGGACACAAGGAGGGAGACACCCATCTAGCTCATGGCTGTAGTGACAACATTGGGTGAATCATTGTGCTGTACAGCTCCTGCATGCAGCAAGTCGTGGTGACCCAGAGCATGGAATAGTCTCAGCAGCCACGAGTGCACTTGCTTGGCCTTTGTTCCAGAACCAAAACATATGAAGTGTCTTCTGATTCAGCAGGGAGAGAAAAGGGACTACTTAACTCTTGCATTAGTACAGTTATTCAAGGAGCATTTTGTTTCTCCCAGCACTTGTTCCTTCCATGTCTGTGGACTCGCCACAGGGGCCAAATTGTTGCTTTGGAACAGCTTTAGGAGCCAAGTTTCTATCAGACACATCCAGGTCAGGAAGAGAATGTCCATCCACCACCTCTTTCTCTTGCTCAGGGCCAGGACTGGGCATCCCCAGCTGCATAGTCCCACTGAAGACAGGGCAGCTGCCAAATGCTTTACTCAAACCTGAGGAAACTGCTGTGAGCGCAGGTTTGAGTCCATGGAGCCTCATTTCCTGTGGGAGGAATATGGGGACCTGCAGCTTGAGCTATGAGGTCTGTATTTCTGTGACATGATCTGCCTCGGAGAAATTCATCTCGGTGTGAAGGGCCTTGACCCTCTGTGCTGTTGGAGCTTGGAGCTGTGATGTGCTTCAGTCTAAACCTTTCCTGGCTTGCGAGGGTGCGCAGCACATGGAAGAGGCTCTGTGCCCGTCCCTGCCCATGGAACAGCCCAGCCCTGGGCGATTGCTGAGCCAGTGGCGGCACCTGCCGGTATTTTGCAGAAAGTTCTGGATATTGGTGATTAAAAGGAAGAAGAAGCAGCGGTTCAGAGCAGGCCACACACGACCTCAGGTACAGAATGCAGTAATGAGGGTTAACGAGCTTCTCCCTGCTTGCTGTGGGAAAATCCCTAACCACAAAAGAAAATCCCTCCAGGAAGGTACCCAATATATCCAAAACTCCCTGTTTTCAAGGAAACTCCCTCTATATATTTGGGCAGCATGTAATATAGCTGTAATAATTTGCACAAGATGAGCCTACCTTCAGGATCCACCTAAATGCTATTTATTTCCTGCGCTGGAAGCAGCGGGATTTCTCTGGTTACACTGCGTTCTGGAATAATATTTCCTTCAGTAAATTTTACTGCCTCTTCATGTCATCTGAGGTTTAGGCAGTCACCACAGTGTATTTCTGTCTTAAATAATTACTGCTTGTGGTAGTACTGCCAGGTGCCTTTAGCATTTCCAAATAAAAGAAAAAGAACAGCTTGGTCCTGAGGGCCCCATGGATGGACAGGACTGGGGGATGGGGGCATAGGTTAGCAGAGCACTAAGAGTTGGTGTGGTAATGCACACTGAAAATTTTTACTTTGTTTTCATAAATCCCATGGATATTACCATTCCAATTCAGTATTTGTGCCAGTTAGTTGATACTCAGTTTTGTTTCCCATAGAGGTAAGGTGGGGATTCTCTCCCTTTTTGTACCTTCTTGTTCCCACTAAGATATTCAGAGGACATTTACCAGTTTTCAGCCACATTTGACAGACAGCTATTAACGTCTGACAATTTAAGATGTGGTCTTACAGAAGAAAAAGACCCCGTTACTGCCATTATTGAGGAGAAAGGCTGGAAAGTTCCTTGCTTGGTAGACATCAGGTCATCCACACTAGGCAGGAATGAGGAGAGGCATTGCAAATGAGAGTCATTAGTACTGCTTCTCCCAGAACTGCTTGTTCTGTCTCAAGATCTTGTATCTTTTATTGAGAGTTGCTTCTCTCCCACTAAATCCACAACATTCATAGTATTTGCCAAGAAAAAGTCATGCCCTGCTGTCCTGAGCATTCCTGTCATCTGTACACTGCAGCGTGGCAATGTTATTAAGGGTTGAATAAAACTCTTGAGTGAGGCAGTCTGTGCAGCATCTGTGCTACGAGAAAATGAAGATCTCTTGTCTTGCTGCAGGATGCTCCTCAGGAGGGGTGGTAGCAGGACGCCAGTTCAGTAGCTGTCCCTCCTCGTGCTAAATCTCCCAAGCCTCTCCTTTAGGTTTGCTGTGAACAAATGCTCAGGATTTCCAGCCAGATGTCTGTCTGATTTACACCCATGTAAATCAGGGCTGACTCTTGAGTCTGTCCTATCTTCGAGCTGTCCTGGTGTGTTACAGACCTGCTGTGCTGCACCTGTGCTGACAGCAGCATGTAGGGCAGGAGGGTGCAGACATCCCTGAGCCAGAAAAGTGTGGGCTGGTACAGCTCTCTGGTGCAAAGCTGCGCATCGTGGCTCAGCCTGCATTTGCTTGGAACCAGGCCCAAGCTAATAAACCCAACTAGATTGCTTCCAGACCCAAGCTGGCCCGGGAGGAGCCAGTGCAAATGTCACTGTGCTGTGGAGCTTGCTCTGAGCTAGCTTAATTGTCTCTGCAGGCACGGGGCCAGCTCCTGCACCTGTAGGGCAGGCAGGGAACTATGCAAGTCCATAGACTGAAATACTGAATGCAGCTGGAACTGTATTACCAGAGAGATGTCTTGGCCAGGTCGTGCCCACCTCCAACACATCTCCTACTTCCTAGCCCCTGTCCTTGGCAAGGCTTTGCTCTCTCCTGCTGCTCCTCCGTGACATGCTGCCGGGGCTGTGGCTTTCGCACTCAAGTTGTTTATAGGGCACTGCCAGCTGTTCCGTGGTGGGTTGGCTTGTGGCTGTGTAGTGCCGGGACAGCCGCGCGCCTGAGCAGATTGTTTCGGGACAGGCACAAGGATCCTCGACGACCGCGGGGAAAGGTCCAGACCCGCGGCAGCGGAGCCGCAGGGAGGAAAGTCATGGATCTCTCGGGAGATAAGTGGGCAACTACAGGGACTCTCCCCACCAGGCGGGCACAGGGAAGGTGCGGACTTATTAACCCAGGCTGACCCTGACCCACCGGCCCCCGCAAGCACGGGGAACCCGAGATCCCCCTGCCGCGCTCCGCGATGCACAGCCGGACCAGGCCCGCGGGCGTACCCCGCTGCCAAACCCCGAGGGGCGGCCCCGGCGGCACAGCCCTCCCCCTGCCCGCCCCGACTGGCCCCGCCGCCGCGCCAGGGTAATGGCCCGGGCCGCCTACGCTCTGGCAGCCGGCCCTGCGGCGGGGGAGTGGGGCTGAGCCCGTGCGCCCGGCGCGGCGGCGGGAGCCGGCGGGCAGCGCGTCCCCCCGGGCGGCCCCTCCCAGGTAGGAGCGCGGGGGCGCGGCTGTCACCGCGCCCGGCCGGGCTCTCCCCGCTCCCTCCCTCGGGGACCGGTGACTGGGGGGCCGCGGCGAGCCCGGCGGTGGGGAACCCGCTTTTGCCACCGCGTCCGCGGTTGCCGGGGCGGCCGCTGTTCGGATGCCTCAGCTGAAAGGCACCGGCCTCCAAACAACCCGCCCGTGTGCCGGGCCCTCTCCCCGCCCCTCCCGGCCGGGCTCGCCATCCCGGGAGCGGCTACGAGCAGCCCGGCAGCGTTGCCTAGAGAGGGAGCGAAGCCGACGCGCAGCCCCGGCCGCCCCGTCCCTCACGGACGAGCCTCCGCCGGGGTCCGAGCGCCCCGGGTTTCCCCCGTCCGGCCGGTGTGTGGGGGGCAGCGGGCGGGAGGCGCGGCGTCAGGGCAGCGGGGCTGAGGGCAGCGGGGCTGAGGGCAGCGGGGCTGAGGGCAGCGGGGCTGAGGGCAGCGGGCTGAGGGCAGCGGGCTGAGGGCAGTGGGCTGCGCCGCCTCACGCGCGGCGGTTATCGGCCGTTGGCGGCGCGGGGCTGAGGCGGGAGGCGGCGGGGCTGAGGGCTGAGGGTCCAGGCGGCCGCCCGCGCTGACAGCCCGTGTGCCGCTCGGTGCAGGAGAACGGCGGGGGCCCTGGCAGCAGCCGCAAGCGGACATGCACTGTGAGCTCGCCGCGGGTCAGAAAGGCAGCGCCCGCGTCGAGGTGAGCGACAAATGCCAGGGAGCGCCTCAGAAGGATCTGCCGCGGGTGACTCGTCCCGGCGCTGGTAAAGCTCACTTGAATCCTCAGATGTCCTTTAAAGTATCTGTCAGCAACGGCGGTGACCACACGGAGCCTCAGCAGAGCCCCCTTGAAATGTCAGCACCTCTGCTAGATTTCATCCCCAAACGCCCCAGCATATTCGAAAGGATTCCGATTCTGCCCAGGGCGCAGGAGCTGCGATGCGCTAGAGGCTCGAAAGATTATTTCCAGCAGCAGAAACCTCAGAGCCTGAAGGGTGAGTTTGAAAATGCATGACCTAAACACTACCAGCACCAAAAACCTATTCACCAAACAAATAAAAACGTAACAAGCTTTCCCCCTCCCTCCCCTTTTCAGTCTTCAGTGTGTTTTTCTAACTCGTTTATTTAACTTCAAGCTTTAAAACTTTTTTTTTTCCTGAGCACCTTGGAGGGACAGGATAAACCACTGTGCTTTGCCAGTGTGAAGCTGAGTGTCTCTCAATAGTATTTAAAAAATCTTGAGACCAGCATCTTCTTTAGTTGTCTTGAGTGGGTGCTGCTCATGCGGTCATGTCTCAAAGGTGGTTGTTTTGGGCTTGGTGCTGAAGACTGGGCTGGTTTGTCCTGCGCCAGAGAGTGCGTGTGGGGTGTTTGTTTGTGAGCGTGCCTGGCTGACATAAATGCCTCGTTCTTATTCAGCAGTTTCACCACGGTTGCTTGGATTTTATAGCTTGTGTTTCAAGGAGATGTTACAAATGCTGGATTCAGGCGGTGAATCCTCAGACTTGGGAACTCCTGGTACCCAAAAGGTGAAATTCAGCTTGTTAACAGCTGCCTGGTTTTCAGCTGTCCATCGTTAAAGAAGTGGCACTGAAGTAGGGTTAGGAGTTGCCTTCTAAAAATCTGTTAATTACACTTTTCAGCAAGAACTTAACTCAGCTGAAATTTGTCAATCAAAATTCAGTTTTAAAATAATTCCTTTAAGGTATCACTGGATGGGCTCAGAGGGAATTGGAGTATTTCTTTATGCTACAAAGGCGCTTGCAGAGACATATGTACACCTAAGGTTACTGACATGAGACAATGTTTTCTGTAATGTTAAAAGGTAATTCTCTTTTTTCTCTTCCTATCAGTCCATTTTTATTCTCTATTTTAGATATGTGCGTGCAGTTATCTTGTCGGTATAAGGCTGTTCTCACTGGGACCTTTTCCAGTTCTGTCCATTCTTCTGAAAATTAAAAGTAGGCTGCATGCCCTTGGACTAGTGACGTTTTCTTTTGTGAGCTTGTTACCTAGGGTGATGGCACCTTTCATTGCCATGAAGTTATGTTAATGAACACCTCAATCTGTGCTAGGTCTGTCCTGCAGACTCTGGGATGTGTTTGTTCATCACCACTGAATACAGACAGAGCGGAGCAGCAGGTTATAAATTACCTTTTTTATTTTTCTGTTTGTTAATGCTGCAATTCTTTTCTCCTGATTTTAAAAAAAAAAGTTGTTAATGTTTGGCAGGAATGAAATGAAGGTCTGTTACACAGACTCCTAATCTTTTTTTCCTTTGAGCTGTTCAGCCCTCTTTTCATCTGTACCCCCCTCGCTGTTGCAGAGGGCAGGGGTGTAGGGAGGGGAAGAGGGAGAATTTAATTTTACGTTCACTTGGGACTTTTACAGTAGATGTAGGTGGGCATGGGAGAAGGTTCCTAATTCATCTTTCTTGACTGATGAATTTCCCATTTTCACCACTGAGGAAAAAAAAATAGAAAAGGTGTTTTAAATTTTGTTGCTGTTTTTGTTTAGTATGTTTTCTGTCTAGGGGTGTTACCTTGTGGTTGCTTCAGTGTATGGGTGACTTGAGTCATGGGAGTAAGTAGGAGGTGTCCATGGGCAGGATAGGGTTCATTTAACTGAGCAGGAGGATTTGATGGATGATGTTGGATTTTTCCAGAGATGTCAACACTGAGTTTTTTGAGTGGCTTCCTGTTGTTTGTTTGTTGGTTTTTTGTTTGTTTGTTGGTTTGGTTTGGTTTTGCCTTTTTTTTTCTCCCCAAGAAGACATTTTCAGGAGGAGCTAGGGAAAGTAAAATTCAAAGTAAAATTCTGAGTCTGATTTAAAATTTGTGGGATGTGCTGCTCCTTCTGACCTGGACAGTGGCAGCAAGTGCTTTAATGTCCACTGGGGCATTTTGGAGTGCTCACTGTGCTCCAGCTCACAGATCAGAGTGTATCTAAAGCGGGCTGTGCTGCAGACAGGAGCTCTGCTCTTTCAAACCATCTCCCACCAACCCTGGTTCTCTCAGGAAGGTAAAGGGCTGCGATAGCTGCGTGTGGATGTGATATACCAAGATAAAGCTGAGAAATGGAAGTGAGGGAAATACTCAGATTTACCCAGTGAAAGGTTTTGGGAAGGAAACTGATGACAGCTTGATTTCAGACCATCGTGCCGTGCGTCTCCTGTTCTCCAGCCCCAGAGTGCCGTGTACCCAGTAATTCCCTCTGCAGTCTGGCTTAGATTACAGAACGTGCCTCCTGGTTTTGGTTTATCCACAGTTGAAAGCTGCAAGTAGGGAGTGTAAAAGACGCTCTCTAACAAGGGCAAAACTGATTTTTATAGTTGTCTGTGAGGTTTGTTTTTTTTTTTTTTTCCCCTAAACAAGTCTTACTTTTAATTTTTTTTTCCTAAAAAAAAAAAGCATCAAAATGATACACTGCTCTACTAATAAAAAAGGCAGCTTTGAAGTAATCACAATGGGGAAGAAGTGTCCTGCTGTTGTAATGTCTCTGTGGTGTTAGTCTGCTGCTTTACAGTGTTTAAGTTATGATCCTGCAAAGTGCTTCCGTGCCTGAGCAAGTCTTTTGGACTTTCTGGACCGCCATACGAAAACTTGAGGGGTTGTGGTGAGGATTATTTCTGGGAAACAGATCATTTGGGTCTTTAAGCTTTTCAGGATGGAGCTGTTGGTTGTTTGCTGAAAATATAAGTGTTTTGGAATTGTGCTTCATATTTTGTTCTGTTCGGGAGCTGTTTGAAATAAATGCCCAGTTTTCACCCAGCCCCTTCTGATGTGTCTGTCTGTGTGATAGGCACCACGCTTTTCTTGGTCATTGATTTCCCTGTGTGTCACAAGGCAGGGTATTTGCATACAGACACTGCCTTTTAGAGGCATTTGGCATAGAAAAACTGTACCTTAAGGTATGAAATCCATTTTACTGTGTTTTTCTGGGATTCTGTGGGTTTGGGTCTGTGTTTTTGAATTTCATGCTACGGCATTACAGTTTTGAAAGTAACACAGGGCAAAATACTTATTGTCTACTGGGAAGAAGCTTTTGGGAAAGCTTTAGTGGTGACAAAAGAGCAATCTATAAAGATGCCAAATATCTCAGTTTCTAAATGACATTGATTATGGTTGTTACCAGGAAACACTTCTCCTTTTCATTCTTTTCCAGTTTTGTTCAGTGTACCTAATTCATGACTCAGTAGAAATGACGAGATTTATCCTGTTAGCTGTGCCACTGGGAAATCATCCAAATGGCCCGGACCTTTGCAGCAACCACTTCAGATATTAACTTACAGTGGGCAAAACAATAAGCTGGTCGAGTTGCAGCAGTTGGATGTTTCCTTGTTGAGAGTATGTTTTATTCAGACAAGGAGAAAATGGCTTGGATTTTTTTTTTTTTTGTTTGTTGTCAACTGTAGCTGCTTTCAGCAAACATAGAACCAATGTATTGAAATGTATTAATTTCCTTCTGCTGTTGAGAAGGAGGGGTAAATCTTGCCATTCAATCCCCCTGTGACTATTTCCTTGCTTATCAGGCCTGTCCTTGTGAAAGTAACAGCTTATACTGTTGGGATCTTAAGCAAAAGCTTATACTTTGGTTGTATCACTTATTAGATGAATTGGCTGATCTTGGGCCTGATCTTGCCATTTTCTTTCTTATACCTTATCTGTGTTCACCTGGATTGTGCCACTGGAGCAAGTGTGACTGCCTAGAGCTGATGTATACGATATGAGCTGATCAGGAGACAGGGACAGGTTCACCGGTGTGATCTCTAAATTCACAGTTTTATGTAGAGCTGTAGTAATAATTATTTCCTATTTTCACTCTAGTTCCCTTGCTGCATTTGAACTCTGCTACAAAAAGGAATTGAAAGGTTGGTCTGAGCAAATGTGCAGTTACAGAACTTGTTTTGTTTTGTTTTGTTTTGTTTTTTGTTTTGTTTTGTTTTGTCAGGGGAGAAAGGAGAAGAAACTGCAAATTGGAGAATGTGTTCATAAATTCGTTTGGAATAAATTGTGACTGTCCTCTCCTCCCTTAAACTGCCTATAATACTTGCTTGTCTTGAATAGGCAAATAACTTTCAGTTACTTGCTGCTGAAGGAGATTCTTCTAATGATTTGTGTTGCAAAATCAATCGCTGTCTTGGAGATGGGACTTTAATAGATTTAATTTAAAAGAGGTTTAATTGTATCTAATAATTAAATCCATTGTAATTTAGGAATCGTTAGTGGAGAATATTTAGCAAATACAAACCAGGACATCTAATGATCAACCAGTCATATTAAGGCATCCAGTACTTGTAAAGTAAAAGCAAAACCACTCTTTTCTGCTTCATAAACCACCCCCCCCCCCCCCCCCCCCCCCCCCCCCCCCCCCCCCTACAGCTACTGGAAAAGCTGAAGAGAATAAATACTGTGTCTGTTTTAATATTGTGTAGAACTATATGGAATAACAGATAACATCAGATTACTCTCAACAAGGAAATAAGTCTAATCATTGGAAAAAAAATTTTATTGAGTTTTGCTTGAAGGAATGGAAGTTAAAAATAAGAAATCACTTGTTCTGTCTTTAAAATGTTACAGTAATGGAGGTTATTATATACTGGGCTAAGTGGAGCGAGAAGACAAATATCTCCTCTTCTTTTATAGTAAGAAAAAAGTCTACATCTTGCAAGTGGTTAAGTATGTACATTACTGTTCCTATGAGCAGTCTCATCAACTATAAATTTTTGGACACAGAGCATTCTAAATTAACATTTAGATATAACTGAATACATTATTTGTATCTTAATAGTTCAACCCTGTATACACATAAACTGTTAAATATATGCTGAGGATCTTTAGTATATTTGAGATTGTGTTCTGGGAGGTCTTCAAGATTCTTTTTAGTGAAACTGCTAAATTCAAAGTGAATGTTTTCTAGGAGACTAGTGCTTCATTGCAGTAAAATGGTTTGGGTTTTTTGTTGACTAAGGAGGACAAAATTTTACCCTAAATCATTAATATCAGTAGGAGTCTTGCCCCTAACTTTAGCTGGGTCAATATTTCAGTCCTAATATTACAGAAGTTCTTTTTCCTGTGTACAGGGAAAAGGTTGTAGAACAAATAACAAGTTTCTATTGAATCCATCTGTAAGCTAGGAAGTGGAATAACGTATGGACTATGAGAGAAATCTGTAGTACTGTGAATATAATTTCCATGCTCAGTACTGTAATTACCATTATTCTAGAAATTTTGCTGTTCAGTGATTTTAGAACTGTTGAAGATGTTGATGGCAGGGTAATTGGAGAGGGAAAATAGATGTAAACCACTCCATTTTGCACTCCAGATTTCTATCATTGAATGTCAACAAGCTTGAACCAGGCATGCAATCTAGTAATCATTTCACAGTGCCTGAAACGGCTTTTAATAGACTGGGGTTTGTTTGCTTTTTTTTTTTTTTTTTTTTTTTTCCCTCAGCCACCCGACGTAGTTTCCCAGCGCATTCATGTAACTCGGAATACAGGGTTCCAAAGCAAGGGCAGTGCTCACTGACTGTGGTACAGCGTAATCTTGCCCCACAAATGTGCAAACAATAGCAAAAGTATGTGTTTGGGAATATGGCGCAGCTGTTATCTTCTGCCGGGAGCAGGCAGCGTTACAGTGACATAGGAACGACCAGTTAAAACCACTCCGGCCGTTTTATTGCCTGTAAATGGGGCGTGTAAAGAAAAGCAAGGGCCGGTCCCTCCGTTCAGATAACCATCGGTGCAGACCTGCGCGGCACTGCCTTTCTGAAGAATAGAGGCAAAGAATCCCCCGTTTTCCTTCCCCTCCTGTTACTTTCTGGCACCCTGTATGTGAAATCTCGGTTGGAACCTGAACTTTCTGTTCTGAGAATCTGTGCTTCACTGGTTACCTGGAACAAGGACTTCTTTTTTTTTTTTTTTTTTTTTTATTACAGTCATTAGCTTGACTTTATGAAATGATTGTTAATGATTATTTGTAGACGGGGGACTGCTTGTAAAACAGATGAGACACTGCCCGAGCTGCAATAGGAAATTGATCCAAATTCTGTATTTTAGGTTATTTTAAGGTTGAGCTCAGTCAACTCAAAGGCCTTAAGATCTTTTTATTTCAAGCAACTGTTTTGCTTTAACTCTAATAATGATGTTTGACTTCTCCATCATTATGTTTGAATGTATATGTGATTGTCTTACCAAATGGATTGGTAAGGAGCACTGTGAAGGAGCTTACGGCACCGAATTTATTCCAAGGTTTAAATTAATGCAAAACTTCATAGCCTACACTTAATTCTGGCATTTACATGTGTCAGAAGAGGGCTTTATAAGAGCTATAGAGTTGTTAGTTGTTTTACAATGAGGAGAAAGCAAATTCATTCTTACATGTTCGCATATTACCCAGAGGGAAAAATGACACTAAGGCGACATCATCAAATACAGTAAAAAACTAACTTTTTAATACAGATGTCCATTGTTGTTTTAAGTGCTTAGGGGGCTGGTGGTTTGGTTTATTTTGGAACTTGCTGCACTATATGAAGTGTGTCTCCAGGGGCCTGGTATTTTAATACCTTGTAGAAGGTTGTATAACAGTAGATGATGTATTTTGCCTGCCTTCCAGTGCTGTAAATAAATTACATGTGCTGGCTTGGGAGAACGTATGTGAGGTGTAAATCAAAGGCTAATATAAGAGGAAAAATACCAATTAGTGATGTCTTGCAACAGGTTAGAGTTTCTTTACTCATTTATCTATAATCAAGAGATATAAGAGCAGTAATATGTTTAAAAATGTTAACATGAAGGGGTAGAGGGTCTAGGATTATTTAAAATAAGTTCTGTGATTTGCTGCTTTTTCACAATTTGCTGTGGTTAAGTCACTTAAATACTGAAGTCAACAATCCCCTAGGCAAAGAAAGAGAATATAATTTTAAGTGTATTGTTAAAATTGAAATTTGATAGCTTCCACTCTCTAATCCTATCTAAGTCTTGGTTGTATTAAAAGCGAAATAGATACATGTGTCAGTTTTGGAGCATAATCTTTCTTTTGAGTTTAAAGGATGATAAATGTGCTTCAGATGAGCAACACAGTGGTTTATTGGTATGAATGTTTTGTTAAATACTACATGCTTAACGCAATCCCCATTCCTTTATAATAAGTTTAAATATTAATTCTTTGGAATGCTAGATGCCTAAAGCTAGATAGAAATGCTGTGCAGTTTCAGATATCTACGAGTGGGCTTGTGAAACAGGATATTTAACTGGGAGAGATGAGTAGCACATTTCAAAGTTATTAGGGCAGAACAACAATGCAAGAGGATGACTTAAAAAGTTACAAAATTGTTTTCTGTGCATGAGGCTTAAATACCTTAGAGTTATTTGTTTGAACCACAAGAGTAGATTTCCTATCTATGTAGGTTCTAGATTGCATTTTTTATTATTATTTTGTTTAACTTCTTCTTAGCTGCCTGCCCCTCTCTAAAGCAGCTGGCTTTGATTTAACCTGAATCCTTCACTGAGAGGGAGCGATCAGTCACGATGACTGCAAGTTGTGCTCTTTGGTGGAGCATCTCTGTAGTGACTGAAGAGAGAAGACTAAATAGGACAGGAATGGTGCTCAAGGAGAGCAGCAGTTTGTATTCAGAAGGACTCACTTCAGTCTGAGTCAGCACTTACTGTTCCTTACGTAAGTCTTGCCTAGCTCCCAACCCCCATCTGTGCTGGAAGAGACGAGGGAGTTAAAGTGAGAACAGATAAAAGAGGAGATTTCTGTTTTATTACCCAGTATTTTCTGAGAAAATCCCAAAAAGGGTTTAACATAAGGTTTCATAACTCTTGCTTTGCCCTGCTGCTCCTGCTGCAATTGCAGGGAGCTGATTTCAGGAGGAGGCCAGTATTGAATATTTTTGAAAATTCCTTCCATGCTCATTCGAGACATAGAAGAGAAGATCCAAGTGTTAAATTCTCTCCTGGAGGAAAAAGTGTGCAAGCACTTGTAGCCCGATAGCTCAGGTGCCAAGATCAGTTAGGACTGCACATTTACCTTGAATTTTTCTTGTGTTCAAGACCACACATGGGTGTAAAGCTGGTGTGATCAGCCATTGTACGTGAAACAGGCAAAAGTGGTGAAAGATTGTGCCAGCAGCCAGCGTGGCTGAGTATATAAATATTTTGGGTGAACAGAGCAAGGGTGCTTGAACTCTGTTCTAGACTGTCCTATTTTTATCATTTTGGGGCAAAGCTGTGTACTGGTCATGATATTTCTACAGCAAGAGCACAGCAGAGTATGGTGTAGAGAAGGACAATACAGTTTTGGAACCAGAAACAGGGCAGTTGTTTGGCCAGACTCTCAGGGCCAGCTTAATTTTCTGTGCTGAGAGACAGAGTTTGTTAGTTCAGGTGCAGCATTGGGATGATGTGGCTGTGCTCTGTTTGAGGTCTGATCTGGTGGTGGTGCAGGACATGGCGTTGCAGCTTGTGGCTGCATCAGCCCGGGGTGATGCTTGCTCGAGTGTGGCTGCAGCCCCTCTGCACAGCATATGCATGGACTGGGTTTCTCTTCTGGCTACACGAAGGTCGTGGTGTTTGCCCTTGTTGCTGAGTCTCCACGAGTGTGAGTGGTGAAAACTGCAAAATCCATCTTTGTTACCTTTGGGAGAGTAAGGTTTTTAACAGAACATTTTAGTTGGTCTTGTTGCTGCTTGGCATCTGGATTGTGCTGCCAGTTGCAGAACTGTTGCAGAGGAACAAAATCTCCCGTTTTGTGCTTGATGTGCTGAGGTGAGGGAAAGGAGGCTACATTAAGGGAGCTGTGTGGGACATAGCCAAGAGTGAAGTATCTGTTGGGAGGAAAATTTCTGTCTCACACCCCCCAGTTTTCTGGGTTGCTCTTGCCTCCCAGCAGATGGCAGAGTCTCTTAGGGTGCGTTGTTCTTGAGGCAGAAATCAACCGGTGGACTGTGTGTCCCTGGGCTTTTGAGATGCAGGTGGCTACTACAAGGTTCCCAATATCCTCACCACTCCGGCAGAACAGATTTTGCATGCAGCTGCGACTGTCTCTAGGACTTGAACAACAAAAAACAACACTAAATTCCTTCTTTCTGGATATCTGATTGTTGTACTGTTCAGTTTCCTTGAAGTTATCAGAGCTGGTTTATGTTCAACTGAAACTGAACTGGCCTGATCCCATTGTCCCTAACGTTGGTGCAAATTGAAAGTGATGCCATTTTAAATCCAAGAATGGATAAAAAGAGGGCAGACTTGAGCTCTGGAGGGCTTATGCATAAAAATTTGTCCCCTGAGTATAGACTCAGTTCACTTGGCAAAAAAAAAAGACATCTCACATTTTTAATCTGAACAGTTTGCTTCTTTTTTTTCCTCCTGCCATCTTACCACAAACTGGGTTTTATTCCTTTTCTTTGAGTTTTTGAGCTATTCAAGATTTGCTGACTTGTCATGGTTTTGTCGGGATAAGCTACAGACACTGTGTGGATGCTTCTCCTTTCAGAACAAAGATCCCCATGCATTTCAGCATCTCTCTGATTTGGATGGATATGCAGGAAATTTAAGGGGATATTTACCCCTAGAGCTCACTTGCTCTTTTCCTGCCCTTGAATCTCAGTGACCTTTTCTTTCTACTCTCTTGGCCTCCTTAGTGTGCCACTGTGCTGTTAGTTTATTTTTAAATATATATATAAAGGGTTGTAACTTACTTGATTTGTGGGCTAAATGAGTGGAAGCATGGCAACTGGTGTAAATAACTTTTGGTCTACTGAATGTGTAAATATTCAAAATCTGTCAGGGTGACTTGGCTGGCTTTTATTGGAATCATTATTCATATGAGATTTCCTTTCTCTTACACTGCATCCTGTCAGAAGCTATTAGACAGAGATTGCTGGCATAAGTACTCAAACCTCTTTGTCAAAATGCACTTTTATACCTGTTGCTTTTACATTTGCCAGTTCCATAGATACTTTTACCAGTGGATATGTTCTGCAAGATTAGTCATACAAAGCTAATGTAAAGGGACCAAAACCTAGAAGGTGAGAGCAAATATCTGAGATGATTAATCATCAGCAGTGTTTTGAGCCGTAATGTACAACAGCAATGGCTACAGGTGCAGCTTATTTGACAAGTTAGAATGAGAGCCGTGGTGTGCTGCAGTGACTTGCAGCCTCAGTGGTACCCAGCTTAAGTTTCTCAAAATGAGACTAACCTGCTTGGGGAACTTTCCTTGCTTGGGTCTAGTCTTAATGCCGACAATAGTTTTCTTATTAGCTGCTGGAGAAGTTGCTAGAAGACTTGGGAATTAAGAACAGTAGACATCAGAGGTGATAAAGAAGTTTTATGCATGGGGTAGATGTTTTGGCAGCAAGCAGTCACTCTGAAGAGACAGGGAAGTAGTTTTGGATCCTAGATAATAACAGACTTGAGAGAAAACTTGAAAAATAGCCTCATCATAGCCAGCTAGCATTTAGATAAAAATGAACTACCACTAGAGAGAACAATCTGGGAGATTGGATACAGGTTCCAGTGTGAGGGCTGCTGACTGCAGCCATTTGCTAGTTTGATGAGCAGCCCTGATTCAGAATATGTTATATATGGGAAGGAGCTTCTAAACAGAGTGATTCGTAGATCAGTTCGTGTGCATGGTGCCCACACATCTGTCCAAGGCACTGGTCTTCTTCTGCGGGTCCAGGAGGAAATCTCCTGTTGCATCCTTTCTGAGCTGAGTGTGGCTGTACGTTTTCTCAGTTGGTAACTAAATATTTTGTGAGATTAACCTGATCTTTAGCACCTTCTGTGTCTTCTAGATTGGTTTATTCTTCCACAGGGATTTTGTGGGCTTGACACTAGGAAAGATACTTTCTAGGACTATCCTAATTTTCTGACATATGGTGCCCAAACATGGCATGAGTTGTTTATCACTGGAGTTTTTAAAGACAGACTGGATGGAAATCCTACTGTGGAATGTAGTTCTTTGGGCCCAGCTATCTTTCCTGTAACATTTTTAATTCCCGCACTCAACTGCTTCGGCACTAGAGAGTTAGAAGAGATCTCTCAAGCTGTAATAGTCCAGGCTTCTATCCTCTTTGACTTGCTGAACAAAGTTCAAATCCCTCCTTGTCTAACGTTGGTGTTTCTGGCCACTCATTTGTTTGTCAAGAAAACACTGAGGAGGCGTACAATAAAAAACAGACTTAGTGAAGGGCTCGAAGAGCACCAGTTGGGAGAGCCAGTGGTGGGACAACTGGGCATGGAAAAGGATTGATTTTATGTGCAAAGCAGTTGTGAAATGTTCTGTGGCATTCTGGGGACATGCCATTGCTAACAAATGATTGCCTGTTGGGGATAGAAAATGCCAGCCATTGTTCTGAAGAAGGAAATAGCCTTATTGATACTGAATTAGGCTCACATTGAATTATTATTCATTTGCTGTGCATCCTGTTTTCCAAATAAAAAAAAAAAAAATAACTGAAGGCCTGCAGCACTATTGGCCTTCAGTTGTTGGTTGTATCTACATCCTTATGGTCCAGGTGGAGTTTAGACTGTTCATATCTGGGGATGGACTGTGGCAGAAATTTGCATTAACAGAGCAGGTGAAGGAAGCTGTTCTTCTTTTTAAGTGTTCATCAAACTAGTTCTTGTTTTACAACAAGCCTGAGTGTGAGGCTGGCAGAGGTAAATGAGTTGGTAAATAAGACTTAACTTCTGGGATGCATTTTGAATTGTCACATGCAATGTTGATGGCAGAAAAATAGTGGCATAAACAATATTATTCCCTTTTGAGAGGAAGAGAAACTAACTTATCTATAGAAATTGAGATGCACACCAGATATAAATATTTTATGCTGTGACAGTGTTTTGTATACAGCTCTGAAAGTCTGAGTTTTGTTCCTAGTGTTACTGAATAGTTTCTGCTGAAATCCTAACAGAATATATAAAGCCACTGCCAGTAAAGTTTGTTCCTTCAATTTAAGGGAATATTTTTATTTAATAAAAATCAGGAAGTGACTGGCATTTGACATGGATTTCTTGAGCAGTCATCAGGAACTGGACAACAGGTATTTTCTTGTGTCATACATCTGAGGCAGTGCCTTGGCATGGAGGATATAAACTGTTTTTATAGGTGGGAGGCTGTATGTTCTGGAGAGCAGTGACACTGAAAAGGATTGGCCTGTCATATCCAGCTGGTATGAGAAAACAACACTTAAAATGGGGTATGAGGTGATATGATACATTATTACAACTTTTCCCTAAGCTTCTTAATTCTCCTGTAAATTATCACTCTGCTTGCAGGAAGATAGATTAATGTTCAGGCTTTCTTAAATGGCTTTGAAAAATGAAAGGATTTGGAGAAGAACTGGAAGATGCTGACCCATGTGTGGTACCCATGGACTAATGGAAGATTACAGGGAATCTGGTCTGTTCCAGAGATGCAGTGGAGGAGAAAATAAGTGATACTTGAGGGTTCTTTTGAGTGCAGAATGGTATCTCATGGCTGGAAACTGAGAAGGATAAAATGAGAAGGAAGACAGGTTTTTGACTGCAAGGGTGATTAAACCTGGCAGAGTATAGTGGAGGATAAACCTTCTGGTATTTGGAGAGACTGAATGTTCCTATGGAAGAAATGATTAATTTCAACCACAGACAATTGCATTCAGTGGAAGAATCACTAGATGGACAAGCTGGACCATGCCAAGGGCTTCCACATGCAATCTGTAAAAGACTGGGTTCCAGGCCGTCTCCTTCAATACCTGGTGCTGCAGTTCTTTCATGTGCCCTCTGCATTGCAGTCTGTGGGCCTGGCATCCAGATGAGGCCAAATTTACACCCGCATGCTGGTGACAAAGAGTAGGGGACAGACAGGGCAGGAGGAGCATTGCCACAACCACAGTCACACAGTTTGGACAGTGGTTACTGCAAGGGAGTCACTAGCAACTAATGTTTCCTCCAAACCCTCTCTTTCCTCTTGTTATGTCTCTCCCTTCAGCAAACAGCACCACTCCTCCTGGACTAGACTGTTCAGAGATGTGTGATGGAACCTGCTGTCTCCTAGCACCTGGGCTGAGACCAGCTAAAACCAAGTGCTGGGTTTAAAACCTGGACACGTGGGGAAAGGATAATGGTTGTGATAGTCCTTTGCCAGGCACTGACGATTTTCAGCATTAATGTCTTCCCTTTCTTTGTTTAGTGAAATGAAAACAAAGGCTCAGCCTCCTTCCTAGCCCAGCAATAGTGACATACTAACACAGTTATTACAGCAAACATTTTGGCCCTCTCTGGTCACGATGTTTTCTTTCTGTGGGGAGACTGAAATACTAACTCACAAATAATGTCTTTAGAAGTCATATTAGTCACACATTTTTAAGACATTCCAAAATCATACCAACCTCCTTCTGAGCCTGTCTGTTGCTACCAATGATTCAAAGTTTTGAAAACTCTCCTTTAGTTTTGATTTACATTTTGGTCCTGGGCACTTGTTATTTCTGGCAAATGCCAGCTCAGTTTCATTAAAGAAAAATCTGTTTTACAGCCACGCAGCTCAGATCTGCTGCGCTTCTAATAATTGATGGCTGGTTTCCTTATTTCCTGCATTGTAGAAAAATAAGGACCTTGTTAGATCCAAACAAGCCTGCATAAAGTCACAGTGTGAAACATCAGGTTGGGGGTGAGCAGAGCAGCTGTGGGCAGGTTTTACAACTTCGGGCTACAGTTGGTCGAGGCAGCCAAGGGAAACTGAGAGATACCCATGTGACTAAAATTCAGCTGAGTTCTTCGGCTCCCTGGCCTGAGATTTATATTTGTGACACCTTCCCCTCTGTCAGTCTCTGGGCCAGACACAAGTCTGTCTGTCTGTGTACCTGCGGCTCCACAGACCCCGTGGAGTGGCCGCTGTGCCTGTTCCTTGCCGTGCCACCACAGGACGTGTCTATTCCCAGTGTTGGCTGCTTTGCTCCTAGAGCCCACAGCAGTACAAGTGTGTGCCCTGGGAGCAAGCAGCTGCCATGTGGCGGAGATGAAAAATCAAGAGCAAACACTTTCTGAATTTCTGCAAGTGGGCAAATTAATTTCAATCTGAACTGTCATCACAAAGGGCCTTTTTTTCCTTCCCCTTTCCTTTGGGTGGTACCTTTGATTCATATTTCTGAGTGAGGCAAGTGATCGCCATTTGGTGCTAAGTTGAGTTTCTTTACAGATTTTCAGTTGCAGAACCTTGTCAATTTTTTGGTTAATGTGGTAGCTTTTTTGGATTCGCTTGGGGCTTTTGTTTTATGTTGTTGTAAGAACCAGTGAAATTCAATGGTGCCTGTGTTTATCGAAAACAATCTATTAGTCTTAAGGAGCAGCTAATGTCAATCAGATATTCTTCTCCAATGCAATACCTCTCAGATGCTTCCTTGCCATTCTATAAGCTGTAAGTAAAGACAGGATCCTGCTTCAGAGTTTCATGGAGTTAAATGGCTCCTAGGAAGCCAAGCAGTGACACCAGAACAATGTTATAAAAGGTGGTGTTTTGTTTTTTATTTTCATGCATTTATCAGGTCCAGCCTGTTTCCTTTGAGAACTGGATGGTTACTTTCAGGAAAGAAAAATGTGTGATGACTGTCCTAGACATTCCTTTGAAGGAGTTGCTCTTCAAAGGAGGTGAAGAAGAATTTGTAGGAACTGTAGAACTACTGGAAAATCAAGCCTTGCAGTTTGCTTTACTAAACGCATGATGCTGAGAGGTATTCAAGCACCTAACTCCCATGGACATCTGTGGCAATTCAGTGCCTAAACAGTTCTCTGGATCTGGTGCTTGGTCTTCTGGCATTGAATATTGCACAGTTCTTGCTTTCTGTGGGTCTCCTTTTAAGGCATCTTCTGTGAGTGGTGCAATAGTTTTAATTTTGAATTCTTGCTGTCGTGAGTTCCAGCACGTGATGCAGACAGCTGCCTAGAAAGCTGTGCCATGTGGTAATCTATTGTTCCACCAAGGAGTTGAGGCCTACTAGACAAGCAGTGGGGTGGGAGAGTGAGTCAGAGAAAATACACAGCACTTTTATTAATTGTTGCTGGGGGAGGATGGGGCCAACCTTCAGGCACTGTGATTTTGTTGAGTGGGGAGCTAGAATGACATAGTCATTTGTTTAAGTGAAAATCCAGGGAAAAGTGGAGATTTTTGTTGGCATTTCCTCCACTCAGCACTGATCTTATCATACTGGTTTAGTAGCAGAGCTCTTCTGGCTCCTTGCCACAGGTGTTACCGTTGGAGTCTGTCTGAGATGCGCAAGATAAAAGATCTCAGGGAATTACAAGTGTTATGACTTTCCTATCAAACTGTTCTAATGTGTAGACTCTTAGTCTTCTGACCTAGAAAACTATCTTTCTTTTAAAAATCCTGTTACTGAAGGAAAAGGAAACACAAGAGAGTTGGGAAGTGGGGCTTGATGTTTATAAGGGCCCTGAGAGCAGCCGTAATTAGAGTAGGTTTTTGGAAGAGACTTGTTCCTTTGCCAGCAAAGGGCCTTGGTGTTCAGCCAGGTTAGATGTAGCCTGAGAGTAAGCACTTGGGAACTGCCTACCAACACTGGTTCTGTGTCTGGCACTGAGAACACGAAGCGTTCTCTCACTTAAAATACTTTGTGTACTCCCAGAGTGCCCTGTGAAACACTGCCGAGGGCTGAGTCACTGCCCAGCCATTCGAGCTGGTTCTCTGAACCCTGCCTTGGGAAGGGCTGCACCAGGGTGCTGTGATGGTGATGCCAACTCTGGGTGCTGTCTCACTCTTGTGGTACTGTGCAATTGGCAGTTTCAATATGGGCCCACAGTTCTGGCAGTTTGGCCAACTGAGGGATGTGAGAGCCAGGAAGTTCCTGGAATCCCCTTTGTCAGTGTCTTCCTTGCATCCAGATTCACAGCTGTTTTGGACATGAGTATAGGCCCACCTGCACAGAGGTAAATGGGACTTGCAGGATGTGTGTGGGTGATCAAAGTAGTCCTTAAGGAAAAAAGACCTAGATATTCTTTATTTTCTTTGTAGAGCTTCAACATTCAACTCTTGAGTTGTGAACTTGTTTCTCAGATTTCGCAGTGCATGAGAGGGAAACATTTGATTTCCTATTCCAAGGCCTCTAGAGATGTTGTCAATCCAATTTTCTCAGTTTTAGACAGGAATCAGAACTCTCCACCATATTCCAGATCCTACAGAAGTCAGTGAAAAGATGATTGTTTCTGGCAGAGCTAAATTTGAGTGAGTCACCTAGGACACAATGGGAGTTGCACAGAAAGGTGGTGGGGCATGGATAAGGGACCACAGTGAAGTCTCTGGCCCTTGTTTGTGCTGCTGTAGAGCAGAAGGCTGGGCAGGGAGGGTCTCCAGTGCAAAGCCCACTGCGTGCTAGGAGCAGGAGACTGGGAAGGAGCACGTGGAGGATCAAATCCAGTTTGTGGCTATTGCAGGCAGATGGTGCTCGGTGCAGGGAGCATCTGTCCCATGCCACCCACAAAGGCTCAAACGAACTGACATCAGTAGTGGAAAACACCAAAAGCTACAAACCACTGTCTGCCTGAAAGAGCAGGGGAGATTGAAAGCACTGACTGCAGCCAGCAACCTTGGAAAGGCTGGGAATTTCCTTAAATAAAAATTCCGAGATGACCCAAGCATCAAATTTGGTCATTGCTGTAAGTACCAAAACTTTGTACCTCATGTTATTTGTGTGCTTGGACAGTTGGAGAACTGGTGACAAACTGGTGCCACCAGCGCTGGAGTGGAGGGGCCGGAAGTGCTCTCAAGAATCCTTTGGACCTGCTGGTGCTTACAGCAGCCACATTTCCATGCAGTGCCCAGGAGAAGGTGCTGCTTTTTTTCTTTTCTCTCCCCGCTTTTCTTTTCCTTTCTTCTCCTCTCTCTATTAATAACTGAAGCCAATGGCTGCTCTGAGTTACGAGGGGGTTTTATTGCACAGTTGCATGGTGGAGGGGCCTGGTTTTCATTGTGCAGAGCGGAATATCAGTTTTAACCCAGAGGCAGTGATGTTATTTAACAGGTGCCTTAAAGGCATAGTGCTTATTTAATCACCGTCTCCAGATCAACATTATGTAAATTGAAATTGCTTAGGTACGCTATTAATTGTGAATGCTTTAGACATTTTTAAAGCCATAAGACAATACCTGAAGTTCCATTTTAAGAATATCCAGGTCAAAGGACACACATGTTTTTATTTTCTTATTTGAGGTATAATGTGTTCAAGGCAGATTTATGGCACAACCTTTGTTTATTGACTTGTACTTTTCCACATGAAACTAATGGAACATGACAGATGATATTTATGAGGCATGTGTTCTTGATTAAATCATGTTAGACATTAAAACCTGATAAAAGAACGTATTTTAAAGGGTGGATTAATAGAAAAGGAGGCAGCATTGATTGGCGAGTTTACACGGAGCAAGACATATTGGTCTTAGACTGAGTATTTATAGGAAAGATATGTGGTTATAAAACTTTAGAAGCTGAACAGAAAAAGATTAATAAGCTTTGGCTCTTTGGAAAGTTTTTTGTTTTTCTCCCATTGTAAGCCACTGGCCACCTTGTATTTCTGGTCTTTCAAGTGAATTTATTCAGTTCTGCATAAGAACTTGTGACCCTTTGTGGCCTACTGCTTGTAACGTTGTCCCCAAGTGTATTCTGTATTCTTCAGGATTCCCAGCTAGCAGATCTGTGCAAGCAGCCTGTGCCACTGCTAAAAAACTGCTCTGTTAATGTGCTCTAAATTCTGCATAGATGGGTGCAAATGGGGTTGATCAGCAACAGTCAGATGGAGCTGCTTGTCCCCACCTTGATACCTGGGGCTTTGCACAGAGTTCTGAGTAACAGACTAGTAGGGAATCACCCCAAGTAGTATTTTGCATGTCAGCTTAAGAGTATCCTCCAAGTATTTCCTGTGGAGAGCAATGGGAGGATTTTTGTAAATGTAGCAAGTGGGAACAGAATTTGTTTCCGTGGCTTATAAAGACTAAAGAGAAAGCGGATACCTGCATTCTGCTTTCAGTTGCATAGGTGCAAATGCAGAATGTTCCCTGATTACAGCTACACAGATGGATCTGAGGACATACTCTGGCTTGGTGCAACTTTTCATAACTGAGTTTTAACCTTCTGTGGCTGAATTTGTGCTAACCTGGATCCCCAAAGCTGCATTTTGTCTGAAAGAGAAAGACTGCTGCAAGAGAAGATAGCTTTGAGTTCTTAAAGTTCCTATCAGCTTAGATTTGCAGAAGTAATGTTCACTGCAAATACAAGAAAAAATTAAGTTCTGTAAATTTTTATTACAGCAAAGTAATTTCATGCTGTGGTGAAGTATTTACCTCCTGTTTGTAACCTCTTCATCGTAACTGAAAGACTTGTGCCAAATTAATAGCTCTTTACTTCTCATCTGAAAGCATTATCTTTGCTGGATGAGATACAGTAAAACGTGTTAAAGTGATTGGATTCAAGTATTTAAATGAATAAATTGCTTCAATATCTCCCACAGGGAAGGAATGCAAATTATAGGCACATTTATGGTCTGCTTTCATTTGGACTTGTCAGGGTAGAAACTACAAATACTTGCAAAATGAGAAAACTGTATAAGAAATAGTTTTCTGTGAATGGAGATGCTTTTATGAAGTGTTGTGCGACTTAATTTGAGTTAAAGCATGACCTTGCATCTCATATCATCAGTGCGAGTTGTGTTTGAAAAGCTGTTAGTTAAATACACTTCCGCTTTCCACAAATCCAGTGGTAATTCATTTTTTTTCTTTTTGTTTTCCCCAGCTTGCTCACTAAAACATCCCTACCTACTTGAGATTTTAGAATAAGCATTCTCTCCCATTAGGAAATTAAAATCTTCATAATTCAAATGTTTTCCTATAGGGATTTCAGCCCTCCTTCCCCATGCATATGGTGTAAGCCAAAACAACAGATGTTGAAGAATAAAAAGAAGAGAATAGAAAATAGCCCTGGAAGTAATATTATGTTGTTGCATTAGTATTTTGCCTCCTAAAAGATTCAGCAGAATTTAAAAAGCTTCAAAGATGGATTGAATAATAGATCAGAGACTTTAAAAAAAAGTGTATTGAGGCTGAAAAGAAGGAGAATGATTTTGTTGAGAATTGATATAGATCAAAGATGCAGAGTGTTTGTGCAAGTAAAAGAAAGAGAACGGAGGGAGAAGTGTGATTTTGGAAAAAAGAAGCAGCTTAGCTCTTAGTCCTACAAAAAGTGGAAAAATTGATCATATTTAGAAAGATGGAATCTTCAAGTGGCAAAACGGATAGTGGACGTGAAAGGCAAGTAGAAGGGTATTTATTGTGTTTTGTCTTATGCTGGTAATGGTACCCTTAAGCTTTGTGAGGGTATCATAGCTCTGCCCTCTAAGCTGGGATCAGGTTCTCCTGGAAAAATAGCACTTTAGTCACTGGTGAAAATGGCTGGGGATGGTGGCCATTGCTCCAGAGAGGACGGAGATTAGGAAGGAATTCTTTCCTGTGAGGGTGGTGAGGCCCTGGCACAGGGTGCCCAGAGAAGCTGTGGCTGCCTCTAGATCCCTGGAAGTGTCCAAGGCCAGGTTGGACTGGGCTTGGAGCAGCCTGGGATAGTGGAAGGTGTCCCTGCCCTTGGCAGGGGGTGGAACTGGGTGAACTTCAAGGTCCCATCCAGCCTCAAGACCTTGTAGGTTTCTGTGATTCTTTTCCCGCAAGGATCAATGCTTATCACACCATTTTTGGTAGTTCTTACACTATGAAGAACTTACACACCACGAAGAGCAGAGATTCTGTGTCCCGTCTGTCCTCATGCTCAGCTGTCTTTCACAGCCCTCTCCTTGATGTTCAAACTATGTCTTGTTTGCTAAGCTTCACTTCTCTCAGCAGAATCCATTCAGAGTTTGACATGGTTATGCTAATAATAGGACTGAAATCCACCTCTTGACTTTGATTTTTCTGTGTAAATTGAAGGAAAAACTGAATTCCATCAGCTCCAACAGGTAACTGCTTCACTAGGAAAATTAGTTGCACTGTTAATGATTTTATGTATCATAAAAGAATTGTCCTTGGAATCAAAGTGTTGGTACCAGGCTGCCTGGGAGGACGCTGTCAAATTAAAATTTCCCTCTCAACTTGCTTCATACTGAACAGATTCTTGCTGAGTCCTCCGAGCTTGTCTCCTTCCTCTGCTCTGTCCTGCCATGCTTTACCAGTGGTAATTCCTTTTTTGCTTGTTGCTTTTTCTTTGCCTGTATTTTTGCTTGCTGCTGGTTTGTGTTTCTGTGTCTCCTGGCTGTGGAGAATGCAGACTGGTGGTGTTGGGGCATTGCTGAGGGAAGCTAAACAGGCCATGCAGGAGGCCTTTAGGGGATGCCTGTAATGACCAAATCACACATCAGGATCTCCCTGCCCAATGCTTGAGAAGCAAGGATGACCTACTGCCTGTAGTGTTGCTTTCTAAAGACAGCTCTGGTGTCGCTGGGAGAGCAGATTCCCATTTCCCACCATCAGAACTCACTGGGAGAATGTCATATCCAAAGATTGTAAGAAGTTTGTGTTTAATCTGCATTTCTAATATAAATGAAAAGAAAAACACGTATCAGCTAATACTGATTAATTATATCCCTGTGCTGCTGGCCAAGAATGGGGGTGTCATGCCATATAGATTATATACAACAAAAATGTTCTTTTTATGAATCAGCCAGGGAAGGCATCCAAGCTTTTTCAGTAGGTAGGTAAATGGTTTGGCTAGTTTTCAGGGTTTGAAGCCATCTGGAAAAATTTAACCAAAATTATCTGCTTCACAGTCCCAAGATAAATCATTTTCCCACTTACACAATTGTTCCTCATTAAGCTAGTGGGGTTAGGGCTGATTAAACCCTGATATTATAACTCAGGCTTTTACAGAGCATTTTGTAGATAGAGTTTTCGTGCTGACAGTGATACCACTCTCAGCCCCAGCTGAGAACAAGAGAAATAATAGTTTCATGGAATGGAATAAATACTCCATGAAACAGAAACAATTCTGTTTAGCTCTGTGTGGTTTGAGACATTGTCCTTTCTGACAAGTGTTTTATCTAAACAGTTCAGTGTGTACTGTAGTAGTTATGCTTATATACTTACATATTAATATAAGCTAAATATGTATAGTATGAATAAACTTTTTTTTGTGAGTCAAAGATACAGACATGTCCTACATGTGACTGCAGCCATACAATTTTGCAAAGCACTAGCAGATAATTCTCTCTTTAAAAGCAGCTTCATTGTATTTTTCATGTTTTCTCTGCATTCCTAAGCAAACACTTGTAACTGAGAAGCAAAGAGAAAGAAGACAAAAAATGAGTATTTTTTTTCTAAATGAAAATAAGTTGGTGAACCTAATGCTGTGTAAATAGAGACATAATTCAGTGATATGAGATGTCCTTACATTTAATAATTTCCAGTGCTTCTCTGCATTTTAGAAAATACTATGGAAATCATTTATTTCAGTTTTTGAAAGATCAGTCTCATGCTCCAGAGTACACTGTCCTTGTGCACTTGAGTAGTGTTGTTGACTTAGGGGTCTACTTATATGTGTGTGTTTTTAGCTTGGACTTACAGACCTGCCTGTGAAGTGCCTGAGGTTCATTTGATTAGGATTTGAGGTTGGATAAGGGTTAAATCATTTACATGTTGTAGCTTGACCAAGTGTATAAGACCTGCAGCCAGTTGACAGCATCACTGCCTCTCTCAGCTGCGGATCAGGGACATCCCTGGGAATGTCTCACAGGCAGTGTTTACAAGATGGAATCCTTTATTCAACATGTGCATTTTGCCAAAGATGGTTATAGGTTTTGCCTCTTAATCCAGTAAGGTTTGTTACAGATGTGTGGTGCATAACCCAGCTGAGTGACATCTGTCTCTGGCTGCAGTGCTGAAGTCTGGTGATGTGGCTGTGGGTCAGATCTGAGTTTGGGGCTCTGCCTTGGCTCATTATTAAAGTCTCCGATGAGCCAGAAATCCCTTGGTGCCTTGGACTTGCTGCTTGCAGAAGCAGGCTGGTGATACCTGCTTTTCTAAAATGCCTCTTGAGTGAGGGGAGGATACGTCATCTAAGAGCACTGCATATAAATAATTATTGTAACTCAGAGGTTGTTAGAGCTTCGCTTTCCGGAAGAGTGGTCAGAAGTAGGATTTCACTTACTGTGGAACTGGTGAAGCTCTTGAATGCAGCAGCCTGTACATGCAGCTGAAACTATGTGCAGGGAGAAAGAAAAACTTCTGGTGCCTAGCTGTGTTCTTGCCAACTGCTACCCGTCCTTCCTTTTTTTTTTTTCTTTTTAGACTTTGTTATTCTTCTCCTTTGGAATGAGGTTTTTGAATGCTAAGAATTACTCAAAGCTCATAAAGTACAGGGCTTAGAGCTATTAGTATTTCCAGGGCACACATCATTATTACTGAAGATGGTAGTGGTGTGTGTGGGTGTTGGGGCACATGTGTCATTGTGAAATACCAGGGAGTCTTACCAGACGGAGGAGGTCTGCAGCAAAGCTAGGCTGGTTAACACACACTCACTTCAGGCATGTACTTTAAACATCTGCCAACACTGAAAAACTTCATTTTGTCATTAAGTTGGTGCCTTAGTATCTGTACCCAATGCAGTTTCTCTGAAATGAGAAGGTAGATTCTCTTCTCCTCAGTGCTGTTTATGCTTTCACAAGTGTGTGGTTTTCACATACTCCAGCAAAGGTAATGTGTCCGGTTAAAAAAAGGAACTGAGCCAAACCCCTGTTATTCCTGTCCCATTTTGACCTGGGGTAGTGATCTTTTTACAGTACTAAAGAGTTAATACTTCCTTACAACTGATTTGCTGTATTTTTGGGTGAGCAGTGATACATTGAGCAGTTTCTGTGAATGTTCATGATGCAGAAGTTACCCCTGTAACATCAGTGTTACATCCTGCAGGAGTTCTGCAGCCCAGGTGGCATGAGGGGGCCATTTCTCACTGCAATGTGTGTCCCTGCCGGGGACAGTAAATGAGATCAGGTGCCTCCTGCCCAGGACAAACGCAGCTCAGGAGGGACAGGCTGTAGTGGCTGATAGAAGAGCTCTCAAGGATGATGTGGTGAAAGCAGAACCCCCAGCCTGCACTTGCTTTGGGTTCAACACGCACTTATAGTTTCTCAGCTAATTCTCACAGCTCTTTAAAACTAGAAAAGAACACTAGGTTGAACTGGAAGGTTTCTGATCTCATTTTAGCCCAGCAGATACTTTGAAGCGTTTCCCATCTTATCTTCTTAAGGCCCTTTCTGATTTCACCTCAAGGTACAGATTCTTTCTCTTGCCTGAGGTCCCTGTGCAAAGCCTCTTGTTGTGATGGCTGCATGTTTTAAGGTTTCCTTTTTGTTCTCTGTACATTATTCTTTCACATAAGTGCAGTCTTGCAGATGCTTATAAATTACTTTGTAGACTTGAGAAGCTGTTTTGCCCATAGAGTCTTCTGATGTAGCTCCCATCCATTAGGTGCATAAAAACATTTAGAAGAGGGCTCTATCTGTTGATACAGCACCCAGCACTAAAGGACTGATCTTGCCTAGATCCTCTACAGCTTCCCCAAGTGGAATTCCAGATTATGTTAAAATTGCAGGTTTGGGGTTGTTTCTTTCATTCCACGTAGGTTATTCAGGGTCTGATTTAGAAATCAGGCTATGATACTGTAAAACTTATGTCTAAATGCTTATTGAACCCTCCCTTCTAACATCCCTTTCTTGTCTGCTGCTAGTACTTCTTTGTTAAAGTGAGCTGGGAGTTACTTGCATTTGGAAGGGAATATTTAAAAACAAACTAATATCAAGGTGTGGTTGCAAAATGTTGCAAGCTCTTTGAGTGTTGGGTGCCTGCTTATTTTGGAGTGTTTGCTGGGTAAATGTAATGTGGATTTGTCTGTGACGTAGCATAGACTTATCAAAGCCAAATTACTCATTAAAATAATGCTGAATTGGAAATATAAAGCTGTAAACCAGCGGATAAATAAAAGGTTAGCAGAAAGGTAACCTGATATATGAAACCATAAAAGAGATTTCAGAATTAATGAGGGAGACAATATTTCTTCTGTAGAGACTTTAAGACTTGGTTGAAGTAGTGTAACAGCAACACATTATTTATTTCTTGTGTTGCCTTATTCTTAGGCCCGTGGGACCAGACAGGAAGGAATTAGAGAACCCTATATTACAATTTAATTGCTTGAAGAAAAAATATTATTTTTTATTGTTAACCATTAGCTGCTTCTAGTTTTATTAAAGTCATAATGTCCATGCTATGGTACCAATGTTTGCAGCATGCAGTGGGGGCTAGGAAAATTGTTCAATTGCTATAAAATCAGCTTAGTGTGGGAAAAAAAAAAAGAAAAGGAAAAAACGGAGAGCTTGAACTAGACCAGTGGCTGTTCAGCTGTTACAGATGTCTAAGAGCTGTGTTTCTTGCATTAGAGCTGTGAAGAAGTGTCCTGATCTTTCACTGAAGAAGTGTTCACATATACACCCACAGTTTTCATTGAGCTGAGCCACTGGCAGCAGCTTGTGCTCACAGTTTGTTGTTTTCTCTTCTTCATGTTGGCCTGGGATTTCTGTATAATGTCCTGGGCTTGGTCACTAAAAGTGGGGGTTTTTTTGGTGTTTTGTTTGTTTGTTTTAACCACAGGTTAAAATTGTGATATTATTTGGCACCCTTGTTTAATGTACAAATTCAGTTTTTAAACAGATTTGGGGGTTATTTTCTTTTTTTTGCAGAGACAGTGTCTTCTGCTTTTCTAACTATTGTTCATTTTTCATAATCAAAATTCTCATGTGCCAGCTACACTGTGATGACTGTCCCCTACTGTGTTCTTGGCCTGTGGGAAAGGAAAGACAATATAACTGAGTTTGGCTCACCATGGCAAAAATATTTGGAGGAATGATCTCACACCTGCTTCAGGCTAAAAATGCTTCTTCCATGAGTAGCCAGAATGGCTCAGCTGTTGAGCTGTGGTGATCTGACCACACTGACAGATGAGCAAATCTGAGACACGTCTGTAATGCACAGAGCATGTTGGTAATGGCAGCACAGCAGCTCAGCCTTGCAGGGATCCACATGGAAGGGTTCACAGATCTGTGCAATAATCCATTGCATTTTTGCACAGACTCAGAACATTTTTCCCTCTGAAGCAGTCCAGCAGATTTTTTTTTCCTTGAACGTCTCAATCCTTGATCCTTTGCTTCAGTTCCCAAGGGCAGCTTGGTATGATGCAGGGATCTGGGTCCTTTCACAGAGGTCTCCAGCTAGGAAGGGACCACAGTATTTCACCATCTGATTCCTCTTCGGAGTCAGCTCTGTCTGAGTTGGGCTTAGCTCTTCTGAGACTGGGAAGTGAATGACTTTCCTACCCACAGGTAACACACTTGCAGCAGAAGTGCCTGCAGAAGTGTTGTGCCCTCCTGTAAATTCCAAAAGTGGTGGTTGTCTTTCTTCCCTTTCCTTGTTAAATTCATCCCCATTGAGTAGTATTTTTAACATCTGAGGTTAAACCACAGTGTGAAAGGAGTTGGTTGGATTATTGAGGTGATGATGCCGGAGACTGCTGATGTTACCTACAGCTGGATTCAGTTTTAAACCAAGGCATCTTCCAATCCAAGAGATTCTTGTGAGTACTGAAATCCAAACCATTCCCTTGTTATTACAAAGACAGCAGCAAGATAGAAGACCCTCTCAAGAGGTTTCAGGGACCTGTAGATCCCCACGGCAGTTGTGATAAGCTGCTGTCTTACTGCTCCGGCAGTGGCACAGGTCTGTAGTGTTTACTCCTTCCTATAGCTGGGGTTTGTGGGCTTTGACTCACGTTGACAGCACTTTGTATGTGTGCACGTCTCCTGAAAACCTGAGAAATCTGCATTAGGGATGTCTGTGTGTGTATATATGAATATATGTGAAACCCTCAGGCACTGCCTTCTGCAAGAGCTGCCTTGGAAGCCTGTGTGCTGCCTTGGAAGCCTGTGTGCTGACTTGGAGTTGTTCAGGAAACATGATCTGCCTGATTTTCTGAAGGACATCTGAATTTTGAAATGCATTGTGGCCACTGTGACTGA
The DNA here is from genome assembly GCF_015227805.2 of Hirundo rustica. Taxonomy (NCBI): domain Eukaryota; kingdom Metazoa; phylum Chordata; class Aves; order Passeriformes; family Hirundinidae; genus Hirundo; species Hirundo rustica. The sequence goes on from NC_053458.1 coordinate 5,083,857, forward strand.
CTCTGGACTGTGATTTTTTTCTAAGACAGAGTTGGCCTGTTGATACCAGGGCCAGCTCTGCTTTTCTACGTTCTCACAAACATTCAACGGGGAAGGTGCACTACTTCTGATGAATACTTCCATTGTTTGCCATGGACCCTGGGCAGTAACTTTGGCCTTACTGGGAAAGATTCCCATTCTTTGATGCTCTGATTCTTCAGCCAACCCCATTCTGTTTGATATAATTTTCAATCAAGTTTTCCTTTTAACTTGTAATGTAACAAGTCCCTAAATGTGTTACTATCCACCAAAGAGGGTTTCTTGGCAGGATTTCCAAACAAAAACAAAACAAAAAACCTCTATTCAGCCAAAATACTCTTTAGTGGATGAAGCAACAATTACTTGTGGCTTTGTGAAAATAGACTATATATTGTATATACTGCAGAGCAAGAGACCACGATGTGTGTAGTGATGATTTGAGGTATTGGGAAATTAAGTGATCCATCAGTATTGATGCTTGGTGCCAAGTATTAGTTCAATGCTCCAATTTCCTATGCAATTGAAAGTGGGAGTAGGCTTTCACGAAAGAGGGTCTAGTGGTTAATGCACTGGGCTGGGCCCTGGGAGGTCTGGCTTTAATTCCCAACTCTTTCCAGGCTTGCTGTTCAACTGTGAACATGTTACTTGAACTCCCAGTGCCTCAGTTCTCCTCTTTCCCTCCCTCACCCACTTTTTTGAAATTCCTTTGGGAGGAGCTGTCTTTAAGCTTGTGTGGAGGAACTGTCTTTAAGCTATCTAAACAAAGGGCACTGCATCTCAGTAGGGGCCTGGAGATACTTTGACTATAGAAAGATTTGTAAGTGTTCTGGCAAATACAAAACTGTCATGTACACACGCGTGTCAGGCAGGCTGAGTTATGAATGCAGTAACAGGGGAAAAATTAGCAGGCAGAAATGGCAACCGTTACAACCGCATGTTTTCATTTGGATATCTTGATTATGTGAATATATGGAGCAGCTGCTCCCATCCCCATCCCGGTCCCTAGCAGTACTGTTCCACTTTTCCACAAGTTGGGATGAAGACATACTTGCTTAAGAACAAAGTTGTCCTTTCTTCTGTACATTCTAAGGCATAGAGGTAGCTAGAGAGAGCTGTGAGCTTGAGGGAGAGCAGTACTCTGAACACAGTCCTGCAGCCTGCTCTGGATGGATTTCCGAAGCCTCTTGGCTTCCACCACCTGTGAAAGGCAGGACAGCATAGCTACCATGATACTCCCCTAGACTGTGCAGATTCCTTGGTGTCTCTGGAGAACTCTGGAGATGGTGTTTCCCTTGAAGTCTGACTTAAGATTAGCAGTTGTGTTCAGTGGAAGTTGGGAGCTTGAATAATAAAGGTCTCTGGGTGGGTCAGTACTGAAGTGCGTTTGCAGAAGTTACTCCAGTCCAGGGCTTGGGTTCTTCAGCAAAGCCTGGAGCCTGGCAAGGAGCTCCCAGAGGCCCTGCCTGCTCTGCTTGCTGAAAGGTTTTGGTTTGGGGACAATAGGGAACAGCTGTGTTGGCCTGACAGAAAGAGGATGAATGTCCTTCCTGCTACCTTACGTTCATTTAAAAGTAGAAAATGTTCTGTAATTCTGTGGTAGTTGTTTCTGAGGATGAAACCTCTAACATTATCCAGTATGAGAGCACCAGTTCTGTGTCTATGCTAATTTTGGCTGTTGGAATAGATCAGGAAGCTTTTCCAACGAGTGTCTGATTTAATATTGCAGCCTAATAAAGACAAACCTCCTCTCCCAACATGAGTGACACAAGACAGATTAATTTCATTCAAACCAAGGGATTAGTTTTTGGAATCAAACTCCCATTTTGTCATGACTAAAATGGTGGCAATAACTACTTTGCAAAGCAGTGTTTCACTCTCAGCCTGTGGGAAGGCAGGATTGAGTGTCATGTTTTGTTTTCATTAGCAGAATGCTTTGTCATTGGACCTAGGCCTAAACAAGGCAGTGACAGGAGAGCTGTTCGTGTGCAAGTAGGTTGAGCACATGTCACTGGCTGTGTGCATTCTGCAAGCTGGTTTTTACAGAGGGATTTGGCTGCTGGGGCTGGCCCCTGGATCACAGCTATTTAAGATCACACCAGCAGACACCTTTGGGGCTAAGGGTATTAGACTGCCTGTGTATGGTTCCTTCCACTACAGAAGAGAGAGTGTTTTGCTTTGTTTTGTTTGCAACAATGGGTAATAAGATCTCTTGTTGTGACTCCTATCTCTGGAGATCTGAGTAGCAGACAGTGACCATTCATAAATATGGGAAATTATTTTAAGAGTAACCTGACAATCTTAAACCAGATGTGCTGTGTAAACAAATGATACTGTGCTGGAGTGAGCTTTACTGACCTACCATAAAGAGAACATTCTTGTCCTACTGATGGACTTTTACTGTAGATTATTAGCTCAGTCCTTGTCTGTGAAATATAAAGAAATGTCCTGGTTAGACCCTCTGAGTGTTTGTTCGCCCCTCCTACCACTCATGGTAGAGTTATATGGAGTTTTGGCCCACAAAAGGCAGGAAATGGCACAAAGAAGGAAGGGTATGGAAAGTGTTTTTTTTTTTTTTTTTTTTTACGTCTTGATAATTAGAGGAATTTCTAGCTCTCGTGTTTGTATTTCATTCAGATGTGTAAGCAAATAAATATAAACCAAATGAAAAAAGGAATGTGACTCCAAGCTGTCCTTTAAAGGTTGAGTCTGTGGTGATTATAGAAGCCCTACTTTTCTAGAATATTATTGTATCATTATCTACAGCAATGCATGCAATCTCCTACCTGTATTTAAAAATAATAACTTGCAAATAAGTACTTGAAATGATTGCTGACATACAGATGTAAAAGTGGGAATAGAAGAAATGGCTGTTTTGCAAAGTAAACATTTGCAAGATCTTTTCTTCAGATGCAAACACAGTATGTGTACTTTTTTTGCCAACAAATGTCTTCAAGGTTTTAGAATAGAGTCAGTTTACTTTTTTTTAAATCTCTATGGGAATTATCTTGATTTCCAGCCAGTAGGATCTGTCTGGTCCACAGACTTTTCCTGATGGACAAGAGTGCTACTGTTTGCTTATAGCTGTTGAAAGAATCGTAGAATTGGAAAAAATACATAGTGATAGAACTTTCATCTGCTTGTTTGACACTGCAGTTAATGAATGTCTCATGTCTTGCCATCCAGAGAAGTGATATTTGAAAATCTAACCCGAGTGCTGCGTAAAGTTTTTCACAGTTAAGGCAAAAGCATTATCTCATTGAGGACTGAATTTTCCCACCTTGACAGCCCAATATGACAGAGGACTGTAGCCAGTTTGCTCATGTAAATACCCAAGTAGACTCTACCCTCCCCAGGTATTCAGTCTTCATCCTCACATGGACAGGTGTGTGAATACAGTGATGTGTCTTGTCCGTGGAAAGCCCAGCTTTAAATGTGACCTTGTAGGAGAGAGACTCAAATCGAAGATGCCTTTTAGAAGAGAGTAGTCCACCTCCAGAAAGCCCCAGAGGGTTGATCTTAGATGGGTCAGGTGTCATAAACCAGATGATGTGAAATTTCTCCACTGCACTCTAGTTGTGTAAAGCCAGCAGTATCCACACGGTTACACCCAGTACACACTTTTTTTGAGTGGTTGGAAGCACCTGATCTGTACCTTGGGTAATGCCTGATTTAAACACATTCCAAACTGCAGGTTATGGCACTAACTCAGTCTGCAGCTAGGGATGTATAGACTGAGTTTTTGGCAGGAACTGTCTAACTTTTGTCTGCAATATATAATAAGTCTTTATAGTGTTTAAGACACATAAATCTGATCTCCCCCCAAACTGTCTGTAGTTCATTTCCTCCAGGGTTGGGGGCAGGGGGAAATCCAGGTAAAATGGAAGGACAATTTGAAGAAGAGAGAGATCCTGTAAAATCATTTGAGCATGAAATGTTGGATTTAAACAATGAAGTAGCTTCCTTTCCTATTCTATTTATCATTTTAATTGCTTAAAACATATTTCTTAGAAATAGTCAAAATACAGACTCAGACATATTTATATTTTATGCATCCCTGCTGTTACGATTTTTTGGATGTAAAATGGATCGACAAAACCCATGGAGATGTTTATACAGAAAACACAGTATAATGAAAGTCTTACTGTGAATTTTGTGTTGATAGCATTTGTAATAAATCAGGAGAGTCAATTACTTTACTCTGCTATACACACAGTAACTACTGTCACATTGCATGAAAACATTACTTATCTACTCACTGTAAAGATGCCAACTATCTCTGGATCAAACTGTGCTGAACTATGAAGTCAGACTTCTTATAAGGAGGGAATACTTGCAAATCATACAAATATATGTTCTGGTGATAATGCCAAAGGTTTCTGACAAACTATTTTATGAGGATTTTTCTTGTTTGTTGTTTTCTGTACTGAGAGGGAGGAGGGAACCCAAATCAGTTCCTTGAGTTGTTAATGTTGAAATAGTTCCTTGGGGACACAGAGGGATCAAGCATTGTGTATCTAAAGCATTTACAGTTTGGCAAAGAGAGTCAAGACATCAGTCTAGGGGGATGTCTGACCCAGAAATACTGGGTATGTAATGGACACTCTTATTTCTAAAAGACTGTCCCTTTCTCAGGGTTTCCTCTGGTGTCAGGCTGAGCAGGGAATGAGGGACTCCAGACCAGTATTTTTAAATAAAAATGCCTTGAAAGATGTTCTGGTCTTAGCTTTGAGTAGTCATTGTGGGTCTAAAAACAGGAGTACATGGCCTGTAGAACAAGTTGAGCATCTCAGTGCAAAACTTAGGCTGTTAGTAACTGCAGGTTTCGTAAGAATTGAAGCTATGTTCCTTTCACAGTATCCATGAACTTTAAAGGCTTTAGCTCTAGAAAGAAACAAATAACTTGAGGTTCTGGGGCCTTTAATCCCACTGAAAAAGGGATTATGGTTATAATTATAACCCAAAGTTCTAGACACCCATATTTGCCCCAATTTCTTGATATGAGTTCTTCCAAAATATCTGTAAGCTCTAAGTCATCAGTTTTATTCTCTTTTTCAAAACCACAAAACCCTGGAGAAGTGTCTCAGCCTAGATTGAAGCTCAGTTTTTAATACGATAAGTGTTAAAATTGTGCTTGCTTACAGCACTGACAGCTGGTAACACCAAAATTAGCAGTTTGTGCTGTTCTGGACTCCAGCCTTGGCAGAACCATCTTAGGTACTGCTGAAGGGACTACAAGGACCTTCCTGTGAGCTTACAGCTGGCTTGCAGCAGAAGACTCTGAGTAACCAGGCAATTACAGCTGAAATCAGAAATCAGCCACTTGAAGGCTTTTTTTGTTTTTGCATTTCTGTTTTGTTTGGAGTTGTTATGTGAGTTTAAAGATCTTGAATCATTTTCTAAGCCTCTGCATTCAAATTGATTGAATACTGGGTGCTATAAAAACATTACTTCAGCACAGATACACTTCGACAACTCCCTTGTAATTTTCTGTAACTGCATTGGGGCACTCCAGCAATCTTTGGTGAAAAGCCATTGGATACAAACAAGTTGTAACTTTTATCCCAATTGGATGGCTGAAGGCGTTTCACGTCTTTTGTATGAGAAAGTGGCCTTCTCTAATAATATATCCAGGCCTGTGCAGGGCTGTGAAAAGGTTGCTTGTTTACCATAGCCAGGACTCTCTTAATTCAGTGCCAAAGGGGGTATTAGGCTTTCCCATTTGAGCTGCTATTAATGCAGGATCTTTCACTCCACCTTTTACATCTTCCCAAGTTTCACGTGTGCCAAGTTCTCAGAGTGTGATTCCTCTTGCTAGATGGAGAACGCAGAGGCAAGGTGATGTCTGCAACAAATCCTAGTTAATATGCTTCACCCCTTTTGGGAATTTCCAAAACAGATAAATGTTTTCAGAAATGTCTGTTTAGATAAAGGAAAATTCTTATGCAGTGACTATTCATGACTTACAGTTCTTCCTTCTGTAGTCAGGCTCTTGCAAAAATTGCTATTTTAACAGCACCCTTGCAGCATTATCCATACCACTGGGTGTCCCTTAGATCCACACACAACATTCTAATTATTGATGAGATTTCATCACAAGTATAGCAGGATCTGGCGAACTCTGTATGAATGTTCATGTTGTCATCCACATACTGGAGACATAAAACCACTAGCTGTCTTGGAGAAATCCATTGTTTCATCATGCATAATTGTACAGCACTTTCCAGAAATTTTCTCAGAAGCATCCCTTATGAGTTATAGAGCCATAATTTCCATTATCTCATGTTGAGTAACTGGATTTGTGAATTTGTCTTGAGTCATTTTCAGCTACTTTGAAATATGAGGATCAGATTCCATTTGCAAACAAGATGGTTAAGATTGATTTCAACTTTATCCTTTGCTAAAGGGTATATTTTCAGTTTCTTTAGTTTAGTGGTCTTGCAGTGCAAGCCTTTGTCAGGCAAGATAATATCTCCCACTTAGTGTTTTCATAAGGATCTTCCTGTTTTCTTTTTTCTTTAGAGAGCATTGAAAATTTAGCATTTCACCCACATGTTTGTGGTCTTCTGAACGGTATCAGCTGCTTTGCAATGATCTCAGATAGATTTTAAGACTGTTTTTTCTCCCAGCTGGAAAACATGGATGGCATAACAGCATCTGCGCAGTTAGTCAGAAGTGCAGTTCTTTGGTGGAAGCTACAACAGTAGAAGCCCTGTGTGCTGTGACCACCTTGCAAACCAGAGAACTGTTAAAAATCCTCAAATTAGAGATCTGAGCACCCAGTCAAGTAAAGAAATGATATTTTTTCTTGATGACCTGTAGTTGGATTCTGCTACAGATGACGTTGGATAGAACTTGAACTACCAAATGCTGAATCTTGCTGAGAGTTTGGTGGGTTTTTTCTTATTTTTTTGCCCAGCAATCAGAAAGCTTAAGTGATTTTCATTTTGGCATCTTGAAGTTAGACTGTATGATTTTGTTCTTGTTCAATCACTACTAGCACAGTAATAGAGCACAATAGTGGTTTGTTTATGCATTAGGTAATCCTGTCTGGAAAAATGAGTTTTATAGAACTACTGCAGCATTTGTAGAAGAGCAATACCTTCCAACAGAAAACCAAAACATCTCTAAGAGAAGCATGAAACCCTTTAACTGCATGGGTGTGAGGTTTCAGGCTGCAGAAGGTCACTAAAAAGATGATGGTCTCACCATTGGCTGGCTGGTCACTCCTCATGCAGAGGTAATTCTTGGAGCTTAGTGACAGAAGGGAGGAAATGGGCAGAGCAGAGGAAGTTGGCCAGACCTACAGCACACTGTGGATATCCTCAGGAACACAGAGAACACAGAAAGCCATTTTGGAGAGGAGGACAATAGTGTAGAAGAAATGGGAGACATGGAGAGTAAACTTCAGCCAGCTTAAGTGGAAAGGCCATGTTGGATTGTTCTTCCAGTCAGGAAAACAAGAGGCATCTAGACATGGTTGCAGAAAAGGCCCGTCCACTCACAAAGGTTTTCTCAAGAGCCCTTGGCTCCATGGGAGAAGAAACAGCAGACACCATTGAGAATTTACTCATTTGAATTAAAGAAAACAGCAAGTTGAATATCCAAGGGACTGATCTTGGCAGCTGGAATTCATGGAGAAAATGGTTTATCAGTTTTTCTACTAAAGCTGTCTCATCCCACTGCCCTCCTTCGCTATTTCACATAGAAACAAGTGTCTGCAGCCATGGAAATCACATGCATCAAAAGAAACACATGAGGACTGCTCACTCAGGCAGAGCCTGAGCCCAGCTGTAAGAAAAATGCTTATGCACCCAACATGCCTTTCATAGAATTTAGGAGCTGATGCTAGAAGGCTTTGTTGGCTGACTGCTAAAGTGTTCAGAGCTTGGAATTAGAGAAAAGCCAGGAAGAAATGTGCTTTTGGAGTGCTTTCAGTGCACTTTGACTCTCTTGAGGTGCATAGTATCAATAGTGCAAGCTGCAGAATTCTTGCTCAGATCTGACTGTTCTATTGTACGAACTTTTTTATGCCTTGAAATGGCACATGCTGATCCCAGATGTTAGAAATAATCAAAGCAGTGTGACAACTAGAAAACTTTGTATCAAAAGGCACAATCTGATCTGCATTTTAAGTACCTTTTGAAAATGCAGAATCAGAGAAAAAAAAAAGTTGTAAAAAATTGATGTATCTTTTTAAAGATGTAGTTAAAAATAAAACTATAAAACTACAAATAGTTAAAAGATTAATGAGAGATTGATTTGTTATATGTCATTAATGAAAAAAGTAGAATATTTTAAATCTTATTAACTGTGTATTGGCTAAAACTGTTACCTTGATGACTGTGGAAAAATGCAGATTGTCTGAGAACCAAAGGAAGAGAGCACATCCTTGGAGCAGAGGATTTGTTCTCTGCTGACATAACTCTGTCATGTTCTCTATAACACCCGTGGTCCTGCAGTGATTGATTGTATGGAAAAAATTGTTGAAGTTGAAAATAGACCGTATTGATTGCAAAAAGTAATACAGTTTCTCACCTGTACTTAATAGGATTATTTCCCAGCAGAAAATTTCAACTCAGCTGTTTATTTATGCATTCCATGATTCCATGATAGAGAGGCTTCAAATCTGTATTGTGATATATCCAGATAAGACAATGGTTTAGGGCTTTGTGTAAAGGAGACTGTAAAGATATTTGTGTGGAAGTCCTGTTCTTTTCCTCTCTGAGTTGTACGTCTTTTTATGTCTTTTTAAGAAAAGCTCTGGAGTCTGGGTTCAGAACTTCATTTTTCTTGCTGTAGTAAAGGCAAAGATAAGCCTTACCTAAAATTTTTCAGTTGCTTCTAGGTTTCTGGAGAATTGAGGGTAGACCCCAGGTTGATGGGAGGTTGATGCAGACCGAATCCTTCTGTTAGTCTTCCACAACACCAAGTGATTAGTAATGCTTAACTTCAAGATGAAGGCTTGGGATCATGGAAATGTTGTTTAGGACTTGGTGTGTCCTTGGTGTGAGTGGGTCATGAAATGGCTGTGCTTGTTCTGTGAATGTTACAGTGCAAAACAAGGTGGGGACTGATTTACAGCCAGCACAGCCATTTAGTGCCACTCTGCTACAGTATTTTGCCCTGATCTGAAAGGTGAATTCAGGGATGTCTCTGGCAGTAAACATGACTGCCACTCACAATTACTTTTTAATTATAATAATTTTAAAATAAATTTGTGAGAATTCTTCCTGATTTCTGTGTACCAAGGTACAAGTTTTGACTGTAGCTTTACTTGTTGGGAGGCAAGGCTGAGCTAAGTAAGAGATGATAGACTTGGATTTACTTGGGAAGGAAAGACAATAGCAAGCCTGGCTCTTAGCCCCATGAGATGACATGGTTGGCCGTGTTGCACACATACAGCTGGATCAGCCCATGTAGATCAGTGTGAGAGCTTGGTGTACTGAAGGGCAGAGAGTCTGTGAAATCATCACCTGCTTGGGAAGATTTCTGTTGGGGAAGAATTGGACTCGGCTTACTCTGATTTGAGGCAAGACTTGTAAAGATAACATCTTAGGGATCCTTCTAATCTCTTTTCCAGGAAACAGATAAATTTGATTGATGCTCCCTGATGTATAAACACCCATACTGGATTAAAGTTCAATATTCTCTATATTAATGGAAGTGGCAGCAAGTGCTGAAGGAAGAGCTGGAGTCAAGCATGTAGTCAAACTTCCTTCCAGCCTGGGGACTTCTTGAATTTGTGCCCATGTTTTATAGACCTTCGCCTCTCTGGCCACCACAGATTTTTCTAGTCACTTTTTTGAACTTGTGCATTCACAATATTCACAATATCCTCTGATGGTTTTTCATAGCTTAGCTGTATTTTAGTGACACTCCCCACTGAAAGCTGACCCATTGTGATTACACAGAAACTGTCACATGACATTTGCATTTAGTGCTTCCTTTCCTTTGCACCTTACAGGAACATAAGTGGAGTGGTCCATAATCCATGTGCTGCTTAGTAGTATTTCACTGCTTGGATTGCACAACATTTAATATTAGGGAAGGAAGTTTGTAATTTCTTGTCCTGAAGGAAACTTGTCACAGGATTGAAATCAGTTTGCTGGTATAAAACTCAGACTTGAGTTTTATGGCATGACATTTAGGGTAGAATGAGATAATTTTAAGAAGCCATCATGCTCCAGGGGAGTCAAAATGGAATGAGAAGTGTGTGGGGGGAATCATTAAAAACATGAGTACTAAATTGTTTTTGTACTGTGTTAGGTTCAGATATTTGTCCTAACGTCTGTTTTTTCTATCACTTTCATCTTAAATCTAAGCTGGATTTTCTTAGTAAACAAGCAGCAAATTCATCACTGTGAGCTTTCCAAAAAGCTTTACAAGTTATTTTAAAGATCTTTTTGGATCTTTTATTTTTATTGCACAATAAGCTTCCATTCATGACTAAAGATGCCCGCTTGAGGTGTCAACAACCGTTTTTCTTTCCTGCATTTCAGCCATATTCTGTGAAACTGGACCAAAAAATCTATTAAATTAGATACGCCAATAGAAATTGATTCTGAAATGGAGAAAAAATAAATTATTCCTTCTGATATTCGTACAGCTGTGAATACATCTTGATTCAATTTGTACCAAGCAGTGGGAAAACACTTTTTGAACAGTTTGAAAGCATTTAATAGTCCTGTGATGCACAGTTGATTTACAGTTGAGCTGTGCTGGATTTCAGTGCCATGTGTCTGAAAGTTTGAAGGTATGATATGGAAAATTATTACCTTCCCTGTTATTCTGAGTAATTGCCCTCTAATGGACTCTTCCAGCTTTGAGACTGTTTTATTGCTTAAGGTAACTGTTAGCTGATGCCAGTTAATACAGCTGTGATTATTGACCAGCTCCTGGGAGGATATTGTCTGTTCCCTGGGTGACAGGAGCCCTGTGTGCTCCATCCCTTCTAAACAACTCAGAAAATAATAAAAAAACCCAACCAAAACAAAACCCTTTCCTATAGGAGTAATAACTTAGGATAGCAGAAATAAAGGCTTTGTCAAAGTGGTTTGGACCACTGATCCATCTAACTGAGATCATCTCAGCCTGCAGTGATCCTGCATGTCTCAGAGGAGGTGCTGCAGCGCTGTGCTTACGGGGTGGTTCCTTTCTGCTGAAGTCTTCTTGATCATCTTCTTGTGATACAAGGAGGTGAGACTTAATTGTTTCCTGGTTACCTTTATACCATCATGTAGCTTGGTCACCTCCTGTTATCTCTGGGTTTGAGATAAAGTTACAGATCTCTCTGGGATCTCTTACTCCAGGGTATTTTCTATGCTTTTGCTTATGTCAGCTGTCTCCTTGTTTGTACAGTGTCCCTTTTGGCTGGAGTGTCACTGCAGTCCTGGGAAAGGTGAGCTATAGATACACTGAACAGCATTTTGCTATTTCCATTTGTTTGCAGCCCTTGAGTGCTCTTCCATTGAGTTTGTAGCATGGGCCATGTGAGGTTCCATGGACTGAACCAGTCTGTAGCACATAACCAAAAGGAGTAATTTTAGGCGCTTGACAAAGGAGTGGTTTGTGGGGCAAATCACAGGGTTTTTTTCTGACTGTAAGTAGAGCCTGTTCACCATGTTGGAAAATCATGGGTGCAGCCTGTGGCAGTGGCAGAGTACATGGGAAAACTGGGCCTTGGATGAACAAGTACCCATCTGAATAGGTACTTCATTCAGTCAGGCATGCTTTTGTGTATTTATTCCATTCATACCTTATCCACCCTGACCCTTGTATTTCCTTTTAGTCTGAGTGAGGAACCAGATTGTTTCAGGTTGAAACTTCTTGGGAAGAGAAAGGAAATACTTTAAGTAATGGAGAAGTAAGGTTGCTGCAGCTAGGCTGTGAATTACTGAATATTGTATCAAGTGCTGAAAGAAAGCAGAATATACTGAGACTTCTAAAATCACACAAAAGCATCTGGAAGTGGAGTTTTATTTCTTTGTAAGGTGCTGGGCAGCTATGGAGAGCAGGTGGCAGTGAAAATTTGTGGACATCAGTAAAAATACTGTCTAAAAATTCTGTCATCTGTATCTCTTTGAATTTTAACAGTTTGAAACTTGGCAAAAAGTAATTAAAAGTGTCTTCAGCTGAGGCTTTTAGCCCCACTTATTCACAGTTCTTTTCCAGGACGTTCTGCCCAGTTAAAAGGAGGGGGGACATCTCTGAGGTTTCCTAAAGTGCTGTTGTCTGTTCAGGTGTGCAGACACGTTCAGGGAGGTATTACAGGGCATACAGTCAGCTTGTCCCACTCTGGGCATATCAGACTTACTGAGAGTTAATGTTCATGTACGGTCTGGTGTGCAGGCACACTGAGGGTAATCACAGGTGGTCTTTTGCTGAATAAATGAAAGAGGAGCCAGTAATTCTTCTATAGAGGTACGTAACTGCCCAGGAGCCTTTGTTGTGGGTTATTCGTGTTCCATGCTTGAGACTGTCTCCTGGATAACTTACTCTACATCAAGGGAATTCAGTGGCCTTCCTGAGGGGAGATAAAAGTGATGTTCAGTTTGGGAGGCAGAGAAATGGGACTGCAGGGAGGGAGCTGCATCATGCCAAAGGACAAAAAGACAGAAAATGATGTTTTGAAATACGTTGATCCACATCTATAGACTGATGCTGAGAACAGAGAGGAGCTTAGGGGGAGGGCAGGGCTGTCACTGAATGATCCAAGCCATAGGAGACCTGTCTAGTTAACAGAGCAGTAAATCTGAGCTTTCCTGTGTATATTTATTTTCACATCACAATCTGTTTAAGCAAGAAAAGCACATTCTAATTGCACTCTAAACAAGGATTTCTCCTTCAGCATTTTACAGCTGTTTCTTGTATGCAGTGCCAAGCTGATCTTGGTGATGAGACGTTCTAGCACAGCATGGACATGAGCCCAGCGGGCAGATGTTTCTTCTGCTGCGTTTTCATTCACTGTTTCAAGGGGCAGTTGAGGGACTGTTTTACTCCTTCATAAAGGTTTATAATTCGTGAAGCCCATTACTGTGCACAGAGCTGCACATCTGGCACGAAGCACTCCGGTGGCCCAAAGAATTCGCTTGCAAGAAATAAGATGCTTTTGTAGTAAACTCTGCAGTCTGACTGGAATTAACTTCATTTAAGACTAAAGAGCAGAGATAATAGATAAGATAATGGCTGCTGGAAAGGTGATACCGGGAGCTGAGTTGAGCTACAGTACCTGTGACATCTCAGAGCAGCGTGAAAAAGCTGTAAAAGCTCCTGCATGCAGTTACCAGATCATGTACACAGCGACCTAAGGGTTTGATCCCAGCTAGTGAGGACAGCGTGAGCAGCAGAGCAAGGACCGCCCGTTCTCTGTGGCAGAACGTGGGTAGAGCACAAACCTTTTATTCATTTTACGTCTCGGTGGCTCCGGGACGCCCGCCGCGGCACGGCGCTGCTCTCGGGCTGCGCTTCCCCGGCACAGCCTCCGCCCCGGGAATGTCGCTGCCGGCGGCACCGCCGCACCGGAACGCACCCGGCTCCACTCCGCGTCTTCATTCACGCACTTAGCGGCAAAAGCCAGCTTCGCAGAAAGAAAATCCTTCCCCTTTAGATGCCTGCCGCAAGACGTGCGTTTGAAAACTGTGGCCTATGTTTATTAATGTAAAACAAACAAAACGAGCCAGTGATTGTGGAGATAAAAATATTCCAGTTGAATAATCGAATGTACCGTTAAAGTCCCTCCGGACTAAGACATCTTACTAGTGGCATCCTAGCTAAATTTAGACTTTCAAATTAAAACCATTTCTGCTGGGAGGCCAGATCTGTAGGCATGTTCTGCAGTTAGTGGAAAGAAAGATACTTCCCAAAGGTTAATTCAGACGCCTAAGATCTGAAGTTATGGGTGTCTCTCCTGACTCTGGTAAAAAGACTCTTGTGCTCCCAAATTAGACAGAATGAATGTAGGACTGAGTTTAAGTGTAAAGTTTTAGGGTAGGCTGTAGTGAATTGAAGCACATATTTTGATTAGCTTTCAAAGGAGGTGAAGGCAGGCTGGTACTTTTTGGCACAAAGAGCTGGATAAAGAGTTTTTATGGACATGGAGAATCTCTATAAAGGCTGACAGTAAGTACACATTAATCAAAACTGCTCCAAAAATTATTTTTCTTAAATGGAACAGTACAAATCCTGCTGACTTTTAATGGACCTTATATTCCAGTTCTTTCTCTGATCCACTGCCACACCACAGACCCTGTATTTGTGAAATGTCCTCTTGATCAGTTGGTTACTGCAGTGTCTGGGAGAGCCTTGCTGAACTTGGTAAGAATCTGTACCAAGCAGGTGAATGACAGCTCAGGGGAGGGATGAGTTTGATGTTACATTTATCTTGGGAAGCAGCAGCATTTGAGATCCACAGTCTACCTGCAGTGCTGGTTATATTGAAGTTTTCGGCTCATAGCAGACATACAAGTATGAAGTAAGTACTGCATGCTTTTCCTCACATCTCTAGGAAGAATGGGGATTCTTGTCAGAACGTGACAGGAGATCCGCAATGGTAGCTTTGGAGTACTGATTAATAGAGAGCAAAAATGACACAGTTATTTTAACAGGTTTTCATCAAAGTCATGTCAGGCACATCATCATCTGCCAGCTCCATTGGAGGAGTTGTAAGAATTGAGTCTATAGACCAGAGGGGAAAGAAAACACATTTGAGTGGAGTCAGTCATATTCCCCAATTTATGGATGTGGAGAAGCATCCCATTTGCTAAACAGAGTATTTTCCTGCTTTACTTATTTTCAAGTTCCCATACCAGATACCTACCAGTCTATTTCCTATATAAAATTGTAGGGTAAAAATCTCTTCATTTGCTCTCATAGCATAAATTCTATTTATTTAGTTAGAGTGAGAACAGAATGTGGCTGTTGTACTATGGAACAATCTATTTTAGCCTAGAAAGTATTCATTTAGCTTTATTTAAATGTTATAATTTTCTTCTCCTTCTCTGAAAAAATGGGGGAAAATAGTTCTTTTAAAATTTTGACTCACACCCAAGGGCTTTGTAAAACTGGAATGTGCAATTAACATAAAACCAATTCTTCGGTATCTGAAATTGTGGGGGAAAAGGCAGAACTGATTCTTGATGCCTCTCTTGTGCAACCCAGCATTCCTTCAAGAGTAGAAAGATTCCAGTATTAGTGGAAAGCGTTTTTGTAAGACATCTCAGCCTGTGCCAGCACGGCATGTAACGCACACCAAGCAGCCAGCTCATGAAGAAAAACATGTTTACAGAAACTGAAATGACTTCTTTGTTGTTTACTCGTGCAGAGGAGAATGGCGTCAGGAGTACTTCGAGAGAGACTCTTGCTTTTAAATTGCCACTGAACCAGCACCGCGGTGTGACCAGGCAGAATTTCCATGACCTTGAGACGGTTCCAGGGGCTGCTGAGCAGATGCCCCATCAAACCGTTGATGTGTGGCACAGAGAGGGGCATTGTCATCAAAGACCCGGCTGCAGGCTGGGCTTAACCCTGCCCTGTCACCCCGGGGAGAGTGACTCAGTGCCTGGTCACAGCAAACCCTGCTGGTACCATCACCCACCTCCACAGCACTGCCAGACTCTCCCTGTGCTGATGGATCCAGCTCACCTGACCAGTTCGGAGCTCCAGGATGTGGTTGAGATCATCAACAATGTGTGAAGGTTTAAATGTGACTGTGCTGGTTCTTACTGACCTTGGAACAACACTGTTACAGAAATCTTCCTCCCGGTTACAGGATTTTGGAATTCCTCTGGTTATTTCCTGTTCACTTTTATCTGCTCCCCTCTAGGGATCTGTAATTGCCTCTGAATTTTTTTACCTCTTGTAGATATGCATCATCAGTACTTGTTAAAGGTGGGGTTTGTTTTATTTTCCCTAAAGAGCAATTTGTAATTCATGCAGTGGATGTGTCTTTTGGCTCCAGGCTTGAGATCCTGGAGATCCCACCCACTGTGGGCACCGGCAGTGTTGCATCTCTGTTCCCCCGGGTGTGGAAGGTGTTTTGAGAATTGTCTATGCAGTCAATCAAATTAATTATTTGTAACCTTCTTTTCCCAGTAATAGCTGACTGTTTACCAGGGCTACCAAGATCCATGGGTGTGCTGACAGTACCGGTCAGGGGGCAGCTCAAGACAGGAGAAGGTAAAATCAAGACCACTGACTGTAGAGGATGATTTTACCTTCATCTTTCCTGGTAGAATAGCTGCCCAACAGGGCTCCCAGCTAGATGCTGAAGGGGCTGTCACCATGAGCAACATTAGTGGAAAGTATTTGTGTTGTGAATGTAGAGCCAGCACAGCTCTGAGCGAGTAATTTGTGTGAAGAGCGCTACAGAAGTATGCACCTCTTTTTTTTTCTTTTTTTTTTTTCCTTCTTTTTTTTCCTACAAAGAGCAGGGAATGGGGAGAGGGGTGATTCACACATGAGTTGGACATCACTTGCGGTAAGTGTGTTGCCCTTGAAGAGCTTAATCAGGCAATTCCGTAAACGCAGCAGAGCTCTTGTCGGGCTTGCCATGATTTTTAGGGCCTTACCCTTTTGTTTTCTTTCTGCTTCTGGGTGGTGCTCCTTGTCTTTGCTAGATTTTCTCCCATTTTAGCAATAGCATTCTCTACTCTTCACAGCATCCTGTATTGCAGGCTCTCCTGGTTCATTTTGGACTTTACATTGCCCTTGTGGTGTGAAGTTACCCCTCTTTACAGGTGGGGAAACAGAGGCACTGAGTCCCCAGACCCTTTGTCCGTTCTTGTTGATCCTTATATACAGAAGTGTTGTATGATGTTCTCTATGCTCAGTTCTGCCAGAGAAGAGTTGTTTGACTAAATGGTCCTTCTGCTGCTGTGGGGTTTCTCTGTACTGCAGATTTACTAGTGATTTCTCCATATGACCAAGGATTGTATTTTCTGGAGAAACTTCTGTGTAACTGAATAGATCTCCCTGATCAGGCTGTATTTTCCTGCTTTCTGTCCTTAATTTCATCCTGTGCACTTAAACTCATGCTTCCCTTTTTAAACAACAAATAACAGTGTGTTCTGTAGGATCATTGCTGTCCACTTGCCTTCCTCCCTCCAGCCACCTTCCCAGGATGTATCTCCCATTCTTTCTCCTCAAAGAAACTTTGCTTTTCAAGACCTGATGTCAGTTTTTCACTTTCCAGGCCTTTCCTCTCCATACTTACGGTTTCTCTGACTAGCTGGAGCGATCCCCTCCTTCTCCTGGTGTCTGCTGTGAGGGCAGGAGCTATTCTGGTGCTTTCTCTTCTTCAGCAGTAGGAGGTGAGTGACTGGACAACCATTGCCACATAGCTGGCTTGTGCTGCCCTCAGCATGGCCTGGAGACAGACTGGGACAAAGAAACTGCAGGGATAAGGATAGCTGGGTGCACGGGAATGTGGGGGTGAGTCACATGGGATCAGAAGTGTGACACAAATCAGTGTTGTGGCAGTAGCAACTGCTTCATCCTCAAAAGCTGATGGCTCTTTGGGAAGCAGATTGCCTATGACTCAGTTGGCTTTGCTGACTCCTGCACAAGTTTGAATGAAGCCCAGGCTGACCCTGGAGGTCTGCAGTGAGTTCATCCTCTTGATGCACACAGCTGGGAGATGTCTGATCCTGTCTCCAGTTGCAGTGCTGGCAGGAGTTAAGATTGCTACCCTGTGCTCAGAGCTGAGCTTGGGAGAAGGAGTCTTCCAAGGCTCACTGTGAAACAGTGCTTCAGGGGAATAAATTAAAGGGTAATGAGGATCTCGGAGATCTTCTTATCTCTTAAAATGAATTATGCTACTAATAGCAAAGGGTAGCTTTCCTGAGGTGTTTAATAGCCCTGAGAGGTTCTGACAGCCCCAGCTGCTCTGCAATGTGTTCCTTGGATATAGGGCAGCTACTGTGAGCAAGGCTCACACTCCACTCCTTTTCCTTTCCTCCACCTTGCCCCATTTTTCCTGCCTTTCTGTTTGATCACTGTGTACAAAATCAGTGCGTGTCTGTTCTGTTTCTGGCACTAAGGAGCCATGACTTCTGTTACTGTTGTTGGACACTGCTGCTAATGTGTCACATCACTAGAGTGGCTCTTTTCCTTATACCTCAAACTTTTGCTGATGGTCTCGCTGTGAAAAGTAGCATGAAATGGATGTTGGACCAAAACATATGAAAATGCACACATGGGGTGGTGTTGAGCCAGTGAATGGGACTTAACATTTGGCAGTGTCATGGTTTGATGAAGTATTGAAGAACAGGCCAGCAGTTAGTTTAGCATGGTCGTAAGGAAAGTGTATCTTGTCCAAGAAATCTGACGTCAGATTTCCTTGAGGTTATGAGGTTAATGAATTGAGGTTTTCTTAAAAAAACCCTGAAACAATCAAAAACCATAAAACCCCCAGCACGCATGATGTGATATTACTGAAACATTTGCTGAACAGATAAAAGTACTGGCTTGGAGTAATTGACAGTAGCAAGTCCAAAGCAGTTGGACCCAGTAGGTTTGCATATGCAGTGGTCACGCCTTTTAACACTTGAGGCTGGAGCTCCTAAACAATTGCTGATAGAGCTTTCCTGCAGGATGTGCAGGTGGATTCAGTGCTGAATAATGACAAGAGCAGAGTAGTGTAACAGGTACATTTTCAGTCATTTGACAAGTTGGAACCTCTTGAGAAAAATTTATTTTAGCACAGCTTGGTATTGTATACTGCTGGGGCAGTAGGAGAGACACCTTGTTCTGGAAAGCCTGAACTCTTGAGGTGGTTCTGAGTTCTGGACAGCAGTGGCAGTGCATACACCAAGGTGTTAGAGAGTTTTATGCTACTCCCAGTAGAACTCAAGTTGGAGAAAGTGCATTAAAGAGGAAGAAACCTTCCTGGACCTGAGTGCTTTACCTTCTAGCTTATCGAAAAGTTGAGTGTCTTGATGACAATAAAGCTCTGTAAGGATTCTTAATGCAGCAGAAAAAAATCTTAGCAAAAGCTGGGGGCTGGAAACTGAGTTCAATCAAATAAAATGAAATAAAGTAATAAATTCTCAATAAGGGATGTAAAGAAACCCTGGCATATATGAAGGCTCTTGGCCTCCTGAAATCAAGACTGGATGCTTTTTTGGCAGTTCTGTTCACGTAGAGTGTGAGCTTACTGGATCAGAGTAACTGAGAGAAATTCAGGGTCAGGCCATGAGATTTGGTAGATTCAGCAGTCTTTTACAAAACAAAAGCCTTGAAAAATTGTATCACCTAAAGCACAGGGTCAGGCACAGAGCCAGTTTTCTCTCCTGGATGCTAAAGGCAGATGTTAATCATATCACATTCCTGCTAACCTTCACCAGATTTTCTTTGTCATCCTTAAAAGGGTCTGAATTTGCTCAGTGGGAGGGTTTTCATTGGCTTCAGTGAAGATGAGTGAGTCAAAATAGCATTACTTTTACTCCCAGATCAGTGCTCTGGTTCGGTAGTGTTCAGATATCAAGTGTGAGGGGTTCACTAACACCTTTTTATGCAGGCATCTCATTTGATGCACTTTTAAAGCATTGGAATGTAGTTATTTGACAGATTATCCTTCCAAGAGCTGACATAGAAATTAGAATTTGGATATTGCATTTTCCAGTGTCATTTGGGAACAATTGCAATAAGTCTGATGTATTTCTACCCATCTAAATTTACTGAAAGATCGGAATCAGACTTGTTTATATTTTCATGATTGAGTCATAATTGCTTTCATGTTTTCACTGTTCTTTCCAGTGAATATCTCCTTGAACTTTTGAGTTTGAAGAATTATTTTGAAAAAGGAAATACAGGGAGAAGGGTGAGGATAAAGGCAGAGAGAGAGGAAAAGCTTTTGTCTGCAAGGCAGATTCTTTTCCAGGCTCTCATAGCTGTATTAAAAAGTACCTGGAGACAAGTTAAAGAAGAGGTATTCCTAACCCCGGCACAGAACTTACTGTTGCTCATAAAATCAGCATAGCTGATGGTGCCTAACAGCATCCTTGGGCAGCTCATGCTTGAGCAATTCAGCAGGTTATTATAGAGCAGATTATCCACACTGTCTGTCTCCTTCTGCTCAGAGGAGAGGCTGCCAAGCCCTCATCAGTGCCCAAATGCTGCCTTTACTACCTGTTTCCCAGTGACTGGGAGAGGAGATGGTATTTAATTTGAAAACAGGTTGTGTTTGTTTTGTGTGCTGTTAGAGAAGTATCCTTTGCAGTCTTTAGCAAGGATCTCTGCTTGGCTGTGTGTGCAGAATTCCCATGAGAGCTGATGGATGTGCAGTGGGAGAGGCCAGGGAGGGCCTTGTGGTTCAGTGCAGAGAGCGAAGGAGCTGCCAGGTTTCTGTCTGTTGCTGTGTGTAAAACACAATCCGTGGCCAGGACGCAGCCTCTGCCTGCCATGAGGGCCAGCAGGAAGGCAGGAGCTGAGGTGGGGAGTGGAGTGGAAGGAGCTGAATTCCTCTGCATGGTCAGAAGGAAGCAGGATTAGGAGCAGTGAGTGGTACCTAATGGGGATACCCATTTGTAGCCTCAGGCCTTATCCCTGCTCTCCTCAGCAAGATCTTCCCATATTTCCTGGTGTTGCTAAGCTGCTTGATAATGTTTCTGTCTCTAGTTAGCTAACCAGAGTGCCCACAACTGGAGGGCAAGTCATTCATTTATGCACTGACATAAACCATAATAATCCTGAAAATTTGCTAGAACTAAACAAAAACAAGTGGTAGCAGAAATGTAATTTGTGAATGCTGCCCTTCACTACTCCCTGGTCACCTGGATTTGGGGCAAAGCAAAAGGAAAGAAGATGGCTGTTCTGTTTGTTGTGATGCAGGTTGGTGGGATTTGTCTGATAGCAGACCCAGACTTTCTGTCCTCAGGTTTCCACAGAGTTCTGCAGCAGACACAGACAGAAGTACACATTCCTGGTGTTTCAGTGATTTCCGGATTTAGTCCAGCCACCAATATGTAGTTGGTCTCTTTGGCATGGAAACTGCTTCATCTCCCTATCTTCCTCCTCATATGAGTTTGAAGCATGACTAGTTTGTCCAGCCTCCATCTGCAGGTTACCATGTGTGGTTTTGGTTAATTTTTTCTGAGGACACGAAAGGATTAAGTTAGCTGTTAAATCACAAAAAAGATGGACAACTTCTGTTGTTGAAAAAATTAAGTTATGATAGTACAAATAATATTTCTCAAGTCTAGGTTTTTGACACAGTGACAAAAAAATTCGAGTCAATCCTTTTAATTACATTTAACAAATCAGTGCACAGTGGGATGTAGTGCAAAATTAAACAAGCTACAGTCTTACGGGCAACCTAGAAATGCATTCCTCAGTGTCAGAGCCCTTCACTGGTTCCTCCAACCTATTTTTCAACCACATAAGATTTAATTGTTGCAAATGGAATACTTGTTCTACAGAAGTCCAATAAATCTGCAGTCTGTCTTCCCAGTAATCAATCACAGATTGTGAATTGCATGAGGAAAAATCTATAAGATATGTTCTTCATGTCTAGTACGTTGGGTTATTTTCATGTCTTGTGGTTTGAATTTGGCCACTGTCATTTTAGAGGAATTTCCTGCCATCTGCGTTCAATTGAATTTTCTCACAGATTTGGGCTTGCTTGTAAATACTGGGATCTGGCAAAAGGAGTATCTTTGTTCTTCAGGGGCATATTCAAAAACCGTTAACATGATGTTGGCAATGTGCTGGGTTAGGGAAGATCCAGGAGATAAAAAAGGTATAAATTCCCCCCTGCCCCTAACAGCTGATGATTTATCTGTGAAGGAAAAAGAACAACGAGCGCATGAGTGTGTGGTAGAGTTTTATCTCAAGCTATCATGGTATTTCATATTTTGCTTATTATTGGGGTGTTGGTCTGACTGTCTGCTTGTGACCATGTACACAAGCAGCAGGCTGAGAGTAGCCAAAATATTACAGCAAATTCCTGGGGCATCTCATTGCATAGTCCTAAACAGATTGGGAGTTGGTTTACCACCAGCTCTGATTTGTGTTTTGGCTGCTAATTTTGCATTGA
Organism: Hirundo rustica; assembly: GCF_015227805.2. Lineage (NCBI taxonomy): Eukaryota > Metazoa > Chordata > Aves > Passeriformes > Hirundinidae > Hirundo > Hirundo rustica. The sequence continues at coordinate 5,105,905 of NC_053458.1, forward strand.
GTTAATATCCAAACAGTGATATTGGCATATGTAGATTCTTAGAAATCACACATACCTTGGGGCAAAGGGACTACTCTGTCTTCAGTTTAACGTATCAAGATATAGTGTTGCAAAATTCAAGGTAATCTCATCATTCAAACTGAAAGCTGGAGGCAGACCTCTGCATTCCTTCCAGAGAGAGTGTGTATAATCAAATAAAAAAATTCAAGTATCGAGGATCAAGTTTAAACCAACAAAATCAAAACAATTCAGAAGGGAGTTTATTGCCTTCTTGAGCTTAACCTCACAATGAGAAATAGCAGATAAAATGGATTTACATGTGTACTGACCTTTGTTACTCACTAGAGATGGAGGAGATATCCCAACTCAGAAGGAACCTGCTTCAGTTTATCTCATTTTGCATATTTTAATTTGTCAGAGTTTGTGTTGTTTGAGCATAAATCAAGGGCAGTTCCAGCCCTTCTGTGAAATGTAGGCCTGTGAAAACCATGGCAAGGGCTTCTAGATTTCTCATATCTCTGGTTGCCTAACAGTTTATTCCGTTTGTAGGGGGAAAGATGTGTTTTCTGACTGCCGGTTTCTCAAACTAACTTTAGTCCTTAGGAGCAGGTTACTTCACCCTGTAAGTCATTGAGCCAAGATTAGATCTTCCTCAGCTCCTTGAAACTTGAATTGTGCATTTACATACGTGCAACTGCCTGGAGTTCAGCGCAGTGATCTGTTGATAACGCAGCAGAGGGAATCCTGCTGCTGCTCCTTTGGCTATGCAGGAAGGGGGGAAACAAGTGTTTCGGCCAGCAGCGTCCTTGTCCTCATGTGTTCAGCCTTCGGTTTCTGTAGCAAGCATTTTCCAAATTCTGTCAGTACCTGACAGCAGTCCCGTCTAATGTTAAACAACAGCTCAGCCCAGGCAGCCAGAGGGTGTCATTTTTGCATAATTTATTTTTTAGAAGAACTGCAGCATGAGAATCAGCGAGTTGTTTTCAGTATTGCGTTTTCCATGGTCTGGAAATACTGCTCCTTGCAATAGCCTCGGACACGCTCAAAACTCACAGGCTTTGTCACTGCAGCCTCTGCTCTGCCCAGCCCAGGGATGCTGAGAGTTGGGGAGAGCAAAGCAGTTTATTCTTACTGCCACGAGCAGCTGCACTTGCGTTTCTGTCTCTGGCTGCTTTCAGGACGGGCAGCTTTACCAGCTAGGAGTAGCATTTGCCCTGGATACATGGGGAGATTCCTGCTTCCCGTGAATCCCAGGGAATATTTGCACTCCTGCTCCAGTGAGGAAATGGGCATAGCTCAGCTGGAGCAGGGTGATGCTGTGTGGTTCTGCCTTCTGGGGTGCCAGTGTGTCACCCTGGCTGCTGTGGGCCTGTTCACTGCCTGGGAGGAACCTCTCTCATGGAATATTCCCCCAAGGTTCACATATGTCTTAGGTTATCTTTCTGAAGATTCCAAATATTAGCAATATTTTGGAGGGATTGTCCAGTTCTTGCTGGGCATTTTCTTTTCTCTTTCCCTGTTTCCTTATTTTTTTGTATTAGTCTTCCTCTCATAACATTGGTATAGGTACTTGTCATTTTTGAGGGTATTTCCAGTGCTGTAACTATTTTAATTAACTTCTAATACATCAGGCAGCACTATTCTCGCTTCACTAAGGAGCTGAGGCTGTTTCTTTATGAATAAATACATGTTTATTCACTACTTTTGTTTTTAATATGGCATGACTGTATTAGCAAAGTTTACCTATTTGATACTGACAGCAAAACCCGTGATAATCTGGAAACACACCTTCCAATATAAAGCCATGACTCTGAGAAAGAGAGGCTCCTTTATTTAAGTAAAGTTTCCAGGATTCTCTGGATCATCAGTTTAATTTGCTTGTTTACCAAACAAAGGGTTGCATTTTACACAAGCCAAATGAGCCTGGCACTGCAAATAAAAAACAGATTACATTCGTTGCCATTAGTCACTCAGACTTAAAGGGCAGCTCCTCCCTGAAAAGCAGCTCTAAAAACTGCATTGAAGATTTCCATGGGTTCTGTCCCTTAGTATTTCCGAAGCATAAACACTAAAGCAATGCTTCTATTTCCATGTGTCGGTCTTGCACAAATTAATTTTGTTGACTGACCTTCTACTAATAAAGTGTTTCACATTTGACAAGTCTGTCTCCTGTTCAGTTATGCAGTTCACTCTGCGCAGATTTTTTGCAGGTTTTGTCCCTGCTTATTCTGAGGCAAGTCTGGGTTCTGTTGTAGTCAAGAAGAGCTGAAACTCTTTTTTTTTTTTTTTTTTTGAGTGGATATATGATGGATGGGATAAATCTTCAGCATTTTCTTCCAGTGATTAGATCACATCATGTCCTGAATAAATCCTGTTGTTGGCTCCAATGTTCCTCTGCTTTGCTTTGGGTATAATATTTCTTACTTTGTCTTCAGGAAAGTTGATAATTTGCTTTGTCCCTGATCCTTTGTCACTTTATCACTTTATCCTGTTATCCTTTGGTTCCCTCTGTTGTGCCTTCACACATTATGTTATTTTCCTCTCTCAAACAACTGTCTCCCTTCCTTCTGCTGGATTTCCCATAAACATGCCAGGCCCTCACTGAGTTCGTCTGCATGATACTCTTCATCTAAGGCTCTACTGGAGACCAATAAAACCTATAGGGAATTCGCTGACAAAGCCAATTGTTACTGTTATTTCATAAGAAAACACGCTTGCATTTTCTTTTCTCTTTCTCTGAATAGCTAAATGATCCTAACAATAGTTCTCTTGTTCTTTCTCCTCTACTTGCTTCTCCCTGCCATTTTGCATCGTGAAGTTAAACTACTGATATATCTTGTGTGCTGAAGGGCATCTCTCAGGTTTGCCACATGTGGTTACTGCAGAAAAAGGAGCATCACTTAAAATTCCCTATGATTTTGATAAGAACAGGATGCTTATCCTTTGGGTAGTAAAAAATTCCTAATGGTCTTGCTGATCTGGTCTGGCTTTCAAATGCTCGTTGGTTTGTTAATTTTGGTACGTAAATCTGGTTTTGCTGGGAAGCTTCCCTGGATGTGCTAATTCAGTTTTGTTTGGATCCTGAGCTGTATCTCAGTAAGAACACGGACACTCTGTGCTGAAACATTGTGTGATTGTGCATATATATGACTCTTAGAGATTCTCCAGGCTGAAGTTCCTGGGGCCAAGGTGCCCCAGCAAGGTGGAACAAAATAACCTGGAGTCTTGCCTTGGTCTCCCACTGTACACCTGAGAACTGCAGGTGTTGATGCCACCATGAGAACATCTGAGCACTGATGAAATCAGATGAGCTGAATACAATTTTACAGTTACCCAAATGTTGCATTTGCTCAAGCCAATTGGATTTAAACCATATCCTGCTGCTTTTAATATGACTACACAGAAAGGCTGCTTTAAAGTCTTTAAAGATACTCATGTGGCTTAGTAGTCTGAGCTTCAAAACACATCATGGAAGGTTGCTGTGCTAAACACCCTGTTAGATAAAGCCAGGATAAAAAATAACATCTCTAATTAGTGGTTTCCACAGATCTTCACCAAAGGATTCTGTTAAAGGTGGCATAAATCTGTATGCTTGAACTGTGTTTACCCATCTGAGGTTTGGACACGGGTGGCACTGCTGATTGGAAAGTACATTTGCATTGCACTTACCTGTCATTTTATAGAAGCCAAATGCTTAAGTGCAAGCAGGTAAGTAATTTAAACCACTGTGGACTATGCACAATCCAGAGAGTAAACAGGTCATTGGAGTAAATTAGCAATGAGGCTGTAGAATAAAACATGCCAGCTAAAAGATTTGATACATTATCCTTACAAAGACATGCATAATTATCATCCTGATACAAGCGTCTTAATTTAAGTCAGAATTTGTATCTGGAGTTAGTATGAAGCTCTGAGAGATAGAGCTGGGAAGCATCATCTGAGAGACTGAAAAGCTCCACAGTAGGGTGGCTGTGAGTGGTGCAGGGATCTCTGACTCCAGCCATGTTATTACTTTTTATGATGTGTGACTTGTGCTATGACAGATTAGAAATATGTTGTTGGAAGCTCAGAGAGACATAGATACATAAAGTTCTATGAAAGTGTTTTAAAAACTAGTGACATTTCCTAATTATATGCAATTTTTTTCTAATATTTTTTCCTGTTGCTTTGGTTTGTGGTTCTTGATAAACAGTTGGCTTTATTTAAACTGAAGCTCTGTTCTCCTCAAACCCTCTCAACTTCCTTGCGGGTTGGATGCACAACCTGTCCGTTGTGGCCTCACCCAGTTGCTCTGGGGATGTTTAGCACTAATGTTATCACACGCCTTGCTTGGTGTTAAGTAGGAAAACTAAAGAGGTGGTTGAGGATAAAAAGAGAGCCTGTAATCACTGAGGGAAATTACTCCTTCAAGCCAGCACCTTTTGGAAAGTCGAATACCTCAGGGAAGGAGCAGTTAAAATTCTTGGTTAGGTTTGTGTTGTAAGCTTCAACAGGCTGCAGAAGGCATAGGGCTGTCAGGCTGTTCTCAGCTCAGGACAAAAGCTCAGCTGCCCTGAAACCAGCAAAGGAAGCTGAAGTCAAGGCAAACCCCAGTACAGACAAGCTCGCAGAAATCACTGCTTTGCCAGAAGTCTGCTCTGGACTTATCCCCAAAGTGATGCTGATACTGCCAAGAGACAAGAGGGCTGTGGCTGTTCCTCCTCAGCTATTAGTATTAAACCGGCATGACCGTGGGAGAGATCAAATTGCATCTGCTGGGAGAAAACCCCTCTGTCTCAGCCTGCCTTTGTGCCTGCTGCAAGATGTGGCAGGGCTGCAATATTTGGGTAATGAGTGTTGCTGTGCCATCTTCATTTGGAACTCTTCCCTTTTGGAACTCCTTGGGAATGATGTGGTTAACAGTGTGTTTGTTTAAGAGGCAAGGGGGAGGGAGATTAGTATCAGGTAAAAATGTATATGTCTGTGTGTATATATAAATTCCCGAAGCGTTCACAGCCAGCTACTTAAGAGTTTCATTGAATTAATTTTAAAATGTGAACCTTGTTTCCTTTATTTAATAGAACAAAACGGCTTCCATATTCTTGCCTGTAACTAGCAGGGTTTATATAGCATTCTGCAAACAAAGTAAGCATTAAAGTCCCTTTTGTCCAACTGTGGAATGAATAATTTTGTGCAAAGTATTTATTATAAGCACACGATACACTTAAACTTTTTACTGTAGTGGTGACAGATGCAGCACAGAACTGGATTGTTAAGTAGCAAGCACACCATGCTTCTATACTGTATAAAAATTTACTGACCTTTCTAAAAGCTCCTGGGTTCAAAGGAAAATGTTAGCTCACTTGGCTAACTTTTGGGTGCTACTTAAAACGATTCTGGATGTTGGAAGTAGTGCATGAGAGGCTATGATGAGTTTCAGTCACAATTGCACAACTTCATGGAGGTGAACGGGGAGCTTTGGGTTGGATACACGTGGGCACTGGCCATCCACCTACTCCCTGGGACTGCATGAGGCAGCAGCTGGGGACCCCTTGGTTAGGTACCAAAATGTCCTTGGGAACCGCCTCAGAAGAACTTTAAGATTTCCCTGTAATTTGGCAGAAGCTGGGATTAACCCAGAGGTGCCATGTCACAAGTACCTTCCAGTAATGTAGTTGCTTTTAGGATGATTTACAGTAGGTTCTGTAATGTACTGATGTAGACACACACCCCTCCTATTTGCTGTAAGTGATACAGCCCCTTCTCTTCTGTGAGTTGCACTCTTGTACCTGGCAGTTCATTGCTTCCAGAGTTGCACTGTTCCCCCTCTGGGATTCAGTACGTGTTTAACATTCAGCTGTCTTGTCAGAACACAGACTTTGGGGTCCCCAAAACATCCTTCACTTGGGTCTGTATGCAGAGAGCCAAATTCAGGCAGGGCATGAGGAGATGGGATTTATGAATTGGGCACAGAGAAGCACAGCTTGGACTGCCGGGCTGGAGGGAGTCCCAGTGGGGATGGCACACTGGCCCAGGGCTCTTGGAAGATGACCTAAATTACACCACTGTAGATTTCCTGTAACCTTGGCTGTGCTCGCCTCTAGATTTTGCCCGTGGGCTCTGCAGAATGTCTTGGACATGGCAGTAGGGGCAGCTGGTTTAGTTTGTCTCTCATTGTATTGGTATTACTGGTTCGAGGGGTAAAAAAGGGACAATTTTTATGAAAATGTATTTCCAATGTTTTCTGGCAGACAAAGCAACAGATTCCTTTCTGTTGATCCCTTCCAATCTGCTGCCCTCACCCTCTGGAATTAGCTGCCTGCCATGGCTTTACAGCTAGTTGCAGGGCCGGTCTTGTCTCCAACAAAGCCTCTCCCTCATTTATTTGAATTTCCTAGGGATGAGCATTCAGGGACAGCATCTCAGTTGATGCCTGAATATCTGCCTTTTTCCATCTATCTGGTCCTCTTTCCAAGTGCTGTTTTCTTTGATTGCTTGAATTGTATTTGCAGTCAGTGATAATGAATTCATGCCCAGACCCATTGTGCATCATGTTCTTTACTGTCTCAGTAGGGTTGCTGCAGTTTGGTGTCGATTCCGCCCTCTGAAGTGAGGTTGTTTGTCATTGATATTTCATCTGTGAGGGAAACGCCTTCAGCTGCTGTGCTGGTACATTCTGGGTTTTATGCTAGAAAAGTTCTTCAGGCTTTGCTGGGGTTGGTTTATGTCTGATGTGTTGAATGGTACCTGAAGTGGACTCAGGGATGAAGAATGCGTCCCCTTTTCCAGCTGTGGCACCATCCTTAAGGCTCACGGTGGGCTGTCCATGCTGCTGTTCCTGAAAGAAACCTTCTGGACACAGAGCTTGTGGAGCAACTCTCAGAATAAACATTAAATTCCTTTGTGTATCTTTGAAATACAGCTAAAGATCAGAGTGGGGGTACTCATGTATGACAGAGGATAGATGTTGTCATTTATATGCAACTGCATTCTCTTATAGGTCATTTTTTCCTCTCAGGCTTATGGTTAGTGAAGAAAGATCCCTGGGTCTGTTTCTCACTGTTCAGCAGGAATGCTACATTCCCTTTCAAGCTTTGCTTCATGGAGCATTCCCCTGTCATCACGGTGTTTATAATGCTGCTTTCAGGAGAGATTTGCTCTTGTGTTTGCCCAAATCCCAGAGGGATCTGTAAGAAAGGTACAAAACCAGAGGAGCACTGAGTTCTTGTACTGCCTTTGTGGATCAGGAAGGTGGAGGAGAAGATATTCCTGTTGCTCCCAATTCTTTGAGCTCATGTAGGTGCCAGTTGAGCTGATGCAGCAGAGGGCAGCTACTTCCCAGCATGTGCCATTTGTCACATCCTTGAAATCTCATGCTCAGTCTTGGGAAGATTGAAAATTCCAGCTCTTTTGGTATGCCTTTTCCAAAATGTCCTCAGAGTTGTTACACCCTGCAAAGTTAGAGGCGTGGACAAACACAAGGAGGGAGGAGCAGTGGGAATGTTTCATGTTATTGTGAGTTTGGGAAAATGTCTTTGGTGTGTAGTTGGAATGTATTGTTGTAATGAAGAACAATAAACATAATAGCTGAGAATACATAGAAGTATTTCAGGATGTTAAGGAGTGACCCCCCCCCCAAAAATTTCTCCTGTAAAAGCCCATTTTTTTTCTGTTGGATAATATGTAAACCCTGTTTATTTCCAAGCAGGCAATTTGCACATCTGTTCTGATGTTACTGTCCAGGTTTGTTTGCTATTATTCTTTGATGGGAACACCTAAATTGTTTACAGTTCACAACAAGACCTATTTAGTTGGGTCAGTTGGTTTCTTCATGCGTGTAAGCCATTCAGGGAGTTGTTTGATACACAGATAGGAGGAATCTGATGAAAAACTGTAGAAATGGTGAAGGTGATTTTTACTTCTGTTGAGTCTTACACCTGACTCAGCATTAGCTATAGTCTTAAATTTAATGCTTGTGTCAAGGAGAAACTTGAAAGTAAGTCATGTTTTATAGTCTCGGTGATGTGATGTCTGTTCCAGTTGATACTTTATTTCTTCAGTCCTTTGATTCTTTCCATATGAAGGCAGCAAATGCTTCCATCAGGTCGATACAGCTTTTTCTTTCCTTAGAAGTTGGATACCTTTGCAATGGCTCGAGCAACTGCATCTCTAAAATTTGCATAAATAAATCAACTGTTTGCCGTGGCTTTTGTGATGTTCAGTGTCTTTATTATTTGATGATTAAACGTAATGCAATTTACTAATGAAGAGATGTATTTTGAAGAGCAAAGGTCAGGGCCAGATTTGAAGACTTCCATTGCCTGAAATGTCTGAAGTAATTTTAATCAGGGAATTTACTTGCAATCATCAAAGCACTTTTCCTTTCATGATTTGAAAAAGTCTTGCTGCTGATGTTTATAATTATGGAACACCACCATCAAACCCTTTGCTCATCAAACTTCATTACAATGATTTATTTGACATGCAGTAATACTTGTAATGCAGAACAGAAACAGAGCTATTGATTTACCAGCAAATTCATTAAAATTGTGTAAGTATTATTGCCAATAGATACACAAGGAACATAAATTATTTTATTCTGGTTTTTGAGTTACAGAGGGTCTGTCAGGGAGTTCCATATAAAGCAGAGCAGAACAGTGATATTTCTGAACATTAGCAGACTCTACTGGAATAGCTTTTCGTATTTAGAGATCTCACACTGTCACATTTTGCTTACGAAAGTCTTTGGTTGGTGCAGTCCTGTCTTGGAAGGAGTCATATTTTATGACCTGTAATGAAGTCAAGTGCGTGGTGAGTGAGATATCAAGACTGTAATTTATTTAGATACTAAATAAATTACATAATGGGAAGGAAGAGGGTTTGTATTTTTCTGCATCACAAGTTTCAGGTTCATCCAGAAGCTACCATGCGTTTAAAATATTTTCTGATACTAAGAACTCTTTGACTTGTTTTTATTTATATAAAAATTATTCCAAAAGTGCAGAGGAGGGCATTTGCTGGTATTGTGTCTCCAAACTATTCTTTTGTGTCATATCTCTTAGATTTTATAGGATGTTCTACAGCACCTGCTCCAGTGCAGCTGCAGGATTGATCAGTATCTGCCACAAACTGGTGGTGACTTTGCTGCTGTCATTAGTAAGTGCTGTGACTTGTTGGTGCTGTGCAGGAAGGAAAGCACCATGCTGTTACACTGGTGATGGAACTCTCTGGAGAAGTGTGAAGACTCAGCTGGGCTCTGGAGTGAGTTTTTCTCTGTGGGATTTACTCATGGGAGGTTGGATGTTAGAAGGAACTCCTGGAGCACTTAGACTGCACTGAGTTCAAGGGCACATTTTGTTCTTCTTGTGTTTTGCTGTTTTCGCTGGAGGGTTTGGATTTTTTTTCCCTTTGCTCTTTTTTCTAGGCAGTTCCATATTGTGCTTATCAAGGCTCTGCCAGATGCCACGCTGAACATTGTGCTGCTTTCCCCAGTGCAGAGCATCTACTCCGCTATTTTTTGGTTTCTTTGCCTAGCCTTAGGCAGGATTTCTTTTTTTAATTGCAAAGTTAATTTTTTTCTTTGGACACAATTCAAACAGCTAACAGTAACGCTCATATATCCCTTAATGCCTATGACAGGTTTTCTGTGTAAACAAAAATTGCATCTGTCCTCAGGGACTAACTTGTGTGAGTATATATCATGAAACGTTGGCTGTTTTTATAAGGTATGTAAATGAAAATGGAAAATACTGAGAGGCTGTCCTGGAATGTGAAGAGCTTATATTTCTGTCTAAACTTGGGTAAGCAAACCTGTCCTCACTTTTAAAAATGGTTGTTTAATTTGATTCAGGGCTTTGGTTTTGGCTGATGGGTAGTGTATGACCCTTCAGGTCAGTCTGGATCTAATGGAGATTTTGGTGAAATCACAGAATTCAGCAGTCAGGAGCCGCATGACACTGCAACAGGCAGATAGGAGATGAAAGCTGAGTTAATTACTAGCTCTAAAATTGAGTGGTTCTGCAAAAGGGACTGGAGTCAATGCTGGAGTGCAGGGAATTTCAGTGATTGGCATGAGCTGAGAACCTGCCCATGATCTCCCAGCAGCAGGATTTGACTGGGCTGTGTTGTGTGTCAGTAGGTGGAGGACAAGTTAGGCACCGGTGGAAGTTCTGGGGATCTGTGTTCTGATCCGCTGGATCTGCGGAACCATCCTGGGTAGGTCAGGCATTCTCACACAGCGCAGCATGAGAATGGCTGGACAGACAGTGTTTCCTTCCCAAGATTTTCTCTGAACTATACAGGTTTTCCGAGAATATCCATTCCATGTGTACAGTCATTGCTCCTGAGGTGCATAAATGTCCCTGGTTCTGCTAGGAGACAAATTACTATTGTGTTGATGTTTCGGCTCTTTTAAAGAGCCCGTGGATAGGAGCAGATGTGTTCATGGAGGCACTGGGCCTCAGGGCTTTGGCATCAGGATAAATTACTAGAGAGTAACAAATCACCTCGTGTCAGTTGCTCACTTGTGAGTAACCACATGCACAGTCTTTCCCTGCAGCATCTCCTTGTCAGTGAAAGGTACTTCAGCTCTCTTTTCTGAAAGGAGAGCTGCTTAAATTAGGTTGCACTTACTTCAGGGAAGTGCCTGTACGAAACAATATGAAGTGGTTGATAAGTAGAAACTTAACACCTTGTAGTGTGGTGGAAATCTGGATCTTTTGTTTCCTTTCACTTTAAACATAGTCATTTTTTTTCCTAGTTGAAAAAGAAATTAAGGCCAGTTTAATCTTAATCTCTTTCTGACTTCAGAGCATATTGGTATCTCCCTGTTAGTTTCCTTAGAAGTTCAAAAATGCTCTTGCTGTTCTGTTGAAAAAATACCCTTCCTTCAAAGGATTTCTGGTAGAATAAAAATTCGGCACTTTAATTTCCACACTCAAATCACAGCATTCCCCTCAGAAAATTCATCTTTCTTTTCCTTTCCTGAGTGCTCTAAAAGAAGAAAAAAAATAGCAAATACTCCTTAGGTTTGGGCTCTGTTGACTCAATTGGCTTGATTTCCATATGGTGTTTCTCCAGAAAAAGACAGGATCTGAAACTAAGTGTTGATCCCAAAATGACATAAGTCCTCTAAACTGGATGAAGCAGAAGGAAGGGAACTGAAATGGGAAGAGAGGTGTCTTCCTTTTTAAGCAAGTATTTTCTTTCAGCTGTTTTTGTTCCATGAGCACTGCCAGATGTCCAGTGGAGACTGGAGTCTGGAGAAAGCCCTCTTCCCACCTCCTATAATGTCAGCCATGTTGAAGATCTCTACCCCCAATCCTGGCCAAAGACTGTGTTGGAGTGAGGTGTTTGGCTGCCTCCTGAGCTGGAATCCAGAACAGTAAAGGATTGTTGGCAGCTTTGTGATGAGTGACCCTGGCCTGGGCATATCCTTAGTCTTGGAGCAGGATGTATCCTGCAGCCATTCCTGCTTCCTGTGAGGGTCTGCTGGCAGCAGTTGTTTGGATGGATGTGGAAACTGCAAAGAGCCCAGATTCCCAAGGCAGGCTGGACAGAGGGTTGTGCCAGTTTGCCTCCCTGGTGATGACAGGCCTTGAGGCCTTGGAAATAAGGGTGTGAGGGATGGCGTGACCCAACAGCGAACGGGCTGGGGAAAGGGAGGGAGAAAGTGGTGACAACAGAGACTCCAGGGCTCCTCTTCTTTTTCTTGCTTTTGTCCCTTTCTATTGCTTTTCCCTGTCAATGCAACGATGAAAATGTGACTAGGCCACAATTGAAGGTGAAGGGGAAGTGACTGAAATCTGATTCTACAAGAAAATGTATTAAATTATTGTCTTAAGCTGGACTTTTGCATAGAGCCAGATCTCAGATTTGATTGAGCCTTGGGCTAACTGCGCTGTGCCTGATTTCTGGCTGTTCCTTGGCTTGAGGTATTACTTTGTTTCCATCAAAAACCTAAGTCTCAGAAGGCATTTTTCAGTCTTTCTATCCTCTGAGCGCTAAGTTCAACTTATTTGCCCCAGAAAGCCTCACTGAAATGTGCTCTGACAAGGCTCTGACTACCTGTCCTTTCTCCCATGGGTGATCTGTTGGGGAACGGGCCTTGCAGTGCAGTCTGAGCTAATCTGCCAGAAATGAAGACAGATTGTAAAAGGCACAGCAGCCTACTCAAAAGGGCTTCTTTTCTCCCTTTCCCTTTGCACCAGATTTGTTGTAGGAGGCGTGTCTGGGAGACACACGTGCATTGATTATTTCTTGGGATGCTTCTGAAGATCCTTTCCTGTGCTCTAAAATTAACCATGAAGGTTCCTCCTGTCTAGCAGTGACAACAAAGTCTTAGGAGGTTTAGACTTCAGGCTTATCTCCAATGAGTATCCCAGAATATATATGTCTCTGCAATTCTGGAGCCTGTTTGAATTATTCAGACTTCTTTCTGACAAAGATTACACAATCCCCTGTGTGCTCTCTGGTTATATTTTAAGATACTTTTGGTGAAGGCTTCATATTAGGTCTTGCCAGCAAATACATAAAGCATTGAAATGGGGGTGGCCAGACAGCGATGTTTTGACATTAACTTCTCTATGTAGGGTGATTGTATGGTCCTGCAGAACTCGGGTATCTCTCGGTCTTTAATATATTTATTTTGTTAGTATCCATGTGAGATACAGAAATGCTGTTACTCCTGTTTTACCAGAAAGCCGTAAAGTGTAGGTTGAACTCAGTGGCTTGCCTGAGGGCCATCCAAAATGTGAATTATCACCTCCAGTGTTTCAGTCTTTGCTCTAATCCAAGGGCCATTGCTGGTGCCTGAGACTTCAATTTCCCACCATACCTGACTGTTCAGTGTTGATGTGCTTGCAAGTCCTGTCAAGTTCAAAGCATGAGTTCAGACAACAGCAGTACTGACGCATCTGAGGAAATTTTGGCTCCATTGGCTTTGGCAAAGACTTATGAGTGGGTTTGAAGATGTTAAAAATATTTGGGGAATTAGCAATCATTTTTCTCCACATAAAGTATCTTTTCAAGAAAATTTGTCTGTGTCAAAGAAACTTAGTCTCTGCTGTACTTCAACTGAGTTAATAAAAAAATAAATCTTTGGACTTATCCAAGCTACTAAAATGTTGGCAGGATGAAAACCTGAGGAGAAAGAAGTAATTTCTGGCACAATATGTTCTTTTTATTTTGCATTTTGTTCCTTTTATATATGAGTCCATTGTTGCTGCTTGCTTTCAGTAAAAGGCAATCATTACACAAACACTTGCTCTGGTCATCGAGCCAATCTGCAATCTTAACAAAAAGATTAGATTCAGATAACTCAACTGACCTTTCTCAGAAAAATAGCCTGATAATATTTAAGGACTGCCTTGACTGATTGTAAATTTATCTTCCAGTATCCTTATGAAAGAATCAGCAGAGAAATCTCAAGCACTTCACCAGCAGAGAGAGAGAGCTAAAACCCCACAGTGGTGATGACTGTTGTTGCTGCAGAAGGAAGACAGACTTTGTCTTGCAGATTTATTTTTTTTTTTTCATTGTTCTGTTCGTGTAAACACCAGCATTTCAGTGGAGAATCATTAGGAAACTTTAAGCAGTGAAAAGCTCAGAAATGTCTGTGGCACATACACTCATGTAAAGTTAGAGCCCCTGTGCTAAACCCTATAAACTATATGTAAAAAAGTATTGTTTTGTTTAATCTGAGGCCCCACCATTGATTTCAGGGTACGTCACGTTGCAATAAAACCGTGGCCTTTGGTATCTCCTGAAAGCATCGCTGTTTTGTGAATTGCACAAGAGACATTAAAACTTGACAGCTGGAGAACAAGATGTAACATGCCTTAGAGGGTCAGGGTCATAGTCAGTGTCAGTTTGGAGACGTAATGTTTTTCTGGCAAGGACTTGCCATCCTTTTGGATTAGGAGGAGAAGGGACATTTATAGGTAGAGCTGAGTTTGTACTTGGGAGAGAGGTGCATCCTTTAGGGCTAGCAGTGGTATATTGTACACATTCTATAGCATGGGAGGTTAAGGGGGGGGTGTGGGAAAAATATTACTGGGATGTGACCAAAGGTTTGTGCTGGGTGGTAGTGACTGAGGGAAAATAGGGGTAATTAAAATAGGTGCAGTCAAGGTAAAACTCAAAGAATGAAAACCCAATCCCTGTAGTTCTTACTGGTTTTTTGTTTCTTAGATAAAAAACTCTCAGACTTTAGATAAGGTTTTGGTTGCAAGGTCAGGATTTGATTTGATAAGTATTTTAAATTACTGTTCCTAATTAGTTTCTAATACAAAACGGGGAGATTAAGTCACTGAGAGCTCAGAATTAACTTCTTGATTCTCCCTCACATTGTCTTTCAAAAGGAATTTTGTCCAGTATTTCTCATTTACAAAAATTCATTATCAATGTAAATCTCATCTCCATATCTCTGTTTGCATATATCTGTAAAAATACCATTGTCTCAGAGAAATGATGTTTAATTTTATAAAAATCACTCTTTCCTTAGTGCAACCTAAACTGCTTGAATTGAAGTTTCTTCTAAATAAGAAAACTTCTAAATTTTAAAAATGTAAGAGGGAAGGAAGCAGTGAGCAGGATGGAGATGATAAAACACAACAAAGATACTACAAACAGACGTGTCTGTGCTTCAGCAGCATCCTGTGAGCTGTCAGGTACCACTTAGCAGAGTGTTGCTACATTTGTGCCATTTGTTTTTTCTAAGAGCAAAGGATGTATTTCAAGCAAGTTATTCTAGCATAGCCAAATAACTGCTGTTAACTTTTGGTTAAATGTATTATTTATTTAATATTTTAAGTTTTGTGCTTATGTTATTTTTCAAATGCATTTTCCTTTGTATCGTTTTTGGTCTCCTGTTCTGTACATTGTCTGATATTAAGGCTTGACGGTCTTGTTTTGTTTGCACACCACTAGCAAAAGAAAATTGACTTTATGGCGGAGATTTCGGGCAAGATGGCAATACGAATAATGAACAAGTGCTTGGTTTCTTGTCTCCTTATCCCAATTGATAGTGTCACTGTATTGCTCTGAAAAATAACTCTGTATATGGTACAGTGCAAATTAGGAAACTGGCCTCAAAATACCTTCATGTCTTGTGCTGAAATCCCATCCTGACAGGCAATGCTGAATTTAGAAGGCTAAGGTTTTAAAAATACAAGGTTTCTAAGCAACACTGTTTAGAGAGGGAACACTTCTTGTTCCCAGTTTTGCCTTTGACTGCTATATCTATAAAACAGCTTAAACCAACAGGTTTCCATGTGCAGAGTGATTAATTTTGATACTAATGAAAAGGGGCCCTGCTGCCTTCCTCATGCTCCCATGTACTTGCAGTGTTTTGTGGGCAAGGTGCAGGATCTTGTGATAAATAGGTTGCTTTGAGCGTTCTCTTCGTTTTACAAAGCATTTTGTTCAGGGCTGGTTTTGTGAACAGCAGCTCAGCAATCCATAAAATAACATAAATTGTAGGATAAGAACTTGCAAAGGAAAACCTGGCATTGACAAAAATCTTTATTTTAAACATAATATCCAAAGGAACGGAAGAATGTGGTACCACAAACTATGGAAAATGCTGTTTTACTAAGAAAACTAGTTCTGCTTGTCCCAGTGTTGCCTGTCTTCCCCCTTCTTCCAGATGATTTATGCAGTGACTTTCACAAGCCTCATGGCATTTCGTTGAATTCCAAAGGAACTGACATAGAGATGTGTGTGATAGGATTAAAACTCAAGCATCTGTTGTTTAAATGCTAATCTCTGTGGATTAGGAGAATTTGGCAGTAATTACCAGAGCCAGCGATGGTGCATACTGATTTGAAGTAATCCCTGATGTCCATTGCTGGGAGAAGAACCAACACCACCTTATGTCAGGGCCAAAGCAGAGACAGATGATAGATACTGTAATAGATACTGGCTGTGGATGGCCTTTCAGAGGATGCAAAGTCCTTTTGTATAGGATGCAAAGGCTCCTCCTGGCTGAGCGTGGCTGGGTGTTTATAAAAGCCAGTTTAGAGTAACTAATGCATGAGATCACTTAAAAGGAGTGCTGGGATTTTAAGCAGCTAAAATAAAATGTTGCCTGTTTTAATTCAAAATCTTGATTTCAAAGATAGTCTAGTAAGATTTAATGATTAGTTCTGATTTTATTTTTTTATGGATGATCCAAAACTTGGAATAGTGATTTGAGGCAAATGGCAGAACCATTTTCACGAATCAGTATCAAGCTTATTTGAAGAGAGTCTTACCTTACTGTATGTCTAGATTGTTGTAATGGTATTAATCTCTACAGAGTGTCCTGAATCCATGTGGTATTCCCACATTCATACTGATGGATTACATTGCATGCAATGCCAATGCCAGTGCATTCGTATTGCATTGGCACATTCATATTGATGGATTTATGTGCAAATCCAGTGTTTTCCCTCCTGATATGACAATTTAGGAGGCTGCTGTGACAGCCATTTCTCCTGCAGCCTTCAGAGACTTCCTCATTAAATCTTGCTGAGTTTACTATCAGGTGCTGCATTTTGAGTCATGGAATACTAGGGTGGAAGGAAAATCATGGATCATCTTGCCCAACCATTTGTGGCAAGAGCATGCTCAAAGAATCATAGGATTGTTTAGGTTGGAGAAGACTTCTTAAGATCCAATTTCTAACGCAGCCCTGCTGAGTCCACCATTAATGCATGTCCCTAAGCACCACATCTACACAGCTTTTAAATTCCTCCAGGGATGGTGACTCCATTGCTTTCCTGGGCACTCTGTGCAATGCTTGACAGCCCTTTTGGTGAAGGAGCTTTTCCCGAAATCCAGTGTCGACAAGATGGCCTAGCACCAGCTGCCTCTTAAAAGTGACCGATGTTGGGAAATCTATTTTGGGAAACCTCACTCTCTTTAGGGAGTTCATTGGTGTCCAAACAGAAAGTGTGGCAGCAGATTGAGAGTATAACTTATCATTAAAAAAAAAGGCAGGAGGTGAAAGTTATTCTTTCGGTCCACTAGTTCCTTGGGCATTTCTTTATTACGTATTTTTTAGTAATTAATTCCTCCAGGACAGTTTATATCAAGATCTGTTTGGCTTCAGAAGGAGCGTGTTGAGTGAGCATGGAATGGAGTGCTCAGCACACGAGATCTAATCTAGCAATGGCATCAGTGCAAGTAAAACTCTGTATTCATGCATTGCCCCAGGGATTTCACTGGGGCTCTGCCTGGGCACCCAGTGCTGCCTCCATGGGATAAATGGCAAATAAGAGTTGTGTGTCTGAAAGCAGCACAGAGCTGTCAGATGCTTGTTTTAGCCAGACTTTACTATTTGTATAAACACTGTAAGCACTCTATTGCAGAGCTTGGAAAACATTTTACTTTGCCTTCTTTGTTTTGGTTAGTTTTTATTTGTATGGATCATTTTACATCTTAAGATATTGACCCAATATAACCAACCAGATTGCACAAAAGGTAGAAAAAGGTTTTATAAGCAAAATTTGTTTCCTTGTTTCCTTTCTTTCCTGGAACATAAGTTCACCAAAAAAAAACAACCCACAAACCCTTTTTTAAACAGTCAATGATTTCCTCATAATGAATGTTGAAATATATAATCCAGGTATCTGCTGGTTTGTGAATGTGGGTTCGTGCTTTACTGAAAGTGGATCAGGCTGAAATGTGTCTTTTAGACAATGATTCTGAATACTGAGATGTACAAATATTAGTCTTTCATCATTTGTGTTCAGAACAGGCAAATATTAGAAGATGAACTTGCTAATACTTCTGCTGCCACTTGGGTGTAAAGTATTTTAAACATTGAGGTACAAATTTGCTTTTTGCTGTTAGCTGGTTTCTCTGTAGATCTTCAGGATAATAAATATAGAGAAAAGATACATTCATTATTGACTTCCTAGAGACTGGCCAGCTGATTTATGGCTTCAAAGTATCTCCATTTTATCTGTCAAAACTGATTTTAAAGTTCATTTGTCTTCTGTTTTTGGCAGTGCTTTTTACCTTGAATTCAGCTGTTTGACATGCATTGTACCAGAGTCACATTTTAAAAACATTTACAGTATGTTGCAAAAAAAAAAAAAAAAGTTCAAGTTGGTACATCTGCTTTCAATATTATGCATCTCTCAAAGTGAAAACAATTTGAGAGCTGGCAATGGGAATGTTCTTGTTGTAGCTGTAAGCACAGCATTTAGGTAACTTAGAAGAATAGAGTAATAATTATAGAAAATGAATTGTCACAGAGTAACATTCTCCTGTGATTATCACCAATTACAGTTAGCAGCTCCAGCGGCCTTGTTGATTAGATGCAGAACATGGTTTCCCTAGACCGAAAGATGGGCCATTTCTCAAAAGATCTTGTTAAAAATTACTCTCAGAGATTGAATTCCTGCAAATGGGGCATTAACAGCCCCCTCAGACCTGGCGCAGTGCAGAGCGACTCAGCATCTCTGGGGCCGATAAAGCTCCCTGCTCTCCATTTGCCCCAACGGAGCAGAGCCTCAACTTTGGGCTTCTCTCCAGACTCTTCCAGGCGCTGAGCACTGCTCCTTTCCTGACTCTGAGCTGAGCTGCAGTACTGGGAAGAGAGTGCATTGCAGGTGGAAGGTGGCCCAGCACAATGGAGCTCGGAATGAGGTGAGACCTTCCACAGTGCTCTGATGGAGGGCAGGAGACAAATCTTGGCCAAGAACACACAGCCCTGGGGTCCCCTGTAGTGCCTGTGGCATTTAATCACAGCTGCATGGGCTCGTTTTTATCAGAACTCCCTTCATCAGCCTTTTTCCATCTTGCATGTTTTCACCTCACTGTCACCGTGTATTGGTTCTTTCCTGCGCTAGTCTGGATGATGATCAGTAAGGGAATATTGCATGACCAAAGCTCACATGAGGGGATGTATTAGAAAAAAAACCAAAACCACAGGGTAGTGGAAGCTGGGTTGATCTGCTGACAGTGCAGGTAGATCAGAAAGGCCTTAGGAATAGTCTGCAGAAAGGCCTGGAGGTGGAGTGAGGGTCATGAGTTCCGAGTCAGAGGTGGAGCCTATGTTATGAAGACCTCCTGGTAGGCACTGTTCAAAGTAAGAGTGAAAGAAAGGCAAACTGAAGGTGCAGCTGGTGGGAGCTGCCTGTGATGACTTACCATCCAGTAAGCAGTGCCAGAGACTGAATTTGTTACGTGCTGGTAGGCAGAGAGTTTTCAGTAGAAGCAGCATGATTATGTTATGTTTGGATTTGTAATTGAGATTACAAACCAGATTGAGTGCGAAGGTGAAGAGGGTGAAGAGACACAGAGAAAGAACTGAACAGGATCCATCCTCTGGACAGTTCACTGGAGTAACTTCTCTGTGTACATCAGAGAGTTTGTCATGATTCCCAGTGCTTAGAACAGGATAACCTGGTGTTGATGTGTGCAACCACCAGTTCAGAGGAGCCTGCTGAGGTTGACCCTCCTTGTCTGCCCTCACCTCAGACCTGCGTGGTGTGATGTTGGTGGAATATTGCCTGTGTTCTCATCAATGTAAGGAAGGATTTAAGCAGTTTCATTTGTTTCTGCATGTGCCTGATGCTGAGCCTGGGGTTTTTATTCTTTCAATTATGCTCTGGAGCTTGGAATGCTTAACAAAGCCAGGCACAGGCAGTGCATAGGGATGAGAGTGCTGGAATAGAAAAATAAACAGTGGAAACCCACAGCTGAACTACCAGATGCTGGGGTTTGTCGAGTCTTTTTTATAAGAACACAAGGACTCTGACTGGGGTCATTATCCCCACCAGCCACTTGTCAGTGTAAGTCCCTTTTTCTTTTTTTTTCTTTCTTCCCTGCCCCCATTCGTCTCCACTCCTCCCTGTAAAATGTCCCAGTCCAACTGTGACTGAAATAACTGATTAGCTACTACTTCACTGCAAGAGAGGCATGGGCCCGATGCCCATCCAGACAGGGCTGTGCAGGCCACCATGTCACCTCTGGAGATACTGCTGTGGCACTGGGCTTGCCTTAACCTGCAGAGAAGCAGATCACTGCACAGTAGGATGTTTAGGCAGAACTTTCCTACTTTACTGAAAGTACTGAGGGGAAGTGTGAGAGGTTCCCTGTTGCAGGGGCAGACCATGGGGGGGTGTGTGTGATCTCTTCCTGCCTCTTCTCAAGGTCCCTTTCCTGCTCTCTCTCCTGCCAGCCATTACCTGCTGGTCTTCACTACCAAGCCTGAGCCCAGCCCCACTGTTGTCTCCTGCACTTTGAGAGGTTGGACAGGCTGTGTTTGGCCCATGATGCAGACAGAAGATATGGACACCTTTAGCTACAGCTGTGCCAAGGCCACTGCTGCTGTGCTGAGTGGCACTGCCTCACCATTCCCTTGTGCTCTGTTGCCTGCACCTGTCAGTCTCTTAGGCTGTGAACTTGCTGAGGCAGGAGCCACATTTTTTTGGTCATTCTTATGCAGAGTAAACTGCAATGGTATTATAATCCTTTGTGCTTTGACAATATTAATAAATAGATAACAGGATAGGGTATAGAAAGTTCTCACTGAATGTACAAAGAATGGTCCCCTCTCTGGTGCAGAGGGGAAGGAGGGTACAAGGTTCCCTCTCACCTCTGCCACAGCATGTCCGTGTGCTTTGGACAAACACTGCCTGTGCCTCAGAGGCAAAAGCTGGGCATAGGCCCTTTGAGGTGACTGCACTTCAGTCAGGTGAGAGTAGAGAGGCCATGGATGATGCTGAGCAGACCACAGGAGCTTCAGTGCTCTGGCCTCTGCTGGATGGATGTTCGGCAGCAGAGAGTGAAGAAATAGACTTTAAAGGGAAAGCAAACCTGAAAGCAGGTGCTACATGTGACTTGTGCATAGCAGTCATCAAGGGTCTGAGTCCAGAAGGAAGGTCAAGAGAGATTCCCACCAAAGCCAGTAATTGTTTTCTTTTTTAGCTTGTTTATTTTCTATGCAGTTAGCAAAACGTGACTCTTCATTATGGGTGGTGTAACCAGTCATTAGCTCTATACACATGGCTGGGGTTCAGTTTCACAGAAACAGGATACTTTGGTTTTCCATGCTGATTGAGAAGAGGGAAATGCACTGATGTACAGGGCACGTAGGCTTGAGCTCTAGGAAGCTGCTCTTGCTTGTGTGAGACTGGTTTCTGCAGCACATGGGCTGGTTCAGTAGAGCTCAGTGCTTTCTGAGCATCTCCCCTGTGAATGTGCCTGTGGCGGACAGTGCCGTGCCTGACCTGGGCTGGCTTGTGAACACTCTGAGAGCAGTTGTGCCAGCCTACCCCAGACTGATTCAGACACTGGAGACAGGCTTGGATCCCTCCTGCAGCGCCAGGACTTGGGAGCAAGTTCCACCAGCTTAGACATCCCTGCAGCAAGCTCTGAGGAGCCCCAGCTTGGTTGTCGCTCGTATCTTCTTCCCTTGCTTTGCTTTCTGGAAAATTACTCCTAATGATATTGCACGAGGCTTGCTTCTGTCGCATCACAAGGAGTGATTTTGGAGCTGTGCTCCTCTCATATTTTGCCTCTTGCTAACTTGCTGACAGTGAGAAGGAAAAATTCTTGGTTTTCTCTTTTTGGGAACTTCCAGAGGTTGCATTCCTCCCCCTTAATCTCAGCTAATTTCTTAGTCAGCGTGCTCAGGATCGCATGGATTTCTGCCAGGTAAGTAGGGATTTTTGTGAGCTGTAGTCTGTTCAGTCAGCAATCATTTTAGCTGTAAAAGGCCATGGCTTAGCGTAGGGCTCAGATGACACACACGTTCAGCTTCCAGCTCCTTTATTTTTTAAATGGCTTTAGTTACTCCCTCTCTGCTGTTTTTTGCAACCTAGCCATAGGGTTTAGATCTATTCTGTAAAACTAGTGCTAAACCAAACAAGGCAAACTTAAGAAAGGCTTAATTAAAATAGCAGAAATCTCACACTCACTGAATCTATTGCTGGAGCTCTTTTTGCCTGTAAACAAAAAATTCAAATGGCTGTTTTCCCTCCCACCCCCCGGTTTCATAAGTGGTTACTGAGCTTCTGCAGTTGCTACATTCCTTAAAAAGTTGTTATTTCTTTTTTGGTCACACACTAGGGGACTCCATTGTTTTCAGTGGTGCCTATTGAGTTAGGCCCATCGACAGCAGAACTCATTCTGGGTCATTAACTTTGGAGGCACAGTAGAATAATTTGGTGACTTTATTCTGTTTCTTAGCAGACACTTGTATTAAAGTCACGCACACACAAAACCAGAATAACTGTCCTCCTCCCTTCCTGAAAACGCTGTGAGTCTTAAAGAACCTCTTAAAGATCTTCTAAAGGACCCGTTAAAAGACCATTAGAATTCATAAATGTGTTTAGGCTCGTATTAAGCAGAAGTAGCAAAACAATGCTGCTGTCTTATGTTATTGATTCTAGTGCTGTGCTGTTCTAGTGTTGACAATTTAACAAGGTTCCTTGGAAAAACTGGCTGTGTTTAAGAGAAGATTCACACAAATGGTTCATGGTCTGGAGAATATACTGTAGTGTGAGAAAATGAAGAAAGCAGACAGTTAATCAGTGAAGGTAGGAGCCAAGCCTGAAGTAATCTGCAGAGGGAGAGAATACCGGGTATGTCATCTGTTTTCACCTAGCACACAAAGTCATAATGTGAGACCCAGTGCCTGAACTGCAGTCAAGCTGAAGCTATTTAAAATTCATGCTGAGAGCCATGGAACAAGCTGCTACTGAAGCAATTATCCATCATTTAAAGATTCCACTATGAGATCTGATGTCTTGTTAAAAGATGCACTCGAGATCCAACAGTGTGTGGTTGAACTAGATGGAGATATCCCAGAGGAAATACACTGCACCAGGCACACTGGCATTCTTTCTGGGCTCAGCCTGTCAACTGTGTGGTCTTTGGAAGTTTCACTCTATTCCTGTGCTATGCTTGCTATTCACAAACTCGGTCACTTCACCCTCGAGGTCTGTTTCCCACTTAGAAATTGTTCTTATACAACATTTGGTCCTGACATTTAGGGATCCTCGCACACCTTTCGGCCACCACTTCATGTGCAGTGAACATTTGCATCTCCATAGCTCTTAATCGGCCTTTTTTTCCCAGCACCAGGGTCATATAAAAGTGCACATGATCAGGGTTAGCAGTGTGCTAAGGTGATGGCAAAGAGGAACGGAAAGAAATGGATTGTTTGCCCAGAGTTGTAACAAGCTAAATTTCCTCCATCCGAGACCCTCAAATCCAGTCTGATTAGACTTTCCTTCTGTTCATGACTCTCCGCTCACTTTGGTTAGTCAACAATATTTACTGAGTTCCTGGCTGCACTCTTTGTATCTCTACTCAAGCACTGTTATTAAAATGCAGATGTCAAAATTCAGTGTGCATCTTTAGATACTCATTTCTGGAAGACTTCCTAACTCCAGTCTTGCTTTTTCTAGTTTTGTAGTGCTGTTCATTTCACTGCCCGTGGCAGAGACTCCTGACCAACAACCAGGCAGGAACAGAACTGGCTCAGAGACAATATGATTAATGAATTATTCTCAGTTCCATGGGATGGATTGGATCAGCATGCTAGAATGATTTCATGCCTTTCACATATTCTTGATGGCAGGAATGGTCAGCACAAAAAGTGCTTTAGATCTGAGGAGTCAGCCCTAATTAGAGTTTTGAGACTTCTCTAACACCAGAGCCTGGACGTTGTGCAAATACGTGCAGAATGTTCCTGAGAGTTTTTGTTGAGTGTTTTATGCTGCTAAGTTGTATTTTGGTATGAGGGGATCCTGGTGGAGGTAACCTTTACCTCTGCCTGTGGGCATTTGGTAAGTTCCATTATGGGCTTTCGAGGCATTTTTCAGAGAGCAGTTCGATGCAACAGTAAAAACCATCAGCAAAACTGAATGAAAGATTCATTAATCTCATTATTCTCTGTCTTATCCAAGAAAAAAAGATTAATTCAGATAAGATGTAACTGCTGGATCTGCCTGCCATTGTGCTCCTGGCTCTCTGTGAAAGAAGGCTGTATCTGCTACCAGCTGCAAAGAGCAGAATCTGATAGTGAAAAGTGTGAAGAGAAAAGGTGTATAAAGTACAGAAAAAGGTCTGCTGTAGACAGTTCAGAAGAGAGACAGAGGGAGGAGATCAGAGCTCTGGAAAACATGATTTATGAGAAAAAAAAAATTGAATAATGAGGGCTGTGTAACACTGGCGAGAGAAGACTGAGTGGAGACAGCCTACAAAAACATGAAAGGTTGCTATGGAAGACAAGAGAACAGGCTCCTCTCGGTGTCCAGTTTGGACAGGACAATATGTAACAGACTACATTGTGCTAAGGGGCTTTTAAATTAGACATAAAGAAAAGAATTCCTGAATCAAGTGAAAAGCCTGTATCATTTGCTGGAAATGCTGGGGAATTGCTGGAGCCTGTGGAGTAGACTGGTCAAACACCCCCTTAAGTTTGTGAGGCTGGATTATGCTGTAGGGACACGGGACAGAGTAAATCATGTTCTGAAGACTCAGCCCTGTTTTTCATGATTGCATAATGTGTTTGTCAGAGCAAAGGGCTTCTCATGGTTACAGTGATCCTTCTGTATCGGTTTCTTCATGGCATATCCAGCTTCATGTAATCCCTGAGATACCTTGTTCACAGGGTTTGTGTGGAAAGTGCAGACCCAGTTTACAGAAGGCAGCGTTGCTAAAAAAAACCAGAGTACTCCACGTACCTCCTAATCCATAGCAACTGCCCACTGTCATCACTGGGAGATTCACAGAGGCCTTCTAGCAGGAGCTAAATTTCTCATTGTTATTTATTCAGTGTTCCTGTAAGACAGCACCATTCAATGAGAATATTTTCCCTGTTTATAGCATTCTGTATACTCTTTAATTTTTCTTCATCCTCATATCTCTGCTTTTTTTCTTCCCTGTGCCTTCACCTTTTTGCAGCAGATTCCACAATAGCCTTGTTTTACCCTGTTCCACAGTCTGTTAAAAAAACCCACAGCAGAACAGGTTATCCCCAGAATCTGACATTTAGAAGAGATGGATACAATCAGGATGTTCAGTCTTCCTAGCTGTTATCTGAAGCTGCCCCATTTTGGATAGACACCTGAACTAGTTATGTTTAAGTCATAGAGTAAGGTTTTTTCCTGTCCTGCAAGGCATATAGGTATTTACTGCACCAAGAACTTATGTTTGCCACTGTCCTTCAGCAGACTGTGCTTACTGGTGATACATTAAGTTGCATCTTTAACAGGCACTGCATGTGTCTTCAGCCCTAAAACTGCAGTCAGAGGAGAGTCTACAAGAGGCCCATTCATTGGCACTGAGTGCAGAAGGGTAAATTCAATTTGAGTAGAATTAGTCCCAAGCATAGTTCTGGTAAAATAGAAAATGACATTGCAAATCACTTGATGTTAAATATATTTCAAATCAAGCCATGAAATAATGCCAAAATCCTGGCAGAAAGAAATGTCAAACAATGAAAACAGCAAATGAAAAGTAGCAGGGGTAAGCTGTTGCTCTTTTCAGCATATGTTGTGGAAACTGTTTGTTTGTCTTGAATTTTCTTCCTGGCAGTGTTAATTCTCAGCTGCAGAGGCCATTACTGTATTAGGTATCAAGTGTTAAATGATCAAGGAGATGGTTAGGTGAAACATTTGCCTCTTATGTGGTAGCAATTTGAGTTTTCATTGTAAAGAATTATTCTGTGTAAGAGTACAAAGGTGTTGCTAGGAGATGTGGGTTACTTGTTAGGTGTGAGAGGTCTGCAGTGAGACTGGATGGAGGTTGTGTGTGAGAGTATGGAGGAGCCAATGCAAGTTTTTTAGGAGAATGTGTAATCTTCAGCAACCAAGTGCATTTTTGCTGTAGCTTTTCATCCCTCATATATAAAGAACCAGAAAACAATGTGTGGAAGCTCTTGCAACAAGTGAGCTTGCAGCAATGATAGCAGTGGAGAGACTCATGAAGCATCTCCTAGGAAAGGAGCTTAATTCACACTTCTTGGAGGACCAGCAAAATGGAAGACAACCCATAGCTGGCAGTGATGTGCAGGTTTACCAGCTCCCCTCCACTGTATTTCCTGTACATGTTGGAGCATTCCTATAACATGGCAAGTTCTTTGTAGCCTCCAGTGCATATTGATTCCTATTAGGAATCATTTTCTATCTCTTTTGCCTGTGAGTAGACTGGTTTCCAAATGTATGCGTCAGAATTATGTCCACAAGACTAGATGTGAATCCACATCCCTCCAGACTTTTCCTCCACCCAGCTTGCATTGAAAAGAACAAAATGCTTTCTACTTACCAGTTTCTTCCATTTCTCAATGTTTATTTTTCTGTGTAACCCCAAGTGATCTACAGTGATTCTGTCCTTGTGGTTCTTACTGACTCAGTGACACTTCAGGCTCCTAAAACTTAGAGCCCAACATCTTGATGGAAATATTTTTTGTTGTGCTGTTTTTTTTCCTTTCTAATGTATTTAGTGTACTGCTGAGCCAGGCAGACATAAAATTCCTTCTTGGAATATGTTTATATAAGACATATGCAAGGTGCCATATGGCAAAACCCCAGCTTTCATTCCCTGCACATCCTTGTGTTTCAAATGCTTGGGAGAGTCCATACCCCTGTGGAGTCTTTACATGGTCTGCTGGCTAGAACTTCCATGGAAAAGAGAGACTGAATGGGCTAAGTAAAATATAGGGGAGTGGACACCTGGGAGTTTAAAAGTTCAGGGCTTAGTAAGTAAATAGGAAAGTAATAACCCACATGCAGTTCATAGTAGGCATACTCGGACTGTTAGGGAATTAAATGACTTAAAGGACAACAGAAAATGAATAGATTTCTTCAGTCTGTGCACGTATGGAAAGATCCTGATTCCCAGTGGAATCACATAATCAATTATGAAAGCATCTTTACAAGGGGAACAATTCAAGTACCTCATCATGAAATGTGTGAACTTCTGTCTTGAAAGACTCACTTGATTTCTTTCAGCCTGCAGGCTCTGTCTAATGACAGGGTGCTGTGAAAACCCTGGTGGTGTCCTTTTAGAGCAGCA
Organism: Hirundo rustica; assembly: GCF_015227805.2. Classification (NCBI taxonomy): domain Eukaryota; kingdom Metazoa; phylum Chordata; class Aves; order Passeriformes; family Hirundinidae; genus Hirundo; species Hirundo rustica. The sequence continues at coordinate 5,132,905 of NC_053458.1, forward strand.
AAAAAGACAAACCAAGGGGACCAAGGGCAGGTGAGAGTGTACTTAACCCTAAACAGTGTATACTTGTCTTACTAAAGCTTACACCAAAAGCACATTTGGGGGGTGTGGATATCCTACCCATCAGAAATATGGAGAAATAAACCTATTCCAAACATGGTCTTCTTAAAGAAAACAGAAAAAGTAACACATCAAATTTCATTACATTGAGCTTATATTCTCCAAGTGCCCATTAGGAGGGTTTGAGGATTTCCTTTTAATTAAAATAACGTTTGTTGAGCTTAATATTTTCATAAAACATCTATTTTTAATGTTTTTTCCCCATTACTAAAATCCAAGTAGTGAGGAAGGATAACTGACCACAAAAAAGGCCAGATGTGCTGTGAACAATATTTTTCAAATTGCCTGGCAACAGGAAAAGGGTGATTCCAAGCAGAGGAGACTCTGCAACAATGAATGTAACGACAAGACCTGTGTTTCATCCAGTTATGAAAGGTTTTGTCCTGATTGTCACAAGAGAGGCCAATGGTCATTTTCAGTCTGCTCTCACCTCTGTTTGGTTGCACAATTTAAAGGTCTGAGATCCAAATAGAAGCCAAGAATGTTGAGTTTCAAACCTGCTTGTAAGGAAAGACTCCTTTTGATAGTAGACAGTATGTTTCTGTATTTTTCTGAGAATCTATTCTCTATTGCCTAAAATAGTTCTATCCTTACACATCTAGAGTCTAACTCAGAATGTTAGCTGAGCCTGTGAAGTCACTGGAACTAAAGCTCATGGTGTGTGTTTTCCTGAATCTTGGCTGTACTTGCTAAGTTTAAAAAGTGTTGTGCAGGTTTCAGATGGAAATCTAAACTTTGTAACATTGTAGCTGATTTAGCAGTGAAAGATGTAGTAGATTATTATGTGTTCTTTGCTGCCTTTAAAATATCATGATAAAGTCAAATATGGGAGCCAAATCTATCCACATGCTCGAAAGTGAAAAAGTTACAGATCTGTAAACTACTGAACTGTTTTCAAATTATGTTAAGCTGGACTGATATAAAATTAACCATACTGCTTTACTCAGTAGTGCCAACTGTACACATTTACTCTCCTAAAATACTGTGTGTAGTCTGCAAAGATAAATTCTCCAGAACAGAAATATAATGCAATCCAAATAACTAGTTTTAAAAATAAATTGAACATGAAATAACAAATATGGATGTAGCCAACACTTAGGGTCCAGAATTTACTAGAAAGACACACATGGCTTGTATTTATCTTTCATGAGTTTTCAAGATTGATACTCAACAAATTATTTCTCTATCTGGGTTGTTTTAGTTTACAAGGGTTTTCTTAGCCCTTCTGTCTTCACTCATACATCAATGTGAAAGTAAAGAAATAAGTATTTTTGTTGTAGGATTTTATTGCATGGTTCGTAAAAACTTGGAGAAAAGAGATCCTTCTTTTTTATTCTAATCTTATTCAGTGCTATTGATTTTAATCCTAATCTTTTAGGTTGCTGTCATCTGTATCTATTTGGAAATAGGCAGAGGATCTGCCACCCATTTTGAAACACCAGTGTAGGACAAATTTGGTCTTCACTTGATCCTCACTATATACTTTGGTCTGCTCGGTGATAAAGAATGTTTTGGCTCTCACTATCTTTTTATTAAGGTAGTGTAAAAGCATTATAAATAAATGAAGCCATGTCTCTATCAGCTGTAACAGACCTTAAAATGTGAACAGGTTGTAACTGATACAGAGATCCAGGGTGAACCAGGGATGTGGTGTGAGCTGCTTTGTTCCTCTTTGACATTAGGAACTCTTGAATGCAGCAGTGAAAATTTAGTGCTGTTACTGTTAACCATTTCACTCCTTGGGGGAGGACAAACAGCAACAAAAGAGACTCAAGAGTGCAGAACTTTCCTCTGGGAAGTAGTGAAAAGCCCAAATGTCAAGATGTTTGACGTGTACGAGATGGTGCAAATGACTGTGAACATCTGAACATTCCTTCTTCTTGGATCTCTAGGCTAAGATCTGGAAGTCCTTGTTTAGGATGTCTTGTTCTGAGATCTAACTGGAAATACCAGTGTTACACTTGGGTAAAGTCTACTAAGGCTGTAATGGCATCTGTGGCTAATCACTCCAGCTACTTCTAAAATGCTCTTCCTTTTCTTAAATTGTGTCCATAATAGAAAAATTTAGGCTCACACTCATATCCCTGCTAAAAGGGGTTCACTGAAACAAAGGAGAAGCCATGTTTTTCCACAAGGCATAGAAAATCTGTCTCCACACTCACACAGCTGGGCCTGCCTTTTAAGGGATGTAAGAACAACTGTAGTATCTATTTCCCATCCTTTGCTTTCTTTTCCTTTGCTACTTTTCTGCCCCTAAGGCTTGGGATCACAGGATTAAGACAATCTCTCCCATTCACCATAGAGAATGGCATGACAGGCATAAAAAAACAACAAAGTCTTGGTTTTGTTGTTATTGTTGAAAATGTCAAAAATGGCCTATTCCATGCATCACTTTGAAGATTCTGTGTTTTGAAGCACTCAGTTCATTCGTTAGAGTTTTCAGTTAGCAGCACAGTGCTGTGCATCTCTCTGGATGGGTTTAAATTACTGACTGTGTAGGAATTGTGGCAGTCACTCCAGACATTCAGGGTGTGGATTATACTCGTTATATGGAGTGAGGTGCTGAGTGTTGGTACGGCACCTTCTCCCCCATGGCTTTGCTGTGTTGGCAGCTTTTGAGTTAATAATTTCCTCTCAGTGGAGGGATGTGATGGCCTCTTTCAGTGTGGAGATTTTCACTTGTTTGAGAAAATCTGGTACTGTTTGGTCTTTCACTCGTCTCACGTGACTGACCCAGCTGCCAGTAACGGCGTTCCATTTCTCAGTGTTGTCGTGGTAAATTTTGGACATCACATCCAAACAAAACCAAGAATGGCAATTTTTTTTTTTTTTTTTTAACAAGAAGTAATTAAAGAGAATGAACAGTAAGAAAAAAAAAAAGGCAAATGACCTAGTTTGGTCTTTGCCGCAAAACCCACAACTCTCTGGGGATATCTAGTATGTTAAGCAAATATTTCAAATCTGTCTCTATTTCGAATGTGAGTCATTTCAATTAGACATCTTTCAGTTATTTGTTCATTGGTCTTAATTAGGTAAACTCCAAAGCGCTGCAGCATGCATTTATTGCTGATAATTACCCTTTTGGTAAGTTTTTTTGCTCTTACCTTCGTGGCCTTAATAGCGAATTTTGTCAGTAAGGGTGAAGCCTTCCTTAATGGTAAACAGTGTTCCCTAGGGAAGAAGGAGATCTATTGCACTTTAGTAGGGGTGTTTTAATGTTGATCTCATTGTTGGACAGACAGGTTTACCTTTGTGTAGGGAAATGTTCTGTTTTGTTCTAGGATAATTTACCCCTAAACAAGAAATGTAGGGCTGACCCTACAGGTCCTGACCAGTGTGAGCTGTCCTTCCTGAGGTGTGTAGCCTCATCACAGTCCATGGGACCAATTCTTACGTGACTTAATCTGGCATAAATCAAGAAAAAACCTCCCCCAAAGTCAGTTTACCCCAGAATGAAAGAAGCAAGATATCCAAAATGGAACGAACTTGATTACTCATATGGAAGGAATTGCCTGATTGCAGCCTTTGCACACTACTGTATCAACTCCTTCCGTTCCCTTGCGAACGCTTAAATGTGAAGATATAAATCAAAACTGCAGGACACAAAAAGACAAAAGTTACCTTGATGGATTCCACTTCCATGAGATCCTTCTGGAAACCATTCTGCTTTTATTAGATTTACTCTCTGTAAATTAGGATTAGTTTTTTATATGGATTTATGGAATGGCTATGGTATAGTGCAAGCGGGGTGAACCCTCTGGTCGAAGGCAAGGAGTGTGTGCTCTTTTCATCTGTTATTGGTAAGTTACAGAATGTAGGTTAAAGGCCCCTTGATACCAGTGAAAGAAGAGATCTGGTTCCAGACATGGAAAGTGCTTAAATCTTATGTGTGCCAGCCAGTGATATTAATATTGTATAGAACAGCCAGTTGTCAAAGGGCCAGATTCTGTTCTCAGTTACAGTGGTGTAAAGTGGACTTTTTCCTTTTTTTTTTTTTCAGAGGTAATGAATTCGCTTTCACATGTGTTTGGACACTTGAACATTTTGGTTGTCTATGCTCGGACATAATCTCACAGTGCTTTTTTTAGTTGCTGTGGGGGAAAAAACCCATGAGCTGCTGGTGTTGTTCCTTGTCCATCGTTGTTCCAGCTCACATGTGGTGAGCACATTTCAGAGGCTTTGGTGCAAGTGCAACTGCACTCAGAGCACTGTTGTGCAAGAAATTTTTAGCTCTTACTCATGAATCTGTAAGGTACTTTGTGAAGGCAAATGGATTAGCTGAAACAGAATTTCATGGATTTAGCGTAAGTGTTCTGTTCCTTTGTGGGGAGTGAATGTGTTCTCTGATTTGACAGCTATGAGAGAAGATAATTATTTTTGACAGCACAGGGATAGTGTTCATGTTATTCTAGGAAATCTCTGTCTTCTCACAAACAGGTATCAGTGTGTGCTACAGTTGGTATTGCTGAGCTTTGAAGGAAGCTTCAAGTTTCTATGTTTTGATAATAGGATAAAATTGGTAAAGTACATATTTAGAAAGCCCTAATGAATTTCAGACTTGTGTCATTTGGGGAATGAAAGAAAGTGTTTTATTACAAGTCCAGTGTAAGTCTTAAACACTTAAAAAGGATCTACAGTATTTTGGAGGGAAGATACATCTTGGCTGTTTTGCAGGTAATTCTGCTGTTGGGAAGAGAGGAACAGTGAATTGGGTATTGTAATATGACTGATTTACTATCTTCTCTTGGTGGTGTGGTCTTTAAAAACTTATTCACAGTGTTCAGCGGTGTATTTAGATGCTCTTTAAATGAGATTCATCTACCCCAATTAACAGTCAAAAGTCTTAATATACAGTCCTGCTAAGGTAGGTATTGACCCTGAAGTGAGTTAAATTATGATGGGATAAAGCCAGAATAGGAATGGAATAAATCCCGATGGAGCTCCAGAGGATATAATGATTATTTATGTCACGGTTACAAGCAGAGCAGAGCTGATAGAAAGATCCACTATAAGCTGGAGGGCATCCAAAGTGGTCTTAAACGCCTCAGTCCAAACCCACTGAATACAGCTGACTGTGCAGGTCAGAAGATGCTGCATTTCTCTTCAGGGAGAAGTAAGCAACCATAGTTCACAGATCCATCTTCCTTTGCAATTAATTTTTGCTTCCTTGTGAAACCTTTCATTTCCACTGCCTTGTTGAAAATACGAGAATTTTGGAAAGAAACCCAAAATGAGTTTACAAAGTACTTGTCAGTGGAGAGAGTTCATAGTCAAAGCCTTATCCTGTTTTGTTAACTTATTTTTTTGACAGTGAACGGTGGCTACAATCACTGCAGTTTGATCTCTGAGAAGAAGAACATGATGGACATGGAGATGACGAGTAGCTCGGTGCCTGTCTGCAGGCAGGGCCTGTTCCTGCACGCGGGGAACTCCCTGGTGCGGGACCACGCGCTGTCCCGGGAGAGGCTGCTGCACGTGGGCCAGCTCAACTTGGCGCACTCGGATCTCAGGTATCGCTCCAGCTTTTACCAGCCCGTGCCCTTGGTTCCACCCCAACGCCGTGGTGTTGCCAAATTACTGCCTGGGAGGCAGGGATGATACTTACCTCAACCCAGTGTCCCCCACACGGTGATTTGGCATGCCCCTCACCTACAGGAAGCCAGTGCCTCTTTTATTTCTACAGCATCTCCCTTAATGAAGTATTTACAGGGTTCCCATGCAGCCGCATCCCTGGGATTTGCTTTTAAGGCCATAATGTGAAAATTTGGTCTCTGGTTTTGATATATACACTGTAGTTGGATATGCTATGAACAGAATCTCTATTTAAACATTTGCTATAAATTAATTATATGAAAACACAGAACTCCATTATTTTTTTGTTGTTGTTACAAATTTAACATTACCAGATTTTAAACAAGTACCCTAAACAGACATCCATTGTGAATAGAAACCTGCTACAAATTAAAATCTGTCCATCTGTTTTAATTATGCTGTTTTTTGGCAGTGGATGTAATAGGAATAATCTTGACCTTTTTGAAGAGCAGTAGAAAAGAATAACCTCAATAAAGTTGCAGCCTTTATCTTAGGTCCTTGGAATATTTGGCACTCTGTGGATGGACCTATCATGCTGAGATTTCCATAGTCACAGCAGGGGAAAATATGGCCTACAGCTTGGTCTTGAAAATCTGTCTGTTCCTGATTTTATTATACATATTCATGCCCTATTTCCCCTTTTCCATTTACTTGGTGGGGTAAGAACATCAGTATTTTCAGGAGAAGAAGGCACGGTAATGTGGTAAGCAAGTGGAAGGACTTTTTTGCATGTTTGTTTGCTTGTTTGTTTGAAAAGGATAAATAATATCCATGCCACAACAAAATGATCCATTATTGCTACAAGGATTCCTAGGTGCCTTTGCAGCTGGATGTAAATCTCTTCCCTCCAGGTTTCTTTATGGCTCAGTGTGGGACTGGTAGTTTTCAACCTTTTTTTTTTTTTTTTTCATTCTGTCAGTGAGGACAATTATGGAACAAAGATAATTAGGGCAGGAGCAAACAAAAGGAGGAAGAGAATACTCTTCTTAGATCTTTTTGAACCTTTTTCTAAATTTTATAATGAGGAAATGACAGATACCTTCATACCTGGCATCAGAGTACCCACCCTCAGAAACATGAACCCCTTGCAGCCCCCATTTGGAAGAGGATTCCCAGAACAACATAAAGGATTGTCAGCTGCATAACATGAGAAAGTAGCAGGTGACAGGCCTGATTCCCTCCCCTCTGCTTTGTGGCATGGTCTAAAGCCTTGAGACTCTGCTGCCTCTAAGTTTGGAAATGTTTGTAGATTATACTGAAGGACATTACAGGTTGCTTTTTTGTCCCACTGGTCATGCTCTGCTTATGTGTCCACCTGGCTAAGAGTGCATTTGTCTTCATGGCAAGATGAAGCCAGTGCCCAGCTCTGCTCTGTGGTCCTCACAGACACAGTGTCTCCTTATATCCACTGCTTTTCATGAGACACGTGGCACAGAGCCAAAACCTTGGCAGTTGAGAGAAGATGGACAGCATTTCAGACCATTTCAGGCCATTTCAGACCACACCATTTCGTGGTGTTTGTGATGCTAAAGATTGTTGACAAGCAAGTAACAGAGAACATGATCTTTTTTTGAAGATCTGAGAACAGGAGGATGTAACTGAGCTAGGAGTGATGCCCAGGGGAGGAGTGTGAAGTCAGTGGGAGGCAAGGGTGCTCTGTGCCTCCCCAGATCTCAGCCTTTGTCAGAAAATGGATGAGAGAAGTAGGGCTGGCATTGTCAGGCAGTGGAGCACATGGACATCAGGGCAAACTCTTCTTTGGTTGTTCTGCCCAGCTCTAATGACCAGCACAGAAATAAAGGGAGACAAATTCAAACAATATCTCTGGGTAGAACTTTGAACCACTTTGCACTTCTAGGTTATGGAACATCCAAGGAAAAACCCAAACAAACCAGGGAGCACTTCCCCTAGCAATCAAAAATCTCCCTCAGGGTTTGAGGTTTTGATTGTCTTTTGTCCTTTTTTCGCTTCAGTGCACTGAAACTTGTTATCCCCTTCAGCTTCTCCCTGAAATTGCTTTCCCTTCAAAACTGTATTCTAGGGATGACTGCCTTAGTCCGAGAATCACGGTCCCTCTTCTCCCTGGCCCCTTTTCCCCGCTCAGTTAATAACTTTTAAGCTGTGCAGCATAATTGCTGCTACATTCTATCTGTGAATGCAATGTGTGTGGGACTGGAAAAGTCCCAATACCTTCCTCACCACAACTGGAGGCAGCACACAGCTAATGTTGGCCTTTTGTCAAATAATCCATTATCAGCCACGGCAAACCCGCCCACGCTGCGCTCAGTGCTCGGCATGTAAAACCCAGGGAAGACATCAGAGCGCTCAGATAGTGTTGCACGGGGTTCCTGGATGTGCAGCAGAACAATCCCCTCCAGCTTCTTAAAACTGTCAGTTATCACCGGGTGCACATTTCCAGTGGCAATTGAAGGCATGTATGTTTTGTAAATAATCCAGGAGATTTCAGATACAGTCATCTTTTCCTCTGAGGGCAGTTGGGAACTGCAGCGCTTCTGGCGTGGTGCTACTGGCCTCGTGCTCTGGCTCCAATTACCACGTAAGGGAGTCTCTTAGGAAACACTGCCTCAGTATCCTCTGAGAGGCTGCTGTTACTCTTCAAAGGCCTTACACTCAGCTTTCATGAGCTTAAGCAGCAACTCTGTTCCCTTAGACTGTCCATCGCTGGTGAATGGATGCTCCATTTGAAGAGTGGTTTTTGGGGTGTATTCTTTTGCTGACCCCATTCTCTTTACAGGATTGCTTATCTGAAAGACCCCAAAAGCTGCTGTGGCTGATCTGTGTGTCCACAGTGCTCCTTGCATTTCCCTGCTCTCTGCTGTCCCCCTCATCTTGCCTCTTTATTCATAAGCATTTATATTTGGCCGCTGTCCAGAAACTGTGAAATCCTTACAACCAGCACAGCCTGTGGGTACTAGGCCTGGAATCTGCTCCGTGGCTGTAACAGCAAAATGCCAGGGCCAAAGAGTCACTGGATATAAGGGGGGCCACCCTGCAAGGTGGATGTCAGACACCTTGTGTCGCTCCTGCATTGGTTTTGTTTCTGTTCCCTTCCCCCCTACAGCCCCCCCAGGACAGGGAGGAATGAGCAGGGCATTCCCTGGAGGAGTGATGGCAAAGGTCTGCCAGGAATACAGGAACTTTGCATTAATGCAACCCTGACGTCAGCTACCCCAACACTCAAATGTCAGGAAATTGAAGGAATGTCAGATTCTCCCAGCCGAGTTCGCCAGCATGGGATTTATAATGTATATAAATATACAGTGCTACAGAGAAAGCTGCAGATCCTGGAGAGGACTTGGTTCTGATCTGCACAAGCAGCCTGTGCTTATCATTTTGTAGGCAGCGAATGGATAAGACACATCTGTGGCAATGAGAAGCATGACTTCAGTGCCCTCACCTCATTTGCTTTTGAAATAAGCATTCTGGCTTGCCTTGTGGTTCAAAACTCTCTTTTGTGTGTCTCAGAATCTGCACTGCAACATCACATCAGTACAGTGTTGACTCTGAGTAAGATCCTGTGCTGGAAATGCAGCTGTTCCTGAGGATTTTGGAAACCTAGTATTTCTCAGGGCAGGGATGTTTGTATTCATCCTGAAGGTACTCTGCACTGACTCCAGCTTAGTCAAAACCCAAACTTCTCTCATGGATTTCTGGCAAGATGGGAGCTTTACAAAAAGCTTAATAATACGACACCAATTATCACAGGCTGAAATGTAAAGCTTGGGTTAGCTTTATATGATGTAGGAAATGTGTTGAGTTTACTTTAGCCTGAGGCTTTGGGACCACTAAACTGCGAGACAAACTGAATTATTTAGAAGAGTTTTTGTACAGCAGAAACCAAGTAATAGGAAATGCTGTGCCTGGCATGGCATGCTGTAAAGCCTTTCTCAGAATGAGTTAAAACCACCACTCTTTAACTGAGCAAACAGAGCGGGGTTTCCCAAACATATGCAATAAAAGTATACTTACGCCACATATTTTACAGACATATGGCTCTGTAAATGTTAAAAAATAATGTATGAATCCTGTTTGGTTTGTTTTTTTAAAATATAAATTTGCCATCTGCAGAAACAGGTGCTTTAAGTTTACCCTGAGACCAACTGTGCAAACCTATAGAGAGAAATTATAAACAATGGTTTATGGAAACCTCTAAAATGTTTAAATGTACTGTTTTAAACTTTCTGGTAGCAAACAAATTACTTGATTGTTCTGTATCAGTGGATAGTGGGGAATTTAACTTCTCTCGTGATCTTAAAGAGTTTTTTTACATTATGCCCTATTGGAGCATAGAAACCTGTGTGTAGTGAATGCAGTGTTGCCAGTTGTGTGCCTTGGACAAGTGCCAATTTTTGACAGCCTTAATTTCATGGGAAGGAAGTATTTTTGAAGCTTTTGATTGTTGTTATTTTTTTCCTTCCCTTTTTGTTCTTTTGAGAGCTATTACTGAGGAAGTTTTAGAAGTTATCCCAGCTTCCCATCTTAACATTAGTGATGGATTAATGGAAATAATAGTGATAAAATCATCTAAGGTGTAAAATAAATGCAGTTTATTCAGCAGCTTCGTAGTTTAGTGTGTAAATGTCCAAAATACTTTTATGTACACGTGTTTCATGCTTTAAAATCTGTCAGACCTGCCTTAGCTTTCGTGTCACACTCAAGCTGCCAAATGGCTGGGTTTTCTTCAGCTTTTGTGGTGCTAGCATCAAAAAAGCATAAAATTCATTTAAGTGGAACATGTCAGCTTAAGAGCCACGGGACACTTCTCTGGAGGGTTTATTAGCTCAGGTACAGCTTTCCTGCACACAGATGTACTGTTTCCTCTCCCTGGTCTGGCATGATGGAGCCATAGGTTAAACCCTCCCATGCTTTAGGGATATGTAAGGAACACCCTCTGCTCCTAAGAAAAAGCACGCAGTTGGATCATCCACAGTTAATGTTTATAGCTGAGATAAAATGTTTTATTTTAAGCCATAAACCACTTGCTAACTGCTTGGAAGAAAATGTTAGGAGGAAATGTTTCTTAATGGAGTGCTTTTCTGAGAAGTCTTTTGTGGAGTTCCTCAAGGTTCTGCTTTGTCAATGAATGGATTCAACACACATCAAAAATGATGAAAAATCACTTCTGCAGAACAGAACTGTGATTTATAGTCCTGTGCACTCTTTATTATGAAATATGGAGATGGGAGTACATAGGCTCCCATTTTAAATTTACTGGCTGTTAACTTTTTATTTTGTGGAAGTAAATACTCAGCTGATTTCACACTGATTCTGGAGTACTGGTTGAAAGCAACCAGTTCTTTTCCTGTATTCCTTTTTTTCTCCCGTGATCTGGCTCCTTTTTTAATTTAGCAAAGGAAAGCATGTCTCTGACATGTAAGCAAAGCTCAGCTTTTTTGTGTCAGCAAGAATGCCGAGGCGTTTTCTCAGTGTGCTCTGAGGAAAATGACAATATTTGAATAATCCAAAAATGCCTCAAAGTTCTCAAACTTCATTCTCAACTATTGTTTGGCCCAATCTATTATGCATTGAAAGACTCGATTGTGATTGATGAACTGCCTGTAGCAATGGAGGGAAGATTCTCTGTTCCATGTGTAACCCAGTGTATAAAATTAATCCTTTGTATAACGATGCTGTCTTTACACAGGTTGGAGAGAAAGCTTTGCAGATTTTTTTGGTGTCCTTGCTACATTAGACAGGCAAGGTTCAGCAGAGAGCAAGTGCTTCCATTCCGCAGGGCTTAACAAGTGTTGTGTCTTGTACAAAAAATCATAAACCCTGTGGTGATTAGCGATGCTTAATGAAAACTGTATTGCAGGTCACCCAGGTTTCAAGACTCAGTAGATTCTGCTGCTCCATGCCTGAATGGAAGTCACCCGGCTCAGCACATTAAACAAGAATGCCCCAGTGACTATAAGGTTCTGTCTGAGGCTTCCACACATAGGAGGATTACAGAGGGGATGGAGCTGAGAGCCTCCGGTAGTCTGCATCCTGAACTAGACCTAATGAATAATAGCTTTACAAATTCACTTTCCTCCTACTTGTTTAATAATGAACACAGCTCCTCCCTGGGTCCTTTGTCACTTGGCACCCCTCAGCACTCGGCTAGGCTGCAAACGAGCAACCTGAAGAAGAGATGCATCTCTGTTGTGCCGTCTTCAGCCGAAGGAATCGACATTACAGCGATCATCCGCACGTCGCAGACGTCACTGGTCACCTGTGTGAATGGACTGCGAACTAACTCAGCTGGCATTTCCTCTCATCCTGTGGAGATCAGTCATCACAGTGCTCAAAAATCCTCTCAGCCCCAGTCTTGCTCTCAGCCTGGAAATCCTTGCAGTATTCCCTCCCCTCCAGCATGTCTTGTACCTCTTTCCACTGAATGTGACAGAGGTGACTGCGAGCAGATGCAAATGCAGCAAGTCGAGGAGAATGGCAGCCTCAGCCTTATGATGAATGGTACGAGCCATCCTCACCAGAACTCACACGGCACCCAGAAGGTGAGTTTCTTAAAACAAGAACCAGCTGATGATTATTCCTCCACTGCTGATCTTTTTCGCCATCACCAGGGGCTGCCTCCCCCTTACCACCTCCACCAGCAGCTCAGCCAGACCCCAGGGACGTTGCCTCACCTCAGCACCTCCATGTCCCCCAAGTCCCTGCAGCCCAGCGACGGCGATGAGCAGGACCTCAGCAGCGGCAAGCAGGTCTGCCAGTGGATTGACTGCAGTGCCACTTACGACCAACAAGACGAACTGGTCAGACACATAGAAAAGACTCACATTGACCAGAGGAAAGGAGAGGACTTCACTTGCTTCTGGGCAGGCTGTGTCCGCCGCTATAAACCCTTCAATGCTCGCTACAAACTGCTTATTCATATGAGGGTTCACTCGGGAGAAAAACCAAACAAGTGCATGGTAAGTCTGGATTATATTTGTTTGAATAGAAACGTAACTGCTCTGCTCTCTTTCTTGCTCTCTCTTCGATCTTACTCCAATATAATTGTTGTGCTTTCCTGTAACTTAGTCTGTAGCAGGCTGAAGGGGGATTGGAGAAAACCTTAATCTAGAAGGAAATGATTGAGTAAGAAATACTGTAGTTCTTGGAAAAGGGATTCGGTTTCCTTATATGAGAGCTTAACTTTTAATACAGTGCTTTGTTTTTTTAATATTCATTAAACCACTAATAAAGTGATGATCAAAGCACGCAGCCATCATTTAACGTAAAACAAAGTCACTGAGCCTCGGGTGACATTTTTAATCAAGAAACATAAAACACATCTAATGAAATTCTTTTCATTCCTTCAGCTGAATAATAACCCATAGAGTTGTGAGTGCAAAATGGTAGTTTCAAATGGTAGTTTAGACCAAAAAAAAAAAAAAAAAAAAAGAAACTTGTTAAAGGATTTTAAACAGTTAAAAGAATAAAAAGAATATATTTAATTATGTTTTCAAAGGTTGTTAGGGGCTTTTTTAATTTGCGAAACAGAGCTTTAAAAATAAGTGAAGACCATTGTTCTCTTCTGATCAAGAAGATGTAAACAACAGCAGTGTTCCAAAAAGAGGATCTTGGGAATAACACCATCTCTGCATCTGCCCACCATGATGACAATATGGCCAAACTAAAATAAA